>NC_064626.1:347365465-348615465 GCF_023864275.1 Schistocerca cancellata | reverse complement strand
GCAACACCGCCCCTGGCAGGCCGCTTGAATGTGAGCATGCAACGCTTCGATTGGCTAAATTCTATGCTAAATAACTCGGAAACAGAGCAACGTATCGAATTTCTTTCTTAACATTTATGTCTCAGTACAACCTGCCCTGTAACATCCCTACAAGCATTTCACACATTTTCTGACCACCCTGTATTATATATATATGTAATAAAATCAATATGATTAATTCTTCCACGTTAGCAGTAACACTTCGATTTCTTGCCATGGAAGATTCATTTACTAGCCTGCAGTATACTTTCAGGATTTCTAAGCAATCTATTGCACTAATAGTACCACAAGTCTGTGCAGCACTCATCCATGAGTTACAAGGATATATCAAGGTAACATATTAACACCACTGTTTAACTCTTTTAATTTTGAAAGTTGTTTTATTTTTTTTAATATTTTGTATAAGTACAAAAGTAAACGCATTTTACACAAAATCATCAAAATCCATTAAACTAAAGTTATGTTACACAAAATCCGAAAACTCTTCTGAAGTTATTGGTGCAGCAAGAGATGGTTGAGAAGAGGTAGGTGTCAAGGAATCAGTTGGCGATTGTATGGGAGCAGGTACTGGTTGCAAAGTGTGCAAAAAGTATTGTTGAGACTGTGTGGGGTGATACATACTTTCTGGAGTAATTTGCCAGTTGTTGGAATGCTGAGCATTTGGAGCAGCCCAATCAAAAAAACCCTTTATCGGCTTTCACAAGTACGTCAAACACGGCATGCTGTACCGATTTCTGCGTTTCTGGCGAATATTTCTTCACTTTTGCAACGACATACTTATAAAAGGCATCGATTTCGTCGGACTTATTACACGGCTCTTTCTCCAATTTCTCTGCAGCAGTTTGGAAAATGTCAAACGCACTACTTATCATTGAGTCGTTAGCATCAGTTCGGTTACGTTTAGTAGGTCTGGCAGTAGATGTTGACCTTGTTGCCTGTCTTTAGAAATGTTGAATCCTGACTCGATGTCATCTTCATTTCTAATAATTTCATCCGTCTCCTGTAAATTACAAGTAATAATCAATAGTAACCAATATTAATTATGTATTACTGGTATTACGTGGCTAACATAAAAATAGGAGCCTATTAAAAAACATTAAGTTGTGTCGTTCACCTCAGACCAATAACGTAGTAGCTTTCCAGTCACCAAAACAATTATCAGTCCTGTTTTACAAATATAATATATAAAATCACCCCTCCCCTCCACCACACCCCATGGTTAAAGTAAGTTTGATTTCTGTTTCAGCTACCTGCGACACCTGCAGCTTGGAAGGAAGTAAGCAATATATTTGAAACACGTTGGAACCTGCCTCACTGTGTTGGTGCTCTGGATGGGAAACATATTGTTTTGCAAGCTCCAATGAACTCGGGTACAGAGTACTTCAATTATAAATCCAGCGTCAGTATTGTGCTTTTTGCATTAGTGGACGGGAATTGTAACTTTATGTTTGCTGACGTGGGATGCCAAGGAAGAATTTCGGATGGAGGAATTTTTCAAGGGTGCAATCTACATAGTATGATGATGGGGAGCACATTGGGACTTTGGTAGCGGAACCGCTGCCAGAGCGTTCTATACAAATACTTTATTTCTTTGCAGGTGATAGAGTATTTGCTCTAAGTGAAAATCTCATAAGCCATACTCTGGAGACTTTGTCAAAGGAACTCCTCACAGAATTTTTAATTATCGTTGAGTAGGGCCCGACGGATAGTCGAGAACGCCTTTGGTATATCAAGCTCAGTATTTCGGGTTCTAAGAAAACCAATGCTTTTGGCACCTGAAAACGCCAAGGTGATAGTGATGGCAGCCATTTTGTTACACAATTATCTAAGGACTCCTGCTGGCATTGAGGATGAAGAGATGGAGTTTTAATTGAAGGGTCATGGAGTGTCCAGAGAGAAGATAACATGACGTCTTTGTTACTACTGAGACATGTCCCCCGACGATCCACAAATTATCGTCAAAAAATTAGGGATGAAATAGCAGATTATTGTATGAAAGAAGGATTCCTAGAATGGCAACACAGATATGTGTTATATCAACATTTTCATACTGTCGGAAGTCCTTTTCTTGGTACGTCCCTGTTCTCCAGAAACTTGAAAGTTTCATAAGGAAACCACCTGCTTATGTAAACATCCTCGTCTCCTGAAACAGTAAAATATAGAATGCAATAAAACCCTGTTTAAAAAAATACAAAACTGTGCAGTACTTACGATTGTTATTACAAAAGTTTGTATGATGTATGTAAATAAATCACTTAAAAATGAAAATGAAGCTTATTATTTTATAGCACCATTAATTTTCTTAATATATTTTTTCTGAATACAAAATTCTTCAAATAATAATAAATGACAGTTGTGATCGGCCACATCTCTAAACTTCCCAACTAATTTAATTATCACAATTAAGAGATTCAGGTACATAATATCTTATTACATTCACAACTTTTCCCGTTCCCATGCTGTTTTTCAATTTGCCCTTCTGTCGGTATGAAGACAGCAAAGATATTATTTTTTCTGCACTGGTCCGCAGATACAGTCATCTCCGCAGATATTGCTCGCCAAGCATCTGCTTTCATGTGTTTCCTGTAATGATGCTGAAGATCGGAAAGACTGGATTGTTTTCTATATTCACCACTTAGTTTAATTAAAGTCACTCCCGACCATTCCATATTTAATCTCTGGAAAATCAATCACAAAATCCCTTTAATGAAGCCTGACAATAATCTAAAGATATTAATTAAAATGTAACATCTTAGCTCAACATAAAAATCCCTCTTTTCTCATTAATATCTTGCAAAACAATATTCACATGCGCGCTAAAAACGGCAAACCTTTCGCTCCCGTCCAGATCTGAACTGCGAACATTCAAAGTGCTCGTTGGAAAAACCGACAGGAGATTAATCGCGGTGCGTCGCCCATGTGCAGCGCGCGCACCCAGTCCCAATATGACGAATTCAATGCACATGGGCGGCGCGCGAGCCGCGCAGCGCGCTAGTGTGAACTAGAGGTGGCAAAAAATAACGTAACTGACAGAAATAACCGGCTACTGAGAAGTAATGGTTACTGCGATAACTGTTCCTCTGATACTGGCAGTTATTTCAATAACTGTCTAATGTCAACAGTGCCTCGCGCCATCTGTTGACCGAAGATCGTACTACGCTTTCCCGTCAACTCATCGGAGATCTGGCTAGGAACTAAGGAGAGGGTAGACCATTTGTAAGGCGTTCTATAGGCCATGGGAATAACTGTGAGACTGCGCACCATCTGTTGATAAGAACTGTGTACTATATCGTGCGTCTTCGTTATTTTAGCACAAACAATTAAATAAAGTTAATGTCCGAGCGGTGGCTGATAGGAGCTGCAGTACAGGCATTAACAAGTACAGTCGTTCTCTTAAGCCACCGCCTCATATGTCAATTTAGCTTGGACGGGTAGTATAAAGAGAGGTACCATAAGGAATTCGAGCGACTATGGAAATAACTGTCAGAGATCGGTATTTTCCTCTGGCAGTTATCGTTATTGGCTCACAGTTCTCGCTCTCTGGCAGTTATTGGGCTACCATTACAGGTAACCTGGAAGTTGGTAACGGAATAACTGTGTGTCTGTGTTCCTGACACAGTGACTCCAGTCTTAGACCCCAGTGATATTTCAGAGACGATAGTTACTGCAGTGAACAAATATTTACATACTTCGGGAACAGCTGCTGGCCATCGCGAATGACAAATAACATGTCAGGAAGTATAACATAATACAGTTGAATATAATAATTATTATCCTCATCATTTGTCAGGAGATAGTCAAAGTATGTGAATATATTACAGTAACTTCTAATATTTACAGAATTGATATAGTGTCAGAATAAAACACAGTTACGCACTTTTAATAAATTTATCATACACAGAATACCCGATCTTGACTGTTGCAACCAAGTGCTGTCAAAACTGAAATATAGCAGAATTTTTAACTAAGCTGGTCTATCACTCTCTGTTACGATATTCATCTACAGAGTAGGAGGGGTCAATAGAAGCGTCCGATTCCACCTGTCTGCTTCGACATAAAAAGGTGTTGTGGTGTGTGAATGTCATTACAGCATGGTGTTTATGAGTTGGTTTGTGTGTGTGTGTGGGGGGGGGGGCGATCTAGTTTGCAGTGCTGGAATTTGCTGGTGGTAATTAATTTTTTTTCCTAGCTGTGATGTTTTGTGTATTTATGGAGTATTGAATGTGATCTAATTTATGTAGGGATGATTGATTTGTGGACTTTTGGGATTGAGTTTTATTTTTCGCAGTTGTAGGTGTTGGTTTTTTGGCATAAGTAGCTGTGGTGGACCTATATAGGTCACCGGAAATGACCGATTCCCATTTTCATAGTTGTACGTGTTAATGTTTTGGTATCGTCATCTGAGGTTTACCTATGTAGGTCAAGGGAAATGTCCAATTCCAATTTTCGTGCTTTTAGTTGTGGGTATTGGTGTTTTGGTATGGTCACCTATGATTGACCTATAGTGTTCAAGGGAAGTGTCCGATTCCTGCAGATTTTTGTTGGTGTAGCAGAATGCTGTATTTTTTTTCTTTTTGTTCTTCATTTTGTGTTTTGGGATCATGGTGAGTTTTTTTTTTTTTTTTTTTTTTACTAGCTTGTCCTCACCCTAAAACCCCCAACTTCCCGCAGTTGTCACATTGGTTTGATTGTATTTTTGGTGGGAGATGTTATTGTATTATTTATATGTATCTTCGTGTTTGTTGCCATGTGCATGTAGTGACGTCATAGACACACTTAAAATAGCCGTTTCCGGCATATTGATGATGGGTGGTATCAGACACTTCTGTGTCATAAAGTCTTTCACACTGTAAACCGTGCTTTATCTGAAACCAAGTTTTTAATGGTTACTGACTTGCTGGCAGTTTATTGAAAATGCATGTGCCTGAATATTGGACCCCTTTTGGGCCAAGGTAAGTGATTTTGGGTCTTTATGTAGATTGCTGTTTCTATTTCTAGTACTGATATTATGTATTGAGTTATTGGTTGGAAATACTTGTAACAAACTCCATTAAGGAATAAATACGCTAGGAAGGAAGGTTAGAATACAAAGTTCCTTGAACAGGTTCCTACATGATGTTCTTGAATTTATACCACAAACGATTTTTATTACACGCTTTTACATGCGAAAAACTTTTGCTACGTTTGATGAGTTACCACAGAATATGATCCCTTATGAAATAATAGAGTGAAAAAATGTGGTTTGCCCTTCCCAACTGAATTTATTATCGAGATGTAGTCCCAGAAATGTAACACTGTCAACCTTTTCGATCTGCATGTCTTCATATGTTATAAACATGCTGTAGCTGGAGAAATCGAGCAGTTTCCAAATCTCACATAAAACTTGGATTAGCGTACTCACACTTACCCCAATAGGACTATCTTTTACAGCACAGGAGTAAACGAATCTGTCACATTACGTAGATTTTTTGTTGTATTACAAGGCTGTACACTTTATTCTATTATGTGAGCAGCACAAGAAATTAAGCTTCGAAAATAACCTACAGTACTCAGTTTACATATTACGTCATACTTAAAAACGCACATTGTTAAAATTTTACTTAAACAGTGCTGTGGCGAAATTCCGCGTACTTTCTGTTGCAGCTGCGAAGATAATATTTCTAATAGCGACCGATAACCTACAAACATATAATATGAAACACTAATAATCGTTCTAACATCAACTAAAATGTACCCGGAGTTAATAAACTAAGGTTATGACACGATTCATACGACATTCCTGCCATTTCACACTACTCGCAGTTATACTGATAACTAAACTGATGGATTCCAACTATGTCGTTATTTAACTGTAGCTCCTCGGAGTATTCGGTATTCGCTAGCGAAAAATAACTTAGCAGTTGTTAGTAACCGTTAACAATAACGGTTATCAAAGAATAACTGGAACTGTGATAACGGTTACTCCAGAATAACCGTTTGGCCCACCTCTAGTGTGAACGCACCCTAACGGCTACTGCCGCACTGATATACATGCGACTGCATATACGCTGTGGCCGCGATACCAACATTGAAATCTTCTGGGCGCACGCGCCTCATTCAAATATTGTATACCATGAATTGTATTTGAACATGTATGTAAATATTGTACTGAATGTGCTTTGCTCGCCTGTAGGTGCGTTATTCCGCCTCGCAATTCAGGGGGCAATTTAAAGCCACGTTTGCAGGATGGGCGGGGATATATTGGAAAAACGTAGATATAAGCTGAGAATAAAGAATTACTTAGGATGTCAATTAGTATAAGCGGTTGTATCGATTGTGGCGTGCAACCGCTTTAACTGATTGAGGACAATGAGAAGATAAGCCCTACCCGTTCCATGATGATGTTAGTCGACAATAGTGAATGAATCACTACAGCACGTGTTATCTGAGCTCATGACGGTCCTTCACTCACATTGAGTAGTTCTCTAAGAAGTTGATCAGTTAGGATCTGTCAGTTAAGTGACCAGCTGGTTTCATATTACTCATCTGGCGTTACAATGGTAGAGGAAACAGCGGTTAGCCACGAGAAATGAGACAAACAATTGCTCAAAATCGACGAGTAGCCCTTTACAACGTTTTTGCATGTATGTCTGTGAAACAACAGTTGAGCAACTGTAACCGTTCATAAAGTAAACAGTTTCTAGCAGTCTTGTTACATTTTCGTAAGGACACATTCTAACTGCACAGTTCCTCTTTTCAGCTCAGCCGAAAACAGTTGGGGCCCCATTTCGCCGCCTGCTCACGAGACTCTGGTTATATGTGCAAGCCTGAAGGGTTGATGCTTCAGGAACACTGCCATTTCCGCTTCGTGTGTAGTGAGCCGGCGCCATGACAGGACCAGACACTACAGTGAGACACTACTTCACGTATTGTCCGACGAGGAACGAGTCAGCTACAAAAGCAGGATCTGTTATCGCGGTACGGCCGGTTCGCCGCACTTGCGTGTACACATGCTAATCAGAATAGTAGGAAACGAGACCCTTGTTCTCTGTCGGCTACTAATCTTCTCGATCTATTCCTGAGAGTGTCACCCTTGTGCCACACCTCCACAAGCAACGACTGTACAGTGAGTCGACGCTGGTGGTCACATTCCTCTGCTCACAAAGTAGTTACTGTCACGACAGATTGGCACCTTACACTTCTGTAAACAGTAAACTTTTCCTCTCATGGATGGTACTATCTGTCTGGCCACACATGAAACTTCATGTCTGAGGGAAGAGTGACTTTTCGCTTCTCTCGCCTTACTGGCTGAATGTTGCTTATACGATTTTGACTGGATGAATCTAGCCACATGTGTTTTTTTTCTTTTTTTTTTTTTTTAAGGGAGACTAAGTGAAATACTAATATATCCTGAAGGAACGTAACTAATTTATGCATCACAATACATATACCTAGCCCAAATAATTTCCTTTAACAACAAAATGGAAAAAGAAATAAAACGAAGATTTTCCTTAGCTTGGAAAGCTTTCTGTGCCTTAAAGCTCATATTGCTAGACAGAACCCTGAAAAGAAGGCTCAAAATGGAGGCACTCGAAAGCTGCGTTTTTCCAGTGTTATTACATGGATGTCAGACACGGCCTCTCCTGCCCCCGACACCCGTCAGGTATGCCAAAGGAAAATGCAGAGGAAGATCCTTGGCATCTCTCTGAAAGGCAGCATATCTAACACCTCAATACACAAGATGTCAGCAACAACAGACATAGCACAACAGGCTACGAAGACCAAATGGAAATCGGGCGGCCACGTGGCTAGGCTGTAAGACGACTGATGGACGGCACGAGCTACCACACGGGAACCCTACATCGGCAAGAGACACCCAGGAAGACAAAGACGCAAATGGTAGGACTTATTCAGAAAACAAACAGGAAGGCAGTGGACCAGCATACCCAGAAACAGAAAGGAGGGGAAAGCACTGGAACTGCAGCTAAGTGATGAAGTGTAATTCAGGGTGTAGTGTGCAGTAATTGCGGTAAGCTCTTACGCAGACTAGCTCACTGCGTGTCTTTAAGAGCAGTTACCCCTACTTGTAGGAGGCCTTTGCCCTCAATAGGACAACACAGGCTATTTTCATTCAATTGTTCATTCATTATTGCCAGTGAAACTCAGATGCCAAGTACAAAATACTTTTCTGGTGCGAACCTCTGAGTGGGGCAGAAGGGCACTGGCGCCGGCAGACTTCAATCCTGGGGAACAATCACGAGTGGCGCGGACTCCGAGTCTCGGGGAGCAGTGTCTGGCGCTGCGTAAGCTGCCTCCTCTCTACAATACCAGGCACTGCTAAACAGGACGCTAGGCCCGAGCCATGTTTGTCAAGCCTCACGGATATTATGGAAGTGCAGGTTTCATTCATTAGTGCAACTAGGCACTTCTCTCTCTCGTGATTGCTTACTCATTGCCAAACAAATGTAGTTTCATCTTATGCATGCTAAACTAACGCTCCTGTTGAACAATATGATCAAAGAACTTGTTTTTCTCCCCACAGTATCGCAGGTTCTGGCTGAGCTCATTTCAACTGATAGTTTTCATTTCAACTAGCTGGTTTTCCTGCCCCCTAAACACTAATGTAACATGTCCATTCCTTACTTTATCTGAAGATGTTAGTTGATGTTCAGATATCCCTTTAAGATGGAAACAACTTGCGAAATGATATTTTCACTCTGCAGCGGAGTGTGCGCTGATATGAAACTTCCTGGAAGATTAAAACTGTATGCCCGACCAAGACTCGAACTCGCGACCTTTGCCTTTCGCGGGCAACTGCAAGGTTCACAGGAGAGCTTCTGTAACGTTTGGAAGGTAGGAGACGAGATACTGGCAGAAGTAAAGCTGTGAGGACCAGGCGTGTGTCGTGCTTCGGTAGCTCAGATGTTAGAGCACTTGCCCGCGAAAGGCAAAGGTCCCGAGTTCGAGTCTCGGTCGGGCACACAGTTTTAATCTGCCAGGAAGTTTCAACTTGCGAAATCTTTACTGCTATTGTGATGTTTACGAGAAATATTAAACAATCTAATCTATTCTGGACTTGTAGGTTTCCCTTAAGCAGTTAGTATCAGCAAACATACCCCTTTCCTGTAAACAGTACTATCATCTCAGAGGAACGTAAATGACACTCAAAAGCTCTTGGGGTTCTGTTCAGCAATCAACACACCCTATTGGGATTTACCAGAAACGAATAAATCGACCGATAGTATCGAAGCAAGTGGAAAAGCCAAGCAGTTAGTAGTCTGTAGCACACGCTCGGCGAAAATTGCCTTCCCTCTCCCAACAGTAACAGCTTTATCATTGCTTGTCAGCAAATGTGTGGTGATACAAGGCAAGGTCAGCATAGCTAGGACAGAAACCTCGCTCAAAGAAAAAGAACGGTCTTGATACGCCTGGGCATTGAGTCAAACAGAGCTTGGATGGCGTGTACAGGTACAGCTGCCCGTGCAGCTTCAACACGACACCACAGTTCATCAACATTAGTTGCTGGCGTATTGTGACGAGCCAGTTGCTCGGCCACCATTGACCAGATGTTTTCAATTGGTGAGAGATCTGGAGAATGTGTTGGCCAGGGCAGCAGTCGAATATTTTCTGCATCCAGAAAGGCCCGTACAGGACTTGCAACATGCGGTCGTGCATTATCCTGCTGAAATGTAGGGTTTCGCAGGGATCGAATTAAGGGTAGAGTCACGGGTTGTAACACATCTGAAATGGAACGTCCACTGTTCAAAGTGCCGTCAATGCGAACAAGAGGTGACCAACACATGTAACCAATGGCACCCCCATACCATCACGCAGGGTGATACGCCAGTATGGCGATGACGAATACACGCTTCCTATGTGCGTTCACCGCGATGTCGCCAAACACGGATGCGACCATCATGATGCTGTAAACAGAACCTGGATTCATCCGAAAAAATGACGTTTTGCCATTCGTGCACCCAGGTCCGTCGTTGAGTACACCATCGCAGACGCTCCTGTCTGTGATGCAGCGTCAAGGGTAACCGCAGCCATGGTCTCCGAGCTGATAGTCCATTCTGCTGCAAAAGTCGTCGAACTGTTCGTGCAGATGGTTGTTGTCTTGCAAATATCCCCATCTGTTGACTCAGGGATCGAGACGTAGCTGCACGATCCGTTACATCCATGCGGAAAAGATGCCTGTCATCTCGACTTCTAGTGATACGAGGCTGTTGGGATCCAGCACGGTGTTCCGTATTACCCTCCTGAACCCACTGATTCCATATTCGGGCTAACGGTCATTGGATCTCGACCAACGCTAGCAGCAATGTCGCGATACGATAATCCGCAATCGCGTTAGGCTACAATCCGACCTTTATCAAAGTCGGAAAGGTGATGGTACGCATTTCTCTTCCTTACACGAGGCATCACAACAACGTTTCACCAGGCAAAGGCGGTCAACTGCTGTTTGTGTATGAGAAATCGGTTGGAAGCTTTCCTCATGTCAGAACGTTGTAGGTGTCGCCACCGGCGTCAACCTTGTGTGAATGCTCTGAAAAGCTAATCATTTGAATATCACAGCATCTTCCTGTCGGTTAAATTTCGCGTCTGTAGCACGTCATCTTCGTGGTGTAGCAATTTTAATGGCCAGTAGTGTAATAACTCACACCCATATATAATTCCCAGGAACAGGAACACATGTTGGTAACTGGAGACTTGATGATTAAAGGGTGGTCATCGAGCTATGGCAATACAAGCCCCTCACCTTTCATTTATTGCAGTTAAACATAATAAGGAAAAAATATAGGAAAGTACATTCTCGACATGCTAAAAGTTCACATGTGGAGATATCTACACATTAAGGGGACGAGAGTGCAGACACAAATTTTTGATGATACGAGAAGCACATGAAATGTAATTTGCTGGACAGCAGCAATGACAGACATTGCACCAAGTAATGCCAAAAGGAAAAGTGGGTTTATTAGTGCAGTGCGTTGTAGTGTAAGGACAGGGTATCTTATTTGGAGGCCAGGCATGACAATTGCAAGTTTGAAATGTGTTCAGTGAAGTTGAAAAATTGCTAGTACCGTTCATAGATTTGGCATGGGGCCATAATAAAGGAAGGGCACACTTGTTGATGGCACGGCAGAAGTGACAGGCCGCCCGGTGTGGCCCAGCAGTTCTGGGCGCTTCAGTCTGGAACCGCGCGACTGCTACGGTCGCAGGTTCGAATCCTGCCTCGGGCATGGATGTGTGTGATGTCCTTAGGTTAGTTAGGTTTAAGTAGTTCTAAGTTCTAGGGGACTGATGACTTCAGCAGTTAAGTCCCATACTGCTCAGAGCCATTTGAACCAGAAGTGACAATTACCAGTGCAATTGTATGACTAATCTATTCAGCTCATAAACAATAACATATAATCACACTGACTTCATGCAGGTAAAGGGACAACTAATAAGGAGATATCGGTTCCTATGGAATTGTTAATAAAACAGGTGATGCACACACAGGGCGTTGAAGTAGTGCTTCTCTCAGGATTAAACAGGAAGCAATGGTACCTCAGTGCATACAGCATAATGGGAAAAGTTTGTACCCACTGAATTGCACTTCAGCTTCACAGTCGTACACATCAAATTGTTATAATCCACCATTTGATGCAAACGACTGACAAATGTTATCCTCTGGAGACTCCAGGTGAGCTATGCACAAATTCTGTTACAGAGGCACAGTTATATCGTAGATATTTCTAAACAAATTGCATACACGAGATCTGTGTAAAAGTGTAACATGTTATTGGAAGGAGCGCAAATAGTTTGTGTTAAGGGTTTTGTTTGAGGATCCTTCCATAATGGTGCAAGGAGATAAAGCACTATAAGCTCAAACTATGGCAGTATAAAGCCACGTTCCGTACACAGGTATATAGAACCTCAAAACTGAGTGCATTCTCATGGCAAAGTCGTAGTATCTAATCTTACTTCCTCCACGTGTATAATAAACACATAAAATTACACAAAAGATGAAAATAAAGGAGTTATCCAAAATCTGTATGCTGCAAGAAAGCGGCGCAGTGCAGGATGCGATGCAAGACACTTGACGTCGTCACATTGACCCACTCTTGTGAAAACAAGGGCAGGAGGCTGATACGGGTAGCTCAAGATGGGGTAACACAACATACAGAAGTATACTGGTTGCAAACTCGCACAGGGGTGTAGAGAATCGGTACATATACCTCAAAAGTCACACAGAAAAAAGACTAGTCAAGGGACTGTAGAAACCTGTCCCCAGAATGAAGACCTCTGTAGAAACAACGCCAAAGGAAGAATAACTGTAGGCAGGGAACGTCACAACAGAATAACGAAAGAGAATAACCGTAGTTAGAGTGTAGAGTGTAGCGATGGTGGTGGTAACTTCATCCTCTTAGATGCTGTTTTAACAATATGTGGTAGCAGGCGGTGGAGGCACAGTGTTTCCCAGGTAAGGCCTTAGCCCGTCATAATAGAACCATCACTGAGCAGTCAGCCAGCTATATCTCTGCGTTAACATGGGACGTTAAATGCGTAACCTGATAGATATCTTTATAAGGGGGAGTAAATTTCCCTGTCTTCCACTTCTTAATTACCAGGTTTTTCAGTAGTATCCCACCACCCAGCTAATATGGGGTCCTCCTTTATTTCCCCCTCTGTAATTGTTTGGTTATGGGTTTAATATTATTTTGTACTCGCTTCCAGATGATCCTGATTTGGTGCACAAAGCATCTTACTTCCTTCGGTTTTACTCCCAGACGTAGCTTATCTCTTTCAAAGAGTGAGCTCATAGGATGGCCATCTACTATCTCATAGGTTGTGAGACTTGTTGCCGCATGAATTCAGCTTTTGTAAGTAGATCGAATGTATGGAATATAATGGTTCCAGTAGGAGTATGTTCAATTCACGTAATATGATAACATCCGAACAATAGCCTTATGGACCTGTTGGACATGGTCTTTGGCCTTGGGACGGAAGGGTGGTAGTCCTCCACTTTTATCTTCTGAATATTTCACAAAGAAAGAGGACATGAAATTTGCTCCTAGATCTGTTAATATAGCATCATGACTGCGAGAAGGTAGTACCAAGTGGTTTACAAATGCCTTTGCCACAGTTTATGCCATTGTATCAGCAAGCACTATCTGCACAAAGTAATGTGAAAAGCAGTCATTAATTGACAAGATATATTTATTTTTTGCGGCCTTTGAGAAAATCGTTCCATTATATACAAAATCACAGTTTCAAGAGATCTCAAAACTTCCAGGTCTGCGATGGAATTTATCGCTGCATCTATTTGGAATGATGTGTGTACAGCAAGCACTTGTCTATATACAGAGTGTACATAAAGTCTGGGAACACTTTCAATTATTTATTGCACTAGAACCAAACATTGTACAGATATCATACATATATAATTTTGAAGAGAAACCCTGAAAGTTGTTTTTCATGTGTACTGCCACAGCGTAGTTTGGTAATTTACCGATAGTCAGCACTATTACCGTCCCGATAGCTGAGTGGTCGGCGCGACGGATTACCGTGCTACAGGCCTAGGTTCGATTCCCGGCTGTGTCGGGGATTTTTTTTCCGTTCAATGACTGGATGTTGTGTTGTCTTCATCGTTCATTTCGTCCTCATCCGGCGCGCTGGTCGCCCAATGTAGCGTCGAATGTAATAAATACCTGCACCAAGGCTGTTGGACCTGCCCCGTACGGGGCGTGGAGCGAGCTTTCTGTGTTGAAGTTCGACAAAAACAAGTGAGCTGCGGCTGTTCAACGGATATTTAGAACAAAGTACGGTAAGAAGCCACCAAAAAGGAAGGCCATTTACTACTGGCACAACAAATTCGTTATGACAGCTGTAGCACACTTGTTTCTGTCGAACTCGAACACACTGAAAGCTCCCTCCACACCTGAACTTGCAATGTTTGCAACTAGCTCTGATTATCGGCAAATTACCAAACTACACTGTGGCGGTACACATGAAACAAAAATTTCAGTGTTTATCTTCAACATGACGTTTGTATGATATCTGTACAATGTTTGGTTCTTGTGCAATAAATAATTGACAGTGTTTCCGGACTCTATGTACACCCTGCACTTATCAACATCATAGAGTTTATTTCACTTGTGGGTAGCAAATGATATGCATCTGGAGTGCCTTTGGTATTACTAACTAGTTTCCAAGAGAAGTTTTGCAGTATAATACAGGGTGTTACAAAAAGGTACGGCCAAACTTTCAGGAAACATTCCTCACACACAAAGAAAGAAAATATGTTATGTGGACATGTGTCCAGAAACGCTTACTTTCCATGTTAGAGATCATTTTATTACTTCTCTTCAAATCACATTAATCATGGAATGGAAACACACACCAACAGAACGTACCAGCGTGAATTCAAACACTTTGTTACAGGAAATGTTCAAAATGTCCTCCGTTAGCGAGGATACATGCATCCACCCTCTGTCGCATGGAATCCCTGATGCGCTGATGCAGCCCTGGAGAATGGCGTATTGTATCACAGCCGTCCACAATACGTGCACGAAGAGTCTCTACATTTGGTACCGGGGTTGCGTAGACAAGAGTTTTCAAATGCCTCCATAAATGAAAGTCAAGAGGGTTGAGGTCAGGAGAGCGTCGAGGCCATGGAATTGGTCCACCTCTACCAATCCATCGGTCACCGAATCTGTTGTTGAGAAGCGTACGAACACTTCAACTGAAATGTGCAGGAGCTCCATCGTGCATGAACCACATGTTGTGTCGTACTTGTAAAGGCACATGTTCTAGCAGCACAGGTAGAGTATCCCGTATGAAATCATGATAACGTGCTCCATTGAGCGTAGGTGGAAGAACATGGGGCCCAATCAAGACATCACCAACAATGCCTGCCCAAACGTTCGCAGAAAATCTGTGTCGATGACGTGATTGCACAATTGCGTGCGGATTCTCGTCAGCCCACACATGTTGATTGAGAAAATTTAAAATTTGATCACGTTGGAATGAAGCGTCATCAGTAAAGTGAACATTTGCACTGAAATGAGGATTGACACATTGTTGGATGAACCATTCGCAAAAGTGTACCCGTGGAGGCGAATCAGCTGCCGATAGTGCCTGCACACGCTGTACATGGTACGGAAACAACTGGTTCTCCTGTAGCACTCACCATACAGCGACGTGGTCAACGTTACCTTGTACAGCAGCAACTTCTCTGACGCTGACATTAGGGTTATCGTCAACTGCACGAAGAATTGCCTCGTCCATTGCAGGTGTCCTCGTCGTTCTAGGTCTTCCCCAGTCGTGAGTCATAGGCTGGAATGTTCCGTGCTCCCTACGACGCCGATCAATTGCTTCGAACGTCTTCCTGTCGAGACACCTTCGTTCTGGAAATCTGTCTCGATACAAACGTACCGCGCCACGGCTATTGCCCCGTGCTAATCCACACATCAAATGGGCATCTGCCAACTCCGCATTTGTAAACATTGCACTGACTACAAAACCACGTTCGTGATGAACACTAACCTGTTGATGCTACGTAGTGATGTGCTTGATGCTGGTACTGTAGAGCAATGAGTCGCATGTCAATACAAGCACCGAAGTCAACATTACCTTCCTTCAATGGGGCCAACTGGCGGTGAATCTAGGAAGTACAGTATATACTGACGAACCTAAAATGAGCTCTAACATGGAAATTAAGCATTTCCGGACACATGTCCACGTAACATCTTCTCTTTATTTGAGTGTGGGGAATGTTTCCTGAAAGTTTGTCCGTACCTTTTTGTAACACCCTGTATACTGTCTTCGGACAGAAAATCCGGTAGTGTGGCATACAACTTACAACTGGCGTCTTCTCTCTGAGCACGCTTTTAGTCTGCTATGAGCACTTCATCTGTTGGCATCACCTGAACCATTCCACTCTACGTGTCTGCAATTTGATGGTATACTTCACATTCATACTACAACTTGTAAAGCTTGGCATGTCGGATGGCTACTGAGGCCCTTTAAATTCAAGAGCCATAAGAGGGCAGTGTGGTCAGTACAATTGTAAACTTCTTGCCATATAGAGAACATCTAAAGCAGTTAATGCCAAATGTCAAAGATAGCAAGTCTTTTTCTGTGATACTATAATTGACTTCAGCCATATTTATTTGGAGAGAAGCATAACCAGGCGGTTTCCTTCGCCATTACGTTCTTGGTTCAAGACACAACTCACAGCAAAATTTGAAGCATTGCAGGACAGAATAAATGGCTTTTCAAAGTCAATATACCATTAATTTGTTGCATGGCAATTTCACACTTGGTGGACCATCCAAAAGTTATTCCTTTTTTTAAATAACCTCGTTAAAGGTTTAGTCACGGTAGCATAGTCTTCTACAAAATGGCAACAGTAGTCGCCAGCCCTAGGGAACCCTGCCACTCTTTTACATTACCAAGGGCATGGAATTTATCTAGACCTCCTGTCAGCCATGGATCCACTTTTACTTGACAGGAGTAATATTGTATCCCAAGTACTGTACTTGTGAGTCTGTAAAGGTACATTTCTCCAACTACAAACTTCAACATGCACTATGCAGCCTTCCCAATACATTTCTTAATCACTCAGCGTGCTTCTCAGTTGTTTCGCCAAAATGTTGGATTACTCAGCGGATTACTCAACTGAATGTGACAGTAAGGTACTGCTAATCAACTGCGTCATGAAAATGGTGCAGGAACTCATTTCCTAGTATGACATCAAAGCCACATCTTTTTTCCCCTTATAACCTCCGTCTCTAATTCATATAGTGTATCATCTATCGACAAGCTCATCACACATGCTCTTGCAGGTTTTATTATTTTGGCACGTGGACCAGTAATACAACAGTGGGACTTGTCACCAGGCCAGATAAAAACTTAACTTGTGTGTGCACCTGTGTCAACCAAAATGTGGGCTGGTTTTCCATGCATCTCTCCCTTCACAATCAAACTTTCCAACTCCTTTAAACCTTGAAAATTTGTGAGGTTTACTGCTCTTACTTTGAGCAGGCTTGGGTGAGTCAGCATGCTCCCATGCCCATGGCCTTTCCCTCTCTGTTATAGGGTTGTGGCCATCGGTTATTTTATTTCAGGACCTCCATGGGCAGTGCATTTTTAAGTGCCCAAACTCCCAACAATTAGGTTAGTATGTAGCCAAACACCTGTTGGCCATATGACTGGGTCGGTGACATCATCTGGAAACCGTAGACTTATTGTATGACTTCGAAGCTGCCACCACTTTGCATGTGGTACACACCAAACGTTTACCACACAATGTATCATCTGCCCAACCACCTACGTTGAATGGCAGTTCAATCATACCTGAACTAAATTTCCAATCAAGGCTACCACAGCAATCACACAGTACCCTGATACCACAAACTGCGCCATGTATGGCAATGGGACATTCAGCTGCGTTATCGCTGCACATGCTTCCATGCCAAGACATGCCAACAGATTCAATCAATCACCGATATCAAACCTTCACTATTTGGCGTTCAACCATCATTTCGCTTGGATCAGTCGTTCATATGGTTTAGCACAGTTGATAGCATCCTTTCTGACAAGTGACACAGTTAAATTCGTCATACTCCTTACTAACCTGGGGGAACATGCAGTTGTGATTAGCGACATCATCCTGAGACCACCAAGGGACAATAAAAATTTGACAGCAAGATCAACACTAGTACAACATCTGTACAGGACGCCAGAAGAATAATTACAACATGTAATATACGATGAACATTTAATAAACAACACGCTGTCCCAGCTATGGCACCAGATATGAACTTCAATTGATTCATAAATAGCGCCTGATCATACAGTGCTGACATTGTGGGTAGGTAAACTTCCACCTCAGGTTCAAGTTGCCATGAACACCAATGACTGGGAGCCATTCGATCATAAATTAGCAGACAAAATTTTCGCTGTTACACAACACAGACAGCGTATCAATTTAGTTGGTAACCATGCCACTTTCTGCAGCCAGAATCATTAGTCTCACCGTGCACTGCTTCCTGCACCCATCAAACTAAACCGACCGTGACTGATGCCTGTCGACTGCGATGTCAGAACTCCTGCCTGGAACAGTGACCTCCATCAAGCTGGGACAACACAACAAACAACTGGCAACTGTGCTCCGCCAGCTACTGCCCTCTACTGCCGATGTTATCATGCACAATTCAGTGACCCCATCTACAACTGTCGCCTGTCCTACAACCAGCCAAAAAATTCAGCTGGCTTGAAATAGGTACGCCACGTCGCAATGAACATGCAAATCGCCTTGTTTCATGTGTTGAGAGTTCACCATTATGCCCCAACTACTAGGAATATTGTCAAGCTTTACATCCTTGACAAACTTGGACAGTTATATTATTTGATCGATTCTGGCTCAGACGTTAGTGTGGTATTCCAGACTGAAAACAGCACAGATGACAGTAAAATGGCTATGCAACTTTGCTAAGTGAAACAGCTCTACAATTACTGTTTACAGCTTCTTAACACACACATTGAACTTGGCTACAAAACGACTATTCTATAGACGTTTCAAATTATATAAGTTACCAAAACCATTGTCAGAGCTGATTTCTTCTGTTACTCTTGGCTACTACCAGATTTAGGCAAAGACATGCTCATCCAACATTATACTGGCCACATAATCTCCGGTGTCATCAGCAATGCCCTTACACCACACTTCTTTCCAATAAAGAATGGCACAATGCTGATACAGCTGAACATTATCATCATCTCCTCGACTGTCTCACCACACTTGAACAAATTCAACGGGACCAGTGTTGTTACCTTGGAGAATGCTTAGAATCTCTCTGTCTTAAAGTGAACAGTGAAATGCTTCGACAGTCGATACAAATAACATTCAATGAGCTCATCACAGCACATCTTCATCTCCATGATCTGCGACCAGCTCAAGCCATCGATTATAACTCCACCACATAGACGACAAATTGTCTCAGCACACCTCCATCCACCTCACAGCAAGTGCCACTGCCTACACTACATTCTCATACCAATGAGGTCAGTCATGTGCTCCCCAAAAATGTTCACCCTACTCCTTCCCTATCTATTTCACATCTGCAGCCACCCACAGACCCTCCATGTGTTCGTTTCTCCAAATGTGCAGTCAAGAATGGTACAGTACACCTAATCCTTATCATACCAGAGCCTCCCTTCGGCACAGATCACGCGGCTCCCTCCCAATAAACTTCGCACACTGAAAGCAGCAGTTGATGAGCTTTTAAAAGCTGGAATATTTTAGACCCTCAAACAGCCCAGGTGCTTCACCCATCAAGCTAACGCCGAAAATATGCGATTCTCTGCGCGTATGTGACGATTACAGAGTCCTTAATAGATGCACTATCGACAGTTATCTGGCACCTAACATACAGGACAATACCGACTATCTTGTAGGACATCTGTATGTAGTGTGTTGGAATGTAAACGGAATTATCACCAAATACCGATGCATACATATGATGTTCAGAAGATGGCAATTATTACTCCATTTGGCTTGTTTAAATATCTTGTTCTGCTGTACAGCCTCAAAAACGCTCTCAGATGTGACACTGATTCTTTGATAACATCCCCTTTGAGCTACCCTTCTGCTATGCACACTTGAATGACATTTTCATTTTCATGCAAGATATGGCACTCGTGAGACTCAACTCCAACAAGTTCTCAATGTCCTACATTACCTTTCAAGGCGTGTTTTAACCCTTAAAATTGAAATTGGGCACAAACAAAAAAAATGCATATTGCGCTAATAACCACCTTGAGGTTGAAGCTTTTGTGTCCATGTTTGCTAACATATAGATTTGTTTTTTGAGAGGGCTCACTTTGAACGAAATATAATTTTTATTTCTTCTTTTTATTTTCCAGACATCTTTCACTGAATTTTCAGCATCATCTGTTGGTTTTTTATTATCTTTATATAAGATAATAAAAACGCACTGACAATGTTGTAACTTCAGTGAAGCCTGACTGGGAAATAAAAATTTGTTTTTCTCAAGGCGGACCCTCTCCACAACAAATCTGTGTATTGCACTATTTCACCCCCTCTGCAAACCCACTAGGTTTCATCAAGATCGTTTATTAACACTTGGGAATGCTTCCTTGTCAGTGAACCATGCTTTAAGAAAGAATTCATATTCTTCATCACCAACTGAAACTATATCTTCTGGCAGGCCAAGAGTTCTGGCCTCTAATGCATGTGGTGTGATCTATAATTTATGCAAAAGAACTTGGTCACCTTCTAGCAGTAGGTAGTCGTAGATCGGTGAAGCAACGAAGGGTACCTAGCAATTGGAAAAAGTGCAGGTCATTCCATTTTCAAGACGGGCTTTAGGACAGATTCACATAATTACAATGCTGTATCGTTGATGTTAATCCGAATATAATGTGTTATGCTTAAAAATTATGACTTTTTGGAGGACGAAAATCTCCTTTACAAAATTAACATGAATTCTACAGAGATCTTGCGAAACCCAGCTCGATCTGTTCCCACATGAGATGTGTAAGTCTGCAGACAATGGCGCTCAGGTTGATGCCACGTTCGTTGACTCCAGGAAGACCTTCGACACTGTCCCATACTATAGCTTAGTGAAAAAAAAATTACGAACTTACCGAATATCAGACCAGATCTGCGGCTCCATTCAAGGCTTCCTTGCGGATAAAGCTCAGCATTTCGCCCTTAATAGAACAAAATCAACAGATATAAAGCAATTTCCGGATTACACCAAGAAAGTGTGGTATAGTAGTTACTCGTTACAATAGATATACAATAGAAGCTCTTTAAGACTGTTCGTAGATGATGTGGTTGTCTATAGGAATGTAGCAACACCAGATCGCAATATCGATTTGCAGAATAACCTGCTGACGTTTGATGAATAGTGCAGTCTCTGGTAGAGGACATGTGAGTGAATAAATGTAACATATTGTGCAGACATAGGAAAAGAAGTCCACTACTGTACAACTACACTATTGATGACAAACTGCTGGAAGCAGTATCTACTGTAAGATATCTGGAAGTAACTACCAAGAGCGACCTGAAGTGGTAGGATCATGTAAATCAAATAGTAGGAAAAGCAGATGCCAGGCTGAGTATGTAGGAAGAATTTTAGGGAAAAATAACCCATACACCTTCTAAAGCGCTTGTTCGACCGATTCTTGAGTACTGTTATTCAATATGGGATCCTTATCAGGAGGGACTAATAGAATAAAAAATATCTAACGAAGAGCGGCGCGTTTCGTCACGGGAGCGTTATAGAGACGCTGAATAATCTCCAGTGGCAAACGTTACAAGGGAGATGTTGTGCATAACAGATGGGTTTACTACTGAAAAAAATGGTTCAAATGGCTCAAAGCACCATGGGACTTAACATCTAAGGTCGTCAGTCCCGTAGACTTAGAATTACTTGAACCTAACTAACCTAAGGACATCACACACATCCATGACCGAGACAGGCTCGAACCTGCGGCCTTAGCAGCAGCGCGGTTCCGGACTGAAGCGCCTAGAACCGCTCGTCAACAGAGGCCAGCTACTACTGAAAGTCCGAGAGAACACTTTGTGGGAGGAGTCAGACAACGTATTTCCTCTTTCCACATACACCTCGCGAAATGACCTCGACGAGAAAATCCGAGAAATTGGAGCTAATACAGAGACTTACCGGCAATCATTCTTCCCACACACCATTCATGTATAGAACAGGGAAGAGGGGATAAGTTAGTGGTACCAAGTACCCTCTGCCACACACCGTTAGAAGACTTTTTAGGTGTAGATGTAAATGTAATTTCAGTTCTGGCGACATTGCTTCGTGTATTAAGGTTCTGGTAAGGTCTGCTCAAATGTCTGTGTAATTCACATCCATGCAGACAAATTGTTGGTGTGAACAGGAGATATGCATAACACAACGATCTGTCTGCGCAAATCTCTGCGCACATTACATCCACGCAGACAGGTCGATGCCTGTGAGATTTACACAAATATGAATGCGTCCAAACCTGGAAGATGGAGTTGGACGTTTGAGCGAAATTTCCCAAATCTGTGGCTTAAAATAGATCTGCGCAGGCAAATTGGAGCGTGTGAACTGGAGATCGCTGATAATATCAGTCAGCTATTTCTTCAGTCTAGTCTTTCTCGTCTGTGTCTGCACAGTGAATTTTAAAATTTCATATAAACGTCAGTGGTCTATAGAGTTTATTACGGAATTTATCGAAATTTATACAAGTGACACATGCTCAGAAAATGAAGAACATAGAATACGGTAATAGAGTTAAGAAGGCCGCTGCTTGTATGAGTTATGCTTTAAGAGCGAAATTACGAGTGGTCGACTCTACAGCAAAAAAAGTCATCGCTAACTGTTTACTGGAAAGAGCTAAGCAAAGTAACGAAATGTATTCGATCTGGCGCCGAGTGATTTCTAGCACACTTTCACTCAGTACTGTCCTGTGACATAATCTTATAAGACAGTGTAGCAAAACAAAAGTTGGCCCTAGAGGTGAACTATAGAATTCACTGCCACGATACTAGAAGTAAAACTTTCTAGATAAACAATGAATCCCTGTCTGCAGTTCAGAAAGGAGTTTTATATACTGATGCAAAAGTTCTTTAACAGGTTCCTAGAAGGCATGAGACAGGGAACTAAACATCTGGTTTCTGAGACACCTTGGCCAGATGTATAATTTCTAGGAATATATTGTCCTTCAGACACGTCTAAAATAACATCTGTAACTTGTCTGCCCGCATCTCGTGGTCGTGCGGTTGCGTTCTCGCTTCCCACGTCCGGGTTCCCGGGTTCGATTCCCGGCGGGGTCAGGGATTTTCTCTGCCTCGTGATGGCTGGGTGTTGTGTGCTGTCCTTAGGTTAGTTCGGTTTAAGTAGTTCTAAGTTCTAGGGGACTGATGACCATAGCTGTTAAGTCCCATAGTACTCAGAGCCATTTGAACATTTGTAACTTGTCAGAAATGAGGTACCAGTATAATATTTTATTTGGTGACATGAAATCAACGATCAGCACGGCGTAAATGCATTCGCTGATGTTGGATATTATTGGACTCAATGCTTGTTTCGACACTGCAGTAGAAAATTCTAGATCCTTGTAGCTTCTTCCCATTGCCAGGAATCTTAACGTCATTGTCAGCTGCTCATGTGGAGAAGTTGCTATCTGCTTACAAGTATTTTCCGTGTTATATGAGGAGTAATTCAAAGGTGGAAAGCCCCTCCCACTCTTCAACTACTCTGTCAGTCAGTTAATATTCATATTTTTGGTCATGTTTCCCAATACTACATCTGGTATGTGTGGCTTATGATTTTATTTACATGAGGAAATTTTGAGCAGAATTTTCTTATAACTGCTTGTGTAGCCTGTAGAGAACTTGTACCTGAAGGTTCATAATCGAGGGGCTGGAGAACAGGGAGGAAGATGGATTCTGGGTCATAAATGTTGTGTCCGGCGACCTCGCTGTGCGAGTGATTCGTGGAAGCAGCTCTCTGTGAGTTGCACCTGCACGGGGACCTCAGGCCATGCACTCCACTCTTCCCACATAGGGTCAAAGCAGGAAGGCGCCGGCTCACAAAACATTTTTCCTGGGCCAGGTGACAGTCTGTCGCGAAGAAGGCCCAGATGGCAGAAAGTGGGTGGAGGAAGTCATTTAAGAGAGACTGCTGTAATCTGAGCTTTTGCGCAAACGATTGGACGGTCATACAACTGTAAGCATTCTCACGTTAGAAGCTGGGACGATATGATCAGAGTGGCTGGTGCACATGTTTAGTAGAAGCAAGACTGTAACTCCCTTGACGCCAGGAAGTTGCCAGGTTCTTTTAGAGAGCGAAAAAAACCCATATATTTCTCAGACACGACTGTCTGGGAAGCTTAACAGCCTTCTGTCAGAAATTGGAAATGGTCGGCCTGAAAAGACTAGGTCTCTTTGTAAACGAGGGACTGTGGACCCTTCTAGGTAGACGTTTTTTGCCTAAACATGGCCATGTTTATCATGAGAATCACGCCTTCCAAGTCTAAAATCTTTTTTTCAGACAAAAAAGATTTTGAGTCGCTGACTGGCTCCCCTCAGGATATGCAAAGCAGAGGCTCCATCTGCCAGCCTGGGAACCCCAGTGCCTTGTCGGGATTGGCTACCACGCAAGCAGAACAGTCAGGAGGGGAGATTCAGTGCGTGGAGGACAGTTCAGTTGGTTTTTACAATGTGGAGGCAGGTTTTTTCTGATAATTTGACTCCTGTGCGAGGCTTGGTGGAAGGTTTTTGTGATTCTTTGTCTTCTTCGTCTTCTGGACATCCCCTGGTGAAGAACTTCAGGACTTTCTCTAGTGGATGAGACTGGCGGTATGCAACTTGTGGTGGATTAAGAACCAGTGGCAGTTTCCAACTATACCGACAGAGGAACTACATATCATCCCAGACATATCGTGTGTCACAAGGGTGAGCTTATTCATCCTGAGTCATGTGTTTGATGTTTGACAATTCCAGCTCGCGCCATGGTGCCAGTGTGTGCCAAATTGGTTGGCTAAATAGTGAACGGGTGCACCTCACACTGAAATCTGCCGGGATTTAAGGGCTCTGATAGGGAAATTTGCCGCTTTCTAATAATTAGAACGCAAGTCCGTGTAGTTTGCAAGTTTTGTACACGTTTCAGAATATTACAACTGCCGCCGCGCTCTGGCCCTTGCTAACAGCGTGCCCGTTCCTGCTGCTGCCTGAACCAAAGTGAAAGGGTAAAGTATTGTTGCACCGGCGTAGATTTGTTAAACAATATTCACAGCTCTCTGTTCTCAATGAATCATAATTTTTGGTATAAGTGGTCATAGGTGATTCCATTTGAATAGAATTTTGCCTGTCAGAGGATTCATGTAAATGAAGTCTGACTGAGTTGTAAAAGGGATTAATTCACGGAGAACTTGTATAGTTTCCACCCCAATGAATGCTTTGGCAATCAAGAACCATTCCTTTCCTGATTTATGTTTGTCATTTTTTTTGTAAGATTGTCACCTCGATTGTAGTTGTAAAGGAATGAATAAAAACTTGTCATTATTTTTGTAAACTTAAATACGCCACTGTTCCCATTCATACTCCCACAGCCATCCACTTTTTTTATTTTATTGTGGCGATAATACATGGATACACCAGCTATCCAGAATGTAATCGTACTAAATTATTTAACTTGATGATTAATTTGAGTTCTGAAAGTAACCAAAGACTGAGGCAACAAAAGTGTCATGAGTAAATTCATTAATGTCACATATAAAAATTAAGTGCGTAGCTCACGATTTGAAGACTGTTGAAAAGATAATATTTTTCTATTATCATCATTTGCTTTGGGCCTTTGTCCCACTTCAATGTGGGGTCAGCCTTTTTACTATAGATTTGGCGATATTAGTGTCAGAGGTTGGCCACACGCCCTTCCTGTCACCAGCCCGTATCCCCCTGGATGGAATTAGTGCACCCCAGCTGTCTGCATCTAGTGTAATCCACGAAATAGTGTGAACGTTTACAAATGTCTGTGAGGCATGTAACTGGGACGGGGCGTGGGGACCAGCCTGGTATTAACCTAGGGGGATGTGGTAAACCCCTTAAAAACCACATCCAGGCTGGCTGACACCCCGGCCCTCGTCATTAATCTGCCGGGCGGATTCGATCCAGGGCCGGCGCGCCTACCTGACACCAGGAAGCATCGTATTAGTGCTCGCGACTAACCTGGTGGGTAAGGTGATATTTTTCTGCGTGTAAAGATAATAATATTTAGCATCACTTGGACATATTTGTATGATAAAGCAAGCGACTGCTTGAATTATGAGTGTCAAAAGATAATTATACATTTTCCTACCAGTTGTTGGGTTCCCCCTGCAACTCATTAAGCAAATATATGTGTGGAAAATTACAATAGCTTTACAGTTGCAGCCATGTTTGAAACACAGTAAATTGTTAGTAATTATATATGTGGCCAGTGGGCTATAGTTTAGTTTGTTTCTGAGTTGGGATGTTCAAGTTTCTGCCTGAAGTTTGCCAGCGACCTGTTTTTAGACTTTTATGGTAGAGTGTAAAATTCTATTCTGAACACTAGACACGAATTCATGGTCTATCTGCAAAATTTTACTTCCAGCACTGTGATTGTGAATTCTACAGTTCATCTCTAACTCACTCTTGTTACAAATCACGTTATATTAGGAAGTAAGGTAAAGCAAGTGTCACAATCCATATGTCCCTGCAGGCACTGTTGCAACATCTAGCATTACCAGCTTAACACTACAGTCTATCCCCAATATTCTTCTTTTTTCACTACAATGTCACATAAAATTTACGTCATAGGATATTACTGAGTGAAACCAAGCTAGTGATCCCACCACTCTGTATGTGCAGAACAGGGAATCAGTGATCATAAGGCCGTTGCAGCATCCCTGAATATGGAAGTTAATAGGAATATAAAAAAAGGGAGGAAGGTTTATCTGTTTAGCAAGAGTAATAGAAGGCAGATTTCAGACTACCTAACAGATCAAAACGAAAATTTCTGTTCCGACACTGACAATGTTGAGTGTTTATGGAAAAAGTTCAAGGCAATCGTAAAATGCGTTTTAGACAGGTACGTGCCGAGTAAAACTGTGAGGGGCGGGAAAAACCCACCGTGGTACAACAACAAAGTTAGGAAACTACTGCGAAAGCAAAGAGAGCTTCACTGCAAGTTTAAACGCAGCCAAAACCTCTCAGACAAACAGAAGCTAAACGATGTCAAAGTTAGCGTAAGGAGGGCTATGCGTGAAGCGTTCAGTGAATTCGAAAGTAAAATTCTATGTACCGACTTGACAGAAAATCCTAGGAAGTTCTGGTCTTACGTTAAATCAGTAAGTGGCTCGAAACAGCATATCCAGACACTCCGGGATGATGAAGGCATTGAAACAGAGGATGACACGCGTAAAGGTGAAATACTAAACACCTTTTTCCAAAGCTGTTTCACAGAGGAGGACCGCACTGCAGTTCCTTCTCTAAATCCTCGCACAAACGAAAAAATGGCTGACATCGAAATAAGTGCCCAAGGAATAGAAAAGCAACTGGAATCACTCAACAGAGGAAAGTCCACTGGACCTGACGGGGTACCAATTCGATTCTACACAGAGTACGCGAATGAACTTGCCCCCCTTCTAACAGCCGTTACCGCAAGTCTCTAGAGGAACGGGAGGTTCCAAATGATTGGAAAAGAGCACAGGTAGTCCCAGTCTTCAAGAAGGGTCGTCGAGCAGATGGGCAAAACTATAGACCTATATCTCTGACGTCGATCTGTTGTAGAATTTTAGAACATGTTTTTTGCTCGAGTATCATGTCGTTTTTCGAAACCCAGAATCTACTATGTAGGAATCAACATGTATTCCGGAAACAGCGATCGTGTGAGACCCAACTCGCTCTATTTGTTCATGAGACCCAGAAAATATTAGATACAGGCTCCCAGGTAGATGCTATTTTTCTTGACTTCCGGAAGGCGTTCGATACAGTTCCGCACTGTCGCCTGATAAACAAAGTAAGAGCCTACAGAATATCAGACCAGCTGTGTGACTGGATTGAAGAGTTTTTAGCAAACAGAACACAGCATGTTGTTATCAATGGGGAGATGTCTACAGATGTTAAAGTAACCTCTAGCGTGCCACAGGGGAGTGTTATGGGACCATTGCTTTTCACAATATATATAAATGACCTAGTAGATAGTGTCGGAAGTTCCATGCGGCTTTTCGCAGATGATGCTGTAGTATACAGAGAAGTTGCAGCATTAGAAAATTGTATGGAAATGCAGGAAGATCTGCAGCGGATAGGCACTTGGTGCAGGGAATGGCAACTGACCCTTAACATAGACAAATGTAATGTATTGAGAATACATAGAAAGAAGGATCCTTTATTGTATGATTATATGATAGTGGAACAAACACTGGTAGCAGTTACATCTGTAAAATATCTGGGAGTATGCGTGCGGAACGATTTGAAGTGGAATGATCATATAAAATTAATTGTTGGTAAGGCAGGTACCAGGTTGAGATTCATTGGGAGAGTCCTTAGAAAATGTAGTCCATCAACAAAGGAGGTGGCTTACAAAACACTCGTTCGACCTATACTTGAGTATTGCTCATCAGTGTGGGATCCGTACCAGATCGGGTTGACGGAGGAGATAGAGAAGATCCAAAGAAGAGCGGCGCGTTTCGTCACAGGGTTATTTGGTAACCGTGATAGCGTTACGGTGATGTTTAACAAACTTAAGTGGCAGACTCTGCAAGAGAGGCGCTCTGCATTGTGGTGTAGCTTGCTTGCCAGGTTTCGAGAGGGTGCGTTTCTGGATGAGGTATCGAATATATTGCTTCCCCCTACTTATACCTCCCGAGGAGATCACGAATGTAAAATTAGAGAGATTAGAGCGCGCACGGAGGCTTTCAGACAGTCGTTTTTCCCGCGAACCATACGCGACTGGAACAGGAAAGGGAGGTAATGACAGTGGCACGTAAAGTGCCCTCCGCCACAAACCGTTGAGTGGCTTGCGGAGTATAAATGTAGATGTAGATGTAGCACCAGTTCGAACAGATTTCGTTAATTTGCTCAGCTCTTTCCGGTAAACGATACCAAAGGATTTTTTTAATTGCTCTTTCCATTTGCTGTAGAGTCAACAGCCCGTAATTTCTCTATTACAGGATTATAAGCAGCTGCCTTCTTATCTCTTCGTGTATTCCCTGTTCTTGAATTTACGCCAACATGAATGACTACTATACATTTCGATAAATTCGGGAGCGGACTTTTCAGAACACTGACGTACATCTGCCATTTCTAAATTCACTATGTACGCACAGAAGAGAAAGACTAGACTAAACAAACAGCCGACTAAACGTGTTTCGCGCACCAGAGCTGCGGCAGTCTCCTGTCCACATACTCCAGTTTGTCTGCATAGATGTTATTTGAACCCGCAGATTTGAGCAAGTTCTCTCAAAACTTCAACTTCCAGTTTTGCGCACATCTCATATTTCCGTAAATCTCTTGTTCACACGCAAACATCTGTCTGTGCGGATGTGGTGTGCGTAGACATTTGGGCAAACACATCGTTGCCTGTGGACGGGCTTTTAGATGCCTGAGATAACTTCTCAGGTGTTTCATTACAATATTTATCCACTTACGTACCCAATTTTACGTAAAAAATTTTACGTAAACAAGCATTAACTCCACCACAACTCCTGCAGCTGCTAAAAATTTTATTTTAGACACTACTATGGCAATGACAATACAACACGCCCTCTTGAATCATCTAGTTTTTGGGTCTATGGAACGAAAAGTGAATCTAATCTAATTTAAACAAAATTAAAGTGTATACTAGTGCTTCCTTGTCTACAGTCGTATACGAAATCATCTGCGTGCAACTCATTTGACGCATCCCACAAACATTGTACAGCATGTGTGTAGCCTTAACCTCAATAGATTGTAATCACCTTGGTATGTACCAACGATTTTTACCTCTTCTGGCTAGTTCTCATTCCGGTTTTCAGTGTTGGTACTTATGTAAAGATTAGCGTTTGTTTTTGGCAGAGCGAGATAGATTTGTTGTTGTTTACATGAAATTTGTGTACAGTATTTGATAAACACTATGTTTAAAAATACATTCCAGAGTGGCTTCTTGTCAATTTTATATAGTATCGGGAGTAAACCGCTACAGATATGGGACAAGAAAGTCAGGAATGGTCATATAAAGAGAATAACAGATAATGACATCCAATCTTTAGTTTTGGAAATAGTTGGTTCTAACGTAAGCACAACGTATATAACGTGCCCAGCAGACCCGAAAAAAACTCTGGGTATTAAGTTGCCGTTCCTGGTCATGATAATAAAGAATTTAAAAAAATATTTTACATTTGAAGTTCAGGTGAGTTAAGTACTTACTGTCTCTATTTATCTTATTAATTTAACCGATTTAAAGGTGTGTTACCAATTCCACCCAGACGATAACTATAATCATTTAATCACTGTGCAATGATCTGTGTGATAACAAACTACTTTTACTGTGCGAAAGAGTTCTAGTGTTTAATCTTCATTTGAACTAAGAAGGGATTCTTTTGACAGCTACCCTGTGTGAAGGCTGTTTGATTTTTACAAACATTATACTTGCCCCTACCGTTACATGCCATGCTTTTACTTTCTGGAGGTTTTGTCAAAACAGTGACACATTATCTTTGGTGTGCTACGCATGTAGGAGTGTGTGTCCAAAAATTTCTGACTTTATTTAAATATTGTGTACTATGTATATAATGTGATAGTGCCTGTCCCACACATGAAATCTTGGTTGTAGTGACAGACTGATTTGTAGATTAGCCCATGGTCAAGGTTATGTGGAAAGGCGACTACTTTGGTTGGAAGTTGGCGAAGTCAACAGTGTGAATACAAAATAAATGTTGTGGTAAAATTCTGATATATACTGGAACCTGATGTCTGTGTTAGTGCTATATTTAATGTCCTGTGCAAAATCGCCAAAGAAAGGAATATATGCAACACAATGAGAAGAAGAAGAAGAATAAGGGACACTTTAAGAAATAAGGCAATAAATTCTATGATACTAGAGGAAGCTGTAGAGAGTAAAAACTGCAATGGAAGACAAAATTTGGAATACATCCAACAAATAATTGAGGATCTATGATGCGAGCGTTACTCTGGGATGAAGAGGCTGTCGCAAGAGAGGAATTCTTCATGGGCCATGCCAGAGCAGTCAGAGGTTGGATAATTTTATGATTCAAAACAATTAAGAAGATGAGGCTTTGATAAATTAAAAGAACCAGAGGTTGTTGAAAGTTTCATAGGGAGCATCAGACTGAAATGGGTAAGGAATGCAGCAGAAGAGGGATGAGTAGCTGTGAGAGATGAACTAGTGACGACAATGGGCCATAATAGGCATAGTCCATATCAAGTCAGGCAGGCTAGGAAAAAATCTTGCCTTTATAGTCTTGGATGTTATTGAATGTTAAAATGAAGGACCAAGTAAGGAAGAAATATTTCTTTGCTTTCTCCAAAAACATTTCTGCTCCGTTATACATCCCGCCAAAGATGACACTGCGCATACCATTTTGAAGATGTGAATTGTGGAAAAACTTTTAAAATGTTGTACCTATCTCTGGAACAGTTCTAGATATGGTCTTGTTTTTTTTTGTGAAAGATAATTACATTATGATTACAAAGAAATCCTCAATTTGGACTTACCTGTCAAAGTTCTTTTACTATATTATTCTGAACTTTTTAAAAATAATATATGGATTTTATTTCAGATACGTCAATCGATAAAATTTTGATTTTTTTCTGTTGATTAGTACCATATTGTTCTTCATTCCCTGAAAAGGAGAGCTTCCACTTTTTGGCTGAACGTGTTTTACAAACAATTGAAATTTTTGCCATACATAAAACTTGTTATACTACCACATTATCACATAACAGGCCCATAAAAATCAAAACAAAATTTTAGTTTTGAAGTATTAGTAAGATACTCATTTTTCAAGCATTTTAAATGGTTCCAAAATGTATGTGAAAGGTCCAAAGACTTAAAGGTTTCAATTTATACAAATTTTGTGCATTCTGTTTTGTACTGAAAGTAGCCAGTCATTAAACAAAAAATGTGTTTTGCTGTTTCAGTATCTTGCTTTGATATAGAGTGATGCCTTCCTGTTGAACCAGTAGGAACTGGAGCACTCTTCTTCAGCACTCTGGAGCAATCTTCAAAACATTGTGGACAGGAAGTGAGCACTGATGGCGTTGTTGCTGTTCTTCAGCTGGAAACATATATCTGACCACTGGTCCATGTGGTAGCATGAAGGTCACTACAATTCATTTAACTCATAATTGGTGTCTATAATCTCACAGTCATACACACACGCCACAACCATCCCCCTTCTCAGATTGTGAATCTGAATATTATTCTGCTGTTTCTGAGTTGTTGGCCGAACAAACAAAATTTCTTCTTTGTTGCTCTTTAAAGTGCATGCAATATGAGTTCGTCCATCACTTTATAAGTCCAAAAATGTGTCTTCTGAATTCCTTCCACAGGAGTAGTTTGTTTGGACCATTCTTCTTTTTTCTGTTCAAGGAATTCTTTGATTTCCTCTTTGGACAAAAGAATAAGGGCTGTGGATGTGTAAGATTTCACAACTCTCGTAAAATCCTCAGCATTCTGAATCACAGCTGTATTGGGTCTGGAAAGATTATGTTTTGTAGCATGGTGCTTCAGCAGTCCTCTTACACCATCACAAGGCCCCTTTCTGTGTCCAGTCGCACTGTATACCCAGTCAGTTGGTACAAATGACTTACTCAATTCAAACAGCTGGTAATGATTTTTAGAATGACTGGGAGCACCATCAGAAATAATGATGATCTTCTCTGCCCGTTTGCAGTTGAAGAATTTTGTGCATTGCTAGCAAAGCATATGCTGAATCATGTCCTCTGTCATAACTTATAACTTCAACACTTGTGGTCTTCTTTTGAAAATATGTCACTCCTGTAAAAATTGAAACCTGGTCGTTACTCCAATAATACCCTTGTACTTCTTGTGGGAGAGTTACAGACCAGTTCTCAGCAAAATCACAGTGAAACACCAAACATAGTTCTTTAGTCTGTACACACCCTTCCACCTCTGCAATGTGTTGTTGTTACAATTTCTTCAGGTGCTGGTGTGTTACTGCTTTCGCTGACCATTTACCAAGTTCATCAGTGAAAGTATCAAAGGAAACAGTTTTCTTAATTAGTTTATTTTCCTCCCATGTTGCATATGTAATTTCTGCAGAGTTACCTGCTACGTCTTCCAGGCCAAGTGTCTGTACATCTACATCTACATTTATACTCCGCAAGCCACCCAACGGTGTGTGGCAGAGGGCACATTACGTGCCACTGTCATTAACCTCCCTTTCCTGTTCCAGTCGCGTATGGTTCGCGGGAAGAACGACTGTCTGAAAGCCTCTGTGCGCGCTCTAATCTCTCTAATTTTACATTCGTGATCTCCTCGGGAGGTATAAGTAGGGGGAAGCAATATATTCAATACCTCATCCAGAAACGCACCCTCTCGAAACCTGGCGAGCAAGCTACACCGCGATGCAGAGCGCCTCTCTTGCAGAGTCTGCCACTTAAGTTTGTTAAACATCTCCGTAACACTATCACGGTTACCAAATAACCCAGTGACGAAACGCGCCGCTCTTCTTTGGATCTTCTCTATCTCCTCCGTCAACCCGATCTGGTGCGGATCCCACACTGATGAGCAATACTCAAGTATAGGTCGAACGAGTGTTTTGTAAGCCACCTCCTTTGTTGATGGACTACATTTTCTAAGGACTCTCCCAATGAATCTCAACCTGGTACCCGCCTTACCAACAATTAATTTTATATGATCATTCCACTTCAAATCGTTCCGCACGCATACTCCCAGATATTTTACAGAAGTAACTGCTACCAGTGTTTGTTCCGCTATCATATAGTCATACAATAAAGGATCCTTCTTTCTATGTATTCTCAATACATTACATTTGTCTATGTTAAGGGTCAGTTGCCACTCCCTGCACCAAGTGCCTATCCGCTGCAGATCTTCCTGCATTTCGCTACAATTTTCTAATGCTGCAACTTCTCTGTATACTACAGCATCATCTGCGAAAAGCCGCATGGAACTTCCAACACTATCTACTAGGTCATTTATATATATTGTGAAAAGCAATGGTCCCATAACACTCCCCTGTGGCACGCCAGAGGTTACTTTAACGTCTGTAGACGTCTCTCCGTTGATAACAACATGCCGTGTTCTGTTTGCTAAAAACTCTTCAATCCAGCCACACAGCTGGTCTGATATTCCATAGGCTCTTACTTTGTTTATCAGGCGATAGTGCGGAACTGTATCGAACGCCTTCCGGAAGTCAAGAAAAATAGCATCTACCTGGGAGCCTGTATCTAATATTTTCTGGGTCTCATGAACAAATAGAGCGAGTTGGGTCTCACACGATCGCTGTTTCCGGAATACATGTTGATTCCTACATAGTAGATTCTGGGTTTCCAAAAACGACATGATACTCGAGCAAAAAACATGTTCTAAAATTCTACAACAGATCGACGTGAGAGATATAGGTCTATAGTTTTGCCCATCTGCTCGACGACCCTTCTTGAAGACTGGGACTACCTGTGCTCTTTTCCAATCATTTGGAACCTTCCGTTCCTCTAGAGACTTGCGGTACACGGCTGTTAGAAGGGGGGCAAGTTCTTTCGCGTACTCTGTGTAGAATCGAATTGGTATCCCGTCAGGTCCAGTGGACTTTCCTCTGTTGAGTGATTCCAGTTGCTTTTCTATTCCTTGGACACTTATTTCGATGTCAGCCATTTTTTCGTTTGTGCGAGGATTTAGAGAAGGAACTGCAGTGCGGTCTTCCTCTGTGAAACAGCTTTGGAAAAAGGTGTTTAGTATTTCAGCTTTACGCTTGTCATCCTCTGTTTCAATGCCATCATCATCCCGGAGTGTCTGGACATGCTGTTTCGAGCCACTTACTGATTTAACGTAAGACCAGAACTTCCTAGGATTTTCTGTCAAGTCGGTACCTAGTATTTTACTTTCGAATTCACTAAATGCTTCACGCATAGCCCTCCTTACGCTAACTTTGACATCGTTTAGCTTCTGTTTGTCTGAGAGGTTTTGGCTGCGTTTAAATTTGGAGTGAAGCCCTCTTTGCTTTCGCAGTAATTTCCTAACTTTGTTGTTGTACCACGGTGGGTTTTTCCCGTCCCTCACAGTTTTACTCGGCACGTACCTGTCTAAAACGCATTTTACGATTGCCTTGAACTTTTTCCATAAACACTCAACATTGTCAGTGTCGGAACAGAAATTTTCGTTTTGATCTGTTAGGTAGCCTGAAATCTGCCTTCTATTACTCTTGCTAAACAGATAAACCTTCCTCCCTTTTTTTATATTCCTATTAACTTCCATATTCAGGATGCTGCAACGGCCTTATGATCACTGATTCCCTGTTCTGCGCTTACAGAGTCGAAAAGTTCGGGTCTGTTTGTTATCAGTAGGTCCAAGATGTTATCTCCACGAGTCGGTTCTCTGTTTAATTGCTCGAGGTAATTTTCGGATAGTGCACTCAGTATAATGTCACTCGATGCTCTGTCCCTACCACCCGTCCTAAACATCTGAGTGTCCCAGTCTATATCTGGTAAATTGAAATCACCACCTAAGACTATAACATGCTGAGAAAATTTATGTGAAATGTATTCCGAATTTTCTCTCAGCTGTTCTGCCACTAATGCTGCTGAGTCGGGGGGGTCGGTAAAAGGAGCCAATTATTAACCTAGCTCGGTTGTTGAGTGTAACCTCCACCCATAATAATTCACTGTAAAGACAATCCTCCTTTCCCAGGGCAGTCACCACATTCTTGAAACAAACAAGTATCTCACTTTACGTCACAGACTAATAATGACTTAACATTCCCAACCAAGGTGTCATATGTCATGTGCTCCAGTAAGTAATTCAAAGTTACCACACAAAGTTCAAAATTTGTGCAGTACACACATACAGAAACACCTCTTGGTGGGTGTGGAACTACCCACTTAGGTCATAGTGCATAAAATTTTGATCTTCCACTATGTGAGGTTGTATAGTTGCTCTTATAAATTGCAAAAGTTTCTTTAATACTGCCAGTCATGTACCTCTTCACTTTCAAAACTTTTTGACCTTCCACTGTTAAAGTGTCTTTTTTTTGTTGGCACTCTGGTGAGAACAGTGCGATTTACCTTCCAGATACAATGAGTGCACTATTTGAACTTGAGCTATGTCTACAGGGTGACCGTAATAGGGATCTGGTCTTCCAAAGACTCCATTTACAGACCTCACATTTCTTGATTTCTCGACCATGTACTTTGATACTGATGGAATGTGGTTCAAAATTGTTTTCTTTGAAAATGTCTCTGGAATAACAGTTAAAACTTGCACCTTTTCACTGTAGGATGCACAACAGCTGAATGGATATTTGTGAAAAATTCCTGGCAAGAGGTGCAGGAGTGCTTTGGTTCATTTTCTTCTAAAGATGGAATTTCTACTTTGAAGAGTCTGGCCAGTTTTGCTGTAATGTATTCATCCATAGCTTTAGTAATTTCTCTGTGTTTTCATGATGCATAGAGCTTATGACTCAGCTTCACAGACCACGGTTTCTTAACAGGACTAACGCCTACCTCTGTAGTTGACTGATTCAAGGTATTTAATTCTTTCTCTATTGATACAAAATCTGCGTCATCTGCACCATGGAAGGCTTCACCTTGTTCAGATACTATGATTGTTGTGCTGTCAAAACATTTAGAACATAAAAAGTCATCACTGGAAACATCTTTACTTAGAAAACAGAGTCTTCAAATGATAACACTTATTCCCAACCTGAACAAAGTCTGTTTTTTTTTTTTTTTTTTTTGTTTGTCTTATATATCACTCTTTTTCTGGATATGCAAACAGTCAGCACACTTCACTCTCCTGTGGTCCCAGTCAGAAGACATTTCAAACATTCCTTTTCACAAAACACACTGCAACTGTGTCAACTGGCAAATTCCTCATGAAAACACAGAACTCACTGGATGGTCTCAGATTTCTTAGAGGCCTCCTCAGTAAACAAATTAGCACTGAACAACTACAATACAGAAACCTGCAATGACTAACCACTAAAAAGAAACTGACAAGAAGTGTAATAAATATCTGCAACAGTGAAAGTGAAAAGAAATAACTGGAACAAAGAAAATGATAAGAAGTAACTGCAACAAAGGCAATAGAAATAAACATTGAACAAAGAAACTAGTAAGAAACAACTTCAGTGAAAAAAAAACGATTTTTTAAAATAAAACCTGTCCAACTTAAAAGTGGAAGCTCTCATTTATAGATAATATACTACTACATGGTATTAATCAACAGAAAAAAGTCTAACTTTTCTGGATTGGCATATTTGAAAAAAAATTTTTTCTATAAATTATAAAAAAATTCAAAAGGCGACAGTAAAAGAACTTTGACAGATATGTCCAAATGGAGGGTACCATTGTAATAATAAAGCAATTATCTTTCAAATAAAAAAAACTCTAACAAAATATCTATAACTGTTACAGAGATACAGCATTTAAAAAAGTTTTCCAAAATTTGCATCTTCAAAATGGTGTTTGCAGTGCCATCTTTGGAGGCCTCTATCTCGGGGCAGGAATTTTTTTGGAGAAAACAAAAAAATATGTGTTTCCTGCTTACTCCTGAATTTTAACATACGCTAAATTCAATAACATCCGAGACTATGGAGGTAACTCCCCTGCCTGAAGTGATATGGATTGTGCTAATATAAGTAAAAAGACAAAGACCAAGTACAAATCCTTAAATCACACACAACATGTTGAATACAACCGATAAAAAGAGGAAATATAAAAATGCTTTGAGTGAAGCAGATAGTAGGGAATACAGTCTAATAATGAGATTGACAGAAAAAAAATTAAACAGAGCATTGGAGAAAAGAGAAACCTCTGTCTGAATAATAAAACTCAGATGGCAAGATGGTTATTAGCAAATAGGGGAAAGTTGAAAGCTGAAACGAGTACATTGCAGAACTTCAAGGAAAACAAACTTGAAGTCATTGTTACAGAGGGTGAAGAGAAAGTGGGTGAGATGTAAGTAGATGACAGTTCCACAGAATTATTGAGCTCCTTGGGAGAACATACTATAACAAAACTATTCCAGCTACTGCTGTAATCATGATCTTCAGTCCGAAGACTGCTTTGGTACAGCTCTCTCAGGGTGTGTACGACCCGGGACAACTGGGAGATTTCGGAAAAACCTAGGAATTTTGTCATCCGGGAGAAAACCGGGAAAAACCTGGGAATTTTTTAGAATTCCGGGAATGTTTCATTGTTTTAGTTTTCAGTTAAATTTTTGTGACTGGTAAGAACCAATTCTTCAACACAGAATATTACTGTATCCCGCTTCTGCAGGATAATACTGCAGGAACAAAACATTAACAAGAGGAAGAAAAAACGAAAATAAAACTTAAGTCGCAAAGGAAATCCGTCATATACAACAACAAAACATAGTGCTCATACAAGCGTCTGCCAACAGTAAAGTGTGTCAAAGGCTTTAGAAAGACTATGCAATGATTCATTACGACAAATTGCCTCCGATGAACGTGACATAACAGCTGTTGACATTAGATTCGTTTGAGCAGTTGAGTCGCATATGGGTAGTACCTTCTCCTGCTTCTGGCTACGGATGTGTGGCTGGGCGCCACTATCTAGTATTGCCCCGGTTCGGAAATATCGTAGCACCAGGGCTGATGCACAGAGCAGTCTGAGTTGTGGTGGGGAGGTGGGTAGTCTCCACATGACCTGTGTTTACGTATAGTGATTTTGCTGTTTCCTCGTCATTTATTACTCTCACATCAAATGAAAACAAAACGGACTCTGTGGCCGGGAGCTATCAAATGAATTAAAATACTTTCGCATAATTATGGAAGGCTACAATATGTTATTATTTTCAGGTTTTATTTCCACCTTTCTGACAGTCAAGCATTAATCACCTTGCAGAACGATGAAGTTATTTTTGTCGCCTTGCTAAAGAGATTTGGCTTTTATTAATCTTTTGTGCTGAGACAGTCAATTTATTTGAAATGAAGTGTTTAATTTCACACTGTTGGCTAGTTTCATTTGTTCACTGCATTTCATGTGCACGTTTTCCGTCTTGTAGCTCGAATGGCATTATGCCATAATAAAGAACCAAACATGAGATAATACTGTACTGGTACACGAGAAAATTTACATCCAAATCTGGACATACGAATGTGCACTTTAAGCCCAATTATGCATTTTAGGAAATTCCAGTGAACTTGAAGTGTCCTCTGATGTCTTGTTTCTTTTGTGACATAATGCAAGATCTTTTAATGTTTTATACATACGAACATACGGGCTTCCTGTGTCATCATAGCTGCGCAAGAGCAAAGGTGCCTGTTATCTGGCACTCTCTGGCAACTGCTGAAATGAATAAGTTTCTAACAGGTCACGGGAAAACATTGTGAATGGTGGTTTGAAAAGCGTTACTTTCGAAGTAAATTTCCTTTTACACAAGATGAACTACACTCCTGGAAATGGAAAAAAGAACACATTGACTCCGGTGTGTCAGACCCACCATACTTGCTCCGGACACTGCGAGAGGGCTGTACAAGCAATGATCACACGCACGGCACAGCGGACACACCAGGAACCGCGGTGTTGGCCGTCGAATGGCGCTAGCTGCGCAGCATTTGTGCACCGCCACCGTCAGTGTCAGCCAGTTTGCCGTGGCATACGGAGCTCCATCGCAGTCTTTAACACTGGTAGCATGCCGCGACAGCGTGGACGTGAACCGTATGTGCAGTTGACGGACTTTGAGCGTGGGCGTATAGTGGGCATGCGGGAGGCCGGGTGGACGTACCGCCGAATTGCTCAGCACGTGGGGCGTGAGGTCTCCACAGTACATCGATGTTGTCGCCAGTGGTCGGCGGAAGGTGCACGTGCCCATCGACCTGGGACCGGACCGCAGCGACGCACGGATGCACGCCAAGACCGTAGGATCCTACGCAGTGCCGTAGGGGACCGCACCGCCACTTCCCAGCAAATTAGGGACACTGTTGCTCCTGGGGTATCGGCGAGGACCATTCGAACTGTCTCCATGAAGCTGGGCTACGGTCCCGCACACCGTTAGGCCGTCTTCCGCTCACGCCCCAACATCGTGCAGCCCGCCTCCAGTGGTGTCGCGACAGGCGTGAATGGAGGGACGAATGGAGACGTGTCGTCTTCAGCGATGAGAGTCGCTTCTGCCTTGGTGCCAATGATGGTCGTATGCGTGTTTGGCGCCGTGCAGGTGAGCGCCACAATCAGGACTGCATACAACCGAGGCACACAGGGCCAACACCCGGCATCATGGTGTGGGGAGCGATCTCCTACACTGGCCGTACACCACTGGTGATCGTCGAGGGGACACTGAATAGTGCACGGTACATCCAAACCGTCATCGAACCCATCGTTCTACCATTCCTAGACCGGCAAGGGAACTTGCTGTTCCAACAGGACAATGCACGTCCGCATGTATCCCGTGCCACCCAACGTGCTCTAGAAGGTGTAAGTCAACTACCCTGGCCAGCAAGATCTCCGGATCTGTCCCCCATTGAGCATGTTTGGGACTGGATGAAGCGTCGTCTCACGCGGTCTGCACGTCCAGCATGAACGCTGGTCCAACTGAGGCGCCAGGTGGAAATGGCATGGCAAGCCATTCCACAGGACTACATCCAGCATCTCTACGATCGTCTCCATGGGAGAATAGCAGCCTGCATTGCTGCGAAAGGTGGATATACTCTGTACTAGTGCCGACATTGTGCATGCTCTGTTCCCTGTGTCTATGTGCCTGTGGTTCTGTCAGTGTGATCATTTGATGTTTCTGACCCCAGGAATGTGTCAATAAAGTTTCCCCTTCCTGGGACAATGAATTCACGGTGTTCTTATTTCAATTTCCAGGAGTGTATATGTGAGAATGTACGATGAATTTCTTAAAGCACAGAGCGTTTGACTCTCAATTAGAAATCAACTTTTTGTAGGCGACCATCTAGAAGAATTTCGAGCCCAGAAGATCAGACATTTACGTCGTTATTAAAAATTTTACTGGCACATTTGTGTGATATATCTTAAAGTGTAACAGGCGCAAAAAGATCAACAATATATGTAGAAGCTTAGCTTTGCTTGCAGCTTATTAATCTTCGAGACTACGATTATATGTGAAACCTCTGTTTTTCTTGTAGCAACACTATGTTTATTAATTTAAACCATCAACTTTTCTTATTTGTGTGTTAGCGCTACTTAAGAGTGATCTTGCTATTGGTTGACTACATCACGTGTCTTATGCTGTCATCAGCTGGCGAGATCACATGACATGAGCTATGACTGGCTTACAAAAGAAAATGCGTCGCAATCTCGATTTCAATGCCTTGGAAAGTAACATGTGGTGTTTGGTGGAATTCGAGTTTATATCTTCGTAACACGAAAAAATATGCAGTGTACATGTTGCTGCTGCACATCAAAGATCTGTCATGTGCAAGTCTCTTCATCTCAGCATGACTCCTCCAACCTACATCCATTTGTATGTGTGGGATTATCAAAAGCTGTGATTTCGTTCATCTACTTTGACCTGTGACATGATCAGGATGATGGACATGCATAATATTTATCTCCAGCTATAAAATGAAATGTACAGGACGCCCATGGGAAATAGGGAGTTTTGGATGGGCACAAACTAAATGTATGACAGTAAGAATAAGAACACAATTCCAAAACAGATATCAAGCACGCATAATTCTCAACATTCAATACAACAATAAAATTCAAAAATAAAAACTGTTGGTATTGTAAATTTCACTTGACCCATAGGGAGTCCTCAATACCGGGCACCCACACAGAAGTCAAAAACCTAGTACCTCATTATTAGCTATTATAGCTGCCCCTCGAACCTTCAGCTTTGTACTGTAACTCCTATTTCAAAAGTTTCTATTCCCTTCTTGTCTGAACTGTTTATCATCTATATTTTACTTCTTTGCAAGGCTACTGTCCTAACAGATACCTAGAGAAAAGACTTCCCCACATTTAAATCAATACTCGGTCTTAAACTGCTTTTTGAGAAATGCCTTTCTTGCCGTTGCTAATTTGCCTCTTATATCCTCTCTGTTTTGACCATGATCAGTTATTTTCTGCCCAAAGAACAAAACTCATTTCCTATTTTGTCTCATTTCCCTCAGTTTTGTTCTATTTAATTTGAGTGTTTTCCCTTAATGTTGTTACTTTTGTTGAAACTCATCTTATAATCTGTTTTCAAGACACCATCTATTCTGTTCAGCCCACCTTCCAAGTCCCTTGTCATCACTGACAGAATTACAATGTCATCACCATAACCCAAAGTTTTTATTTCTTCTTGAATTTTAATTCCCTTTTCAAATACCTCATTGGTTTCCTTAACTGTTTGTTCAATGTACAGATTGAATAACATCGACGGTCAACTGCACATAATGTTGTTACTTTATACCTGTGTAAACAGGAAGCAAACAGATCAGTGACAATATTTCTTTTGTGTCTGTATTAGTTTTTGGAATATAGATTGTGCTAACAGACTGGTCTATAGCATATCTAGAAATCTGAGTTGGAAGGTGACAGTTTGTTAGTTGGGAAAGCCGACAAATGCAAATACAGAATCATAGGTGTGGTGGCGTACTAATCTTTAGCATAGTGTGAAGTCTAGATAAGGTAGAAACACAACAGGTCGTGTATAGTGAAGCGGTACTGAATGCTTCATTCAGTCCATTTTGGAGATAGGCTTCAAACCTGGCACACTACCTTCTCAGCTACTGCCGCCCTTTCATGTTCAATTATTATAACTGCAGTCAGATTTCTGTACAATTTGTAGATAATCATTTGTTCTTAGTATTTTGTCCCTGCTATCTTCAGAATTTCAACAAGTACATTCTAGTTAACATTGCCAAATGCTTTCTCTAAATGTACAAATGGTAAAAACATAGGTTTGCCTTTTTAAAATCTATTTTCTAAGGTAAGTCATAGGATCAGTATTGCCAGGTGCATTCCTGCATTTCTATGGAACCAAAACTGACTTCCTTGAGATGGGCTGCTATCTGTTTTTTCATTGTGTTGTGCCAGTATTTTGCCACCAAGACTTATAAAATGATGATCTGGTAGCATTCACACCTCTCAGCAGTGTTTACTTTAGAACTGCAGTTCTTACATTCTTCTTGAAGTCTAAGGGTGTTTCGTATATCGTACGTACTAGGTGGAATCTCCCCACGAACCGTGGGCCTTGCTGAGGTGGGGGTGATTTTCGCGCCTCACTATCAGTGATACACAGTTGTACTGTAGGTGCAACAACAGTGGAGGGGTATCTGTGTAGAGGCCACACAAACATATAGTTCCTGATGAGAGATATCAGCCTTTTCAGTAAGTGCAGGGGCAGGAATAACAGGACTTCTCCTTTGGTTAGTACAGGATTATAAAAACAGTATATCAAACAGAGGTAACACAGTAGAAGATCTAATATTGAATAATAAAATACGAATGTGTGTAAGCTAATACGAAAAGCCTCGTGAATGTGTTTTTGTAGCCAAGATAGTCCCAAAGCCAACATCCACCACAGTAGTACAAGTTTATATACCAACTAACACTCTAAATGATGATGAGATAAAAAAAATGTATAATGAGATAAAAGAAATTTTTCAGATAGCTAAGGAAGTTGAAACTTTTATCATAATGGGGTACTGGAACTTGAAAGTATTTAAAGGAAGAGAAAGAAAAACAATGGGAGAATATGGACTAAGGAAAAAGAATGGTAAAAGGTAAATTTTTGCACAGAGCATAATTTAATCACCACTAACACTTGGTTTCAGAATTATGTAAGTATGTTATATACATGGAGGAAACATGGAGATACCAGAAGGTTTCAGATCGATTGCTGAATGGTGAGATACAGATTTCAGAACCAGATTTTAAACTGTAATACATTTCCAGGGCTGGTTCTGGACTTTGACCATAATTTATTGGTTATGAACTTTAAATTAAAACTGAAGAAATTACAAGAAAAGGTAGTAAATTAAGGAGCTGGCACCTGGATAAATTGAAAGAAACATAGATTGTTGATAGTTTCAGAGAGAGCATTCAATGATTGACTGAAACAGGAAAGAAATACAGTAGAAGAACAGTGGGTAGCTTTGGAATGGCCACTAGAGTGCATAAGGTGTTGTTCATGTATAGTGTTCTTATCAGGCCTGGTATGTTACTTGAGGAATATGAATAGTGTCATATGTTGAGTGAGCACTGTGAAGGGCAAGTAGATGCCGCATACTCATATGAAACAGTGTTATTAGGACATGAGAAGAGTTCGGAAGGATTACATGGTGGGTCTCCATTTGATTTAATTGTTATTGCATGCAACATCCAGACGTGTGGGGCATTTAGGATGTGACAGTCACCTGATCTTTAATGCATGGAATGTGTTGGCAGGCTTACTCGTTGTTAAGAGTCTAGTCAACCATGTCTGATCACCACAAGGGAGGAGCACCAACCACCTTGCAATCTCTTTACATGTGCTCCTGCCCTCAAAACAAGTAATGGACTCCAAGCAATATTTTGTGTCGTCCCATGCTGTTAGTCAGAAATTAGAAGTAGTTGGATGAAGAATCATTGTGAGGTCAACGGAGGCGTCCGATCCCATCCGTCAGCTTTGACCTTGACGTAAGGGTGTTGTGGTGTGTGACACAATGATGGCGCAGAGTTTAGTTTATGAGTTGGTTGTGTTTGTAGATGTCGTCTTGTTGCATTACGCTGCAGTGTTTAGTTTGAGTTGCTTGTATTTGTAGATGTCGTCTTATTGTGGTTGGTGGTGTCCTCTGGTTGTGTGTGTAGGATCCAAGTGTTATGTGGTTTATTGGATTCATTTGAGTGTTGTTGGTCGCAGCGTGCAGTAATTTGGATTGCCTGTGATTGAAGAACGGAAATTAGTTTCAGTGAGTTATCAATTAATGTTTTTGTTTTGTTTCTGTGGTTGCTGTGTTGATTGGTGTTATTGGTTTGCTGTTTGTTGTGCGGTAAGGCGTTTAATTTATTTTGTGGCTTCTTTTGTCAGGTAAGGATATGACAGTGAAATTTCAGTTTGCGGTTGTGTGCTGAGATGGGGGAGGACATGATGTCCCTCAAAAAATTTTTGCAGATGTTTGAACTGCTAGCTGAAATAGTCAAGTACAGTATCTGTAAAGAAAATATGCGGTTGGCAAGAGTTCTGGCGTCTCGGACCAGGGACTTACATGTGGCAGTGCCAAAGGGATAATCTTTGGCACTCCATTAGACACGGTACCTGGTTTGAGAAGTCTATGTTGGCCATGAGATAAATTGTTTTGATGACTTGTTATTTTTGTTATAGATTCTCCATCAGTTTTTGTGCGCATGAGACTGGTGTGAGTGAGAGGACAGTTTTGGTTGGTTTTCTTGTTGTAGGGAAGTGCGTTCAAAATATGTGAAGCATGGAGGTAAGTTGGGTGGGCCGGGGATGCCGGTTGAGATAGATAAATCACAGTTTGGGAAGAGAAAATATGGGAGAGGTCAGTCTCCACTGGTTTATGGGTGTGGGGGGCCGTAATTTGGGGGGGGGGGGGGAGTGGGTATGCAGATTGTGTTTTCATTGTTTTGGAGGGGTGTATGAAGAGGGAATTGGTGGGGTTAATTGAAGAGTACATAGAGGTGGGGAGTACGGTAGTGTCAGATGCTTTTTCATCATATAGGGGGTCGAGGAAGTGGGGTTATGATCATTTAGTTGTAAATCACAAGAGTTCAAAAACTATGAAACTGGGGAATGTACTAACACAGTAGACAGTTTTTTTTTTGAGGGGGGGCAGGTAAATCAGTCATGGGGAGGGGAAAGAGGTGCTCTTCTAACCTGTAATCTCATTTAGGTGAGTACTGCAGGCAGAGGAATGTCCCTGGGGAGTATTGCATTTTTTGTGTCTTTTTAAGGGCTGTTAGTAAAAAGTACAGGCCAAGGATGGTTAGTTGAGGGGCTTTTGTATGTGGGGGGGGGGGAGGGGGAGTTGTTGGTAATGTTTGTGGATTTAGGTGGGTTGCATTGGGGGGTGACTGTTTCATGATTATGTTGCGGAGGATCTGTTTTGTTGCAGTTGTTTTTGCGTTGTAGTGTGTGATTGTGTTTCATTTATTTTTTTGTTTTTATTTGTTGGTGGATTTTTGTTTTTGGGGGAAGGGTGAAGTTTGGGAGGGGGGGTGGTTGGGGTTGGTAGGTTGTAGGTGATTTGGGAGGTGTTTTTTTCTTTTTGTGTGTGTGTGTGTGTGTGTGTGTGTGTGTGTGTGTGTGGCTTTGTTTGATTGGGGTGGCTGACCTAGTGTGTAGTGCCAGAATTTTTTCGTGGTAAGTAGTCGTTTTTCTTGGGTCTATTGTTCGTGAGTTGTGATGTTTTGTGGGTTTTTTCATGTGTTGTTGGTTTGGTGTTATTTATCGCAGGTGTAGGTGTTTGATGTTTTGGTATCGTCAACTGTGGTTGATTTATGTAGTTTAAGGGAAGTATCCAATTCCAATTTTTGTAGTTGGATATGTATTTTGGTATCGTGAGCTGTTGTTGACCTATATAGGTCAAGGGAAGCATCCATTTGCAACATGTCAGCTTAGCTCTGTGTGTTTTGATATCATCAGTTGTTGTTGACCTATATAGATCAAGGGAAATGTCCATTTCCAATGTATGTCATCCTAGGTGTGTGTGTTTTGGTATTGTCAGTTGTAATTGACCTATATAGGTCAAATGAAGTGTGTGATTCCAATTTCTATTGTTTCAGGTGTTGGTTTTGTGGTATCAATAGTTGTGATCTGATTATAATTTTTGGGTGTGTTGGTTTTTATTTTGTAGTATCGACAATTGTGGTTGAGCTATGTAGGTGAAGAGAAGTGACCGATTCATGTGGATATTGTGAGTATAGCAGAATGTGGGAATTTGTGTTGTTTTTCTGTCGTCGTTTTGTGTGTTTTGTGATCATGGTGTGTGTTTTTATATTTTTATATTTAGTTTGTCCCCACCCAAAAACCCCCAATTTCCCACACTGATGCAGTTAGTTTGACTATGCGTTAGAGGGAGATGTGTTTGTTGTTTTTATATGTATTGCTGTGTTTGTTGTTATGTTTATGTAATGACGACATAGGCACAATATTGAATATGTCGAGAATGGTCATTTCTGCCATATTGGTGACGTCATGAGTCAGAGCAGACGAGTGGAATTGGACAATTCTGTAATCCCATAATCATCCCATTTGTATGCTGTATTAACACTGCAACACAAATGAATGTTTTTGAAGTGTTCCTTGACCGGGAAGCATGGACTGTTGGTTAACGGTGTTCCATTGTGTCCAGTGATGAATCATGCTTGTGCACTACCTCGAATGAATGTTATTGGGGACTATGGTGGCAGCCTAGGGAGATTTCCCAGTCTTGAAATGCTTTGGACAATTACAGTAATGTTACTCCTGTCATTATGGTGTGAGATGCCATCCAGTATGACTTCAGGTCACAGCTGGTACTGATTAAGGGAATGTAGAATGTCATGGTCATCCTGTGTCCTGATATGCAAAGAAGGGAAAATAGAAGGTGGAAAGTAATATACAGAGGGGCTGAACAAAGAGATGTGAACTGGGAAACAGTAGTATAGAAAGGGAAGAGGAAGTAGAATTAAGTGAGATTGGTGATATGATACTATGAGAAGAATTTGACAGCTGATTGGAAGACTAGGAGTAGACAACATTCCCACAGAATTGCGGAGATTCTTGGGAGAGTCAGGCAAGACAAAACTATTCCATCTGGTAGTGTGGCTTCCTAGTTTTTAACTACAAAATATTCACATATGTTTCTAGTTATAAAAGTAGGTTATGATTCCAGAGCAAAGTGTTAAATTGTGACAGTAACAATGGTGGGAAAATGAATTCATTAGTTCACTGTTGTTGTGGTCTTCAGTCCAGAGACTGGTTTGAAGCAGCTCTCCATACTACTCTATCCTGTGCAAGCTGCTTCTTCTCTCAGTACCTACTGCAACCTACATCCTTCTGAATCTGTTTAGTGTATTCATCTCTTGGTCTCCCTCTATGATTTTTACCCTACACATTGCCCTCCAATACTAAATTGGCGGTCCCTTGATGCCTCAGAACATGTCCTACCAACCAATCTCTTCTTCTAGTCAAATTGTGCCACAAATTTCTCTTCTCTCCAATTCTATTCAATACCTCCTCATTAGTTATGTGATGTACCCATCTAATCTTCAGAATTTTTCTGTAGCACCACATTTTGAAAGCTTTTATTCTCTTCTTGTCTAAGCTATTAATCGTCCACGTTTCACTTCCATACATGGCTACACTCCATACAAATACTTTCTGAAACGACTTCCTGACATTTAAATCTATACTCGATGTTAACAAATTTCTCCTCTTCAGATACACTTTCCGTGCCATTGCCAGTCTACATTTTATATTCTCTCTGCTTCAACCATCATCAGTTATTTTGCTCCCCAAATAGCAAAACTAATTTACTACTTTAAGCATCACCCGATTTAATTCGACTACATTCCATTATCCTCATTTTGCTTTTGTTGATGTTCATCTTATGTCCTCCTTTCAAGACACTGTCCATTATGTTCAGCTGCTCTTCCAGGTCCTTTGCTGTCTCTGACAGAATTACAATGTCATCGGCGAACTTCAAAGTTTTTATTTCTTCTCCGTGGATTTTAATTCCTACTCCAAATTTTCTTTTGTTTACTTTACTGCTTGCTCAGTATACAGATTGAATAACATCGGGGATAGGCTTCAACCCTCTCTCACTCCCTTCCCAACCATTGCTTCCCTTTCATGCCCCTCAACTCTTATAATTACCATCTGGTTCCTGTACAAATTGTAAATAGCCTTTCGTTCCCTGTATTTTATCCCTGCCACCGTCAGAATTTGAAAGAGAGTATTCCAGTCAACATTATCAAAAGCTTTTTCTAAGTCTACAAATGCTAGAAACGTAGGTTTGCCTTTGCTTAATCTATTTTCTAAGATAAGTCGTAGGGTCAGTATTGCCTCACGTGTTCCAACATTTCTACGGAATCCAAACTTATCTTCCCCAAGGTCGGCTTCTACCAGTTTTTCCATTCGTCTGCAAAGAATTTGTGTTAGTATTTTGGAGCCGTGACTTATTAAACTGATAGTTCGGTAATTTTCACACCTGTTAGCACCTGCTTTCTTTGAAATTGGACTTATTATATTCTTCTTGAAGTCTGAGCGTATTTCGTCTGCCTCATACATCTTGCTCACTAGATGGTAGAGTTTTGTTAGGCCTGGCTCTCCCAAGGCTGTCAGTAGTTCTAATGGAATGTTGTCTACTCCCGGGGCCTTGTTTCGATTTAGATCTTTCAGTGCTCTGTCAAACTCTTTATGCAGTAACATATCTCCCATTTCATCTTCATCTACATTCTCTTCCAGTTGTATAATATTGTCCTCAAGAACATCGCCCTTGTATAGACCCTCTGTATACTCCTTACACCTTTCTGTTTCCCTTCTTTCCTTAGAACTGGGTTTCCATCTGAGCTCTTGATATTCATGCAAGTTGTTCTCTTTTCTCCAAAGGTGTCTTTAATTTTCCTGTAGGCAGTATCTCTCTTAACCCTTGTGATATGCGCCTCTACATCCTTACATTTGTCCTTAGCCATTTTGCACTTACTGTTGATCTCATTTTTGAGACGTTTGTATTCCTTTTTGCCTACTTCATTTACTGCATTTTTGTATTTTCTCCTTTCATCAGTTACATTCAATATCTCTTCTGTTACCCAAGGATTTGTATTAGCCCACTATTTCATCTCTCAAAGCAACCAATTCTTCTTCTACTGTATTTCTTTCCCCAATTCTTATCAACCATTCCCTAATGCTCTCCCTGAAGCTTTCTACAACCTCTGTTTCTTTCAGTTTATCAATGTCCCATCTCCTCAAATTTCCACCTTTTTGCAGTTTCTTCAGTTTTAATCTACAGTTCATAACCAATAGATTGTAGTCAGAGTCCACATCTGCCCCTGGAAATGTCTTACAATTTAAAACTTGGTTGCTGAATCTCTGTCTTACCATTATATAATCTATCTGATACCTTCTAGTATCTCCAAGCTTCTTCCATGTATACAACCTTCTTGCATGAGTCTTGAACCATGTGTTAGCTGTGATTAAGTTATGCTCTGTGCAAAATTCTACCAGACGGCTTCCTCTTTCATTTCTTACCCCCATTCCATATTCACCTACTAGGTTTCCTTCTTTTCCTTTTCCTACTATCAAATTCCAGTAACCCATGAGTATTAAATTTTCGTCTGCCTTCACTACCTGAATAATTTCTTTTATCTCGTCATACATTTCATCATTATCTTCATCTGCGGAGCTATTTGGCATATAAACTTGTACTACTACTGTGGTAGGCATGGGCTTTGTATCTATCTTGGCCACAATAATGTGCTCACTATGTTGTTTGTAGTAGCTTACCCGCATTCCTATTTTCCTATTCATTATTAAACCTACTCCTGCATTACCCCAATTTGATTTTGTGTTTATAACCCCATATTCCACCTGACCAGAAGTCTTGTTCCTCCTGCCACCGAACTTCACTAATTCCCACTATACCTAACTTTAACCTATCCATTTCCCTTTTTAAATTTTCTAACCTACCTGCCCGTTTAAGGAATCTTACATTCCACCCTCCGATCCGTAGAATGCCAATTTTCTTTCTCCTGATAACAACGTCCTCCTGAGTAGTCCTTGCCCGAGATCCAAAAGGGGAACTGTTTAACCTCCAGAATATTTTACCCAAGAGGACACCATCATCATTTAACCATACAGTAAAGCTGCATGCGCTCGGGAAAAATTACGACTGTAGTTTCCCCTTGCAGTGTTTGCAGTACCAGCACAGCAAGGCCGTTTTGGTTAGTGTTACAAGGCCAGTTCAGTCAATCATCCAAACTGTTGCTCCTGCAACTATTGAAAATGCTGCTGCCTCTCCTCAGGAACCACACATTTGTCTGGCCTCTCAACAGATACCCCTCCGTTGTGGTTGCACCTATGGTACGGCTATCTGTATCGCTGAGGCACGCAAGCCTCCCCACCAACGGCAAGGTCCATGGTTCATGGGGGGTTGACTAATAATCTACAATCATGGCACAGGAAACAGCATAAATATAGGGTACCATTGTTCTTTGGCAAGAAACTTCAGCAATTGGAAACTTAGGTTTGAAGCTGTTTTAAGTGAGTTGGAATTATTGAGTGTTTTGGAACAGCCGCACATGGAAGTGGAGGAGCCTGCTCTAGATGACATAGCTGAATAATTTTTTCACAGAAGAAGGCTCTTCTGAGAGAACATCTCAAAAACAACACGAAATCACAAACAATCCTATGAATTTCACACTATCTCTTGGGGTACCCCAATGACAAGGAAACTGCTCATGGTTTGCAGAATTCATTAACTAAAAATTTTGAGCAGAAAGGCATGACTTACCAGCTTTTGTTATAAAAAACAATTTTGCTTTTTTCAGAGGCAACAGAACATTTACGTAATAAATCTATTCCTTTGATGAATATAAAACAACTAAGAACCATCGACATTGCCGTTGGCAGGGAGGCTTGCGTGCCTCAGCAAAACAGATACCTGTACCATAGGTGCCACGGCAACGGAGGGATTTCTGTTGAGAGGCCAGACAAACATATGGCTCCTGAAGAGGGGCAGCAGCCTTTTCAGTAGTGACAGGGGCAACAGCCTGGATGATTGCTGATCTGGCCTTGTAACATCAACCAAACTGGCCTTGCTGTGCTGGTACCGCAAACACCTGAAAGCAAGGGGAAGCTACAGCCATTATTTTTCCCGAGGGCATGTAGCTCTACTGTATGGTTAAATGATGATGGCAGCCTCTTGGGTAAAATACTCCAGAGGTAAAATAGTTCCCTCTTCCAATCTCCAGGTGAGGACTACTCAAGAGGACGTCGTCATCACAAGAAACAAAACTGGTGTTGTATGGATCGGAGCATGGAATGTCAGATCTCTTAATCGGGCAGGTAGGTGGTAAATTTAAAAAGGGAAATGTACAGGTTAAAGTTAGGTATAGTGAGAATCAGTGAAGTTCGGTGGCAGGAGGAACAAGACTTCTGATCAGGTGAATACGGGATTATAAATACAAAGTCAAACAGGAGTAATGAAGGAGTAGGTTTAATAATGAATAAAAAAAGTAGGAATGCATATAAGCTACTATGAACAGCATAGTGAACGCATTATTGTAACCAAGATTGACCCGAAGCCCACCACAGTAGTACAAGTTTTTATGTCAACTAGCTCTGCAGATGAGAGGAGATTGAGGAAAGGTATGATGATGTAAAAGAAATTATGCAAATAGTTAAGGGAGCAGAAAATTTAATAGTCATGGAGGACTGTGATTCGATAGTAGGAAAAGGAAGAGAAGGAAAAGTAGTTGGTGAATGTGGACTGGGAGAAAGGAACGAAACAGGAAGCCACCTGGTAGAATTTTGCACAGAGCATAATTAAATCATCGCTAATGGTTTTTTTTTAAGAATCATGAGAGAAGCTTGTATTCATGGAAGACCTGGAGGTACTGGAAGGGTTCAGATTGATTATATAATGGTTATACAGAGATTTAGGAACCAGATTTTAAATTGTAAGACATTTCTAGGGGCAGATGTGGACTCTGACTACAATTTATTAGTTATGAACTGCAGATTAAAACTAAAAATGCTGCAAAAAAGGCAGGAATTTAATGGCATGGGACCTGGATAAACTGAAAGAACCAGAGGTAGTAGAGGTTTTCAAGGGAATGATTGATAAGAACAGGGTAAAGGAATAGAGAATGAGTAGCTTTGAGAGATGAATTAGTAAAGGCAGCAGAGAAGCAAGTAGGTAAAAAGATGAGGGTTACACAAAAGATATTGGATGACACAAAAGATATTGAATTTAATTGTTGAAAGTGGAAAACATAAAAATGCAATAAATGAAGCAGATGAAAGGGAATACAAACATCTAAAAATGAGATTGACAGGAAGTGAAAAATGGCTAAGCAGGAATGGCTAGAGGACAAATGTAAGGATGTAGAAGCATATATAACTAAGGGTAAGATAGATACTGCCTACAGGAAAATTAAAGAGACCTTTGGAGGAAAGAGAACCACCTGTATGAATATCAAGAGATCAGATGGAAAAACCAGTCCTAAGCAAAAAAGGGAAAGCAGAAAGGTGGAGGGAGTGTATAGAGGGTCTACACAAGGGAGATGCACTTGAGGGCAGGAAGATGAGAAGGGTGATGTGGTACTGTGTGAAGAATTTGACAAAGAACTGAAAGACCTAAGTCAAAACAAGGCTCCGGGAGTGGAGAACATTCCATCAGAGCTGCTGTTAGCCTTGGGATAGCAGCCATGACAAAACTCTTTCCATCTGGTGTGCAGGATGTACGAGATTGGCGAAATACCCTCATACTTCAAAAAGAATATAATAATTCCAATTCCAAAAAAAGCAGGTGCTAACAGGTGTGAAAATTACTGAACTATCACTTTAATAATTCACAACTGCAAAATACTAACACAAATTCTTTACAGAAGAATGGCAAAACTTGTAGAAGCCAACCTCGGGATAGATCAGTTTGGATTTTGGAGAAATGTAGGAACACACAAGGCAATACCAACCCTATGACTTCTCATAGAACATAAGTTAAGGAAAGGCAAACCTATAGTTATAGCATTTGTAGACATAGAGAAAGCTTTTCACAATATTGACTGGAATGCTCTCTTTCAAATTCTAAAGATGCCAGGGGTAAAATACAGGGAGTGAAAGGCTATTTACAATTTGTACAGAAACCAGAAGGCAGTTATAAGAGTTGAAGCTCATGGAAGAGAAGCCGTGGTTAAGAAGGGAGTGAGGCAGGGTTGTAGCCTATCCCCAGTGTTATTCAGTCTGTATTTTGAGCAAGCAGTAAAGGAAACAAAAGAAAAATTGGAAGTAGGAATTAAAGTCCAGGGAGAGTAAATAAAAATTTTGAGGTTTGCTGATGACATTGCAGTTTTGGCAGAGGCACCAAAGGACTTGGAAAAGCAGATGAACAGAATGAAAAGTATCTTGAAAGGAGGATATAAGATGAACATCAACAAAAGCAAAATGATGGTAATGGAATGTAGTTGAATTGAATCAGGTGACGCTGAGGGTATTAGATTAGGAAATGAGACACTTAAAGTAGTAAATGAGATTTGCTATGATGAAGTAGGGAGGATATAAAACATAGACTGGCTACAGCAAGAAAATTGTATCTGAAGAACAGAAATTTGTTAACATCAAACATAGATGTAAGTGCCAGGAAGTCCTTTTGAAAAGTATTTGTGTGGATTTTAGCCATGGAAGTGAAACATGGATGATAAACAGTTTTAGACGAGAAGAAAATAGAGGCTTTGAAAATGTGGTGTGACAGAAGAATGCTGAAGATTAGATAGGTAGATCACATAACTAATGAGGAGGTACCGAACAGAATTGGGGAGAAGAGAAATTTGTGCTACAACATGACCAAAAGGAGGGTTTGGTTGGTAGAGCTCATTCTGAGGCATCAACTGATCACCAGTTTAGTACTGTAGGGAACCATGTGGGGTAAAAATCAAAGAGGGAGACAAGAGATGAATATAGTAAGCAGATTCAGAGGGATGTAGGTTGCAGTAGTTTCTTGGAGATGAAGAGGCTTGCACGGGATAGAGTAGCATGGAGAGCTGCATCGAACCAGTCTTTGGACTGAAGACTACATCAACAAGAAATTTTGAATAAAAATAAAATGTGTTCTTTTGGTGTCAATTCACTAAATAATCTGTGTCAGTATGTAAACAAGAAATGGCTGGATACCACATTGTTTTAGATAGTTCAACAGGCTCACTTCAAAAAAGTGATAAAGTTATAGCTTTAGCTCAAAGAAAACACCCAGGCTTGTCTACCCTTTTTGTTAAAACATGCTACAAGTGCTGTGGGTAGTGCTCGTGAATCAGACAGGAATTTAAACTTCTGGCATAAATGTTTAGGATATTTGAACTTGGCACAGGGACTGGACAAAGTAAAGTGTACTGAACATGTAAATACATTTTTGAGTTGCATAAAAGGTAAATAAGCATGGTTACCACATATTCAGTCTCGGGTTTGAGCCAGCTGAGAAACAGTGATATGCTTGGTTCTATATTGCCAGTTTTTCGATGGAAAGTAATATATAGTGACTTTCACTGATGATTATATGCTCTTTACAGCAGCTTGTACTCGTCAGTCAGTCCTGTTTCATTATTTTAAGGTATATTATGGACTAGCTACAGCTTATTTTAACATGACAATTAGCAGAATTAGATGTGACAATGGTTGTGAAATCATTTCAAATAAAATGATGAAATTCTTTGAGAAAAAAGGTTGGAGTCTTAGTTTGTTATAAAGTTCACCCAACAAAACAGACTAAATCCATCAGATAGTACTATCATTGAAAAAGCTCATTTTGTGGTTCTTGGATGGAAACTTGGAAAGCTGTTTATATGACTGCAATATTATGAAAAGCAACAGAAAATCAAGGATGTAAAAATTACATTATTATGAAAAGGATAGACTGCTGCTCACTATATAATGGAGATTTTGAATCACAGTGAGCCCCAATAAATGACTGCTGAACATGTGAGCTTTTGGACAAAAGACATCCTTCTAAAGTAGATAAAATACACATTCACCCAAGCAAAACTCACACAGACATGTCAACTTTGTGGCCGAGCGGTTCTAGGTGCTACAGTCTGGAACCGCACGACCGCTACGGTTGCAGGTTCGAATCCTGCCTCGGGCATGGATGTGTATGATGTCCTTATGTTAGTTAGGTTTAAGTAGTTCTAAGTTCTAGGGGACTGATGACCTCCGAAGTTAAGTCCCATAGTGCCCAGAGCCATTTGAACCATGTCAACTTTCTCTGGCCACTGAGGCCAGACTGCAAGCAACTGCCAGTTGCTCACAGTCTGACCTCAGTGACCAGAGACAATGGTCATTTGTGTGTTAGTTGTGCTTCCACAAATGTGCATTTGTTATCTACTTTACAATAAGGCCCTTTGGCCGGAAGCTCACATGTTCAGCAGTCTTTTTGTCTGTCTACGATTCTACATCTACACTATATGGTGAGTGGAAATCTATCCTCTTTACAATATTGGACTTTCCATTGTTTTTATAATTCATCATAGACCTACTTCAGCTTTATATGCAGAAATTTCAGCAGTATGTGGCAGGAAAGTAAGCCCAACTTGAAGAAACTACATGTGTTTGGGTGTGTTGTGTGCTTGCACGTTCCAAAGAAATTAATGACTGCAAGTTTGGCAGCAGGCTATTACAGTGTTTCATGACTGGATATTGTCCCAATGGTTATAGATTATGGTGTCCCAAACAACATAAAATTGTATTTGGAAGCTATGTAATTTTTGAAGAGGACAATTCCTGAAACTTGCTGGCAGATTAAAACTGTGTGCCGGACCGAGACTCGAACTCGGGACCTTTGCCTTTCGCGGGCAAGTGCTCTACCATCTGAGCTACCCAAGCACGACTCATGCCCCGTACTCACAGCTTTACTTCTGCCAGTACCTCGTCTCCTACCTTCCAGAACAATTCCTATTTGAAGGTGGAGGTAGATGCAAATGAGATGGGTGATATGATACTATGAGAAGAATTTGAAAAAAACATTGGAAGACCTAAGTCAACAAGGTCCATGAAGTAGACAACATTCCCTCAGAATCAACATCATCCTTGGGAAAGCCAGCCGTGACAAAACTATTCCATCTGGTGTGCAAGATATATGGGACTGGATCATGAAGAAGACTATTCAAATGGACACCCACAGAACAAAGCAGAAGATCGAGATCATCAGAATGAAATGAACTTTGAGATAACTAAACAAATTGCTGAAAATAACTCAGAACTTGTGACTTCAGAAGAGGTGAGGGGAACAGAACCTCTGCAGAAAAGCAATAGAATAACGAGAAGTCCTAGATACTTGGGCAACTACACACTGTTGGCAATGAATGTAGAAGCATATATGGAAAACGGCCCTCAAAATTTTGAAGGTGTGAAGTATTGGCATGATGAGAATGAATAGAGAAGAGCAATAAATGAAGAATTTTACTCTGTGCCATCCAATGGAACTGGGTGTATATTCCACTTCTAATAAGTAAAATAATAATTGACTGAAAGTGGGCATTCAAAGTGAAAAGAGATGCATCTGGAAATATTGAAAGGTATAAGTTAGACTTAGTTATTAAAGACAGTGCACAGGTAAAAGGATATGACTATGAAATTTATGTGAAAGTTCCTCAAGGTGTAAAAAAATAAGGAAGTACTTGTATGTAAACTCAATAAAGCTTTATATGAGTTGAAGCAGGCAGTAAGAACTTGGAACTCTACAGTTGACGATTTTATATGACGATTGTACAATAAAGGCTACCTGGATGTCAAATACATCAGCTGCAAGGAACCAGTGGCAGATATCTGAGCTATAGGAATTATGAGTGTACAGTTTAGTCTGCTATATCTGACAATGGAGATAATGAAATTGGGATATAATTGATGCTTTAATTTTTATGCTTAGAATGTATCACTATGTATGTGTCATTTTTTTAAATGCATTAGTGGAATAACAAAACTGGGGGAAGTTTTGAAGTATGAACAATTTAATAATTTTGGTTTACTATTTTCTCTTTGCTTTGTTGTATGTGTTTATCTCTCCCTGTGTTTGTCGTTCAGTAGCTTGCTTTCAGTGGTGATTGTCCTGTAACTGTATTAGCTATAATAGCTAATAAAGTGTTGTTACATGCCTAACTATGGCTCCCCAGTTTTTAACAAGAAAATATTCCCAGACAAAGAAGACAGGTGCTGACAGATGTGAATACTGCTGAAGCCTTAGTTTAATAAGTATTGGCTGCCATTGATTATATGCAAAATAATGGAAAAAATTGGTAGAGCTGCTATCAGACTCTGATTCAATAGTAGGGTAACGGGAAAAGGCGGTCCCTCTCCAAAGCAGATTGTTTGCATTACAAATAGGAGTACCTGGTAATAATGAATATCCATACAAAGGAGGACAGCATGAATGCCAATGAGTTTAAACAGGAGAGCAGAACCTTTTGAAATGTGGTAAAACAGAAGAATGCTGAAGATTACCTAGGTAGACTTAGTAACTGATAATGAGGTACTGAATGAAATTGGGGAAAAATGAAATTTATGATGGATCTTGACAAAAGAGGGGGATGTTGACAGGACACATTTTGCGACATCGAGATATCATACGTTTGGTAATAGAGGGAAGTAAAACTTGTAGAGGGAGACCAAGAAATGAATACAGTAAGGAGGTTCAAATCTTTGTAAGCTGCAGCCATTATGCAGAGATGAGGGGTTGCATAGGATAGACTAGTAAGGAGAGCTGCATCAAATTAGTCTTGTGACTGAAGACATCAACAACAATAAAAAATGAGCATCTATTTTTGACTATTATATAACACATTACACATTTGCTCGCGTATCATGTCGTTTTTGAAAACCCAGAATCTACTCTGTAGGAATCAACATGTATTCCGGAAACAGCGATCGTGTGAGACCCAACTCGCTTTATTTGTTCATGAGACCCAGAAAATATTAGATACAGTTTCCCAGGTAGATGCTATTTTCCTTGACTTCCGGAAGGCATTCAATACAGTTCCGCACTGTCGCCTGATAAACAAAGTAAGAGCCTACGGAATATCAGACCAGCTGTGTGACTGGATTGAAGAGTTTTTAGCAAACAGAACACAGCATGTTGTTATCAATGGGGAGATGTCTACAGATGTTAAAGTAACCTCTAGCGTGCCACAGGGGAGTGTTATGGGACCATTGCTTTTCACAATATATATAAATGACCTCGTAGATAGTGTCGGAAGTTCCATGCGGCTTTTCGCAGATGATGCTGTAGTATACAGAGAAGTTGCAGCATTAGAAAATTGTAGCGAAATGCAGGAAGATCTGCAGCGGATAGGCACTTGCTGCAGGGAGTGGCAACTGACCCTTAACATAGACAAATGTAATGTATTGAGAATACATAGAAAGAAGGATCCTTTATTGTATGATTATATGATAGTAGAACAAACACTGGTAGCAGTTACTTCTGTAAGATATCTGGGAGTATGCATGCGGAACGATTTGAAGTGGAATGATCATATAAAATTAATTGTTGGTAAGGCGGGTGCCAGGTTGAGATTCATTGGGAGAGTCCTTAGAAAATGTAGTCCATCAACAAAGGAGGTGGCTTACAAAACACTCGTTTGACCTAAACTTGAGTATTGCTCATCAGTGTGGGATCCGTACCAGATCGGGTTGACGGAGGAGATAGAGAAGATCCAAAGAAGAGCGGCGCATTTCGTCACAGGGTTATTTGGTAACCGTGATAGCGTTACGGAGATGTTTAGCTAACTCAAGTGGCAGATTCTGCAAGAGAGGCGCTCTGCATCGCGGTGTAGCTTGCTCGCCAGGTTTTGAGAGGGTGCGTTTCTGGATGAGGTATCGAATATATTGCTTCCCCCTACTTATACCTCCCGAGGAGATCACGAATGTAAAATTAGAGAGATTCGAGCGCGTACGGAGGCTTTCAGACAGTCGTTCTTCCCGCGAACCATACGCAACTGGAACAGAAAAGGGAGGTAATGACCGTGGCACGTAAAGTGCCCTCCGCCACACACCGTTGGGTGGCTTGCGGAGTATAAATGTAGATGTAGACGTAGACAAATCCATACTATAAGACACAGTCATAATAATATTTTGCATTTGGATCACTTCAGCTTTCACACTAAATTAGACCCATAACTTGGAGCCATAATGATCCAAACGTGGTTTTTCACTTGGGTCAGTATGGCAGGATGTATTTTTCAAAGTAAGATCAATTCAGAAGTGGGAGACTGAAATATTCTTATAGAAGACAGTGGTTTTTGCACCTAGATTAATGTGGCATGAAAATTTATATTTTCTTCCATGCATCCACATGAAAAGCTCTAATAAAGAAAAAATGTAACATGAATCAGTATGGTTCTACTGTCCCCATTTGTCTGAGAGTCTGATAGTGTTTCCAGACTCATAAAATCTGCACACCATCTTGAGTAGTAGTTTGGTTGCCATTTTCCACAATGATCTTACAAATTCCAAAGGGATGTTACATATCACTTCTACCTTAAAAGCTCTGTTTTGAATACTGGATCCCCTATGTCATCTATACTGATTCCCATTTCTTCTTCTATTACATCACCATATAATTCCACCCTCTCATGGAGGCCTTCAGTGTACCCTTTCCACCTCTCTGCCCTCTCTCCTGTGTGTTTAACAGTGGTATTACCTTTGCACTCTTTATGTTGCCGCTCTTGCTTTTCATTTCAACAAAGATTTCAACTTTTCTATGTGTTGAATCGGTCCTTCTGATGACCATTTCTTTTTTGATTTTTTTCACATTTTTCCTTTAGATATTTCGACTTAGTTTCTCTGTACATCCTATTTATTCCATTTCTAAGTGACTGATATCTTTTCCTTGACCATTTTTGTACTTCCTTCTTTCTTCAAACACTCAAAGTATTTCTTCTGTTACACAAGGTTTCTTTACAGTTAACCGCTTTGTCCCCATTTATGTGTCCTACGTCACAGATTGCCCTTTTTACAGATGTCCATTCCTCTCCCACTGAACTGCCTACTGTGGTATCTATTATAGCATTATCTACCACCCAAGAGAAGTTCAAATGCATCTCATCATTCATCAGTACGCAAGTATCCCACATCTTTCCAGTACTTAAGTATCCCACTTGTTTCCACATTCTCTTAAATTTCAGTTTCATCTATATAATTACTAAAGTGTAGTTTGAGTATATATATCTGCTACTGGACACGCCTTACAATCCAATATTTGATTTTCAAATCTCTGTCTGACAAGAATGTAATCCAGCTAGAATCTTCCCATGTCTCCAGACCTTTCCCAAGTACGCCACCTCCTCTTGTGAATTTTGAACAGTGTATTTGCTGTTAATAGCTGAAATTTATTACAGAACCTAATATGTCTTTCGCCTCTCTTTCCTATGATCTAGCCCTTAACTCTCATAACTGTCTTCTGTTCCTTTTCCTAGTAGAGCCATCAAATTCCCCGTAATTATTAGATTATCATCTCCCTTTACATACTGAATTACCATTTAATATCCTCATACTCTCTCTCTCTCTCTCTCTCTCTCTCTCTCTCTCTCTCTCTCTCTCTCTCTCTCCCCCCCTCTCTCCCCTTTTTCTGCTTATGACATAAGCATGTATGTCTGAACAACAATTGGATCACTCAGCTGTTCTCAGCCATTCACACTCCGGTCTACTTTCCTGTCCATAATAAATCATACTCCTGTTAGATCATTTTCTGCTGATATTATTTGTCCGGCCAGGAATCTTTATCTTCTTTCCATTTAATTTCACTAACTCTCAGTATCTAGGGTGAGTTTCTGCATTTCCCTTTTCAGATTTTCTAACTTCCCTACCGTATTCAAACATTTGACATTCTACACTCTGACATGTATAGTGTTATACTTCCATTGGTCATTCGCTCTTTTCCTCATGGTCATCTCCTTGTTGGCAGGCCCCACTTGAAGGTATGAAAGGGGATGTAATTTCGAATTTTTTTGCAATAGAGAGCTCCAAGATAAGAGTGAGGACATCAGCTGCAAATCTTTTTCAATTAAAAAAAAAAATTAAAAACTTTATGACTGATGCTGTCCTACCTCATATCCTGGATCTCATTACTGTGGTTGTGGAGCACAGTGTTCCTGATGGAAACAACCTGAAGAAATAGATAGATCGTTATGACACGACCATTACAGGCTACTTGCCCTGTGGATCTAATTTATGTATCTATTTAATGCTGTAGTTTTCATTGCTTCTTGCATCTTCATGTTGTTGATTATTGCTGATTAGACTGCCTTTTAGGGACAGTCTCCATGCCAAAGGCAAGAGGTGGCCCTGAAACTCTGTCCACTCCTCCACCCTCTTTGACAAGGCCATTTGCAGAATGAGAGTGATTGCTACACCAAAAATCTTTCGCCGCCATCACTGATGACTTTTGTTAAAAATGTAGGCAGTGGCTGGGGTCAAACCTGGAACCCAGGAATTTCTTGAATTTTAATCTGCAGTTCATGGTTAATAGATTGTGGTCAGAGTACACATATGCACCAGAAGATAGTGTGTGTATGTGTGTGTGTGGACAAACATATGGTAACGCTATAAACACAACACATTATCATGCCTAATACATTTAGGAAAACTGTCGGCATTCAAAACAGCTTACAATCACCACTGAATGGTTAAATAAAATCCTCATATGGTTTTCAAGAGAATCTTATACCATTCTTTCTGCAAAATAGTGGCAAGATCAGGTATCGATGATGTGGTCAGGGGACTGTGACAGTTCATCCTCATGCTCACAAAACCAGTCCTGGAGGATGCGAGCTATGCGAACAGGGCCCCTGCCATCTTGTAACACTGCAGTCATTGGGGTACAAACATTGTACCACAGGATGGTCCTGATCAGCCAAAATGGTCACATAATCCTTGGCAGTAATGTGACCTTGCAGAGTACATTGGGGCCTAATGAATACCACAAAATGGCTGCCCAAACTATTACTGAACTCCCACCACATTTCACTCTTGGGGCATAAACTTGGCTAGAAGTTGAAAGCAGTGTCAAACAATATTCATGGGACCAAATGACTTTCTTCAGTTGCTCCATAGTCCAGGTTTATGGCTTCGGCACCAAAGTTTTCGTGCTACAGGCATATTATGACTGATGTGTTGTTTTGGAATTTCAGCTCACCCTACGGTTCCCAGCATATGGAGCTCCCTGCATGTTGTTTTGGTGCTGACAGGGTTTATGAGTGCAATATTCAGTTCTGCAGTGGCTTTTGCAGTTGTTGTCCTCTTATTTTTTGATAAAACCCTCTTCAGTGACCATCTGCCACAACCACTCAACCCACACTTTCATCCATGTTGTGACTTAGTGAATGATATTTTTCTGTGTTCCCGGTATGCAGTGTAAATCTTTGATATGGTGCCTCTTGGAATGCCAAACACTTGGGCTCTCTTGGTTACAGAAGCACCGCCAACAAGTTGCCCACATTCAAATTCACTTAGCAGAACGTAATACACTTACAACTACACAGAACACTGTTCTGATTAACTGACACTTGCAGCTTATTGAGGACAGTGTACAGTGCTGTTTGTTATCAAATACGACAATGTGATCTGCAAAACTTGACTAAAATTGAGTTTGTGTTCAAGCATTCATTTCTTGCAAGTATTTCTCCAGCATCTGTATCTTGCATTGTAAAATCTGGTTTTGAAATCTCTATTGTAGCATTATATAATGTATCTAAAACTGTTGGGTATCTCCAGACCTCTTTGATATGCATAACATTCCTTTATATGATTCTTAAATTACATATCAACAATGATTAGGCTTAAATTATGTACAAAATTCTGCCTGGCAGCTTCTGCATCCCTACCTTTTCTCCAGTCCCAGTTCTCCCACTATTTTTCCTTCTCTTCCTTTTTCTAATGTTCAGTTGTAGTCTATTATCACAGACAAATTTTTATCTCCATGAAATATGTTAGTGATTTATTATATCTCTTCATACATCTCTTCAGTCTCTTCATAATTTGTTGAACTAGTAGACATGGTTGTGTATCTCTCTTGCCTATGATAATTCAGTCACTATGCCATTCATAGTAGCTTACCTACATTTCTATTTTCTTATTCATTATTGGACTTATTTCTGCATGACCCCTAATAAATGTATAATCACCTGACCATAACTACTGTTCTTCCTACCAGTAAACGTCACTAATTCCCTCCATATCTACATTGTGTACAGCAGTGGGAGATGTTCAACATAGAGTTAGTAGGCAGTGAACCCCCTATGTGTGATCTCTGTAGCTAAATAGATGTTGCCTACTTGCACACTATCTACATATCTTTCAGAGGGCACTGTCTCTAAAACAGAATAACTAGTGGCAGTACACGAGTACTGTAACACATTATTTATTAAAATAATGTACAACACAAATTAGATACTCATCCTGTGGTTTTGTGATAATTCATGGCAATGATGAATCTAATGTACCCCAGTGCAGTAGATGATTTCTGATTACGCTATTTGAAATTCAGAGAGTTTGAGTCTCTCTGTAGGTATGCACTTTCAGTATCACATAAATAATTTGCAAGGCTTGGCATAAACTGTCCAATGACTAGATTAGTTGACACTGCAGAAAACTTGTAGGCAAGTGTAGAATTGCGGTTTCGACAGCTGATGATTCCTGGGTGATAGCTGTTGGAACTGGAACTGGTCATATGTTGGCAGCAGTCCCTTAAATCATGCGCTCAGCATATGATTGTAATCTTGGTAACTATTGGGTGGATGAATCAAATATTTCTGATTGTCAGTGCTCTCCGTGTTGGCAGACAGAACTATCATTAGATGAATGGAATATTAGAAAGTCTAGAACATTATTATGCGAAGGATAGATTGCTACTCAGATGACACATTGAGTTGCAGGCAGGCACAATGAAAAGACTGTTATACATTGAGCCTTCAACCAAAGCTTTCTTCAGAAAAGGAAACACACACACATTTGCACAATCAGGCACACCTCACGCACACATGACCGCTACCTCTGGTCACTCTACTGATAATGGAACTGTTGGATTGAATGAAAGCAGCAATCCGGAGTGCGGTGGGAAAGGGGGAAAGATGGTAGGGTACTAGTTCGGGGCGGGAGGGGGGGGGGGGGAAGTTGGCATTGTCTCTGGTGGAGCAAACAGGGGCTAGATGGCTGCAGGATAAGGCTGCCAGGTGAAGTGTCAGGAGACTGTGGGAAGGGGGGGGGGGGGGAGGACAAAGAATGGAAAACAAGAGGAGAAGAGAAAAGGAAAATACCAGTGGGTGTATTGGCAGAGAGCAGCACATAATGAGGGTGAAGGAATGTGAATTGGGAGGAGATGATAGGACGGTGGTGGGGAGGGGGGAAGGGAAGGGAACTGTTAGGTGGAGGGAGTGGGGACAGTAGCTTATTGTACATTAAGGCCAGCTTAATTTTGAGAGTAGAGAATGTGTTGCAAGGATAACTCCCATCTGCACAATTCACAAAATCTGGTGGAAATCACGCCATTTCATGTTTTGACTAATGGTACAGCAGCCTCTTGAGATGCTCAGGAGAGAACAAGCAGTCTTGGTTGCAGAATGGTTTTTTTATTTGTATAATTTATGCAAGGTTACCACAAGTTCTGAAAATCAGGGAATTTCAAATGTATCATGAAAATACCAGGGAAATTTGAAAAAAAAAAAAAAACTCATTTTTTTTTCGGTAGCATGAAATCGAGGTCGTGGATGAAGTGCCATTTTAGGTAATTGCAGGACATTCTATACTCTTTCCAGTGGTCTTCCAGTGTTTTTACCTGCTGGATGTGTCCTGTAAATTTTATTTTATGACGTGCCATTTTTGGTGATTGCAGACTTCCTGTACATTTGCCAGCGGTCCTTGAGTGATTTTAGCCAGTGAGTTTGTCTTTGGTTACACTCTTTTCACAACTCAGGTCATGGTTCCAGTTGCTTTATTTAACTGATAATGTAGCTTTATAGCTGATTCCTGGCTCATAAGTTTGTACTGAGGAAACTTGTTCTTCCCCAGATGTCTGACAATGCTCATGTGAAATTGAAACGTGTCACAAATTAAATAAATAAAAAACCATTTTGCAATTGTGACTGCCTATTCTTTCTTTAATGAAAGCTGGTGGTGGAGGGGAGGATCCAGATAGCTTGCATTGTGAAGCAGCCATCAAAACCAAGTGGCCTATGTTCAGCAGCATGTTGTGCCACGGGGTGGTGCTTGTTGCTCTTGGCTACAGTTTGGCAGTGGCCATTCATCTTGGTGGACAGTTGGTTTGTAGTCATACTGGTATGAAAAGCTGTGCAGTGATTCAGCACATCTAGTATATAGTGCTGGTTTCACAGGTGGTCCTGCCTTTGATGGGATAAGATAAGCCCATATACAGGACAGGAACTGCTGTGTGGGTGTATGGAGGAGGTCTTGCAACTGGGTCTTCCACAGGGATATGATCCCTATGCAAGAGGTTGGGATCAGGAATGACATAGGGATGGACTAGGGTGTTGTGGAGGTTGGGTGGGCAAAGGAACACCAGTCTAGGACGGGTGGGAAGGATCCTGGCTATACCCTGGCCGCTGAAACATGTCACTTCAAGGCCACTCCCCAAGCGCCGTAAAGTTGGTAATATAACTGATAAACAAGTGAGGCATGCGAGGCGCTGCGTCTTATGAACCAATAACAGCACCGAAAAAAAGCTGGTTCCGGTGTTGACGCTACCATGTTTGCTGGCTTCCGTGTAAACATTGTATGTATGTGCACGAATACCTGCTTTCGCGTTATGTTGTTTTGTGTTGTGTTATGTTACCATCTTGATTACAGTTTCTGTTTATTAAACAATGTCACCAAAAAGATGTCGTTCACCATGTGACAATCTGCTGCCCCATGGAGTGCCATTAAATAGTCAGGCTTTGGAATTGCTATGGAGGATGTGTGAATTTCACGAGCACGAAAAATAATTTGTTTCTGTTCGTGGGCATGCATTGACTCCTGCAAATAAAGTTTTAGAGCGTAAGCGATGCTACTTCAAGACTTACGAGACACTGAAGTAAACAGTGTGGAAGAAAGCCTCTGTGAGAAAAACAGTTTGTTTTTAAGTACTCCTGGAAAGAAAAAAAAATCAGTATCATCCTGTTACAGATATTGATTCTTTCCAGTCCGATGCAATTCGTCAGCACATTTATGGATACTCTAGAAGGAAAGAATACCCCACAATAACGAAGTTACTAAATTCTTTAAAAGAAAGTGAACTTTTTTCAGGGGGGAAGAGTCACTTAAGATTGCATTAAAAAGTATGGGCTTCTATTTTAAAAAGTTAGATGGACAAAAACTGTTACTTGAAAAAGCTCATGTCGTTGCAGCTCACACTATTTTCTTACACAGAATTGTAGGAAAGGACGTACACTCAGTCTTATGGTTAGACAAAACCTGCGTCAACGCTGGAGAATCAGTTGAGAAATGCTGGACAGATGATACTCCGAATAGCAGTGGTCATCAGCCAACAGGAAGAGGATCCCGATTAATTGTGGCCCATGCAGGATCTTCAAATGGCTTTGTGCCTGAAGGACTTTTGGTTTTTCGATCGAGAAAAACCGGTGACTATCATGAGGATATGGACCACCCATGGTTTCTACAGTGGTTTAAAAATTTGTTGCTCCAGTTTAGTATCCTGACGGCGTTTGTGATGAACAATTCACCATGCCATTCCATGATTTTAGATAAAACTCCTACCACTAGTGCCTGTAAAGGAACTATGGTGCAGTGGTTGCAGGCGAGAGACATTGCTGTGGACATGACCATGACAAAGCTGTTATACTCGCTTGTAAAACAAAATAAGCCTGTGACACCTAAATACACTTGCAAAATTGCAAGCAAACAGTGTCACTTGGTAACTAGGCTACCGCCTTCTCACTGCCATTTTAATCCAATTGAATTGGTTTGGAGTGAAGTCAAGGCATACATTAGAAGTAACAACAAGACTTTTACTATAATAGAAGTGCAAAGACTGCTGTGCGAAGGTCTTGCTACTGTAGACGCTAACTCATGGGGGAATGTTGCTGAACTCATAAGAGAAGCACATACTATAGACGGTATTATAAATGAAAATGAACAATTAATGATTTCTCTTGGTGATGATGATGAAGTTGAAGACAACGGTTTTGGCGCCGATTCTGATGATAGTGAAGGAGAACTAGATGGAACTGCGTCATTGACATCGTAAATTGGTGAGTGTAAATGTATACAGATTAATTCTTTCTCTCTGCAGTCGAGTAGGCTACGCATTTTTTGCTTTATTTCTTTCTATGATTGTGAATTGTGTGTTCTTGGGTATGCTTCGGTTTACATTATTGTGTGACATTTTACATGCAGCTACTATGGTAACAATTTGGAATGACTTTTCATAGATATTGTCATTAACTTTGGGTGTTTTTATTTCTCAGTTTCACTTACTATCAAACGCTTAGTCTTCATTGTCGTTCTCTCCATTGCTAGAAAAATGTACTTTGTTGCACTTGCGTATAAGCGTTGATTGTGGCGTACATTTACAAAATGTACTTCGGAGTTGTGGGCGTGTGCAGTTGCAGCTATTGCAAGCTCGCAATCACAGTATAGCCAACTTCATGCATGCTGTCAAGTGACATGTTTCACCCGTCCAGGTATAGGCCATCTCTCATTTCAATGCATGATGATAGGTATTCAAAGTCTCAACAAAGGAGGTGCTCATTTGTAGTTGGTTCTTGGATAGAGTGGAAGGACTTAGGGTGTGTGGGAATACGTAACGGGAAATCTGTTTGCAGATTGGGTCTGGGGGATAGTGCCTGTTAGTGAAGACCTTTGTGAAATCTTCAGCATACTGGGCAGTGAAGTTCTTGCCACTGCAGATAAGCTGACCCTGGATGCCCAGGCTCTATGGGAGGGACTTTTTTTTTTTTAATGAAGAAGCTATGGCAACTATCAAAATGCAGATACTGTTGGTGGTTAGTAGGTTCAATGTGGACAGAGGTGTGGATGGAGTCATCAGAGAGGAAGAGATCAATGTCTGGGAGGGTGGCACACAGGTTTGAGGTGGACCAGGTGAAGTGGATGGGAGAGATGTCGACGCTGTGTAGGAATGAGAAAGGGTGTCTTGGCTGTGAGTCCAGATTATTAATATATCATCAAGGAACATGGATGAGACCAGGGGTTTTGGGTTTTCGGAGGTGGCTAGGAAGGTGTCCTCTAGACGGCTCAAAAACAGGTTGTCATAAGAGTGCGCCTTATGGGTGCCCATGGCTGTGCTGTGGATTTGTTTGTTTACTTTCCCTTCAAAGGAGAAAAAGGCGACATAGGTGTGCGTTAGGATAAAGTTAGTAAGTTTTATGAGGAATGAGGTAGTGGGTTTGCAGTCTGAAGGACATTGGGAGAGGTAGTGTTATTGTATTTTCTTACTCTTCTTTCATGTGTTTTTTTGTCGCCTTCCAAATCCCACATATTCCAACATCTGAGACACATCAAAGCAGCAGTCCTGTCTGTGCACCACACACAGCTATATGGCGATTTGGATTGGTAGTGCAGCATCTCATGCCTCAGATTCTTCCAGCTGATAATGATAATAATAATTATTCCTGTTGGTCACATTTCCTTCCTTCATGTAATTTTGCATGGTATTTTCAACACTTCCCTGTGCCACACTTACTTGTGAATTTCGACCTAACCAATCGCCCTTATCCCAACACTTGCGTTGCACTCACATCTGATTGCTATAGCACATTGTGACACCAGAGTAGTTTCTGTTATATACAGGACATTGCCGAGCTGCTGTATGACTTTGGTTGGTACGGTTTCTTTCTAGACTTATACATAGTCATGAGTACCAGTTCATGTATTTTTTTTTTTAACCTGTTTTGTTGACCATTGTTGATGCTCAGACTATGGAGGCATGAGCATATTAAAGTACAATGTGGTCCCCAATGTATCATTTGTTTGGACATTTTGCATCATGTGAAGTGGCCCTGTCCTGAGAAAGAAATATTAGTGAAGCGTTAGCCTTACTATACTAAGTGAACTTTGTCACATCTGACTTTAACATCTATACAAATTTTTCTACAAGTTCATTGGCTTCTGAGTAAAATGGTGAGGTTTAAAGTATGAAAGTTTGAACTCTTTAGAAGAAAATTGAGTGACATTGTCAGTAACTATTGCTGTAGGCAAACCTTCAGTGGAGAAAATATTAGACAAAGCTTGAATTATTTTCATAGAATAATCAGTGATATTTGTATCACAAAAGGAAATCTGAAAATACATAAATATTGGTAAGCCAGTAGTTTCCTATAAATGGACCAGCAAAGTTGACGTGCAAACCTGACCTGGTTTCTGATGCCTGTGACCAAGGAAAATATTGTCGAGGAGGAGCTGACTGGTGGCATTTAGCGAGCATTATTTCTGTGTCTTTATCTATATTTTTCCAGTAGCAATACTCTCAGGCAGTGTGTTTGGGACATACTGTGCCCATGTCATATTGATGTAACATTTGCAGTACTTTGGATTTAAGTACCTCGGGAACATTGCTTGTGTCTTACCAAATTCTGAATGTACCAGAATAACACCTTTTTACACTAGGAGAGCATGTTCTGTGTCAGTATGCTTTAATTTCAGGTTGATTGGTCAGCTCTCTGTTTGTAGGCCACTCAGAATGCACTGGTAATCTTAGATCAAACTGGATCCTTTGATACAAGCTTTGCCATTAAATTAGAATCCAAAGGAAATTTTTCCAGATTGTCTTGACTGATTAAATATAGTGAAAAACATGCATCTGCAAAAGAATCGAAATTTTTATTGTGCCCAATTGGCAGTGGTGAAAGCAAATATGCGTTCACATATTATGCTATGGACCTGAAAATTATTTCAGAGTCATAATTGGACAAAAATGGCACCCAGAACTGCAATCATTGATATGTCCTGGAAGAAACAGCAATATTTGGATGAAAGATAGCCATGAGAAGCATGAGTTTACTGCTGTAGATAGATTCATGAAGCTTTTTAACTGCAAAAATAATTGCAAGTGATTGTTCAAAATATGTTGTCGATGCAACAAAATGGTGCCAGTTGAGTAGTCTGATGCATCAGCTGGAGTTATCAACATTTTATGTGGATGACTCGTGACAGTAATTACATTATGTGTTTCAAAAGAAACAATGTTCTCTCTTGTGCACAAGACTTTAATTTAGTACTAAGTAATCCATTTGCAGAACATAGATTCTGTCGTGGTCTTTGCATGCTTTGTGACTTGTGCATTCAGCCACTCTGAATGCTAGGCCATGCCTGCTACCTCTGCCACATAAACATGTATTATCATGCCCTGGAGCACATCAACAGATATCTGCATCTCCTCATGTTCCTAACCTAGTGACAGACAGTCTGGCAAAGATGGATTAGTTAAGCTAAGCAGTTCTTTTTTTAATATAGTGTTTGGAGAGTGCATGAATGAGAGTATGTGCATACGACTTTTTACAGTTGCTGTTTCACATAGAAACTTGCTACCTCCAGTTAAGCCCTGTATTTGTGCTAACTACTCTTTGTAACCTTTATTTGATTTCTTAAAACATGAAAAAAGTTATGCCTGCAGCTGCAACATTTACTTGAGCCTCAAAATATTCTTCCACTTTATCTTTAATTTCTGAGTAGGATTGGATCAACTTCAGGCAGAGTTTTTTGATGAACTGAAAGACATCAGTTCTGGCATCAGCAATAAGGAAAACTTTGTGCTCAACATCACATGATGCGTGACATGTTGTGAAATGTCATTACAGTTGGTCGGTGTAATTTGTTCTGGGGCTTCAAGTTTTCAGTCAAATGCTGGAAATAATGGTGACAGTACCTTGAAAAGTTCATGGCCATGTTGCTTCTCAGCCACTAGTTTGGCCAGCTGTGCCACAAGTAGCTCTTGCAAATTGGAAAATTGTTGGACAAAGAGCATCATAGGGTGTAACAGTGTGATTGGGCCATGTCTGAAAAATATAACTCAAAACATTATATAATAATCATTTAAATCTCCTCAAAAAGGAAACAGAATTAGCAGTGTGCAGGCAGGTCATAAATTAACTGAAAGGCCATGCAAAACTGTTGCCACATAAAATGCACTCACCCAAAATTTGTTTGCTAATTATGATGTATTGGCAGAAATCCTTTCTGATATTTCTCTCAAATTTTCATCACCATTTATGGAGGATTTCCTTTATTGGCCAGATGTTTTCTTTTTTACCTCTTTGCTAGTAAGTGTATGATAAGAATTATCCTTTGAATGCAAACAACCTCATCATCATTGCAAGTAGTATCAGTGGTTTTCCTTTCGTTTCCCTTGTCACCAAACTTTACTCACCTTACCATAACTACAGTGCTTCCTGCCACTGCTACTACAATCATAATATTCCTGAGGATGCGCAACTCTACTACAGCCCTACTATAAGGCTTAATGCTGGTGGCATCCTCTGAGGCATAATATTCTGTAGGTAAATAGCCCCCATTTGGATCTCCAGGCAGGGACTACCCACAAGCATGTCAGGAAAAACAAGTCTGGCATCCTGCAACTCAGAACATTATATAATAATCACTTAAATATTCTCAAAAAGGAAACTGAATTAGCAGTGTGCAAGCAGATCAGAAATTAATTGAAAGGCCATGCAAAAGTATAGTTTTATCTTGCTTTCAGCTGTTCAAAGTCTCAGCACATCAAGGTGATGTAGGCTGTTACAAGACCAGATCAGTCAATCATGCAGAATGAATACCCTCGTACTGCTGAAAAGGCTGCTGTCCGTCTTCAGAAACCATATATGTCAGTTTGGCGTTCTCCAGTTTGGCGTTTTCTCCAGTTTGGCATTTTCCTCAGCTACCCCTCCGATGTGGGTGCACCCATACTATAACTATCTGTGTTGTTGAGACATGCAACCCATATAACTGGAGTGAAGTCCTTGGTTTAAGGGGGGGGGGGGATTTTTGTGTATAAACATAACATGTTATGAAGTAGGCCACATATAGTTACATTGGTTGCATTTGTGTGGCTTTTCATTATAACTTCAGTGTTCATATTATTGTTTCCCTTGATTTTATGCTGTTCATCTAAAACTATGTCTGTAAATTGAAAAACATGTGGTAACACTGATCATAGGAGCAAAGAGCAAGTATGACAATTGCTGTCATAGTGCCAGTGGATATAAAAAAGTTGATTTTGAAACATTTTTTATCCACTCCTTTGGCAGGAGAAAGTAGAATGTAATAAATAAAGAAAAGTAGTAGGAAAGGGATGAAATGCAGAAAAGAATACATTAAATCTTCATTCAGATTACAGAGTTTTGATAGTAAATTGCCAAAATCTTTAGATAAAAAATGAGAATAAATATTCAAATGAAGCAAGTTACAAATAGAAACAGAATATGAATAATATCCATGCTTACAAAATTGGAAGTTCAGTCAAATATAATTAAACAAGATCCAACAAAAATCGTTTTATATGTGACAAGCAAATTGTAGGTAATTTTTCTCTGTTGTTTTTAAAGGAAACATTGCATATATGGCAGTTGTTATTGTTCATGTTTCTTTTCTTGGCGTTGGTAGGTCGTTTGTTTGGATACTTTATTTAATATGTGATCATTTTGTCAGTCTTGTTTATGTGCTTATTGATCATCCAACACCTCAGCTTTGTTTATACCTTCCATTATTTGGTTTCTTTTTTGCAGTGAAAATGCATCAATCTTTGTTTCCAAATCATACCATGAAACCGTGACAGGCCATTCCAATTGTTTTTTTCCTATTTTTAGTGCTTATTTATGTGGAGCACAAAACACTGGATGCAGTCAGTGAATGAATGATTGAGAGTGTGCTATCGGTAATACCCACCATTTGAGTTTCATCATCATTTCAGATTGAGTGGTTAAAGTTGCACATGAAGTGGCAGAGCTATTCCTACATACACTAATGAAATTTCTGTGGCAACCTTTGTAATAAAAATTTAAAGGATTATCAAGATGGGTGACAGCTGTTGGTGGAGAGAGGATTCAAACACAAAAAGGGAGACAAAAGTACTGTAGGAGAGAACTGTAAAGGTGAAAGGAAAACAAACAAAGATATATTGAAAATTAAGGCAAGACAGCCGTTTTGAGTCTATGACTTTCTCTTCTCTCCACAGTTCTCCCCTGCTGTTTCCTGCAACTGCCTTTGTAACCATTCTTCGTTATTCCGTCAGCTGTTCTTCTATTTGATAATTTCTTATAATATTTTGTAATTTGTACCCCTCCTCCCTGAATTTTTTATTCCTTTCCTTTTTCTATAGTTTTTTTTCCACCTACATTGAGGTGACAAAGTCACGGGATACATTCTGACATCACGTCAGACCTCCTTCTGCCCAGCGTAGTGCAGCAGCTCGATGTGGCTTACTGCAGGTGATGTCGCGCTGTTAGCAAAGGCACTCTCATTGGACATCTGCTGCCATAGCCTGTTAACACAAAATTTCACCTAACGGATATGTTCATCGAACATCTCACATTGATTTCTGTGGTTATTCCGCAGATTGTTGCTTGTCTGTTAGCACTGACAGCTCTTCGCCAATGCCACTGCTCTCAGTGTTAAGCGAAGGCCATTGGCCATTCCGTTTTACGTGGTGAGAGGTAATAGCTGAAATTTGTTATTCTTGACACTGTGGATCACGGAACATTCAATTCCCTAACTATTTCCAAAATGGAATGCCCTATGCGCCTAGCTCTACCTGCAATTGTGTATTCAGAGTCACTTACATCTACATGTGCGCGGATACTCTGCAAATCACATTCAAGTGCCTGGCAGAGGGTTCATCGAACCACCTTCACAATTTTCTGTTATGCCAATCACGTATAGGGCGCGGAAGTGTCAACAAAATATTTTTGCATTCAGAGGAGTAAGTTGGTGATTGAAATTTTGTGAGAAGATTCCATCGCAACAAAAAATGCCTTTCTTTTAATGATTTCCAGCCCAAATCCTGTATAATTTCTGTGACACTCTCTCCCATATTTCACGATAATACAAAACGTGCTGCCTTTCTTTGAACTTTTTCGATGTACTCCATCAGTCCTATGTGGTAAGGGTCCCACACCATGCAGCAGTATTCTAAAAGAGGACGGACAAGCGTAGTGTAGGCAGTCTCCTTAGTAGGTCTGTTACATTTTCTAAGTGCCCTGCCAATAAAACACAGTCTTTGGTTAGCCTTCTCCCCAACATTGTTCCTTGTAATTTAAGTTGTTCGTAAATGTAATATCTAAGTATTTAGTTGAATTTACGGCTTTTAGATTAGACTGATATATCGTGTAACTGAAGTTTAACGCGTTACTATTAGCACTCTGTGGATGACCTCACACTTTTCGTTATTGAGGGTCAACTGCCACGTTTTGCACCATTCAGATATCTTTTCTAAATCGTTTTGCAGTTTGTTTTGATCTTATGATGACTTTGTTAGTTGATAAACGACAGCGTCATCTGAGACAACAGAAGATGGGTGCTCAGATTGTCTCCAAAATCGTTTATATAGATAAGGAGCAGCAAAGGGCCTATAACACTACCTTGGGGAATGCCAGAAATCACTTCTGTTGTACTCGATGACTTTCCATCAGTTACTACGAACTGTGACCTCTCTCACAGGAAATCAAAAATCCAGTCACATAACTGAGACGATATTCCATAAGCACGGAATTTCACTACGAGCCGGTTGTGTGGTACAGTGTCAAAAGCCTTCCGGAAATCTACGAGGGCAGTTCAATAAGTAATGCAACACATTTTTTTTCTCGGCCAATTTTGGTTGAAAAAACCGGAAATTTCTTGTGGAATATTTTCAAACATTCCCGCTTCGTCTCGTATAGTTTCATTGACTTCCGACAGGTGGCAGCGCTGTACGGAGCTGTTAAAATGGCGTCTGTAACGGATGTGGGTTGCAAACAACGGGCAGTGATCGAGTTTCTTTTGGCGGAAAACCAGGGCATTTCAGATATTCATAGGCGCTTGCAGAATGTCTTCGGTGATCTGGCAGTGGACAAAAACACGGTGAGTTGTTGGGCAAAGCGTGTGTCATCATCGCCGCAAGGTCAAGCAAGACTGCCTGATCTCCCGCGTGCGGGCCGGCCATGCACAGCTGTGACTCCTGCAATGGCGGAGCGTGCGAACACACTCGTTCGAGATGATCGACGGATCACCATCAAACAACTCAGTGCTCAACTTGACATCTCTGTTGGTAGTGCTGTCACAATTGTTCACAAAAATCTGAACGAACTTCTCCTTCTTTATGACAACGCAAGACCTCACACAAGTCTTCGCACCCGAGAGGAGCTCACAAAACTTCAGTGGACTGTTCTTCCTCATGCACCCTACAGCCCCGATCTCGCACCGTCGGATTTCCATATGTTTGGCCCAATGAAGGATTGGCCCAATGAAGGACGCAATCCGTGGGAGGCACTACGCGGATGATGAAGAAGTTATTGATGCAGTATGACGTTGGCTCCGACATCGACCAGTGGAATGGTACCGTGCAGGCATACAGGCCCTCATTTCAAGGTGGTGTAAGGCCGTAGCATTGAATGGAGATTACGTTGAAAAATAGTGTTGTGTAGCTAAAAGATTGGGGAATAACCTGGTGTATTTCAATGCTGAATAAAACAACCCCTGTTTCAGAAAAACAATGTGTTGCATTACTTATTGAACTGCCCTCGTAGAAATACGGAATTGATCTGAAATCCTTCGTCAATAGCACTCGATGCTTCATGTGAATAAAGAGATAGTTGTGTTTCACAGGAACAATGTTTTCTAAACCCTTGTTGACTGTGTGTCAATAGACCGTTTTCTTCGAGGTAATTCATAGTGTTTGAACACAATAAATGTTCTAAAATCCTGGTGCATATCGACGTTAACGAAATGGCCCTGTAACTTGGTGGATTACTCCTACTACCTTTCTATAATATTGGTGTGACCTTTGCAACTTTCCAGTCTTTGGGTACGGACCTTTCGTCGAGCGAATGGTTGTATTTGATTGTTAAGTATGGAGCTAATGCATCAGCATACTCTGAAAGGAACCTAATTGGTATACAGTCTGGACCAGAAGACTTGATTTTATTAAGTGATTTAAGTTGCTTCACTACTCCGAGGATATTTACTTCTATGTTACTCATGTTGGCAGCTGTTCTCGATTCGAATTCTGGAATATTTACTTTGTCTTCTTTTGTGAAGGCATTTCCGCAGGCTGTGCTTAGTAACTCTGCTTTGGCAGCGCTGTCTTTGATAGTATTTCCATTGCTATCGTGCAGAGAATGCATTGATTGTTTCTTGCCGCTAACATACTTCACATACAACCAGAATCTCTTAGGATTTTCTGCCAGGTTTTGAGACAAAGTTTCATTGTGGAAACTGTTATAGGCATCTCGCATTGAAGTCCGCGCTAAATTTCGAGCTTCTGTAAAAGGTTGCCAATCTTGGGGATTTTTGCGTCTGTTTAAATTTGGCATGTTTGTTTCGTTGTTTCTGCAACAGTGTTCTAACCCATTTTGTGTTGCAATGAGGATCAGCTCCATTGTTTGTTAATTTATTTGGTGTTAATCTCGCAATTGCTGCCGATACTATTTCTCTGAATCTAAGCCACATCTGATTTCACTTATATTATTAATTTGGAATGAGTGGAGCTTGTCTCTTAGGAAGGCGTCAAGTGAATTTTTATCTGCTTTTTTGAATAGGTATATTTTTCGCTTATTTTTTTAGGATTTGGGGATTACAGTATTCAATCTCGCTATGACAACTCTGTGTTCACTCATCCCTGAATCGGTTTTGATGCTCATTATTTACTCAGGATTATTTGTTGCTAAGAGGTCAAGTGTGTTTTCACAACCGTTTACTATTCGCATGGGCTCATGAACTAACTGCTCGAAATAATTTTCAGAGAATGCGTTTAGCACAATTTCGGATGATATTTTTTGCGTACCTCCAGAATTAAACATGTATTTTCGCCAACATATTGAGGGTAAATTAAAGTCACCACCAACTATTATTGTATGAGTCGGGTACGTGTTTGAAATCAAACTCAAATTTTCTTTGAACCATTCAGCAACTGTATCATCTGAATTGGGAGGTCAGTAAAAGGGCCCAATAATTATTTCATTCTGGTTGCCAACAATAACCTCTGCCCGTACTAACTCACAGGAAGTATCTACTTCAATTTCGCGTCAAGATAAACTAATTCTGAGAGCAACAAACATGCCACCACCATCCGTGTTTAGCCTATCCTTTCAGAACACCATTAGGTTCTTCGCAAAAATTTTGGCTGAGCTTATATCTGGCTTTAGCCAGCTTTCAGTGCCTATAACAATTTGCTTTCTATTAGCGCTTGGAGCTCTGGTACTTTCCCAACATAGCTATGACAATTTACAACTGTTATACCAATGGTTCCTGTATCTATGTTCTTCCTGTGTTTAGCCTGCGCCCTTTGTGACTGAAGCCCCTCTTGTGTTTTCCCAAGAGCCTGTAACCTAAAAAAACCGTCCAGTCCATGCCACACAGCCCCTGCTACCTGTGTAGCCGCCTCCTGCGTATAGTGGATACCAGACCTATTCAGCGGAACCCGAAACTCAATCACCCTTTGGCTCAAGTCGAGGAATATGCAGCCTACACAGTTGCAGAACCGTCTGAGCCTCTGATTCAGACCCTCCACTCGGCTCTGTGCCAGAGGTCCGCAATTGGTCCTGTCGACTAAACTACAAATGGTCAGCTCTGCTATCATCTTGCAAGCAAGACTGGCAGCCATTACCACTTCTGTTAGCTGCTCGAATCCAGAGAGAATCTTCTCTGATCCAAAGTGACATACATCATTGGTACCGACGTGAGCAACAATCTGGCTGCATCCTGTGCTCTTCATGGCATCTGGGAGGACCCTTTCCACACCTGGAATGACTCCACCCGGTACACATACGGAGTGCACATTGGTTTTCTTACCCTTCTTGTCAGCCAAGTCCCTAAGAGGCCCCATAATGCACCTAACGTTGGAGCTTCCAACTACCAATAATCCCATGCTCTGCAACTGCCCGGATCTTGCAGGCTGAGTGGTTTCCTCTGAAACAGGACAGGCGACAGCATCTGGCTCAGTGACAGTGTCAGCCACAGACAGCACCTAGAACCTGTGTGTCAGACAAATCGGGGAAGCTTTATGTGCGGCCGCCTGGGAAGTCTTTCGCCGCCTACTTCGCCCCAGGGCGACCTCCCACTCGACCACAGGTGAAGGGTCAGCCTCAGTGTGAGGAGTAACTGGGTTGGCCACCGGTGAGGACCAATTGGAGGACTCTGACATGCTGGACGTCCATTGGATCCCCACGGTCGGCCCACAACAGTGGTGCCCATCCTCTGCAACCTCAAACTGTGTAACTGAAGCCATCACAGCCTGAAGCTGAGAGCGAAGTGTCACCAACTCGGCTCAGATCCACACACAACAGTCGCAGTCCCTGTCCATACTAAAGACCATGGAAAATTAAACTGTGAGATAAATGGACTATTGGCATGTGCTGCGCAACTCTACTCTAGACCCTGACGGAAACACATGAAATGTGTCTAGTAGCACTCAGGGGAAACTAAATAATTTGCCTCTGATTAGGAACTTGTAATATCTCACAAAATTGGTTTACTTTCCAAAGCAAACGAAAATGCGACAACTGTGGCTATTAGATATTAAATTTACACACAGAAACTCAAGAAACTAAACTATTAAAGCACACAGGTGATACAATAAAATTCGCTCTTGGTTAGGAACTCGTGAATGACACAAAAGCGGTTACTTCCCTGTTGCTGCGTCTGTCTCGGTCGGCTACTGCTGCCTGACTGACTGACTCTTAATTCCCATCATGCGTCCATAATCATGTCGGAAACCTTCTCACATATATCACCTGAGAACAGGTGACAGCTCCACTGATGCACTGTGTACGTGATACTAGCACCATCTGCAAGTGTGAATATCACACACAATTCCATGACTTCTGTCGCCTCAGTGTATATCATTAAAATCCTCCTCAGTCTGTGCTTTCCTCTTTGATTCATATCCTGCATACTTGTCATTTGTACTGTATAATATGATTCTTACAAATTGCAGATCATATTATGGTTATAAAATATATATAAGACTGAATGCAGTGCTGTAAAAACTGCATCAATCAAAAAATTATATAAAACTGGCTTTTTCCACTTTCAATATAGTTACCATTAATAGATACACACTAGTCCTATCTTTTCACTCAGTTCAAAACCCACATTTAAGACCTCCACTGTACTACATCAGTAGTCATATTATCATGCTTTGAGTTCATTTTTGACATCTGGAAAATCAGAGAGAGAAGAATAAAATAAAATAAATGTGACATCACCAGGGCTTATTGTGGGAAGGGGCTATAACAATGTACTTGTTTACCTAAAAGCTCATGACACTTGTCACCTTTTGAGGCCATAGATTATAATGGAAGAGATTCTGCTTGCTGCCAAGAGCTTTCATTTTTTGGGAGTAATTTTTCATTAATTGCTGAATGATAAGTTTTGTACCAAACTGCATGCTTTTTCTGACCTGCAAATTTGTGAATGCTCTTGTTTTTGGGTGGGATTGTCCATCTTCCCAGTCCTGGGTCATAATAGCCATGTATGACATGGCCAAAATGATACTGGTTTTCAACTGATCACCTCCTTGTTTCTTAATGTACTGTTTCTAGAAGTTGAAAACATCAATGCAGCTATGTTTTTGCTAGAGGTCTCAGCATTCTGGTAGTCAGGGACCACACTGTTCTAATTACCATTTCGAATAATGTGAGAACTTCTCACTGATGCATACAACAGTTTTTATTAGGCTTCCCTCATTACTTCTTGTGATTCTCTCATCTTGTTTTTAATATGCAGCATGAGACATGAACCGAAGTTTTGTGAAGATTTTTGACTGTTTATTAGTTGTGGTCTCATTCAGTGATCTGCAACATGATCTTAGAACATTGATCTTGCATTTCTGTACACCACAGACTTTAACATTCCTCAAACTACAGCCATCTTTAAGACATTACTGATAATACTGGTAACTTCAACAAATAATGTCTGTTTTAACTAAACAGTCTTCTCAGTTACATTTAATTTTCATCATGCAGTTTTTTGTCTTTCCTGATACAGGGTTTAGGGTGTCTTTTCCTAATTTGTACAGTCGTTTATATTTTCTCATTTATATTGTCTTGCTTCCTGTGTGTGCTATTTTCCCCAAACAAATGCATTGCACACAATCCACACTTCATTGCATACTCTACAAGATGCTCTACAGTTTATTGCTATGTATATTAACTGCTCGCTGTTCTATTGCATTTATAAAAGTGGTAGAAGAAGAGGACCTGGTAGATAGACTCTGAACTTGATATAAACTTTCTGACAGAGTCAAAGGTTTCGTCTCTCTTAGTGTGTTTCTGAGTCTGTTAACTCTGCTACTTCTATTTTCCCTGACTTTTATAGCAATTGGTTTGTATTCAGTCCCACACAATGTGTATTTGCATATTAATCTTCTATGTTAGCATGACCCCATCAGTTAAAGTTATACCTGTTTAACAAATTTTTATATTATTATAGGTCTTAGACGACAGAAATATTCGCCGACAATTTTGTGCAAGCAACTCTCGTTCTGGTACTTCAGTAAGACCGCATACTTGCAGTGTTCCACTGTTACTGGAGGATGGCTGGAATATAATACAAATAAATCTAGCTGAATTCACACAAAAAGCATTTGGAACAAGCTATAAGGAAACTGTAAGGATTCAGATACATTCAAATTGCCGATTAAGACGAATATATTTCTGTGATAGAATATATTCTGATGAAGAGCTAAAAAGGCATAACTGGAGTTACTAATGAGAAGTACGGAAATAAAAAATGATGCTTCTGTGAAAACTCTACTGTAAATTTCAATGAATTATTTGAAACAGAATTATTTTGGATTTCAATGTGTGAAAAAGTGTAACCATATCAGTTGCTTTGAGGGTGTAGCTTGTAGTACCTGAAATTGGTTTTCTGAAATTTTTTATGAAGACAATGGAAAATACAACAAATAAACTGCTTTTATAAATGAACTGCTTAAGTATTTCTTGTGTATCTGTAGTATTGTCAAATTATGTCTTTTTTAATGAGAAAATAAATATTGCATCTCTCGCTGTATATAACTGTCAAAGCACTAACAGTATGTAATTTGCTGTCAACTGTTTGAGGATGTGTTGTGCCATAGAGCAGTGGGCCCAAATTGAGTATTTATGCGGCCCTCAGTCATGTTTTATAAAAATATACATCAAGCAGCTACAGCCAAATCCAAAAACATCAAGTAAAAGATCATCTTAAAATTATAGTTTTCCTGTTCAGTAACAAACAAAAATACTAACAGAGACAGTAATGTCTAGATATGCATAATTTTAATTGATTTTGATGAAATTGGAAGTGAACTAAGTGAAGTTGGCATCTTGCCTCAGGAGTAGAGGGGATAGTGGCACTGCCACTGCCGGCTTAGAGGATCTGTAAGAGGGAATGCTTTCTCGTTTATTGTAAGTTCTGACAAATCAGCTGTGGTGGTATAAATTTTGACACTGAAGTAGCAGGGACTCAAGAACGTTTATTATGATCATCTTTGTTTGTAGCAGTGAATGTGAAATTAAATGGAGGCTGTTGTAATACTGTGCATTGAGAAGCAGAAAAGTGATATTCAAAACATTTAGCAAACATTTTTAATCATGTATCATATTAAGGAAAAAGATTAGAGATTAACATACTGATGACGTCAGGGTCATTAGAGACAGAGGGTAAGCTCAAATTAAGGAAGGATGGGGAAGGATATTGGCCATGCCATTTCACAGGAACCAACTGGCATTTGCCACAAGCAGTTTAGAGAAGTCTTGGAAAAACTTCATGTGAATGCCAGACAGGGGTTTGAACCGTGATCCTTCCGAGTGAGAGTCCAATCTGCTAACCACTGGTGTCTCATATTGCATAATGCATTTAAGTATAAGTACAGTTACTGTTATTAACCAGTTAATAATCCACTCACAAAGAGAATAAAACAGTACTGCATCAGTCAATTGCAGTGTCATAAATCTGGGATCATGGAGGGTGGCTGCAGTCTTAAACAGAAGAGTCAACAGAAAGTGTACTGAATGGCGCCGACTTTTACTGGTCAGTACTTAAGCGGCCAGCAGCCATCTTATCACACCATTACCATAGCTGGTCTGTTGTGGGCTCATAACATACCAATTTACAGAAGTTATCAATTAATTATAAGATCTGTACATATGTCCAAGGGTTGCCTTAAATGTTTGGCCCTTGAGCAAAAAAGTTTGACAACCACTGCTATAAAGTGTATCTGAAGAAAGTTAATGTTAAATGAAGACTGTCTAATGGCTTTGCTTGTACTGGATGAGTAAGACTTGGTGAATCAAGGTGCTCCTAGAATTTGTGGCTGGGTTAAAACCAGGTGAGACAAAAAGTGTGGTCTTTCAGGGTGCAGTGTTGAATCTCATTGTAACACACTGTATTTCAGAGACTCATTCTTTACACTCTTTTTAGATTTCTTAGGTACTTGTTTGTATAGCTTATTAGCTTTGTGATGTATATATTAGCTGTTACCTGGGGCTGTGCTTGCATATCAGTAGTGTTATTATGATGAGTGATGGTGAGTAAGCAAGCTAGTGATTTGTAAATGTCTGTTCGTATAGTGTTGTAGAGATGTGTGTGTGTATGTATAAAAAGTATGCAGTGCAGCTATGTAAGTAGATAATGAATGTGTTTCTATTACTTCGTCATATCTCAAATATGAAAGCATGCATTATATTTTCTAACTACGTTTAAAAAATGCCTCATTTCATTACATTTGTACAGAAATACAGTTTTCGGAGGTTTTACTGGCTCACAGACTACTGAAAGTGAGATTGCCACCAGAGCAACATATACCAACAGTTTCTTCTTTCCATTTCAATGCATTACATTGCCTATATTTTTGATCTGTTCCATTAAGATGACTGTTCAGTGATTAACATAGTCACTTAATGGATCATAATCAAATGCAACCTCACTAAAAACTTCCCATGCTCTACATGTAAAAGTACAATGTCTCTCTGTTTGTCATACATCCCTTTCTGTAGCCATTTTGTTCCTCCTTGAGGAGGGTGTCAGCTACGTATTGTTAATAATTCTAGCTTGGAGTTCGTAAGAAGCATTGAGTAGGTTTTATTCTTCTTTGGTTCTCAGAGACATTTCTTCCTGCTTTTTTGTAGAATGGTGTCACCTCCACTGTCTTCCAAGATTCAAGTGCCACCCTCATCTCTCAGCATTCATTCAAGAGCCTCATTCATAATATGAATTCTCTGTATTTAAGGAGTTCTAAGTTGATTCCATCATATCCTGCAGCTTTTCTGTTTTTCAACTGTCTAAGGACCTCCTGTGTCACATCTAGTATGATGTCATCCCCCTGGTCCCATCTGTCCTTTGAAGTTGTTATATCTTCAACTTTGTCATCTTTTCGAGTCCAGAGTTCTTCATAGTATTGTATCCAAGTCCCTTTATCTTTGACACTTATTCTCGTAGCATCCCTTTCTTGCTTGTTAAGTCATTTGATGAGTTTATAGGGCATCTCTTGTCTGCCATGCACATAATTTTCTGTTGTTGAATTAAATTGGTCCTATTATTCTTGATGAGCTTTCCTCATTCCTATTTTTGGTGAAGTTGCATTTTTCTGCATGTATTGGTTGTGTCTCATCATGTAGATTCATTAGGTAAGCTTTTAGTTTTTCTTTAATTGTGTCTCTATTTCATCATTCCGTATTCTGAAACATTTCTTTTTTTGTGGATTTGTTCTTTTCCTGTATACCTTCCATTGCTGTTCTGTTAATGCATGACTTGATATTTCCCATTCTGTGTTTACATTATTTTGTGTAATTTTGTTATGTAGATATTGTGCAATTTTTTGTTGGTACTTACATTTTATACTGTTATCTTATAACAGATACTCCTCCTTTGATGTTGTGTAATTTACATACTTGTTTCTTCTGTCTGCTTGACAGGTTTTTTTTGCTATAACAAAATAGTGGACTTAATTAATATTGTGTGCTCTTTGGTGGACTCTTACATCTTGGACAAGTGATCTAAGTTTTCAGTTTAATATACAATTATCAATAAAAGACCCATGACCTCTTGCACGCCTTGTATATTTATAAATGTCTTTTTTCCTAAGGAATGTGTTGGTAATTTTCATATTTTTGAATGAAAGTTGCAAAATGTTTTAGTTCTTGTCCATCATCGTTATTTATTGTATGTGCTCTCTGCATGTTCCTCCAATTCCAAGTCTTGGTGTCTCCCCCATACTTCAATTCAAGTCTCCTCTTATTAGCAAGTGGTCAGATTTACTTTCGTCTATCTACTTTTGTAAATTCAATGATGTAGGAAAAGACAGATTGCTACTTACCATAAACAAGACACATGAAGTTGCAGACAGGCACAATTAAAAAACTCTTACATAAAGCTTTCAGCCACAGCCTTCATTAGTAAAAGAGAGATACACACATCATTTACACACACACACACACGCAAGCACACCTAACGCACAGACGACCGCCAACTCCAGCATCTTGGGCCGAAATGCCATGCAGTTAGAAATTGCAAATTGAAGAGACATTTCTCAAGGTTGTAATAGACTTATCCTCCAGCAGGAGCCAGATTCCTCAAGACCATACCAGCCTTGGCCCCCCGCTCCCCCTCCCCCTTTACCTAGATATAAATAGATTTATTTTCAGTCCCAATCATAAACTTTTATTGCTGTAGTCAGTTTTAACTAATTCATCACATAGCAACTCATATTGTGACTCTTCATTGATCTGGGAATGTAGTCATGGCTAATCTTCTACAGCTGCTGGTCAGTTGTGAGAAGTTTAATATTATTAGCTCTGCCTGTTGCATCCATGATAAAAAATAGGTCACTGAGAAATGGCTACTACTAAAATTACAATTAATGAGGAAATGAAAATAGGAAAGAAGCATGGTCGTACGGAAAATTGGAAAGAAGCATGGCCATATTAGTTTTTGAAGTCAAAAGTTCCTCATTTAGAAGCTATGAGCATTCTGCATTGTATAGCTTGTATAGCTTGAAGGGAAATTATCTAACAACTCACATAATCTGAGTATTACTTTGTGACCATGAATAATCCCAGTCGTTAAGATGAAAAGTAAGATTTGCATTACATATTTGTCTCTGTCTCCGCTACCTCTCTTGTTGCCCCTTTCTGGTCTTCTATTCCTCACAAGTGGACCATTTAATTTTTGTCTCATACAGCACACCTTAGGCTTGCTTATACAATTAGCATGTTATTCTACTTTATCTTTTCCTATTCCCACATTCCCCCCTTTCCCTGAAACTGGTGGTGGTGTTCTTAAGTGCCTACCTATTTTACCTTCCTCCTTATTTTACTTTTTACATTAATCAGCGTTTGTTCATTCATCGCAGAAACTTCTCATGCATTTCATTTTTACTTCTCAAATTTTGTTGTATTCTGTATGCCAAGTTCTTAGTGTTGATAGCTATAATCTTTGCTCTGCCACCTTAAACACAGTTTAATCTCTTGTTAACATCTGAATAACTGATAATCTTTAATTGTCAGTTTCCTGTAATACATTTTCTTTCGCTTTTACTTTACGATAAGAGGTTGATTTAGGAAAACCAAGCTTTTGCTTTGTTCTATCTGTTTTCTTTATCCTGCTTGCTGATGTGGAAACAGTATTTTAGAATAGTTGAGTGTTAAAGTTGATCCTCTTCATGTTTTAAAATTATGTTTCTAGTTGTTATTTTCTTTGTTTGAACCTGCATTGTTTCCATATATATACCATGTTGGTCCAGTGTCTCCATAGTAGGAAATGGTACTGATAAGTTGATCTCCACTCATGATTTAATGAACGTGACAGCTCCAGTTGCAGTTGAGGTTATTGTCAATCATTCAGATATGTATACAAAAGGAGCTTACCAATTTTCAGAGTGGTTACCATCAAAAGGCTGGTCAATGAATACAGGAGCTATTACACCCTCTGTAGTGCCACACATACTTTATTACATGGAAAATAAGGACACATTGTAATCACTTGATACTTCTGAGTACATCATTGCTTTATTAGCTCGCTAATATCAACATATCACTAGTTATTAAAAATTATATTTGCTGATGCTTTTAGAAACATTCACATTGAAGTTTATGTATCATTTACATGCCTTAATACATAGTTGTCATATAATTACATTCTCAACATCACTGCTCAACTGATGGCGGACGGCCATTTCAAAAACTAACTACCAAAGCCTGTCACCAGGTTGCATATTTGTATGATTGGTTGTGTTAAAAAGTGCACATTAAAATGAATGGACAAATTAATAACAAAAATAATAATAGAAAAAATGTAAGGATAATAGGAGCAAGTGTGTATAAAGATAAAACAATAGCCAGAAGTGTATAAATAAAAGTACATCAATTAATCACGTAATTTATATGAGGGCTGATGGAAAGGTGATGAAGGGAGGACAGGGAGGAGAATACTGGGAAAGTCACAAAGCAAATGTAATTCAGACAGGTTAGAGCCAATAACATAGAGCATTCTTGATTCTTTGTAGAAGAAATCAACTTAAATTGGAGTGGGAAGAGGGAGGAGGAGAGGCATCAGGTATGGGGAGAAGTATCTTCATTGAATCAGAATGCTATTGCACTAACAAAATTTACAAAACAATATAATCTAAAATAGTTATGTAGTACATGATTTGTAAATATCATTAAAAATGCTGACATTATTAAGAGTTTTTATTGATTTAATTGCCATCTCACCAACAATGTTAATATACAGGATGGATATAATTAAACTTTCGCTACTTGAGCCAGTGTAGATGGAAAACTATGTACTGTATGGGTACCCACATTTAACAGGAATATGTTCAGATGGTGTGCTGCATGTGCTACAGGATATGCATTGTTAGTAATGTGTTTCCTGACGTACAGTTAGTTGTTGGTATTGCTACGGTGATGTAGGGTTGAGACACAAGCAAGCATCATTGTGCATTACAGTTACAGACAGTTAACATGGTTCTGGACAAGGTGTAGAGGGCTTTACTTGTAAAGCTGTTTTTTTGTTTTTTAAACAATGGCAGTGATGCTGCTGCTCTTTGTGAGTAATTGATTAATTAAGCAGAGGTCCTCTTTCCACAGTGGGACTGAAGAACATGGGAGTCCGAATTAACTGGCGATTTAATAATTGCTCCTGGGAGAGGCCAACAGCCAATTGCACCACAAATTGTTGAAGAAGACAAATTCATTATAGGCAACAGATCTTTGAGATTATAAGTCCTGTATTATGTGGGTGTGTCATCTTCTTGGTTTTAGGTATTTGCCTTGAAGTGATCGTTCTTTAGCATTCAAAATACCTTAGGATCACAATAAATAGGACACTGTCTTTGAAGGAGCACTTGACACAAACTTCTGCTGAGCTCAAAAGCCAAAACAGCTTTCACCATAAGCTCTGCAGCACTTGTTAGGTATCGTCAGCAGCAGAGTATTGTGCGCTTGTCTGCCATAGTAGTCCACACGTAAAAAAGATAGACATACACTTTAATGAGACTATACACATTGTTAGTAGGTCAATACAATTGACTCCCACATACCGGTTAGCTGTCTTGAGCCACATTCTACCACCTGATATCAGGCAGAAGAGTGCTCAACTGCAGTGAATACCAGAAGATTGCTGAAAACAATGACCTCCCAATATTGTGCAGAACAAGAAAGACTGAGACAAAGCCCAAGACATCCACTCTCGTAACAGCCAGGACTCTCATGGAAACTGAATTCAATACCATTGATGAACAGAAGTACTGCTGGAAACAGAACTGTCCTCCACAATGCCTGAAATTGCCTTGCATCCAAAGAAACCCCCTGGATTCAATAAGGCTTGGGCAGTTTGAACTACCCCGAACTAAGTCCGAACGGACCATGGCAGATGCGCAGACACTCTCTATGACTGGGGCAAATCATCATCATTGTGTGACTGTAGTGGGGAATGATAATTGCTCACGTCGTATTGACATGTCACACAGGTGCCTGTAAAGGTCATTTCACAGATTTGCTGATAGCAACTAATGATGTGATAAAATACATAAAAGATCTTGATATCTGTATATAGCTGTTGTCATTTGCATTATTTTATGCTAGAGAGCAGTGTTTAAATGTTGACATGTAGTAGTTTTGTATATGTATTGCCATACGGTAAATAAATAATGTTGAAGAAGTTACTGTGGCTTAGAATGCTGGATCAGTGTGGTATCTTCAAGCAGTGTATGAGCTGTGTCATGACAGCTGAACATTCCATGGTCCATCATCATTTTGGGCAGCAGTAGAGCAATCTCTAGTGCAGCGTGGATGCAGATGGTCATCGCATAGAGCAACATTGTAACCTGTAATGTAAACATGGTATACAATTAACAAATGTTACCCTCTTATATGAAAATGAAAATGTGATTCTTTCAATGGTTTATTAATTATTTCTCTTCTGCATGTCCTTACAAATGTTTCCACAAAGTTCATTGTTCTGCAACCATGTTTGTCAAGTGGTGAAAGTTTAATTAAAACCTTCCTGTACAATACATAAATTTAGAAATATTTCTAAAAATGTTTACAATAAAGCAGTAATGAAGAATACTTAATGTTGAACAAGTCCTGTACTATAGAACAGATATGTATAAGAAATTTTATGTATTTATGAAATCTTGAAAAGTATTGGCAACATTAAAAACATTGCTAGATTTGTTTGAGTCCACAAAGGCACATCATATTTCATCAGTAATCCAAGAGGCTAAAAGTCTGAGGGGCATGCTAAATGTGGGCGTAGCTGAAAGCTGTGATATATCAGCATGGTGCCATGAGCCGTAAATGTTTGTCATCTCCGGGCAGTTCTGGTGACGTCTGGTATCCATCTTGGGACTCTTCTAAGGTTATGAGCCCAAACCTCTGTACACAGCAAGCAGCGGCATTGATGAGCAGACTGGCAAGGGCATATTGTGTAGGCCTCAGAGGGTCCGGTGTCAGCGCTGCTTTAATTCTGCCAAAGTGCATCCCAGTATCAATGTGGTCTTGTAGGAGCCCAGGTTATGAATTATAATCTTAGTCTTGGGTGCAACTGGCAGCATCCTCTGCATCTGTATCCTAAAGGTGTGGACAAACTACTTGGTTTCGCTGCTGGAGACTGGGTGGTATAGTGTTGTTATCACGAACATTACAAGGCAGAACATATTGTGCGAAAATTGAGGGCCGTTGTCTGAAATGATTGGTTTTGGACTCCTTTTAGTGGCAAATATTTTGTGTAAGCCACATATTGTCTCTCTTGCTATGATATTTGACATTTGACCTACTTAAAGGCTCTTGGAAGAGTCCATGACAGTGGGTCACATCTGTTTAAGGAAGGAGCTGGCAAAAGTTCACTTGGATGCGTTCTCAGCTGCACTGTGGCATTGGCCGGGCACAGAACCATTGAGGGGGTGCTTATGGGGATAAAACACAGCACACACATCTTGCAGGAGCAGGCTGTCTTCTTGATATCCTGCATAATGATGGGCCAGTAGGTGTGCTGCCTTGTAAGCATCTTCAAGAGTGTTATCCCCTAGTGGTGAGCATGCAGGAAATTTACGACACACTGATGCAGTATTGTCGCCTTATACCAGTATCAGTACTCCAGTGCCATCTGGATCCTGTTTTTTTTGGGAAAAATATGTGCTGAGTTCTGGAAGGGAGCGGGGTGAGGGGTGCTCTGAACCTTGGCAAATGTATTTCACAGGTTGTTTGAGTCTATGGTCCTCAGCTGTATCCTTTGTGATTATGAATGCATGGCAGGAAACTCTCATAGGCAGTTTTGTAAGACATCATCTATTTGGAAGCACACCATTTTCTGAAGATCAAATGAGGAATCTAGTCCTGAAGATCAAATGCGGAATCTAGTCCCATAGGTAGTTTAAACTGGGCATCAGCATTAGCCTGTTGTGCAGTCCACCAATAGAAAAATTAAATAATTGTAATTTCTGAGGAAGAGGAACCCGAAATTTTAAACATTTTGCCATTTTTTCAGGAAGGTGGTTGTTAGGACTGAACAAGGAAATTAATGGCTTGTGATCTGTTATGAGGTGAAATTTTGTGTCATAAAGAAACATATGGAATTTTTGTATGCGAAATATGATAGGCAGTGCTCCTTTTCAATTTGTAACTGATCTTGGCTGAAGTTAGCATTTTAGACGTATTCCATTAGCGCTGTTCATGCCCATCATCGCCTTTGTGAGAAAAAGCAGCCTCAGTGCTATGTTAAAACATGTTGGCCAGGATAAGGAATTCTGCTGGGTCATAGGTTACTAGATAAGGACTGTAGATAATGTTTTAACTTGGAAAAGGCTCTTGATGCTGCTGTGTGACCATTCATATTTTGCACCTTTCTTGCATAGATTATTTATGGGTCTGGGTATATTTGTGGGATTTGGTATAAATTTTGCATAATAATTTATTTTTCTGAGAAATAACTGAAGATCTTTGAGTTTGTAGGCACTTGGTTTTTTTCCAGGGCTTCCACATGTTGCTGAGAGAGTTAACTTGGTATGCAGCCTAAGTACTCTACATGCACTTTTGTCTGTTTTATTGTAGTTTCTGAAACAGAGGGCCTAAGCTCTCCAGATGTCAATCTCTTGTAGCGCCACTTACTAATACATCATACACATAAAATTGTGCTTGGAATATTTGAATTAGCGGCTCCAAAAAAATTTAGAAAATTGCTAGTGCACTGGCAATTCCAAGAGGCAATATGGGGTGTCTGTACAGTCCAAATGGAATGTTGATGATCTTGAATTGGGGACCTGTTTGTCTAGCAATGATAGTAAATAAGCTTCAGATAGATCAGTTTTAGAAAATTACTCTCCATCTCATAATATTGACGTATGAGCTCTTATGGCCTTGGAATGGGATCAAAGCCAAAATGTGACTGCTTTTATAGTTGATTTAAAATCAGCACAAACACAAGGGAGTCATTTGATTTTCATAACAGTACCAGTGATCTTGCCCATTGAGTAGATGTGATGAGTGTGAGGCAGTCTTGATGTACTAGCTGATCTAATTCTGACTTGAGGTCATCTTGCAATTCTTCTGCCACTCTAAAGAAGACATGAGCTGAATGTGAGTCACATAATATTTGCACAACCTAAGCCTGGTGAAAATAGGTCTGAAAATTTGGTGCATAGTGAGTCAAGCTCATTGATGGAACAGTTGCTGAGGAAACGTTGCTGCCACCTACTGTTTTAAAACCTAAAGACGAAAAAGCATCCATGTCTTGTGCATGATGGGAAAGTTCGCAGATGGCTGAATTTTATTTTGTACAATGCTGTAAATGTGCATTTACCACATATGTGGAGTGTGGTGCTTGCTGTAGGATTATAACATTTATAATGTCGGCAGAAGAGGCATGGAGAATCAATCTGAGCATAGAAGTTGGTGTACTGGTGTCAACAAGAAATTTTATTATATGGGTGTTGATTGTTAGTGGGAGAGGAAACTTTTGCGGTTGCTCTGTAAAATGCTTCAGCTGTGGCTGCATATGTTTATGCTGCTGTGGAATTTTTTGTTATGACATAATGCCACTTCTGTGAACTTCCACCGCATTGTCTTTGTTTACAGCACTGTAAACAGCCCATTTCTGTATATGGGCACCAAGTGCACATGTGTTTAGCAAAACAGTCTGGACTCTCTGGATACCACTTCCCACTATTGTTATAGCGAGATTGGTTGGTAGAGGGACCATGTGAAGACTTTTGAGTTAAATATGTGCCTCTGCTGATTTTTTTGTAAGCGCTTTCTCCCTAAACGGACATTGTGGTTTGCATCCCAATTTGGATAATGAAGATAAACTTGATGAGTCTTATCACACATTGGTGTGAATGGGAATGTTGTTTTATGGGTTCTGTTTCATTTTCATCAAAATTCTATCATGATGCACTAGATATTTTAAATGGTTTTATAGAAGGTACAAAAATAGTGCTTTGCTATATCTGACATTTCAAAAGTCTTCACTGTTGTTAACACTCCTTTGAGAGTAGGATTTGAAATTTCAGTGCCTGGGCGTCAACTTCCGTATTGAGTGCATATGTAATTTTTACATGTCACATACTAGCGATTTAGCATAGTATTGTTTACAGTTTTGATTTTCACAAAAAAACTCACACTTACAGGTCAACCCCTTGAGATCAGCTTCCTGTGCAGCCTGTGCAGCATATGACTGATACAACTTCTTGTGACAACTAAAAAATTTGTGCCTAGCTTCTATAACACATGTTTACTGATGTTATACTTAGAGAGAAAACTATGGATTCCAGACAATCTTAACACTCATGTTTATTGTGAGAGTGTAATTTTTGTAGAAGACACAGTATTATGGGTGTTAGCAGATAGCAGAAAAGCACTCTGTTTAACAACTTTGGTTATGCTAATTGTGTGGAAGTGAGCTGCAGACGTCTGTAGCATCAGTCGCAGTCCACTTTCTGTATGAAGAGGAGTGCTGTGTTGGTTTTACGAGCTGCTACAATATAAGATGCTATCATTCTATAATTTGTACCTGCTGCCTTTGTTGTAGTGGTTGTTCCAGCATTTGCTTTTGTAGTTGCTCTTGTTGTGCCTGTGTTGCATTTGAAGTTGCAATCACACTTTCATAAATTCTGGTCACATGATCACTGAACTTAATCCATTATCCTCTCTCTCTCTCTCTCTCTCTCTCTCTCTCTCTCTCTCTCTCTCTCTCTCTCTCACACACACACACACACACACACACACACACACACAAACTCTCTCTCTCTCTCTCTCTCTCTCTCTCTCTCTCTCTCTCCCCCTCCCCCTCTCCCTCTCCCTCTCCCTCTCCCTCTCCCTCTCTCTCTCTCTCTCTCTCTCTCTCTCTCTCTCTCTCTCTCTCTCTCTCTCTCTCTCTCTCTCTCTCTTTAATATTGAATTCTTGACACTGGTATTACATCCGCTATTGTACAACGCACTCCTTATGACACAGAAAATAAGAACACATTGTAATCACTTGGAAGTTCACAATTCCAGTCCATACAGGGCAATCATAAATTGTAGAACACACCAAGACCAAGAGAATAATCCAGATAGTGTAGGGTCAAGCAAATCAGTCAACAATTTGTAGAGCAGCAGTTCAGAAGGTAATCCAGTTGAAATGCAGTAAATAGCTATGTTTTCAAAAGAGCCATTGCAGAGTATCAACCAACCTGTCAGATCACTTAAATATAGCAGATTTGGTGTTTTTTTACACTTCCCATGGCTTCCTTGGTTTTTCTTGTCTTATGTTTCAAAATGGGTTAAATCTTCTTATCTGGAGAGGTAATCTTTCTTCATTCATTCTTCTGAGATGCTTGTTCCAATTACTTGTATTTTATTCAGAATATTAAATATATCCAGTTCTTCCCTAATTTTTGAGATTTGCAATCTCTTGTGCATTTCTTTACTGCTCTTAGAAATGTCATCTCTGTTGCTCATAATTTCAACATTGTTTCTTTCCTCATTTTATTTTTTAGACATCTTTTAATCATTCCACATATATTCCTAAACTTTACTTGTTCTTTATCAGTATCTGCATCATATTTTTATGTGATGCCTCAATTTAAATACCTAGAATGTTTTACCTGCTATGTCATTTAGTAACAGTTTTTGTCCACACAGGTTGTTTTCCTGTAGAAACCATTGATTTTGTCTTCTTTTCCAAAATTGTCATATGGTACTCTTCAGAAATCTTGCGTAATAAATGTATTCCCCTTTGTACGTCATTATCTTTCTCCGCCTGCAATGTGTTATCGTCTGCATGTAAAATGCATTTCAAATTGGAATTTCTGTTAATCTTAATCCCACTGTAAAAACTCTTTCCATTTCTGAACTGCATAAATTATTAGTAATATAAAACTATTTTAAAAATTAATTTTTGTAAATAAGCTGTCTTGAAAAGTCAACCAAAACAATTGTTTTCTAGTTTTCTGCTTCTGAAAGTAATATTATTTGCAGTTGCACAATTCTTGTTTTGAACCAATGATATTGTTATCTTCTTTCCCCAATGAGAATCTCATAGTAATTCATACACTTTTCGCTGGTTGATTATGAGCACATCTTGTAACTGGAAATCTATTTTTCTATTGCTACAAATGTTCTGTCTTACTATGAGCAATTACTGATGTGTTTAATGTTTCGGTTAAGTTCATATGTTTGTAGTTAATTGTTTTTTAGCAGAACAAACTTTGATATGATGATTAAACAACCCATTGTCAGTTTACCACCAATAGCAGTATTGACTGTGATCATAGGAACAATCATGACAGAAGGCACTGACACAGTAATCAGTAGCACCATTGCTGCATTGGAAAGAGAACAGTACTGTTGTTATAGCAAGTTCACTACTTTACCATGTATGGCTCAGATGTCATCAGACCTTTTACTTGCAATCAGCATGATAGAGAAGGGCAAAATGGCCAGCATGATAACGAACTGCAAAATGTTCAGACTGTGGGAGCACAACTTGTGGGATACTCCATATTTGAGGTTGTAAGGGTATTGTGATTTTTGTATGCCAATGGGATTCACCTCTAATTCGGGGAATACTGCTGTCACAGTGAGCATAAAATTCGTGAAGACTGTGGTTGCTATCAGCTTACCGAATGTCTCAAGCTGATTAAACGCTACTCACCATTTAGCAGGGATACTGAGTTGCAGATAGGCATAACAGAAAGACTGTCACGAATAACATTTGGCCTTTAAGGCGTTCGTCATAAATAGACCACACACACACACACACACACAACTGTAGTCTCAGGCATCTGTAACCACACTGTTATATTCCATCCTGGATTTTCCATTGTTTGATTGATTAAATGCTGTGCAACAACAATCACCCGTTAGCAATCATTCCATGCCAAGCTACTACCTTGCTACTGGTTACAAAAGTGACAACCTTATAAGTGTACTTCTGCTCACTGCACATTACATGTCTCAGAGACTGGTATGTGTGTTGGGAAATCCCAGTTGGATACTTGAAGCATTGAAGGAGGTTGCCTGGGCTGATTGTATACATTGCTACCTCAGTCTTAGGGTAAAATGTAATGATTACCACAATGATTTCTATGTCCTAACGAGCTTTAGGCAAGTACATTTTGGAAGTATTTTTTGTGTGGTAGTGTTTATATTGTATGAATTTGGGCCCTGGTACGTCTGCCACTGTCTGTCCTTTGTGAACATCTACAACCAATCTCTGTGAATTATGGATGATGATTGACTGGTCTATCATCTAGATGGCCCCTAAAATACTTTTGATGTCTCATGAAGTGCCACAAAGCGTCACCACCTCTATTAGGGTAAAATTGGTTGTTATGCCCTGCTAGGTAGGCATCTGAATCAATTGATAATAGTTGATATAATTGATGATCATGTGAACTGAATAGGTGATCTTCAAAAGCCCTCATCCCCATTACAAGTGGGTCTCTCTCATTCATTTCTGAGTGACTTGGCCTTCCTTTTCAACTGTAAGTACTAGCCAGCAATTCTGTCTCATAATTTAGTAGTGTTCTCAATTGAATTATCATTTTGATACAGTTTAATAGAATATTTTACAGAAATAAAAAAATGCAGAAACATGAAGCCATAAAATTTTGTTAAAAATAAACCAAGAGACAAAAGCCTGTCATATGAGCAGAGGACATAAAACATTGGAAAGAAAACAACTCAGAAGAAGAAAGTTTTAAAACACCTGTACTACAGAAGCTCTGAGAAATGAGTACCAGGAAAATGAAAGTAAATAAATACGTAGTTTATGAGAATTACAATACAATTTGAAATACTGCTGTGGAAAAGAGCGATGAAGTCTTGCACGAAATAATTTATGTTGTAAAATACTTTACAGAAGCATTAAAGAATGGAAATCAGAAAACTGACTACTGGATTGAAGAATAAGGCTATGAAAACAGAGTAATGCATCGTTAGGAAAAGGAAAGTTTATTAGTTCAATGTTAATATTATGAAGGAAGCAACACTTGGCCTCTTCCAGTGTTTGTGATTCATTTACACACAGTGCTTCCTAGATAACATCATAAAGGAGAATTATCATGGATTTGGAATGAGTCTGAAAATTCACAACCATGAAGATGCAGACATGCTTATATAATGAGTAGTTGATGAGATGTGGCATGAGCTCTGAGATGTGCACCAGCAGAAGATGACAGCAGTGCATGGGGAGGGTGGGTGCAAGTCCATGTTTCTCTCACTTTTACAAATACGTCAAATGACATTTACTGTTACAGTACATTCTGTATTATCTTGGTTATCACTGTTGTTATGGTCATTACCATAAGTAATATTGCATTGCAATATGACAAATTAGATAATGGAAACAGGTATGGCACTCCTTCATGGTCACCTATTTAGAGGCAGGGTCAAAGCGGTGAGCCGATGTCTCATTACATACCAAATCATGGTAAGACATCAGTTTCATATATTGTATATTGTATCTAATTCTGGTTTGGCTTGCATGCGCACCATGCGCTCACACACACACACACACACACACACACACACACACACACACACACGTGATTTTTGGGGCCTTTGGCACATTTTCAGATGCAGCGATAAGAGGTTTCTGATGAATAAGACAATCCACAAGTAAAACCAGTGTTGTTAGTGACAACAGGCATCTGTCTGGACCATGGCAAGTCCTTGATTCTTTTGCATTCCACTTCATAGCAATGACTTAAGCAAAATATGGTGCTGTGAAATGCTGCTCTCTGTATGCCTCCTTTATCCTCTGGTTAAAATCTCAGGCATGCTCACCTTTTGTGCTGCCTTGGAAGAATCCAACTTGCATTTCATTTTGCATAATAACTTTCTAAAAGTTATAAACAGTGAATCCATTCACAAAATATGCACAACTAGGAAAAATGCTATGTCATATATTAGCAAAGGCATTAACTCGCTAGAATCAAAAGACAGTCTTAATATAACGAAAGTCTTTAGTTCAGTATGCTTTACATTTCCCATCAAGATGCTTGTACCTTTCGTTTCTTGGCAGTGATGAGATATGGGAGAACTTAGAACACTAGTTATTCTTTTGTTGTGGCTTGCTACAACAGTAGTTGCTTTGTTACCTTCTGTCTCTTGTTACCATTTGTCTTCCAAACACACAGATATGTAGGATGGAAAAAGTTACTTAGCTTACAAACAAAATCCTCAGAGCACTCTCTCTCTCTCGCCCCCTCTCCATCCCAATGCACACCTTCTGAGCAGGCACAAAGAAGTGGACCTTCCTTGCTCAGTAGTTCTGACAACTGGAGCAATCAAATGACAAATGAGCTATCTTGTCACAAGACACCTACAAAAATTAAATTCTACCAGAACCTTATCTCCTGTTTCACAAAATCTAGTGCAGCTCAGCTGCATACCTTGTTGGGTTACAACTACTAAGAGAAATGATATATTGGAGTAACAGCTTAACATAAGACTAGGGCTTGTTTCCAGAACCAATTCTTCACAGTAAAGCAGAGTGTACACTGTTTTGAAGCTTCCTGGCAGATTAAAACTGATTGTCTGACCAAGTCTCCAACTGAAAACCTGATGTCATCTGTCTGATTGTAAAAGCAGTGCTCCTACAAGACAAGGTTCTGGGCTCAAGTTCCAGTTCAGGACACAGTTTTAATCTGGTTTTACAGCTGGTCACATTTCACATCATACTGAACAACTAAATCATGTTTCCACTAGCACTTCAAATGCCAGTGTCACTCTCATCCTCTCAAACATTGGTCCATGGTCCACATCCTTGTGAAAGATCTACATGCATGAACTGTAGCATACATTAGCCCACCAACATCTATTCCTGCCCATTTGTTATCCACCAAAGGCACGATCACTTAAGCTGTATAATAATTATGTATCATTTATGGTTGTGAATAATAATTACATGTTGTTAATGATTGTTCAAAGCAGAGATCAGGCAAAAAAATACGTAAAGACTTATTATAGGTTAAGTGAACATTTTAGAGACTTTGACACATTAAGCCACAATGTTCTGAAGTGGCAGCTGTCTAACAAGAAAGCTGATGACCAGCGAATTTTACGCAGCAGCAGTCAGCATTTCAACAGATCAAATACCGAACAGACGGGCAATGCTTCCAAGGAGAATAACGACCATCGCATTTTGCACATCAATGGTCAGTGCTCCAGGAACTGTCAGCATACTGAATTCATGTGCATGACGTATCTGGCAACGTGGAGGAGAGGACGACAGTGCAGTGCCCAACCACACCAGTATAGAAGTAAAAAAGGAAAGCCAGCACAAGTGCTGACATAGTTCAAATTTCTGCCCGATATGAGAAGCATAAATCAATGACCGAAGAGTCAGTTGCCACCCTAGAAACTTCGTGACATTGGCTAAAACATTGAATAAATACCACCAACAAACAGGCATGGCGGGTCCTTTGAGGGGAGAAAGAAGAAGCATCACCTTGATGGATGGACTGATGGTTAGTCAGTGTACATCATACTTCACTGCAATGACTTAGCTGGCTACACTGCTCGACAGAGATAGATGTTGGTGCAGTGCCAATAGATGAGTGCAGAAGACGCCACCCAAGATGCTGTCAGAAAAAAGTTCACATGGTACTTACCCAGATGGCTGGTGAGGACAAAGGGATTGCGGCCTCACCAAATGGGTGACCTGTGAATCTATAGGCTGAGGAAAGAATCTAGAGGCTGATGAAGGCGCCGAACCTGAGGGTCACTGTTTCGATTCTGGGATGGAGCACTCCATGCCAAACTGTAGCTGCTTTTTAATAACGCAGCAAGCAAATTGACAAGGAAAAGACCGCGCTGCCGCCACAGATGGTCATGGGCACATTACTGAGGGAAGAATAGGCTCCCTGGTGCTCCGCTGCAACACAAGCTGTCACCATATCAGTGATCACTGAAATCTGCACGCTACAACTCCATGCCGCTCTGCAGTCACAAGGAATTGAGCGAGTTAAAACACATTGTATTACTCTGTTTGTTTAAAGGGTCTTATGTCTCAATAAATGGCTGATAGTGGAACCACCAATGTTTCGCTCACATCTCACCCACCGAGCCAAGGAAAGAGCCGCCCACTCCATTACCCACAAAGTGTCGCTTTCCCTCCTGCCACCCCTGACAAAATAATGACCTTTGCTCCCCTTTGTCACTGATGCTCTATCTATAGTGTCACAAAACCTTGACTACACCACATAACAAAACACCACTTTCATTCAAACCACTAAAGCACATCATGGGCTTGACCACAAAAAAACTATCCATTCAGATGAATTTCTGCTATCAAACTGGCAAAATGTCAACTGAAGCCTTAATTTCTGCACATGTTACCTAACACACTGTGACTTCAATGGCTATTAGTCTCCCAATACTATCTTTTCTTAATTCTGCAACTAGTAAGTGACACTGCACTGGAGTATATTCTCTGTTCCTGCAACTCTGTGGGCCTTATTCTCTGTCTGCCTCTCTTCTTGTTTCTACCCAGTTCGCGTCTGCTGCCCACACACACCAGCCTCTTAACTCACCCTCCTTTTACTTAAAATGTCGCTCTACTCCACTCACCATTGTAATCTCTTTCACTCTTTCTTCTTCTCTGGAAAGTTAATTTTATTATTGTTTAATTAAACAGTGCTTTAGCCCATATAATCTGAGTTTATTTTATCATTGTTGAATTAAACTAAGATTAAACAGTGATTATGCTTATACATGTTTACCTTGGTAACATGAAGATGGCTATTCCCTGCATGTGCACAAAGTGCACTGCGAGCCTGCCCATGTTATGAAAATCAGCACTCCTACTCGAGGATTAAATAAATGAATTTATGCTTTCCAAATTATAGCAAGATTTTCCACATATGGGCAAACATAATATGGAAATAACTAAAACTAAACTTTCTCAAAAATTACTTCTCTCATCATTTCAAATGATTATATTTGCTAGTGCTTGGAACTGTTTCTTGTTTTTCTTTTCCTTTCATGATAATGTACTTCTTATTACCTTTCTGACACTTTATTGGCTCTGTGTTATATTCCATTCAGAGCAACAAGCCACTCATTATCTCCTGCTGATTGCGAACTGAGACTTTCCATTACATAGTGGTGGGTGTGTCAGTTGTAACTGACAACATTCCCAGAGTAGGAGAAAGAAATTGGTCGAATGCATTCTATATATGAGAAAAAATTTTTCCTTTGTCCAGGCACCAGTAGGAAAAGCACTAACCAAATATTTTAGTAACCTCCACAAGTGTTCAAAATGTTAATATGGGCAAACAAATCCAGTACAAATTATCTGCGCCTCAAGTCTCTGCAATTGTCCCCCGGAGCAGCAGGAACTGCTATTACAAACGGCAATTACAAAAAAAATGTTAATCACTTGAAGAATAGCTTTCAGTGCTCAAAATACACCATGAATTTAAATATGACCCAACACTTGAAAGCATAAGGCAGCTGAAGAAGAATAATTTAAATAATAATAATAAGAAAAACATGATTTCTGATGTTTTTTCTTCCACATATTGTGTTTAAGGATAAGGGGACTGCTCACCAATCATTCGGCGTTTTTTCCTGTGTATGTGTTTCCTTCAATACACAGAAAATCCCCACTTTATTATTCTTAGCATAATAATAAAATAAACTAATACTACTCCTGTGGCTATGTTACCAAATGTTTCTCATGAACATGGGCATATAAAATATCAAATTTTCAATTGTGGGCTTAAGGATTATGAAGACAAGGAAATAGCCTCATTCTTTTAAACATCTTAGAATTTCTAAGTTACGTATCACATAATGTCAGATATCTTTAAAAACGTTTCTGTCTTTGAATGAAAAATGTATTAACAAAGAATAATTTTTTCTTACAGATTCTGGATGACAAAAATGTTCGCAGACGATTTCGTGCAAGTAACTACCAATCCACTACTCGTGTTAAGCCTTTTATTTGCACAATGCCAATGCGGCTGGACGATGGATGGAACCAAATACAGTTTAACTTAGCAGATTTTACTCGCAGAGCTTATGGGACAAATTATATTGAAACTTTGCGAGTACAGATTCATGCAAATTGTAGAATAAGGAGAGTTTATTTCTCAGACAGGTTATATTCTGAGGATGAACTGCCAGCAGAATTCAAATTATTTCTCCCAATACAAAATAAAGCAAAGGCATAGTGTTGCAACAACATGGGTTGACAGAAATGGATAAATGGTTTTGTAGACATGTGTCATTGATACACAGATGTTCTTAATGGATCCTCAGATAATCATTCTTATTCAAGATCATAATTCATCATTACATAAGTGACGTATGTCATTCTCACAGTATTTCTCTGTTACCTGTACAGTATAACAGTAAAAACTCTCACATACACTTGCCGAAAAGTAACAGTTATGAAGAAATAAACAAATGTATGCTTGTTAATTATGAAGTCTTAGTTGGTACACAGACACATACAAAAGATGTTCTTTAGTTTCTGAATTTATTTTTGTCAGGACAAGTTGTGTTATTGGATCAGAGAGTGATCTTGAATGTGTGTGTTTTAGCACTTGACACTAATCCCTTCCTTTTGGTGAAAACATCAATAAGCGTACAAACCAAAGAACATTGATGTTATTTAATATCAGTGGCTTTTCACAAATAAGTTTAATACTGTTCTCAACATTTCATATTTGGATATTATCTACCTTATTTATACATATAGCAGCACAAACTGTATAATTGATCCAGTTTCCATTACATTTAATTTTTGAGAATTTTAGTAACATAGAGGCAATTTATCACACCAAAACAAAAGATTAATAATGTAAGTAATAAAAATGTAAAGAAAGGACATTAAATGATGAAGTAGGCAATAAGAAATTCCCTGCCAAGATTGACACATGTTGAATGTAGATAGTAGACCCACTTGACAATTTATTGACTAGATTTTATTATAATTATTTGCATTTAGCATTATTTCCTTTTGTTGTGCACAGCTGTTATCTTGATATGTGTAAATAAATTGGTTTTTTTCATTTTTTATTTATTTACTTTTTTCCTTGTAAAATGTGAATAAAAATTACTTAATTTTTCTCTTAAATTATATCTTTTTGTAAAAAAAAAAGATTACTTATTACAGAAATTAATATGAACCATAAGCATATTTGACAAAAAAGCACACTGGATCTTTTATCTTGGTTGGGAAGATTTGAACTACACACAGTTCGCACTTTTAGATCTTTGTTTATTTTGTCTCAATAGAAACCACAGCTGTAAATCTTTTAGACAAAAACTACTACTACTGCTACTACTACTCTTACCCAGAAAAGCCATTTTCCGTAAACATACCTCATGCAATTTTACCCTGCCATAATTTTCATTACTCATCAGTTCTATTTCTCGTGACATTGGAAAACTGGAACAGTTTTTGTGTGTGTTTTGTAAATGTATTACGGGTGACACAAAGACAGGCATACTGCTAAATTGTGGTTTTGATTAGGGATGAGAAGGCACTGTTGGCACAAGATCAGTATGAAAACTGGTCTTTTGTATCCCAGGCTTTGAGATGCAGAAGCCTTCAGGTCTGGGCTAAGATGCTTGAGCATAGCTCTGCTGATGTTTGACATGTATTGTTGAACTATTCAGGCTCTGGCAGGCTAATGTACTGTGGACAAGCTTTTCTGGAGAGCCTGCTGTCATGTGCAAATCAAGTGACATAAGTCTTCTGACCCAGGTGAAAAAAATATTAGGAATAGCAGTCAGAGAACTAGGACAAAGGGTTATGGCCATGATCAAAGAATGGAAATCCAAGATGGAATGTAACAATATTATGAGAAGGAAAGTTGCTAGTCACCATAGAGCAGAGATGCTGAGTTGCAGATAGGCACAACAAAAAAGACTCTCAAAATTATAGCTTTCAGCCGTTAAGGCCTTTGTCAACAATAGACACACATATGCACACGCACACACACTCACGGAAATGCAACTCACACACACGACTGCAGTCTCAGGCAACTGAAGGTTTCAGTTGCCTGAGACTATAGATGTGTGTGTGAGTAGCGTTTGCAAGAGTGTGTGTGTGTATGTGTGTGTGTTGTTGACAAAGGCCTCAATTGCCGAGAGCTATGAGAGTGAGAGTCTTTTTGTTGCACCTATCTGCGACTCAGCGTCTCCGCTTAAGGCCATGGACACCCACAGCTGCTTCAGCAGCCTTACCTTGCTACATGAGGTTCAGCCAAACAGACAACATTATGGACCTTGAAAACCCTATCACTCTGTCTGCTTCTTATTTAGGTTCAAGAAATTTAGAATCTGAAAATAGGCTAATGGGGTTGGAAGATAAGTAAGAGCAATTGAGGTAAATATGTCGGGTTATCAGAAGTGCAGTGACAAAATGAAAATCAATTAGAATTAAAATCAGGACATATATATGTTTTACGAAAGAACAGGATGGAAATGCAGGTTGTCTTCATTGTAAACAAGAAAGTTAAAAACAATGACAAGTCTTATTGTAAAAAAACATATGTATGTCCGGCTGGTTCTTCCAAGGATTTCAATAATTCTCTAGAAATGTTGTCTACTTCATGTGCCTTGCTTTGATTTGACCTTTCAGTGCACTGTCAAATTCTTCTCACAGTGTCACATGCCCCATCTCATCTCCATCCCCTGTATTTTATTCTTTCCATAATATTGTCATCAAGTTTCTTTCCTTTACATAGCTCTTCTACGAATTACTTCTACCTTCCAGACTTCTCTTCTTTGTCGGTACTGGCTTGTCACTTGTGCATTTGATGTTTATACAGAACTTTTTATTTCATCATGCATGTATGTACAACATTGCAATCCTTCTTTAGCCATTCCAGCTTGGTACTTTGTACTTCCTGTCAATATACTCTTTCACAATTCTGTATTTCATCTGGCCTGTTTCATTTTCAGTATTTTTATATTTACTGTTGGACTTTTATTTTTGCCTGTATTCCCCCTGCTACATCTCTCATACAAATCCGTTCATCTTTTATTGTATTTCTTTCACCTAGTTTAAAATTCATTGCCTAATGCTAAGATCTTAACTGTCTGTGGTTGTTTCAACTTATCAAAGTACAAGGGGTGCCCAGGAAGTAATGCACCACATTTTATTTCTCAGTTGAAAGCAATGCTATGAATGCAAAACATTACGTATGTATTATTTGAAGTCTCCTGAGTAAGTGTGCCAAGTTTCACTTCTGACAGATAGTGTAGCTGCAGGAGTTTCAAAATGGCAACTGTAGGTGATGTACGTTACAAGCTATGTGCTGTCATTGAATTTCTCACTGCAGAGAAAGGAACTGTAGGGAATATTTACAAACACTTGTGCAAAGTCTATGGAGCATCTGTTGTCAACAGAAGTACAGTTAGTCACTGGGACTGAGGGTGAGGTCATCAGAAGGTGGTTTGGCGGAGCTCCATGATTTGCAGTGGTTGAGGAACCCATCCATGGCTGTCACACCTGACATGTTGCGGGAAGAGAGAGGCTAATCTAACATGGAGGCCCAGCTTTAAATCAAGATTTGCAAATTTGTTATGGTGTAAAGGCACTTAACTTGAATGGATATAGTCATATTGTAACAGAAACAGAGGTTCATGGCTTTTGAAAATGCTAGTTGCTTCCTCAGGGAAGAAAGTAGCATAAGTTAGGGAAGACTCGGAAGGAATCAGACCCCAAGTTGAGAGGTATACAATTGTTGTGAGGATGAAGGGAGACAAAGTTGAAAGGGAAGGGATCAGAGAGAGAGTAGGAAGTCAAAGATAGTACATCGGTAAATGCTGTGCAATTTGGTGCAGGCATGATGAAAGTAAAGATGGATTGAGAAATCTGATGGAAAATTCAGGATGAAATATTGACAATATTGTAAAAAGAATTGATTTCTACTCACATATAGTGGGGATGTTGAGTTGCAGACAGCCACAACAAATAGACTTCAAAACAAGTAAGCTTTCTGTCAAAAAGCTTTCGTCTGACTGCTAGTCTGGCTTTGGCAGCCGCAGACAGTGGTTAAGTGTGTATGAGTTGTGTTTGTATGAATATGTATGTGTGCGTGCGTGTGTGTGTGTGTTTTTGTCAGTAACTCCTGTTGCAGAACCTGAAAGACAGGCGTCTCACAAAACCCAAAGAAATGCTTATCATATCTGTAGGCTGGCAGTAGCACCTAACCTGTTGTCTACACACTCATGGTTGACACAGTAACCGAAATTGATGACAGCAAGGCAAAAGCAGAAATGCTGAATTCCATTTTCAAATGTTCCTTTGAAAAGGAAAATACAGAAGTACTGCCCCAGTTTAATTCTCGTATCACTGAAAACATGTATGATATACATATTAGTGTCAGTAGCATTGAGATACAGCTGAAATCACTAATCCTGAACATGGCTGCAGAGAATCACTGTCAGATTCTATATAAAATTTGGAGCTGAGTTAGCTCCCATTTTACCATTATATACCACAGAGTCCTTAAGCAAAATTATGTCCAGTAGTAAAGAAATGTACACACATCAAAAAAAGTTTTGCATGGCCTTAGTTCCAAGAGTTCTGAAACCTGTACAGAAAATTGGAATAGAGATCAACATAAACATCATTTCCACCCTTTTTATTCCTCATTAAAACCACACAGAGGATGTTGTACAACCATACAGCGAGACCTTCAGAGGTGTTGGTCCAGATTGCTGTATACACCAGTATCTCTAACACCCAGTAGCACGTCCTCTTGAATTGATGCATGCCTGTATTCATCGTCACATTATATCCACAAGTTGATCAAGGCACTGTTGGTCCAGATTGTCCCACTCTTCAACAGCAATTAGGCGTAGATCCCTCAGAGTGGTTGGTGGGTCACGTCGTCCATAAACAGCCCTTTTCAACCAATCCCAGGCACGTTTGATAGGGTTCATGTCTGGAGAAAATGTTGGCAACTCTAGTTGAGCAATGTCATTAAGGGTTCATGTCTGGAGAAAATGCTGGCAACTCTAGTCGAGCAATGTCATTATCCTGAAGGAAGTCATTCAAAAGATCCATAAAGACGAATGCCCCCCCCCCCCTCCCCCCATATATGGTTGCACTACTGGTCGTAGGATGGCATTCACATATCGTACAGCCATTACGGTGTCGTCCATGACCACCAGCAGCGTACGTTAGCCCCACATAATGCCACCCCAAAAGAGCAGGGAACCACCACCTTGCTGGACAGTGTGTCTAAGGCATTCAGCCTGACCGGATTGCCTCCAAACATGTCTCCGATGATTGTCTGGTTGTAGACCTATGTGACACTCATCAGTGAAGAGAACGTGATGCCAATCCAGAGTGGGCCATTCAGCATGTTGTCGGGCCCATCTGTACTGTGCTGCAGGGTGTCATGTTTGCAAAGATGGACCTCGCCATGGACTCTGGGAGTGAAGTTGCACATCATGCAGCCTACTGCGCACAGTTTGAGTCGTAACATGACATCCTGTGTCTGCACACAAAGCATTACTCAACATGGTGGCATTGGTGTCGGGGTTCCTCCGAGCCATAATCTGTAGTTAGCAGTCATCCATTGCAGTAGTAGCCCTTGTGTGGCCTGTCATTGACGGTTCCTGTCTCTCTGTATCTCCTCCATATCCGAACAACATTGCTCTGATTCACTCCGAGACACCTGGACACTTGCCTTGTTGAGAGCCCTTCCTGGCACGAAGTAACAATGTGGACGTGGTCAAACTCCAGTATTGACCGCCTAGGCATGGTTGAACTCTACAGAAAACACGAGCCGCGTACCTCCTTCCTGGTGGAATGACTGGAACTGATAGGCTGTCGGATCCTTTCTGTCTAATAGGCACTGCTCATGCGTGGTTGTTTACATCTGTGGGCAGGTTTAGTGACATCTCTGAACAGTGAAAGGGACTGTGTCTGTGATACAATATCCACAGTCAACGTCTGTCTTCTGGAGTTATGGAAACTGGGGTGATGCAAAACTTTTTTTTTATGTGTGTAAAAAAGGGGCTAACTTATCTGGAAATGCTGTACAAAATATGATTTGAGATTCTGTTGGATCCTGATTATTTCAAGATCCCATATCTACAAGGTAAAAGTAATGTTGTACCAAATACTTAATCAGAACTGCAGCAGGTTTAAGGTTTCTGAACAGAGCATAATCTAATGAATGAAATTTATTTATTTATCCACAAAATCATGTTCATGATATGGGATATGTGTTATTACAAATATTGAGAAAATGTCTATTTCTCATCATGACAGTTTATGGATATTCATGTATTGTAAATAAGAGCATTAACCAAAGCATTAATCATAGGTTAACTTACCATTACATTCAAGATTACGGTGTTGTAAGCAAAATTAAAAGTTACATTTGACATAAATTGGTCTCCATAAATTCTGCAATCAAATAAAAACAGTGCTGCAGCATTATTCTGACTATGTTCTTCCTCAATGAGTACTATTATTTTTAACTGAATGAGTCTACTAATTACTAAGTATGTTGCCTGTGTGTCTCATACTTCATAATTGCTTTCCTCTGTCAAAAATAAAGTACTTGTTCAGGAAGTGTGCCACCAGGATACTGCTCCAGGATTGTTTTTATCTGGTTCCTGAATTTGTGTAGATTGCACATTAATTTCAAGAATGGCATGGAAGGTGAGAAGTTAGTTTGTAAGTTGCTCAGGAATGTCATGAATGAACCTGCCACAGACCAAATCTTCAGAATGATTAGGGAGATTTTAATGACATAAAGGAAGTAAAGATACATACAAACACCTTGGAACAACAGTACATTCTGTATAAATAATTTCAGGCTGTGTAACCAAGTTAGACTGTATATGTCAGCTTATTTTGGCCCCAGTAATGTCTGGGGAAGCTGCACGTGCATTTTATTTATGACAATATGGTGCGACTGATACTGAAATCATGCACTCATTACAAAGAAAGCAAATCTTCACTAATCAGCATAAAGACATCAACACGTACACAATTACTCTGCAGTGTTGGTAAAGGGTCCAAAGTACCACTTCCGAACCATTATCTCAACCATTCCAGTTTTGAATAGCACAAGGAAGTTTTACAAGGAAGTAAGTTAGCAGTAAAACAAGTATGAATGCAAAAATTTTTATACATTTTTATTGTTATTATTATTATTATTATTATTTTTTTTTTTTTTTTTTTTTTTTTTTTTTTTTTTTTTTTGCAATAATGACAAATGTCTCAATACATATAATTTGAAAACATTGGTCCTACATTTGTTTGACCACATGCTCAAATGTTTCTTAATAAGTTATAAATAAAGTTCACAGCAAACGAAGGTAAAGCCAAGTAGAGGTGATTGATAAAAGAACACTAGAGATTAATGGTACTGAATGTTCACTTGATAAAAAATTGATGCAGTCACTCTGTAATAACACCTCCTCCCTGAACACATTAAGCAGGTAGCCTGCCTTAACAATAAATTGCAACATTTGTGTTGGCATCACACGAAATTGATTGGCAATTTCTTGGGAAATCTTAGGGCAACTCTCTTGTTAGCAAATGAAACACACTATGTTAAAACAATTTCCAGACGTGCTTACACTGAAAGCATTGCTTAATAGTGAGTGGTCTTACTGTCTAAAAAGTTAACTGTGGGGAATGGGACAAGAGTCCATTCTGAGTCTGATGAGCACCACTTTCTTCCATCTCTGTTGCAATTTGGATGTGTACCATGCTGGGCTTCACTGATCATATCTTATTTATTACTTATGTTTTTTCTGCTAGTACAGCATATATGGGGATAGAACTTCTGCATCTACTGTAATATGGAGGTGACGAAAGTCATGGGATAGTGATATGCACATATATAGATGGCAGTAGTATCGTGTACACAAGGTGTAAAAGGGTAAGGTACTGGCAGAGCTGTCATTTGTTCTCAGGTGATTCATGTGAAAAGGTTTCCACCGTGATTATGGCCACATGGCAGTAATTAACAGATTCTGAATGCAGAATAGTAGTTGGAGCTAGATGCATGGGACATTCCATTTCAGAAATTGTTAGTGAATTCAACATTCTGAGGTCCACAGTGTCAAGAGAGTGCCGAGAATAGCAAATTTTAGGCATTACCTTTCACCACGGACAGCACTGTTGCTGAATGGCCTTCACTTAATGACTGACAGCAGTGGCGTTTTAGTAGAGTTGTCAGAACTAACAGTCAAGCAATACTTTGTGGAATAACCACAGAATCAATGTGGGGCATATAACGAACATCACCATTAGTGCAGTGCGGTGAAATTTGGCGTTAATGGGCTATGGCAGCAGATGTCCGATGAGAGTGCCTTTGCTAATGGGACATCACCACCTGCAGCACAACTCCTGAGCTCATAACCATATTGCTTGCACCCTACATGACTGAAAAACTGTGGCCTGGTCAGATGAGTCCCTATTTCAGTTGGTACGAGCTGATGGTAGGGTTCAAGAGTTGCACTGACTCCCATGAAGCCATGGACTGAAGTTGTCAACAAGGCACTGTGCAAGCTGATGGTGGCTCCATAATGGTGTGGACTGTGTTTATATGGAGTGGATTGGGTGCTCTGGTCCAACTGACCCAATCATTGACTGGATATGGTTATGTTCTGCTACTTGGAGACCATTTCCAGCCATTCCTAGACTTCAAGTATGCAAACAACAATGTCACGTCACTGGGCCACAATTATTCACATTTGTTTTGAAGAACATTCTGGACAATTTGTGTAAATGAATTGGCCATCCATACTGCCCGACACGAATCAAAATGAAATTTGCGAGACATAATTGAGAAGTCAGTTTGTGCCCAACATCCTGCACTATTAAGGCTTTCACAGTTATGGATGGCTATAGAGGCAGGATGGCTCAGTATTTCTGCAGGGGACTTTCAGTGGCTTATTGAGTCCATGCCATGTCGAGTTGCTGCACTATGTTGGGCAAAAGGTGGTCCAATACGATATTAGGAGGTATGCTGTGACTCTTCTCGCTGCCCCTAATTCCTGTATGCCCTGGCACCCAACAAAAAGATACTTATTACCTTTAATTCCGAATGTGTAACAGAATGTTTTTAACATTTTGAATCATTACATTGGGTATGTTTCTGAGAAAAAAGGAAGATTAGGTTTTAACACACTGTCAGTGATGTCTTGAGGAAAGTGAAGAATGGATGGAGAAGGAAATTGGCTAAGCCCTTTCAAAGTAGCCATTCCAGCATTTGCGTAAGACCTTTAGGAAAATCACAGAAAAGCTAAATTCCCATGCATCCCAAGTTTTACAGAAATATGCCAGAATACCCAAACCCTCTTTGGAGATAGCAAAATGTCCTGATTTTCATCTTACTTAGTGCAACTTTTTCTTAATTTCAAATTGCCTGTCCTGATACAATGCTTTGTTTGCCTAAAGTTTTGGAACATCAGCATTAAGCTTCATTCAGTCAAACAAACTAAAACGATTGGTAATCCATTCCAATATAATACAGAAATTCTTTTGGAAACTTGATGGTACCATCATCTTGTAAACTATTACATGTCTTCTAACTTCAGTGTGTTATACTGTAGTTTGTTTCCAAGGGTTATGGCAGTGACATGCAGAACTTTCTGTTAATATTGCCTGTGTTAATCATGGTAAAATGCAAGCACAAACTAAACAATAAGAAGCTGTAAGAATTACTGTTTATAAAGAATGTGGTGAGAAGCTGAGTGCACAGTTTGTGGTGTGAAATTTAGCAGTGGATATAGATGATGCACTGGCTCGGCAACTTAGATGAAGTCCAACAAATATGAAACACTCCACATTAACAAATATGAAACACTCCACATTAACTCATCAAGATTAAAAAGTTAATACTACTTTTTGGTGAAAGTAGTTTCAAATATGCACAAGGAGCCACATTTGAATACCACACAGTAATGGACACATAGATTTCTGGCCCATGGACAGCACCACTGACAATTAAATCATTGATCTACTAGGAGGTCTCACACTTGTAGATCAAAATCAAATCTATTATCATTAACATGATTGTGTCACTAAATAATTAAGGAACTGAAAGCAGCACAGTTTATTTCAGTGATGATAGATTTTTAACAAGATAGACTTCAAGCTGCTTCCTTTTATGTTTAGGTTTTAAATTCAAATAAACACATGATAGTGGGAGTGTTGGACTTGGTGAACTTCGATGCTGAAAGTGCAAAGCATTTAGCTGTATTTCTAATACTTGTTTAGCAGTCATTCTGTTGTACCTGTCGGCAACTCAACATCTCAACTATAAGGTGAGTAAAATGAGTTTGACTAGTTTGTACATCAACTCAATCCCAGTGCAAGTATCAAGGGCCAGCTACGAGGGTCACTCCAAAAGAAATGCACACTATTTTTTTTAAAATCCATCTTTTATTCTACATGTTGGAAAGTTTTACTGTGTGTAGATACATCCTTTAGGAACAATATTTTCATTTCTCCACATAATTTCCATCCCTCTCAACTGCCTTACGCCATCTTGTAACCAGCGCCCGTATACCAGCACGGTAAAATTCTGGACCAACCTGTTGGAGCCACTGTTTGGCAGCGTGCACAAGGGAGTCATCATCTTCAAACCGTGTTCCACGAAGAGAGTCTTTCAGTTTCCCAAAGAGATGATAGTCACATGGAGCCAGGTCATGGCTGTAAGGCAGATGCATAAGAATTTATGGTGGTTCCACATGGAATCGAAAAACACTGTAGCCATAACTTTTCCAGCAGAAGGTGTGGTTTTGAATTTTTTTTCTTGGGTGAATTTGCATGATGCCACTCCACTGATTGCCTCTTTGTCTCCGGTGAAAAATGATGGAGCCATGTTTTGTCACCTGTCACAGTTCTTCCAAGAAATTCATCTCCACCATTCTTGTACTGTTCCAAAAGTTTGCTGCATGCGGTTTTTCTCGTTTCTTTGTGAACCACTGTCAACATCTTGGGAACTCGCCTGGCACAAACCTTTTTTAACACCAACACTTTCAGTATCCTGCAAACACTTCCTTCCCCTATCCCAACGTAGCGTGACAATTCGTTCACTGCGATGCATGTGTCAGCAGTCACCAATTCGTTAACTCTCTGCACATTGTCTGGAGTGTGTGCAGTACGAGGCCTGCCGTTGTGAGGACAATCCTCAATACTGCCGTGTCCGCTTTCATCACGTAACCTGCTTGCCCACTGACTAACTGTACTGCGATCGACAGCAGCATCTCTTACACCTTTTTCAACCTCTTGTGGATGTTTCCCACTGTCTCGTTTTCACAGCACAGGAATTCTATGACAGCATGTTGCTTCTGACGAATGTCAAGTGTAGCAGCCAACTTGAAGACGTGCTGTGACGGTGCCACTCACGGGAACAGGTTGAACTAAGTTTGAAAATAAGTGGGAAGGATGTATCTACACACTGTAAAACTTTCACATATGCAAAATGAAAACTGTACTTTTACAAAAATAGTGTGTATTTTTTTTGGAGTGACCCTCGTACTACAGTTGTGGGCTAGCTTGCTTCAGGAGGTGATACAATGGCTTTATGACACCCCTCCCAACTGAATCAGTGCAAGCATCCAGGCCAGATGGAGTGCAACACAACACTGATAAGTGGTCTCATATTGTTGAATTCTTTCTCACCCATGAAGTTTTATTTTGTTTCCTCCATCTCTTCTGGGTGCTTCACTCTTTTTATCTGGTACTGCAATAGGTGTAGGACATTCTGCTCAAATAGTGTACAATGCTGTCCAAACTGGAAGAGATGGCTTATCCATTGATATGTACAAACATTTTGATATCTATGCTGCACATGTTGAAAAACTAAAATCATTCTTTGAGTTCACTGAAGCAGAATACAAGGAACTTTTGGGTCATAGTGAAACTACATGATTCTCTGAGTCACAGGTGTTTTCCCAAGCTTTAAAATCCTACTACCCATTCTCTGACAAAGTGTCCTAACCATCCAGAATTTTTTTTAATCCACTCTCCTCCATCAGCCTTCAGTTCTGTATGCTGAACAAAAAAATGTAACAATAATTGATGTTTCAGACAAAATAAATATATTTCTCAACAAATTAGAAGCCAGAAAATCTGAAAGAGTTTTGACATCTGCAGTAAAATAAAAGTTAGCCAAGCTGAAAAGTAAGGGGCTATTGACAGCTGGTCAGTTTAAGGACATCACTACAGGTTTCTTTGCTACCTGCATGGGATATATAGGGTGCCCCGAGAAGTTCCTAACTGCTTCTGGGACAATGCTAATTTTTGTCGTTTTATTAAAGGTAATCTGAAAGATATTGACTGCAGAACAACGTAACAGTGTCAGACATTGGAGACTCAATGGACTACCCTTTGCTGAGGTTCAAGGATTGTTTTGTTAATGTTACAGCACAGAAGCCCCAATACAACCTCTGACTAACAAGTTCCAGCGAACTGAGAATGTCTGTGATGAGAAACTTTCTGGGCAGCTGTTGTCATCATAGGAAACTGGAGACCGTAAGACAGGCTAACGAGCTGAGTCCAAAAGTGATGAAACATTGTCTCAGCCAGGAATCTTACATCCAAAAGTCCACTCTGTGGCAATCCTTGCACATCATACTGAAGAAAAAGGCTTATCACATCCAAGTGCTCATCAACTTGCTCCTGGTACTATGTGGCTTGCATGGCCATGGGCCACAACTTAACGAGAACAGTAAACAACGAAAATTTTTTGGCACATGTCCTGTTCAGTGATGAGGCTACCTTTCATATCTGTGGCCTTGTCGGTCACCACAACAACAGGATATGGGCTGACGAATAAGTACACATCAGTATAGAATTGAAATGTAATGCTCCAAAGGTAAGTGTATGGCTAAGCCTCAGCTAACAGCTTACAGCTTACAGCTTTTTGCTGAAGTGACATTTATGCGAACATCGTATCTTGATATTCTTGAGCAAATTCTGCAGCCCAAATTGTTTGCTGGTAACATTCTGGATTCAGTGGTGTTTCAACAGTATGGCACCCCTCTGCACTTTGCACACATTAAGTGTAAGTACCTCAACGAGACATTCCAAGGACCCTGTATTGGACAAGGCTCACCATGTTCTGGGCATCAAGTTTTGGTCTTCTTTGCAAGGGGTCACATCAAGATTCGGTGTACAGGATGAAGATTAGGGATTTGTAGCACCTGTGCAAAGACATTTCAGCAATGGTGCATACAATTAATCTAGCAATGTTGTAATATGCACTCAGGTGCATTAAGGAGAGATGGCAACTCTGCTTGTACAGTAAAACTTGCTCAAAATGGAAATGCAAGTGGGCTGAAACAATTTTCTGAATTGGACAAGTTTCCAGGGCAGGTATCATGCACAAGAGTATAAATTTGCAATTATGCACTTGTTTATGTACCTTCACTCCTGCACAGTATATGTTCATTTACTGTCTATTGTACAACAGAACACTAGACTTTACAGAAACTGATAAATAACATGGCATTTCTCCATCAAATTTTAAATTCATTTGTTGTTGTATGTACATACATATTATTTTCGCATTTATTTCCCTTACATTTCACTTTTTTCCTGTTCAAATATGCTTATTTCACGCAATTTCTTGCACTATACAATGGCTCCAACAGCACAGAGAACTTGTATACAGCTTCTCCAGGCATGTTAATTTTTCTAGGGACATCATTTTGCTCCTGTTCTTCTTCCTTTAGTTCTTCCTGAACATCTTCTGTGTTGCAGATTTCTGCTATTGCTGAAGTAATAGTAGATTGAGTTGAAAGGAAGTCGTCACTTTGAAAGTAATAATCTGCACTGTATGGAATGTTTCACATTTTAATTAATTCGCTATTAGGTTGTACAGTATTGTCTTCCATTGGGTTGCTACTCTTTCACACACATTCTTAACTTCGCCACACACTTCATGTCACATGATGTGGTGATTAGCTACGAAACTGTCAAGCCATCCTGTGGATGTCAAAATCCTTATTTCAAGCTCTTTTGCAACTTTCAGAACCTCACTCTGCAACATGGGTCCAGACATTTCCCGTTTTCTTCCCTTCCATTAGCCCGTTCCCTCCCATCCACCTTATCCCTGTTTCTTAAGGTATCATAAATTTGTGTTTTACTACCTTTCAAACACACAATCTTTTCACGCACAGAGTGTTTCTTTCTCACTCACCTCGACTACCTTGATTACTTCATTAAACGTTACTAACACATACTTTTTGTTCGACATCATGTTACCGGTATCACTTAAAGTGTTGCTAGTGAACTAAAATTGACAGGAGATAATGCAAACAGTGCATTTATTTGGAATGCTTGACCTTGCTGGGTAAAACCATTGTTTAGCAGAACAACATTCATCTCTTTCACTGCACATATTGCAGCAGTGTGTTTATAATTGCGCAACAATGTTCCAGTGTGCTCCAGCGCGCATCAGTAATAAAGTAAAATGAGAAAAGCCAACAAACAAGTGAATCATTTCCTTTGTTGTACCGACACTGTGTCCAACTTGTTCATTGTTGCACAGAGCAGCCCACACCCACAACACCACCCTGTGCCGAAATTCTTTTTTCTTGATTTTGCACTGCTCAGCAGAATGTCATGGTTGTAGAGTCTTTTGTGTTATAAGTAGTGTCCTTTTAGAGTCGTGAATAACTAATGTATACTGTAATACAATAGTGCTGTATAAACTCTTTTCTGCATTATACAACAAATTATTAGTTAAGTCTTAAAATTTGCATTCTGTTTCTGCATTAGGCATGATCCACTTTATACAAAATATTAGTGTAAAAAAGTGTATTGAATGAGTCAGGATTGAAATTACTTGTTCAGCTTCGGCAGATTTTCAAATTGTACATGTTCCGCTTTGATCAAGTTTCACTGTAATACGAAGTGCAGTCATGTCAAATGGCACTTAATTATGGTGTCTTGTTCTATGTTATTTTTGTATTTTTTGATATTGTAAACATTTTATTTATATTGAAGTGCTCCTATGCAGAAATAATTAGGGACCTCTTGGGCACCCCGTATTTGGGAACAGTGTGAACCATTTCTGAAAACTCTTCGGCCAACAGAGTGGACTGCCCCAAATAAAACCATTAGCTGGATTAGTGTTAAGAATTGTACAGTTTTGTAAAATCTTGTGTCATGAACTTTACTGTGGATGAGGGAGAACTATTTGACAGGTACTGTTGTGCAAGTAAATACTGTGAAGGTAAACTGGTGCATTGGAATAGGAAATCAAATATTATGGCAGGACATTTTTACTCATTTTCACAATGAAGGAATGTGTCTAAAATAGATAAGAAACATGAGTGTATTTTCAGTAGTTATTCCACATTTTAATGCATCTATTGAAAGAAGGTTTTCCTCAATTATATCCCTATGAGCAGATGAAAGAAAGACTCGAGTTAGAAATAGTAAGAACTCCTACAATGATAAAAATACATTTGGTAAAATCACGTTTGTGCCAGCACCTGTTCTGTTCTATTTTATGTGTATTCTCTACCGGTTTGGATTGTTACAATCATCTTCAAGCATAAAAACGGTGTACATCAATGGATCAACCATACATTTCCGTCATATGAGCAAAGCAAATGTAAAACACTCATAATTGTGACAATAGCCTGTCTTAATACAGTCCATATAAATGCACTGTACCTTGGCTTAGTTACAGTAGCATGTTGCATTGCTATCAGAGTTGTGTTAATCAACCAAACCTATACACCTTTACCAATACAGAAACTCGATACTTCTTTACATTTTATTACTACATAACATTCTGTATTATGGATTAGGTCTGGTTACCATCTCTACGAGAAGCTTGATCAGAAGGTCTACTTATCCAAGTTCTCTGTTTTCATTTGGGTGGTTTTATTCCCAGATGATAAATCCTTTCTTCTGGGAGTCTTTTTAGTTAAGATATCGAAGACCATGTTGTTCCCACGAAACACTAGGGATCTATAACATTTGCAAAGTCAGAGCACAATTTGACTCGTCTACATCTACATTCATACTCAGCAAGCCACCTGGCGGTGTGTGACGGAGGGTATCTTGAGTACCTCTAGCGGTTCTCCCTCCTATTCCAGTCTCGTGTTGTTCGTGGAAAGAAATATTTTCGGCATGCCTCTGTGTGGGCTCTAACCTCTCTAATTTTATCCTCATGGTTTCTTTGTGAGATATACGTAGGAGGGAACAATATACTGCTCGACTCCTTTGTGAAGGTATGTTCTCGAAACTTCGACAAAAGCCCGTACTGAGGGTCTCTCTTGCAAAGTCTTCCACTGGAATTTATCTATCATCTCCGTAACGCTTTCGTGGTTACTAAATGATCCTGTAATGAAGCACGCTGCTCTCCGTTGGATCTTCTCTATCTCTTCTATCAACCCTACCTAGTGCGGATCCCACACTGGTGAGCAGTATTCAAGCAGTGGGCAAACAAGTGTACTGTAACCTACTTCCTTTTTTTTTCAGACTGCATTTCCTTAGGATTCTTCCAATGAATCTCAGTGTGGCATCTGCTTTACCGACGATTAATTTTATATGGTCATTCCGTTTTAAATCACTCCTAATGCCTACTCCCAGATAATTTATGGAATTAACTGCTTCCAGTTGCTGACCTGCTATATTGTAGCTAAATGATAAAGGATCTTTCTTTTTATGTATTTGCAGCACATTACACTTGTCTACATTGAGATTCAGTTGCCATTCCCTGCACCACGTGTCAATTCATTGCAGATCCTCCTGCATTTCAGTACAATTTTCCACTGTTACAACCTCTTGATATACCTCAGCATCATCCGCAAAAAGCCTCAGTGAACTTCCGATGTTATCCACAAGGTCATTTATATATATTGTGAATAGCAATGGTCCTACAACACTCACCTGCAGCACACCTGAAATCACTCTTACTTCGGAAGACTCCTATCCATTGAGAATGACATGCTGTGTTCTGTTATCTAGGAACTCTTTAATCCATTCACACAATTGGTCTCATAGTCCATATGCTCTTACTTTGTTCATTAAGCAACTGTGGGGAACCCGTGTATATGGCCCTCTGAGTCTCGTGGACAAATAGCGCAAGCTGGGTTTCACACGATCGTTTTAACCCATGCTGATTCCTACAGAGTAGATTTCTAGTCTCCACCACTCCATCTACAGGCCACAAGTGACCCATCGGGACCATCCGACCGCTGTGTCATCGTCAGAGGAGGATGCAGATAGGAGAGGCGTGGGGCCAGCACACCGCTCTCCCGGTCATTATGATGGTATCTTTGACTGAAGCCACTACTATTCGGTCGAGTAGCTCCTCAATTGGCATCACGAGGCTGAGTGCATCCCAAAAAATGGCAACAGCGAATGGCGGCCTGGATTGTCAAAACTTTGGTGATCTCACGGGAACCGGCGTATCCACTGTGGCAAGGCCGTTGCCACAGATTTCTAGTCTCCAGAAATGTCATTATACTCGAACATAATACGTTTTCCAAAATTCTACAACTGATTGACATTAGAGGTATAGGTCTATGTTCTGCACATCTGTTCGATGTCCCTTCTTGAAAACGGGGATGACCTGTGCCCTTTTCCAATCTTTTGGAACGCTACGCTCTTCTAGAGACCTACAGTACACTGCTGCAAGAAGGGGGCAAGTTCCTTCGCGCACTCTGTGCAAAATCGAACTGGTATCCCATCAGGTCCAGTGGCCTTTCTCTTTTGAGTGATTTTAATTGTTTTTCTATCCCTCTGTCATCTATTTCGATATCTACCATTTTGTCATCTGTGCGACTATCTAGAGAAGGAACTACAGTGCAGTCTTCCTCTATGAAACAGCTTTGGAAAAAGACATTTAGTATTTCGGCCTTTAGTCTGTCATCCTCTGTTTCAGTACCATTTTGGTCACAGAGTGTCTGCACATTTTGTTTTGATCCACCTAACACTTTGACATAAGACCAAAATTTCTTAGGATTTTCTGCCAAGCCAGTATTTTCTCTGGATAGGCTTCAAGCAATCTGTGTGTGGGAGGTTTCTTAGAGGTTGTACACTGATGAGTTTCACCTCAACAGCCACCCACCACATCCATGTAGCACATTTTGAGGCAGAACTTCCTAACAATCCAGGTAGTCAAGACCATGTCCCCAGTGCATGTGGCATACAATACACCACTGTCACACCAAATTGCAATTACTGAAGTATGCCCAGGAACTACGGTAGGCTGTTCCAGCTAGTGTGCCAACATTTGGCTATCCAGACATCCCTGAGGCAGCACTGGACCTCTAACCATACAGAGTAAACACATCCTCGTGCATACAGACATGGCAAGGGATACCAATATTACCCAAGGAGATCAGTATTACTATTTGTTTTCAAAATGCTGCTGACCACAGCAGGCAATTAATTTAGACACTCACCTCTATTCCATGAGCACCAGTCATATAGATCATTTGTTTGTACATTACCTTATGATCTTCAACGTAGAAGAGAATTGCTTGTTTAAATTTGTCCATTTTTGTAGTTTAATCTTAAATTTCTTGAGTGTTTGTGTAGTGTAGATTCCCACCATCTTCAGTATGGACAGGGGCTGTGAATGCTGTGTTCCCTTCACTCACATCTCTAGACAGTGCTGACTTTGGTCACGGAGCTTGAGGCAGGCCAATGGGCAGCACTGTGAGGGGCCAAATGTGGGTACCCAAGCGACATACAACACTCCTCCCCCTCCACCCCCCCTCCCAACTGGTCCACAGTTGTGAGCAGTCCAGTTGCTGCCCGCATTGAATTTGACCTCTCACCCTTGATCAGCAGAAGACTAAGACTAAACAAAGTGACTCATCAGTTTGGATCACAAACAGTTTTTCTGAGCCAGCTGCAGTCATTTGCCCTGTTTCAGAGCAAGGTCTTTGCAATTTACAGAGAGTGCAATTACCAGTAGTTGAGAGCTCTAATGTTAGACACATGATGGAGCCCCTGAAGGATATGGTTGAGAAGAGGGGAAAAATAGTGTGCACACCAGGGGAAGTCGTCCCAGACATGTAGCGAGCCCTTCTGGATGCCATGAAGAGCACAGGGTGCAGCCAAATGCAGGTAGTGGTTCACAATGGTACTAAAGATGTGTATTTCTTTGAATTAGAAGAGATGCAGATCTCTGTTTTCCAGAAGATATTTGAAGTTGTAAAGACAGCCTGACTGCTTGCAAGATGAAGATAGAGCTCACCATCTGTACCATTGCCAACAAGGCCAAATGCAGACCTTTAGTTCAGAACTGGGTGGAGGGTCTGAATCAGACCTCAGACGAGTGTGCGACCATGTAGGTTGCGGATTCCTTGACTTGCACCATAGGGTGAAGTGGTGTTAGATCTGTTTTAACAGATCAAGGGTCCACTAACACAAGTGGAGGCTACACAGCTAGTTGGCACTGTGTGGGGTAGACTGGGCAGTTTTTTAGGGTAGTGTGGTTTGGAAAAGTATGATCAGAGGTAAATCTCAGGTGGTAGACCTAGGAAGCATTGGTATTATAGCTGTAAATTGTCGTAGCTGTGTCAGGGAAGAACCAAAGCTCCAAGCGCCCATAGAAAGCATCAAAGCAATGAAAGACCTCCTGGTTCGACCTGTCACGTGCAGGGTAAGCAGGCAATGCCCTTTCGCATGGGGGCAGGGGATGCATGGAGCACCAGTGGCAGCACGAAGGCAGAAGGTGGTCAGTGAGTGTGCTTCGGTGGGTTGTGCTGTGGGCCACCTCGAGGTCATTGTGCTGGCCTTTCCATTCCTTGAAGGGAATTCTTTGACTGTTATTGGGAGTGGCTCTGGTCTTGTGTTCAAATGTTAATGCAGTTTCAAGTGTTACGAGGATCAGCTAGGCAATGATTAACTTCAATTCAGTTGTTAATTTTTCATGTGATTTTAAGTGCTGCACAGATCAGCCTTTAAGAAGTTTGTAGTTTAAATTTACCAGTGATTTGAGGTGCTGCTCAGATCAGCTGGGCAGTTCTTGAGTTCATTTGGGTTGTTGTTGTTGTTGATTGAATTTCCATGGGTTTTAAGTTCTGCACAGATTAGCAAGGCAACTGTTGGCATGGTTGATGTTGCTGCAGATTTACCTTAAATGTGGATTTAATTTGTGTGCAGCTCAGGTTAGCAGCTTTTGGGTTGATTAACAAAGCTACATTTCTGTTAAGGCCATAGTAGTAGGGGTTTGGCTCCATGGAGACTATACTTCTGCGATTACGAAATTGTCCATTATTACCATACTGAAACCTGTTTGTGTCAGAAGGTGTGAAACAAGTGCATCCTTCGGCCTTGCATATCTGCAATTAGTGTGTGACCCGCTGGCTCAAGTGAGTTGTCAGTTCTCGCTCCTCATTTGGTTGATAAGGTATTATAGTTGGGATAATTCGACAACCCTCCACTGAAGAATTGCTCATGGGATCGAGCTTGGGTTACAATCTCGAAGACTGATGATGGTTTACACAAATTCAAAACTTAGGGTTACTTCAATACAAAATGATTTTTATACTTTCGACACTGAAAGTCTGTCTCAAAATCTTGCAGAAAATTCAAAGAGCACTGTGTGACAGCAAGTGGTCATGTTGCCAATAACAGCACTACTAAGAGGGGTAACTAAAGATTTATTATGAAATTCCTTGATCAAAGAAGATGCAATACACATTCCAGCCAAAATTTGGGTCAAGAACAACTAAAAACATGAATAACATGCGAGTAGGTGCATGTAGTAGCAAGTTAAGTCACTCAGAGGCAAGTTTTATGGTCCAGATTTTTACCAATTGGGTTCCTTTCATAGTATGCTGATGAAACATTTTTATTAATCATATACAACTACTCACTTGACAAACTGGACACAACAATACACAAGAAATGAAACAGAAATAAACTGCTGAATCATAGAAGTGTATCACTGACACTGATTTTGGAACATAGACTGTGTTCAAACATTATGAAATACCTTAAAGAAAACCATCTACCGAGACTCAGCCAGTAGGGATGCAGAAAATATTCTTGAGGAACATAACTGGCTCTATTTCTATATTTCCTAAAGGCTCTTGACAGCATTCCTCACAACTGACTTCAAATCAAATCGTGTGCCTATGCAGTATTGGTCTCAGTTGTGTGGCTGGATTTGTGATTTGCTGTCAGAAACGTCACAGTTTAACATAAATGACAGAATTCCACAGTTGTGTTACAGGTACTCTTCCTGTTCTTAATTCACATAAATAATTTAGGAGATAATCTGCACAGGCCTTTTAGGTTGTTTGCAGATGTTGCAGTTATTTACTGTCTAGTAGTTACCAGTAGATCAAAACAAATTACAAAATGATTTATATTTAAGTTGTGTGGAAAGTGGCAATTGAGACTAAACAAGAAAAAGCATGAGGTCCTCCACATAGGTACTTTAAAAAAACTCTTAATAGGTTGCTGATTCAACTAAATATTAGGGACAGAAATGACAAAAAACTTAAAATTGAATCATATCGTGGAAAATATTGTGGATAATATGAACCAAAGACTGCATTTTATCAGTAGAACACTTAGAAGATGGAACAAATCTATGCTTGTCCATCCTCTTCTGGAGAAATGCTGCACAATATGGAATCCTTACATGATAGGACTCAAGCAGAACAACAAGAAAGTTCGAAGACAAGCAGCTCATTTTATGACATTGAGGAGAGTGTGTCTGGAATATGAGGCGCGAGTTGTGGTGGAAACAAATACAACATAACTGTGCTTCACTGCAGCAAGACCTGTTCAAGGAATTTTGCTCAACAACTTTCTCCTGCAAATGAGAAAATATTTTAGTGTCTGCCACCTACATAGGGAGAAATGATCATCACAATAAAATAATAGAAATCCAAGTTTGCTTAGAAAGATATAGGTATTCATTACTCCCTACACACTACGTGAGAGTGTAATGGCCAGCCTGAAAAAAGTTCTATGAATCCACTGTCACAGATTTAAGTGTGAATTGGGGAGTGGATTTTAGATGTAGAAGTTGGTGGCGTAGCTCCATTACATGAAATAGTGACAATGTGCCCCACTTCTTTGGATGTTCTCCAACTCTTCTGCTATCCAGCTAAGTAAAGAGCTCACATGATGTTTCCTACATAAAAATAAAATGCTGAGTTATATCAACTAGGGTGTGTTCAACACAATGACAAAGCTGCCCATTACTGTGTAAGCTTGTAATCAGCTGATTATGCAATAGTGTAACACACTGCAGCTAAGGACTTCCACATTCAAGAAACAGGATGTCACACCGCTACAGACAGCAGAGCCTGTGGCTACAGTTTCCTGAGACTGCTGTTGCATGTGTGAGCTGCATTTGTGTGTGTGTTTTGTCTATTTTTGACTAGGCCCTTATGGGCCAAAAGCTTTATTTGTGACAGTCTTTTTGTTGTATCTATCTGCGACTCAGCATCTCCACTATCTGGTGAGTAGAAACTTTCCTTTTCATAATATTGTTACATTTCTGGATTTTCCATTGTTTGAAATATTTTACACTCTGAGTCCAAATCTTTGGCTGGTTTGAAATGGACTGACTCCTACATAAATAATGGAAATGGAAAGTGTTACACCATGAACCACCTGATATTTATCAAACTTGCTAGGTTGCTTCCTGTGACCTTCCGCCTGCTAGTTCATGGACATGATGGCGTCAATCTGACCAACACAAACTGAAGAGAGACTTCTTGTTGAACACCTCAGAATGCCTCTCAATATTCAATTGACTTTGAATTTACACCATGCAGTTTTCTGTTGTCTGTGTTATGTTGTCAGCAGTAAACAGTGCTTGGCAACTTGAAATCTCATTCTGGCTTCCAGGAATCTGTTCCTGAAGAACCATGATAACACTCTTCTTGTAAGCACTGGTATGATCTTCTCCTGGTAGTTCAGGAAGCATGTGTGTTTACTCTACCTGCCACAATGTTGGCCTGAATCCATCTCGTCACCACTTGTTCTACAGTCATTGCACTATAGCCACTCTTGTCACCACTTTTTCTACAGTCATTGCACTATAACCAGACATAAGTCAGTACGGTGCTCCCATGTTCCTCCTGCTAAAGACTCAACCTTTCTCAAATTCAAAAGATGGTGACAAGGCACATGCAAGCCCTCTGGACATGCTGTGTAGCAATCTGCACTTGAAAAGTTCCACTAATGTGACACACACCCAATAGCCATCACGTACTCATGTGGTTTATGCATAGGAATGATTTTTTTCTGAACCAAAAATAAGCTCTCATAAGTAATAAATTTTAATCAACACACCTCACAGGCAGGGAAATAGAGGAATATAAAGTTCAGTCAAGGTGTTCATGGGTAACACTTATTTCTGTCCGTGTAAAGTAAATTCTGTAAGTGAAGGTATCTGGTATTGTACTGCTCTAGATCCTGTATCTGAGCACATCATTCCCTCAACAGATGGCATATAATTTACTCTCCCAAGATACAAAGGCATTAATCAAAAAAGTAGTTTCTAAATGCATTCAGATCTAGGATCCAAACTCAACCATATTACACAACATCACTACATTATGTTCATTTACAGCAAACCATGTTATTCTTATACACAGTCCATACTTATTTTAGCATTGATTTCTCTGACTTTTCATGTCTAAATAAAAGAATGTTCCTTAGTTCTTAATACATACATTTTTGTCACTTTTATTTGTCAACCTCCAACATTCCCCTAGCTGTCAAACCTCTTGTTTTTACTGTTTACTTTTTACATTACATTTTAATATAGTATATTTCAATATGTACCTCACACAAGCTCATAACATATAATAACCAATAAGTACAAAATTATTACACACCATACTGTACTAAATTACTACAACGAAGTACAAAAATTACTACAATGAAATACATTATCTACGAAAACAAATATTTTATAGCAGACTGAAACATGCAAATGTACAGTAATTGCACACATGACAGAGAGTTTATAAATGTTTTTTCTTCTCAAATATTTTTTGATGTGACGTTTACTTCTTCTACCAAAGCTAATTTCTTCACTTTCTTCAGCTCTTCAAATTTCTTAATTTTTAAGAAAAACTCTTTTTTCTCTCTTTGCTTAACATTTGTAGATTTTCTTCATGACTTCTGTGAGCAGTTCTAACATTGGTCAATAGTGCTTGGGTAACTGACATATTCGAAATCATAGTGCATTTTCTACTGTTCTTTGGGTAACTAAACTTTTACTTATATTGCTTTTTGACAAATAAACTTTTATTTCTTCAAAAACCACTCAATTATTTCATTCCCATGTGAAAAGACTAGCCAGTTTAATAGCTTGCAAAGTTCCTGGTATTTTTAATTACCCATCACAAAACATGAATCAAAGTCATCTAATCTTGAAGAAGAACTTGCCTTTTCCAAACTATTTTTAAAATTTAGCCCAACAATGGTGTGTGTGTTTCACTGCAGAGACTGCTGCTACAGGCTTTAGCTTCTGGAAAATGATTTAGAGATTGTATTCGTAGCATAAAATTATTCTAGTGCTATGTCAACCATTGTTTTGTAAATGCCAATTTTGAAATTTGATGAGAAATACGAAGCAAGTGGATAAAAAATTTGAAATTTTCTTAAAAATGGTTAACAACAGTTTTGAATAATTCCAGTTTATATTTAGTGATAATGTCTTTCATTTACTTATGCTGAAATATTTTCCGTTGGCTTGGCATTTAAAATTCTTCTTGAATAAATAAATAACTTAAAATAATCAAAAACTGTCAAAACTCATCAACTCAACATTTTCAAACCAGAGTACAGTGTTCTGAAGTTAACTGTTTTTCTTGCTTAATATATTCCAAGTGAGAGGCAGGAAAATCATTGAAAATATAATAGGAATTTCACAAAAAATATTAATTTACATCCCACTTTTCAGCTTGCAAACAACTTAGTCATTCCATTGACAACATGAATTTCACAAAAATTATTATATTCACATCCCACTCTTCCCATAAACCACAATGGGTTTTTGTCTTTAAATATGTCTGCTTGTGTCTGTATATGTGTGGATGGATATGTGTGTGTGTGCGAGTGTATACCCGTCCTTTTTTCCCCCTAAGGTAAGTCTTTCCGCTCCCGGGACTGGAATGACTCCTTACCCTCTCCCTTAAAACCCACATCCTTTCGTCTTTCCCTCTCCTTCCCTCTTTCCTGATGAGGCAACAGTTTGTTGCGAAAGCTTGAATTTTGTGTGTATGTTTGTGTTCGTTTGTGTGTCTGTCGACCTGCCAGCACTTTCATTTGGTAAGTCACATCATCTTTGTTTTTAAGTATATTAGAAGGATATAAAATTAACATGTAAAACAGCTTAAAAACACCATTAAAATACTGGTTCTGGGTGACTTTCCAGAAATCTACCCTTTTTTCTAGACCTCTCCAGTCCTTTTCTTTGACTCCTTTTCCTTTTCCTTCCCCTTCACCCCTTCTGCCACTGGCTCTGAAAGCTTCCCTAATTGTAAATATCTTATATTGTGTGTTCTGCCGCAGCTTGGTGAGTAGATTTTTTATCTGTCCAATTATATTATTTTGTTAAAATAATCTGTATGAACTCTTATTTATACAGGACGAGTCACTAACTATTGCCACCAAGAATAATTCCGAAAGTATGATAGCAGCTGAAAAGTTTGTAGGACAAAAATTGCATGGGACAACGATGGCCGTAATATGACGTTGGCTTTTTGTTGCTAGGTGGGGTCGCGTCAGAGATATGGAGGTCAACTTTGTTTTTTTTTAATGGGATGCTATCGTTTGGTACTGATAGCAGCTATTGAGACGAATCCAATGATGTTTAACAGTAAGGTCTTTGAAGGTCAACAAAGGTCACAAAGGTGGCATGAAAGTCCATTTACAGAAGGTGTTTGAAGTGATGACCAATGGTATCAATGCAGCACTGCAATCTTCTTATCATGGATTGAGTGGCATTCCTTATTACATCGGCACTTACCGAAACACATGCTCTGACAATTCTTTCTCACATATCATCAGCGTAGTTGGAACGTCTTTATAAACAATGTCTTTTATGAATCCTCACAAGAGAAAATCCAGAGGTGTCAAGTCTGGTGAACGAGCCGACCATGACACATCTCCTCCACATTGTAACAATTCATGTTGAATGTTACTTAACATAAGTTTCTTCTGCCTGGTCCATTGATGAATGAATGCTAAAATTTCATGCTTAACAAAATTTATTTGCATTAATTGACATCCGAACTGCACACTTGTCATGTAAACAAAACACGGACAGACTTCACTGATCTGTTTGACTACCAAAAGTAACTTCAAAACTGACTTGTCGCAGCATCGCTGCATTTTTTTATATAGAATTTTAACAACAGCTTCTAAAATAGTCCATTATTAAATTTGTACAATTTCAATGTTACAATTAAAATTTACAAAACGTAAAGAAACTGACGTTACAGCTGAATAAGGTATCAAATACAATATTTGAATAACAATCTTTTATAGTAATATCTTTAGTTTTCCATAAGAAAATCATTCTGAAATTTAATTGCAATAATGTCTCTCATATTATTCTACTTATGTAATTAATTACAGTTTGGTGTTTCCTAGCATTGAATGACGTTACAAATAAGGCCTCAAATTATGAAATTGGAAAACTGTGAGATGTAAACAATTGGAGAGTTAATTAGAAATGTAATTACAAAGACTATTAATTGCCAAGGAAGACATAAAAATAAATAACAAATGAAAAAACATCGCTTGGTAATAACTTTTAAGATGATTCTCAAGATAAAGATGTTTTCTATTAGTGGATCTTTAGATTACCATTTTGTTAATTAGAAGCATTGATTTTTCATGCTAACACTGCTGCAGTTTCTAGTTATTTATTGCTCAGGACTTATCACTTCAATTTCTTGTTTAGTTACTTAGTATAGGTACATAATTTTATCAATGACAACAATCCACCGATAATTATGACAACGCATGATCTTCTAGAACATTCCATATGCCTTCACAATGAATATAAAGTTTTTTATCAAATAGGACAAAATGATATACATAAAGACACACATACAAGGCCTTAGGAAGCACTGAATTGCCCGATAACTATTCAGATGCATATAAAAAAAAAAGAAGGTGGAATCAGACATTTCATATGAATTTTTGGGAAGGCTATATCGTTATAGTGTCCAATCCAAGGATTTTGGAATTGTCTCTGCAACTCACTTCTAGCCACCAGTGAAAAATGTGGCGGACATGCATCGTGTTGATACCACATTCTGTTCCTTGTTCCGAAAGGTATTTCTTCCAATAACAGACCTAATGTTTCTTGCAGGAATGTGGTGTACTTCCTACCATCAAGATATCCTCCGATGAAATAGGGACTTATAATTCTGTCCTCCAGAATCCCACACCGTACATTCACCGACCATGGTTTTTGGCGTGCAACTTGCTGCAGCCAACATGGATTTTCAGTTGCCCAATATTGCATGTTATGCAAATTAACATTTCCATGGTTCATCAGTAAATAAAATCAAATTAATAAATGTGTCATCCCTCTGAATCTGAAGTTGAGCCCATTGGCAGAATTCAATGCGACACATATAATCTGTACCAGTGAATTCTTTGTGGAGACTGATATAGTAAGAATGATATTTATGGCGATCCAGAACACGAACACTACTACTCTGGCTCATGCCAGATTCTCTTGTGATTTGACGCGAACTAATACAAGGATCTCGAACCACAGTGGCAATAGTACCAATTTCCCTTTCCTCGTTAGTAACTTTACTTTGCCGGATATGTTTCCGATGCGTTAAAGATTCAGCAGTTCTCAATTTATCATACACATATTTAAATTTCCAATATGTAGGGTGAGTACACTGAGGAAATCTTTCAGCATATAGGTCTCTAGCTCAAATGAATTTCATTGGTATTCTCTGTAAATGAGAAGCATATCGACTTGTTCTTCGAAGGAACACATCATTCACATTCACTTGATTTGACAATACTAGTCTTAACGTACCTATTAGTATTGTATTGAAAAACCATCGAATGGTGTTTACATGCCAATGGCACGCTGTATTTGATGAAAATTTACTATTTGCATGATATACAAGAGAGAATTGTCAGAGCATGTGCTTCGATAAGTGCTGAAATGACATGGAATACCACTCAACCCATGATAAGAATATTGGAGCACTGCATTGATACCAATGGTCATGACTTCATACGCCTTCTGTAAATGGACATTTATGCCACCCTTCTGACCTTCAAAGACCTTAATGTTACGAATCATTGGATTCGTCTCAATAGCTGCTATCAGAAGTATAGAAGAATAAGTACCAAACTACAGCATCCCTAAAAAAAAAAAAAAAAGAAAGAAAGAAAGAAAGAAAGAAAGAGACACCAAACAAACAACAAAGTTGACCATTATTTCTGAAGCAACCCCACCTAGCAACAAATAACCAGCGTCATATTATGACCCCCATTGTCCCATGCAGCATTTGTCCCACATACTTTTCAGCTGCTATCATACTTTCGGAGTTATTCTAGGTGGCAATAGTTAGTGATTCACCCTGTATATACTTAAAAACTTCACAAATATATCAATCTGAGCTCTCTGTCCTATATTTTTTGAATCGCTAAAGATATTGTATGAAATCCTCACAATGCTGCACCTTATTTTTAAGTTCATCAGAAAAACAGGAAGTAAGACCATGGTTTATAATACACTGCCAGAAAAAAGTGCAACACCCTCAATGACTGTCTTTAATGGCAGCAGGATATAATATGTGCGGCATTCGTAATTCATTTGTCATGATCATAGGTGATCAGATGGCACTCATGAGATCTATCTGTGCACCATATGTTTTGACTTTGCATGCAATAACTGTGCCGAGTTTAAAGATGGAAAGTGTTTGTGACATTTATTCTAGGGTACAACCACACTCCACCAACAAGTACGTACTCTTATTGAATAGCTTCAGCCATTGAATGAGGTCATGTTGTGGGAAGCTAGTTGGACATATCGAGTATTGCTGCAGAGGTCTGTGAAACATTCCTACACCAGTGGACCAGCTTCCAGACATTCCCATAGTACACACGCATGTCAAGATTGACACATCTTGCGAGCAGCAGTGCTGGCCCACCAAACATCATCCAAGGGACAAACTCCATGCACTTCTTGCACCTGCTGTGTCATCGGGGGGCCATTGGGAACCATCTGGTTGCACCTGGATTAAAATCATGTGCCTCTTGTCAAGCTACCACTGATACCAACAAATCTGGCTACTATGGTGTTGTGAAAAGAGTTTCCTGGATAGTGGTATGGTGCTCTGTTGTCTTCAGAGATGAAAGTAAGTTCTGTTTGTATGTGACTGGTGGAGAAATGTGTATGGTGCAGGCCTGGTGAGCTGCCTATTCCAGAGCACATTCACCCACAATACACAGGTCCCATCCATGCTTCAAAGTGTGTGGGGGACAGTCACATTTGGTGTTTCTGCAGAGTAAAGTAACCAGTGTCCGCTATGTTGCATAGGCTATTACCCATGTGCTATTGCCATTTCTTTGACAGGAAGGTGATGTGCTTTTTCAGCAGGTATGCATGTTCACATACAACTGCTGTGGCACAACATCCTGTTTGTGGTGTACAACAACTGCCTTGGCCAGCAAGATCACCAGACCTTTCACCCACTGAACATGTATGGTAGATGATGAAATGGGAACCATTGCCAAATTGCAATGAAAGGTGCAAGATTCTTGGGTTAATCTATCACAGGATGCCATTTGGCACCTTTATGATCATTTGCATGTGAAATACTGTGGCGTCTGTTTCACGAATTTGTCATCATATCCCTTACAATCGTGAACAACCTGTCACATCACTTGTCAATAAAATTATCTTCTCCTGAAGGATGCTGCACATTCCACTGAATAATCTGGTATGAGACCTCAGTCTGTCAAAGCAAGCTGCCCAAGTTCTAGCTTCGAGATTAAAATAACTGTCTACAACCAGACATTAAAATAACAATGTACCAGACAAAAAAAGAGCAACTTTTGCAATACTTCGGACGAGACCGTGAACTTGTGTATTGAAATAACATTTTGAGACTTTCCAAAAATTGGGATTACAGGAATATCAACCACAACAGTGGCAGCTTTTCATAGACAGGTCCACTAAAAGCTGAAAATGTGTTTTATTGCACAACTGTAACCGTTATGCATTTGTGCCAATTGTGCACTCCAGGTTTGCCAAGTTAGTGGAATTTCCACTACATTTGGTGAATTTTATACACTGTCAGCACATGAAATTTTGCATTTATTGCACGACAGATTTTTTAACAGATTTGTGGATTGATGTCAGCAACAATATTTTTCCGTTTAATTCAGTCTTTCCATTATAAAATTTGAAACTATATTTAGTGTGAAAAATTCTGAACTGGCAACAATATGGCTCCAGCTAACTCTTAATAATCAGATTTCAATATAGTGTTTCCCCTGCCTCAACACAACAGAACAATCCTTTCCAGTCTTAGTTCTTTGGTTTTAGCATTGCAGTTACAAGTTACCGTGGACCGAAGTCAGTACAGTGCATAGTGTTGAATTGTTAATGTTTACGGTGCAGTTAATCGCGTTGTAATTGGTAATTTTCTTTACTCATATTAGTTGTCTCATCAAAAAGGACAAAACATACACCCAAAAGTTTAGAAAAGAGTGGCTTAGCAACAAACAATTGAAAGACTGGCTTCTTGAGATCCCTGCCAATCCTGTGTGTGACGTCGATTTTGGCAGTGCAATTAAAATTCGTGTTTGTCAGATTTCGTGAATCATTCAAAAAGCAAAAAGCATGTAGAAGCTGTGGCACCCTTTTCTTCACAGGGGCAGTTGAATCTAGATGCACATGTAGTAAGGCAGTCCAATGAAGTTTCTGTTGCAGAAGCTGCATTTTGTTTATTGTAGCTACCCATTCTGCAGCCTTTCAAAAAGTTGTGTTTGCACAGAAGCAAGTGTAGTGGTGTGTGTGTGTGTGTATTGAACCGGGGACCTAGAAACAATGGAGAGGCTTTGTCCCACTGTAGCCCTCAGTGGTTCACAGCCCCACAACAGGTTACAACAGACCACCTACCTCACTGCCACCCCACACTGAACCCAGGGTTATTGTGCAGTTTGGGCCCCAGTGGACTACTGTCCAATGGAAACAAATCAGCAATACTGAGGGAAACAAATCAACCAGTTCGCTTGCAGAAGCGGAAGTGTTAAGACGTGCTACGCGGTCGCTCTTCCGTGTGACGCTTGTGTTTACCTACTAGTGCACGTGCGTAACAGCTTTCGTTTGGTACGGTTTTCTGTTAGGCACATTAACACCAGACATTACTATCGGTGACGGCAAGCCCCGCCATGTATGGTGGGGTGTATGGAGAAGGTGATGGTGACTTCGACGCCCCTATGGGACAACATCAACAACAACCACCTGCCCAGCGGCTACATCCAGAAGCAGCACCCTTACCAGCTCCTCCAGGAACTACATTGGACAACACGACGGCTATGATCAGCCACTCGTTAGCAGTTGTTCGGGGAGAATCTGGAATACAGCTGGCAGATGAGCATATGGATTTATCGGAACAGGATTCCTCCAGCTTCTCCGCTACGAGAAACAAGCGACAAAGTGAGGTCAGTCTGGATTTAAGAAATTCCAAAACCTTCATAGCAGACGCTAATCAACCCTTACCTGTAACTGACGTTTCAAATGTAGCTGACCCCCCTGTAGCAACTGCTTCTGGGCTCACTCCTAACCAACATGCTGCAACTAACACCCCTCCTGTGGGACCTGCACCTACACCGAGGTCTCTCAACTTTTACAAACGTACAGATAGGGGACCATTCGTAGTTTATATGGAATGTTTGGACAAAAACTTAGGCCACTTGCACCCTATGGCACTAGGGAAATTATTGCATATTTCCTTGCCAGAAGTGAAGAATTCTATCCTTAACATCTCTTCAGCAGGAAAAACAAAAGTTAAGGTGGAACTGAAAACCCCAGACAAGGCTAATTTCCTAGTTACCAGTGAGGTATTAAAGTCAAAAAATATAGAAGTTTACATTCCTTCCTTTGTTGTCCATAAACTGGGAGTAATCAGGAAAGTAGACACCAACCTTGAAGAAGCGGAGATTTTGGAAGTCGTACAATCTCCCTTCCCCGTTGTAGGCGTTCGGAGGTTCACGAAGAGATATGGTAAAGACCAAATCGTTAAATTGCAGACCTGTTTGTTAACCTTCGCCTCTCAAACCTTACCGGAAGCCGTGTCTATTCACGGAACAAGATGTCCCGTAGACCTTTATGTACCAACTGTCAGGCAGTGCTTTAATTGTCTTCGTTACGGGCACATCAGCAAACAATGTCGATCTCAGATGAGATGCATTAAATGTAGTGGTCCACATAATGTTGAATCCTGTGTCTCACCTATCACTATTTGCGCTCATTGCGGGGGACAACACGCATCCACGGACCATTCCTGCCCGGAATACCATATACGGCGACGAGCTCAACAATTAGCTACGTTCAATAACATTGACTTCAGGGATGCGCTGTCTATTGCTCGTATGCCAACCTATGCATCCGTCACCGGGGTTCAACAACATCACTTGCCAGCTCCGATCATTCCTGCTCCAACAAATTTGAGTTCTCCGGACTTTCAAAACCCACAACTCTTCCCGCCGCAAGCATGCAGAGTCAACAACGCGGAAGTGGGGACGCAACTCAGTGTGCAACTGTGCCCCATCAGACACACGTCGCTTACCGGCCTCCCCGGCGGCAGGCGCAAGTAAACAACCCAAGTAACGTTCGTGAGTGGTCTCAGTACCGCAGCCTGTTATATCCCATGCAACATTCACTCACTCCTATCAGCCAAAATCCATACCAGCCTGCTGCTCACAGATTAGCAACCCCACAAGTGCCGAATCAACGACAGCCTCAAGGTCATGCTGAACTTATAGATAAGATAATAAATGTGATTGATATTGTCATGCAAAACATGAGACAAAATAGTGCTATGAACAATTCCGATATCCGGCACCTCGTTACTGGCATATTTCAATCTCTCTCTCCCTAAATTATGGCAGCTTTAAAAGTATTGCAGTGGAATGCGAGATCGGCTAATTCTAATAGAGAAAGCTTGCAACGAGAACTGTTCGTAAGTCAGCCTGATATCGTTCTGTTATGTGAAACTTGGTTCAAATTCGAATGAACTGTTCGCTTTCAAAATTATTCTATAGTAAGGGAAGACCGTCTCGATGGGTGGGGCGGAGTAGCTATACTGGTAAAAACTTCGCTGCCGCATCGACCACACCCGTTACAAGTACCTGTCACCAACCTTGAATTAGTTGCTGTGGAGATATGAACTGCCCACAAAACCTTTACAGTTGTCTCGTTGTATAACGCTCCCCACCACAGTATCGTGGAAGATGACTGGAGACAATTAATAAGTCAGCTTCGTCCTCCCTTTATCGTAGCTGGAGACGTGAATGCCCACCATGTAGCGTGGGGAGGAGACGTGACAGACAGGAACGGCAGGACCTTGATAAGCGTTATCGAAGATAATAACCTAGTGATACTCAATGATGGCTCTCCTACTATGATAACTTCACCTCTCCGCAGACCCTCCGCAGTTGATGCAACTCTTTGCACCCCCTGCTTTACTGAAATATCTAATTGGTGCGTTAAAAAGGATTCAATGGGATCCGATCATCTCCCAATAGAGTTTCACATTAACATCAACGTCGATACTACGCACATCTGTTACTCTAATAGTACGTGGAAAATCAAGGAAGCCAATTGGGCCTCTTATAAGGAAACGGTTCGCCGGGCACTCGCAAATACGAGACGTGACTTACGAGACGACGATGCATACCCAGTTTTACTCAGTGCTATGAACATCGCAGCTGGCATCAGCATCCCTAAGAAAAAAGAATTTACAGTAATGAAGCATCTCCTCCTTGGTGGAATTCGGAATGCTTTCGGGAAGTTGCGAAGCGACGACTCGCCTTGGAAACCTATCGTCAGAATCCTTCATTGGACAACTTCTTGGCTGTACAAAAAGTGAATGCGCGAGTTACCAAATTCCTGAAGAAAACCAAGAAGGACAGTTGGAAACAATTTTGCCTGTCCCTAAATAATGAAACCAGTATGGCAAGCATCTGGCATAAAATAAAAGCTTTTAGAACAAGAAGACTGTCTTCCTCCCCTCCTGCTACCACGGCCTGGTTAGAGGAATTCATAGATACAATCGCTCCTCCCACGGTGCCATTTTTAAATCATCGGTTCCCTGCTGAAGAAGACCGCTATCATGTTCTCCTTCGTCCTTTCTCTATAGAAGAACTCAACGAAGCTATTAAAGTATCGAGCGACAGTTGCCCTGGCACTGATCATATACATTACTCTATGCTTGCACACCTGCCTATAGAAGCGAAAGACTTTCTCTTGAACATTTTTAATCGGTACTGTATGAAGAAAGACCTCATATCAACATGGACGACGCAAGTAATAATTCCAATTCTCAAACGTGGTAAAGATCCAAATGTTGGTACTAATTATAGACCTATTGCCTTGTCGTCGTGCGTTGCAAAAACACTGGAACGAATGGTAAAAAGGAGACTAGAATGGTGGCTTGAAAAAAGTAATTTGTTGCCTCGGAGTCAATACGGCTTCAGAAAAGGCAAAGGGACCATGGATAACCTGTTTTTGCTTAATATGAATATCACGTCAGCCTTTCAAACGAGAGACAGTAGTGGCAGCTTTTCTTGACGTTAAGGGTGCATATGATCACGTACAAATACCGATACTCTTGGACAAGCTGGCAGGATTCGGAATTCCTTCACGGATGATCTACGGTATCAGTACCCTGATTACTCAAAGAATGATCTACGTCCATTTCAAAGGTACCATGATCGGACCTTTTAATGTCTCCCAGGGCTTGCCGCAAGGTGCAATTTTAAGTCCTCTCCTGTATACTCTATATACGCACGACCTAGAACGCATACTTACTCCCCCCACAAAAATCCTACAGTATGCTGATGATATATGTGTTTATTCTATTGCTGCTTCATGTCTTCAGGCCAAAACGGCATTAACCACAACCATCGCACACATCGATGAGTGGCTCTCTATCAATGGGCTGGAGATCTCGGCTGAGAAATCAGCAGTCGTTCCCTTCTCCAAGTCGACGTCAGCTCGCACTGAAGATCACATTACCTGTGGCAAGTACACCTTCCAAATAAAATCTCACGTTCGATTTCTGGGGATGATTTTTGACTCTCGGTTAAGCTGGGCGCTCCACATCCGATCCACCGTTACCAAGTGTGAAGAAGGTTTAAATGTAATCAGATCACTCACTCGTATCTGGTGGGGAGCGCACCAGAGTGTTTTACTCACCATGTACTGAGGGATAATTCGATCTCGATTAGACTATGGCTGTCAATTCTACCACACTGCGTCAAAGATTCATCTCTCCAAATTAGATACTCTTCAATATAGAGCCATTCGTTCCTGTCTTGGAGCCATGCGATCGACGCCCACCAACGCCCTTTTAATAGAAGCAGGGGAGATGCCCTTGAGCATTAGGCGCCAAATGTTATCGGACAAATTCTACATTCAAGGCATGGCCATTATGGACAGTTCCATCTATCAAAGTAGAGACTGCATTTATCGACTGTGGATTGCATCCCACAGAAGGAATAAAGTGCCAGCCGTTTGTGCCAGCTTTGACTCTTGGTCACCTGTCATACATTCTATACGGCGTTCAGCGCATCTACCTGTTTTTGAATATGATCTTCAAACGCTCTGCTCTCAGATCCCAGTCCATTATTTAAGTGCAACCTGGCTGGACAGTACTAATGTCAACGTTGGCTTCAATCGTCTCGTTCAAGCACAATGGCCGGGTTTTCTCTGTGTATATACTGATGGCTCCAAAATTCCGCAAGAAGAGTGTACAGGATGCGCTTTTTTCTGCCCTCAGATCCAGATCCGCAAAACCTTCAAACTGCCTACGAGCACTTCTATTTTTACGGCGGAGACAGTGGCAGTTTTGGAAGCACTTAAGTTTGTCTCTAGCAGTTCCTTCCCCAAGATATTGATAGTATCTGACTCGCAAAGCGTTCTTAATAACATTCAGTACAGTCGATTGAACAAAACGACCAACAGTTATATCTTGGATGTGATATTTGAATATATTCGCAGCACACGCACGGGCCGGACGATCCATTTGTTGTGGGTACCTTCCCACTCTGGTATCGTCTATAACGATGAAGTCGATGCATTAGCCAAACAAGCGGCAACGTCAGGCACTGTCCTGGATCTGCAGCTTCCTTATACAGACTACTTACGTGCAGTCAAGGATCATGCAAGACAACAATGGCAGGAAATGTGGAACATTTCTCAACAGACAAAAGGCGGTTATTACGCAGTGCTACAACCTCGGATTCCTTCATAGCCGTGGTTCATGAGGACACATCTGGACCGATCCACGATTTCTACCATCATAAGACTCCGCTTCAATCATGCCTCTTTCCCACAGCATCTACATCGGATCAACGTTTACAGTTCACCAGCATGTGAGTGTGATCCTGAGTCGGAAGCTGATGTCAACCACATCTTATTTATGTGCCCCAAATTTGACCGTGAACGGTTGGTCTTTTTGAAGATATTGCTGAGTATGGGCTACCATCTTCCTCAATCAGCTTCTTCTCTTTTGTGTACTAAAGACGTTCGTCTATATAAAGTGATCGTTAACTTCATCAAGAGTACTGGTCACAATCTGTAGGTTTTAATGGTGTACGTCAATTATAAATATGTCTTGCTGATGAAGATATTTCAGAATTGGTGTGAAGTGTACGCCAAGACAATTTTAATTATTTTTCAATTCAATTCAACTTTTAAAACATTAAGTACAAAACTGTAACAGTTAAGCTTTTTATTCTTGTAAATATGCATTTCTGTATTTGTTTATTCAATTATGTGTACATTGTCATTGTGTTGCCGATGGCTAAATTGAGTACACACTCAAAGGCCAAATAAATAAAAACAAATCAACAATACTGCCGCATTCTGGAATGAAATTAGGTCACACAGAGATGCCAGCAGCTTAAATCCTTTCTGAGAACTCTTGGTCTGGCTATTATGCTTTTGGTTTTACCATGGTCCAATGCAGGGGTGGAAAGGGCCTTTAGCCAACTAAATTTGGTAAAAACGTCTCTCCAGAACAGACTAACTACTATTGTGGTGAACGCCATAATCACAATAAGAGCTGTTCTTAATCATGTTGGTAAGTGCTGTAACAATTATGAGCTGCCGGAGAATGTTCTGCAAGAAATCGCCACCTTGACAGCATATGCCGGAGGGATACCTTCACTTGGTCCCAGTGCTTCAACAGACAATCTACGGCAGGATGAGGAGGAAAATGAAATACTGTGGCTTGCACTACATTAATGTGGAGTGGGATCTGAACTTAATGAACTTCCCTTTATTAGTAGTGTAGTAGTAGTAGTATGCCATGAAGATGACAAAAAATTTCTTTGTTAAGTTATTAGTGCATTGATATTTCGTTTTTAGGAGGCTAAATAATAATAATAATAAGCATTTAGCGGATTTTAGCAGAATTTTAACTTCAGTTTAGCAGAATAAATCTTTCTGTGTTGGCAATGTTGGTGCACTCAACACAACTTACTGAAAAATATGATGTATCAAAATGCATTTGGAGAATCTTCATTATCACGAGCATCAGTGGTTTATGTGCACTGATCTCAAGATGGTAAATCTCTTGCTTGGCCAGCATGGTGGACACACAAAGTACCCTCATTTTATTCACATGTGTGATAGCAGGGCCACCCAAGACCAAGACTAAGGGAGAACATGACAGTAACAGCGAACATTATCAGTGAGCCATTGATTGACAGAAGGTACAAAGGTACATCATTCTTCCACCTGTTCATATCAAGCTAGGATTGATGAAGCAATTTCTTAAATCTGTAACTAAAGATGGCAGTTGCTTCAAATACATTTGTAAATTATTCACTGATCTAAGTAATACAAAACTAACAGCCAGTATCTTTGATGGTCATGGAATTCAGAAACTCATGAACAATTCAAATTTTACACAATAAATGACTGGTGCTGAGGCTTCTAAATGGTGTGTTTTTGTTGCAATTGTCAAAAACTTCTGGGGTAAGAGGAAAGCAAGCAATTTTTAGGAATTGGTGCAAAACATGTTGTTACACTCAACAGAGTTGTAATATGAGTATCAAAGTACACTTTCTCCATAGCCACCTTGACATAGTTTCTGAGAATATGGCTGATTCCACTTAGGAACAAGGTGAGAGGTTCCACTAGGATATAAAAGTCATGGAAGGAAGGTACCAAGGTAGATGTGGCAGGATATTGTCACAGACAAAGCTGAGTAGCACTGTGGTGTAGTGGTTATGATACTAAACTGCGTTCAAAACTCACCTGGACTGTACAGTTTTAAATTCTATATTTGGTTAGAGTACATTCTAGAAGTATCCACAAATGTCAAGAATCATTGTACTGGAATGTTCTGGACCTGTATATATACTGTATGTGTTCTGGCCGGAGGCAGTTCGCTCCACTCTTGTATGTGCAAGTGCAGAATAAACCTTCGTTAAGTGAAGTTAGTCTTCGTCATTCATCTAATTACACCTTCTTTTACATGACATTATTCTGGTGGAGACACTTGGTAGTGGAACTTGTGATAGAGCACATTATCAACGACACAGTGGCTCCCATCAGGCCACGACAGAGCCGCCGTTTATGATGCGAGAAACCTGAGTTCAAGCCATATTCAACAGACCACAATCTACTGGAGACAGAAGAAGAAGAGGACATTACGATGACAGCAACTGTGTGCCACCACATGAGACATCCTTCTGGGTTCTATGGTGACAATGGCCAAGATCCAAACAAGTGGCTGAAGGTATGTGAGCATATAGACAAATTTAACAAATGGGATGACACCGTGTGTTTGGCTAATGTATTTTTCTATTTGCGGAGCACAGCCAAGCAATGGTATGAGAACAACGAGGAAAAGTTCACAAGCTGGGAAGTATTCCAGACGGAACTGCGCAAGTATTTCGGCGACACACGACAGAAGTGCAAGGCTGAAGATAAATTAAAGTGCAGGGCACAGCATCCAGGGAGAAACTAAAGCATCTTATATACCAGACATCTTTAAACTGCGTAAAATAGTGGATCCTAGAATGAAGCAGGAAGATAAGGTTGCACATCTCATGAAGGGTGTTGCTGAGGACATGTATCAAGCTCTACTCCTGAAGGAGGTTTCGACAGCATACAACTTCTTAAAATGGTGCCAGCAATGCATCAAAAAAGAATTACATGCAAGAAGTTTGAATGGCTTTCAAACATATCGATGTCTGTGATGGAGGAAGCAACTGATTTCACAAGTGTTCTTCATCAGATAGTGAGACAGGAGGTTCAGAAGGCACTTGGACTGCACGGCGAGCAAAAAACCGAGACGCTTCAAGAGGTCATAAGGGAGGAAGTGGAACAGACATTGAACCCAATCTCTCGTCCTTCATTTCCCTTTAAAACGGTGAAAAAGTTGAGACGCAGGCGGAGTTACGTTCCTACAATGCCACATGAGGAACCTGTTTGGGCCCCAAGGAAGACTGATGTCTGAAGAACCCAGGATAACCAACCAGTATGTTTCCACTGTGGATGACTGGGACATGTGGTGCGCTATTGTCGAGAAAGGCGGCGGATATTTGATGACGCCCGTGCCAGAAGACAGCAGACCGATCTTAGCCGACGCCAACCCCAGGATGACGAAGATGAACAAGAAGACAAGAAGATGTGGGTGCAGGACAACGTAGGTCACCACTGCCACAAGCTAGCCGCTGGAGATGATGCTCCCCAACACACCAGTCAAGGTCTCCATCACCATTTAGAAGTGTCAGCTGATCACCTAGCTGCCGCAACCTGGAAAACTAAAGGATGCGACTTTTTTTGGAGGTGAGGCCACTGGAGAGAAAAATCCTCTGCCATCAATCACTACAAAAATTATAGGAAACTATACTGATATCCTCATGGATGGCTGATCAGCCCAAGCTCTTGTGGACTCTGTAGCATCATATTCACAGTCATTTCAGAGAAGTACCATCGCCAGTTGCAGAAAACTGTATTCGGCAACAACAAAACATCTCTGCTGAAGGTGGCTAATGGGAAATATGTAAAACCTACAGAGAAGATGTACCAATCATGTGGGTGTAAGTGGCCATACACAGCCCATAGAATTCATCATCTTAAAAGAGTGTAGTCATGACGTCATCCCTCGGATGGGAGTTTTGAAAGTTTCTCAGGAATTATAGAGTGTGGTCGCTTGAAGATTATGCTAGACGAGATGAGATACTGTCGACAGCATTCGAATGTGTGGAGACTATGTGTGCTGCATGAAGTGATCATTCCTGCAGTCAGTGCGAGAAAGGCAACTGTAACATGTCATGCCATGTATCAACACATGGATCTTGCAGTGGAATGTAAGAGAAGCATACCAATGAAGAACAACTTGGTCATCCCAGCCTCTGTTGTCTTGTTTAAGAACGGATTCGGTGAATTGTGGATAGTTAACTGTCACTGAGAACCGCAGATCCTTCCAAGATGCATGTGCATAGTAAACGCTGAGTCGTTAACTGAAGAACAGCTGAGCACCATAGAAACCTCCCATGCCAAATCTGAGGGCAAAATTAGCGTTACTACTACAAGACAACATCTTCTAGATCGACTATCACCAGATCTCCCTAAGGAACAACAGAAGAAGCTACTTGCCATCCTTCAAGAGTTCTCTGAATGCTTCAATCCACAGGTGAAGAGCAAATTAGACAAATCGACGGTGAAGTACTGGATTAGCACTGGAGACCATCAACCAATAAGCCAGAGAGCATACGGTGCGTCAACAACGGAATGTCAAATAATTCGTGACGAGGTAGAGAAAATGATGAAGAATGACATCATTCAGCCTTCGCAGAGCCCATTGTCCTCATCAGTGCTTCTTGTCAGGAAGAAGGATGGAAGTTGGGCGCTTCTGTGTTGATTACTGAAAGCTTAATAAGATAATTAAAAAGGACGTTTACCCTTTTCCACGAATTAATGATACACTAGATTGTCTGAAGGGGGCTAAGTTTATCTCAACCATGGACATGTACTCAGGATACTGGCAAATAGAAGTAGATGAGGCTGACCGCGAGAAAACTGCCTTCATCAGCCCTGAGGGACTGTATGAGTTTCAGGTACTGCTGTTTGGTTTGTGTAATGCACCAGCAACTTTTGAAATGATGATGGATAATGTTCTAAGGCACCTGAAGTGGATGATATGTCTTTGTTATTTACATGACCTCATAGTGTTCTCAGAGACATTTGATGAACATATAAAAAGACTGAGGGCCACTCTTAAGTGTCTCCACCAAGGCGGACTGAAACTTAATCCAAGAAAGTGTCTCTTTGGAGCAAAAGAAATCAAAATAATTGGACGCCTTGTGTCAAGTGAAGGTGCGCAGCCAGCCCAGAAGAGGTGAGATCTATAACAGAATTTCCTATTCCTAAAAGTATTAGAGATGTGAGAAGCTTCCTTGGATTATGTTCTTATTACTGTTGTTTTATCAAAGACTTTTGTATCAAAGCCAGGCCACTCCAAGAGTTGTTAAAAGCTGATGCTAAATTTATCTCGATGTGCTGTGAAAAGGTCTGACGACTGACCCTGTACTTGGTCTGCATGATGAGAGAGCACCTGCAGAACTACACACAGATGCCAGTGGGTATGGGATCGGTGCTGGTCTGGTGCAAATTTCAGATGGAAAAGAGAAGGTTATAGCCTATGCTTCTAGGACACTTACAAAAGCTGAGAGAAACTACTCAGCTACAGAAAGTGACTGTCTTACTGTGATCTGGGCCATGTGCAAATTTTGACAGTATCTCTATGGAAGGCCACTCACAGTTGTTACAGACCATCATTCACTTTTTTTGGTTGACAGGTCTTAAGGATCCAACAGGATGACTTGCCAGGTGGGCACTACGTCTTCAAGAGTATGACATTACCATGGTGCACAAAAATGGAAGAAAACACCAAGATGCCGACTGTCTCTCAAGAAACCCCTTGCTAGACCATCAAGACTTTGATGAATATAGTGACTGTCTTGCTGCAGTCCAGGATCTCTCTGCCAAGCAGAAGAAGGACGCCAAGATATCTCAAAATATGCTTGCCTTAAAGCGGTCAGAGGATGTGAAAGGACAATTTAAGGTAGTTAATGGATTACTTTGAAAGAAAAACTTTGGTCCGTTTGGAAAGAGGTCACTACCAGTGATTCCTAAACACATGCGCTTAGATGTTCTAACAGAAATTCCATGACACACCTGAGGCCGGACATGTAGGATTTATTAAGACCTACAATAGAATCCACAAGAGATTTTTCTTCCAGGTTTATTTAGGAGTGTCTGTCATTATGTGTCGCACTGTCGAGAGTGCCAGAGGAGAAAGGCAGTGTCTCAGAAATCACTTGGCCGACTCATAACAATTCCACCAGCCGAAACGCCTTTCCAGCATGTTGGGATTGACCTGCTCAGACAATTTCCAATGTCTGCTAGTGGCAATAGATGGATTATTGTTTGCACTGATTATCTGACATGCTATGCCATTACAAAAGCCGTGAAAACAGCCGAAGCATCCAAGGTAGCCAAATTCATTTATTAAAACACGGTGCCTCAAGGTCATTAATTATGAATCGAGAGAAAGTTTTTCAGTCAAATATTGTGACAGAGATAAATCATCAGTTCAACATTACTCATCACATGACGACTGCCTACCATTCGCAAACTAATGGGCATATTGAACGCCTTAATAAGACCTTGGCCGACATGGTATCAATGTTCGTCAATGTTGAGCAGAGCAACTGCGATGAGCTGCTACCTTCCATGACGTTTGCCTACAGCACCACCAAACAAGACACCACAGGATTTACGCCATTTTTCCTGGTGAATGGGCATGAGGTGACTATGATGATGGACACTTTGTTTCCATTACATCCTACATTGGCCAGGTGTTAACCAGAGCTGAGGAAGCTCAGCAGTTAGCTCTACTCCGTGCACTGCAGGCTCGAGAAAATGGCCGCCAAAGGTATGATGCGAGCCACCGCATTGCTGTCTACCAGCCTTGTGAGATCGTCTGGATCTTCACTCCTGTTCGGAATGTTGGTCTCTCTGAGAAGCTCCTCAGTCGTTACTTAGGACCTTATAAGGTTGTAAGTCAGTTGTCTGATGTTACTTACGAAGTTGTAGATTTTGACCCCGACACAAGACGATGAAAGATCAGAGATACAGTCCACATCCTTCGAATGAAGCCCTATAAGGATCCTGCAACCCAGGGAAAATTTGAAGCTCCAGTAACAGGCAACAAGCAGAAAGGTGACGAAGAGCGTAGCAGCAAAAGAAGTTCTAAGAAGATCACTGCGAAGGCGAGAATCAGTCATCAGCAATCAGAGTATGCATGACCGATGATTCGTTCCCGGAATAGGACGACATAACACCAGGACGCTGTTCTCTAAAGGGGAGAGCAAAGTCACAGACGAAGCTGAGTAGCACCGTGGTGCAGTGGTTATGATACTATAAATTGTTGCATTGAGGGTAGGTGGTTCAAAACTCATGTGGATTGTACAATTTTAATTTCTATATTTGGTTCGAGTACATTCTAGAAGTATCCCCAAATGTCAAGAATCATTGTACTGGAATGTTCTGTAGCCGTATATATACAGTATATGTTCTGGCCGGAGGCAGTTTGCTCTGCACTCTTGTATGTGCAAGTGCTGAATAAACCTTTGTTTAGTGAAGTTAATGTTTGTCATTTATCTAATTACAACTTCTTCTATGTGCAATATGATGGCAGACTACTGTTGAAGACTAGACGGGTCTGCTCTGATTTATCGTGCAGTAGTTGTTACACTGTAATTTAGCTTACTTTACATCCGCGAAGTTTTGCACTGTTTCTGTACTGTTTGTGACTTACCATATGGTATAAGTTTATTGTGTATTTCTGTGTGTTTTTCAGTGGAATCATATATTAATGTAGAGTCCTGATACTTCTTGGTGGTTGTGGCAAACAGATACATCCTGTTACACTTACGTCAACACTCTTCAGTCAAGAAATGGTTCCTGATCTGGAATTAAATGCACTGTTCGTCTATCAGCCCACACGCCTTCAGATAGGGAATCAAAATCTAGAGCCTACCAGACAAAATGGATGATATAGTTGACATCAGCAACCATAAGTTATCCTAAAATTGTTGAAACTTTTCTGGAAGAGAGTAAAAAAAAAAAAGCACAACATTGTCGACCAGTGTTATGAATTTGGGATCCAATAAGTGGCCTAATATGATATTGGTACATTTATTAACTTCTATTAACATACACCAGCTCATAAGCTGAGTTTGACTGGCGCAGTGAGCGGCAGTACCCTTCCAGTTGCTTTTAACTCAAAAATATTATCGTAGTTTGGATGTTTTTCACTTTTTATTGACTTATATCACCCATACAATGAACTACTTAGCTTCTAAAGCAAGACTTGAAAATATCAAGAAAAAGGCAGACTGAAAAGCATGTGGGAACCCCTTCAAAGGGAAGGTCAATATGCACTCTATTAAAAATGGGGTACTAGTTCCACTGTAAAAATAAACAGTAAAGGAGAAGATTACACGCTGTTTATGAAACCACCTTGTCATTCTCAGCAGTGGTTTAGGAAATCAAGCGTAAACTTAGATCAGGTAACTATTTGGGAATTTTAATGCAGTTCCTTCGAATCTACTTGCTCATTAAGTTGTGATGACTCATACTTAATTCTTACATAAAATTACATTAATTGTTTGAAGAAATTTGTGACTTTACCAAAGGACAGTTTCTGGTTAACTTTGGTCATCAACTAAATGACCAAAAATAATAATTATAAAAATCCACAGAGTTGTGTATATTGGTACAAATATATTCATAAGTTGTGAAAAGTAAACCAAGAAGCCTCACATTACTATCTTCTTCATTTTTACAATGTCTGAATTTGGAAACAACAAATGCCTGTAATATGTCAAAAATAAAAAGATTACCAGTAACAGATATAATTATTATAGTTCTAGAACTGTGCTGATGACCCAACTGTTGTGCATACTATACTGAGACAAACCTTCAGTTTGAGAAAGAAACCAAAAAACATAATTCTAGTATTACATCAGCTTAAACAGCTATTGATTACAAATTTCCAACAGTAAGCAAGCAGATATTTTAACTCTACCCAATTTCAACTCAGTCAATGTGAAACGTCAGCTATCTTTATTGCATCAAAATATTCAAGGACTGAGAAATAAAATTAATGAATTAACTATCTGCATAGATGAATTAGAGTCTTAAAACCCAGTTGACATAATCTGCTTCTCTGAACATCATGTGACCACTGGTATAGAACTTTTAAGTGTTACAGGGTTTAGGTTAGCACCTCACTTTTGTAGATCAGAAATGGAGAAAGGAGGAGTTACCACATTCATCAGGAACTGTCATAAATTTAAGAACATAGACATTCATAAATTCTGCCTAGAACAGCATATGGAAACATGTGCAACAGAAGTAGAATTTCACAAAAAATCCTTCATAATATTAAGTATGTCGAGCACCTGCAGGTAACTTTAATCTGTTCACAAACCACCTTGAAGCTGTACTGGCCCATTTAACAACCAAAAACAAAGAAATAGCGGTTGCTGGTGATTTCAATGTAGATTTCCTTAAAGACTCACCCAATAAGAACTTATTCGAGTTAGTAACACTATCATTCAACTTAATTCCCACTGTAAAGATCCCCACTAGGGTAGCCAATGGCTCACAAACAGCCATTGATAATATCTAGAAAAGTCCAATTAACAAAATTATATTACAAAATCAATAGTCAATGGCCTCTCAGACCATGACATGCAGTTGCTTCTGTTAAATGTTAATGCTGAATAGAATATAAAATCTGTTAAATCTGAGCCGGCCGTTGTGGCCTAGCGGTTCTAGGCGCTACAGTCTGGAACCGCGTGGCCGCTACGGTCGCAGGTTCAAATCCTGCCTCGGGCATGGATGTGTGTGATGTCCTTAGGTTAGTTAGGTTTAAGTAGTTCTAAGTTCTGGGGGACTGATGACCTCAGAAGTAAAGTCCCATAGTGCTCAGAGCCACTTGAACCATTTGTTGTATCTGAGCTCAAGAGGGTAATCAATAAGCCAAAAATTGATTATTTTAGGGCACTCCTCAGAGACATTCACTGGACTGATGTTTACAGTGCTCATGGCATGAATGAAAAATATAACACTTTTGCTTATAAAGTGCTTACCTTATTTGAACACTGTTTTCCCCCAAAACTTACCAAGGTTAGAGCACAGTCTACAAAGAAGCCATGGATTACTCAAAGAATAGGGGTGTCTTGTAAAACAAAAAGAAAACTGTATCTGTCAATCCGAAACAGTTCCAATGTTGATGCTATAGCACATTACAAGAAATACTGCAAACTATTAAAGACTGTAATACGGACATCAAAGCAAATATATTACAAGGAAAACATAGTCATATCACATAACAAAATAAAGACAATATGGGATATAGTGAAGGAGGAGACCGATAGAACCAGACATGAAGAGGAACAAATAGCATTAAGAGTAAATGATACATTGGTGACAGATGTGTATAGTGTTGCAGAACTTTTTAACAAACATTTTATAACTGTTACTGAAAAGATGGGGTTGTCAGGTTCGGTAGATGCTGCTATGGGATACCTCAGACCAGACATTTCAAGTAACTTCCATAATATGAATTTGACCAGCAGAAATAATGTTCATCATAAAATCTTTAAAATCAAAAACATCTAGTGGGTATGAAGAAATATCAACAAAGTTAATTAAAGAATGTTATTCTGAGCTAAGTAACATATTAAGCTATCTGTGTAACCAGTTGTTTATCAGTGGAATATTTCCTGAATGGTTGAAATATGCTGAAGTTAAGCCACTGTTTAAGAAGGGAGATAAAGAAATAGCATCGAATTTCTGTCCAATTTCACTGTTGCCAGCGTTCTAAAAATGTTTAGAAAAAGTAATGTACAATCGGCTTTATAACCATCTTATCTCAAATAACATACTGTCAAAGTCACAGTTTGTATTTCTAAAGGATTCTGATATTGAGAAGGCTATCAACACTTACAGTGAAAATGTGCTTAATTCATTAGACAAAAAATTGCAGGCAACTGGTATATTTTGTGATCTGTCAAAGGCATTTGACTGTGTAAATCACAATATCCTTTTAAATAAATTAGAATATTACAGTGTAACAGGAAAGCAAAATGGTTCAAATCTTATATCTCTGGCAGGAAACAAAGGGTGTTATTAGGAAAGAGACATGTATCAAGCTATCAGACATCATCCAACTGGGAACGAATTACATGTGGGGGTCCCACAAGGTTCCATTTTGGGGCCCTTACTTTTTCTTGTGTATATCAATGACCTTTCATCAGTAACATTACCAGATAACAAGTTCGTTATATTTGCCAATAATACAAACATTGCAATAAAAAGCAAATCAAGTGTAGTCTTGAAAAGAGCAGATAATAAAATATTTGTGGACATTAATCACTGTTCCTAGCCAATTCTTTGTCACTAAACTTTGAAAAAACACACTACATGTAGTTCAGAACTTGTAAGGGGTGTCCCACGAGTATATGCCTAACATACAATGACAAGCAGATAGAAGAAGTGGACAGTGTTAAATTCTTGGGATTACAGCTTGATAATAAATTCAACTGGGAGGAGCACACCACAGAACTGCTGAAGCGTCTTAACAAATCTCTATCTGCAATGCGAACTGTGTCAGACATAGGGGACATAAAATGAAAAAGCTGGCATACTATGCTTACTTTCATTCTATAATGTAATATGGGATTATTTTTTGGGTAATTCATCAAGCCAAGCTAAAGTTTTCCGGGCATAAAAACATGCAGTAAGAGTTATATGTGGTGTGAACTCAAGAACATCCTGCAGAAGCCTGTTTAGGGAACTAGGGATACTAGCTACTGCTTCCCAATATATTTATTCCTTAATGAAATTTTTCATTAAAAATATATCACTTTTTCAAACCAACAGCTTAATTCATGGAATCAATACTAGAAATAAGAATAATCTTCCCAAGGGTTTAAAGTCACTTAGTCTTGTACAAAAAGATGTGCATTATTCAGGAACACACATTTTCAATAACTTGCCAGCAGCCATAAAAAGCTTAACAACCAATGAAATTCAGTTTAAGAGAAGCCTAAAGGATTTATTGGTGGCCAACTCCTTCTACTCCACTGATGAAATTCTCAGTAAAACCAACTGATCATATATATAAAGTACAATATAAGTTCTGCACAATTTCAGTGCAGTAATGTGTTCATTGTAAATAAGTATTACAGTAATTGTATTACACATTTATTACCTTATACATAAATATAAAAAGTTTTACTTTAAATTCAGTGAATTAGTATTTGTAAAATGACTCTTTCATATAGTGTTCATAGAAAATGACGATCATTCCACTTGGGACTTGTGGGATGGTACATTAGCTTATTTGTTTTAGTTGTAAATATTTGTCATGTATTATTGTTTTTCTGACATGTTCCACATCCTGGAGGACCTCCTCACTACGGATCATATGGAATGAAAGTAAATCTAATCTAATAACCTAATCTACATAACATTACCACCACCTCCAGATATGTCCATGTACATGTATTTTACATACAGAAAAATGGATTTTTCTGTATGTAAAACACATGCACATATCTGGAAGTGGTGGTAACGTTATGTAGATTAGTTCTACGTGGGAAAAATATATCTAAAAACAAAGATGATGAGACTTACCAAACAAAAGCGCTGGCAGGTCGATAGGCATACAAACAAACAGAAACATACACACAAAATTCAAGCTTTCGCAACAAACGGTTGCTTCGTCAGGAAAGAGGGAAGGAGAGGGAAAGACGAAAGGATGTGGGTTTTAAGGGAGAGGGTAAGGAGTCATTCCAATCCCAGGAGCGGAAAGACTTACCTTAGGGGGAAAAAAGGACAGGTATACATTCGCACACACACACATATCCATCTGCACATACACAGCAACAAGCAGACATTTGTAAAGGCAAAGAGTTTGAGCAGAGATGTCAGTTGAGGCGGAAGTACAGAGGCAAAGATGTTGTTGAAAGACAGGTGAGGTATGAGCGGCGGCAAATTGAAATTAGAAATTAGCGGAGATTGAGGCCTGGTGGATAGCGAGAAGAGAGGATATGCTGAAGGGCAAGTTCCCACCTCCGGAGTTCTGACAGGTTGGTGTTAGTGGGAAGTAGGCACCCTGCAAAACCTTTCACCTGACTCCATCAACCTCCTGACACCACCAACATCCCGCACCCCTACCTTCTACCTTCTTCCTAAAATTCACAAACCCAATCATCCTGGCCGTCCCATTGTAGCTGGTTACCAAGCCCCCACAGAACGCATCTCTGCCTACATAGATCAACACCTTCAACCCATTACATGCAGTCTCCCATCCTTCATCAAAGACACCAACCACTTTCTCGAATGCCTGGAATCCCTACCCAGTCTGTTACCCCCGGAAACCATCCTTGTAACCATTGATGCCACTTCCTTATACACAAATATTCCGCATGTCCAGGGCCTTGCTGCGATGGAGCACTTCCTTTCACGCCGATCACCTGCCACCCTACCTAAAACCTCTTTTCTCATTACCTTAGCCAGCTTCATCCTGACCCACAACTTCTTCACTTTCGAAGGCCAGACATACTAACAATTAAAGGGAACAGCCATGGATACCAGGATGGCCCCCTCATACGCCCAACCTCATACGCTTAGAGGAAGCCTTCTTGGTTACCCAGGCCTGCCAACCCAAAGTTTGGTGCAGATTTATTGATGACATTTTCATGATCTGGACTCACAGTGAAGAAGAACTCCAGAATTCCTCTCCAACCTCAACTCCTTTGGTTCCATCAGATTCACCAGGTCCTACTCGAAATCCCATGCCACTTTCCTTGACGTTGACCTCCACCTGTCCAATGGCCAGCTACACACGCCCGTCCACATCAAACCCACCAACAAGCATCAGTACCTCCATTATGACAGCTGCCACCCATTCCACATCAGACGGTCCCTTCCCTACAGCCTAGGTCTTCGTGGCAAACAAATCTGCTCCAGTCCGGAATCCTTGAACCATTACACCTACAACCTGAAAACAGCTTTCGCATCCCTCAACTACCCTCCCAACCTGGTACAGAAGCAAATAACCAGAGCCACTTCCTCATCCTCTCAAACCCAGAACCTCCCACAGAAGAACCTCAAAAGTGCCCCACTTGTGACAGGATACTTTCCGGGACTGGATCAGACTCTGAATGTGGCTCTCCAGCAGGGATACGACTTCCTCAAATCCTGCCCTGAAATGAGATCCATCCTTCATGAAATCCTCCCCACTCCACCAAGAGTGCCTTTCCGCCGTCCACCTAACCTTCGTAACCTCTTAGTTCATCCCTATCAAATCCCCAAACCACATTCCCTACCCTCTGGCTCTTACCCTTGTAACCGCCCCCGGTGTAAAACCTGTCCCATGCACCCTCCCACCACCACCTACTCCAGTCCTGTAACCTGGAAGGTGTACACGATCAAAGGCAGAGCCACGTGTGAAAGCACCCACGTGATTTACCAACTGACCTGCCTACACTGTGAAGCCTTCTATGTGGGAATGACCAGCAACAAACTGTCCATTCGCATGAATGGACACAGGCAGACAATGTTTGTTGGTAATGAGGATCACCCTGTGGCTAAACATGCCTTGGTGCACGGCCAGCACATCTTGGCACAGTGTTACACCGTCCGGGTTATCTGGATACTTCCCACTAACACCAACTTGTCAGAACTCTGGAGATGGGAACTTCCCCTTCAGCATATCCTCTCTTCTCGCTATCCGCCAGGCCTCAATCTCTGCTAATTTCTAATTTCAATTTGCCGCCGCTCATACCTCACCTGTCTTTCAACATCTTTGCCTCTGTACTTCCGCCTCAACTGACATCTCTGCCCAAACTCTTTGCCTTTACAAATGTCTGCTTGTTGCTGTGTATGTGCGGATGGATATGTGTGTATACCTGTCCTTTTTTCCCCTAAGGTAAGTCTTTCCGCTCCGCTCCCGGGATTGGAATGACTCCTTACCCTCTCCCTTAAAACCCACATCCTTTCATCTTTCCCTCTCCTTCCCTCTTTCCTGACGAAGCAACCGTTTGTTGCGAAAGCTTGAATTTTGTGTGTATGTTTGTGTTTGTTTGTGTGTCTATCGACCTGCCAGCGCTTTTGTTTGGTAAGTCTCATCATCTTTGTTTATATATATATATAAAACTTACCAAACGAAACCGTTGGTACATTGATAGAAACAATAACAAACACAAACACACACACAAGTTTCAAGATTTCGCAACCCACGGTTGCTTCATCAGGAAAGAGGGAAGAAGAGGGAAAGACGAAAGGTTTTAAGGGAGAGGGTAAGGAGTCATTCCAATCCTGGGAGCGGAAAGACTTACCTTGGGGGGAAAAGGGACAGGTATACACACACACACACACACACACACACACACACACACACACACACACACACACACACACACGTGTGTGTGTGTGTGTGTGTGTGTGTGTGTGTGTGTGTGTGTGTGTGTGTGTGCGCGCGCGCGTGAGTGTATACCTGTCCCTTTTCCCCCCCAAGGTAAGTCTTTCCGCTCCCAGGATTGCCCAAGGTAAGTCTTTCCGCTCCCAGGATTGGAATGACTCCTTACCCTCTTCCTTAAAACCCACATCCTTTCGTCTTTCCCTCTCCTTCCCTCTTTCCTGATGAAGCAACCGTGGGTTGCGAAATCTTGAAATTTGTGTGTGTGTGTTTGTGTTTGTTATTGTTTCTATCAATGTACCAACACTTTCGTTTGGTAAGTTACAGAATCTTTGTTTTTAGATATATTTTTCCCACGTGGAATGTTTCCCTCTATTATATTCATACATATGAAGAACATTATGAGAGCTGTGATACTACAGTATATGTAAATGCATATTTTGCACATATACAGTGCAAACTTTTTCCCGTCTGCTGTTACAATAAACGAGTACGTCTCTCTTCGCATAAATATTTCCAGAATGCCTCAACAACAGATCTAAATACATCAAATGAATCTGCAACTGTGAATAAGGACTACCATCAGCTGTAGAATAGAATGACGACAATGAAAATTTGTGCCGGAGCAACACACAAACCCGAATTTCCCGCTTATTGCAAGTGGTTACCTTACCATTAGGCTATCCATGCATGACACATGGCCAGACCAAGCTTCCATGTGTCATCAACCATGTGTCTAAGAAGAGCACTTGTACATCCATTATGTATATTCCCGTACAGGTCAGACATTGTATTGAAAGTTGCTTGCCAGGTATCAGCAAATAAATACAATATTGCAGTGCCTGTGTGCATGCACATCCAAAGGAACTTTGCATCGTAATCAGAATAACACAGGCACTGCAATATTGTACAGGTCCAAATACACACAACAAAAATAGTTTTGCATCACCCCGGTTCCGAGAGTTCTGGAACCTGTACAGAAAATTGGAACAGAGATCAACATAAAGATGATTTCCACCCTTTTTATTGCTCATGAAAACTACACATTGCATGTTGTACCACCATTCAGGGAGACCTTCAGAGGAGTTGGTCCAAACTGCTGTACACACCAGTACCTCTAATACCCGGTAGCATGTCCTCTTGAATTGAAGCATGCTGTATTCATCATGGCATACTATCCACAAGTTGATCAAGGCACTGTTGGTCCAGATTGTCCCACTCCTCAACAGCGATTAGGTGTAGATCCCTCACAGTGGTTGGTGGGTCACGTCGTCCATAAACAGCCCTTTTCAATCTATCCCAGGTATGTTCGATAGGGCTCATGTCTGGAGAACATGCTGACCACTCTAGTCGAGCGATGTTGTTATCCCAAAGGAAGTCATTCACAAGATGTGCATGATGTGGGCACAAATTCTCATCCATGAAGACGAATGCCTTGCCAATATGCGCGAATATAGTTGCACTATCGGTCAGAGGACGGCATTCACGTATCATAGAGCCATTACGGTGCCATCCGTGATCACCAGCAGCGTACGTTGGTCCCACATAATACCTCCCCAAAACATCAGGGAACCCCCACCTTGCTGCACTTGCTGGACAGTCAGGCATTCAACACGACCGGGTTGCCTCCAAACACGTCTCTGACGATTGTCTGGTTGAAGGCATAAGGGACACTCTTCGGTGAAGAGAACGTGATGCCAATCCCAAACGGTCCATTTGGCATGTTGTTGGGCCCGTCTGTACCGCACTGCATGGTGTCGTCATTGGAAAGGTGGACTTCAGGATGGACATCGGGAGTGAAGTTATGCATCATCAAGCCTATTGCACACAGTTTGAGTCGTAACAAGACGTCCTGTGACTGCACAAAAAGCATATTTCAACATTGTGGTGTTGGTGTCAAGGTTCTTCCAAGCCATAATCCATAGGTAGCAGTCATCCATTGCAGTAGTAGACCTTGGGTGGCATGAGCGAGGCATGTTATCGACAGTTTCTGTCTCTCTGTACTTCCTCCATGTCCAAACAACATCCCTTTGTTTCACTCCGAATGCCTGGACACTTTCCTTATTGAGAGCCCTTCCTGGCACAAAGTGACAATGCGGACATGATCAAACCTCAACATTGACTGTCTAGGCAGGGTTGAACTACAGAAAACATGAGCCGTGTACCTCCTTCCTGGTGGAATGACTGGAACTGACTGGCTGTCAAACCCCCTCCATCTAATAGGTGCCACTCATGCATGGTTTTTTACATCTTTGGGCAGGTTTAGTGATATCTCTGAACAGTCAAAGGGACTGTGTCTGTTATACAATATCCACAGTCAACATCTATCTTCAGGAGTTCTGGGAACTGGGGTGATGCAAAACTTGTTTTGATGTGTGTATGTAGTCAGATGATTGAGGTAAAAGTAGGAACGAATAGTATAGTTGCAGTATTTCACCTATTATCCTTAATTCCAATGTTAAAAAATTGAAAACAACTGAAAGATAAACATTTTAATAAAATTATGTGATTTAATTGCACATGACTTCTTATTAAAGTACAAAACATGGTTCCATATAAAATTAAACATTTACAAACACTGTTATGAAAAATGCCTGCTATGCTTGTAAAACATGCATGAAAATTGCACTTGCCAACAAATGTAGAACGTCAACATTTAGTTGACTTACACAGGAAATATGAAATTCCAAAATGACAATTTTACCGTATTGTGTATGTTAAAACTCTAAATAAAAAAATAATTTTCTCCAGCACGCTACGAATTAATTCAAGTTTTTCAATGATCTGTACTTCTGATCATTCTAACTTGCAGTAAACTTTTTCTTCTTCAGCTCTGACATATGTAGGTCCAGGAATATCATACAAAACTATTTTCTTAAGTAAAACAAATGTTATGTCTCCAAGTAAATTGAAAAACAAGAATTATAACTATTCACCAACAGTTTTTAGGTGCAACTATATTACAACCTACCAAGGACACTGAATATACTATCTTATTTAATGTGGAAGGCATTCCGAGCACTTTGCACCATTTCTTCTGACCACTGAAACCTTAAAAAAGAGAGACATTCATAATTAATCAGCAACACAACACCATTAATGTACTTATTAAAAACACATTTCTTATATGAGTGCATTGATACTATAGTTAGCATTCTGTGCATTAAGTGGCAAAAAAATTTTAAATATAAAAACAAATCTGTGACCATAATGGAGCATTACATGATGCATTGTCCCATGTTAGAAAACATCCACTTGCGATAACAACTGTTTACTGTTTACCATCATGAAGTGCTTACTTCAGCTTTTTGTTGTCCTTCTGCCAAATTCATTTATGACATGTGAAATAAATAAAACTGAAGGGCATCTTTTAGATCCTCTTACTATCAGCCCAAGTGGTCATGACTACCATTAGATCACTTATCAATAGGGAAAACTGCTTGACAAATGGCAATTTTGGTCAAATATAAAACAATAATCACCACACATTGTCCATTTTTGTTGTGTCTCTTGAACTATTAGACCTGCTACCAAAGAAATAGTACACTCATATGATGAAGAGATGCTACCAAGGAAGAACATGTAAGCTACTCTAAAAACTAAAAGTTAGCAAAGTTAGAAATCGTGGCGTGCTGAAGGACCAAAGCTGTCACAATAGAATGGAAGCAGGAGAAGACAGTTGCACTTCTATCAAATGGTGACTGCAATTACATGAAAGAATTAATGAAGAGAGGGAATTGTCCAGGAATCCACAGTAGCTGTTCATTACAAATGGCAAAGACAATACAAGTAACTGTTGCATATCTATGTTTTCAAACTGGTTAGGGAAACATTCCACGTGGGAAAAATATATCTACAAACAAAGATGATGTAACTTAACAAACAAAAGCGTTTGTATGTTGATAGAGACAATAACAAACACAAACACACACACAAAATTCAAGCTTTTGCAACCCACGGTTGCTTCATCAGGAAAGAGGGAAGGAGAGGGAAAGACAAAAGGATGCGAGTTTTAAGGGAGAGGGTAAGGAGTCATTCCAATCCCGGGAGTGGAAGGACTTACCTTAGGGGGAAAAAGGGGCAGGTATAAACTCGCGCGCGCGCACACACACACACACACACACACACACACACACACACACACACACACACACATATATCCATCCGCACATATACAGACACAAGGAGACATACGTAAAGGCAAAGAGTTTGGGCACAGGTGTCAGTCTGTCTGCTTGTGTCTGTGTATGTGCGGATGTATATGTGTGCGTGTGTGTGCGAGTGTATACCTGTCCTTTTTTCCCCCTAAGGTAAGTCTTTCCGCTCCCGGGATTGGAATGACTCCTTACCCTCTCCCTTAAAACCCACATCCTTTCATCTTTCCCTCTCCTTCCCTCTTTCCTGACGAAGCAACCGTTTGTTGCGAAAGCTTGAATTTTGTGTGTATGTTTGTGTGTCTATCGACCTGCCAGCACTTTTGTTTGGTAAGTCTCATCATCTTTCTTTTTAGATATATTTTTTCCACGTGGAATGTTTCCCTCTATTTTTTTTATATATATATATATATATATAAGATGATGTGACTTACCAAACAAAAGCGTAAAAAAAAAGTCTGCTTGTGTCTGTGTATGTGCGGATGGATATGTGCGTGTGTGCGAGTGTATACCTGTCCTTTTTTCCCCTTAAGGTAAGTTTTTCCGCTCCCTGTATTGGAATGACTCCTTACCCTCTCCCTTAAAACCCACTTCCTTTCGTCTTTCCCTCTCCTTCCCTCTTTCCTGATGAAGCAATCTCTGGTTGCGAAAGCCTGAATTTTGTGTGTATGTTTGTGTGTCTATTGACCTGCAAGCACTTTTGTTTGGTAAGTCACATTATATATATATATATATATATATATATATATATATATATATATATATATATAAAAAAAAGAAAGATGATGAGACTTACCAAACAAAAGCGCTGGCAGGTCGATAGACACACTGACAAACACAAACATACACACAAAATCTAGCTTTCGCAACCAATGGTTCCTCGTCAGGAAAGAGGGAAGGAGAGGGAAAGACAAAAGGATTTGGGTTTTAAGGGAGAGGGTAAGGAGTCATTCCAATCCCGGGAGCGGAAAGACTTACCTTAGGGGGAAAAAAGGAGGGAAAAAAGGACAGGTATACACTCGCACACACACACCTATCCATCCTCATATACACAGACACAAGCAGTGTGTGTATATGAGGATGGATATGTGTGTGTGTGCGAGTGTATACCTGTCCTTTTTTCCCCCTAAGGTAAGTCTTTCCGCTCCCGGGATTGGAATGACTCCTTACCCTCTCCCTTAAAACCCAAATCCTTTTGTCTTTCCCTCTCCTTCCCTCTTTCCTGACGAGGCAACCATTGGTTGCGAAAGCTAGATTTTGTGTGTATGTTTGTGTTTGTCTGTGTGTCTATCGACCTGCCAGCGCTTTTGTTTGGTAAGTCTCATCATCTTTCTTTTTAAATATATTTTTCCCAGGTGGAACGTTTCCCTCTATTTTAGTCATATATATATATATATATATATATACATAAAAGCAAAGATGATGTGACTTACCAAATGAAAGTGCTGGCAGGTCGACAGACACACAAACGAACACAAACATACACACAAAATTCAAGCTTTCGCAACAAACTGTTGCCTCATCAGGCAAGAGGGAAGGAGAGGGAAAGACAAAAGGATGTGGGTTTTAAGGGAGAGGGTAAGGAGTCATTCCAGTCCCGGGAGCGGAAAGACTTACCTTAGGGGGAAAAAAGGACGGGTATACACTCGCACACACACACATATCCATCCACACATATACAGACACAAGCAGACAAACTCTTTGCCTTTAAATATGTCTGCTTGTGTCTGTATATGTGTGGATGGATATGTGTGTGCGTGCGAGTGTATACCTGCCCTTTTTTCCCCCTAAGGTAAGTCTTTCCGCTCCCGGGACTGGAATGACTCCTTACCCTCTCCCTTAAAACCCACATCCTTTCGTCTTTCCCTCTCCTTCCCTCTTTCCTGATGAGGCAACAGTTTGTTGCGAAAGCTTGAATTTTGTGTGTATGTTTGTGTGTCTGTCGACCTGCCAGCACTTTCATTTGGTAAGTCACATCATCTTTGTTTTTAGGTATATTTTTCCTTCGTGGAATGTTTCCTTCTATTATAACCATATATATATATATATATATATAATAGAGGGAAACATTCCACGTGGGAATCATCCTGGACTGGAAAAACTGAACCATATCCCTGCCTCTCACCCTCTACCGACCCCACCCCACCCAACACATTCCCCACCCCACTTAGTCCACTTGCCGACTGGCCACTTGCCCACTTAAAGACCAAATATGTCTGCTTGTGTCTTGTATGTATGGATGGATATGTGTGTGTGTGCGAGTGTATACCTGTCCTTTTTCCCCCTAAGGTAAGTCTTTCCGCTCCCGGGATTGGAATGACTCCTTACCCTCTCCCTTAAAACCCATATCCTTTTGTCTTTCCTTCTCCTTCCCTCTTTCCTGACGAGGCAACCGTTGGTTGCGAAAGCTAGAGTTTTGTGTGTATGTTTGTGTTTATTTGTGTGTCTATTGACCTGCCAGCGCTTTTGTTGGGTAAGTCTAAATATATATATATATATATATATATATAAAAAGAAAGATGATGAGACTTACCAAACAAAAGCGCTGGCAGGTCGATAGACACACAAACAAACACAAACATACACACAAAATTCTAGCTTTTGCAACCAACGGTTGCCTCGTCAGGAAAGAGGGAAGGAGAGGGAAAGACGAAAGGATGTGGGTTTTAAGGGAGAGGGTAAGGAGTCATTCCAGTCCCGGGAGCGGAAAGACTTACCTTATGGGGAAAAAAGGACGGGTATACACTCACACACACACACATATCCATCCACACAAACACAGACACAAGCAGACATATTTGGTCTTTAAGTGGGCAAGTGGCCAGTCGGCAAGTGGACTAAGTGGGGTGGGGAATGTGTTGGGTGGGGTGGGGTCGGTAGAGGGTGAGAGGCAGGGAGAAGAGTTGGAGATGGGTGACTAGTAGCTCAAGAGGAGGCAGCTAATTTGCTGGTTAGGAATGCGGGAGGTAGGGGTGACAGGTGCACAGGCTGGGCATGTGATGCACAGATTATGGAACTGGCGGGGAATGGTGCATGCTGAAGGTGACATGGCGATGTGATTTTGGAGGGTGTGACACAATGGAGGGGAGGATACTGTTGGGTGGAGGTGTGGGGGTAGTGGGCTACCAGAGATTCAGGCCAGGATGGTTACAGCAGCAGAGGACACTGTTCAGGGTAACATCCATTGCTTAGTTCAGAGAAAGGATCTGGGGTAGCATGTCCCCCTTTTCAAGGCATGGTGATGAATAAACAAAACCTTGAAAAGGGATATGGTTCAGTTTTTCCAGTCCAGGATGATACTGAGCGTTGAGGGGGACACTCCTAGGAGCTGATTCGTGGGGACTGTCGGAGGAGTGGGGTGTGTGAAGATAAGGCACAGGAAATCTGTTTGTGTATTAAGTTCATGGGATAGTGCCTGCCTGCGAAAGCCTTTGTAGCGGTTCTATCTGCTTTATTTCTTCGTTTGTTGATTGTCCTCGGTGTCGACATACTGCGTTGCTAAATTGGCTGAAATGTGGGCTGACTACTGTAAATAATGTAGCCGACAGGTACACATTTGCGTTTCACTGATTTTCTTTCACTTTGCACAGCCCCCCCCCCCCCCCCCCAATAATACACACTAACATATGTATGGCCAGTGCACTATTGTTTAAACTTTCTGTAAGCCTCATTAATATTTTGCAGGCGAACCTCCACATACTGCTACAATAGTTTTCTGCATAACATCTACGAGCAGTAAAAAATACAATTACACAGTTCACAGTCCTTCAAAATTGAACGGTCATTGTCACTGCTTTAAGACACGGCCTATTGGTGTAACACTTATTTCACTGTTAAGTTGATACATTGTTGTCGTTCTAAGCAATACAGGTTCCTCGTCAAACTCGGCCATGGACTGACTGTCCCGTGACCAAAAATCGGGCCCTTATATATCCTCACAATAATAGGTGCAGAAACTACACATTGCTTGAAGTTTACTTTACAGAAATTACAATTAAAACTTATCTAATTAAATTAACAGAATACATCAAAAAATTTACTTCTTCTACTACAAGGTTTAGGCCGAATTATTTATTTAAATGATGAAATGAACATATAAAGTTATGTAAACAACACTTGTGATAAAACTGTTAATTAATTTGGAATATACTTCAAGAATACTAGCATTTCGTCTTCCAAATATTTACAATTAGTACAGAATTTATATTTGTTTATACGTCAACAATAGAATTTAACTTACGAAACAATTACTGATTTCGCCCTATAATGAAAGGTACTAAATAGTAACAGTCAAAATAAATTAGAAAATCAATTACATACATAAAACTAGGTTCAAAAGTAGATCTGCTGTTCTTTACTTTAAAATTGGGGGTCAACCGTTCTCTTTTGTGAAACTGCAGATTATAGTCATGTATGTTAATGGTAATTAGTTAAGAACAATATGAATTTCTAAGGAGGCGGATGGTAAAAGAAGAGGGGAATTAAAATTATCCCAGCTTGCTTTGTCACACCTTTATGAGACATTCAGCATACTGGGAAAGGGATTTCTCATCACTACAAATAGAATGTCCAAGGGAGCCACGGATATTTGGGATGGATTTTTTGGTGTGGATGGGATGGAAGCTGTTGAAATGCAGGTACTGTTGACATTTAGTGGTTTTCATGTGGACATAAGTGAGGATGGAGCCAGCAGAGATGTATAGGTCAACATCCAGGAACGTGACATGTTGTGATGAGTTGGTACAGGTGAAGCAGATGGGATAGAAGATGTTGAGGTCGTGAAGGAATGAGGATATGACGTTTTGTCCCTGAGTCTGGATCATGAAGGTACAGCCAATGAACCTAATGACCCATAAAGAGGCTGGTTGTGCCATGGATTTATTTGTATGCCCTCCCTTCAAAGGAAATCTATGACATAGGCATTGGCACCTTCATGGCACTCTCCTAAGCCAGGCTGTTTATGGGCCACATAGAACCTTACTAGTCTCCCAAAACCCCAAACTCTTGGTCTGGTTCAGGTTCATTGGTGGTATTTTCATGAGCCAGACTCACGGACAAGACACCCTATCATTATTCCTTCACACCTCAGCACCTCTCTCCCATCTGCTTCACCCGAGCCTCCTCAACCAAATGCATCACCTTCCTGGACTTTGATCTACACCTCTCTTATGACTCCATCCACTCCTCTGTCCATATTACACCCATCAACAGCAGCCATCCATTCCACACCAAACAAATCCCTTACACACAATTTGGCTTCCCGTGGATGATGTATTTGCTATGATGAGGACTCCCTTTCCCAGTGTGTCTAAGGTCTCATGAAGGCTTTCACAGGCAGGCACAACCCCCCCCCCCCCCCGCCCCCCCTGGGAGTGTGTCACCTCATCACCCAATATCACCCTTCATTGGAATAACTGATTCCTATACCTTGTCAGGGCTTTGTTTATGTACCATCAGGCCCTTAAATGAGAGATATGCTAACCAAGATCCTTCCCTTCCCTCCTGAAGTGGTATTTCATACCCCACCCAATGTACACAACATCACAGTCCATTCCTATGCTCACAGAAATCATTCCCTGTGGAAGATCCAAGTGCAAGACCTGCTCAATACACCTATCCAGCACTTCCTACTCCAGTCCTTTCACAGGCTTATAATACACCATAAGAGGCCGGGCCAGCTGTGAAAGCAACCATGCCACACACCATCTCTGCTGCAAACACTGCACAGATGTTTATGTCGGTATGACTACCAACCGCCTGTCCACCAGGATAAATGGCCACCACCAAACAGTTGCCAAGAACAATATCGACCACCCAGTGGCACAACAAGCAGCTGATCATAACATGCTCAATTTTTATGAATGCTTCACAACCTGAGCAATCTTGATCCTCCCCTTCACCACCAGGTTTTCTGGATTATACAGATGGCATTTGTCCTTGCAGCATATCCTCTGCTCCTGGTAATTGTCCTAGCCTAACACTACTGTAACCCACTGCCCCCACAACCTCCATCCAACAGTTCCTCCTTCCTCCACCCTATCATCCTCTCCCAACCCACATCCCTACATCACCTTCAGCACACGCTGCTCCCCGCTGGCTTTGATACCTGTGCATCACATGCCCAGCCTGTGCACTTGCCACCCGTCCCTCCTGCATTTCTAGCCAGCCTCCTCCGGAGTAGCTAGTCACTGACGTCCAACCACTACTCCCACCTGTTTACTCCCTCTACCCTCCCCCCACCCAACACAATCCCCAATGCATCTAGGGTGTGTGCGCGTGTTTGTGTGTGTGTGTATGTGTGTGGGCATGTGCACGTACACAGGTGTGCAACTATTTCTCTTTTTTTGTGTGTGCCTGTCGACAACTCAATGCTTTTGATTTTCGGTGAGTGGGTCTCCTTCAGTCCTAAAGCATGTACATTTGACTAGAACTTGCCAACAAATTATACTGCCTTCAGTCATTCACTCTAATACAGAGCTCTGCAAATTGCACTTTTATGTTAATCCCAAATGGACTGCGAACGGCATATGCATATTCACTGACTATCAAAAAAGATAATTTTAGGTTGAAGACCATGTGACTGACCTGGTACACATACATGTTGCACTATGAAGTAAAGTTCCACCAGACAGTTAAAGGTGGTTCCGCAGCCTCAGCACAAAGGTTGGGTGTGGGGTTTGTTTGAAGGCTCTTATCACCAATCTAATGGCCTGCTGGGGAATTAAAATCCAAGATCTTTACGTATTGTGTTCACGCAGAACCACAAACAGCACAGCTATATCTGCTGTAAACGATTCAGCAGTAAAAAACAAGGAAGTGCAGCCTCCCCAATTTCAGGCTATCCTTCCTGCACATCACAACCTCTTTGGCTGTTTTATGTTACATGCACTTCATTTGGCTGAAGGAGAAACCCAGTCAGACCAAAGGATGCTATATGTGTTGGTTTGTGACACGAACTGTTGAAAAACATAAGAAAAGAAACAGATTATTACTGTAAATAGGGTCACATTCTTTTGTGAGTGATAGCATCTTCTGAAAAGCTCCAGTACACATTTCTATAACAAAAAAGACCAATAAAAAGAGATGAAAAACTGTATTTGGGCTTTGTAGAGGTCCAGGGCATCTCAGGAATATTATTACATAAACATTTTATTCTTTTGTAATTTGGAACTCACTTCTGGTGAACTATGCATTAAGAGATTCGTCGTTTTGAACAATTCTGCTTCGGTAATCAGTTGGTTAAAAGGTTTATACAAACTTCTAAATTATACCATACTTTGAAACTTCTTACCTTTTTCATTGACACTACATATTGCATACTGGCTATTCACATGAATGTTTTCCAAAATGTCTCTTCAATCGAATGGAGAGAGAGAGGAAAAAAAAAAAAAAAAAAAAAAAAAAAAATTTACTACCTGCCACATGGCAACAGAGCTGCTCAAACAAATGAAAGGTGACACCCTCAAGTCCAAGTTCCAACAAATTGGACAAAATTATTGAAGGAAATGAGACTATTCAGGTACTCCAGTACAAATTCATCCAGAAAAAGAGACAAATTATAGTAGCGGAAAGATCAATGAAAAGCTGTAAAAAGCAGTTATTTGAAAATCTGACATGACAAGGAAAAACAAATACGCTAGCAACGCTGAAAGGGAAAGAAAAAGCAAATGACCATGACGAAGCATTGAGGGGGTAGAAAAAAAAAATTAGGTTCAATTATGTCAGATAAGTGGCTAGAAGCAAGTAAGAATATTAGTTGGAACAAACTCTATTCTTATCGATAACATAACACAGGGAGAACAAAAGCTACCTTTAAATTAGGCCATAATTAAAAGGTACTATGTATTTTGAAATATTTACTTTATGAGTCATAATTACAGTTGGGCATAACATTTTTATGTAAATAGGAAGGAAACTATCTGATCACAAGAACCAGTACTTATTTCAAGTAACAATATGTATGGAGTTGTCTACCAGTGCCAAGAGAGTCAACAGTGAATCTCATGTCACTTTCTATAGATAACACATTCCACCTCAGGTTACACCACTTTTCTTTGAAAAGAATTCCCTAGACTCCACAATCTGATTGGTTTAGGAAGATGAATGGACAAATATACTTGTTACGCAATACCCTGCCACAGCGCATACACTTCAACACAAGGGCTGTGACTTTACTATTCCAACTACTTGGACAACTTAACTCATGAGGTGTGGTCTCACAGACTGTGGAAAATTTTCGAACTTGCTCTCCAAGGACAGTTGTGATGGAATGCTTCTATACTCCCCTACCTTCCTTAGATTGCCAAGCCTATGACATTTTGTTGTCAGTTGCGTTATTGCTTTCTGTATTTACTGTTGACACATGTTATTGGTAGGTGTTGGAGTCTCTTAAACCGCACCTTGTGAACTATGTACTTGTATCCTTCAGTACAGTACCGTATAGCTCATTATGTGTTGGCATGAATGTGTCATTTTTAACTTTCCCGAGTTTGATGAAACTGTTAGTCGGTCTACGGAGGAAGTTGTCAATAATATAGATCAAGAAATAAGCAAAAAAGATGATGATTTTGCAATTGCCAGTGATCACAGTTCTGCTATCAAACAAGAGTATCATTCATTCAGAGGAAGCAGTTCTGGGAAAGTTGTGATGGAGACCTCTCTGCTTCTTCACTGAAATACTTAATCCATAACTGGTACACCTGGGTCCTAGGGACCTGAGAGAAATTTATTTTTTGCAGCACTGCAATATGTGCAGCAACACTGACTTGCACTCCTATGTACTCTCCCAGCATTCAGTTGGCTACCAGCCCACAGCGTTGTCACACGTGTGTCTCTGCTAGTTTTGCATCTATAAAAGCACATGGGTCCCAATGACCCAGTTGTACCTGCAGAGAAAGTTTATTTTCTTAACTGCACTCACAATATTTTGGATTTATTGTACTATATTTCATAAAAACGGGTGAGGAAGACATCATCAATACTCAGAACGAACCAGTGGGCAGTGATATTGATGATACAAGTGGAAGTGACAGCATGTGTTGTGCTCATAGTGTTTCGGTGGTTTGGATGAGTACAAACACTGAATTTAACTGGTAAAAACAATAAATGATTTAAAACCTGAGATTTTTAAGCAATTGCTGCTTTTTTTTACCATTTGCATAAATAAGGTATATCATTTGGCTGAAAATGTTACCATAGAATCTTCCCAGAAGCTATGCCTGCAGAAATCTTTATACTGTATTTGAACTTTTCTTTCGGTTTACAGCTTCGAAGAACAGTCCATTTTGATTGTAAATGTGTAATTACAGTTATACAGGTTATTGTTTGTAGCTCATGAGTAAGACTTGACAAATGTATGTTTTTCACTTTTTGTGCTTTAAGTACGTCACTGTCTTTTTATACAATTTATGGAAGAGATGACCAGAAATACTGAAACTAGCTTTGTATTAGGATTAATACTACCTTATTAAATAGTCAGTATTTAAATTTTATCAACTATGTTATTTTCTTCTAAAACCTGTTCAAAATTTATCTGGGTCCCGAGGACACAAGTGTACCTTGTGTGTTAACATTTTTTTCTGAACTTATTGGGTGGAATTTTTATGTGCAAATTTAAATCCTGGAATTTAGTTTTATTTGGGAATTTATTTGCTACAGTGATTGTATAATTTTTCAGACTGTAAAATTCAGTACTCTAACAGTCTATTTATGCACACTATTTTAAAAAAAATATTTGGACGAGTAAAAATGCTGAATTTAACTGGTAAAAACAATAAATGATCTAAAACCTGCGATTTTTAAGCAATTGCTGATTTATTTTAGCATTTTTCATAAATGTTCTGCACTCTGACAGTCTATTTATGTGTACTATTAAAAAAAACCACACAAAATTATGTGCTTTTGTATGATAAACAGCAAAATGCTGTAGGCTTTGTTTAGTGCAATAAAATAAACTTAAAGCATTTAATCAACACTTAAATAATTGTGAAAATGAATTAAAAATTTCAAATGATTTTTGCCTTAAATCTTGGTTTAAACATAGGGGTCCCACAGACCCCATCTCGTGGTATATATTACAGAAAAGTCAACTCGCGAGCTAAGGGTTAACATCTTGATGCTACACAGGTAGAGACCTATTCTGCAATCTCTGCATTTTTCTCAATCACTCCCCTGTTCAAAACTACATCACTTTAGATCTGTTTTTAATTTATTAATTTTTCTTGTAGTTTGAAGATTTTTTTTCTTTCTTTCCACAGCCTGTTCTTCTCAGCTTATTCCTACATCTCCTCTATGCTTCCATTTTCAGTTAACCCTCTATGGGATGTGGTATTCTCTGTAATGACATCAGATGTGGTATGCAAAATTGATCACATCACTTAATTACACTTGTTTTATTACATTTTAATAATTAAACACTTTATAAATGGCAAATATCTTCACAGAAAGATAAAGATGACATAAAAGAACAAGAACAATGATAATATTAACAATTCTGTTGTCTCGATCATCACTGCTGGAATGTGATAACAAATGAGAAATTTTACCAAAGTCAGAGCAGAAAGTTTGAATGTTCATCAAACAGATTGGCTTTTAACAAATTTTGCAACAATATTTTGTCAGTTTTCTCTTCACTGTGCAGGTATTACACTTCTTCCTCTTGACCCAAGTTTCACCTTCTACTTCTTCAAATGTCAGTCCATAACATTTTTGGATCTGCTGAAGGTCCGAATGAATTTCTGTGGTGTCCAACCTTCTTCACGCCAAATGATGCAAAACTAATGCAAAAGACAGTTGTTTCAGGAATCTTCTTCTTCTGATACATGTTCCATTGCTGCCAAAATAAAATTATTCATGCTTTTGTTCCACTCATATTGATCACTGCAAAATGTATAACCCTGGGCCAAAAGTGCTCATTTCTGGCAACATTGTATGAAGAGGTCAACTCATCCACAGTTCTGACTCAACCTTTTGAGCCATTATAAAATGTTACAATGGATTAGTTTTGTTTATCTTCTGTGTAAGCATCTACTGAATTAATCTCACACTAGGATCATATACATTTTTAGAATAATAGGAAACTGGAGTACATCATTTCTTGAGGTCAAAAAGTGAACTCTGGACAGATCTTCCTCTAGTGGTAGTAAACTTCGGAGGAATCTCGCACGTCTTATCTTCAAAACAAAAGAAAGATTTTTTCCTTCCTAACACTCCTATCAAGCCAATATTGGCGAACCACTCATCTGCAAAATTTTTGAGCTTACTGCTAAACAAATTCAGACAGTCACAGAACCACTTCTAAAGGTTGGTTGCTTATGTCATTGAATCCTTCCGATTCCAATTATACAGTAAAATATTCATGCATCCACAAGAGCAAATATCTTAATGTCTTGTTTGTTTGGCCTGCTGCATTTACATATTGGAAAGAGCTGCACCTTCCACAGAATTCTTCCAGTTTCTCATCTACTGTAACATTTTTCCTGGAGTATAGGATTTATAACAGTTCTGTACAAACATAGAAAATATTTCTCGAATTACAGTTATCTTAGTCTAAGAAATACAGCAACTGGCCACTTTTTTAAGTATTTTATTTATGCCACTACAAACTGCTGATTGCTGTATTTCTTAAAAGATCACGTTCCACAGCCACTGCGGTCAACTGGCAACAAAATTGATAAATTATTGCCTTTATCTTATGAAATCGTCTCCTTTCATCATGGATTGCATGACAGCAATGGCACTACATTATGAATTTGAAATACTTTACATTAATTATGAGGTGAACACTTTCCAGTACTGTCCGCATTGGCTACCCACAGATCTCCTAAGATTTTACTGTTACTACTGTTAACAGCAGCTAAAATAAGAGACTGATTAAGGCTTTCAAATCAATAACATCTGTTAGTTTTCCATCTCTCTCTCTCTCTCTCTCAGACCAAAATGAAGATTTGTTTTCTCAATATGCTGATTTGTTTACAGAAATATAATTGACAAAATGTCATCATCTATGAGGCAATTCCAGCAATTCGAAGCTGTTCTCACTGCTTTTGCTGTTCCTGTAGGCCTAGGTAACTTTCAGATAATACTACAGGCCATGAAGCTTACTCTCTCTGATGGTGGAACTTTATTTCATGTTGTGTCTTTGTTAATTCCAATATAACAACACTCATTTTTCTCAAGTACTTCTTCATCATCCATATTGTTGTGTATCTTGAAGTTTTCCCGGCGTATTGATTGGTCCATCATATTTCGGGCTTGCAGCCGGATCACGTTGACATCTTGGCACCTTTTGATATTTGTCAACGTGATCCGGCTGCAAGCCCGAAATATGATGGACCAATCCATATTGTTGTTTTCATGTTTCTGAATCTTTCTGCTGAACTTCAACATCTCAGTCACTCACGGTGTCCATTTTGTCTTCAAAACCATCTTTAACTTCATTATTATCCTATTCAAACACAGTCTTTGTGACTTCTTAAATATGTTCTGGCTCAAGGGGATTGAATGTATTACTGTAGCTTGCCATGATCGAGCATATCCCACCTAAAATAATAAAATTTCCATAAAATAATGCAATCCAACACTGTGTATCAATCTGACACCTACATTCCGACAGCCATAACACATCCATCAAATGATCCAGAAGGAAATAAATGTATTGCATGTTCTAAAGTAGCTGTTTACTTCTTACAAATTTATGTTGATAACCAGATAAATGTACTGTTGAAATGAAGCAGGAGTGGGGGCAATGTACCAAACAGAGCTATCAGCATATCTCAACGACAGAGCAATTGCTCCAATACAGAAGCACACAGCAACGAAAAGGGTTAAGAGAAGCTGCTAAGTCAAGGTGTAATTGCTCTAGATTGTTGACAAATAACTGATAAAAAATTTGGATGTTCATTAATTTGTTCAGCTGTGCTTGGTGAAAGGTTGATTACACAACTTGAGTTCTACCTGTTTCAAGATGTTATTTTTAAGTTTCCACTCTCTTCCTATTCCCCTAAACCTTGTCTGACTGAAATCCTGGCCAGCACTAAAACTCCTGAAGACTTCTATGCGCAACAATTCCTTGCTTCCTCTTGCTGGATGAAAGAGTGCTTAGTATAAAATGAGTGTATGAGTACCTTTTATTTGACTACTAAAACAATGACTAGTTTCGGGCCAAGACCCATTTTTAAATCATCATAACAAAGTCAAAATGGCATTTCTGAAGATGTCAAGACTGTACAGTAAACATGAGTATTATGTACAGATCTAATTATGTCCAAACTGTGGGGACCTTCAACTAAGTGTGTAATTGGCATATAATATGGTACTAATTGGTATGTCACACTGTTATCATTTTAATACTAAATATAAACATGTTTTGGAAAAAAAAGTGGTGGGGGGGTGGGGGGGGGGGGGGGGAGGGAGAGGGAGAGGGGAGAGGAGAGAGAGAGAGAGAGAGAGAGAGAGGAGAGAGAGAGAGAGATGTTGCTGCACACTTCTTCTTCTTGTAATGCAACAATGCTTTATATTTATCTTTAGTGTTACCATCTGTTAGTCCTACCTATCACAAACGGGGACCAGTATCTCTGAAACTGGCAATAGTTGTCAGTTTCAGATTATGAAACAAAACAGTGAACAGCAGCGTAAGTCATCTGACTTATTATCATAATACTGCCTCTTTTATTATCCAGAACTTTAAACAAGTTTCCTAAAACATTGGATCCTAGTGACGTACTAACAAAAGTAGGAAAAGCTGAATTAGTTTGCAGTAAATACATAGATTAAAATGAGAATATACCATGTAACAAGATGGAGGTTGTGGGAAACAAGAGTTACATAAACAGAAGGAATAAAGGGTGTGTCACAATACCCAAGTGCACATACGATACACAGAGAGGACACATGTGTCAATGGTACTGTTTGTGATGTACCTCAGCAGTAAAGGGAATACCTCAGCGGTAAAGGGAACTTGAGACGAATAATTTGATGTAGACCACTTGCAGTCTACTAAGGAGGGACACAACCTTGTACTGGCCTACAAAAACTACATACACTGTAGCAACTTCATCATGCGAGATTTTTGACATCAGCTATTTTGTTACTTTTACTAATTTAAACCTTTTCGTGAGGGTAATGAAAGCTAGAAGACTTAATGTAAATGTTATGCAAAAACATTTCACATTTACAATTCAATCTAAACTTAAAACCTACAAGCACAGTAGTAAGAAGTCCAGACATACAAAACTATTTAACTGTTCATTTTATACTTTTAAAATTAAAAACATTTCAACATAAAATTTAGACAAACATCAATTTTACATTTTATAGATGCAACAACAAGGTGTTTCTAATATTCGACGGCAATTTTAGTCAAAATCTCTTATAGCTGACATATGCTGTAGCTTAGGTGGCTTTTACAGGCCAATCCAAGGTTGTTTCCCAGCTTAGTAAACTGCAAATGTCCTATACATCAAACTGTTCATTTTGAATTGCCACACACCACTGTGGTACACTGTAAACAGTTGTCATACAACCTATATAACATAATAATATCAAAGCAGATATTGTAAACACTTACCAGTCTCCCCAGCCCATCGTTTTATTGGGAGCAGAGTTAGACGAGATTTGTTCCACATCCAGTTTCCACAAGGCCTTCAAAGCTCTCAGGGCAGCCTGAAATTAAATATTAGGTGGCAGAATGTATTACTTCAAATTCACACAAACGCACGCCCGCCTGCCCTTTACTTACTGCCAGATAAGTATTGGGAACTCATGTTCATTATCAGTTGCATCTTATAAATACTAGTTTCTGTAGCAGTACATAACACTCCAGAGACGTGATGTTTATCCTTACTTCTTCTTATCAGAGAACGATACTTACAAATGAAAATTATAAAATAAGGTGTTGCAGGTAAAACCACACATATCTTGTGAGGATTGTTATTTTATCTGCATGTGGTGAGTGATGCCGAGGGACGACACGAATCTTCAAGAAGGGATGGCATCTCACTAACTTCTTGGGAGGGCATAACTGCAGGGTGTGGAAACAGGAGTGCCAAGGATTGCTTACCTACTCTGGAGTTGTGCAGGTGTCTTAAGGTGCTATCTATAGTAATGAATGTTATGACGTGTAATAAATGAATGAAATGTGCTTCATATAGTCGGTGCCGAATGTTGGCACTGACCGAAGCTCTTTACATCATGCCAATGTATGGGTTATTCAAACAAATGGACTTTTTATGCTATTCAAGGGAAGTAAAAATTTGTTATAGAGTCTCTTAACAGAACTAGCAGTGAAGTTGTAGAATGACTCCAGTAACAATTTTCCAAGCAGTCACAGTCATGAACATAAAAAGTAAAGTGGTCTGCATAAATGATATTCCAGCATGTTCCTAACCACCATACAAAAAACATCACAATTAATAGCACATACCTAAGATGTTAGCTGATAAGGTTCATATAATCATCTAATTTTATGACTGTGGTAATCAGAATACAAATTTCGCTGTTACACATTATCCAAACTTATATAGTGAATATCCCTGTCATATAATTAGATAACTATATTATCAGAAATTGCTTTGGCACATGCTAAGAAACTGCTGATGATGGGCATGCGCGCACAACATTTGTACTGCAATAAATAAATAAAAAGAATAAATTAATGAGGACACAATTTACTTCTACATGCATTAATTTTTTTGACAGCAACTTTTTGATGAACATCAGTTAATGAAACAGATGAAAATTGATTAACAAGCAAACTCACCTGTTCCTGTGAGGCATCAACTGTTGATCCAACACCGAGACAAAGTGAAGGCTGGTTTGTTGCCAATGATACCAAACTTAAGAATTCATCATTAGGCTGCATAAAACAAGCAATATTTTGTTACACACATATTAACTTGATGACAAATAATATCTTACCTAATGACACTTTAAATTTGTTCATTGTTATGTACTTTTCTTTTTCATGCATAGGTGTGCCCCCCCCCCCCCCCCCCCCCCCACACACACACACAAATCTTTATTTAATTTTATCAGTTCTTCATCTTTCCTGCCAGCTTTACTGCTCTATGTGTTTACAACACTAGTCATTTCTGAACTGCTGTGTATCAATGCCTATATTTCACTCTAACACACATGCAATGTATGTATGCACTGTGTTAAACTTTCTTACTCTACACTATTTGTTTCTTGTTTTAATATATTTTATGACTGGGGAAGTGCAACTCATCTCATATGATAAGAGTTATATGAAATCGTAACTGAACTACTCTTAACTACACTAGAAATTATGTTGATTAGATACCCTTACTCATAGATTAATACACAGGAGAACCTCCTGAATGTACAATATATTGTGTTGGCCTGTAGCAGCATAATAAGAATTTGTGCTGATTACATCTGAAAGTGTAATTTGTCAGAAAGAGTTAATACTCAAAATAACATGTGCACACACATGCTCATTCTGCACCTGTCATCCTGTTCCACAAGCCATTCTCCTTGGGCACCCCTTTTCTGTAAGCTTGACACTGTTCACGTTTCTCACAATTTGTGTCTTGCACTCACTGTTTGAAGCAGTGCTTAATATGTCCGATGTAGAGTTTGCATTCACATCACAATCCATCAAAGTTTCTTAGCCTCCCACAATCAACACTACATCGACAGGAAAAAAAATGCAACACCAAAAAGTAATTAATGTACAGTGATGAAATTTCAGGAATACATTTGCCTAGGTAACATATTTAATTGATTAATATTGCAAGATCCCAGTTTAATGGAAGTGCAAGACAAGCTATTGTAAATGTGAAATTCGGTACATTAATAACCAATGTAACAGCCCGGAATGTTGCATTGCAAGCATGCAAACGTGCATGCATTGTGTTGTACAGGCACTGAATATCAGTTTGTGGGATGGAGTTCCATGCTTGTTGCACTTACCATTCAATACACGGATGGTTAATGCTGTCTGTTGACCACATTGGATTTGTCATCTGATGATGTTCTGTGTGTGTTCAATTGGAGACAGATGTGGTAATTGAGCAACCCAAGGCAACATCTCGACACTCTGTAGAGCATGTTGGATTACAACAGTGGTATGTGGGCAAGCGTTATCCTTTTGAGAAACACCGCCTGGAATGCTTTGGTTGCAGGCCCTCAACTAGCCTCCTTGTAACAAACACATGGCCATCAAGGCAGAACCAGCTGTCATCGGAAAAAACAACAGACCTCCTCCCTGCCCTCCAACGATCTCTCACTTGACACCACTGAAGCTGCAATTTCAGTGGTTTGGGTCAGCGGAATGCACACTGCAAGGCATCCTTGAAATAACCAATTTGTAAAAGTTCATTGTGTCACTGTGATGCCAGCTGCTGCTGCAATGGCTGCTGCACATGTAGAAAGATGCATCAGAGCCACACACCGAACACTATGGTTTTCCCTCTTGGCAGTGCCACTTGGCTGGCTGGAGCCCAATCTTCTTGCGACTGTACATTCTTGTGATCACCGCTATCGGCAATCATGGACAGTGGCCACATTCCTGCCAAGTATTTCTGCAGTATTGCAGAAGGAACATCCAGCTCCTCATAGTCCTATTACACAACCACATTCAAACTCAGTGAAGTGATAGTAGTGGCATCTTTGTCACTGTAAAGGCTTTCTTGACTAACATCAACTTATCATGTCCAATCTCACAATCTCAAAGGTAACAAATGCCCGCAACTGTTACAGCAAATATTTAAAGCAAACCTGATCTGCATCACAGTGGCACTACTAGTGCCACTCTTATGTAGCTGGTAGGATATTGGAACAAACATCACCTTTTAGATGTCGAAACACACCAACCAACTTCCGTTTATGTCACATAACTGCTTCTTAGTGTTGTTTTTTCTGTTAGTGTCTATCTGCCACAAAAATCCCTGATAATTCCACCAAAAGTATGCATATAGATGTCAAGTAGTCTTCCAAGAAAATGTTCCATTGAAGTCTTTGTATTGCCCATGACTCATAACCTTAGCTCCACTTCTAGGATACATTTTCCATTGGAACAACTTCCCATCATTTCTAAACAATCAACACTTTTCCTTTTAATGATAGGCATTTTCTTGAGCAGCCTGTAGAACTGCCATCCCATTTCACCCTAAATCACAAAACTATTTGTGATGATTAAAAGCAGAACACCTTTTTTTTTTAAGTTTCATACATGAAAATAATTGTCAAACATTTCACTTGCAATACAGAAATTTAATGCTACTTCTTTTTATTTTTATTCAATGACAGGTGGTTGGAACGTGTTGATCGTATCAGTTAACTCCTGTAACAGTTACTGCCAGAACTTAGTGGGTAGAAAAATCACCTCCCAGTTATTCTTAATACAGTAAGTGTGTAGATTGTCACATACCAATCTTACATTCATATCTATTTGTACTATGAAGTACAGTGAAGCCTATTTATACTTTACAATACTGATATTCTTGTCAGATTTTACAAGTCTCCTTTTTCATGAGGGTGGCAACAGAAGAGTCTCTGGAAATAAATGACAATAAATTCAGTGACATTATCTATTTATGTGTGTCCTTACTCCGATGTATTTTGATTCAACAGGGTCTGCTACATAAAATCTTATGAAGCAGTCTTTCTCCCCTGTCACTGTCAACATGTACATGAGTGAGACAAAAAATAAGTCCTTAAGTGAATCAGCAGAGACCAAGAACTATCAATGCAGGTGGAAACCAAAAAGCTACAGAAAATATGACCTCAATCATCCATTAGTATACACCAGTAAACCCAATTCTTTAAAGAATTGAACACTCATGTATAAAACAATTTCAAAAGTCTGATTACTTTACAAAAGAATTAATGTACTGAATATCTGGCATTAAGCATATAAGCAAGAAAAAGTTTAGAAAAGGTTTGAAATCATGCTTTAAGTTTGTTGGAAGTCAGTAACTGTTCTCATTATGAAACCTGGATGAATATAGTATGGGTACTTTACACTCTATTTCAACTAAAAACAGGTTTCCCCTGCATCTTAAGGCCTATGATGTCTATCTTCAGAACTGTGTGCTGTGATATAATTTTGCAAGAGCATTCAGTGGTATATGTGGATACTGTCTAACAAATTGTGTTGCAAATAGAGTCAGTGGTAAAGAAGTAATAAATTATAACATCTTGCCTGATACTGCACAAACTATGAAAACATAGTGACAAATTTTTTTCCTTTTATTGTTTCTTGAAAGTTTTTCAGCAAGAGAAAAACTCCACGAATGTTAGAAATTGTGTGTAAAGTTTGTTGTAAGTCACTAGGTCTTATTTTTAAATAATGGGTGAATATAATCTGGTTATTTGCATGTAGTGAATTATGCTGCTTCAAGATATATACACAGTTTCTAACTGTAATACTTGTCTTACTTTGTTAAACCTGTAACATAAGATTTATACCATTTAATGAGTAGATTCTAATAGCATTTTAAATTTGGTCAATAATTATATAATAAAAATAAAATTTTTGTTGCCCATGGAACCAGATATATAGGCAACCTACAATTGGAACTGGCTTCCAGGGAAGTCACTCAGTAATATAAATCCACTGAAGAAAATGTAGTACCACAAATACCACTCACTACAAAAATTCTCTTTTTTTGTTTCATAATATTCTATTCCTAATTTTCAATGGCTCATCCACTGTTCCCACCATTTCTCACCAAAATATCCCGGGATTGAAGAATAAAGTAGATGAGCTCCTGGTTTGTTTAGATGACATTGAATCTTATAATGTAATAGATATACTATGCCTGTCTGAGCATCACATTGTGTCTGATATGGAAAAGGTAAATATCAGTGGTTATAAACTAGCTGCACATATGAGTAGAGAGAATAAGGTGAGAGGAGTTGCCACACATGTCAAAAGCTGTGTAGAAAGCTTAGATACAAAATAGTTTTGTCTAGAGCAACATATAGAAGCATGTGCCTGTCAACTTACACTGAAAGAGGGCTCTTTTAATTGTAACAGTATACAGGTCCCCTTCATGAAACTTTCATTTATTCCTGGAAAACTTGGATGCCTAGTTGTGCTATCTGTCAGATAGGGGAAAGCAAATGATTATTTGTGGGGACTTCAATGTTGATTCACTGAAAGAATGTAATAGAAAGAATGACCTGTAAGTCTTGCTTGGTTCTTTCAATTTGACATCTGTCATTAATTTTCCTACTCGGGTAGTAAAGGACAGCAGCACACTGATAGATAATACTTTTATAGACCAAGATATGATTAAAAACATAAATTCTTGTCCTGTTGAGAATGGCCTTTCTGATCAGAATGCTCAGCTAGTTACAGTATATGACATAGCTCCATTCAGTAATTCAAAACTACCCTCCAAAGTTGTGCATACAATTAATGACTCAACAATTAGAAATTTCAGAGAAAATCTTCGGCAGTTAGACTGGGATGAGGTGTACAAGGAACCCGATGCTAATTTAAAACGTAACTTATTTCATGATACACTTGTAAGAGAATTTGAAAACTGTTTCCCCAAGAAAGTAGTTAAATCTAATTGTAAGATACTATGCAAAATACCTTGGCTTACTAAAGGAATAAAAATATCTTGTAACCACAAAAGGGAACTGTATCTAACAACAAGGAAGAGTAATGACCCAGAAACAGCCAAATATTATAAAAACTACTGTGCTACATTAAGAAAGGTTATTAAAAAGTCCAGAAGCATGTGCATCATGTCTGAGATTAATACCTCTGATAACAAAATCAAAACAATTTGGAATATTATTACAAGGGAGACAGGGCAACCAAGAGTAGAGGATGACAGCATCACCATCAAAGCAAATGGAAACTTGATAAACAACAAGCCGGAAGTCGAAAACATTTTGAATAATCATTTTTTAAGTGTTTTAGAGAAAATAGGATCTAAATGTTCATTAGAAGAAGCAAGGCAATTAATGGAAGAGGCCTTACCCACACCATAGGACCGTTGCTATTCACAATATACATAAATGACCTGGTGGATGACATCGGAAGTTCACTGAGGCTTTTTGCAGATGATGCTATGGTGTATCGAGAGGTTGTAACAATGGAAAATTGTACTGAAATGCAGGAGGATCTGTAGCGAACTGACGCACGGTGCAGGGAATGGCAATTGAATCTCAATATAGACAAGTGTAATGTGCTGCGAATACACAGAAAGATAGATCCTTTATCATTTAGCTACAAAATAGCAGGTCAACAACTGGAAGCGGTTAATTCCATAAATTATCTGGGAGTACGCATTAGGAGTGATTTAAAATGGAATGATCATATAATGTTGATCGTCGGTAAAGCAGATGCCAGACTGAGATTCATTGGAAGAATCCTAAGGAAATGCAATCCGAAAACAAAGGAAGTAGGTTACAGTACGCTTGTTCGCCCACTGCTTGAATACTGCTCAGCAGTGTGGGATCCGTACCAGATAGGGTTGGTAGAAGATATAGAGAAGATCCAATGGAGAGCAGCGCGCTTCGTTACAGGATCATTGAGTAATCGCGAAAGCATTACGGAGATGATAGATAAACTCCAGTGGAAGACTCTGCAGGAGAGAAGCTCAGTAGCTCGGTACGGGCTTTTGTCAAAGTTTCGAGAACATACCTTCACCGAAGAGTCAAGCAGTATATTGCTCCCTCCTACGTATATCTCGCGAAGAGACCATGAGGATAAAATCAGAGAGATTAGAGCCCACACAGAGGCATACCGACAATCCTTCTTTCCATGAACAATACGAGACTGGAATAGAAGGGAGAAGCGATAGAGGTACTCAAGGTACCCTCCGTCAGGTGGCTTGCGGAGTATGGATGTAGATGTAGATGTAGATTTGATACAATTGAAATTCCACCCACCTCTCCTTCTGAAATAAGGAAGATAATAAACTCTCTCAAGAATAAAAGCTCACATGGAATTGATGGCATTTCCAACAGGATAATAAAAGCTCGTCGCCAAGAAACAAGTGGGATTCTTAGCCACATATGTAATAGCTCTCTGAAGCAGGGTATTTTCCCAGATAGAGTTAAGTATGCCATTGTTAAACCACTGCATAAAAAAGGGGATACGTCTGATGTCAACAACTACCGCCCCATCTCTCTTCTAACTGCCTTATTGAAAAAGTAATGTATTGTAGAGTAGCTTCACACCTTTGTAAAAATAAAGTTTTAACAAAATGTCAGTTTGGTTTCCAGAAGGGGTCTTCAACAGAAAATGCCATATATACTTTCCCTAATGAAATATTAAATGCGCTGAGTAACCGGAAGTCACCTGTTGGGATTTTTTTGTGGTCTATCAAAGGCTTTTGATTGTGTAAATCATGGAGTACTTCTACATAAGCTCAAGTACTGTGGTATGAATGGGACAGTGCTCAAATGGTTTAAATCATACCTAACTGGAAGAGTGCAGAAAGTTGAAATAAGCAGTTCACATAATATGCAAAAAACTGGTGATTTCTCAAACTGGGGAACAATCAAGAATGGGGTGCCGCAAGGTTCGGTCTTGGGTCCTCTGCTGATCTTAATATATATTAATGACTTGCCATTCTATATTCACGAAGATGCAAAGCTGGTACTTTTTGCTGATGATACAAGTATAGCTATCACACCCAACAGACAAGATTTAACTGGTGAAATTGTAAACAATGTTTTTCAGAAAATCATTAAGTGTTTCTCTGCAAATGGGATCTCATTAAACTTTGACAAAACACAGTATATACAGTTCCACACAGTAAATGGAATGACACCATTAATAAATATAGATTTCGATCAGAAATCGGTAGCTCAGGTAGAATATTCAAAATTTCTAGGTGTATGCACTGATGAGGAGTTGAACTTGAAAAAACACACTGAAGATCTGCTGAAATGTTTGCGTTCAGCTACTTATGCTATTAGGGTCATTGCAAATTTTAGCGATATACATCTCAGTAAATTAGCTTACCATGCCTATTTTCATTCTCTACTTTCGTATGGCATCATATTCTGGGGTAATTCATCATTGAGTAAAAGAGCGTTCATTGCACAAAAGTGTGTAATCAGAATAATTGCTGGAGCTCATCCAAGATCATCCTGCAGACACTTATTTAATGACCTAGAGATCTTCACTGTAGTTTGGGCCCAAACTCTTTGTCTTTAAATATGTCTGCTTGTGTCTGTATATGTGTGGATGGATATGTGTGTGTGTGCGAGTGTATACCCGTCCTTTTTTCCCCCTAAGGTAAGTCTTTCCGCTCCCGGGACTGGAATGACTCCTTACCCTCTCCCTTAAAACCCACATCCTTTCGTCTTTCCCTCTCCTTCCCTCTTTCCTGATGAGGCAATAGTTTGTTGCGAAAGCTTGAATTTTGTGTGTATGTTTGTGTTCGTTTGTGTGTCTGCCGACCTGCCAGCACTTTTATTTGGTAAGTCACATCATCTTCGTTTATATATATATATATACTCCTGGAAATGGAAAAAAGAACACATTGACACCGGTGTGTCAGACCCACCATACTTGCTCCGGACACTGCGAGAGGGCTGTACAAGCAATGATCACACGCACGGCACAGCGGACACACCAGGAACCGCGGTGTTGGCCATCGAATGGCGCTAGGTGCGCAGCATTTGTGCACCGCCGCCGTCAGTGTCAGCCAGTTTGCTGTGGCATACGGAGCTCCATCGCAGTCTTTAACACTGGTAGCATGCCGCGACAGCGTGGACGTGAACCATATGTGCAGTTGACGGACTTTGAGCGAGGGCGTATAGTGGGCATGCGGGAGGCCGGGTGGACGTACCGCCGAATTGCTCAACACGTGGGGCGTGAGGTCTCCACAGTACATCGATGTTGTTGCCAGTGGTCGGCGGAAGGTGCACGTGCCCGTCGACCTGGGACCGGACCGCAGCGACGCACGGATGCACGCCAAGACCGTAGGATCCTACACAGTGCCGTACGGGACCGCACCGCCACTTCCCAGCAAATTAGGGACACTGTTGCTCCTGGGGTATCGGTGAGGACCATTCGCAACCGTCTCCATGAAGCTGGGCTACGGTCCCGCACACCGTTAGGCCGTCTTCCGCTCACGCCCCAACATCGTGCAGCCCGCCTCCAGTGGTGTCGCAACAGGCGTGAATGGAGGGACGAATGGAGACGTGTCGTCTTCAGCGATGAGAGTCGCTTCTGCCTTGGTGCCAATGATGGTCGTATGCGTGTTTGGCGCCGTGCAGGTGAGCGCCACAATCAGGACTGCATACGACCGAGGCACACAGGGCCAACACCCGGCATCATGGTGTGGGGAGCGATCTCCTACACTGGCCGTACACCACTGGTGATCGTCGAGGGGACACTGAATAGTGCACGGTACATCCAAACCGTCATCGAACCCATCGTTCTACCATTCCTAGACCGGCAAGGGAACTTGCTGTTCCAACAGGACAATGCACGTCCGCATGTATCCCGTGCCACCCAACGTGCTCTAGAAGGTGTAAGTCAACTACCCTGGTCAGCAAGATCTCCGGATCTGTCCGCCATTGAGCATGTTTGGGACTGGATGAAGCGTCGTCTCACGTGGTCTGCACGTCCAGCACAAACGCTGGTCCAACTGAGGCGCCAGGTGGAAATGGCATGGCAAGCCTTTCCACAGGACTACATCCAGCATCTCTACGATCGTCTCCATGGGAGAATAGCAGCCTGCATTGCTGCGAAAGGTGGAAATACACTGTACTAGTGTCGACATTGTGCATGCTCTGTTGCCTGTGTCTATGTGCCTGTGGTTCTGTCAGTGTGATCATGTGATGTATCTGACCCCAGGAATGTGTGAATAAAGTTTCCCCTTCCTGGGACAATGAATTTACGGTGTTCTTATTTCAATTTCCAGGAGTATATATATATATATATATATATATATATATATATATATATATATATATATATATATATAGAGGGCAACATTCCACATGGGAAAAATATATCTAAGAAGAAAGATGATGAGACTTACCAAACAAAAGCGCTGGCAGGTCGATAGACACACAAACATACACACAAAATTCTAGCTTTCGCAACCAACGGTTGCCTCGTCAGGAAAGAGGGAAGGAGAGGGAAAGACGAAAGGATCCGGGTTCTAAGGGAGAGGGCAAGGAGTCACCCCAATCCCGGGAGCGGAAAGACCCACCTTAGGGGGAAAAAAGGACGGGTATACACCCGCACACACACACATATCCATCCACACATATACAGACACTTTGCCTCTGTATATGTGCACACGTGCGGTCGGACACGCGCACATGCACGAGTGCCACCCGACCCCCCCTCCCCCCAAGGCAAGTCCCCCCGCCCCCGGGACGCAACGAACTCCCCACCCCCTCCCCAAATCCCCCCCCCCCCCCCCAGACGAGGCAACTGTCGGCCACGAAGGCCAGAACTCCGTGTGCATGCCTGTGCATGCATCGACGTGCCAGTGCCCCCGCTCGGCAAGTCAAACCATCCTTGTTCTTTTTATATATATCAGGGTGTATACGGCCCGGGACATCCGGGAGATCCGGGAAAAACCCGGGAATTTTTTCATCCGGGACAAATCCGGGAAAAACCCGGGAATTTCTTAGAATTCCGGGATTTTTCATTGTTTTAGATTTCAGTTAGTTTTGTAGGTTTGACGTGTAAGATCAGATACGCTGACAAAGAACTTTAGTCCACTACTGCTGAATAATACTGCAGCAATGAAACATAAATCAGAGAATAACACCAAAATAAAAGTTTAGTTGGATAGAAAATGGGTAATTTACACAGTGCACAGACCAGTTTGCCGACACCGAAAAGTGTCAAAGGCTTTAGGTCGAAGATTATGCAGTACGTCCGTAACAACTAACGTGCATTCGATGTGCGTGACGTCACAACTGTTTAAATTTCTAACAGATCACCAGAAAATATTACGAATAGTGGCTTGAGATGCGTTACTTTCAAAGTAAATTTCCATGCAAGATGATTTATGTTACGTGTGAGAATGTGCAGTGAATTTCTTAAATCACAGGCCTTTATAACTCACATTCAAAACGTAACACTTTGAGGATCAGCTATTTGAAAAATGTCGGACCCAGACCGGCACATTTGTATTTGATATGACTTAACATGTAACACACGCTAAAAAAAGACCGAGCTTCAGGTTGGTTTTCATATTTAATGTTGTTCTTTCATAGATAAAAAATTATGCAATCGATGCCAAAAAGTGTAATTGACCTTCAAAAAAATGTGCATAATGTGTTACTGAGCAATGTCACAAGTCTCTCCATGCCAGAGCACTTCGACTTTTCTACGCAACTGATAATCATTTTGGCACGATTTTAATTGCCAAATTAGGGCCTGTTAGTAGGCCTACGGACTTCCTATCATTGTAGGACTAATAACAGTGGATGCCAATAGACGATGCAATTCTCGTTCGTACATACACATCTGCTTACGAGTTAAGCGGTGTAGAAACGCACTTAGCTGAGTTGAGCGAGCTCGGCGTAACTTCGTAACGTACGCGCCGCGGCCTGTCTTTCTCGTAGGCCTCGTGCTCTGAATAACTGCCGTCATTCGCTAGCGAGGTCACATAACATGAGCTATGACTGGCTGGGATGGCGGGTCGTTCCGGTTCGGGGAGGGGGGGGTGGGGACCTGCCTTTGGGGGGGGGGGGGGTGCACATATACAGAGGCAAAGTGTCTGTATATGTGTGTGCGTGCGGGTGTATACCCGTCCTTTTTTCCCCCTAAGGTGGGTCTTTCCGCTCCCGGGATTGGGGTGACTTCTTGCCCTCTCCCTTAGAACCCGGATCCTTTCGTCTTTCCCTCTCCTTCCCTCTTTCCTGACGAGGCAACCGTTGGTTGTGAAAGCTAGAATTTTGTGTGTATGTTTGTGTTTGTTTGTGTGTCTATCGACCTGCCAGCGTTTTTGTTTGGCAAGTCTCATCATCTTTCTTTATATATATATATATTCCCCCACGTGGAATGTTTCCTTCTATATAAAAAGAAAGATGATGAAACTTACCAAACAAAAGCGCTGGCAGGTCGATAGACACACAAACACAAACATACACACAAAATTCTAGCTTTCGCAACCAACAGTTGCCTCGTCAGGAAAGAGGGAAGGAGAGGGAAAGACAAAAGGATTTGGGTTTTAAGGGAGAGGGTAAGGAGTCATTCCAATCCCGGGAGTGGAAAGACTTACCTTAGGGGGAAAAAAGGACAGGTATACACTCGCACACACACACATATCCATCCGCATATACACAGACACAAGCAGACATTTGTAAAGGCATATATATATATAATAGAGGGAAACATTCCACGTGGGGAAAATACACCTAAAAAGAAAGATGATGAGACTTACCAAACAAAAGCGCTGGCAGGTCGACAGACACACAAACAAACACAAACATACACACAAAATCTAGCTTTCGCAACCAACGGTTGCCTCGTCAGGAAAGAGGGAAGGAGAAGGAAAGACAAAAGGATATGGGTTTTAAGGGAGAGGGTAAGGAGTCATTCCAATCCCGGGAGCGGAAAGACTTACCTTAGGGGGAAAAAAGGACAGGTATGCACTCGCACACACACACATATCCATCCATACATACAAGACACAGGCAGGCACAGGAAAATGTCTGCCTGTGTCTTGTATGTATGGATGGATATGTGTGTGTGTGTGCGAGTGTATACCTGTCCTTTTTTCCCCCTAAGGTAAGTCTTTCCGCTCCCGGGATTGGAATGACTCCTTACCCTCTCCCTTAAAACCCATATCCTTTTGTCTTGCCTTCTCCTTCCCTCTTTCCTGACGAGGCAACCGTTGGTTGCGAAAGCTAGATTTTGTGTGTATGTTTGTGTTTGTTTGTGTGTCTGTCGACCTGCCAGCGCTTTTGTTTGGTAAGTCTCATCATCTTTCTTTTTAGGTGTATATATATATATATTCACTTATGAAATTTGTTATTAACAATCTGAACGAATTCAAAAGTAATAGCAGTGTACATGGCTACAACACTAGGAGAAAGGATGATCTTCACTGCTCAAGGTTAAATCTAACTTTGGCTTGGAAGGGGATAAATTATGATGCCACAAAAGACTTTGCTCACTTACCTAATAGCATCAAAAAGTCTGACAGATAGCCATATAGCATTTAAAAGGAAATTAAAAGAATTTCTTAATGGCAACTCCTTGTGTCATAGTATATTTTGTGTAATGTAATATCTTATATAGACACCTTTTACTAACCTGACACGTTCCACATCATTACGAAGTGTCATATTCATGATCTATGGAACAAGTACTAATCTAATCTACCGTATTTACTCGAATCTAAGCCGCACTCGAATCTAAGCCGCACCTGAAAAATGAGACTCGAAATAAAGGAAAAAAAAATAAATTCCCAAATCTAAGCCGCACCTGAAATTTGAGACTCGAAATTCAAGGGGAGAGAAAAGTTTTAGGCCGCACCTCCAAATCGAAACAAAGTTGGTCCATTGTAATATGAGACACAATTTAGGTCGAATGAATGACGATACAGCTACAGTAGTTTGGTTCGAGTTGAAAGCTTAGCAGTTAAGCTTTACCAGGTAGCCATTGCTATGCATCAGGCGCTCCGTCCGTATTTATATGGATACCCTTTCTTTTTCACGTGCTTCGTCTGGTTTGAATCGATTGCTTATTTTGCTTTGATCTGATAAGTGCCGTTTTCTATGTTATAGGTGTTTACGTCAGTCACTCGAAGCTGAAAATGCGTTACTATACTGTGTCATGCATTGTCTGTCGCATTCTGATAGTGCGAGTTTACGGCCTGTCGCTGCTCGCAGCATGGCTTGCTTTTGTGCGCGCTACCGCCGCCTACAATTTAAAAAAGAGAGGAATCGTCTCATTAGCGAAACAATGACAATAGACTGCTATTTGTTGTTACTTACACTGCTGCTTTCTTTGATAATGATCAACAAGAACCAAATAATAGACTGCATATGATAGAACATGTTCTGAACGAGAGTTTGGCGAAAATGTTTCTCCGTTTGAAAATCTTTGCGGCCGCTTCTTTAGTACATCAAATTCTGCACAGAAATTAGTCATCTTAGATTTAAAAATCTAGTCAGTAGCCGTGCTTCATTTCTGACTGTATCACTATTAGGCATAAGAGTAATACGAATATTAACATGACACGATACGTATATTCTTCCGCGTTTGCTGTTGTCTCACTCTAGTTTCGTAGTTTATTTGGCAGACAGGATTTAAATGAGATAGAAGCAAACACAAAAGAATACATGGCAAAATGTTTATATTCGTATTATTCTTATGGTGAAGAGAATACTGCATGTGATTCACATTTCATCAGGTTCCTATTAGCAACCATCTCTTCTCACAGGTAGGAAAAAATTCAGAACGTAGAGTTGGCCATATCGACAAAAATCCCAGTATTACCAGTCGGATTTTCGTAGTACATTGAAATTCGAAGATGAACAATACGGAATTTGTATTTACTTCGTTGGATTATGTATGAAAAAGCAGTGGTCGAAACTCGGGCGGAGAAAAAAAGCTCGTTTTGCTTTGCACTCGATTGTAAGCCGCAGGCGATTTTTTGGATTACAAAAACCGGAAAAAAAGTGCGGCTTAGATTCGAGTAAATACGGTAATCTAATCAGCCTGTTCTCTCTTCAAACACATTTTGAAAAGGAAAGAAAAATGTTAACATTTGTATTTTGAAGCAATCATTCATGTTGATCACAAAAAATATTGCTTACTTACTTAAATTGTAAACAGAAACATAATTTATGTCTTTTTGAAACATTTCTGAAATATGTTATTATTCAGTAAAAAACCTAGCAAAAATTAGTCAGTATGAAACATTATTTCAACATTACTAAAATATTACTTCATACACTACCAGCTTAACAGCAGTAATACAGAATATCAAGAAAGAAAGCATAGGCTGAAAGGAGCACAAGCTCATAGCGGAAAAGGATGTGTAAGGAAATGAGCTGCATATTTGTCAGAGGAATTCTCTGTGTCCATCTTGGGCAATGTAAGAGAACCCACAGGAAATGTATGCCAGAATGGTTAATGGGAGATTCAAGACTCATTCCACCTGAATATGTTGAAAAAGTTACAGACAATGAGACAATCCGATTCCCACTTTTTGAGGAAAATTACTGATTAGAGAACTTTTCAACTGCTGAGTGTGTGTGCTTGATCTATCTCCACAAGAAAAAAATTGTGAAATTGAGGCGGGGTAAAGATGACATAAAAGCATATGTTGCCTTCTCAATTAAACTACATATAGCATGCTCTTTAAAATTAACATCATTTTAAATTTACTTCAAACAAAATAATAGTTCCCATATTATATGCAAAATGATGATTACCTTAGGCAAATCTACGAAATGAACTTTAAAATCCAATAAATCAGCTGCTTGCATCAATGTGTGTTTTGCAGTAACTTTTTGGTCCTGTGATGTTTGTGATTTGGAGCTGAAGGTGGAAGACGTTGTGTCTGTAAGTGTTGACTTCACAGTAGGCTCACCAAGAAAGGAACTTCCACTCTTCACCAGCTGCTTTGCAAATGCTGCCAATCTTTGATTCAAACCTGCGAATGTTAGAAACAGGGATTCAGACAGCTACACAAAGTATGTGAAAAATACATTTAGCATATAAATAATGTCTCATACACTGACCAAAGTGTCAAAATCCAATATTTGCAGTTTGGTTTAAGCCTATATTTGTAATACCCACACATTGCTTCATTTGAAGAAGAAGAGTGGCAGTCTTGTTCCAGTCCATGATTGGCTTAGTGCTAAAGAGTCCACATGATTATTAAACATTGCTTAAATTGGCCATGGCTTGGAGCACACGTCACTTTCTCCACAAATAAAACAGTATGGAGATATTAAAAACATTCTCATAAGTGAAGACAGTGGAATCTGAATTACTCTACTTTACTCATAAGGTATGGATACAGAATCTGTGTTGTGTTTTTTAATACCTTCCCAAGAATCCAAGGAATGATTGCTAATACATGTCTTTTTACTGTTGGTTGAGCTCTGCTTGTTTTGCAGGTTGAAACACACTTATGTAGTTCATAACATGAAGTTATAATTTAGTTTTTGACTTAAAGTGTAGTTTAAGCTAATGGAGGCGGAGGGGGGGGGGGGGGGGGAGGATCCATCTTTGGCTGTGGGCCCCATGCGCTACTTGTCGGGAATTTTAGGCACTGGGTTTGTGGGGCCAGAAATTCACATATACCGTGTTAAGTAACCTTCACTAGCTTATCATCTCCCCCCCCCCCCAAAAAAAAATAAAAGAGTTCATAGCAGCAGGCACACTACATCGACCTGAAATCATTGTGGCTGTCAGCCTCAGTACCAGAAACTTATGAAGATATCAAGATAAAGGCATTATTCCATATCTGAGATATGCAAAACAGCTTTATTGCATGCACCAGCCAGTGACTCACTATGGAAGCATTCTGCAGTAGGTATAAACATACACTGACAAGTAATTCATCAGCTTTCTGAGATAGTGAAAGCAGACTGCTACGTGCAAGCCTCTAACCCTTACATTACTTCCCTCAGAGAAGAAGAGCTGCTATGACCACATGCACATGATGGACTTGTTTTGCCAGTTGCAGCATCGGAGGGGATTGCAACGTATTCTTCATTTGCAGACACAGTAATGGGCGGTACTGATGAGTGGGCTTTTAAAATAACAACTTGGTACACAACCTATGTTGTGGACACAAGACAAATTAATGCCACACATATTGATGCCAGTGTAGAGGGCATCAATATTCAGACATCAGATGCTCATATTAGCTCTTAAAGACATGGATAGTTAATTACTTGGCATATAGATACAGAACATAATGCAGAAGTAGCAACAGCAATGGATGATTTTGCATGGGAGGTCTGTCCTTTGACTGGTAGGAAATGGTTGTAGTGTGCCATGTGGCAGGTTCTGTTTTGGGTTGAGTTCTCTACATGAGGATGAGCAGCACTACAATGAAGGTGAACTAAAAGGACAGAGAAATAGCATCATTGAATTCATTCAGTGAACTTCACTCAACATTTTTACCACAAGTAGATTCCGAAAATAAAGTATGTATCTGGAAAGATAACTACAAGATCCATCTACGGCGGTCAAGATTTCGGATCGCAGGCCGTGCCTGGGCCTGACTGCCAAAGTGCTTAGATTGGCTGGCACATGTACCCCATCACCATGCCAAGCTGTCTGACAAGGGGAAGGCCTCTCACACGGCCAACTGATTCGGCTCAAATTTGGCAGGTCGCTTGTGTACATCCTAAAACGAAGGAATCTAAGATATTTTGGGTCAACACCCCCATGTTTCTGAGAAAATCACCCCTAAAGGTTATGACAAGCAATTGACTCAAAATTGGCGGGATCGATAGATAATTGTAAATAGAGCATTTTTCATTATCAGGTATGGGGTCCAAAAACGCATACTTTACCAGAAATTGAGGTAAGAAACTTTAACAACTGCCGCTTCTGTGCCCACATGGTAAATGCTTTTTGCCAACAGCACCGACAGCGCAATGGCCAAGGTAACTGGTTGGGAATTGGAGAACCCGGGTTCGAATCTCGAAGAAACATAGTGGATGTTCTTCTTTTCGTTTGCATTTTTCCATATGTCAATTGATAGGGATAGGAAGATTAATAAGGTAAGTAAATCAATAAGAAATGATAATAGGAAGGTAGGCAAATAAATTTCTCGAACCTCTTGGCATAGTAAACAACCAAAATGTTAAGCAAGGTCACTTTACAATGGCTCTTCCAATCAATGTTACGTGTCCTCACTTTTCTTCAAACAACTAGGTGGATGGTACTTGTCATACAAACATTCACAGCACCAAGAACATCTAATGAATGCAATCTTTCGACAGCTACACTGCTCCTTCCGAAGAGTCGGTGGGGGGGGGAACAACTTGGTTTACATTTATAAATATGTCTTTTTCGGGAATGAATTTGGATGTGTACCACGCATACGATATCATTGCCTGAAAAATCGGTGCTGAGAGTTGGTTATGAATTATGCTGTGAATAATTATTGCATCCGTGCGGTTGTGCAATTCCCGCTGGGTTTCCAGAAGCACACTGCAATTCTGAAGCCTGGAAATAAAGTTTTTAACCTGGCGATAGAAATAAACATCACACAGCTGGCACACAGGTGTGCAGTTTGGCAGTATTACTTTTGCTGTGCATGTCGGCTTACCCTCGCCATCTATAAACATTGTGTCATATATTGTAGTATTAATTTGTCCACTCCAGGAATCCAACATTAGACAAAACTTGTTATCATAAACGTATGGTATTAAAACATTCTCACGAAATGGTCTGTAAATCACATTTGTCAGTTTCCCGGATTTGGAGCAGGTAATGTAAACATTTTTCAATGAGTCGTTTAAATGATTGACCTCTTCTATAACCCGAGGACCAAATGTAACATTCGTTTCATGTAAACACAGGAAAACCTTAGGCAACACTTTTCCAGAGGCTGTGATGGCATATTGGGCCGTGTACGAATGTGTTAGATTGTTTTTACTACCAACTGCGAAAAGGGTCCGTTTTTCTCCCTTATGCAATAATGTGCGTCGAATGTTCACCCGATACTCGCATCTTGTTTGATTGGTGTTGTCACGTAATCATGATTAAAACCAGTCATAAGTGACACCGTTTGCGTGATGAAAAGAACCACCACTTTCTGTATATCTTCTATATTTTGTACCTCCTTATGAGAGATGTATGACGGAGGACACAAAAATAACCGGAATTTATTTCTAGAAAGCATATACTTTATTGTTTTCAAATAGAACCTTAATCTCCATCGAAGTACTCTCCATTAGCATTAATACACTTGTCCAAACATTCATTCCAGTGTTCGAAGCACTTTTTCAGTTCGTCCTCTTTGACACCTGCTAGCATTTTCATGACATTGCATTTTACGTCTTCCACATCCGCAAAATGCTTCCCTCTCAAGTCTCTTTTCATCCTCGGGAACACGAAGAAGTCCGAAGGTGCTAAATCCGGCAAACAGGGCACGTGGGTCAAGGTAGTCATCTTCGTTGAGGCCAAAAACTGGTGAACGCTGAGAGCCGTGTGCGCGAGAGGGTTGTCGTGATGCAGGAACCACACACCAGAATCCCACAAAGCCGGATGTTTCGCGACAAACTTCTGCGAAGATGTTTCATAACCTCAAAATAGAATTGTTGGTTTACCGTCTGGTTTTCAGGGACAAATTCAGAGTGTACAATCCCTTTGATGTAAAAAAACAGATCAACATCATTCTCACATTCGATTTCACTTGTCGAGCTTTTTTTGCTCGAGGTGAGCCAGGTGACTTCCATTGTGAAGACTGTTGTTTACTTTCTGGATCGTACCCATAGCACCATGACTCATCACCTGTAATGATTTTGTTGAAAAAATGTGGATCATCTTTGAATGCATCCAATATTTTGAGACAGGGTTCAACGCGACGATCCCTTTGATCTCTGGTAAGAAGCTGCCACTCTTCACATCCCCAAATCAATGGTCAAGATGCACTGAATTGAGCTCCAGGACAACCCGGACAAGTTCTCGAGTTGGTCAACTGTCCTGCGTCAATCTCCACTGATAAGATCACAGATTTTGTCGATGTTCTCTTCACTTCGAGCAGTTGAAGGTCGACCGGAACGGGGCTGATCTTCAACCACCATTTCTCCCTTTTTAAACCGAGAAAACCATTCGTACACTACCATTTTACTAAGAGAATAGTCTTTGTAGGCTGTCTGAATCATCGCAACAGTTTCTACTGCATTCTTGCCGAGCAAGAAACAAAACTTTACTGCCGCACGTTGTTCGTAAGAACTAGCCATTTCCTCATGTCAAGTCTGCACTGTAAGTAAACCCAAAGAACTGCCAAAGAAACCACACTTCTCACTGTTGGGTGATGCCACGTGGCAGAATGACTCAGCAGAGCTCCTACTACAACCCTCTGGTGGCGCAACCTGCTACTACAGGTACATGATGTGCAGCATTACGATTCCGGTTACTTTTGGGTCCCCCCTCGTATTTAATGATGTGCTGTTGACGAATTTTATACTCTGATTTGAAATTTCTTGCTCAAGATAATGATGCAGCAAACGTAAAATCCTTGTTGGCCGTATATTGAAGCGCTGCACAGCAGCCCATTCCTGAAGTATTCTCGTTGTTACATTCTCATTACAACAATGAGATATGACAAATCGGTCGTATGTCCACTTATTTATCACCTGGTATTTGTCGTATCTTGTCCCTCCTTTAACAATATCACTTTCCCACAATTTCAAGTCCTTCTTCCTTTTCAGGGCTGTTGTTGCTCCATTCTTTTGCAGCGTTTGTAAGTTCCAATTTGGATGATTCCTGACTAATGCTACCGCCTTTACTTTTACTTCAAGGGGTACAGTGCCATAGTTCAATCGTTTAGTAACCAGTTTACAATACTCATCGGGAACAGATGAAGCACATATTCCCAGTTATGTGGAGATTTCCAAAGTGTTACGACCATTTTGCGATTCACTAGTCGGGATATCTTCCACTGAATCACCTTCTGCTTCATCTTCATGGTATAGTACTTCAGTATCAACAAATGTCATTTCGTTTGTCAGCTCCAAAAATTGCTCTACAATAGCCGCTCCTATCGATCTGGAACGCCGAGAAACAGAACTGCCTGCTTGTGGTAGTGTATTGATAACGCATCTGTCTTGTAACACTTTTACAAACCAAAACACATTGTCGGTAACTTCCCGCTTGCCATCGTCTGTGACAGGCTCCCAACTATATATTACAGCGCCAGTCAAAGGGTGTACATCCTCCATTATTCAGATCATGCACCTGAAAGATATGACACAAAAAACAATAACTACTTACTATGGCATAAACAGACGAGCTAATTACTACAAACTACATGCAGTACTCGTCATATGTTACTTACAGAAGAACACTGTATTCATTCACAAAACGTATTTCATTCGGCGCATTACAAATGAAAAATCGCTACATGTATCCACGAGGTTCACGGCAGCCTAATGACACAAAACAACTCTTTCCGATTGACTCCTATAAGACTCGTGCTGGACACCTACACTCTTCCAGGTTCACAACTATGATATGACGAAGAGGCAACCGGGAAAACATAACTCTCCCCGCGTGCATTCTGTCCTGTGCCTCACTGTAAATAAGCGTCGCGAGGTTGGCTATCTGTGATCCCTCATGAGGAATTTGCAGCATTCTTACTAGGAGTTGTTTTCATGTGACAAAGCTTAAAAGTTTAATACTTTACTAACTCACAGCGTTTGGGAAATTAGCTTGCCTACCTTATTATTATCATTCCTTATTGATTTACTCACCTTATTAACACTTCTATGCATATCAATTGAAATATGGAAAAATACAAATGAAAAGAATAACATCCACTAGGTTTCTTCAAGATTCCAAACCGGGTTCTCTTATTCCCAGCCAGTTACCTTGGCCATTGCGCTATCAGCGCTGTTGGTGAAAAGCATTTACCATGTGGGTACAGAAGCGGCAGTTGTAAAAGTTTCTTCCTCGATTTCTTGAAAAGTTTGCGTTTGCAGACCCCATACCTGGTAATGAAAAATGCTCTATTTACAATTATCTATCGAGCCCTTTAATTTTAAGTTGATTGCTCGTCATAACCTTTAGGAGTGATTTTCTCAAAATTGCGGGGGCGTTGACCCAAAATATCTTAGAGCCCTTCGTTTTAGGTTGTACACAAGCGACTTGCCAAATTTGAGCCGAATCAGATGGCTGCGTCTGAGGCCTTTCCATTGTGAGTGTGAGGTGGGGGAAGTGAGGGAAACTGTGCCACATTTAAATTTCTTCTGCTAGACATTTATCATTTTGTGCGACTGTTCCATGTGCAGCAAATACCAAGTAGGTGTTTTTATGGTTTTAAACATTGTTGTACGTGAAGTTAAACTTTTCTACATACAAACCTTTGTTGTTGTCACTGGAAACATCCCAAAACTCTGAATTCATTACTGCTGCAATTGTTTCATCTGTCCGAAAACTGGGATTCATCTAGGAAAGAAAATAATCTTTAATATGAAAGTACATCACAACAATCATTTCTGAACACTTACTAAGAATATCCTCTAGTTCTTGTAAACAATCTATAACTTGTTTCTAAGGCATTCATCTGTTTACAAAATGACTAATCACATTGGAATTCAAGAAGAAGCAACAGTCGAGTATCATTTCCTTCGAAGAATGATCAAAGTGTACAAGTCTTGACCAACAATATTATTCAATGTGATGAGTCAGTGGCACAAATGGTTTTTGCCCCCTCTGGTATACAAGTGTGAATCGATTAGAACCACAAGCAGTGACAGAGTAGTATTCGATGAATGATAATGACCCTTTCTTTCATAAAGTAGCTTTTTTCATTTAATATGCATAAAATAATCTGATGGTTCATGCTTTACAAGCTGTCAGTCTCATAATGTACTACTTCATTTGTTACACAACCCTGCAGGTCCTCCTTTATTATGGGAGTTATACAACTGAAACTGTGCGTGGTTAACTACCGTATGCACTTACAGGGTGTATACGTGAACAAGGGGGAGGGGGGGGGGGGGGGGGAGGCGAAAGAAGAAATATCCCAGATTTCCCCTGGATTTCCCGGTTAAAAATACACTTTCTCCCAAGTGAAAATACACTTTTTCTGTCTTAAGTGACACTATACTCTTATTCGGCACTGTAAAACTCATCAATCCTTTGAATGTTTGTAGTTTTATATACCGGAGTAGAATTTCCCGGCACTTTAGAAAACCAAACTTAGGGAGAAAAACACGGTTTGAAAGATCTTTGATGTGCAGCAACATATACACTGCATATTTTCGTATTACGAAGGTATAAATTCGAATTCCACCAAACACTGCATGTCACTGTCCAAAGCATTGAAATTTCCAAAGCATTGAAATCGAAATTCCAATGCGCTTTTGTAAGCCAGTCATAGCTCATGCACGTGATCTCGCCAGCTGATGACAGCGTAGGACAGTCATCCAATAGCAAGATCACTCTTAAGTAGTGCGAACACATAAATAAGAAAAGTTAATGGTTTAAATTAATATACGTAGCATTCACATATAATATTGGTTTCGAAGATTAATAAGCTGGAAGAGAAGCTATGCTTCCACATATAATGTTGATCCTTTTTGCACTTGTTACACTTTAAGATACATCACACAAACATGCGAGTAAAATTTTTAACGACGACGTAAATGTCTGATCTTCTGGGCCCAAAATTCTTCTAAATGGTCATACTCAAAGAGTCAATTTTTAAATGAGAGTCAAACACTTTGTAATTTAAGAAATTCATCGTACATTCTCACACATAGCTCATCTTATGTAAAAGGAAATCTGCTTTGAATGTAATGCTTTTCAAACCATCATTCGCAATGTTTCCTCGCGACCTGTTAGAAATAGGTTCATTTCAGCAGTTGCAAGAGAGTGCCATATAACAAGCGTCACCACGCTTGCGCAGCTACGGTGACGCAGGAAGCCCATATCTTCGTATGTGTAAAACATTAAAAGACCTTACATTATGTCATAAAAGAAACAAGAAATCAGAGGATACTTCAAGAGCGTCGAAATTTCGTGAACCATACTAAAATGCATAATTCGGCTTAAAATGCACATTTGTATGTCAATTTTCTTGGAGTACCAATACTGTATTATTTCATGTTTGGTTCTTTATTATGGCATAATGCCATACGTACACCTGAAGTGCAGCGAACAGTTGAAACTAGCCAACAGTGTGAAATTAAACACTTTGTTTCAAATAATTTGACTGCCTCTACAGAAAAGATTAATAAAAGCCAAGTCTCTTTAGCAAACTGGCAAAAATAGCTTCATTGTTCTGTAAGGCGATTAATGTTTGACTGTCAGAAAGGTGGAAACAAAATCTAAAACTAATAACATATTTTAGCCTTTCATAATTACGGGAACGTATTTTAATTCATTTGATAGCTCCCGGCCACAAAAATCCGTTTGGTATCATTTAATGTGAGAGCAATAAACGAAGAGGAAACAACAAAATCACTGTACGTAAACACAGGTCACGTGGAGATGACCCACCTCCCCACCACAACTCAGACTATTCTGTCCATCAGCCCAAGATTTAGTAATTTCCGAACCGGGGCAATATTAAGTAGTGGCGCCCAGCCGCACTTCTGTAACCAGAGGCGGGAGATGGTACTACTCATATGCGACTCAACTGTGCATGCGCAAGAGCCCGCCCGCAACTGCTCAAACAAATGTAATTTAAACAGTTGTCAAGTCACATTCATCGGAGGCAATTTGGTGTTATGAAGCACTGCATAGTCTTCCTAAAGCCTTTGACACACTTTGCTGTTGGCAGTCACTTGTATGAGCACTGTTTTGTTGTATACAGCGCATTTTGCTTTGCAACTTAAGTCCCCCCCCCCCCCCCCCCCCCCTCTCATTCATGTTTTGTTGCTGCAGTATTATTCTGCAGTAGCAGGATACAGTAATATCTGTTGTTAGAGTATTGGTTCTTACCTGTCAAAATCACAAAAATTTACTTGAAAACTAAAACAATGAAAAATTTCCGGAATTCTAAACAATTCCCGGGTTTTTCCCGGTTTCTCCCGGGTGAAAATATTCCCGGGTTTTTCCCGGATCTCCCGGGTCGTATACACCCTGACTTATTTAAGCACAGAGGGAAAAATAAGATGTTAAAAATTTGCACTTTGCTTTCAGTCTCAAAGTAATGTTCCCTTCTTCTACTAAGTTAATAAACAAAATGTTATCTGCATATTTCAACAGCCCCACACCATTATGGAGGGTAAATGAGATTCTCCTGAATTTCACTAAGTCTGCGTAGCTCAAGATAGAACAGTAACCACTATTTTTTGTATGTAGAACAGACATTAAAAATTCTCACCTTCTGATGTGGAAAGACTGATTTTTTCCCATGGCTGTAGAAAAATGGTTTTGTTTACAGGATGATAATGCACCAACATTTGGTAGAGACCAAATGTTTGGGAAACAAGGTTGTTCAGTTCTTCAATATTGGACTGAGCAAGGTGGAACTTTATATTGAAGTCTTCAGCACCAGCAATCTTTTTCTCCCAACCAATTTCTTCATAACAGATTTGGTGTGGCTGCCTCACTTAAAAGTTATGATGGACTGGAGACCTACAATGCATTCAATGTTTACCTTTATAATGTAGGCAATTGGTGCCATGGGAGATAAATTTTTCCAACAATCTCATTGAATGTAATTTCTCTTTGTCAATATTCACAGTAGATGTATAAGTACCTCCTCTGCCTAAAACTTTCGATGAGCTAGAGACATACACCAGCAGTTACCTTTGTAACAGTAGGCATAAAAGAAAACACTACTCCAATGCATTACCTATTAACTTTATCTGTGATGTATATGATGGAGAGGCCCCACTACACATTCTTTTTAATTTTGGAAAAAAAAAAAAAAAACAGAAATTTAATTATTTTACATTTTATGATTCTCTTAAATCAGAAAGTAAACACAGCAAACACAGCACTAGAGACTTGTCTTCATAAGGAATAATATTACATACCACCTCTTAAACCTACTAGAAAAATAATGACTGGACAATTATTTTCTTGTGGTTCTTCAGTTCTTCCCAGTCTATATTATGGAGGAAAGTTTTCAAGCGAAAGACTGGATCATGCCCACTGTGCACAACATTTTGACAACAGACAGAGTTGTCATCCAACATGCCTGGAGGACAGAGCAACTCCTTCTATACCTTTGAGTGCCTACCCCTCACTTCTTCTGCAGGCAAGATGTTCCAATTTTGTTCGCACCCAATTATAATCCTCAGCTTATTGTCATTCTGGCCAGTATCCCCACAGCTGCTCTGTCAATCTAGTTATCTTCTTATTTTTCAATTTATTCCTTTTTTCCATTCTGGTACAGGTCTCTGCTGTTTTATCAACAGATCAAACACCAGATTCTAGGCTTTACTAGGGTGGTACACTGAGTCATGACTAAAATTGTTCAATTGATTCTTTTAAGATGAAGTCCCAGAATTTTGATGTTATGCCAACATTTTTATTTTGAAGTTATGCCAACATTTTTATTTGGTTGAAATTTTCCGAGGGTTCCATTTCCAAAAAATGCTCCATGACCACCAAGCTGCCTGGTTGTCCTACAAATGTGTGCCTTGTTTGTCGCTGGACCAAAGATCAATGGAAATATGTCGCCTGATCAGATGAATATGTTTCTTGTTACCCTAGACAGATGGTCATGTCTAGATATGTCATCATCCAGGCAAACGGCTGTTCAAAACATGCACTACACCACAGACGCAGTCCGCTGGGTAACAGTATTATACTACAGGGGATACAGTATTCTGATTCCATCAGATCTGTAGTAGTAGCCAAAGACACCATTACAATTGTGGGCTAAGTGAATATTATTGTAGACTACCTGCACCCCTTCTTGCTTGATGTCTCCTCTGATAGCAAAAGAATATTCCAATAGAGTAACTATCCATATCACCAGGCAAGTGCCATTTTACAGTGGATTTAAGAGCAACCATGCTGATATAGTGGCCAGCAAATTTGCCTCGTTTGAATCTCATGGAATAAATCTGGAAAGCTATTGGGCACCAGCTCTATAGCCATAAAACACCACCCTATTATTTACGGGAATTGTATGACCTGTAGATAAGTGTCTGGTGCCCTATACCTCTGAAAGTTTCCCAAGGATTCATAAAATCTATAAGAAGCAAATCACTGCTGTATTGCATTCCAAATATGAAACAACACATTTTTTAGAAGGTGGTAGTAACTTTTGCCTCATTAGTGTGTGTCAACACTGAGACACACATGGTAAATCCCAGAATAAATACTTAGTCAATTAACATGCAAATATAGATCAGTGTTTTGTTTATATTTGTGTATGTATTTGGACTTAGTAACCATACAACAGTGATCATAATTTTTTCACACACATAACTGGAAGGAAAGAATGCACTGGGTAGGCAAAGCATTCAAAGATGCCACATTACTACCTTTGTAGGTCTGCAAACTATTAATAAAATTTGGCAGACGGTATTTCCATCCTAACTATAGCATGACTGGCTTGCAGTGCATGAGCTTTATTATGCTTGTATCTTATCATCACCATTATCATCCACATAACATCCACAGCAGGATTAAGGCCTCTTCGAGACTTTTCCAAGCATTCTGGCTGGAGCTGCCAGTGGTAGGTGTGCATGATGTGTGAACGTATGTGCTTTCTTTACTGAAGAAGGCTTGGGCTAAAAGCTATAATGTGTAACAGCCTCTTCATTGTGCCTGCCTGCAACTCATTGGATCATCTTTATGGTGAGCAGCAATCTATCCTTTTCATAATATTGTTGATGAAATGTAGTTAATTTGATTTTAGTTCCTATGGATTCCATTTTTTATTTGGTATCTTCTGGAAGAATGACTCAGGGCAAAAAATCTGCTGCTGTTCTCCATTTCAGTGTGTGTATGTGTGTGTGTGTGTGTGTGTGTGTGTGTGTGTGTGTGTTATATCTCAACTACACTACAATATGAAGAGCCTATGATATGAAGTAACATTTCACAATATTACCTGTTCAAAAGTATTGAGAATACTGCGAGTTCTTTTCTTCTTTTGAGATGAACGTCGCTTCTTCTTAGACTTCCTCTTCATTGAGTTTGACAGAAAGGAATATGCCTCATTATACTGCATTAATTCCAGCATTTTCTCAGCTGCTGCTCTCTTTGACAACTGTGAAAAATTTAAAAATAATATCTATTATACAATTGGAAACTATTTAAAAGCGACTAGTGCTATAAAAATAATATATCTGCCATTATTATTTGCACAGAGTTCATGCCAAAGATAAGATCTAGCGTGGCTGCAGCAAAATTTGAGCAGAAGGGCAGCTAGACTATTCTGCTGGCATATATTAAACTCTTATCATTAAAGATGCAATGACCTGGTGTAGAAAAGTCAATAATCAATACAGGGTATGTAAATTAAGTTTCAAGACTGATTTTTTCCTGACTAGAGGTGTGTGTGCAGGCCAGTCTCACCACATGCGGCAGGTGGTGGGGGGTGTTGGCTAATAAAGCCAAGCATCGGCATTTGTCAGCAAAATGCTGGAGTGAAAACATCGCGAATGCAGGGAGTGTCTGTTTCAAAACATCATCGAGAAAGCAGAGTGTCCAAAATGCCCCTCCTCTTGGAGCAGTGGTGTTCGATCAAATTTTGTGTATAACTGAACAATACCAGTTGGGAGACATTGAAAATGATGCAAGAGGCCTATAAAGAATACACCAAGTCATGTGCCATGGTTTTCACGTGGCACAAGAAAGTTTATATGCCAACTAGCTCTGCAGATGACGAAGAAATTTAAGTAATGTATGATGCGATAAAAGAAAATATTCAGGTAGTGAAGGGAGAAAAAAATTTAATAGTCATGGGTGACTGGAATTCGACAGTAGGAAAAGGGAGAGAAGGAAACATAGTAGGTGAATATGGATTGGGGCTAAGAAATGAAAGAGGAAGCCGTCTGGTAGAATTTTGCACAGAGCATAACTTAATCATAGTTAACACTTGGTTCAAGAATCATAAAAGAAGGTTGTATACATGGAAGAATCCTGGAGATACTAAAAGGTATCAGATAGATTATATAATGGTAAGACAGAGATTTAGGAAGCAGGTTTTAAATTGTAGAACATTTCCAGGGGCAGATGTGGACTCTGACCACAATCTATTGGTTATGAACTGTAGATTAAAACTGAAGAAATTGCAAAAAGGTGGAAATTTAAGGAGATGGGACCTGGATAAACTGACTAAACCAGAGGTTGTACAAAGTTTCAGGGACAGCATAAGGGGAAAATTGACAGGAATGGGGGAAAGAAATACAGTAGAAGACGAATGGGTAGCTCAGAGGGATGAAGTAGTGAAGACAGCAGAGGATCAAGTAGGTAAAAAGACGAGGGCTAGTAGAAATCATTGGGTAACAGAAAAAATTTAATTGATGAAAGGAGAAAATATAAAAATGCAGTAAATGAAGCAGGCAAAAAGGAATACAAACATCTCAAAAATGAGATCGACAGGAAGTGCAAAATGGCTAAGCAGGCATGGCTAGAGGACAAATGTAAGGATTTAGAGGCTTATCTCACTAGGGGTAAGATAGATACTGCCTACAGGAAAATTAAAGAGACCTTTGGAGAAAAGAGAGCCACTTGTATGAATATCAAGAGCTCAGATGGAAACCCAGTTCTAAGCAAAGAGGGGAAAGCAGAAAGGTGGAAGGAGTATATAGAGGGTCTATACAAGGGCGATGTACTTGAGGACAATATTATGGAAATGGAAGAGGATGTAGATGAAGATGAAATGGGAGATACGATACTGCGTGAAGAGTTTCACAGAGCACTTAAAGACCTGAGTCGAAACAAGGCCCCCGGAGTAGACAACATTCCACTAGAACTACTGACGGCCTTGGGAGAGCCAGTCCTGACAAAACTCTACCATCTGGTGAGAAATATGTACAAGACAGGCGAAATACCCTCAGACTTCAAGAAGAATATAATAATTCCAATCCCAAAGAAAGCAGGTGTTGACAGATGTGAAAATTACCGAACTGTCAGTTTAATAAGTCACAGCTGCAAAATACTAATGCGAATTATTTGCAGACGAATGGTAAAACTGGTAGAAGCCGACCTGGGGGAAGAACAGTTTGGATTCCAGAGAAATGTTGGAACACGTGAGGCAATACTGACCTTACGACTTATCTTAGAAGAAAGATTAAGGAAAGGCAAACCTACGTTTCTAGCATTTATAGACTTAGAGAAAGCTTTTGACAATGTTGACTGGAATACTCTCTTTCACATTCTAAAGGTGGCAGGGGTAAAATACAGGGAGCGAAAGGCTATTTACAATTTGTACAGAAACCAGATGGCAGTTATAAGAGTCGAGGTGCATGAAAGGGAAGCAGTGGTTGGGAAGGGAGTGAGACAGGGTTGTAGCCTCTCCCCGATGTTATTCAATCTGTATATTGAGCAAGCAGTAAAGGACACAAAAGAAAAATTCGGAGTAGGTATTAAAATCCAGGGAGAAGAAATAAAAACGATGAGGTTCGCCAATGACATTGTAATTCTGTCAGAGACAGCAAAGGACTTGGAAGAGCATTTGAACGGAATGGACAGTGTCTTGAAAGAAGGATATAAGATGAACATCAACAAAAGCAAAACTAGGATAATGGAATGTAGTCGAATTAAGTCAGGTGATGCTGAGGGAATTAGATTAGGAAATGAGACACTTTTTAAAGTAGTAAAGGAGTTTTGCTATTTGGGGAGCAAAATAACTGATGATGGTCAAAGTAGAGAGGGTATAAAATGTAGACTGGCAATGGCAAGGAAAGCATCTCTGAAGAAGAAAAATTTGTTAACATCGAGTATAGATTTAAAGGTCAGGAAGTCGTTTCTGAAAGTGTTTGTATGGAGTGTAGTCATGTATGGATGTGAAACGTGGATGATAAATAGTTTAGACAAGAAGAGAATAGAAGCTTTCGAAATGTGGTGCTACAAAAGAATGTTGAAGATTAGGTGGGTAGATCACGTAACTAATGAGGAGGTATTGAACAGGATTGGGGAGAAGAGAAGTTTGTGGCACAACTTGACTAGAAGAAGGGATCGGTTGGTAGGACATGTCCTGAGGCATCAAGGGATCACAAATTTAGCATTGGAGGGCAGCGTGGATGGTAAAAATCGTAGAGGGAGACCAAGAGATGAATACACTAACAGGGTGTATACGCGGACAAGGAAAAAAAATTCCTGGATTTTTCTCGGATCTCCCGGTGAAAAATACATTTTCTCCCGGGTGAAAATACACTTTTTCCGTGTTAAGTGACAGTATACTTTCCCTCTGAACAGTAAAACTTATCCTCTGAATGGATATGGTATTATATAGCAGCATAGAATTTCCCGGCACTTTAGAAAACGAAACTCTGGGAAAAACACGTTTTGGAAAGATCTTTGATGTGCAGCAACATGTACGCTTTCGCGTTACGAAAGAATAAATTTGAATTCCACCAACAGGAAAAGTTAATTAATACACATAGTGTTGCTACAAGAAAAGCAAAGTTTTCGCATATAATATTAGTCTCTAAGATTAATAAGCAACAAGAATGCTATGCTTTCACATACAATGTTGATCTGTTTAGCGCATGTTACACTTTTAAGATACATCACACAAATACGCCAGTAAAATTTTTAATACCGACATACATCTTTGATCTTATGGGCTCGAAATTTTTCTTAATGGCTCGTCATCAAAGAGTTGATTTTTAAAACAGAGCAAACGCTCTGTGATTTAAGAAATTCATCGTACGTTCTCGCAGATAGTACAGAGTTCATAGGAAATTTACTTTGAAAACAAAGCTTTTCGAACAACAATTCGTAATACTTTCCCGTGCGACCTATTATAAATAGATTCATTTCAGCAGTCGCCAGATGAGGCGTCACCGCGCTGGCGCAGCTAGTAGGAAGCCCGCATGTCCGTACGTGTAAAACATTAAAAGATCTTACATTATGTCATAAAAGAAACAAAACATCAGAGGATACTCAAAGAGCAGCGGAATTTCATGAACTAACTAAATTGCATAGTTCACCTTACAGTGCACATTCGTATGTCCAGATTCCCAATGACGTAGGCCTCAACCTGATATGAAGCTTTTCAGTGTGATTTTCGAGGCGTAAATTTTCTTGGAGTACCAGTACTGTATTATCTCATGTTTGGTTCTTTATTATGGCATAATGCCATATGTGTTAGAAGATGAAAATGTGCACTCGAAATGCAGCGAACGGTTGAAACTAGCCAATAGTGTGGAATTAAACATTTCGTTTCAAATAAATTGACTGCCTCAGCAGGAAAACTTAGTAAAAGCCGTCAAAAATTAAATAAAAGACTTTTCAAAATAAGTTCATTTTGTAGCACAAATCTTTCTGAAGAGTCTGATACATAAAACATATATCTTCGACGAAATTTACGACACGGTATTGCAGTGCAGTGCCACGCCTCTTCCAACAATATTCTTATACCACACGTCACTGCATTTCGCTCTGTGGAACTTAAACATAGATATTTTGTAATGGATGCCATCAAACTATTTCAGGACAGGGGCTTCAACTGGCCCTGTCTAGTGTAGCGATCTGGCCAAAAGTTTTCTGTCAAAATTTCACTTTCTTGGATACACCAAGAAGATAATATGAAATCTTTCTTACCTGTTATTCCTGTTAGTCATTTATTTCCACTCTGGTAGACTGAATCTATGGATTTTGTTAGTAATTATAACAACGCTGAACATTCGCAAACCAAATCAACCACATAAACAAGCAGCAGTTGGCATTCACCAGTTCGGTTTTATTCCGCTCAGCTCTTACAGCCCCGTCCCATTTTGTCTGCAGGAAAGTTTATTTCTAGATGTGATGAGGATTCCTCTGGCAGAGACACCACGAACACTATGCACACATTCAAAAATCAACTTATAATTCATTCAGAAATCAATTTAGAATGTGTTCAAAAACCAGCAGGGCTGCGTTTCAAAATCATATGTATAATCGATAGACCGACGTGCGCTGGATGCTAGGTGCTTTGTGAAACAAGAATATGAATTTGCCCCCTCCCCCGAAATTGCCACCCGGTTCAGATACCCCGGTTTGCCCTCACCCGCCACTAGATCTGGGCCTGCTGCGCACGCATGAATCTGGCAGCTTGGGCGCGCCAGTAAAATTTTTCCGGGTACCATGTGGCTGGTTGCTGCTACTGCTGCTTACACAGCCAACACACACATTTCTGTAGCCAGAAGCGGGAGAAGGTACTACTCAAACGTGACTCAACTGTGCGTGTGCACGAGCCCGCTCGTAACTGATTGAGTCTAATGTAAACAGTTGTGACGTCACGCCCATCGGAGGCAATTTGTTGTTATGAAGCATTGCATAGTCTTCTGAAAGCCTTTGACACATTTTGCTGTTGGCAGACGCTTGCATGAGCACTGTGTTATTTTATATGGCGCATTTCCTTCGCAATTTAAGTTTTATTTTCATTTTTTTTTCTCTCGTTCATGTTTTAATGCTGCAGTATTATTCTGCAGTAGCGGGATAGAGTAATGTCCTTTGTTAGAGTATCGGTTCTTACCAGTCAAAATTACAAAAATTTAACTGAAAACTAAAACAAAGAAAAATTCCCGGAATTCTAAAAAATTCCTAGGTTTTTCCCGGTTTTCTCCCGGATGAAAAAATTCCCGGGTTTTTCCCGGATCTCCCGGTTGTCCCGGGTCGTATACACCCTGACTAAGCAGATTCAGAAGGATGTAGGTTGCAGTAGGTACTGGGAGATGAAGGAGCTTGCACAGGATAGATTAGCATGGTGAGCTGCATCAAACCAGTCTCAGGACTGAAGACCACAACAACAACAACAACAACAACAACAAGATGTTCAAAGATGACCATGAAGACTTGGAGGATGATGACTGCTCTGGAACACCTACAACGAGCAGAGCTGACGAAAATCTGGCCAAAGTGCATTAAGTTATAAACAGTGACCGACTTCTCGGCATCGAATGATTGCAGATGAAGTGGGTTTGAATCACCAAACTGTGTTTCAGTGAGTGGCAGAAGATCTAATGATAAGAAACGTGAATGTGGAACTTGTCCCTAAAATGCTCTCGGATGAACATAAGGAGCGGCACCTGGCTGTTTCACAGGAAATGCTTGAATGTTTACAAAACTGAACCTGATTTTTTTTGGACAATGAGATTATTGGTGATGAATCCTGGGTTTTTGGATATGAACCAGAGTTAAAGAGGCAAATCTTGTAGTGGTACACTTCCACATCACCAAAGCCAAAGAAAGCCCAAATGAGCAAGTCACATGTGAATAGCATGCCCATTGTTTCTTTGACGCAAAAGGAATGATAGTTTGTGCCCTACCAGACAGACTGTCAATGGTCAGTATTAAACTGGAGTGGTCTGCCGTTTGAAGCATCAAGTCCGCCCAGAGAAGGAAGATGACTGGGTGCTCCACCATGACAATGCGACTGTTCATACCTGCTTCACTGTCACTGAAATTCTGACCTGGTTCAACGTGGCAACGCCGCCACAGCTTCCCTATAGCTTCGACCTCACCCCCAGTGACTTCTTTTTGTTCCTCCAGATGAAGAGAGACCTGAAAGGGAAGTGATTTTGACAGCATCACAGCCGTCCAAAAGGCTTCAATGAGGGTTTTGAACAGCATTCCAGTTAAGGAATTCCAGGGAGCTTACCAGAAGTGAAAATTTCATTGGCAGTGAAGTGTGGATTCTCAAGGCACCTATTTTGAAGAATTTTAGTCTGACATATGAAAGTATTCAATAAATTTTGTGTTCTGAGACAAGTCTTGAAATTTTATTTACACACCCTGTACATAAACGTGTCTCACATCTACATCTAGGTGTACAGCTACTCTTTGCAAACCACTTTTTGGTGTGTTGCTGAGGGTACTTTGTATCCAACTGTGATTTCCCCCTTTCCCTGTTCCTGCCAGGTATGGGCCGTGGGAAGAACATTTGCTGATAATCTACTGTGAGGGCTCAAATATCTTTAATTTTATCATCATGATCTTTTATTGAGATATACGAGGGGGGACCCAAAAGTAACCAGAGTCGTAATGCTGCGCATTGTGTACTTGTAGTAGCAGGTTGTGCCGCCAGAGGCTCTGCCGAGTCATTCTGCCACGCGGCATCACCCAACAGTGAGAAGTGTGGTTTCTTTGGCAGTTCTTTAAGTGTGTGTACAGTGCAGACTTGACATGCTGAAATGCCTAGTTCTTACAAACAACGTGCGGCAGTGTAATTCTGTTTCTTGCTCGGTAAGAATGCAGCAGAAACTGTTGCGATGATTCAGACAGCCTACAAAGACCATGCTCTTAGTAAAACGCAAGTGTACGAATGGTTTTCTCGGTTTAAAGAGGGAGAAATGGTGGTTGAAGATCAGCCCCGTTCCGGTCGACCTTCAACTGCTCGAAGCGAAGACAACATCGACAAAATCTGTGGTCTCATAAGTGAAGATCGACGCAGGACAAATGACCAACTCGAGAACTTATCCGGGTTGTCCCGGAGCTCAATTCAGTGCATCTTGACCATCAATTTGGGGATGTGAAGAGTGGCAGCAAAAATCGTGCCAAAGCTTCTTACCAGAGATCAAAGGGATCGTCGCGTTGAAGCCTGTCTCAAAATGAAGGACGCGTTCAAAGATGATCCACATTTTTTCACAAAATCATTACAGGTGCCGAGTCATGGTGTTATGGGTACGATCCAGAAGTAAACAACAATCTTCAGAATGGAAGTCACCCGGCTCACCTCGACCAAAAAAAGTCGACAAGTGAAATCGAATGTGAGAACGATTCTTTCTTTCTTTCTTTCTTTTTTGTCCCTGAAAATCAGACAGTAAACCAACAATTCTATTTGGAGGTTATGAAACGTCTTTGCAGAAGTTTGTCGCGAAAACATCCGGCTTTGTGGGATTCTGGTGTGTGGTTCCTGCACCACGACAACGCTCCCATGCACACGGCTCTCAGCATTCACCAGTTTTTGGCCTCAACAAAGATGACTACCTTGACCTACGTGCCCTGTTTGCCGAATTTAGCGCCCTCGGACTTCTTCGTATTCCTGAGGATGAAAAGAGACTTGAGAGGGAAGCATTTTGCGGATGTAAAATGCAATGTCATGAAAATGCTCGCAGATATCAAAGAGGAGGAACTTAAAAGGTGCTTCGAACACTAGAATGAATGTTTGGACAAGTGTATTAATGCTAATGGAGAGTACTTCAAAGGAGATTAAGATTGTATTTGAAAACAATAAAGTATATGCTTTCTAGAAAGAAATTCCGGTTATTTTTGGGTCACCCCTCGTATGTAGGAAGAAGCAATATATTAGTCGACTCTTCTAGAAATGGACACTCTTGGAACTTGAACAATAGACCACGCCATGATGCAGAGTATTTCTCTTACTGTGTTTGCCACTGGATTTGGCTGAACATATCCCAGATACTTTTGTGCTTAATAAATGAAACTGCAATGAAAAAGACTGCTCTTCTTCGGACCTTATCTATTTCCTCTATCAATCCTATCTGGAATGGAACACATACTGATAAGCAATATTCAAGTATTAGTCGAACAAGTGTGTTATAAGTTACTTTGATGGACTACATTTCATGAGGATTCTTCCAATGAGTCTCTGTATTGCATCTGCTTTACCCATGATGAATTTTATATGGTTGTTCCTCTTCAAATCAATCTGTACACATATATCTAGATATCTAACGGAACTGACTGCTTCCAATGATTGTTCTGCAATTTTGTAATCATACAGTAAAGGGTCTTTCTGTCTCTGTATTTGTAATACATTACATCTGTTTATGCTGATGGTCAATTGCCATCCCTGCACCAACTGTCAATCCTCAGCAGGTCCTCCTTTACTCCTCTACAAATTTTTAGTGCTGCAACTTCCCTGTGTACAACAACACCATCTGTGAAAAGTCTAATGGAACTTGCAAAGTTATCTAGCAGGTCATTTACATATATTGTGAAAAGTAATGGTCCTGTATCACTCCCTTGGGGCATGTCCAAAGTTACTTTTACTTCTCAGGACTTCTCTTTGTTTAGAATGGCATTCTGTGTTATGGTTGCTAGAAATTCTTCAATCTGCTCACAACAGCAGTCCCATATTCTGTACTCCATATTTAATTCATTAGAGAGCAGTGTGGAACTGTGTCACATGCCTTATGGTGGTTAAGGAACATGGCATCTACCTGGGTGCCTGTATCTATTGCTTTCTTGGCCTTACAGACAAACACAGTGACCTGGGTTTCACATGATAATTGTTTTTGGAACCAATGTTGTTTCCTACAAAGGAGATTTACAGTCTCCAGAAATATCATTAACACGTTCACTGCCACTGTAATTGGCCTTGCTTTGCCACGTAACCAATATTTTTCTTAATAGAATCTGAAAATATATTGCTAAAAGTAATATAACATGTATTTAGTTTATAAGTACACAATCAAATTTACTCTCGTGAATCAAAGTTGTTTTGGGGCGCACTAAGGCGTCAGTGGCATATCAGGCCATATTCTGTAGCGGGTGGCCGTGGACGCGCCAATGCGTCTAGTGTATTGTTCCTGGTTAGTGTGACAGTTTAGGTTACTACAATTTCATTTTATATTCATAAATGAAACGAAACATCCTACTGACAAACGACATATTTATTGGACAAAAAATATAGTAGAAACATTCAAATACAAACACAAGATCTCGAAGAAACTTCTGAAATAAAATGTATGTCAAATCTAAGAAAAAAACAATCTAGAGCTTTATCCATTACACTCTCAAACAAATAAAATAAATACAAAGTTTACGAATAGTACCGACACATAACTGTCGAAAAATAAATGAGCAACGAAAGTGCTATCTGCCTTTAGAGGTGGTGAATAACACAACAATTCAAACAATATCCTGCTTTATTTGGGCAATCTAGGCACTCGTAAATCGTGTCTGTTCGTTGTCCACGGCTGGCGCATGATCTGCACTTTTTTCGCGGTGTTTTTGATTTTCCATTTGATTCTCGTTTTACCACAACATGTTGGGGATTTCTGACTGGCCGTTCTACCTGCTTTCGTGGCAATAGTGCTCTTATAATACTGAGTCTAAATTCTTGGAGGGGCATTTTTGTGCCACAATATTTATTGTGTAGGGCATGTGCGTTTGTCAGTATCATTTCCACAACGTGGATAAAAAGTTTCTTGTACCAGCGTATGGTTTTGCGTTCCGAGAGGTAATATGATAACATCTGATCGTGCCGATCAACTCCCGCCATAAATTTATTGTAGTTTACAATGGCCAAGGGCTTAGATTTCTTCTCCTTTCTTTTGGTTTCAACCTCAACCATTTCATTTGTAAATGCATTAGAAATGTAGCAAACCTCCCTCTTATCACGCCACTTACCTATCATAACTCCTTCCGCAAATCTGGCAACGGCTTCACCTTTTCGTAGTTTTGCTTCCTGTATTTCCTTGGGTGTATCCTTCCTATTCGCCCTCAGAGTTCCCGTGCAGTGGGTCTTCTTATCCAGGAGCAGCTTTGCCAATGCGAAGCTGTTATAGTAATTGTCCATGTACACATGGTGACCAGCATTCAACTTTTCATCTAGTAAATGAAGAACAATTTTTTGCGCATGGCCTCTTCCTCCTAAATCGTCCAGCATGCCAGTGTATACCGCGAATTTTAGGACCATTCCAGTGGGAGTTGTCAAAATATATAGCTTTATGCCATATTTGTGCTTTTTGTTTTTGATGTATTGGCGGAAAAGTAATCGTCCACGCCAAAGGATCATTGATTCGTCCAGAGACAGTTCCCGTCCAGGGTAGTAAACTTGGCACATCCTTTCATTGAAAAAATTGATAACGGGACGTATTTTATACAACCTGTCGGATGGTGTTGGTTTGCCCTGTTTTGGATTTTCAGAAAAGTGTAATGCACGTAGTATTAGCAGAAAACGATTTCGTGAAATACTATCGGCAATTCCTTTCACGTTGAATAAAGCGTCCTTTTTCCAATAGTCCTGCAAATTCCTCATCTTTACATTTCCCATGTGCAGGAAAACTCCCAAGAACACTAACAATTCGCCAACAGTCACATCTTTCCAACAGTTTATTCGTGATTGTCCTTTGGTTCCCGCAGAAAGGAATAATTCAATCGCGTTTCGATTTGTTTCTTCTACAACTGTCAATAGAAATTCGTCCGTCAGCAAAAGACGAAAATAATCTAAGGGAGTGTTTTCCGTCGGTTGAATAAGCAGTCCCTCATTTTTTATAAATGGGCAATTTATCATTCCAACTGGCTCTCTTTCCCACGCAACAGTTGTATCAGCTGCGTTATCTCTTGTTACCACTCCTTCTGCCATTTCCCTGTCGCTAGGATTCACAGCCATTTCTACAGTCTCATCTAAAACAAACTCGGCTCCGTCAGACTCTTCACTGGATTCCACGCCGTCCTCCTCACTGGCCAGTTCCGTTTCCGAATCGCTTTCTTCTAATATTCGTAATAATTCCGCATCCGTTAGTTTTTGTACGTTTCTTGTGTCCTGTGTTTTACGTTTCTTAGGTTCTGAAGGGCCCGCCGTGTCACGATTGTCTTCCATTTTCAGTCCCACAACAGAGAAAAACTGTAGGGAAAACACACGAACCGCACCCGCAAAAATTGAAAACAATACGTTCTTAGAGTGCCTGCGCAATGAACCACACCGAATGGCTGTGCCCGACTAAACTGTGGCGCTGAGAAACAGCTGAGTGTCTCGCCGCGCAGGCGCGTCGACGGCATATGCACTAGTATCGGCCGGACGCGCTGGTGCGCCGATGGCAGTGAACGTGTTAATACCTGAACATAAAATGTGTTCCAAAATTATATGATTGACCAAAGTCAAGGATAGAGGCACATAGTTTTGTGCACCTGTTCAACGAGTCTTCTTTAAAAAGAGAATGACTGTGCTTTTTTAAGACCACTAGGAATGGTTTGCTACTGGAGGTACTTTTGGTATGCTGCTGCTAGAAGGGGGCACATTCTTTTGCATACCCTGTGTAGAATTGAAATGGGATCCCAACAGGTCAGGTCTTTCATCTGTTGAGGCATTTCAATTGCTTTTCTTTCTCTTGGTCACTTATTTCCATATCTGTCATTCATGAGACAATTTAGAGGCGGAACTACACTGGGATCTGCTTCTGTGAAACAGTGTTGCAAAAAGACATTTTGAACTTCGTTCTTTCCTGTGTCATCCACCGTTTCAATCCCATTATGAACACAGAGTGTCTGGACAGATGGCTTTGACCCAGTTACTGATTTAAATAAGGAAATTCACACAAAGCCCTCGTTATGTTACTTTTGGTTTCATTTAGTTCTTGTATACCTGTGAAGCTTTGGCTACATTTAAATTTGCAGTGAAGCTCTCTCTGCTTTCATAGCAGCTTTCTAATAGGGTTTTTTCTGTTCCTCACAATTTTGCTCAGAACATACTTGTCTGAAATGTGTTGTATGATACTTCTGAAGTCTGTCCACTGATGCTCAACATTGTCAGAGAAGGAGATGAAATTTTTGTGTTGACCTGTTAGGTAATCTGAAATCTGCCATTCAACAGCAAACAGTGTCTGGATTCGTTTAACATGTGGGAATTTCTTACATAATATAATTATCATCTATTGCAGAATGCATACAGAGAAATTTTCTGGGGAGAACCAACATGGTTTCTGAATTTTTAATACAAAACCCCTTGTCATTTATTCCACAGTAAACAATCTGACAAAAATTTGGCAATATTTGACCAATACCCCCCATCTAGTTCCTTCCAATTACCACTTACTTGGTTTTATCAAGGATGGATAAAAGGAAAAATGTGTAACTACAATGGCATAGCTCTATTTTTGACTTCATTGTTTTCCAGCTCAGAAAAATTTACTGATTAAATTTTCAAAATGAGACCATTGCTGAGGCAAAGATTCTCTTCCCTGCTCTGCCACTGCAGCTTGATGTTATTCAACTACACACAAGTTATTTATATTTCCACTGAAATATCACACATATAAAGTTGCTGGTGATGCTCTGGGAACTAAATAGTATGAAGATCTCAGATGCCCAATTGTATAGCGCACATAATATGTACAAATTATTTCAGGAATTCATTAAATTCTTGCAAAGGACACTTGTGTGTACTGTCTCGTGCTGCAGAACACTGCTATATTAAACATAGAATTTTGTTTGAGAGTATCAGTTACTGATGTATTTCTCAAAGCAACTGTCAGTTTACATAGCTAGATTTTCCATTATGGAACGTCACACTGTCTTCAATCCCCTCGACCACAGAACACTCAGTTGATGGTGATGGAAGAGAACATTTTCCATGCCAGAGTACTAGTTGTAGAAGAATAAAATAGAAGTAGATCCAATGAGTATGATTATAAACAGCCTGAAACAGTTTTTTACAAACCCTCTTGGTTGAGTTCACAGGGAAAGGCACTTCTTCCACATCCACAAAAAAGAGGTGAGGGAATGATTGAACTCGAAAGAAGGTTAGAAGAGAGTTTAGTGTGTCAGTGTATGAAGAGAACCCAGACGAGGGCCTCACCGTGCTGCAAGTGCTAGGAGGGACACCCCTCTGCATACACTCCTACACTGACACTGAGCTACAGGGACCCTCACAAAATAATAGTCTGAGTATGCTTCGGATCTGATTCTCACAGATAACCCATTATTTAATAGGCATGGATGCCTCAGGGATAGCCATCAGAATCATCGGTCATTACTGAACGTGTGAAGACTTTGCTGTTGTGAGTGTGCCATTTTGGACATGCCCAGTAGTCGGTGCCGCTGGCAGTGGTCAATTATTGATACTGGAACAAACTGTGGATGTGCCTGACTGTTACCTACCATATCAAATTTATTTCACATCAACCTGTGGGGTCACACACTTTAGGTGTTTAAATCATTCCCTGTGATGATCACTGTCACCATTATTTTTTGTGTTCAGCATGGGCCCTTGTCGATGTTTCTACAGTGGCAACCATATCACTGGCTAGACTTGCCACAGCTGCTAACAGTAAAGAGGCCAGGGCAATCTGTGACTGTCTCTCTCTTATGGTCAAGCTGGGTCAGCCACACTGTGACCCTGACACACTGTGTGGACACGACTTCACCCAGAGTCCTTTGAGGTCTGATCTGTACCGCTCCACCTTTCCCCAAAAGTGACATCATTGATCTTATGGATTGGGACAAGCGTCTTATTCTGACAGATTTAGTGTATCCTTCTCAATAACGTGTATGCATCACATGGCCTTGCGTTATTTTGAGAGAGAAGAATCTGCAAGACAAAGCACATCATCAGACAGTCCGTGCCCTGCGTCATCTGCTTGGTCAACCGTTCAAGACTCCTCAGTCTGATCTCAACACGGTCAACTGCTAGGACCAATGGTATCTCACTGGGTTCCTGCCGCTACTCACCAGAACCTGTGAGGGCCACTGGCAGGGCATTTACGACTTTTTGATTGCTCCCTCTTGAAATTTCAAACTCCAATGCTGGTCTGCGCCAGGATGTGCCTCCACTACCAGTGTCTGCAACGAAGTTCAGTCTCCCAGGACACAATTTCTTCTGTTTTTTCTACTTTCAGATACACTCTGAACAGATACTGCCAGGTGCAGCCTCAGAGTTCGTGGCCACATCCGGACCAGCTGCAGCACCACTGTTGGGCTCTGTATGACCTTGGGACTACTGCTACTGGGACACAGACACAGCCACCAAGGACACCGACACCTATGGCCAACCCTGAGGCAACTCGACAATGTCAATGCCCCATCGTCACAAAGGTCCACACCATCAGGAGAGGTGGGATCCTTGACCTTCATCCAATATCAAGATGGTGCCCGCCATCTCTCTGAGCAGTATTTTGTTAACCCTGTATGACAATTATGATATTAGTTACCAAAATAAAGAACTACCATAACAACAGGAGAACAGTGAAATAAATACTGTAAGTTTCACTTTTTGGAATGATGCTGGTGTTACATTTACAAAACAAGCTGCAATTAATAAAGTAGCACTGAATATTTGTCTCTATTTGTTTGGGACTCCAAAAAATTCCAAATAATGTTTCCCACTACTACAAAAAGCATTAAAATTTAGTACAAACTGTCACAAAATATTAAACACGCTTCCCTATTTCAGACACAGGGAATGCTTGATCACATCTCTCACATTACTACTCTAGTATGGATGTAGATGTAGATGTGGTTCAACAACAAAGTTAGGAATCAACTGCAAAAGCAAAGAGAGCTTCACTGCAAATTTAAACGCAGCCAAAACCTCTCAGACAAACAGAAGCTTAACGATGTCAAAGTTAGCGTAAGGATGGCTATGCATGAAGCTTTCAGTGAATTCAAAAGTAAAATTCTACGTGTCTACTTGACAGAAAATCCTAGGAAGTTCTGGTCTTACGTTAAATCAGTAAGTGGATCAAAACAGCATATCCAGACACTCTGGGATGATAATGGCATTGAAACAGAGAATGACACGCGTAAAGCTGAAACACTGAACACCTTTCTCCAAAGCTGTTTCACAGAGGACCGCACTGCAGTTCCTTCTCTAAATCCTCACATGAACGGAAAAATGGCTGACATTGAAATAAGTGTCCAGGGAATAGAAAAGCAACTGAAATCACTCAACAGAGGAAAGTCCACTGGACCTGACAGGATACCAATTCGATTCTACACAGAGTACGCGAAAGAACTTGCCCCCCTTGTAACTGCCGTGTACCGCAAGTCTCTAGAGGAACGGAAGTTTCCAAATGATTGGAAAAGAACACAGGTAGTTCCAGTTTTCAAGAAGGGTCATCAAGCAGATGCGCAAAACTATAGGCCTATATCTCTGACATCGATCTGTTGTAGAATTTTAGAACACGTTTTTTTGCTCACGTATCATGTCATTTCTGGAAACCCAGAATCTACTCAAACCCAGAATCTACTCTGTACGAATCAACATGTATTCTGGAAACAGCGATCGTGTGATACCCAACTCGCTTTATTTGTTCATGAGACCCAGAAAATATTAGGTACAGGCTCCCAGGTAGATGCCATTTTCCTTGACTTCTGGGAGGTGTTCGATACAGTTCCGCACTGTCGCCTGATAAACAAAGCAAGAGCCTACGGAATATCAGACCAGCTGTGTGGCTGGATTGAAGACTTTTTAGCGAACAGAACAAAGCATGTTGTTCTCAAAACAGAGACGTTTACAGACGTTAAAGTAACCTCTGGCGTGCCACAGGGGAGTGTTATGGGACCATTGCTTTTCACAATATATGTAAATGACCTAGTAGATAGTGTCGGAAGTTCCATGCGGCTTTTCGCGGATGATGCTGTAGTATACAGAGAAGATGCAGCATTAGAAAATTGCAGCGAAATGCAGGAAGATCTGCAGTAGATAGGCACTTGGTGCAGCAAGTGGCAACTGACCCTTAATATATACAAATGTAATGTACTGCGAATTCATAGAAAGAAGGATCCTTTATTGTCTGGTTATATGATAGCGGAACCAACACTGGTAGCAGTTACTTCTGTAAAATATCTTGGAGTATGCGTACGGAACGCTTTGAAGTGTAATGAGCATATAAAATTAATTGTTGGTAAGGCGGGTGCCAGGTTGAGATTCATTTGGAGAGTCCTTAGAAAATGTAGTCCATCAACAAAGGAGGTGGCTTACAAAACACTCGTTCGACCTATACTTGAGTAATGCTCATCAGTGTGGGATCTGTACCAGGTCGGGTTGACAGAGGAGATAGAGAGGATCCCAAAGAAGAGCAGTGCATTTCGTCACAGGGTTATTTGGTAAGCGTGATAGCGTTATGGAGACGTTTAGCAAACTCAAGTGGCAGACTCTGCGAGAGAGGCGCACTGCATCGCGGTGTAGCTTGCTGTCCAGGTTTCGAGAGGGTGCATTTCTGGATGAGGTATCGAATATATTGCTTCCCCCTACTTATACCTCCCGAGGAGATCACGAATGTAAAATTAGAGAGATTCGCGCGTGCATGGAGGCTTTCCGGCAGTCGTTCTTCCCACGAACCATATGTGACTGGAACAGGAAAGGGAGATAATGACAGTGGCACGTAAAGTGCCCTCCGCCACACACCGCGTGGTGGCTTGCGGAGTATAAATGTAGATGTAAATGTAGTATTTATTCACTTAAGTGAAAGTGATGTAGTCACTCAAATAAACAGCTAGTTTTACTTTAAGCACTGTGGATGCTATGTGGCAGAAGCTACTGATTATTAGTGAACAACTGTTTTCAAATACGAACTGTGTCCTTACACTGTGACAATTTTCATTAATACTGTTCAACTCTCTTACTCTCACAAATCATGGAAAAAGGTTTAAATATATTTGAGCTGTTAACACAAAGAATGTTCTGAAGATAACTGTCATTTGCTAATTTTTGATTGATATTGTGTAGTATCAACAGTTGTAACATCTCTTAGGGAAGCTATTACAGCAATGTTTAGCAAGAATGCTTCTTTTAATAAGCACATGTGAATTTTATGATAAGGTAAAAAATAATTCACGAGTATAGTTAACTGCTTTACCTCAAACGATGAAACATTTGTTGAATTAAAAGAGTTTGTATCCTTCATATATTGTGTAATACTTATATGATACTGTGGAAAGGTTTAATATTACATTTCTGTAAGTTACAAAATTCAATTCAACGGGATATAGGATCAGGAGGGGAGGGGGGGTGACAACGGAGTCTTCATACACACTGCACATTTTTCAAAAAAATAGTTCAAATGGCTCTGAACACTATGGGACTTAACATCTGTGGTCATCAGTCCCCTAGAACTTAGAACTACTTAAACCTAACTAACCTAAGGACATCACACACATCCATGCCCGAGGCAGGATTCGGACCTGCGACCTTAGCAGTCGCGCGGTTCCGGACTGAGCGCCTAGAACCGCACATTTTTCACATGTTACTTCCAGTGACAATATTTTTCAGAATACAACACAAGAGCATACAATAAGTTGCTACTATTACTAAACATAACATGCACTTTTGTCACTAAGGGGGTATTACCTGCAAACAAAGATTTTACAAATTTTATAAGAATTTTACAGTTTAATGTCAAACGCAGGGCAATAAATTAACTGAACATGTCCCACATTACCATCCACACTGTGTTGTCTTCAGTTAATTGTCAATTTATATTACCAAACAGTTATCATGCACGGTTCATTGTTCATGATCCTAGTAGAGACTGCCTATGTAACAGCTTCCGCAGAAAAGAAAACTTTGATTTTCAATGTTTTGAATAAATACTGACCAAATTTTAAGATCTAAAATGCTGGCGTAATCTACTCACTAAGAGGTACAATCTTATGTTACAGGCTTTGTCATAATTAGACTAATATTACAGTTAGAAACTGTGCAGATGTCTTGAGGCAGTATAGCTCACCACACCCAAATAACCAGCTTATATTCATTCTGTGTTTGAAAGTAACAGCAGTAAGTGACTTACAACAAACTTTACACATAATTTTAAACCTTTACAAAACTTGTTCTTGCTAATGACACTCACCCATAAAATAATGAAAGGAAACAAGGTTATTACTTGCCACATTTTCACTATTATGCCGTAAAGAATTGCCACATCAGGCATGGTGTTTTAATTTATTACTGCTTTACCAGTAATACAATTCACAACACATTCTGGAGATAGTATCCACATATAACACTTATTATATCTGCAAAATTATATAACTGTACAATACAGAGTTATGGCACCATAAACATTTGAGATGCATGAAAAATAAGGTTTTGCTTAAAATGGAGCATCAATTAGCCAGCAACTTCCAACAAATTTTTATGTAGTTTCAAACCTTTTCTAATTTTTTTCTGTTTTACTTGCTTAACAACAAATATTAAAACATTAACTAATTTGTACAGTAATCTGAAGTCAGAGGCTGTTTTATACAAGGGAGTAAGCTCTTCAAAGAATCCCCGGGTCATTGGTAAGTGAGAGGAGGGAAAATAAAAGCTTACCTTTTTACTGTTGGCTTGTCCTCTTGAGATTTTGTCCCCCAATACACATCTTGTCACAAATGTAGGCATATGTGCTGGACCTGTTTGACTTTCCACTTCAAAAGTGAGAGATAACTTCTGCTTGGCTGCGATTTCATAGACTATGGATGTTGCTGTTTTTGTTCCAATATTACCTATGGAAAAATGTACAATTAATACAAAATGTGTCAGATGTAAGCAATGGGCAATACGAAACTATATTTTAAACAGCTGTTCCAGTTATTCCCATTCTTTATTTCTGCAACAAGTAAACTGTGAATGGTGCAACCATACAATCTGTAGAAGAATCACTATATTTCTTAAAAATGTTATGCCGCATGAAATTAATACAGGTCTATGTATAATCTTTGCGACAATACCAATATTCTTCATGTTAAGAGTTCTGCTCCAGAGCAGAATTCTGTATTCATACCGATTACAGCACATGGATGTCCTGAAGCCATAAGACTCTACACTGGATCAGAGTTCTGCAAATGGAATCAAAGAGCACTGTAGATCCACAGTTTACAGGTTCTCTGTTCTTTACAGATGAGGTGGGGTTCATACACAGAGTGGGTTAATAAATTACCACAATAATCTAATCTTGTGTGGACAGTTGCAGATCTTAAGAGTGATTATGGAAGCAAGGTATCAGGACCATTTTTGTATCAATATGTACGTAGTGACTGTGGGTGACATACAGTATGTGCCATATACTTTTCTATCAAATTAACAAGTGCTGTTTACAAAAAATTTCTGCATGGAAAATTGTCCCCCGGTACTAGAAAATATTACACTTGCAGGAAACAAATGGGTCTGGTTGTTGCATAACAGGACACTACTGTATTTTCTACATCTCTTGTGAGACACTTTTAATGAGTGACTGACTGATCAAGGAAGTCCACTAGCTTACCCCCAGAGACATGCATCATCTGTGGACTGTTTTTGATTTGTGTCTATGTATGATGTTCATGATATTCACCAACACAAATGTCTGTATACAGTGAGGAGATTGTGCTTGTTATTGGAGTATCTTCAGACTGAAGCATCGTAGACAACTGGCTACACCACAGAAAAGAAATGTACACATAGCCCATTGATCAACTTCAAGATGACGGTGTAAGGTCTCAAAATGTACTGAGCGAGGTGGCGCAGTGGTTAGCACACTGGATGTGGGAGGATAATGGTTCAGTCCCGTGTCCGGCCATCCTGATTTAGGTTTCCATGATTTCCCTATATCTCTTCAGGCAAATACCGGGATGGTTCCTTCGAAAGGGCACGGCCAATTTCCTTCCCCATACTTCCCTAATCTCCTCCTCCTCCTCAAAATGCATTTTGGAAGAAAATAAATGTGATCGTTAATATAATGGTCAAAATAAATGTTGCATACAGGTTCAAATGGCTCTGAGCACTATGGGACTTAACATCTTAGGTTATCAGTCCCCTAGAACTTAGAACTACTTAAACCTAACTAACCTAAGGACATCACACAACACCCAGCTGTTGCATACAGATTTACTGTTATAATGTACATAACAGGAAACAATATTGATTTTGTTCTGTCAGGTACAGTTATAAGAAAACAAAAACGAAGACGATAAACACATTTGCACCTGATAAACACAAACTAAAAACAAAAACGGAGCCTCACAAAATATTCAACTGCATACACTACAGTTTATTCTCACTGTCATCTGGCATAACACAGCATTTATGAACCAATTGACCTTCCTCATAACTGGTGACACTTTTGAATGCCTTTAGTCATAATCCTTGCCAAATTGTCCAGATAAACCTGTGGCATATGTCCCATTCCTCCACAGTGGCCTCTATGAGGCCTTGTAAGGTCTCTGGAGGGACAGGAAGATTGCAAACCACTCGTTTTAGCATGGCCTGTGCTTTGGAAAATATGAAGACCAGTCCATCCATCTGATCCTGTGATCCAACAGGAAGAGGTTCAGATGATTAGAGGTTCACAAGAGTAATCATCTTGTGGTGTTGCAGTTCTTCTTATGTCTGTGACGACACCTTTTCAGTTACAACTGCAAATATTTTACAACAATTATTAATTCACAATTGTAAATATCTGTATCAAAAGTTTCTCAAAATGTTAATAAAATAACCCACTGAAGATAGCACAAAAGTGCTGAAACTTGTCTGGGTAAAATGAAACTGAAAAGGTGTCTTGCATAAGGCAGAATTCCTTGCCCTAGGTTCACTAGAGTGTTATGATGAGCGCATGCATTGCCATCCATCAGCATGAATCCCACTCTGTAAGCATGTTGGCTCGATACTTCGCACCACTCGTCCTCCCATCTACTGGCACAATGGGTTTCCTGCAGCCCTACATGAATCCATCCCAGAACATGACTGAACTGCCTTGATAAGGTAAACAATCTATGGTACATGGATGCATAGATGTGTTGGTATGGGCACACGACATCCAGTCTCCAGTGCCCGCTCAAAAACAGTGAGAGGCAAAATGGGAGTATAAAACAGCACAGAAATGAAAAGAAACAAAATGTGGAAAACTATGTGTATATCCACATGGAAGCACGAAATGAAGTATCATGTCAATATTAAAATGTCAACTAAACAGGAAGAAAGTGGTAGAATGAGTTCAAACAATATAGCTGGGTGACCGCAAGTATAATGAAGATGAGACAGCCACTCTGCAACGAACTAAAACCTCCAACCTAAAAGCTTAGGCCAGAGTCCAGACATATCATTAAACTTTAAAGCTTGAATCACAATTGTCTCATTATTAGCTAAAATAGAGGGCAGATCCCCTCTGATATTTGCTTCTGCCCTTGCATCATGGTATATAAAATGCACTCTGTTGAAATGTGGCATACAGAGATTTGCATGCCACAAGAATCACTAAGCGGAGGATCCTCGCGCCATAGTAAAAAGTCACATGTACAAGGGCAGTGACCAATGTGAAGATGTGTGAGGGTCACTTCATCCCACCTCAGCAACCAGCAGTACGAATACCATGGCCAGATAGTTGACTTTACCAACTGCAGCTTATTGTCTATTACTGCCAGCCATTCCTCAACTCACAACTGCATGAACTTCCTATTTAGTGCTGAAATGACAACCTGCAAGAGAAGTGCGCCATATTCTGCCCTCTGCAGGCCTCCTTGGCAGTCCGACCAGTCAGTTCATTTCTCCATGTCCCTACATGCCCTGGCACCTATCAGAATGACACCTGCTTTGCCTGCCACTGGAGCAAGTATAGTCAGTCATAAATCAGCCGGACCAACTTCTCCGTTGGGTACAGGTTCTGTGGAAATTGTAACACACAAAAGGGAATCAGAGCAGATGAGAACAGCTTGCACTGAATATGATGCATCTGCTCCAGTACCTTCAGGATTGCGAAAAGCTCTGCTGAGAAAACAGTATACTCATCACGAAGATGAAACCTGGTGACATGTTCAAGGAACACTATGGACCAGCCATGAGAATTCCCTTGTTTAGACTATCAGTGTAAACTACTGTGAAACCATGAAGCATATCTAAAATTATACAAAACATAGACTTATATGTAAATCTGGTGTACTATCTTTCTTAAAATTGGTCAAGTCTAAAATAAGTCTGTGCCTCTGGAGAAGCCACCATGGAAATCTGCTCCAAGCTAGATGTAAAACATTAAGACTGGCCACACACATCTCTAAAAGGCAATCTTTTGCGCAAGTCCCATAGAGCCTCATTGCAAGTAGCTGTCGCCTGATGTGAAGTGGTGGTTCAGCAGCTTCTGCACAGAGGCTCGGTATGGGACTTGTTCTGAACACCCCAGTGGCCTACTGAATTTCTTCATGGTGCGCCATGTCCTACATTTTTAAATAAGAGGGTCTCACAGACCCATACACCGTGCACCATAAGCTAGCCAAGAGCACACAAAGGCTCTGTAAAACCAGAGCAGACAAATCCTGTCTGCTCCCCCGTGTACTGTGTTTAAGACATTTTAAAATACTTAGTGCTCTAAGGGACCATTTTTCCAGGCCCTTAATATGTGGCAACCATGTAAGTCTACAGTCAAATATGCAGCCCAAGAACCTCATTGTGTCTTTAAAATTAAAAGTAGTGTCCCTCATACGCAACTCAGAAAAGTTTGAAATGAAACCAGAACTGTTCAAGGCTCATAAGGAGAGTCATTATCAGTCACAATCGGAGTCTCAGGACAATTAGTCTGGACTGAGAGTGCCTTCTGTGCCGTATGACCCAGCAGCAGTTGCACTGATTAATCCCTTCTCAGACAAGGCAACGGAGGACAGGACAATTCTCATTAAGGATGCAAATGGGTGGTCAAATGAAGTAACCCTATATGTTGCTAATATGCATTTGGCAGGGGATGCCAAAGCATATGTTCTCTACCATGAGACACTGAGCAAAGCACATACATTCCAGAAGTCATCTGCGTGTTTGTGCCAACGATACAAAAAGAAGAACAATGCGTGATGTTTTCATGAGAAATTGAGTATATTGTTGATGCAGAGTAATTAGTCTGTGGAAGCATTCTCAGATAGAATTCTTAAGTTAAATGCAAAGATATATGTACAGATCTAGAATGCAGAAGCTAATAGAGTACTGTTACTGGAGGCAGAAAATAGAGCTGTGGGTTTTTTTTGTGTGGCATACCCACTGAAATGTCACGGAGGGTACAGATGGAGAATCTAGAAGACTTGGAGTAAACTTTTAGGATTGCAACACTTATAAAGAAGACAGATATGGCCAAAAAGCAGAGTGGACCATCACATATTCACTTTTAAAGTCAAGTGTTATAGATGTGGTTGGGAGGGGCTTGTAAGGAAGCAGTGTAGGCAACCAGAGTAGTATGTGTGTGGCATAGAGGGTCACCTGACATTTGAGTGTAGAGGTAGGAGCAAGGCAAGCAGCTGTTCAAGACAAATGGAACCGCTTCAACTGTTGAAAGGCTGTCCCAACAGACCTCAACACAGCACAAGTTAGTGCACAGACAGAATGTAGCTTAGTGGGCTTAGAGTGTGTCAGGAAACAAAATTTTGGTGGACACAGGTGTGAATGTGTCCATTATCAGTCTGGACCACCATGGTATACACAATGTGAGGTTGGCAATAATAAGGTGGAATCATTGGGTATGGCAGTACTGCAGTTTTCAGCGAATGCACGGAGGTGTTGCCATGCATAGGCAAACATTATTCAGTGATTCTTGGGCTAGAGTTTCTCGACAAACATCACACTAAGAATGATCTTCAGCAACACACAGTGGAACTCAGTGGGACTTTGTTTCAACTGGGGAAAACAGTTCCAACGGACACAATGGTGCAAGGTTCACCTATCATGGAGGTTTACGTTTTCAGTAAAGATTGATCAGCAGGATAAAATAACAGCAGGTACGGGAAAGATAGTGTGGGCTTCAGTGGATACCGATTTGCTAAGGGAAACATAGGTGGTTGAACCGCTCCTAGGCAAGGAAGAGTTCGATAGTCCACATTGTTTTATCTGCAGGAGGTTAGTGCAAGTGAGTAACATTAATGAGGAACAGATGATTCCAGTTAGTACGGATAACTCTGGCAGATGGGAGGTGACTGTGTTAAAGGGTGCAACAATAGCCACTTTTGAAGTCTTGGAAGATGAGGACTTCGACAGGTCAAGTTTAGAGGAAAGCCACAAGCAAACGTCGATAAGGAAGTGTTACATGGGAAAGTAGATCATTTGAAGGGCACTGATAGAATGGCTATGGAGAACTTGTTGTTGAGGTATAGTGATTTATTCTGTGCCAACAGGAGGTTACAAACAACCCCGCTGACGCAACATCACATACCAACAGGAGATAGTGCATCAATTTATAGGAAGGCATAGCATACAGGGTCATTCCATGTCAAGTGTGCCGGTTCAGAAGATGCTCCCAGCTCGACCATCTTCAATTTTGATTAAATTTGTACAGTATGTACCTCGGGGCCCTACATGAACTTTAAGTTTCACGCTCACCTGTAGCTTTATTGAGGTGCTAGAGCCCCTTCTGTGAAGGCCGTTTTTACCAAGACCGAAAAGTCGCGAAGAAATCTTCGAGTTTGGCATTCCACTGTTCCTAATATAAAAGAGCTAGACTCTTGCTTCTGAGTGTAGTGGTACAACATTTTATGCTCTACACATAAATGATGGAAGTAGAGTCAGGGTGTATACGTGGACAAGGAAAAAAAATTCCCGGATTTCTCCCAGATTTCCTGGTTAAAAATACACTTTCTCCCAGGTGAAAACATACTTTTTCCCTGTTAACTGACAGTGTATTTTCTCTCGGAACTGTATAACTTATCAGACCTTTGAATGATTATGGTTTTATACACGAGCGTAGAATTTCCCAGCGCTTTAGAAAACTAAACACAGGGGAAAAAAAAAAAACACATTTCGGAAAGATCTTTGATGTGCAGCAACATGTATTACGAAAGTATAAATTTGAATTCCATCAAACACCGCATGTTACTTTCTGAGCATTGAAATCAAGATTGTGATGGCTTTTGTAAGCCAGTCACACAAACAGAAAAAAGTTAACGGTTTAAAATTAATATACATAGCGTAGCTACACAAAACACAATGCTTTCACATATAATATTGGTCTGTAAGATTAATAAGCTGCACGAGAAGCTAAGCTTTCACATGTAATGTCGGTCTTTTATGCGCGTATTACAATTTACGATGTATCACACAAATGTGCCAGTAAAATTTTTAATAACGACATTCTCACACATAGTTCAACTTGCTTCAAAGGAAATTTGCTTTGATGGTAATGCTTTTCAAACCACCATTCGGAATATTTTCCTGTGACCTGTTAGAAATAGGTTAGTTTCTGCAGTTGCCAGAGAGCGCCAGATGACAGGCATCACCGTGCTTGCGCAACTACGATGCTGTAGGGAGCCCTTATGTTCGTACGTGTAAATCATTAAAAGATCTTACATTATGTCATAAAAGAAACAAGACATCAGAGGATACTCCAAGAGCATCGGAATTTCGTGACCCATACTAAAATGTGCACATTTAAAGTGCACATTCGTACGTCCAGATTCCCAGTGATGTAGGCCATGACCTGATATTAAGCTTATCAGCGTGATTTTGTGGGATGTAATTTTCTTGGAGTACCAATACTGTGTTATCTTATGTTTGGTTGTTTATTATGGCATAATTCCATACGTGCTAGAAGTTGAAAATGTGCACTTGAAATGCAGCGAACAGTGTGTGGAATTAAACACTTCGTTTCAAATATACTGTCTGCCTCAGCGGAAAAGGTTAATAAAAGAAAATTTCTTTAACAAACCGACAAAAATAACTTCATTGTTCTGCAAGGCAATTAATGCTCGACTGTCAGGAATGTGGAAATAAAATAAAATCTGCAACTAACAACACATTTTAGCCTTCCATAATTATGTGAATGTATTTTAATTCACTCGATAGCTCCCGGCTACAGAAATCTGTTTTGTTTTCATTTGACATGAGAGCAGTAGATGAAGAGAAAACAGCAAAATCACTAAATGTGAACACAGGTCACGTGGAGACTACCCATTTCCCCACTATAATTCAGACTGCTCTGCGCATCAGCCCCGGGTCTATGATATATCCAAACCGGGGCAATACCCCGCCATTCCTTCGAGCGTTTGAGGGGGGAAAAAAAAAAAAAAAAAAAAAAAAATATATATATATATATATATATATATATATATATATATATATATATATATATATATATATATATAAAATAGAGGGAAACATTCCACGTGGGAAAAATATATTTAAAAAGAAAGATGATGAGACTTACCAAACAAAAGCGCTGGCAGGTCGATAGACACACAAACAAACACAAACATACACACAAAATCTAGCTTTCGCAACCAACGGTTGCCTCGTCAGGAAAGAGGGAAGGAGAAGGAAAGACAAAAGGATATGGGTTTTAAGGGAGAGGGTAAGGAGTCATTCCAATCCCGGGAGCGGAAAGACTTACCTTAGGGGGAAAAAAGGACAGGTATACACTCGCACACACACACATATCCATCCATACATACAAGACACAAGCAGACATTTGTAAAGGCAAAGAGTTGTCAAACTGTGTGTGTGTGTGCGCGAGTGTATACCTGTCCTTTTTTCCCCCTAAGGTAAGTCTTTCCGCTCCCGGGATTGGAATGACTCCTTACCCTCTCCCTTAAAACCCATATCCTTTTGTCTTTCCTTCTCCTTCCCTCTTTCCTGACGAGGCAACTGTTGGTTGCGAAAGCTAGATTTTGTGTGTATGTTTGTGTTTGTTTGTGTGTCTATCGACCTGCCAGCGCTTTTGTTTGGTAAGTCTCATCATCTTTCTTTATATATATATATATATATATATATATATATATATATATATATATTTTGTAGCGCACAGTTTTCTTCTATCGCACGTCTCTGTACTTCGCTCTGTGGAATTGAAACGTGTATATTTTGTAATGGATGCCATCAAACCATATTCAGGACAGTGGAAATTGAAATGTCCTGTGGTGTCTCTCCTGCTTACAGTCAGCCGGTTTGACATCCTGTCCCTTCTTCAGAAAATACGCACTCTTTATTCCCTATCAGCTAACAACTTGCTGCTTTGTGTGACATAAAATTAAATATAGGATACATAGACCCAGTATACACATTTATTCAATCCTTAGCACCTAGAGTTTTTTCTCTCTAATCTTGCTACAGCTTTACATGATGTACTTTCCTTTCTGCGAAAGTTCGTCAAACGTTTTGCTACATGAAAAATCGAAATGTCGCTGTCTAATACTGCAAAAGCTGTTAATACAAATAGCGCCCAAGACTGGTGTGGTTTCCCGATCTGATAATGTCTATTTTGTCACTGTCTGCTAGATAAAACAAACTAAGCCTTTCTAGTACTGCAACAATTGAAATGTCAAATGCCTATTAGGCCTACTACAAGCAAAAAGCTTTACGTTAGGCAATAGTTTCACACTTCATTCATACGCTCCAGTTTCTCAAGCATGAGATCAAAAAGTAGTAGTACGAAATTTTAATACAAACTTGGAATCATCATATTGTTCCACAATTTGTGTGATGTCCCGAGTTCTTCTACTTCCTCGTTGTAAAAAACAGTCTTGTTATCACTAATTCTGTAACTATTCCTGCCAATGTCAAAGCTTATTACAGGTTAACTTCACTAACTCTGTTAGAATCATTGGTTTAGTTATCCTGCGATTATTCTCCGGTAAGGCGTTGTTACATGTTCGTACAACGCGTTTTCCGCACTTCTTAAAGAATAGAACTTAAAGCGGCTGCAAGCTGGGGACTGTGCAACTGGCCCTTACTAGTATAGCGATCTGGCCAAAAATTTTCCGTCAAAATTTCATTTTCTTCGGTACAACGAGTAGGTAATACATGACCTTTCTTACCTGTTATTCGTTTATTTCCACTTTTGTATTCTGAATCTATGGATTTCGCTAATAATTATAACAACGCTCATCATTCGTAAACCCAATCGACCAGCGGTTGGCATTCAGCCGTTTGGCTTTACATCATGTGTCTCAAACTGGACACCTACTACATTACATTCATTAACACTATTCAACAGAGCACATTTCATTCTATTAGTGTCTCTTTGGGTAAGGTGCAAAAATTATGCCATACATTTGAAATTTTGTTGATTATGTCTGCACTGTTTAAATATTCATTTTTCTTGCTGTTTGTTTGGTGATTTTAAACCTGTTTGTGACAGGTTCATTGGAAAATTTAACCATTTAACTGTACTGGAGACTGCTACATAATTTTTGTGAAGTTGAATGTTCATTAATTTTATTTCTTTTCTTTATTTTGGACTTGACAATTTGATTCTAGTGCCTGAAGCATATCACATCATTGCTAAAATGGAAAAACAAGATCAAGTTAATGTATACAGTTTTGAAAATACTGATTTTCCATGCCACTTAACAATGTACAATGCCTTAAAAGGACTAAAAGCTGTAAAGGAACTTTCCTTAGAAGAACGGAGTGGTTTACATTCTACTGAAAATGCTCAACTATGCTTCCACCATGTAGCTTTACCCCTGCAAAGATTTGAATTTTTGCAAAGATCATGCTGCAACTCGTTTGGTAAGAAAAACCTCTGGTACTGAGCACTGCGGATTTCGAATCCGCACCAGACGGCATGGACCTCGATTACCACTAGAGGTCTCTCCAGCCATCGCACCGTAAGGTGTGGCTGCACGCGCTCTCCTGGCCCGCGTATAATGTGAGAGCACCATGGTGGAGCACGTGGTCCCAGCAGCCAATAGCGACATAATCTATCAAGCATTTAAGTGCCTGCCTCTCGCTCCGCAGACAGTCTGGTATTCGCGTTACCCTATCGACATCTCGCATACAGACGGCGTGTTTACATTAATTTGTTTCCGTGTACAAGTGGACGTTGTGGATTTTTGAGGTTTTGCTTGTGACCCTGTTGCTATTTGCGTGTTGTTGTTTGTTAGGTCTTGCTCTGTCGTCAATCATTGTTTGTGTCCATCCTTCCCCATTCGTTTTGTTTGTTTGCGGGCCGCTCCCATTTGGTCCCGCCAAGCTTTCATTCTCAGCAATGCCGCGACCATTCCGGTCACAGTTACAACATTTTTGCGGTGAGGATGGGATATACTTGAGAGTGACAAAACAGCTGAAACCATAAGTAACAAATACATTTACTAATATTCCAGGACGAAAATGTTAAATGTTGTCGTTTCTAAAATTTGTACAGTCATTATTCCTGAGTTCCTAATGAGAATGAAACTGGAAGACAGGCCCGGAAGTGTGGCAATGCTCAGTCCCTCATAGATACTTACCCATTCCCCGACAGGAAATCTTCTCACCAAGCTTGCCAGGGGAGAGTACTTTTCCAATATCGACCTGGCTGAGGCATACCACCAGGTACCCTTGGATGCCAATTCCCAGAACATCTTGGTTATCAATACGCCTCTCGAATTGTACAAGTACAAGTGGCTTCCATTTGGTGTCTATTCGGTGCCAGCCATTTCCAAGCAGTTCCTGGAGCAGCTTACACAGCCTATCGCTGCCTGCGTGAATTATCTGGATGATATCTTGGTCACTAGGTGTTCTCGCCAGAAACATTTGTAAAACCTCAGCACCTTATTTCACGCTCTGCAATCTGTAGATTTATGCTGTCGGCTGGACAAGTGGTTTTTTTTTTTTTTTTTTTTTTTTTTCAATAGGAAGTTCGCCGTCCAAAAATTTAACACCTATCTCTTTGGGGCAAAGTTCACCCTCCTGACAGACCATAAACCCTTAGTTACACTTTTCAGATCCCACTCTCACCTTCCAGAGCAGACAGTTCAACGTCTCCACTACTGGGGGTTATTTTTACAAAATTATGTTTACACCATCTGGTATAAGCCCACCGCCCACCATGCTAACGCGGATGCTTTGTCCCATCTCCCAGCAAGCCCCGATCCTGTGTTTCACCAACAGGAGGTCCTTTGCTTTCACATTGACTGCCAACTCTTGTAAACTGTCCTTCCTTACCAAATTAACTATTCCTTGAGGCCTCAAAATTTGTCCAATCAACTGATACCCTTGTCTTTAGTTATCCGATCCACTCGTCTCACCTTCAGCATTCTCCTGCAGCACCAAATTTCAAAACCGTGACCATAAGATCGCTTCAGCTGTAAGATAAATCTTCACTTCTGATCAAAGTAGTTTCACGGTGTTAGAGCCACATCTTCAGGAATATAGATGCATGTACACAAGGGCAAAAATGAATAAAGATCCTGTTTCGGTTAAAATGATGTTGCTGCCTACTCCAAACACCCATATGTTGTCCACATGGTGTCCACCACCACGGATGCCACACTCACTGCCCTGGCCAAGGTTCTCACCATATAGGGCCTGCCTCACACATTGGTCTCCAATAATGGCCCATAATTGACAGCATCCTCCTTCCACAAGTTCAGTGAGGCTAACGGTATCAAACGTATCAGTAGCCCAGCTTTCCACCCTTCCTCAAATAGCACGGCGGAGAGGCTTGTCCACACAGTTGACGTAGGCGATCAACACATCTCCAACCACATCGGCCCTCACCCTGTTTCTGAGCACCTATCGCACCAAACAATTGATGGCTGCAGTCCGGCAGAGCTCCTCATGAACGACAGCTGTGGACACTGCTCCATTTGCTGATGCTGTTCCCCTCCCGCCCTCACTCCTGGCCCTCTCAGCATTCCGCACCCGGCATGGCTGTGTGGGCCCACATGTACGGGAGCAAGGTGGGTTGGACACCCGTCATGGTCATCATAGCCCATGGGCGGCAAGTGATGTAGGTGTAGATATTAAATGAGTTGGAGCACTGCCATCATAACTAACTCTGCCCACATGCCCCTGTGGGACTCCCGCTGCCTCCTCCTCTGCTACCTTCTTTGTGTACAGACGTGGTCCTCGAGTCCCCGCCACTGCCCTCAGTTGCTGCCTCCCCTCCCCCAGGTGGATCGGTGGCTCCCTCCACCGAGCTGGCCTCTGGGGCGGCCGTCAAGGACACCTCTGACGTCCCTTCCTCCCTGCTGCTGGCAGTTGACAAGCCTGGGTCTTCTCCCATCTGCCAACAGCCTCGGCACAGTCTGGGGCGTTTCTGCCCCTATACGCAAGTTTCAGGGAGGAGGAATTTGGTACCGAGCGCCGCAGGTTTCGAATCTGTGCCAGATGGCATGGACCTTGGTTACCATTAGAGGTGTCTCCAGCCGTTGCGCTGTAAGCCATGGTTGCGCATACGCTCCTGGCCAGCGTATAATGTGAGGGCACCATGGTGGAGCACATGGTCCCAGCGGCCAATAGCGACATACTCTATCATGTATTTAAGTGCCTGCCTCTCGCTTAGCAGGCAGCCTGATATTTGCGTTAGTCTATGTTTCCTTGTATGAGTGGACGTTGTGGATTCGTGAGGTTTCACTTGTGACCCTGTTGCTATTTGCGTGTTGTTGTTCGTTAGGTCTTGCTTGGTAGTCATTTGTTGTTTGTGTCTGTCTTTCCCCATTCATTTTGTTTGTTCACAGGCCGCTCCCGTTCGGTCCCGCTGCGCTTTCATTTTCAGCAACACCATGACCGGAACGGTTACAACAAAACCGTACTGTACGAAAAAGTTTGCTCTCAATCAACATAGAAACAGCTGACCTACTAAAAAGGATAACTGTGACTGATATTAAACAAGGCCAAAAAATGTTCCCTTCCTGTAGAAAAGAATTTGATACACTGAAATATTCACAAATGAGGGGTAGGGATTAAACTGTGAGGTCATTGGTCCCCTGTTCCTGGCAGAACAATTACACAGGCGAAAGGATAAAAGAAAGGAGACGTACACCACAACAACAGGAGAAAGGAAGAAGAACAACTATGGACAAAACAGGAAAAGAAAATGACAGAGAGAAGTAAGCAACAGGTAGAAGGGGTAAAAACAAGAGAGCAGATGACCCTGGCTGGCCGACCAAGAGAATAAAATGGAAACGCCAGCCACTCAGTGACATATTAAAACATCCGCCCTAAAAGCATTAGAGCGGAAAACACAAAGGGACAAAGGACATGTGCTAAAACTTATATAGAATGATAAAACCCACTGTCACATAAAAAACATTAAAGTAAATTAGCCAATGAGGCGTTGTCAGCTAAAATTAATGACAATGAGTCCGGTAACTGAAGAGTCCATCAGGGCAGCTAAACAAGCACAGCTTACCAAGATACGGGCCACTGTTAGCCGGACGCTGCACTGAGACTGAGGTGGGTCGTCATAGCGCAGGAGGCAGCCATGTGCACCCAAGCACGACCAATGTGGTGCCGGCAGAGAACCACAGAGTCCCCGTGAGAGGCCCACATGGAGGACTGCCACATGTTCATAGTATCCTTAATGGCAAGCAGTTTGTTGTGCGTGCTGAGGTTATGGCATTTTGAACCCAAAGCTGCAAAACCTTGCAGCGTAGTACTGAACGGAGGTCAACTGCAGAGAAGCTGATCTCCATAAGTGGTTTCTGTGTAGCCTGTTTGGCCAGCCTGTCGGCAAATTCATTGCCTCGGATTCCGATGTGACCTGGGGTCCAGACAAACACCACTGAACGACTGGACCATTCCAGGGCACAGATGGACTCCTGGGCGGTCGCTACCAAAGGATGACAAGGGTAGTACTGGTCGATAGCTTGTAGGTTGCTCAAGGAGTCACTACACAGAAGAAACGACTGCCCAGGGCATGAATGAGTATGCCCAAGAGCATGAGATATAGCTACCAGCTCAGTCATGAAAACAACGCAGCCATCAGGCAAGGAATGCTGTCCAATATGTCCTCCATGGACATACATGAAGCCGACGTGAGCATCAGCCATCAAGCCATCAGTGTAAACCACTTCATGGCCTCGGTACATGCCAAGAATCGAGAGGAAGTGGCAATGGCGAGCCGCAGGGTTAACTGAATCCTTAGGGCCATGTGAAAGGTCCAGGCGAAGCTGCGGCCTAGGTGTACACCATGGAAGTGTTCATGTATGGACCTCAAGTATAGGTGGTAAAAGCAAGGACTCCAGTTTGGAAAGAAGGGATCAGATACAAACTGAAATTGGAAGTCCTGACCTGGGCCACTGATGCGGGAGATGAACCGCTGTGGGTGGAAAAGGAGATGGTGATTTGGATGTGCAACAGAATTACGAATGTGTACAACGTAACTGGCCAGCAGTTGTGCATGCCTAATCTGCAATGGAAGGACTCTGGCCTCCACAAGGATGCTGGTCACCGGACTTGTCCTAGAAGCTCCTGTCGCCAGGCGAATGCCACAGTGGTGCACCGGGTCGACTAAACGCAACGCTGAGGGCGCCGCTGAACCATAAACCAGACTTCTGTAGTAGTGTAGAGCAATCTATTGGAAACAATGTATTGAAGATGAAGGTGAGTTGTTAGCAAATCGTCATCACTACTGATGAAACATGGGTGTATTGTTATGACCTGGAGTTGAAGTAGAGCAGCACAGAATGGGTGTAACATGGTCGAACACCACCACAAAAGGCAGAAGTCTGCCAATAAGACCAGGGTCATCACTTTTTCTGAACACTAGGGCATGGTGTACGCTCACAAAGTTCCATGACATACTACAATCACTGCAAATTACTATAAGAATGTCCTGAAGCAATTGGTAGAGGACCACATCCACAAAAAATGAAGTAACATCACTTGACAATAGAAGCTTCATCACAACAATGCTAGCCCACATGTTGCTAATGCTGTTATCGAGTTCTTGACACAAAAACACATCTCTACAGTATCCCATCTGCCTTACAGTTATATGAGGTATTAGTTTGACAATGAGACCAAGACAATGAGAGCATAAGACATGATCCTGCATCTTCCAGGAAAGGCAAAGAAGGTGGGAGAAGTGCAATGCATTGGTGGTGGTGGTGGTGATGGTGGGGGGGACAAGACAAAAGTCTGTATGACTTCTTACAATCATTGATATATGAACAGTCTTTATTGATCAACCCTCAAATAAAAGCTGACTTTTCATTCCTCCTATGCGTGAGAGGGTCTGTGCCAGGCTCATGTGCGGATCTGAAATTCAGGATTCTAAAATTTTGATGTTTGCTTCATTTCTCCATAATCTTTCACTGCTCTTGTCAATACTCACGTGCATTGTGGAATATTGTGAAATTTTGGACATTTACCGACACTATTATTGTCAATTTTAAGCCTAAACTTAAATTGCGCTTTTTTAGAAATTTTTGACAACAGCAGGCCTATCTTTGTTCAAAAACAAACATTCTCTAATTTCATAGTGTAATTACTTGGGAAATAGGTCTATTTAAGAAAATTTTTGGATGCTTACAAAAGCATATTTTTAAGAGGTTTTGTAAGAAATGAGTGTTGTGGATAACTTCTTTGCTAGCAAATTAGTGTTTGTGATACACAGTTGCTATAACAAAATAGCTCATGTGGAAATTAGATGTATATCAGCATGAATAAACATACAACTGAGAATTTTTGAAAGTTGCCATTTTCATGTGCACAAGCTATTTCATAGTAAATCACCATTTGTGATTTGGTTACTGTAGCACATGTGATAACTAGTATAGTGTGTTACATTTAATTTTCCCTTTCATGTTGAGTGAATCTTATCTACATTTGTGTTTATGAGTTTGTTAATGACTATAACATCAAATAGTTTTAGCAAATTGGTAATTTTTACTGCAGGTCTTTCTGTTGCCTTAATAGAAATCTTCTTTGTGTACTAATTGCTTCGGTCCTTAAAAGAAATAAGTAATATTTTTATGTCAACACATTACCAATATAATTAGCAGAATTTTTAAAGTTATCTGTTCACTGTCCTGTATAACACTGCACCAACCACAATACAGAACCACTGTGAATCCTGTCCTCGAACATGGGATGAGTTAGTTGCTGTTCATAAGCAGTTGGAAGTCGCCATGACTAATGTCAAATGATGGGCAGCTGCTGTTAATCGGTGTGTTGGGAGAACTCTTGAGTGTTGTGTACAGTGGGTACCAAAGGTACCTCAAGTATTATCCTGTCCTGTAGATCTTGTCTTCTCTGTGGGATCTTACATTACTCATCCACCTAACTGCAAGTGGCGTGTCGATGGTAGATCTAGCATCCCGTGCAGGACAGACAGGGACCAAGAAGGACTCAGGGTGTTATACCAACTGCCCTAACCAGCAAGTCTGAAATGTTGTCATTTCACTGATACTGAAACTATTGAGCCAATGGGACTCACTTCACCTGTTTGGAAACCTGCTGTGTCCTGTCTCAAGAGGAAGCAAAAGCAAAAAGATAGTGTCTATTAACCATCAGCAGTTCAAACGTACAACAAATAATTGTACCCCTTAGGGAAATAATAGCAAAGGACAAGAAGGAGCACCACGTTCACTCAGTATATATGCCTGGGGGTCTCATTCAACATACTGAGGAGGCTACTCTAGCAGCCACCACGAGAACATGGTGCAACCAACTGCAGATTGTGGCACACACTGGAACAGATAATGCCCGTCATCCAGGTTCCGAGGTCACACTTGGATCATTCCAGTGACTGGGAGAGAGCCTTGCTGACTGGGAGAGAGTCCTGCATGTGGAGTTTCAATGAAGTGCACGATTTGAAGCATTTACACGAACATTAAAGATGCATTTGGAGAAAAGAGAAGCATTCGTTATGAATATCAAGAGCTCAGATGAAAAACAAGCCCTAAGCAAAGAAGGGAAGCTGAACAATGAAAGCTGTGTAAAGAGGAGCTACACAAGGATATTACACAAATGGAAGAGGACATAGCTGAAGGTAAGATGGGAGATATGATACTACGAAAAGAATTTGACAGAGCACTCAAAGACCTAATTTGAAATAATGCCTCTGGAGCAGACAATATTCCACCAAAACTACTGATATCCTTGGGGGAGCCAGCCACAATAAAAATCTTCCATCTGCTGTGCAAGAGGTAAAATACAGGTGAAATACCCTCATATTTAAAGAATAATGTAATAATTCAAAATCCAAAGAAAGCAGATGTTGACAGGCGTGAATATTACCAACTATCAGTTTAATAAGAATTGGTTATAAAATAACAAAAACTCTTTATAGCAGAATGAAAAAACTGGCAGAAGCCAACCTCAGGGAAGATCAGTTTGGATTCTGGAGAATTGCAGGAATACACAAGGCAATATTGACATTACGACTTGTCTTGGAAGATTGGTTAAGAAAAGGCAAACCTACATTTAAAGCATTTGTAGACTTAGAGAAAGGTGAGTGGCGAGTGAGACAGGTTTGTAAGTTACTACCAATGTACTGAATCTGTACACTGAGAAGGCAGTACAGGAAACGAAAGAAAAATCTGGAGGCGGAATTAAAGTACAGGGAGAAGAAATAAAATCTTTGGGGTTTGCTTAAGACATCGTAATTCTGTCAGAGATATCAAAGGGCTTGGGAGAGCAGCCGAATGGAATGGACAGCATCTTGAAAGGAAGATATAAGGTGAACATAAACAAAAGCAAAACAAGGATAATGGAATGTAGTGAAATTAAATCAGGTGATACTGAGGCATTTGATTAGGAAAAGAGTCACTTAAAGTAGTACATGAGTTTTGTAATTTGGGCAGGAGAATAACCGACTGATAATGGCAAGAACAGCGTTTATGAAGAAAAGAAACTTGTTAACACCAAATATAGATTTAGGCGTTAGGAAATCTTTTGCTGAAAGTATTTTTATGGAGTGTAGAACAGTTTAGACAAGAAGAGAACAGAAGCTGCTACATAAGAATGCTGCACTGCTACATAAGAATGGTGAAGATTAGGCGGGTAAATCACGTAACTGATGAGGATATACAAAACAGCATTGGGGAGAAAGAAATTTGTGGCACAACTTGCCTAAAAGCTGGAATTGGTTGATAGGACACATTTTCAGATGTCAGGGGTCCACCATTTAGAACAGGAGGGAAGTGTGGGAGTAAATATTTTAGGAGGAGACCAAGAGATGAATACAGTAAGCAGGTTCAAAACATGTAGGTTGCCGTAGTTATTTGGAGATGAAGGGGCTAGCACAAGATACGAGCAGCACAGAGGGCTGCATCAAACAAGTCTTTGGACTGAATGCAACAACAGCAGCAGAAACAAACAACAGAAACAACAACAACAACAAATGTCATCTCACTGAGGACCTTGAAACTTAGCAAAGGACAGAGGCATGTACAGGGGCTATGGCTCAAGTTTAAAAGAATAGATGTCCATGCACTGGATAGATACGTGTCCAGTTCATAATGGGACAGATCCTCCATGGTATACACTCACTGTAAAAAATCTGTTAAAGAAACAGACTACCGCATAAAAGGTGTAAAACAAAGCATATGGCTATAGACAGACAGGTGCTGAATGAAACGCATTTGGCTGTCAAGACAGCAATGTGTGAAGCTTTCAATGACTACTGTAGCAGGGTATTGTGAGGTGATCTTTAATCAAACCCAAAGAAATTTTGGTTGTACATAAAGTCTGTTGGCAGAACCAAAGTTAGTGTTCAGTCACTTGCAAATGAGACATGAACTGAAACTGACAGTAGCAAAGCAAAAGCAGAAGTGCGTGTGCCATTTTCGGAAGTTCCTATACAAAAGAAAACCCTGGAGAACTGCCATAATTTAATCCTTGCACGACTGAAAAGTTGAGTGAAATATGTTAGCGCCCACAGTGTTGAGAGACAGTTGAAATTGTCAAAATTGAAGCAAGCTCCAGGTCCTGATCGAAATCCTATCAGATACTGTCCTGAATATCGTAGAGCCCTCAAACAAAAAATCATCTCTAGTAGTCTGAAGAATGCACAGATCACATCTGTTTACAAGATGGGTTGCAGAGAAGTGATCAACAGAACTACCATAAAATATCTTTAACATTGTTTTGTTGCAGAATCTTAGTACATACTCTGAGCTGAAACACAATGAAATGTCTCAAAAAATTGACCTACTCCATACCAGCCAGCATGGATTTCAAAATGTCAATCTTGTGAAACCCAACTTGCATTTTTCTCACATGACATACTGCAAGCTTTTGATCAAAGCAACCAGGCAGATGCGGTATTCGTGATTCCCAAAAAGCACTTGACTCAGTACCATGTGTATTATCATAAGTATGATACAATCATAATGGGTAAGTGAAATTTGTGACTGTATGGAGGATATTTTGGTAGGGAGGATGCAGCAAATTATCTTGGATGGAGATCCATTGACAGATGTAAAAGTAACTTTGGGTATGCCTCAGGGAAGCGTGCCGGTTCCCTTTCTGTTTATGTTGTATATTAATGACCTTGCAGACAGTACTTACAGTAACCCCAGACTTTTTATATATGACACAGTTATCAAGTACTCCCTGAAAAAAAGCTGCATAAACAGTCAGGTCCTGATAACATTTCAAAGTGTTGTGAAGATTGGCAACTTGCTTCAAATGTTCAGATATGTAAAATTGTGCACTTCACCAAACCAAAAAAATTCTATGACTGTAATATTAATGAGTCACATCTGAAATTGGTCAACTCTTACAAATACATAACATTTTGTAGGGGTATAAAAATGGAATATCATAGGCTCACTCAAGCGTAAAGCAGGTGGTAGACTGCCGTTTATTGGAAGACTTCCGAGGAAATGCAACCAGTCTACTAAAGAGATAGCTTGCAAATCACTAATTTGACCCAACCTAGAATAGAGATCAAAGAGTGTGGGGCCTGTACCAAACAAGACTAACAGATGACACTGAATGTGTAGAGAAAAGGGAAGCACAAATCGGTACACATTTGTTTCAATCATGAGAGAGAGCGTCACAGAGGTGCTGAAAGAACTGAACTGGTAGACTCTTGAAGACAAGCATAAACTATCCCAAAGAAAGCAAATGCACAAAGTTTCAAGAACCAGCTTTAAATGGTGGCTCTCAGAATATACTGTAACCCCCTATGTATGACTCCCATAGGGATAATGAGGACAAGATTAGATTAATTATACATGGAGACATTTAAGCAATCATTCTTCCTGTACTGTGTACGTAAATGGAATGAGGAAAAACCATAATAATTAGTAAAATGGGAAGTACCCTCCACCATGCACTTTACAGTGGTTTGCAGAGTAGCAAATAGGTATGTGACTGATATACCTACAAATATTTGAACATACTAGTATTTGCTCTGACCTGTGTAAACTGATACACTCGGTTGGCAAGATATGTCTAACCATTAACTAAAGTCCACTACATTGAGTACCTTTTTATGGACTATAAGACACATTTTTTTCTTCAAAAAATTGCCTCCAAAATCCAGATGCATCTTATACTAGAAAATAATATAAAAATGTCCAGTGTTGGATTTAAAATTCCCAGCAGTATTAAAAATGGATATAAATTCAATGCAGCGGGAAACCTGTCTCTATCTGCCAAAACTGTTAGCAGTGCACTGATGGGCTGAACATGAATTGCGGGTATCCACAAGATTGCTAACACTGTCTCCCTCTTGCCCTGCCATCACAAACTCGGGACACTGTCTAGCCTATGATGCATCACTGCACTCTACAGTGCTAGTGAACTTGAATTGAAAGGGATTTGTGTTATTGGTAACAGTACAATACTTTTGTTAGTAGCTAGTTACTAACAAAAGGTATTCGTATCATGTGGGCTATAAACTGAATGTAATATGTTAGCATATGCAGAACAATGTGAAAATAAAGCAGCTGAGTGGCATTTCAGTCCTCCACCAACAGAAAAAAAAAAACATCAGCGATTGGTGGGCAGTAAAGAAGAACTGATAAATGTGCAAATAGAGGACTGAATACAAAATGGCAAAAACTAGAAGATGATGCATTGAAATGGATTCAAGGACACCATCGAAATGGCCTTGGAATTAATATAAAAATGATTCAAATACATGCTCATAAGCTAGTGCTACAGTGGAACTTAACATACTTTAAGGGTGGGGTTGGTTGGTGATATAGATTTATGAAGCGTCATGAACTTAGCATCCAAACCAAAATCAAAATATCTCAAAAAATGCCACAAGATTATGAAGAGAAAATATTATCTTTCTATTGCTTTATTATTCAACATCAAAAGAAAACCAGGGTGGAGCTACGCCAAATAGCGAATACGAATGCTGACATTTGATGTGCCGAGTAACAGTAACCAAACTGTTGCCAGGAAGGTGCTAAAACTGTAAGTACGAAAACAAGTGGATGTGAAGCAATGCACTACACTCTTGTCCTTTAATGTTGTGCTGACAGTACTAAACCTAATCCAATGATCATTTTCGAGTGCAAAACAATGCCAAAACCTTCTGAAGTTCTGCCAGGTGTTGTTGTTCACATACATGATAAGGGTTGGATGGATGAGTCTGTTATGAAATTATGGATTAAAAGAGTGTAGAAGAGAAGGAACGGGGCTCTACTGAAGACGAGTTCTCTTCTTGTGCTACATTAGATTAGTAGTCAATTGAAAAATTCTGTGAAAGAGAAACTGAGACAGGGAAATACAGTGCTTACTGTTATTCTGGGAGGACTTACCTCATAATTGCAACCTCTTGATGTCTCAATAAATAAATTATTTAAAGTGTATATGAGAGATGAATGGAATAAATGGATTATGGATGGGATGAAACCCAACATGAAAAAGGGAGCTTGAAACTGAACTACTATCAAACAAGTGTGTCAATGAATACAACAGACATGGTCTACAATGACAGAAGACATTGTTGTTAAACCTTTCAAGAAGTGCACCGAAAGTAATAATCTCGATGGCAATGAAGGCCATCTTACATGTGAAGAGGACAATGATGACAATGAGGAAGAAAAACAAGAAGGTTCAGATGATGATTTTCAGGAATTTTAAAGGTCAGTTAATTTTTGTAAACTTATATATATATATATATGTCTGCTTGTGTCTGTATATGTGTGGATGGATATGTGTGTGTGTGTGTGTGTGCGCGAGTGTATACCCGTCCTTTTTTCCCCATAAGGTAAGTCTTTCCGCTCCCGGGACTGGAATGACTCCTTACCCTCTCCCTTAAAACCCACATCCTTTCGTCTTTCCCTCTCCTTCCCTCTTTCCTGATGAGGCAACAGTTTGTTGTGAAAGCTTGAATTTTGTGTGTATGTTTGTGTTCGTTTGTGTGTCTGTCGACCTGCCAGCACTTTCATTTGGTAAGTCACATCATCTTTGTTTTTAGGTGTATATATATATATAAAAAGAAAGATGATGAGACTTACCAAACAAAAGCGCTGGCAGGTCGATAGACACACAAACAAACCCAAATATACACACAAAATTCTAGCTTTCACAACCAACGGTTGCCTCGTCAGGGAAGAGGGAAGGAGAGGGAAAACCCAAATCCTTTTGTCTTTCCCTCTCCTTCCCCTTCCCCTTCCCTTCCCCTTCCCTCTTTCCTGACGAGGCAACCATTGGTTGCGAAAGCTAGAATTTTGTGTGTATGTTTGGGTTTGTTTGTGTGTCTATCGACCTGCCAGCGCTTTTGTTTGGTAAGTCTCATCATCTTTCTTTTTAGATATATTTTTCCCACATGGAATGTTTCCCTCCATTATATATATATATGGTTATAATAGAAGGAAACATTCCACGAAGGAAAAATATATCTAAAAACAAAGATGATGTGACTTACAAAATGAAAGTGCTGGCAGGTCGACAGACACACAAACGAACACAAACATACACACAAAATTCAAGCTTTCGCAACAAACTGTTGCCTCATCAGGAAAGAGGGAAGGAGAGGGAAAGACGAAAGGATGTGGGTTTTAAGGGAGAGGGTAAGGAGTCATTCTAGTCCCGGGAGAGGAAAGACTTACCTTAGGGGGAAAAAAGGACGGGTACACACTCGCACACACACACATATCCATCCACACATATACAGACACAAGCAGACATATGTCATTCCAATACCGGGAGCGGAAAGACTTACCTTAGGGGGAAAAAAAGGACGGGTATACACTCGCACACACACACATATCCATCCACACATATACAGACACAAGCAGACATATACAGAGGCAAAGAGTTTGGGCCTTTACAAATGTCTGCTTGTGTCTGTGTATGTGCGGATGGATGTGTGTGTGTATGCGAGTGTATACCTGTCCTTTTTTCCCCCTAAGGTAAGTCTTTCCGCTCCCGGGATTGGAATGACTCCTTACCCTCTCCCTTAAAACCCACATCCTTTCGTCTTTCCCTCTCCTTCCCTCTTTCCTGATGAAGCAACCGCTGGTTGCGAAAGCTAGAATTTTGTGTGTATGTTTGTGTTTGTTTGTGTGTCTATCAACCTGCCAGCACTCTCGTTACCTTAGGGGGAAAAAAGGGACAGGTATACACTCGCGCACACACACACACACACATATCCATCCAAACATACAGACACAAGCAGACAGAAATGACTCCTTAGCCTCTCCCTAAAACCCACATCCTTTCCTCTTTCCCTCTACTTCCCTCTTTCCTGATGAAGCAACCGTGGGTTGCGAAAGCTTGAATTTTGTGTGTGTGTTTGTGTTTGTTAGTGTCTCTATCAACATACCAACACTTCTGGCTTTCCAACCTAATAATAAAATGGTAAAATGTTATTTACAACAAACTGCTTAAATATTAAGGTGCATCTTATAGTCTATTAAATATGGTATTTATAATTAGCGTATAGTAAAAATTTTAGTTGCTGCACATTTTCAAGAATATAGTTCATGGCTTTTCTTTTTAGTGGTCACTCAAATGTACTATAACACTACTGGTACATCTTTGTATAGTACTTAGGTTGGCCAGATATACACTTACATAATTAGCAGTTACTCAGACTATACACTATTGTTTACATCATTACAAGTTAACAGAATTGTTATGTGGAATAAGATGACATGAGTTATTAAACTGTAGGATTGTGTGTACATATATACATTACGAACTGTGTACTGGAAAAAATAATGAATAACGCCAGGGCACATCTTCTGGAACTGTACAACAGTCATGCTAGTAGACAAAAGCTCAGCAAACAAAGATTGCTTTTCCTTCCTTTTTATTGCACAAATTCAAGATGTGAAGGCAAACTGCAAATGCATTTCAGGAAGCATGTGCGGCTGGCAGTAACAGCGTACTACAGAGCATATGCTTTCAGCACGAACTGGTTGTGTGTCTCGATTATGCAGTGTGTGGCAAGTCACATTCATTGAAGAAACTTACCACACCAGTGTGTGTAACACCATGAATTTGGCAATCTAGTCATTCTCATTATAAAAATAGGTCACATTGAAGGAAGATATGGAGTGAAATAGCAACGAAGCTTTATATTGATGGAAAGTGAATACTTTTTGTGTCATGTTGTCCTGACAAAAGTAATTAATACACATGTATCACATATTTCTTGCCACTAGTGAAATTAGATGCAACTGATAAAATTGTGTAATACTATTTTTGTTAAAAATAAATTACTCCATCCATGTTAACCTAACAAAAATGAACACTACCTGCATTTGATAGCTATCATCCCTTCCAACCCACAAATACCTCCCATACAGTCTGGTCTCCCAGTGACGTTGTATCTGTAGTGACAAGAACTCCCTTGCTCAGTGTGCTGAAGGTCTCGTAAAGCCCTTCACAGAACAAATGTCCCGTGATACAATCCCATATCCCAAATCCATCCATCACCTGCCAAGGACCAGCCAGAAAGGATCATCCCTGTCACTGAATACCATTCCAGGCCAGAACAACTCCTTCATTAGCACTTTAAAAAAGAGTACCTAACATCACACCCTGAAGTGGAGGACATCCTACCAAAGTTCCTTCCCACCTCTCCTAAACAGGTGTTGCAGCACTGCACAATCTCCATGACATCTAAGTCCACTGCTATACCATTCCCAATTCCAACCCTTTGCCGGAGGGATCATGCACCTGTGGAAGACCCAGATGCAAGATCTGCCCAATCCACGAACCCGGAACTTCCTATTCCAGTCCTGTCCTATCCTGTCCCACTAGAGGCAAGGCCAGCTGTGAAAGCAGTCATGTCATATACCAGCTCTGTTGCAATCACTGTACAGCTTTTTATACTGGTATGATTACCAACCTACTGTGACCAAAGGCAAAGTGGACCTGCTTGTGGCACAACATGTCACTGAATGTAATATCCTTGATTTCAATGGCTGCTTCACTATCTAGGATTTATGGATCCTCCTCTCCACAACCACCGCCTTTTCTGAACTGCACAGATGGGAGTTATCCTTACAACACATCCTCTGCTTCCAAAATCATTCTGTCTTACAGTAATCTATTGTCTCCACACCCTACAGCTAACAGTTTCTGCCTGCTCTGTCCTATTATCTCCTCCCCTTTCATGTCCACCTTACCCTCATTGTATGCTACTCTCTGTCAACACACCCACCCATCTTTTCCCCTTCTCGGCTCCTCTCATTTTCTACTCCCCCTCCCTGACAGCTTCCCAATGCTGCACCTGGTAGCCTTGTCCTGCCACCATACAGTCCCTGCACACTTCGCCAGGCTGGGCTGACTTCTCTTCTGACTTCTCTCCCACCTCTTCTTCTAACCACCACCTACCATATCCTGCCATTCAACTCCCCGCCTCACTCCACACTGCTGCTTCCTTTGACGCGGCACAGTTGCATTTTCGAGTGGCTGGAGATAGCGGTCATATGTGTGAGAGGTGCGACTGCATGTGTGCGCACACATGCAGTCACACCTCTCACACACGACTGGTATCTCCAGCCACTTGAAAGTGTGTGTGTGTGTGTGTGTGTGTGTGTGTGCGCGTGCGCATGCCTTTCTGAAGAAGATTTTTTCTTATTACATAATGTATAGTACATCTTAACTATCAAGTGTTTCACTTTTCTTAATTGCAACAAGTAATCAGCTATTCTGAGTGATTCACATTTAAGGTTGTTGAGCAAGGTGGCTGGATAACAACGTTCATTCCCTTTAGCCACAATATATGTCATATGGATTTACATTGTGCCATTGTAGACTTTTTTCTGGGAAAATGTACCGAATAGCTTGAGCGTACACTTAATCTTGATGTCACTGAGGCAGCTGAAATAGTAACATATTGAAATTCTAAGCTGCACCAGTTGCTATCGATTGGAACTTCTATATTATTCCTAATTAATTTAGAGATATTGCTATTCTACTTCTTTCAGATTAAATTCACCTCTACAATTAATCTCATTACAGTCCTCTCACCATAAGCTGTGTATATTTCATGTTGAGAATATACTTTAATGCAAAACAAAAAAAGTAATTACCAAAATGAACTTTTTGATACTTTTCAAAATGAACTTTTTGGTTCTTGTTTGGTGCTTGTGGCAAACTGAATCATATACAGTGATTTTCACTTTTTCATTCTCCTTTAATTTTGAGAAATGAAGTTCTAAAGAAGTCAGTATTTTGATACAAAACATGAAATTATGGCTAATGCACTAGCTTTTTGTCAAATGTTTTACTTTTTCGGAAAAAAATTATGACTGCAAAATAGCTTCAGGGCAATCTGTGAGACAGCAGAAATTACTCCCCACAGAAAATATCCCAAAATACGGCCAAGATTTTTACATTGAATGAAGTTATGTACAATAACATAATTTTAAAACAAATATTCATCAAAAATACAAATCTGTGATGTATACTACCCCAAATAAAGAATGTGCAAAAAGGATGATTTACTGGAGTTACATTAGAGGTAAACATCCCTATCATGAAAAAGATGAGCATGTATTACTTACTTTTACGCATTTGTTGTTTGTGAGCCAATTGCTGTAGAGGTTGCTGATAAAGTGTGTGCTGAAGAAACTTATTTGCCACCAACTGTTGTGCTTTTTTAATGCTTGAACCAGAAGCGGAATACTCTTCACCTCCAAATTTTAAACTAACAGTGAAAGTTCTCTCATGAGGTGGTCCCTGCATATCTATCAAAGAGTACTCAGGTCGAACCTAAGAATGGAAATAAAAAGATGATCTGAGCAGGAAAATGATAATTCTTTCAATCTATAAGGAAAAAGTTGTGTCAATGAAATTAATGAAAAAGTTGTGTCAATGAAATTAAACCGACACAGTTAAAATTAATATTATGAAAAGGATAGTTGCTGCTCACCATAAAGCAGAGATGGTGACCAACACAGTTAAAATTAATATCATGAAAAGGATAGTTGCTGCTCACCATAGAGCTTGTCACAGATAGAACTCACTCTCCCTCCCTCTCTCTCTCTCTCTCTCTCTCTCTCTCTGCTCACACATATATGACCACAGTCTTTGGCTGCCGAGACCACACGTGTGTGCGGCCTCAGAAGCCAAGAGACTGCAGTCATTTATATTTGAATTGCGTTTGCGACCCTGTGTGTGTGTGTGTGTGTGTGTGTGTGTGTGTGTGTGTGTGTGTCCTATCTCCAACAAAGATCTTGTTGCCCGAAAGCTCATTTTCTTAGAGTCTTTTTGTTATGGCTCTCTGCGAGTCAGCATTTCCATTATTTAGTGAGTAGCTACTATCCTTTTCACAAAATTGTTACATTCCATCCTGGATTTTCCACTGTTGAACAGGTAAAATTAAGTTGCATATCATGTTCCGTGTAAGTTCACTGCAGCCATTAACAGGAGTACTATCTCTGGACTGTTTTCTTATAACATGATATAGTAATGTAGAATTGCACTGGCTTGCAAAGAGTAGTTACTCCAGAAAATATATTCCTTCCATTTAATTTTTAAGCCCTTGGATAATATCTGGAAATGTCTTTTTCTGTGAACCTCTCCATACATCATTTAGCAAACAATTATCTAAATAATATTTTAAGTTGATCAAGATACACTTAAGTAACAAATAATAACAATTACGAACTAGCTTTACTATTTCAAATGAGCATTAGGTATTTACTGTCACATGCTCCTACAAGGTAAACATATAAAATTTCTGACCGCACGTTTTCTGTCCAGGATTAGGAGTGTTTAGAAGGCTTTACTATTAAATGTGTTGCATGTTAATGGCAAATATCCATGTATAGTACACAATTTTCAATTGTTAAACAGTTTGCAAACTTCAAAATAAATTTTTATATTTCGGGCACAGACACATAAATTGCACAACTTTCAGCATTTTTCTGAAATCCAATAAAAATTATCTAAATGCAGTACTAATAGTGTTTAACCCACTCTCTAGACACATATGCTGAGAGTTTCAAAAATAAATTATCTACAATTTAATAGATATAACAAAATAGGTGGAGAGGTACAAAGTGGTACAATTTACAAGCAAGTCCTTTACCACCGGCGTTATAAATTATACTGCAAAAGATTTTCTCAACTACAGTAAGAAATACAGAAATTTTCGGAATATGACAAATATTTATTTTACTTCTTAAGACTTTAGCAAACAAAGTTGAGCTCTTAAAACATATTCATTTCTAAAATATTAGGCTACTTTAGGACTTACACTGAACAGTTTCAACAGTAGCCACTCATTCAAGTACACAGTTATCACAATAAAATACTTTTTTCCTCCCACTTTAACATATCAGCTATGGAACCACAAACAAATTTGAGGAACTTGGTCATTTCTTCATCTTTGCCAACTTCACATATCTTGCAGAACCAGCTTGATGAAACATCGTTCATTAGGTTTTGACAGTTTTAATTTTGTTAAGCCTACTTTTGTTTTTCTCAGATTCTTTGTCAAGGAGATGCCTCTTGTAAAAACTACTGGTGATCTCAACAGCAAATGATGTTGCTCTGCTCCTTTTTTGTTTTTGTACAGTTGGAACAGGGTGGATACCTTTTGGGCCTAATGACAATCTTCCTTATTACACGTTTGTTTCATGGGTGTTGAAGGATTCAGGAGTGCATAATTGCCATTATTTTGTCTTGAGTTTCCTGCGTATTCTTGTCTCCTGTCTACTTATTTCTTCTTTGTCATTTTTTGCTTCTGATTTTGCATCAGATTTAGTTGTCATGAAGCCCAAATCTTGAAAAATATGCGGACAGAATGGCCAGATCCCAGTTTTGGAGAATCCACTGACAGAATTTTGTAACAGCCCTAACATAGGACTCTCTTACTTCAAGGGCCTGTCAGATCGATTGTTGAGATATGCATTGAGGCTTCAGGAGTACTATGTTATAGCGGTATACATAAGTGGATGACAAACACAAAGACAATGACTGCCTTTCAAGGAATCATTTGAAAGAACACAGCAGTCATCATTGCATTAAATGATTTTGCTTCTGAACACACGGAAGAAAGTGATGATGGAAATGATAGAAGCCTTGAAGGAGGAGGAACCAACTAAAGGAAAATTCCAATCTTATGACTAGAAGAGGAACTATGATCCAATAGGGTTGTTTGTCATCCCAGGTAATCTGTAACCAGTTATCCTGGTGTATTTCCATAATGCTCGAACATCTGGTCACCTGGAACTCGCAAAGACTCCAGAAAGAATCAGACAAAGGTATTAATGCACACGAATCTACCAATCCATTAGGCACTACTTGAAATGCTGTAAGGAATGGCAAATATGGAAGCATGTGCTGTAATTACCTCTGATCACTAACCCTGCCTGCAGCACCACTATTCCACTAGGATTGGAACTGACCTCTTGGAGAGCTTCCCAAAGTTGGCAAACCGGAACTGATGGAGAAATGACTACATCAGTAGCTATGCTGTCACCAAACCTGTGCCAACTACCAAATCTCCAGAAATTACAAAGTTCCTTGTAGAACATGTCACTGTCAAACACAGAGCACCCTGGTGATTTCTGATCATGGAAATTTTACAGTTGAGACTAGTATTAGAGGTTAATTTCACACCGTGGTGTCATCCACAGAATGACAGTTGTCAATCATCCACAGACAAATGGCCTCACAGACTCTGGTAGTTATGTTCTTAATGTATGCTCTCAAACAAAGAAATAGGGATACAATACTGCCCATGGTGACACTCACATACAACACAGCAAAGCAAGACACTACAGCATCCCCCCCTCCTTTTGTGTGTGTGTGTGTGTGTGTGTGTGTGTGTGTGTTTTTTCTATGGCTGTGAGGTCAAAATGACACTGGTTGCATGGTTCCCGTTTCAACCAGATGATATTCAGTATGGCTATGTGAAACACCTCATCACCAGGACCAAAGAAACAAGACAGCTGGTTCACATGTGGACCGTGGATGCTCAGGAGAAGGGCCGAGAGTGTTACTACGTCAAGCACCACCTAGTGGGATGCAGCCCATGAGACTTGTTTTGGATTTTTACAACTGTGTGGAAAGTAGGATCACTGCAAAAATTATTATAGTGCTCCTTTGGGCTGTATCGCATCCTTCACTGCTTGTCAGATGTCACACAGGAAGTAGAGAATTATGACCATTCCTTAAGAAGAAAAAATGCAGAGATGTATCCATGTCCTCTGTATATGTATTACAGTCCAGAGGCACTGATGAATGATGGGAAGTAAGTTCAAGGAAACTGAGGAACCACTCAACAATTGTGAAGCTTCGATGGGAGAGGCTACCTTTCATGTGTGTTATAGTGATAAGGATATGATAATGCAACCAGAGTGCAAGAACATGCCAGCACCATCACACTGAAGACCACTGATGAGATCTAGATCCAGAGTACTGCAATCAGCTTCAATGGGAATTTCCGAAACAGCAGGTCTTGAATGTTTCTCTAGGAGACGGAGCACTGCCGTAAGCTGTGGCACAGGTAGTGTGGTGTAGTGGCCACAGCATCACAGTTTGGCAAGCTGCAGATTGTCAATTCAAACCTGACCACCAGCAGTTATTCTCTATTTCATATTTGCCATTTCTGGAAAGTTATTGAAAGATTTTATGTTTATATTGCTTGTATATTCTCAAATACTCGATGTTCATATAAATACCAGCATGTGTGATATTAGCTGTATAAATAGCTGAACTCTCTGTCCAGGAGACATAATAAACACGATCTCAGTGCTAAGTGTTGTGTTTCACTGCTGAATCTGCTTTCAGATTTGTAATTGACTGTAGTTTTGCCATGACAAATTGCTGTCAGGGTTTCTGCGAAACCATTTGTCAACTGCTTGGTTGTAATAAGCTGCAAGTGGCTTAAAGAAGGCAATGTTTAGTGGCCATAGCCTTTGAGTGGTGTGTGTAGACAGGTAAACCATGAATACATCATTATATCTAGACGCAGTTATAGCACATAGATTTTTCGTATGTGTTGCATATCCATCTAATATTATTGACACCTTCCTGTCATAATCACATTTCACAGTTTCAATGAAGTGCACCATTCTCTGAAAAACAATTCACTAGTCATCCAAGCACTCTATGAAATAGCAATTTTGGTGACAGGTGGAACTCCAAGTTTTAAATCATCAGAAATTATTTTCCATAGATACTAGGACGGTAGGCACAAACATACAGAAGCACTGAAACAACAAACACATGTGGTATTTGTTCCCCTCTCTGCATTAGTTACAGCCCTAACTTGGTGCTATCCTCTTCACCCAATGATCTTTTGAGGTTTCTGTACTGTGGATAGGCTAGTCTCATCCATATAGAAAATCTGCTCAGCCTGAAAATCATATTTGCTCACTAACTCAGAAAGAACTTTAAAAAAAGAACATGACTTTCGTGACAGCTTCTTTATTCAAGCCAAATGCTCTAGCTGCCAAAGTGGCTTCTGCTTGGTGCATAAATAACAGAATATGCCAAACATTAAGGTATAATATCATAATTTACCTGCCATCCCATTGTGAATTGATGAATAGACCTGTTTGATTCAGCCAAATCGAAAGCTAGCTTTCCCTAGCAAGCTCAAGAACATCTAAACATGTGGGATTCAAGTAACTGAATGCGATCTACCAGTTCAGCTGCAAACTTCACATGTGGGTCTGTACTACATCCAGATTTCTTCAACACATAAGCAGTATAATTACTAGATCAAATCAACTGTTAAAATATGTACACTGAACATTATTTTAAAATGTTCCAGTATAGTATATGAGGAAAGTCATCGCACAATTTATAAGGCAAGGCTATAATTTTTAAAGTTACTTTTTACTGTACAGAGGCTACGGCCATATTAAATGTTGCTATGCTTTACTTTCACTGAACAAGTAAAGTTATATGCTATATAAATTATAAATACACATTACATGCCCGTAAGAGGACAGGTGCTTAACTTCACAAACAAATACCTCCTCAGAGCACAAAATTAACTTGGACCCACACCAGAATTGTCAATGATCTGTCTGTTCAACTAATCATGTACAACAGTTAGGTACGATGTGACACACATTGGCTGGCTAAATAAATTAGTGGTACAATTTAAAAGGCAGTACAATTTGTAAGATTCTATCCCATTACACTAACTTAACTGAAGTTGTGGAAAACTCAGGACGCTAATGTCATTACTAATCTGCAGTATACGAGGTCTGCTCGGATTGCAGGAAGTGCCATCTGCAAGTTTCCTTTTATCTCGTCTATCGTTCAAAACTTAAAAATGTCTGCAGGGGCAGATCTGGAGAGTATGAAGGATGAGGCAAGCACAGTTATTTCATTTTTTGTGCAGTAGTCATGCACCGACAGGGATGAATGTGTGGGTGCATTATTGTGATGCAAGAGCCATGAATTGTCTACCCACATTTCAGGCCGTTTCCTCACAAGCATTGAACAAGTCCTAATAGTACCATCGATTAACAGTTTGTCCCTGTAGCATGAATTCATGATGAACTAATCCTTCAAAGTCAAAGAAAACTATTGACATGGCTTTGACATTTGACCTGACCTGACGAGATTTTTGGACTTGGAGAACCTTTCCAACCCATTGTGAAGGTTGAATCTTGGTCTCAACATCATAACTGTAGTCTCAAGTCTCATCACCAGTTTTGATTCTCTTAAGGACCATCTCGTTCCCATATGCACGATCCAAAAGCTCTTCATAGATTGCGAGGCAAATGTCCTTCTGGTCTTGACTCATGAAGCGTTGGATGAACTTGGCGGCGACTCGATGCATTTCAGCATGCTGTGTCAGGATTTCATGGCATGATCCAACTGAAATGTTACATTTTCCTCTCAGACAGTCTGTCTTCAATTAGCAGGCAAAATTTTGTTGATACTCCTGACATGAGGTTCGTCGGTAGACATCGAAGGGCGTCCTGATTGAGGGTCATCTATAACTTCCATCCAGTCATTTTTAAACCATATAAACCATTCATAACACCAAGTATGTCTTAAGCACACGTCAACATAGGCTTCCTGCATCATTTGGTGTGTCTCTGCAAAGGTTTTCCTGAGTTTCATGCAATATTTAAAGCAGATGCTTTGCTCCTGTAACTATGAAATCTCAAAATTCGTAAACTGTTCCAACACAACATTATACTCAATACAGCACTGAATAATAACTAACAGACATACAATAATGAAACTTCCAGCAGTTACACATTAAACACAGGCATCTGAATGGACGCTAACAGCATTTAGCTACAACACACCACTGGTGCAAAATTATCAATGTTCTGGAATGTTTCAAACAGACCTCGTAGTGTCTCCCCATTGTTGTATGGAGACCCTAAGTTAAAGTGGTTCAAAGGGAATTTCAATCAAACTCATATTTCCAGGTACTATAAAGAGCTAGCTTGACAAGAGAGACATTAATCATCAAATGGAAGCTTTACTAACCTTCATTAAAAGTGACAGCTCATTGACAACTGACATAGGTGTTTTTCCATTGAAGTCTGAAGCACTGTATTCACTTCTGGTTGATTTTGTTGCTGATTTTGTCTTTGTTTTTGTTTCAGTATACACCCCTGCTTTTGTCATGTTTTCTGATAAGAATGCACTATATATGCCTGATATTGATGGTGCCCACTCCTGAGCAACTCTTCCTCCTAACTTCTTCAGCATTGCTGAAATGATATTATACTAATAGAATTCTCATTGTAATCTTCAAAGAGTAGTGAAAGTGTAAAGAGTGACAGTTAACGAAATTCCTTTGTACCTTGGTTAATAAAATAAAAGTAATAAATATTTCTTGCACAGCACCATTTTATTTATACAGTGTTTGTTGCTTTGTTTTTATTACATACCTTAATGTAACCATTTACATTACATCAATGTGCTATCTTTGTGCCTGGAAATAAAACTGTTACAATATTACAAACCACACTTCTCATTTACCAATATGCCGATTTATCTCATTTATACACATTGTTTTATCTTGTATGCAGATCCGTGATGTATGTTTTATTGACAATGGATTATTCTGCTGCACACTGTACCTTAACGTTTCTGTAACAGAAGCCTTAAGAATTTTTGAATGTACATCCTACAAGTTCTTATTGTGCAACATGCCAAAATATAGATTATCTGAAATATAAATAGCAAGAAAGACAGGAGACTTATAAATACAGAAAACTGCAACCACTCACTTTTTTTAAATCCTTTTTTATACCAAAACAGTTGTCAAACTATCCAGGTGATAAACAGGAGGTTACATGACTATTTCAGGTTGAGAATACATTGTGGCACTCAGAAAAAGCTGAGAATGGTGACAAATTATTTGAAAATGGTGATTTAAAAGGTAACAAACTGTTTCAGTAAACTGACATGGTGCAAATAAATTCTTTTCACTTTTTAAAATCTCCTACAGCAAATGCTGGTTAAGACCATAATTAATTTCTCTGTTACAATATTGGGTTGGGTATGGTAATCTTTTTTCCTTCATACAAATTTATTAATATATGCAGGTACATTGGTAATTCGGTACTGGTAATTAAGTACTGTTAATCACGATTCACAAACACAGTCTACATCACATTTTACAACAAATGACATTCTACACTTCAATACTAGAAAAAGACCAACGAAATATTTTTGTATTATTGTTTCTTAGGAATCTTCACAAAAAATGATGTCATCATGCTAGATTTTCTTTCCTCAAGATTTTTCTGAATGGTTTCCACCACTGTTTCTTGCACTCTTTCTTCTACTTTCACAATTTGTGCAACCTCAAGCATACCTTGAGCCAGATTTGCTGCCTTTAAATAACTTCGTTTGTGTGCTTTCTTCAGTTATGTTAGGCTTCAGAAAGAAGTTCTTCTCCTGCTTCCTTGCGATAGTTAAGTGTTTCTTTTCTTTCTTTCTTTCTTTCACAGAAGCTGTATCATAGTCAATTGATATGTTCATGTTGTTGTTCTTTTTAATCTCCTCTTCAAAGTGTCTTTGGTCTTGTTCCTCCTTTTGCTTTCCATCTAATTTAGATTTCCTTTTCCTTTCACATTTTTCCTTATAAGCAGCATAATTTACATTGTTCTCCTCATCTATGAGTCAATGGGCACAGAAAGAAAATGGAGCAGAGGGGAGTACTGTCCCAATGCATCCCTGACACTCAAGACACTGTTTTAAAAAAGCGTAATTGCTCGTGATATGTGCTTCAAAATGGAATGTGTTTTCTCTATATCGGTATTTCTATGGGACAATGAGGAGAAGCCTTAACAAATTTTGAAACATTTTGATACTTTAACTCAATGGATGATGTCTTTTTGAGATATGCTGCTGTCAGTAATTGTCAATACCCTTGTAAAGCTGGGTCACCTTTTTACAAGTGCAGAGCATTCCACTTGCCTAAGAAATAAACCTTGTCACACATTGATCAGCATCCTTTTTACAACCTTTAACATGTCACTGCAGCTTCTGATGTGTATTCTTTCTTTGAGAGCTTAAAAACATAAAAAGTTTCAGTGGCATACACGATAAGCATGTCTCTGTTTTTGGGCATTCTTTAGCAACCACAGCTTATAATTTGCTTCCCATTTCTTAAGCTCTCCGCTTACCTGCCTGCTAACAACTAGTTGTTCAAGAGAAAGCACATCGCTCAGTATAAAGAGTTCATTATGAAGAACTTCAGAAATACTCTCAATTTTTCTCAGAGCAGAAGCCTTCAAAACAGCTAAAAAGGTTTGAAGCATGTAACTTGTGAATCAAAGCATAAGCTTAAGAAAGTAATATTGAATACCACTCTATTGTTCAAAAATTCTATTGGCTGAAAGTCCTAAAGTAAGCACTGTGTAGTTGTATGCCTCAAAAACTTGTGATGTTCACATTCTTCCCAGTGAACACGCCAACCATCAAAATAATCGTAAATGTTGACCAGAAATTCAGGATCTTCTTCAGTTAAAACACTCCAGGCAGTAGGCACTGCATGAATGTTGCAAACTTCAATGTTTATAAGTTGTCCGTCTCGGGTCTCCTGGACATCACTCTCTAAAAGCCTGAACACTTTTCACTTATGGTGGGACTGTCTGATTCCAGCATCAGGCATTTATTTAGGGACAAGCTGGCTTCGAAAAGTGCTTCACATAACAGGCATTTTCCAGAAGAAAGGCTCATAGGACAAAATGATTATTTGAGATAGGGAAGTTTAAATACTTAACTTTTATTAAAGTATTTGAATAATAATGTGAGTCTAATACACAAGTATTTTGTATCAGGATATGAACTAGTGCTACTAAGAAAATCTTTCCATAATACTAGGTATTTCAACCTGTGTTTTTAATATGAGAAATAATATTTCTGACAAACATATGTAGGCCCCCTTCCCATAAATCACTGCCAGTAGGTTAAAGTGAGCAAACATTTCTTTCATAAAGTGTTATTTTACCCCTCACAACTTATTAAAATATAAGAGCAATTTTATTCTAATTAATGCCTACAATCAGGGGACCCTCAGAAAGGTACAAAAATAAAACAACATGAGTACATTGATACCAAAATACAAATAAAATACCACTGTTTTGTCTTGTGGTCCATACATCATTACAGATGGTTTTTCTGGTATAATTCTCAGTTACTGAAGGACCTTTCGTTTCTTTTCTTCTTCATCGTGTCCTCCATGGATGTCTATTCTCCCTCTTAAAAAAAAAAAAAAAAAAAGTTTGGTTGCTGGTGCTCGTCTTCAAGCTTACTGTGTATCCATGAACTACATTAATCATCCATGTACTTAAATAAATCCCTGACATCTTTTTCTTTTTCTCGGTTCACTGGATTGCATGCCATTGTTGGTACTCTCATGTTTTTCAATATTCCATTACTGTACTTCTATTACTAAAGTCAGAATGATGTATGTGGACTTGTGTGTTAGTGAGCCTAGAAATGAACCATTTGCTTTGTATTTCAGAACAGAATTCAGTTCTCTTGGCAATAGGTTTCATGAAGACATATTTGCCAAGACCTTCTTTCCATTGCTTTATTACGCTTCTGTCCATAACAACAATAAAGGGTGAAGAACTACTTATGCACATCATTACTGCTCATTAGTAAGACCAAAGTTTATTCAGGCTGCCCAAAAGAAAGCCTTCGAATTCGGAAAGGATGAGTGATCTCCACAAGAAGCACTTATGCTATCCATGAAAAAAAAAAAAGACACAGTCTTCAAGTTCTTATCCTTACCACCACGTGTTTCTAGAACATTATGTATGAACGATACAACTGAGTTGGGGACCTTTTTAGCTTGCATTTCTGTGCAATATATATATATATCAAGAATCATCTTTGTGCAGTTGGATGTTGAAAGCAAGTAACCATAATAGATATTTGTACAACTGACTGGTCACATTTAGTTTTGGTACAGGCAGGTCCTGCAAATAATAAAACTCAATCACAAGATGTGTACAGTCAAACCAGGTTTTACAAATAAAACCTTTCGTAAGTGTAAGGTAAGTTTCATCATACATTTTTTTTCAGAAGCTATGCAAAATTCAGAGATATTTGTGTTGTATTTTCTGAAGCTGTAGTCAAAGTTTAGCTTGAAATGCTTAAAGTACATTGCATAACTTGTTTTAAGCTTGTCACATATTGCTTCAAAGAATCTCTTTGAGAAAAGATCAAACAATGATTTAATATTGAGAGTTGAATACCTCGAATATGATTTGTGTTCACAGTGATGACTTTGTAACTTATAATTGTGAGTTAGTGCTATCTTAGCATTTCCCAAATGCCAACCATGATTTTTTGAGGGTGACTGTCATGTGTGCCCAATTATTTCCCAAATATTTTCCCTGACTGCTTTGGATTTAACATCAGCTTCTTGTTATGTGTACTAGATTTCTTCACCAAGTTCACTTCAGACAGAATCTTGTAATTCTATACCTTGATCTACATAGAAACTGTCAAACAGCTCTTCTTTCTGACAACCACTTACTTGCAAGTACCACTTTTTTTTCACAACATGATGGCACAACTTAAAATGTCTTTCCTTTAATGCCAGTTCCACTGGCAGGAATGAAAGCTGTCACCTTTCTGCCATTTTATTTCTCTCTCACCTTTCTTCATATTTGAATTGTCATAAGACTGCCACTGTTTTCTACTCATTACCACTATTTACTGTTGTACAACTTCAAAACATATTTCTTTGTTATGTAAACACATAACTGACATTGTTCCACATACACTGACCTGCACATAAGCACTCATTAATTTTAATTCAATGAGAAGTGCTATGTGCACACCCATCAACAAAATGCTGGCCTGACCTCTAGCATTGAGATAATGAAACAAAACCTAGATAGAATATTCTACATGACCCGCTGATTAATTTTCCGAAAAAAGGCACACAGACCTAAAAGCTCAGGTTGTGTCATGGTTGGGGAATGAAATGGGCTGTGCCCTTTCAAGGGAACCATACTGACATTTGCCTGGAGCGATTTAGGGAAATCATGGAAAACCTAAGTCTGGATTGCTGGACACAGGACTGAATTGTCACCTTCCCGAATGCAAATCCAGAGCGATACTGTTATGCAAATATAATTGTTGTTTACAATTCTTTTTTTACCTTTAACATTGACTGTTTCATCAAAAATTAATGTGTAATATGATGAACATGCTTTTCCTAATATATATTCCTGAAAATATCGTGCCAGTCATCACTTACTGAGTAAAGGTTTACTGTCTCGTAAGATACAATTTCAAGCCATTAACTTAATGTATAGGTGACTCTTCAAAACACAAAAACTGTTTCACAATTTTTCTTATATCATTAATATAATATACTGTACTGGATATGTAATTAATATGCAACCAGTAATTTTTCTTAAAAAGTAATGAACATTCAAAAAATAACAGTCACCAGTACTTGCTCTCTCCTGATCAAATTTTCAGGTTGTCCTTCAAGAATGATTCTACTGATAAGTAAAATTTCTGCTTTAGTTTCTCATACAAGGTTATTTTTCAGTGTTTCTAAATTTATACTGATCAATTCTATTCATTTCACTTTGTTACAAATTTTCATACCCATGTATGAAGTTTCAGCTGAAGTTTTAAACAGAGGTTGGGCAGCATAAAATTATTTTGATTTCTGATGTAATCACGTTGAAAATAGTTTGCCATAAATAAATCAGGGTAACTATGTCAAAGATAATCAGCTCATAGATGTATAGTGAGGGAACACTCAATATACTTAAGATTTTTTAGGATTCAGCAACACAATTTTCTTCGCCCTCTATTGCGCATATTCCTAATGATTGTTACCTTAAGTTTTTATATTTGATACAATCACTTGAAAAATCCACAGAGGTATTGGAAATCACTGATCTCAATGTCCAAAGCAATTCAGCATTGGTGGAATATACTGGGTACCTAACATCTGTATTGTTGGCACACATACCAAATTTGAAGGTTGTGCCTAATCTGGAAGTTCTAAATGTAACTGGCGTGGCCTACATTTAATTTCAAAGTTACACACGTTTTGTTGCAAGTGACTGGTTAAAAACTGCCTGCGAACCTTTTGTCTCAAAATTAGTAGAGCAAGAACACACATTGCAAAATAGTTGATCTTTACTGCTTCTTTCACTGGTGTTTGCTACAAAGAACTTCTTTGAAACAAGCAACAATTGTGCAGCACATGCAGGATGCTGGGAAAGTTTTGTGATAATTGATACAAATCCTGAAAAGTGAGTGATGTGTAACCAACCAGTAATTACAATGGAAGCTGCTAGATGGATACTAATGTTAATTACAAAGCCACCCATACTGTCACAAGATAGCCTTCAGCATCAAGCTCTGAAATAGTCATGTAATATCCTCTGCAGCATCTAAATATGTGCCTGAAGATGTTGAGAAACCAGTTTATAGAATAAAAAAGGTATTTCCAGAAAGAGAATGGCTGCAGTTTTCTGCATTTACATTGAATAAACAATCACGGGTTCTTAAAATCCATAATGGATCAGCTTAATCAGAAAGGCAAAAATCTCTCTCTCTCTCTCTCTCTCTCTCTCTCTCTCTCTCTCTCACACACACACACACACACACACACCTAAGTTTCCTTGTAGTTACAAGTCAAGAAAAATATGTGTACTGTTTTCAGTGCATTTCTTATTAAAATATCAAATTATCAGAAGAGTAAATGGTTTTAACAGTACTGTCTGCACACGTGTAAACACATTACATGATCATTTATATCATTTGATAAATTTTGGGAGAAAGTTTTGAAGTAAGACCAAACTTTCTCATATTGACATAGGGGGAAGGGGGGGGGGGGCTAACAGATTTAAAATTACTGATTGAATTGTATTTGGATGAAAGAAAGGGAGGGGTGGGGGGGGGGGGCTAAGAGATTTAAAATTACTGATTGAATTGTATTTGGATGAAAGAAAGGGAGGGGTGGGGGGGGGCAGCTTTTCAGTAGTTGCAGGGGTTACAGCCTGGCTGTCTGGCCTTGTAACATCAACCAACATGGCCTTGCTGTGCTGGTACTGTGAACAGCTGAAACCATGGGGAAACTATAGCAATAATTTTTCCACAGGGCATGCAAGCTCTACTGTGTGGTTAAATGACGATGGCTTCCTCTTGGGTGAAATATTTCAGAGGTAAAATATTTCTCCACTTGGATCCCTGGGTGGAGACTATTCAGGAGGACGTTGTCATCAGGAGAAACAAAACTAGGTGTTCTGTGGGTCGGAGTGGGGAGTGTTAGATCCTTTTATTGGGCAGGTCGATTAGAAAATTTAAAAAGGGGAATGGATAGGATGAAGTTCGATATAGTGGCAATTAGTGAAGTTCGGTTGCAGGAGGAACAGGACTTCTGGTCACGTGAATACAGGGTTATAAATACAAGATCATATAGGGTTAATAATAAGAATGCGGGTAAGCTACTATGAACAGCATAGTGAATGCATACTAACCAAGAAAGAAATAAAGCCCACAACCCCCAAATGCATAATGAGATAAAAGAAATTATTCAGATAGTTAAGGGAGATTGAAATTTAATTGTGATTCAATAATAGGGAAAGGGAGAGAGGGAAAATAGTAGGTGAATATGGAATGGGGAAAAGGAATGAAAGAGGAAGCCACCTGATAGAATTTTGTTCAGAGCATAATATAATCAACACTGATACTTCGTTTAAGAATCATGAAAGAAATTTGTATACATGGAAGAGGCATGGAGACACCAGAAGGTTTCAGAACCTGGTTTTAAACTGTAACACATTTCCAGGAGCAGATGTGAGCCCTGACCCAAATTTATTGGGTTTGAACTGTACCTTAAAACTGAAGAAATTGCTGAAAGATAGGAAATTAAGGAGATGGGATCTGGATAAGCTGAAAGAACCAAAAGGTAGACAGTTTCAGAGGGAGCATTAGGCAAGAAATGACTAGAACAGGTGAAAAGAATACAGTAGAAGACCAGTGGGCAGCTATGTGAGATGAGATAGTGAAGGTAGCAGAAGATCAAATAGGTAAAAAGACATAACCTAGATAACACAAGAGATGTTTGATTTTATTGTCAAAAGGAAAAAACATAAAAATACAGCAAATAAAGGAGACAAAAGGAAATACAAATGTCTAAAAAATGAGACTGATATGAAATGCAAAATGGTTAATCAGGCATGCAAGAAGACAAAAGTAAGGATTTAGAAGCATGTATTACTAGAAGAAACGTAGATACTGCCTATAGAAAAATTAAAGAAGCCTTTGGCAAACAGAGAAGCAGTTGTATTAATATAAAGAGCTCAGATGAAAACAAGCCCAAATCAAATAATGGAAAACTGAAAGATGGAAGGAGTATATAGGGGGGCTATGGAAGGGAAATAAACTTGAAGGTAATATTAATTCAATTCAATTCAATTCAATTTTTATTATCACATAACATGCCTTATACAATCAAAGATTGTGACATAGGTGACTTGTCAGTTTTTACACTATATATAACAATACTAAAAATAGACAATAAACTAATAATATACATGGTGTAACATCTTCAAAGAGGTATTTTAATTACAATTATAATGCATTATTACCATTCATGAAATCTTCTACACTATAGTAACATTTATCTTTCAGATATTTTTCCAGGTCTCTTTTGGTGCCTTTTACATTTGGGTCATCCATATCTTTCCATATTTTATTTACAAATTTCATGCCCATATAGTATGGGGTTTTTTCATATGATTTTAAACGGTGGGTAGGTAACATGTAGCTCGTTCTATGTCTTGTATCATATTGATGCAAGAAGAAGTTGCCCTCAAAAAGTTGTGGGTTTCTTTTTGTGAAAGTGAGAGTTTCATAAATGTATATGCTTGGAATGCTCATTAGATCCAGTTTTACAAATAAAGGTTTGCAGTGTTGCTTTGATTTTGCTCCCACCATTGCTCGGATGATTCTTTTTTGTAGTCTAAAAGCTCTAAGTAAATTTGTTTTTTCAGACCCCCAGAAAATTATACTATACCTAATGACTGAAACAAAATATGCATTATATACAGTTTTTCTTACAGCTAAATCAGTAATACTATACAAGATATTCATAATATATACAAGGCTATTCAGTCGAGCCAGTATGTTGTCCACATGGCGACTCCATAACAGGTTTTTATTGACTAACACGCCAAGGAATTTGACACAGTCTGCAGTCTCTAATTTTTTGTCCATAAACCTTATTTCACTTATAGACTGTGCAGATTGTTTTGTGGTAAAATGAACAATTTCTGTTTTTGTAATATTTAATGTCAAGTTATTGTTTTTGACCCATGCCTCCACTTCCCCAAGTGTTTGTTCAATATGATGAATTAGGTCTACCTCATTTTTACAACAGACTACAGCTGTTGAGTCATCTGCATAGAGGATAGTATCAGACTGGACCTGACATGGCATATCATTAATATAATATAGAAAAAGCAGTGGCCCTAATATTGAGCCTTGTGGAACACCTAATTGAGTGTTTTTCCAGCCAGAGAGAAATTTCTTGCCGTTGATGTTAATAAGTACTCTTTGTTTTCTGTTTGCCAAGTATGATGACATCCAGCTAAGAGATTTGCCTTGAAAACCATAGCGTGCCAATTTTTGGAGAAGCAGGTCATGATTTACTGTGTCGAAGGCTTTGGACAGGTCACAAAAGATGCCTGACACACACATTCTATCATCAAGACATCTGCTGACTTTTGTGACCAATTCATTTATTGCATGGATTGTGCTGCAGCCTTTTCTGAAACCATATTGATTGCCTAAGATAATGCTGTTAGATGAATTGTGATTTTCAATCTGATCACATGCAGCTCTTTCAAATGTTTTTGAGAAAATTGGTAACAGTGAGATTGGCCTATAGTTGCCCAATTCATCTTGTTTGCCTTTTTTGTGTATGGGCCGAACTTCTGCATATTTTAATTGATCTGGGAAACATCCCTCATCAAATGATTGGTTGATTATGAAAGAGAGTGGATATGCAATACTGTGACGGACTATTTTTATTATTTCAGTGGGGACCTCACCCCCTCCCGCAGATTTTGAATTTGTTAGGGACATTATGATTTTGATGACATCTGAGATGGAAACATGAGAAAACTTAAAACATGTGCAATTGCTATCTGTCATATTGGGCTTTGTATTTGGTGGTGAACAGTCACCAAATTTGTTACAGTTTATGAAAAAGTCATTGAAAGATTCACAAATGGCACTGGGTTCTGTAACAGCTCTACCATTTATCACAATTTTAGAAGGGCATTTTCTCTCTGCCTCACTGCCAACTTCACTTCTTATAACAGACCAAACAGCTTTTGATTTGTTTTTTTTTTGCATTTGAAATGAAGTCGTTATTTGCAGTACGTTTTGCTAATTTAAATATTTTGTCAAATGTTTTTTTGTATGTGCTTACATACTTAAGAAATTGAGGGCTTCGATTTACTTTTGCCTCCATATGCAGTTTCCTCTTAGTAGCACTAGACACTCTAATTCCTTTTGTTACCCAGGATCTACTTTTTTGGGACCTGGTCCTCACTGTTACAAAAGGGAAGCATTCATTGAATATACCCAAGAATTCAGTTAAAAAGTTATTGTAATTGTCACTTGTGGAAGTGTGTTTGCTGACTGTCCACTTGGTTTGGCTTAGTTTTTTGCAAAATAATTCCACATTTTCTTGACTGAAATTCCTACATCTTTTTGTTGTGCAGACTGAATTTTGCTTCGGTAGTGATACAAATAGTGCTTTATGGTCTGATACTCCTAAATCTAGAAGAAACCTTTCTTTTACATAATAATTATAACTACTTACAATATTGTCAATACATGTTGCAGAGCTTGCTGTAATTCTTGTATACTGATCAAAATTGAGATTTAGCCCATTTGTGGCTATCAGGTTCTTTAAGTGTGAAGAAAATTTGTCATCAGTCCTTACATCTATGTTGAAGTCAGCACATATAACCACTTTCTTGTACAGTTTCTCACATTTTAATTTATGTAGCAATGTATCAAACTTATCTAAAAATACAGAGTTTATATGGTACCCAGGGGTGCGATATATGCTGATAATTAGTGTGTTATACTCTTTAAGTTCTATACAACGACTTTCAAATGTGCCTTCTTCATTCAGATGGCTAAAATTCTGTCTGATATCATAGTCTACCGTGGAATGAACTAACATGCAAGAGCCTCCATACCCATTGGTCCTACAAGAGCTGGTAGCCGGTTTATAACCTGTAAGTTTATTTAGGAGACTGATATTTTCAGATTTTAGCCAATGTTCATTAAGGCATATTACTTTCACAGATTGTTTCACACTTTCTAGCAAAATTTCTATATCATAAAGCTTCCTGATCATTCCTTCAGACAGACCTCTTATGTTCAAGTGCATAACGAAATTACTACTGCATATATTATTAGGTAGAGGGTCTTTAAAACTAATTTGACTATAAAGTAACGGAACGTCCACCTGAGTGTTGACTACTTGTTCTGGATTCGTTGTATTGGGCCAAATTCAGATAGAACTGGCCCCCTTCATCAGTTTCCCTGTGTGTGAGCATCTGGATGATGAGTAGGTACAGTTTTCTTGGCGATAATTTCAGTCTTTGCTGTATGTTCTGAGGCTGGTTCTGGCACCGTCTCATCTTCTGGACATTATGTTCCTGTTTGAGCTGGCGCTGTGGCTGCGATTTTGAAATTGTTTTCTCGTTTATCCATTTCCTTGGTCGAAACTGGTTGCACAGCAATTGGTTTTCTTGCAACGTCGTCGTCTTTTTGTATTAATTTCGCTAGCATTTTGCCAACGTATGACTTGCCAGCGTTATTATAATGTAGTCCATGTTTCGTAAACAAATCTCTTGCATCTGGAAGATCAAGAAATGTTACATTTTGTTGGGACTTGCATATTTTGTAGAATTGTCTGTTTACTTTTGCAAGCTCCAGATTTACGATGGAATTGTCTTGCAGGTCGTATCTGTGAGGCAAACTAGTAACTATGATGTTCGGAACTTTCAGATCAAGTAATGTAGTTTTTAAACACTGGGTCGCATGTTTACTCTCATTTCTGTATACATCATTACTTCCACCCATGATTATGACGGCATCATTCTTAGATAGCTCATTAAGTGAGTTGCTGCTCTTAATTATCTCAGTCAAAGGTGCACTGGGTTTCGTCATACCTGTTGCCGTGAATAACGTACTGTACTCATTTATTTTTTCGGCAATTTTCTTGGCGTGGCTATCACCAAGTACAACAACTCGTTGTTTGATGTTCATTGGTTTATTTTTCGTATTAGATGTTTTCTTGGCTGCGCACTCGATTGGAAGTTTCGTCACTGATTTTTGTTCGTCATTGTTCTTTGTCTTATCACAGTCTTCGTCTAGTGTTGTGAATTTATTTGCTAGCGGTATCGCCGGAACTGTACTCACTGTCTGTTTGTTTGTTTTTTTCGGCAAACGCCACGTTTTTTGCGCAGAACGACGGTTAACAACACTGTCTTGTGCTAGACGATGATCTCGCTCTATCTCTTTGTATTTCGTTTCCAGTTCTTGATATTTCTGCCGAAGTTCTTCATATTTCGTATTTATAGTCATTAAATCCTCTGTAAGCACACTTATTATTTTTTCTTTTGATTTTATCGTGTCCATTACCTCGTTTTTCGTGACACTCACAACGCACTGACAGCATGTCCAGTCATGTTCGTCTTTTATATATTTTAGATTCACTTTAACACATTTGTCGTGATACCACGACCTGCACTGGATGCATAGGATACCTCTCTTTACCTTTTTTACGCAGATTTTACACACGTCACTATCACTTTTTAAGGAAACTGAGACATCGTTACAGAACAAAGTTTCATTCGGTGCCATCTTGATTGTAGAAACAAAAGAGTACATAGATGAACATGAGATGGGAAATAGGATTTTGCGAGAAGAATTTGATAGACCAGTGAAAGACCTAAGTCGCAACAGAGCCCTGGAGGTAGACGACATTCCATCAGAATTACTAATAGTCTTGGGAGAGCCAGCCACATCAAAACTCTTTCATCTGGTGTGCAAGATGTATGACACAGGTGAAATACCTCCATACTTCAAGAATAATATAAGAATTCCAATTGCAAACAAAGTGGGTACTGATGTGTGAATATTACAGAACTATCAGTTTAACTCATGGTTGCAAAATACTAACACAAATTCCTCACAGAAGAATGGAAAAATTTCTCTTAGAAGATAGGTTAAGGAAAGACAAAACCTAAGTCTATGTCATTTTTTGTAGACTAAGAGAGAGCTTTAGACAATGTTGACTGGAAGTCTGTTCTTGAAATTCAGAAAATAAAAGGAACAAAATACATGTACAGAAACCAGATGGTACTCAAAAGTCAAGTGGTGTGTAAGGGAAGCAGTGGTTGAGAATGGAGTGGGACAGGGTTGTAGCAGTCACTGATGTTATTCAATCTGAACATTGAACAAGCAGTAAAGGGAACCAAAGAAAAATTTGGGGTAGGAACTGAAGCCAAGGAAGAAATAAAAACTACGAGGTTTTCCAATTACATCGTAATTCTGTCAGAGACAGCAAAAGACTTGAAAAAGCTGTTGAACGGATGGACAGTGTATTGAAAGGAGGATATAATATGAACATCAACAAAAGCAAAATGAGGATAATGAAATGTAGTCTAGTTAAATCAGGCAATGTTGATGAAATTAGATTAAGAAATGAGACACTCAAAGTAGTAGATGAGTTGTTATTTGGGCAGCAAAATAACTAATGGCCAAAGTAGAGAGAATATAAAATGTAGACTAGCAGTGGCAATAAAAGCATTTCTGAAGAAGAAAATTTGTTACACTGAATATAGATTTAAGTGTTAGGAAATATTTTCTGAAAGTATTCGTATGCAGTGTAGCCATCTATAGGAGTGAAACACGAATGATAAACAGTTTAGACAAGAAGAGAACAGAAGCTTTTGAAATGTGCTGCTACAGGAGAATGCTGAAGATCAGGTGGGTAGACATGTAACTAATGCGGAGGCACTAAATGGAATTGGAGAGAAACAAAATTTGTGGGGCAACCCGATGAGAAGAAGGGGTCTGTTGGTAGGACACATTCTGAAACATCAAGAGCTCACCAATTTAGTATTAGAAACAAGTGTGGGGAGTAAAAATCGTATAAGGAGACTAAGAGATGAATACATAAGCAGGATGCAGTAGTTACTTGGAGATGAAGAGGCTTGGACAGAGTAGAATAGCATGGAGAGCTGCATCAAACCAGTCTTTGGACTGAAGACCACAGCAGCAGCAGCAGCAGCAGCAGTAGCAGCAGCAGCAGCAGCAGCAGCAGCAACAACAACAACAACAACAACAACCACCACAGCAAAATGTATTCGGTTAAAAAGAAACAGTAATTATTCAGACACCAGGATGAGAGGGTCCCACCTGCTGTGAGAACAAGGAGAAAAATATGGAAATTGGGTGGGGAGGGGGGCATCAGAGGTACTTACCTTTAAAATCTTTAGTGTTTTTCAATTTCCTGTGTGATGTCCACTGATAAACTGCTAAAGACATCTGCACAGAATATAAGTTTCACAACTACAAGACGTTTTTATTTCATTTGTCCATCTTTAATTCTTTGCTACTAGTTTCAGTATTACACCCCATTCTTAAACAACTGCACCTGCATTCAGCTGAAACACAAGGCTGGAATCCTGCATCATCACTGCAGTACTACTGTAATGTTACATTCATTTAACTGATGATCTGCTGGACACAGAATGTATGAGATTTTATTTAAGAGTCCCTGCTTGATATGGAACCACAGGTATGAGGAAACTGAGTCATATACTTAACAAGTCGACCACAACCACACCTGCATTTTACGTACACAGTATGTGTGGTCGATCAAATCTTTTGTAGCAATATGTGATTCCTGATACGATCTCATACAGATAATTTCCATACAGACACATAATACATCATTGCTGTATCAAGCAACAAATCTTTTACATTGCACTAAAATTTTACAGGATGCTTGGGTTTAGATGAGATAAAACATTAAAAATTTCCAGTAGAGTGAAATTGCAACAATCCTTGAAAAATCCCATGGACATGTTTGTGCACACGAACAATCTGGTGCATAATTTTGAGTAATATGTTGTAATCTCATTCTTCTGGAAATGTTTAATACAACAAAACCTAACTCGCTCCAATTTCTTCCACTCAGGAAATCATGTTTATGAAAACTGTAATGGGAAATCAAAATATGCAAATGGCTAATGTAAACTAATATCTTCAAAGCATCTGAAGTAACTGATTTATGACTGCATTACCTTGAAGATCTTCATATGCAAAAGCTGTCGGAGGCATCGTTGAAGATGGTTGAAAATCGATGAGTGAACCTAAAAGAAAAATAAAAGTTGGCAAAACTGAAAGTTACAGATTTGATATGTCACATCACTGCACATAAAGCTACAAAAATCACTGCAACTAACCAGAAACTGGATAGTTAAAACTGTATCAAAGAAGTTTATAAATGGCATCATCACAGAGGATAAAGCAATGAAATGTCTTCTCACAGCACATATTCAGCTTGAAAAGGATATAAAATTCTTATTAACTCACAGTATACCTAATCATTCTAGGGAAATGCAAGAAAGATTACCCAACAAAGGAATAACATACTTTCTCCCAGCCTTGGGCCACTGAAACAGTGTTCAGCCTAATATACATCAAGTATTCATTCACTCACACAGTGTTCTATAAATACAATCATGAGGGCAATGTTTCAGGAGTGTGGAATGAGTAAAATCATATAGTCCTCAGCATCAGGAGCCACTGCATGGAACTCCCGTAAAATATACTAGTAACCAATGAAAGCTAGTATTAATCAGTCCACACTGGTAATTGCGGGAATTACTTCTAGATTATTTCATGACTATACACTGTAGCAGAAAAGCAGCTGCTTTGGGGGAAAAGAGGCCACTGCTTTTCCTTTGGGACCATTCTATTCCTGTGTTTATCTAATGTTTAAATCTGAAGATAAATGTAACTTTACACATAATATTGCCAGCTGTTTATAAACAGGGAAAATAAATAAAGAAATATTTTGTGTGTTAACAAAAGAACTACACATATTCTAAAATTTGTACCAGTAGCTAATAAGATATTATAAAATTAATTGACAGAATTGCTGGCCAGTATTTATGTTCAAAAGGTGAAATTTCAGTACTGCCGATTAACATGTATAACAGTACATTTACTATCTTAGCTTTCAGAACTAATAGTTTCTTTGTCAATGAATAGAGAATGATATGTTAGGGAAGGTTAAAAAGAAAGGGCAAGTACCACAAACCTAAGGACTAGAAGGAAGGACCCACCCGTTTTGAGAGCAAAAGGAGAAAGGTGAAAAAAGGAGTGTGGGCATTAGAGAGTTTAGTTTTAAATAGTTGGAAATGTTCAATTTCATGACCAACATCTGCCAGCAACTGCTAAAGACATCTGCATCTGAATACAGAGCTCCTTTCAGAACACCCAATATGAATGTATAGTCTAGGTATCTCCAGCTAGAGTCCTGCCCACAGCAGCCAGGTACCTATAGGCACATGAGGGCATGGGTGGACAAACGTCGACATGTGGGCAGTCAGGCAGCCTGGCGACAGCATATGGGATCGTACTGCAAGAGCCTGCTGGCAAGGGTTAGCACGGGGCTTGCACATGGACAGAACGCACCCTGGCGGGCAGTCTGTTAAACAGCTGCACTTACTCATGTGCATACTAACAGGCACAGGCACAGGCACAGGCGCCCATAGGCACATGAGGGTGTGAGTGAACAAACACTGACATGTGGACAGTCAGGCAGCCTGGCGACAGCATATGGGATCGTACTGCAAGAGCCTGCTGGCAAGGGTTAGCATGGGGCTTCCACACGCACAGAACGCACCCTGGCGAGCAGTCTGTAACAGCTGCGCTTGCTCATGTGTGTACTAACAGGCACATGCACAAGCACAGGTACCCATAGGCACATGAGGGCATGGGTGGACAAACTCTGACATGTGGGCAGTCAGGCAGCCTGGCGACGGCATATGGGATCGTACTGCAAGAGCCTGCTGGCAAGGGTTAGCATGGGGCTTGCACACGCACAGAACGCACCCTGGCGAGCAGTCTGTAACAGCTGTGCTTGCACATGTGCGTACTAACAGGCACCCCTGCCCAGTGATGTCTTGCTGGAACAGCATGGTGCAGTCTATACAGAAAGTACATTTACTTTTGGTATTCTGGTAGAAAATTTCACTTCTAAATTCACTTGTATTATTAACCACAAATACTTGGTGCAGTCTTAAATACATTTATTACATGTGAGACATTCAACATACTGAAACACAGCTTCCAATGGCCAGACTTCACTTGATCGCATGGAACATTTGCTCTAAGTAAATATGTAAACAACACTTTATTTACCAAAAGAAACAACACATAACTAAATGCATTTTGGGTGGCATCAAAAACAAATTAATTTTAGTGTTTTCAACTGAATATAGCTGTATCTGACTTTCCAATAAATTAGCCTATGATTTGCCTTTTTTTCTAAAAATTTTATTGAAAATCTTAAATGCCTAGAGAGGGAGAGAAAGTAAATATCACCAGTTTTTGCTATATAGTTAAGTAAATCATATAACATAAACAAAATACAACAACATAGTTACTCAGTTTTTAATGATGAAAAAATTGTATTTCAGGAGAAAGGACAGCCATCCACAACCTAAGAATAGATACTGGCCTAATCATCCTACCTGCAGACAAAGCCTTCACCACTGTCAGGATGAATCACAGTAACTACCTGACAAGTCTTCCACCATCTTTCTGACTTCTGAGAGAGAGAGAGAGAGAGAGAGAGAGAGAGAGCTAGAAAATTTAAAGTTATATTGTTGTTTATTAAAGGATTATGAACAGACAGACTGAAGAGAGTGGCAACACTATCAAAAGAATAAAGTCTTTATCAAAAGAATAAAGTCTTTGATGACTGATTGATGATTATTTATTTAAAGGTACTAAACTACTGTGTCATCTGTCCCTCCATTTCATGAGAGAAACATGTAAACAGTGAAAAAAAATGGGGACTTGGCTGTTCCAGCTATATGAGCAAGTAAAAGAGTTTAAAGAAGAGTGTGACAGGGGGAGGCTCCTCCCGTACCCCTCCACAACCATCCCAAACACTGAAAGTGGTGAAGTATTATAGTTTCATGTAAAATCCACTTTCCCTCAGGAAATACAGCACTTTGGTAGTGGCTGTCTTATCATCCACAAGCATCTGACGTAGTGAGATAGGCAAGCTGAGAACATGTCACATATCGGCCAACAGGGCGCACTCAACAAGAACGTGCTGTCATCAGAAGACTACTGCAGCTGCAGTTGAGAGGATCCTCTTGATGCACAAGGAACTTATAGGCAGGTCTCGTGTGGCCAATGCTTAGTCAGTACAACACAATGGCATCTTTGCAAGAGGTCTGGAAAGATGAATACCACACCTTAGTGTTCTGCTTAATCCTTCTCAACTTGTTTTGGGTCATAGTTGCCTGCCATTCTAATTCCCAGAGCCTCAAAATATTGCATTGAAGTTGTAAGTCTGGACCTGGTATTCTGATGCCAAGTTGATCTCCTATAGTGGTGAGATGGTCAGCGGATTCATTTCCTGGAAAGCCTGTGTGACTGCATAATTGGCCATAAGCTGCTGTTGTCCAACCCACAGTGATACCAGCTTCCGCCAGGAGGCTGTTAACACTGCTCATGCGGATGGCTGGACCCCATTGCCAACCACATGCCAGTATGGACAGTGCTGCCAACCCATAGGCAACACATTTATAGTCCAAGGAAGATAAGATCAGAACTATGCAGTCAGCACCCCACAAGAAGACACTAAGAAAACGAAGATCATTTAGTTTCTTCAAGCACATTGCCTTGAGTCGGCAGACATGTGCACAGCCAAATAAAATACCTAAGAACTGAAAAGTTTCAATGACTTCAAGTAACTGGTCACCAAGCTAACTTTTTGTGTGTGGGTGCACCATTGGAGTCAGCAAAAATGCACAATTCTTACTTTTGTAGGAGAAAACTGATAGTCATGATTCAAAGCCCAGTCTTGTACTCTTCAGACAGCCCCCCCTGAAGTTGGCACTCAACGGTGAGCACTGACACAGAGGCACAGTAAAGGTTAAGATCATCCACATACAGTGATGAAGAAATTGTGCGGTCCACTGCATTTACGATGCAACTGATGGCAATAGCGAATAGCGTTACACCCAGATCCGATCCATGAGGTACTCAAGTTTCCTGTGTATATTCGTTGCTGAGAGTCAAACCTATCCAGACCCAAAAAAAGTCAGAGATAGGACATTCTCGATAAAACTTGGTAAACTGCCCCAGAAACCCCACTCATGAAGTGTAGACAGGACATGATATCACCAGGTGGTATCATATGCCTTACGTAGATCAAAGAACATAGCAATCAGATGTTGGCAATGCATGAAAGCATCGTGCACTGTAGATTCCAGATGAACCAGGTGAACTTTGGCTTCAAGCCACCATCAAAGACAGCAACTGACCATATGATCGAAGAGCTTACACAGCCCATTAATCAGAAACATTGGTTGATAGTCAGTTAAAATATGAGGGTCCTTCCCTGGTTTCGGGGAATAATATCTTCCCACCATTGAGAGGGAAATTGTCCTTCCTGCTATATATGAATAAAAGTCAGAGGATATGTTTCATGCTGTCAGCACGAAGTTGTTTGAGTATGTGGTTGTTGATTTTGTTGGGTCTATGGGCCATATCTCGACACTGCCAAACCACTGCAAAGCTCCCATTCACTAAAAGGGGCACTGTATGACAGAGCCATGTGCATGGAAGCATAGCAGGCGGCCCTCAGTAAGGAGTTACTGGGTCAGAAAATGAGGATGGTAATTACTGCAAGCGGACACTTAAGGCAACATGGGATCAGTGCACATGTTCTTTATTGAAAATCGCACTTTCGCCCGGACTATCTTGAATGTTATTAAATTATCCATTGAGGATGGTGCATGTGCCCTGAAAGTGATCCGCAGCGTTTCCTGATAGCTGTTGTTGTATCTTCATACTACCTTGGCACTGGAGGTCATCGGAATGATGGTGCTTGTGCCCTTGAAATGCTCTGTGGCATTTCCTGATAGCTGTTGCTATACCTTCAGACCACCTTGGCACCGGAGGTCATCGGGGTGAGCTGGAGAAGTGGAGCATCATTGCTGCTGCAGCATGACTAATAGTATCAATAGCATCCTTTACCAATTTGTTGATATACATTATAGGACTGGATGCAAAAGTGGCTGTAGGGGGAGAAAGCTTGCCAGTTAGCTTTCCTAAGTGACCATGTGAAGCATGTTTCAAACATCTCTGATTCGAGAGGAAGAGAAGTATAGGAAAATGGTCACTGTAACAAAGATCACTATGAATGGGCCACAATATCGGGGGTTAAGATACTCGAGCTGCAAACTGTGAGATCAATAGTTGAGTATGTTTTGTGGATCACACTGAAATGTGTTGCAACTCTCATGTTGAGATGTAAAATTCTGAAAGGAGGCATTGTAGTACCCAGCCTCTGAGAGACATAGTGTTGCTGCCCCACAAAAGATTATGGGCATTAAAATTCCCCAGTAAGAGCAAGGCAAGAGGTTGCTTTTCCACTAACTCTAACAGATCATGATAATGGAAAGATCTAACTGAAGGTGCATAAACATTACAGATTGTCATTCAAACTGACAGGTATGCACTAATGGCTAAGACCTCTAGTTCAGTGGTAAGAGGCCCCTGCACACTGAAAATATCAGAGCATATGAGGCTACAAACCCCACTGGACGTTCTCTCAACGTTAACGCGATTGGTGCAGTAGGGTTTTGTAGTTTTTCAGAGCATGGAGATGTGTTGCCGCAAACCCTGTTTCCCGAAGTAATATGTCAATTACAGAATAAGTAGCCAGTAAAAAATGCAGTTCGGTCAGATGGCAACAGTAGCTGTTACAGTTCCATTGAAGAAGTGTCAGAGTCAGGTCTGAGAAAGTGGCGAATGGGTCACTGTCTTGCCTCATTGTGACTCATCGTCAAGGTGTATAGGTTCAACATTTGCTGCGGGGGAGGGGAGGGGGGGGCAGCGGAAAATCTGAAGCATCAGAAAGAAGTTTCCCTATCTGCTTATCCTTCTGAGAGTGAAGAGGACCTTACTTTTCTTTGGCCAACAGCCTGTGGCTCCTGGTCCTTGTCCTGAAGGGGGGGGGGGGGGGGGGGGGGAGGCAGGCACCTTGACAGATGTCCATACCCCGATGGTACCAGAGCGCGACTAGGCATCCCTGGATGCACCGATAGTGTGAGAACCACTGGTGCTACAGGGGTTGGGGGCGTGCAAACTGATGTTCCCTCCCCCAAGTATGAGGCAGGCCCTGGAATAGAACCAGGGCCAGAAGGTTACGTGCAAGATCCTGACATTGAGAGAGGTGTGGACTGTATCAACATTCACAGACTTTAAGGCAACATTAGTCAGATGAAGTCTTTCAAACTTTCCCTTCTGGGTGCAGTGAACAAAATGGACTCCATGCTGTGCCAGATTAGTACGCAGCTCTTCATCAGTTTGTAGCATTAGGTCCCAATGTCAGATTAATGCCTCCAATTCTATTGAGTTGGTTCTGAGGAGAAATGGTGACTGGTACATCTCTTACCTTGACACAGGCCCATGATTGGTTGGCATGCAATGTTTTGCTCAGCAAAGATCCACTTCCCATCTTTTCTATTGCTGCAACCTCTCCAAACTTTATCTTCTATATTTTCAATTAAAATCAGTGACTTTGTTATAGCAGAAGATCTGCTGTCAGTTCATGAACAAACCAAGAAGTCTGCAAAATGTCTACTTCCATTTTTCATTACTTGGGTCTTGTCTTGAAGGATGGTCAAAAAGAGAAATGCCACAGGATTGTAAGCCTCTGCCTTACAATCACTGTTCCTGACTGTTGAGATGGAAGTGTCGGCACATTCACCATTATGCTTTATCCGTTTCATTGTGGATGATCCACCCTGATGCCCACTCACTTCAATTGGAGGCTCTCCCCATGAGTGCCATCCTACCACGGCAGAGGTCACCTGACACATTAGCTGTTGCCCAGAGTCACAGTACCTCAAAGTTGATATGCACCTACTTCTTGGCTGACATGGAGACATTACAGTTCTGGCATCAGCAGTGCTATACCTGTGTTATCAGAGGACTACCACTGAAAGGGTACATGAGAACCCCACCACAACAGACTGGCTACCGCACAGGAGTTAAGGTGCAGAGGTAGATCCACTTGATGTGTAGGTGCAAAAAATAACAGCACACAGTGGAGAGTTAATGCACCACAGTAAGGCATCCAACCCGCACTTCTGTAAAGTTTGGAAAGTGGAGGTCACACCCAAAATGGGGACCAGAATTTTAAATGCCGAAAAAGATGAAGGAAAATGCGTTAAGAAGTGAAAAATTCAGAAATCAAAAGCATAGTCAAAATACCAATGACCAAATAAAAAGACTCCTATTAGTCGTCTCCTATGAAAGGCAAGCAAGGGCTGCGAGTCTTTTCTAGCCCACAATATTGCAGGGAGAAATAAAGACTTTGAAAAGTCCAGGTTGGACTATCAACAATACTATGAAAAGGACAGAGGCTACTTCACCATAAAGATGACTTGTTGACAGTTCCACACAGGCACAACGAAAATACTGTTGCACACTGAATTTTCAGCCAAGCCTTCTTCAGGAACAAAAGAAACAGGCACATACATTCACAAAAACAAGCACACCTCACGCACTCATGACCACTATGTCCATCCACTCGGACTACACTGTAACTGTCATATTGAATGAAAGCAACAATTTTCTGCTGGCAGCCTGAAGTTCTCTCCGTAAACCAGTTCAGCCATGGATGTACCTAGGTCTGATTTGCAGGTAGTTCGGAGACCTGGCACCATCACTGGCAACGCTGAAGTCCAACTGTCCTTATGGCACATCAATGCTGTCTTTAATGTCCTGTGCCACCCCTCAAACACGTCATTGCTCCCTGGGTGATAAGCAGTGGTGCGGCGATGGTGGAATCCACAGGGATTGGCTAATTGTTGGAATACAGTGGATTCAAATAGTCGTCCTTGATTGGTTGTCATGTATAGTGGACATCCAAAATGGGAGATCCAAGAAGCCAAAAATACTCGAGTTACCATCTCTGCTGAAATGTCCGATAGTGGAGAAGCTTCTGCCCATCTTGTATACCAGTCCACTGATGTCAACAAATACTTGTAGCCTTCTGAAGGTGATAGAGGGCCAACAACGTCCAAATGAACATGGGAGAACCTCTTTGTTACCAGGGGAAAATCTCCAACTGCTTTATGCACATGCCATCCAATCTTGTTCCTTTGGTACAGCTTGCATGATGTTACCCAATCACAGCAATCCTTCCTTATACTCAGCCAGACATAACGTTCCATGAGTAGTTTGATAGCTGCTCTGCTACCTGGGTGACCAAGTTTGTGTATGCTGTTGAAAACCTCTTTCCGTAGTTGCCTTGGGATGAAAGGCCTGGGTCTGTTCATAGCTATGTTGCACTGTATCTTCACATTCGCGTCTGCCGGCTGGATTAATTTTAACTTAAGTCTGGTTCCTATGTGCTGTAAGTACTGTTGGAGTTATGTGTCATTAGCTTGTGCTACGGCTAATTTATCATAGTCTGTGGTTTGTGAAATAACCAAGACCCACAACAGGAAATCAGCGACTAAGTTTTTGACTCCCTTGATATCCTTGATATCTGTAGTAAAATGACTGATTTATTCTAAGTGGTGAAATTGATGTGGAGAACAGTTATCCTGCAACTTACTGAATGCAAAGGTTATTGGTTTATGGTCGGTGTATACAGCAAATGCTCTTGCATATGGGCGAAAATACCGAATAGCTTCATATATCACTAATAGTTCTCTGTCATATGCGCTCCATTTCCTTTGTGGGTCTGTAAGTTTTCGTGAGAAAAAAACCAAAGGCTGCCATTTGTCGTTTACTTTCTGGTGCAGTGCTGCTCCCAACGTGTCTTGGCTGGCATCAACTACTATTGACAGAGGTGCTTTTGGTACCAGATGAGTAATGACTACTGATTTTTGTAAGTCGGCCTTTATGTGTTGAAATGCTCTCTCCATGTCCATGTTCCATTGCAACGGTCATTTGCCATTTGCATTTTTACCTGCGAGAGCATCTGTCAAGTGTGCTTGTACTAGTGCAGCTCGCAGAAAATGCTGTCTACAGAAATTTACCGTGCTTAAGAATTTTCTGAGTTGATGGTAAGTCAAGGGGCGGTTCATGTTGTCGATTACTGCAACTTTGTACTCTCGTGGGCGTACGCCCTCTGCCAAAACTTCACATCATAGAAATGTCACTTGCCGTTTTCACAGCTCGCATTTTGCTTTGTTGACTATTATTCCGTACTGGTTTATGCGGGCGAACACTGCGGACAGTTGCTTCTCACGTGCTTCTGCCATCATTGAGGGGATTAATATGTCATCAAGATACGCGAAGCACCCTTTCAACCCGTGCAACACTTCATCAATAAATCATTGCCATGTTTGAGCTGCGTTCTTTAATCCGAAAGGCATTCAGACATACTTGAATAAACTGAAAGGTGTTGTAACTGCTGTTTTTGGTATGTCTTCTTCTGCGACTGGTATCTGGTGATAAGCTTCCTTACAATCAATAATGCTGAAGATCGTTGCCCCAGTTAATTGATTTGTGAAATCGCGAATATTAAGCACTGGGTAACAATCTGGTATAGTACGTGTGTTTAACTTCCTGTAATCGCCACATGGTCTACATGACCCATCTTATTTTCTTTACCAAATGTAAGGGTGACGCCCAGGGGCTGTCTGATCTACGTATGACACCTGATGCCAGTAATGCCGTGGATTCTGCTTTTGCTGCCACAAACCAATCGGGTGCTAACCTGCACTGTCATTGATGTATTGGCTGACCGGGCGTGGTGTAGATAAGGTGTACAGTTTTGTGAGTTACTGCGGATTTTTCTATGACTGTGTTATCATTTACGGCATGTGAGACTGCATCACAGTTATGCTTGCCAGTGCAGTAAGTGTCATGTTCCGTGATACCATCTACTGTCTCTTGATTTTGTTTAATCTGTGCATCAGCAAGATCTATGGTAATGTGCATGTCATAAAGAAAGTCTGCATCCAATATTGCCTCTGACACCTCTGCCAGAATGAAGGTCCACTGACTGCTTTGTGAGAAACCTAAAGCAACTTCGATTTCACGTGTGCCATGAGCAACAATGGGCGACTTATTTGCTGTAGTTAATTGCATCAATGGAGTGCTATCTGTTCCTTGATAGTTTGTGTCTATCTCACCTCGTGGTTGCAGGCACTCTTCTGTGCTACCGCGGCCTGCTGCACCTACTGTTGGCCGCCACTAATGTTTGGGTACACACATAGCAGCAAACATTTTGTTGCTCTATCCACAAAGCGTCAATGGTACCAACATACCCATCCTTGTTGAATTTCACTGTTGGCCTTAATGGTTTAATTCGGTAACAACTGTGAGACCTGTTGCTGCAATAATGTCATCTGTCGTGTTAGTTCTTGTATTTGTTTGTTGATGTCTGTATGCCGAGTCTTCTGTATTGCTGCTCTCACTTCTGACGCTTCTTCCCCGTTAAAGATTGTAATGCAAGCCATCTGTGGATTGCCTATGGTCGCATGGACTTTGTCTGCTATCTCCAAGAGGTTCTGCATGTTGTCTTTTTCATGAGTTACTAGTGCGGCTTTTACCATGCTTGATAATTGATCTAGCCAGATGTATTTGAGCGTCGCATCTGTTAATTCTTCTGCGTTGACAATACCGCGCAAATGCTTCCAAAATTCCGGTGGTGTCCTGTCACCTAAGGCTTCTTCTTTAAGCACCTGCCATATACTTTGATTTAACGGTTTACGCATTCTGGTGAGTAATACCTTTTTCAACACCGCATACGGTCGTTCTGCTGGAGGTCGGAGTATTACATCTTCTCCTGCAGTTGCTGCTCTAGCATCCAGCGCATTCACCATTATCGCGGACTTCATCTGCTCATCATGGATCTTGCTTTGGGCAAATGTGAGCTCAATCATTGCAAACCATAGCTGCAGTTTGTCAAGTAGGAACTGCAGTGTTCAAATTTTTACGTGCTGCATGTTTTCCGTTGGTTTGTATGGCCGTAAGCGTGTTTGACGTTGGAGTAATAGGCATCTCTAATGCTAACTTCAGTGCTTCAAGTCATTCATGTATCCGTCCTTGAAGGTTCACGAGCTGCATCTCTTCATTCCTCCATGAACTTTCTGAAGTCGCTGAATTCTCTTGTTTGTACATCGTAATTTTCTTTATCTTCAGTGTTTGGGGTCACCACTAAAGCCACTGAGGCTAATTAGTAATTATTTTTGAAAGAGAGTAATGCGTTCAAGAATATAACTTTATTTTTGCATGTTGTTGAACACAGGAACAATACCAAATCCAAGATATATAAAAAGAGATGGCATAGCTCTAGAACAAAACTAAAGAATAAACACATCGTAAATAACATTCTCCGCAGAATAAACACCAAAGTCAACTGTGCGATTTCGTTGTGTCACCAGATGGTTCCTACATCTTCAATTAGTTGCTGGGTGTATTCCAATCTCTGTCTTCCACTATTTTTACCCTCTGTAGCTCCCTCTATTACCATGGAAATTATTCCATGATTTTTTAACAGATGTCCTACCGTCTTGTCCCTTCTTCTTGTCACTGTTTTCCATATATCCCTTTCCTTGCTGATTCTCCAGAGAACCTCCTCACTCCTTACCTCATCAGTCTAAGTACTTTTCAACATTCTTCTGAAACACCATATCTCCAATGCTTCAATTTTCTTCTTTTCTGGTTTTCCCGCAGTCCAAGTTTTACTACCATACAATTTGTGCTCCAATCATACATTCTCAGAAATTTCTTCCTCAAATTAAAACCTATGTTTGATACTAGATTTCTCTTTTCCAACAATGCCCATTTTACTAGTGCTAATCTGCACCTTGCTCTGATCATTGTGGGTTATTTTGCTACCTAGATAGCAGAATTCCTTAACTTCATCTACTTCGTGATCACCAATCCTGATGCAAAGTTTCTCACTGTTCTCATTTTTGCTACTTGTCATTACATTCAACTTTCTTTGATTTATTCCTGATCCATATACTGATAGACTGTTCTTTCCACTCAGCAGATTCTGCAATTCCTCTTCACTTTCGTTCAGGATAGCAATGTCATCACCGAACCTCATCATTGATATCCTTACACCTTAAATTTTAATCCATTTTTGAACCTTTCTTTTATTTCCTTCATTGCTTCTTCAGCATATAGATTGAACAGTAGACAAAAGACTACATCCCAGTCTTACACCCTTTTTAATCTGAACATCTTGCAGCATTTTGCATTGTTGAACGCTTTCTCCAAGTCAAGAAATCCTATGCATGTGTCTTGATTTTTCTTTACTCTTGCTTCCATTATCCACCACAATATCAGAATTGCCTCTCTGGTGCCTTACCTAAAGCCAAACTGACAGTCATCCAGCACATCCTAAATTTTCTTTCCCGTTCTTGTGTATTATCCTTATTAGTAACTTGGATGCATGAGCTGTTAAGCTGATTGTGTGATAATTCTCCCACTTGTCAGCTCTTGCAATCTTTGGAATTGTGTGGATGATATGTTTCCAAAATTCCAATGATTATTACCAGATTCATACTTTTACACAGCTACATGAATAGTCATTTTGTTGCCATTTCCCCATGATTTTGAAAATTCTGATGGAATGTTGTCTATCTCTTCTGCCTTATTCAATCCTAAGCCCTTCACATCTCTTTTAAATTCTGATTCTAATACCAGTTCCCCTATCTCTCCTATATCGACTCTTGTTTCTTCTTCTATTGCATCATCAGAGAAATCCTCCCCCTCACAGAGGCCTTCAGTCTACACTTTCCACCTCTCCACTCTCTCCTCTGTATTTAAAAGTGGAATTCCCATTGCATTCTTAATGTTGCCACCATTGCTTTTCATTTCACTGAAGGTTGTTTTGACTTTTCTGTATACTGCGCCAGTCCTTCTGACAATCATTTCTTTTCAATTTCTTCACATTTTTCCTGCACCCATTTCACCTTAGCTCCCATGAACTTTCTATTTAATTTGTTTTTAAGTGACCTGTATTTTCTCTATTTCTGAATTCCCTCAACATTTTTGTACTCCCTTCTTTCATCAATCAAAAGAAACATTTCTTGTATTACCTATTGTTTCTTCGCCATCCTAGTTCCTTAGTACTTCTGTATCCTACTTCTTTGCGCACTGATTTTTCTTGATTAATCTCTTGAACTTCAGCCTACTTTTCATCACTAATAAATTGTGATCTGAGTCTATATCTGCTCCTGGGTATGCCTTACAATCCAGTATCTGATTTCGGAATCTCTGTCTGATCATGACATAATGCAACTGAAATCTTCCTATATCTCCTGGCCTTTTCCAAATATACCACCTACTCTTGTGGTTCTAGAACAGAGACACTTCTGTCATAGAGAGGCAGTTCCCCAGCCACGGTTAGGAGGCTGCTTAAAGGGCTGGTCCCAAACACTCCCAGTCTAATGTTCTCAAGGTGAATAGATCCCAATATATTTAGCTATGCTGGTCAAGCAGAGCTATAAACAGTACAAATCCAGCATTGACCAAAAAAAGCTTAAAAAAAGAAAAAGAAAAAGGATGCTCTCTCAAACTGCCAATAACTGACAGTAAAAAGCTTAACATGTTATGAGCCTCTAAAGCTCTTGGCTAAGATCCTTCAAGTGTGGCAGCCAGTTGAGTTTCTCATCAAATATGGGGGCCAAGAACTTAACTGATTTCTGGAAACTATGCATGGTGTCCAATCACAGTTTGGGCCATTTAAAACCTTAATGTACATTGTCAAAACTAATGTGCACATTTTTTATCTGTGGAAAATTTGAAGCCCATGTTTTAGGCCAATAATTCTTGCTGCCTTGATGTTAATGGGTATGAATAGTTATCTCGAGAGCTGAAGACTAGCAAAAGATTGAAAAACTGTCAATCAAAAGAGAGTGCTGGACAGGCTCCTACCTGGGTAACACAGTGTCAATAGCTATTACACGAAGGGCATCACTCACCTAGATGAGTTAGTCAGTGTGTGTTGCCAAATCTGAACCTAAAATATCATCCTGAAAGAAAGGATCACAAACCAATGGGAAGACAGTCCCAGGTGCCACATTCATACTCCATATGGACAGTACTGTATTTCCATGTGGTGTAATATGAAATTTGAATATTTAAAAAAAAGTCCCATAATTTGCTGCCCACACAAAATGCCTCTTTCATAACTTATTCCAGGAGTATTGAACATTCAAGTGTAAAGAATGGTACCTACAGAAATTATAATGAACATAGAAGAAACTTTTCGGGCTTCGAGAGTCTGTAATAAGCAGCTGTTGATCATTTGTTCCAATGTCTTTCCTAGATGAGTATAGCTTGTGAGAGCTACAGTGTGATAATGACTTGTATTGTTGTGTTCCTTTCCCGGTTTCGGGAGGAGGATCATGATTTTTTTCCCTCTAAGAATTAGGTACTGTCTCTCAGACTAGATTCTGTCAAAAAGCATGACAAGGTAGTACTTCAAATCAGTATTCAAATGTTACAACATGTAAATTTACTATCCCTCTGCCAGAAGGTGAAGCAGATTTGTCAGCATGTCCACTGGTGTAAATGCTACAGACTGAACTACCAACATTGGCCCACTTACTACACAAATTATGAAATGGTGGAAGTTTGCCACTGCAACTATACCATTCATGCTACACATGCACAAAGGGCAATTCCCTCTTTATATAGGCCTCACCCCTCTGACAGCAGACCTCTCATAGTTTGACCACAGTACTTTTTGGGCCTGGTGTTACGTACCAAGCCACAGATAGCATCTGCTCCAACTCCTCTATACAAAAGGAGCACTAGCATCTGCTCCAATTCCTCTATACAAAAGGAGCAGTTTTCTGCTCTTTCTTGTTACTGGACCTAAACTGCAATAATATCCTTCCAGGTAATTCTTATCTTTGATGGTGTGTGGGATCTTGATTGGCTTTGGATACTGTTTGTCTTATATCTGGACTACAGTTCACTTTATCTGATAATGTGTAAAGCTTTTGCCTGAGCAATGTGAAAGGTTGAAAGATTGTCAGCAGATGGATTGTGATAGAATTTTTGCAGTGTTGTCTGCCTTTCCATATTGTTTAAATCATTCTCTGATAATCCAGGGGACAGCTGTCTGAAAGATTTGAGATGATGTCAAGATAGCGGCCAAAGAGAAGTCTCTTCCCTACTCAAACCTTGGGTTAAGCATATGTGCAATCTCACCCCATGTGATGCACAATGAAATCTCAAAGGAGATGAAAAGGCCAAGAAAGTTCATCAATGAGGTCCTCAAAAACTACATTATCCATAAGTTCACAAGGTGGATGATGGTGTAGTGCACACCGTTATTCTTAATAGTGTGTAAACTGGTACAGTTACTACTTGAATGTTGGCAGTGACAGTAACAGCTATATATAACATATGCATCATGTCCTACGGATCATGTCCTACCATTTCACTCTTAGGCCTGTCACCATCTGTATCAAGCTTCCTGAGTATGGTGTTGCCTTTAAACAAAAGGTTGCCTGAAGGCTTGAAATAAAGTCTCTCGCACACATAGACACAAAGGTATATCCTGTGTTATGAGCATTACTTCCTCCACATGTGTCCTTCAACTGACCCCATCCCACTGAAGTATAGGAGTCATTAACCAGGAGTTTTCCCTTGCTCAGTGTCTTTTCTTGGACATGGCGTAGAGGACTATGAATTGTGATTTCCTCTGCATAATCAGATCCTTTTCAGAATAATCATTGTTAGTTAATAGTGACCTACTCCCTATCTGATAGTTTCAAAACCAGGTTGCTTTGGTTTTTGCCTTTTTTTGTCTGCTGAACAACTTTATGCACCAAGTTTTTTGATAGTGTTGTTTCAGTACTTTGTTAGCAACCTGCAAGTGGTTAAGAAGCAGCTGCAGGCTTATTATCATCATGGACATTTTTTGTGTGTGTATAAGAACATGTGTTTGTGCCAGTATCTAGTGCCTCTGCCTGCATGAAAATACTGACTTTACTACAGTTTTTCTCAATTTGACATCAACAGATGCTGAATAAACAGAAACTTGCAGGGCTCTCTCTCTCTCTCTCTCTCTCTCTCTCTTATTGAAGACTGACACTGAAAACAATGATCCTCATCAGCATCTTTCCTGAATTTGCACTGCCATTGTACCCTACTGACGTGTGATCATGCCTATTTATGACACCACATCAAATTGGCTACGAAAGGTCTTACCATCAGTCAGATCAATCCAGTCTTGATATGTTTTGTACGGATCGGTGATTTTAATGTTAGGATGAAACTTGGCAGCTCATCATTCTCTCTCTTCATCATACCTCTGAGTGCTATTATGCCTACAATTTCTCTCTATTTTTGCAGTCCATGTCCTTGATATCTCTACAACTCAAGTCATCCTTACTGGAATATTGCATTCTTCTAATGCTGCAGATGCCTGACCAAAACTTTTTAGAGCATAGAAGTGATATCACTGGGTGAGATACATCAGTCTCAGTCAAGACTTTTCTATTGCAAAGTTGTGTGGCAGATTGCATATTTCTCGCAGCACTTTCCAAAATTTGTTGATGTAGAAGGGGAATTCTTTCTCTGATGGACTCCTCATCTCTCAATCACAACAAAGGCACAGTGACACTGTTGTGTTTGCTACAATGATCAGAATTAGATTTTCCAAGAGAAATATTCTGTCTCAACCTCTTAGTATTGATGATATATTAACAGCATACCCATACCATTGAGACACATTCTTTTAGGATTGTGAGAGTCCGTAAGTGTCACTACAAATAGCTAGTGATCTATGTAGTCAACCTATGTAGTGACCCATTTGCCTGGGAAAGCCTCGTAAAACTGAGGTGTAGCAGGTTCCCCGAAAGTTACCCACTAACGATTGATTGGCTTCAAGAGGCATCCATCCAACTTGTGTGCAGCACACATTGAGAATGCGGTTTTTTCCCTATATTTAAAATTTTGTCTCCCCCTGGAGGTCTGTACTATCCTTGCAGTGCACGTAGGTAAGCGAAGACCACACAATCTTCAAAACACAGTGTTCCACTGCTGCACAATATGATGTACCCAAGAGCATATCTAGAATTTACCGTAATAGAGGACTGATGACAATGGGTGACCCACAACTCAGGAATTTCTTGATCACTTTGTCCTTACCCAGATACCACCATCTTAGTTTTTGGGACAGTATATAGGACAGACAAATATTAGACTTGCAGCACAGATAAGGATATAGCACTCCAAAGACTGTGACTCCCAGTTTGCTAACCATGTGCTTACAAAAGATCTATACACTTCCTGGGGGGGTTCCTTATTTTATATAACACTAGCTTTTTACCTGCAGCTTTGTCTCTGTGCGCTTGTATCCCATATACTTCATACATTCCCTCCACCCCAACCCTCTCTCCACCTCCTCTGCCCCTTCCTCTGTCTTTGTCCTTCTCTTCATCAACACCCCTTCCTCCATCTGTCCATCTCCCCCCTCCCTCCGACCCACTCACTCCCCCCCTTCTCCCCATCAACCCCCCTCCCTCTGTCCATCTGCCCCCCCCCAATCTCCTGTGTCACTCTGTTTACATCTACACCTGAATGGGAAGTGGTTCTTACCCCCACAGTACTTTTTTCCAAACACTATGTGCTATGTGTGCCAAGTCCGGCTGAAATTGGTCCAGTGGTTTAGGAGGAGATAAGGAACACACACATATACATTCATTTTTGTATGCTAGCTTTTTACCCATGGCTTTGCCCACATACACATATTTCACATAAATTGCACACATCTCCTTTTCCCGCCCCTCATCCCTTCCTCCCTCTCTGTCTGTCTCATTCCTTCCCCCCATCCCCCAGCCCCTGGTATACCTTGCCCTCCCCCATCTCCCTGTCTATCTTCTCTCTTCCCTCTCTTTCTGTCAGCATTATCCTTTCCTCCTCTCTTTGTCCGTCTCCTTCCTTCATCCTCTCTCTGTCCATCTCCTTCTCCCCCCTACCTCTGCTCAGCCATGACCGTCTGCATGCATAGCCCAAGAAAGACCATCAGAATGTATAGCCCCTGAAACACATTTTGATACTACCCGCACACCACACAAGCAGGGAAGCATAGACGTCACACGTTACCAACCTTTTTCACCCCCACCCTTAAAGGAGCTAGATGGTACTTACCCCCACAGTATTTCTTTCCAGACAATGAGTGTCATACATAGACAGCTTAGATAAAACCATGTGCACACACACAAGCACTTTCTGCGTGCCATGTGGCAGAGGTATGAAAACAGTTTATCCGATGTCTGTCGAAGATGTGACCACATCATTTCAGGAGTGGTTGAGCAGTGGAGTGCGAAGCACTTTCTGCGTGCCATGTGGTAGAGGTATGAAAACAGTTTATCCGATGTATGTCGAAGATGTGACCACATTATTTCAGGAGTGGTTGAGCAGTGGAGTGCGCGTGCATGCATGCATGCACACACACCGCTTGTGTAATTTTTGTGTCAGTAGGTACTTAAAGTGATGCCAGTAAAGGAAAAATAATGTTCAACAGAACACTGTTTATAAAATTAATTACTACTTCAGAGTTATTGCCATTGTACTTTAAGGACTGATATTTGCACTTTGTGTATTGATCCATTCACACCCAAATGACTCCCTCACATATACAGATCTGCAGACCGTATATACCTTAAATAAATGGATAAAATTACACTTTTATATCAGTAAAGATTTAATTAAGAATTACATCTGCCCTATTAACGTAGTTTCTGTTTTTGATTCCATGAATGTGGCTTTTTTATCGTTTTTTTTAAGAAAATCTAATTTTGGCGTTCAGTTACCTGTCTGGACTATTGAAGGCAATAAAATTAGATTTAACTTTTCATCAAAACTACACTTCTGATTTTTAGTACAGGTTTGGCCATTACCAAAGTTCTAGTTTCCAAATTCTACAAAATAGAGCCACTGCTCATAATGATGTCAAATTTGAACAGCACATCATTGACGCATGGGGATATACATAAAAAATGAAAATTTGGCCAATAGATGGTGCTGTTAGCATCAGAACATGCACACCAACAGACGTGTGGCACACCAACACCGTTCTTCAGTTTGCGTCCACGATGTCCAATATGACCATCTCCATGAAGGATTGCGTGCTGCTGATAAAGCTCTTTTACAGAATAGTGACTGCTCTCCAGTAGCCCTGTAGAGGTCCCAGACACTCAAGGGCATGAAACAAAAGCATTGGCACAATGTCTGCTAAGAGTCGGGAGAAAATGATTACAAATTTTGAAAAAGACATATTCTTTCTAAGTACCATGTGGCAGAGGGATGAAAGCAGTTGATCCGATGTCTGTTGAAGATGTGACCACATCATTTCTGGAGGGGTTGAGCGGTGGAGTGCAAACGTGCAGTGCATGGGGAATTGCATGAGTGTACGGCATGCCTGCAAGCATGGTGCATAAAATCCTACAGAACATTCGCGTTGCTGTCCAAACAAAATCACCATGTTCAGGAGTTGCTTCCTGCTGACCTGCCAGCAAGACAAACATTAACTCTGCAATTTATTGCTAGCATGGATATGGACAATGAATGGCAGTAGAACATTCTGTGTACAGACGAAGCTCATTTCCATTTAAATTAACATTTCAATATGCAGAAAATGAGCAACTGAAAATCTGCACGCATATCAACCAGTACCACTTCATTCTGCAAAGGAGGCTGTATGGTGCAAGTTGAAGACATCGTTTAATGTTGGGCGGTATATTTTTTAGGAGGTGAATCCTACAGGTCCTGTCACTGGTAAATGCTACGAGAGTCTTTTGTGCACCAGTGTCATTCCAGTCCTCCTACAGCATGGATGTGGGTACTGTCATTTTTACACAAGATGCACTACTCACACACTGTACAGCCAGTGAAGTGGCTGCTGCAGAGGTATTTCAGAAATGATAGAATTATCAGACGTCATTTCGCTATGGGCTTGCCATCCAGATCAGCTGATCTTAATCTGTGTGACTTCTGGTTATCTGAACGATGTGTTCAGTGCTACAATTACAAACGTAGCTGAACTGAAAGCATACACTGCATTCTGAATGTAACCCCAGAGACACTACAATCTGTTGTGAAACATGCTGTTTCTCAATTTCAACTTGTGGCATAAAATGGTGGACAGCATATTGAACATGTCTTGCACCAGTCTCACGACAATTAGAAACTGATGTCATTTTGCTTTTTATGAGTTTCTGCCCCCCCCCCCCCTTTTTTTGCCTCAGAATAATTACAATTGATTTTTTCCATGCAATGTGGTATAACGTTGTCATCGTAGATGGGCTTACCTAGGTAACAGTGCCACAACTGTTAACTGCCGAACTTGAGCAGTCATGCACATTGAACAGTACGGGTGATGTAATGTGTAATTCAAACCATAGCTGTCATATAGGGATTCACTGTCACTTGTAGTCAACCCAGTTTATGATTAGACACATACAGCACCAACTAATGATAAAATTTTTGTTCCATGAAGCTTCCCCTGTATCAATAATATGCTGTTCAAATTTAATGTCATTCTGAGCAGTGTTTCTCTTTCTCCATCATTCTGAAACTGGATCTTGAATTATGAACACCCTGGATATAATGTGGAAACAAATATGAAAAAGCCACTAATTAAATATCAAGCATACAAAAGCACTGGCAGGTCGATAGACACACAAACAAACATAAACATACACACAAAATTCAAGATTTTGTAACAAACGCTTGCTTCATCAGGAAAGAGGGAAGGAGAGGGAAAGACGAAAGGATGTGGGTTTTAAGGGAGAGGGTAAGGAGTCATTCCAATCCCGGGAGCGGAAAGACTTACCTTAGGGGGAAAAAAGGACAGGTATACACTCGCACACACACACACACACACACACACACACACACACACACACACACACATACACATATCCATCCGTATGTGCGGATGGATATGTGTATGTGTGTGCGCGCGAGTGTATACCTGTCCTTTTTCCCCCCCTAAGGTAAGTCTTTCCGTAAGTCTCATCAGGGAAACATTCCACGTGGAAAAAATATATCTAAAAAGAAAGATGATGAGACTTACCAAACAAAAGCGCTGGCAGGTTGATAGACACACAAACAAACACAAACATACAGACAAAATTCTAGCTTTCGCAACCAACTGTTGCCTCGTCAGGAAAGAGGGAAGGAGAGGGAAAGACGAAAGGATTTGGGTTTTAAGGGAGAGGGTAAGGAGTCATTCCAATCCCGGGAGCGGAAAGACTTACCTTAGGGGAAAAAAAGGACAGGTATACACTCGCACATACACACATATCCATCCACACATATACAAGCACAAGCAGACATGTGTGGATGGATATGTGTGTGTAAGTGAGTGTATACCTGTCCTTTTTTCACCCTAAGGTAAGTCTTTCCGCTCCCGGGATTGGAATGACTCCTTACCCTCTCCCTTAAAACCCAAATCCTTTCGTCTTTCCCTCTTTCCTGACGAGGCAACCGTTGGTTGCGAAAGCTAGAACTTTGTGTGTATGTTTGTGTTTGTGTGTCTATCGACGTGCCAGCGCTTTCGTTTGGCAAGTCAAATCATCTTTATATATATATATATATACACACACACACACACACACACACACACACACACACACACACACACACACACACACACACACACACACCTAAAGTGTGAAAGTGCTGGCAGGTCGACAGATACACAAACGAATACAAACATACACACAAAATTCAAGCTTTCGCAACAAACTGTTGCCTCATCAGGAAAGAGGGAAGGAGAGGGAAAGACGAAAGGATGTGGGTTTTAAGGGAGAGGGTAAGGAGTCATTCCAGTCCCGGGAGCGGAAAGACTTACCTTAGGGGGAAAAAAGGACGGGTATACACTCGCACTCACACACATATCCATCCACACATATACAGACACAAGCAGACATATATATATACATATATATATATACACACACACACAAAAACTTTAATGCAATAGACTTTTAGATGTAAAAATTGATAAAATAACAAGGGGTAATGACATCAGCATCTGCTTGGTTACAATGATACAGGATTCCTGCAATAAGTAAATTGCTATAATACAGGGCTATTACAAATGATTGAAGTGATTTCATAAATTCACTGTAGCTCCATTCATTGACATATGGTCACGACACACTACAGATACGTAGAAAAACTCATAAAGTTTTGTTCGGCTGAAGCCGAACTTCAGGTTTCTGCAGTCAGAGCGCTCGAGAGCGCAGTGAGACAGAATGGCGACAGGAGCCGAGAAAGCGTATGTCGTGCTTGAAATGCACTCACATCAGTCAGTCATAACAGTGCAACGACACTTCAGGACGAAGTTCAACAAAGATCCACCAACTGCTAACTCCATTCGGCGATGGTATGCGCAGTTTAAAGCTTCTGAATGCCTCTGTAAGGGGAAATCAACGGGTCGGCCTGCAGTGAGCGAAGAAACGGTTGAACGCGTGCGGGCAAGTTTCACGAGTAGCCCGCGGAAAATTGGCTCATGCCACAACTGGAGACCGACAGCGCCGACTTCATCTTTCAACAGGATGGTGCTCCACCGCACTTCCATCATGATGTTCGGCATTTCTTAAACAGGAGATTGTAAAACCGATGGATCGGTCGTGGTGGAGATCATGATCAGCAACTCAGGTCATGGCCTCCACGCTCTCCCGACTTAACCCCATGCAATTTCTTTCTGTGGGGTTATGTGAAAGATTCAGTGTTTAAACCTCCTCTACCAAGAAACGTGCCAGAACTGCGAGCTCGCATCAACGATGGTTTCGAACTCATTGATGGGGACATGCTGCGGCGAGTGTGGGAGGAACTTGATTATCGGCTTGATGTCTGCCGAATCACTAAAGGGGCACATATCGAACATTTGTGAATGCCTAAAAAAACTTTTTGAGTTTTTGTATGTGTGTGCAAAGCATTGTGAAAATATCTCAAATAATAAAGTTATTGTAGAGCTGTGAAATCGCTTCAATCATTTGTAATAACCCTGTATTTATTGCCCATGACATAAGAAAATTGTTTTTAAGACTTAGGATTTGTACCTCTTTGTTTAGATTATTTACTACACTGAAACCTAGGAATTAAGAAATTTAGAGCTTAAAAATAATTTGCTGATTCTTCTTGAATCATATATCATCAAAACATGATATGTCAAGACTCAATAATCTTGTCTAAATACAGTATGTTATTCGCCAGATGAATCACATTTTAGCACAGAAATTTTTATCACATTAAATAGAAATTATTCATCACATAACTCAGAAGTCAATACTCTCAGTTAATATTTTAATTTTCTTGTTGCTATAACAACAATAATTTGAATATAAATAATGTGGAAATCCATTCATAGACTCTAGAAGCAATTAAAGACAAGCAAATATCTTAAATTTAAAGAAAAAGACTTCATACCTTCAATGCATTCATTATCACCGAACATTGAGGTGACGTCATCTACTGATAAATGTGAAATATCATGAGATGAACAACATTTTACGTGCATGCCTATGACTAAGGCAACGATGAAAGGTACACTCCCCATAATGTTGAACCGTGTTACATACAACCTGCAAAATAAAACAGACACTTCATTACCAACATGAGTGTCATTATGCTTACATACAGTCAATGAATTTATTGTTATAATAGGAGAAGAGAATGGAGAAGAGTGTTAGTCCTTCTCACTCATTCAGATATTGTGTGGCACAAATACCATCATGAAGAAAGCCTTGCAGAAAGTAGAACATGACAAATATACACTGACTAACAGAGCAGCTACTGAAGGAAACATCTGTAACAGAGACTAAAAACCCAGTTATAACCTGTGTTAACTAATCACATGGATGATTATGAGAATAACTTCTAGATTCCTATATATCAGGAGAAAATCAGGTACTCTGGGGAAAAAAGTGCTTTTCTTCTTACATTATTTAGCTGCTGTTTTCATCTAACATTTAGTGACTCAGCAGTGATATGGTCTGGGTTCAAACCCTAGGTTTATCAACTGGCACTTATCGCTTCTTTCAATTTTGGCAATATTTATCCATGTAGAAAATGTTGAGCTGCATCATGGTTTAGAGTTCATGTCCGACTATAGGTCCCTTTATAAGTGACTGGGTAACTACTCAATGTTCAGAGGGAGGCAGAGGCAGATTCACTTCGAAGTGAGCAGTGCCTAGTAAAATACTGTGGTGTTCAAATTAACCTGCAGGATGATGACAGATTATCTGTTTAATATAGACATTAGTGTCACCGGAACTTACATCTGTTGTACATGGGAGTGAGTACTTTCTTTATTTTGAAAATCAGGGGCTTTTCAATTTACTGTTTGATGTCTGCCGACAACTTGTTCATCAGAACATGACACTTAATTTCTGAATCCTAGATGGAGACACTATTTTTATATAGAAATTATATTTACTTCTGGTATTGTGGTGATAACTTTCACAACTCATCCTACATTCATTCTTATTATCAACGACAAATACCATTACAGAGTGCATGTGTTGGCATATTTAGATCAAGGTTAACAGAGCGCCTTCTGGAAAATTTCAGATAACACCATTACATAATGTCCTTCTTGCACACTTTTGTAAAAAAAAAAAAAAGAAAAAAAAAAACTTTTTGACTTTATCAGCATCGCTCCAGAAGAATGCACTTTAGAAAAGTTTTGAATGGAAGTATGCCAACCATCTCATCACACTGTATCAACAAGAATATCTAGGAATTTATCATACAGCATTGTGTACAATCTAGGGCCGTTGCTCTCTACTTTTGTGTTTGGAATGACAGAAAATGACTTTTCCTACGATTAAAGAATTACATTATTTGCCTATTCTATTATTTTCCATATCATAAGTAGACTTCATTCACAAAAGGGGAATGCTGTTAACAACATACCACTTCAGTGACCCTTGTAGAACTTTCACTAACTACACAATACCAGGCATTGGTATGCTCACAGAAAATATGAACAGGGTAATTTTTCTTGTTTAGTTCTACCAGAAATGAGCTCATGACAGCATATTGTCACCTTAATACATCCAGGTAACTTAAAATAGCAGTTACTGAAAGATACGCATTTGAAAATCTCTCAGAATAATAAACCTTCACTGTACTGGTACATTTAAGTATTTGAAATAATTCTTATGTGATGTATTTATTTAGTTTGAAAAACATCAGCAGTTTTTGGTTTGTTCTGATTTTCCTTTAAAAACTAATTTCTTTTTACTAAAAACAGAGATATCTAGTTGTTGCAGTTGTCCAGATGGTGTGTTACCTACTTGTAATTTCCAAACTAAACATATTTATTTCCAAGGAAATGCATAGTAATGTTGAAACATGTGAGAACTGTTCTACTCATACACTATAATGTTAAATGTTCAATGACATTTTAAAACATACCAAAATTTATGAAAATAAATGTCATTGTCAGAGGTCATTCAGATGTCTCACATCCTTCTGGACCTCCTTGATGTGATACGTTTTAGTAAAATGGCCAATATCTTAATCCTAGTGTGGGAAGCATTGACTTGAGCACTTGAACAAGGACTAAAGATCACTGTACTTCTCCTTTGATACAGACATGATTGGCATGTACAAAGATTTGGCATCTGTACACACAGATTTATGTAGGGAGTATGTGATTGTTATATCAAGTCATGGACTTAGAATTATTTTATTTTTTTTCCCCCTCCAGAGGGACAACTGTAGGATTCAACATCAGCAGAACTTCTTCACTCGGGTTTTCGGATGTTCTTTTTTCCATTACTATATCCACAAAAGTTTTATGTATACCAAGTGTTTTCAGAAACATTTTCTTACAAATCCAGACCTGTTCTCTTCTTCACAGCAAGTAGAAGACAACAGTGAAGTTTATGTTTGAATTTCCTTGTGTGCTAGTCTTTGTAAAGAAGCATATTATTATCATCATATCTGTTCATCATTTCACCCGCGCCAAGAATCCTGCATCAAGAGGATTGAAGCAGACAAGAAGAATTTGTGTGAGCAAAGTAGGGCTGATCCGGGACCAATATTGTCATACCAAGCTCTATGCACGATAGCGGTAACAGAAAAAAGAAGTATATACATTTAAATGATGAACAATAATCTAAAAATGTACTGACTTTAAAGGTCTGTTGATATTATTGCCAGTTCACTCAGGATATGTGTACCTTCCAATTTTTCTGATTATTCAAGCAGCAGTTATTAATCAGTTTCCATTATATTTTATCCTCGCCCCCATATTCTATGGCACTATTCATCTTTCTGAATAATTTGTCCACACTATTGTGATAAAATCTCTTCCTTTCTGCAGGTGTACACTTTCTATAAGAATCCTTTTGCCAGATGTCTCGACATGGATCTTTCATGCATACTCCCGGAACATGCTACTTTCTGATGAAACTGCTGTCTGGCTTTAGAAGTTTTGAATGTTTTAATTTTTATTTCTAATGTTGCTTCTTGGAGGTGTGCTTCTCTCATGCCTTTTAAAATTCTGTTCTTTAAAAGGCTGCACATCAGTAATGTCATCTTCAGTTGCTCTTTCCAATGGCTCTTGTTCTATATCATTAGCGTTTAAATGCTTCGAACTAACACTCTCTCTTCTTAGTGGCTCTTCATCTGATTCATCATGAGACATTTCAGATGGTGAATCTGAACTGTTACTAAACTGGCAGTCAAAGTAGGAGGAAAACTGGCTGATTCTTGTGGTTTTATTCTAAGAACATGCAAAGAGCCAATGCTACATACAGAAGTATGAACTAGTTTACTGGTTCATGGAATACATAACAACAGCAAAGTGCTTATCCCTTACTGGCCAGAATATAAGTTCAATCATGGTACCTATTATATATTACATTTCCCTTTTCTGAGAAAACAAAGCATTTTAACTGCTACCCATTACCTTTGTATGAAAAAATAATAAAAAATGTTACAAAACTCTTACTCCATTTGCCTTTTTAATAACCCTGTCGTACTTAGATCATGAAACAGTTCTGGAATTCCCAGGTTTCCTCACATATAACTTGACACTCTCTTGTTTTTCATAAGCTCACCTCTCAGTTGCAAGCTGCTTCCACTCCACTGGACCTCTTCAGGGATGACAACAAGTTCTGGTTTGATGAACGCATCTGCCGGTCAAACATGCTGAGTATTATGTCTCTGTAGCTTTCCATCATATATTTTTACCACAACTGGTCTCAGATAATCTGAGAAATTCTTCTCCTTTCCAGTTCATATGACCGAACTGTATATTAACATTGTCACCTGGCTGGTATCTAATTTTTTGTTCAATTTTGACTAACTTCTTGTGGCTTTATTACTTGTGGACTGAAAGCTTATAGCACATGGGTAGCAGGGTCCTTGTTTTCCTCGAGAATGCTCGTTGATCAGGTGACCCAAACTCTTTATTCTGTGATGTGTTTCAATAAATGAGGAGTGCTAAACAGGTGTTTGTTTTATCCACTGAACACTGTAACCAAAAATACTACTCTGGTACTGCTTGGAATCTCATAAAATTAAAAAAAATAATAATAAATGAAATAAAATAAAATAAAAGCAACTGTCCACTGTCAGTAAATATTCTTGTTTTCAAGAAATAAACAAACATACCTGCAGCAATTAATTATCCTGGATAGTTTGGCATTGTTTTCACTATAATGGGTTAATGTATCTCATTTCTTGAACACCGTTAGCAAACATTAAATACTGAAATGTAATTCCTGATGTCTTGCGTCATGTTTTCCACCACACAAATTCTTTAGCTTTCTTGCAACAACTTTCTATGCCAAGGTGGTGTCCATGAACTGATATAAGTTTCCTCAATTAACTGTACTGATATAATTATCTTTTGTCCTTTGATGACAATTCCTTCAGCACAGCGGTATTGTCTATAATGAAGAAAAAAAAAAAAACACATTCTTGGGGCACTCCCTTAATTGTATCTGGAAATCCTTGCATTACATATGGTAGAAGTAATCGTAATTCTTTATCTTTAAATGAAGTTTCTTTCAGGTAAATCATAAACTCTTCACTGACAGATAAAACTGTCAGTATTTCTAGTCCTTCCAATTCTGCTTTACCTTCTTGTTCCTTGCAGTCTCTACTTAGAACATTGGCATATCTGATTCTTCAGAATAAATTACTTTAAACAGCATAGGGAAAAATTTCAAAAATTATACACTGCAGGTGAACCTTACAATGATTAAAAAAAAAAGTCCCCAGTTGTTTATGATCAGTTTCAATAATCAATTATTTGCCATAAATATATGCATGGAAGTTTTTGACTGTGAATTTAACTGTCACCCCCTCACTATCTATCTGTGGATATAACTGTTGTGGTGGTGATATTGACTTTGCAGCATATGCAACTGGTTGTTCACTTTGCAATAGGACAGCTCCTATAGCTTTCTAGCTGGTGTCAACTGACAATTTCACATCTTCACTTGTGTCATAACAACAAAGTACTGGAGGGTTGTGAGACATTCTTTTATTTTGTTAAGTGCTTGCTCCTGTGTCAAATCTCATTTCCATTCAGCTTCTTTCCTTAGGTGCTGGCGCAATGGGTCTGTCAGCTCAGAAAGATTTGGTATATATCCCTAAAAGATGTTGGAGCCACTTCTTATTTTGAGGAGTTTGAAGTTCATTAATGGCACTTCTTTATCAGGATGAAGTCCATCCTCTGCTAAAATATATCCTAAGAATTTAATTTCCATCACACCAAATTCACATTTGTTTTTATTCAGTTTAATGCCTGCATTTTTCTTATCTCTGTAGAACTCGCTTCATTGCTTCACCAAGTTCTTTAATTGTATTTGCACAAAACAAAATTTCATTGACAAAAACATTCCCCATTCTTTGATTCCATTTAGGATTTTAGGTATGACTTGCTGAAAAATTTCTGGGGCTGAGACTAAACCAAATGATAATATTAAGCCAAACAGTAATCTTGTGCAAATGAATCCGCCCCATTATGTGCAAAAACATTAAATAAGTTCTGTCCGTAACTGATTTGCCAAAGTTCTTTTGCACACTTTAAAAAGTGAAATATTTTGTTTACCTCACCACTGTACTAACTTCCTTCAATGTCTCCATTGGATACTGGTGTCAAAGAATATTTTTATTAATTTCACTTTGATCCAAGCAAATATGAAGTTTCCCTTTTTGTGTAAGACTATCATACACTAGGGTGTCTACAGATTTTCAGAGGATCAGATTCATGACGCTTTTTATTACCACTTTAGTTACATTCACAATCTCTCAAAAAAATGCATGGCACAAAGACAAAAACAGTTTTTTATTAACCTGAAAGTTGCTTGGAATGAATGCAGAATGTAATAATTCTTGTGCAACTTAAAATGTATATAAGCATGAATAATGTAATTATGTATGACTTCTGGCATACTATTCATCAAATGCTATACAAAAACATTAAAATCTCACATTGGATGAGTTACAACTATTAATTCAGATATATTTATCATCACATCAACTATGTCAAATGTTAAACTTCACTGTGAAAGATTTAGAGTCTAAGTTTCTTAACTAAACTTAAAATTTCAACATCTGAAACTTCAGGGGCTTCTTTTGCTTTTCCTACATCATTCATTTTTTATTTTTGAGCACTTATTTTTTGAACTGTTCTTTTGTGACTGGCCACTTTATTTTTGCCAGATTTCTTCTTTTTAAGGTTTCTACTCTTTTTAATGGAGCATTCTTCACAGCTAGTAAGGGCCACATTTAGTTGTTTCTCACTATTAAATAAATCACCTAATGATTGTATTGCGAACATTTCTTTCCACAATAACTGTACCGCCTTTTAAGTTTTTGGCTAAAACTTCTTTGTTAACAGAAAAATCTCTCAACTGCAGCCTTTCCAGAAAACATGAACACCAGCTTCTGCACAAATTTGATTAAGTCATGCTTCACACTTTGCAGTAAATTCATCAGAAAATGATGAAGCTTGTCCTTCTTAGGATTGAATTGCTTCGGTTGTTTTTCCGAATATTCACAAAATTCAAAGTATTCTCTCTTCACTACATCAGCTACTGATGGAGTCACGTTTTGACACAAATTCTTCCAATGCAATTATCACTTGAGAATTTCTTAGGTGATAAACATGAGCCTTCTTTGACTGTCTTTAATTTCAAAGGACTCTTCTCAGCAATTTTTAGATACAGACTTTGCAAAAACCTGTGCACTCATGTCCGAAAAAATGTATATCCTTTTCTGTGTAGTTCTTGCTAGCAGCCGTACTCATCTGCTAATGTTCATTGCCAGCAGTGCAGCATACTATGAACCAGTGTTTACTGCTCTGTCACTGAATGTGCTGTCACTATTTGTGTTCTGTTGTGCTATTATTGTTTTTCATTATTTAACACGTCAATTTCGATATCATGAAGTATTTAATTGATGATTACATCCATTGTGCACATTGCTGCTTTCGTGGAAGCTCAAAGCACAAGTCTGTGTCGCCTGTACTGCATACTTACAACACATGGAGGTGGAGTCTGTCTCCCCTCCCCCACACAATACACCTCTTCCCACAGCAAACACCATGCAGTCTATCCACTCTCCCCCTCAACAGATGCCAGGTTATAGTCTAGAAGTAGCACTAATATAGTGTGGGAAACGTTTTGGCTAGTGAGAAATAAATTTAACTCTGATCGTCCTTAGCACCCTTAAAATGAGATTAAAATTACAGTAGTTTTACATTAATTATCAAAAACCTTTAGGAATGTCTTTCTTAAAAAGGCATGGATTAAAGAGATTTCAACAGATGAGAAAGAGGACAGGAATAAAAATGAACTGCCGAATACAACATTTTTGGGGTAGCTAACCTGCTATTCCCTTCTAGAACCACACCTGACTGACACATAAAACAAGTCATGACCACCCACTCAATTTCATTATCTTTTCATTACTTTCATGACCACCTGTTCATTTTCATTCCTTTTTCATGACTTTCATGACCTGTAGACACCCTGTACACTGAGGTGATGGAAGTCATAGGTTACATCCTACTGTGTCGGATCTCCTTTTGCTTGGTGTAGTGCAGCAACCGAACATGGCACAGGATCAATAAGATGTCGGAAGCCCCATACAGAAATACTGAAGCATGCTGCCTTTGTAGACATCCATAATTGCAAATGTGTTGCCAATGCAGAACTTTGTGCATGAACTGACATCTCAATTACGTCCCATAAATGTTCAGTGTGATTCATGTCTGATGATCTGGATGGCTTGAATTGTCTAGAATGTCCTTCAAAAAAACGGCAAACAATTATAGCCCCTTAAAAATCTCATCGTTGCTTGGAAACATGAAGTCCATGAATGGCTGCAAGTGGTCTCCAAGAAATCTAGCAATCATTTCCAGTCAATGATAGTTTCACTTTGACCAGTGGACCCAGTTCATTCCATGTAAATACATTCCACATGGTTACCAGCTTGCACAGTTCCTTGTTGACATCTTAGGTCCATAGCTTCAGGAGTCTGCACCACACTCAAACCTCGTCATCAGCTTTTACCAAATCAAATCATTACTCCTCTTACCAAGCCACAGTTTTCCAGTCATTTGGGGTCTGACGAATATGGTCCCAGACCCAGGAGAGGCCCTGCAGACAACACTGAGCTTTTAGCAAAGGCTCTCATGTCAGTCATCTGCTGCCATAGTCCATAACAAATTTTGCTACACTGTCCTAACAGATACATTTGTCGCATGTTCCACACTGATTTATGCTGTTATTTCATACAGTGTAGCACTGACAAATCTGCACCAACACCGTTGCTCTAGGACACTGAGTGAAGGATGTTGGCCACTGGGATCGTATTTGGTGAGAAGTAATGCCTAAAATTTGGTATTCTTGGCACACCCTTGACACTGTGGGCTTGGATTCTCAAATTCTCTAATTATTTCCAAATAGGACTGTCCCATGTGTCTAGCTCCAACTACCATTCTGCCTTCAGAATCTGTTAAACCTTGACATAAGGCCACAATCATGTCGGAAACCTATTCATATAAATCATCTGAGTGCAAATGAAAATTCCGTCAATGCCATTTTATACCTTGCATACGTGACACTATAGCCATCTGTAAATGTTCATATCATTACCTCTTAACTTCTGGCACCTCAATGTAGGTGAAACTGCATGTGTAGCTTGTTCTACAAGTTTCATTAGTCCCATTTCAAACGTTAGTTAAATCTCATATTTTGTTTCTCAATTTATGTGGGATCCTCCTCGAATAGTGAATCTTTAACTCAGGATCTTCATTGAGAACTGTGTTATAAACAAAATCTTTAACACATCCCAAGCCTGATAAAGTTTTCTCATCAGGAATGTAGGCTGCTGGCACATTTACTTTTACCCGCTCATTCTTTTTATCAGATTCAGTTTCGAACATGTTTATTGTCCTAAGAATACATGAAAAATCAGGCTCCACCACTACAAAGTTCACATCTGTTAGCCTGTTTCCAATGGTACAGAAGAGTGTGGCTTCTCCCACAACATCAACCTTACTTTTATTACAGGTAAGATGCTTTTTTGTCTCTGAATCTGATATTAAGGCACAACCTTCGTTTGCTAATTTTTCTGGTTATGACAATAAGTAGTGCACCTGTGTTGTGTTTGGCTTTGGCTTGTACTCTTACATTAATTTTAAAAAAATTACAATTTTACACCAGTTCTTGTCAAAATTATAATTACTTCACTGGAAGATTGGCTTTCGCCTATGGCCACATTTCTAACCGTTTTTACTTTACTTTTACACTTGTCTGCTATACACTTGTTTGCTCTAGTGACCATTTGGCGACAATTCTGACATTTGCTATCAAACCCCAACCATTTCTTAATGTGGCGACCTTGTACAGTCTTTTATTATTTTTACTTTTACATTAGCACATTGTTTCCAGCCATTTCTAGACTTGGCATTTGTTATTACATTTAACGTTTCGTTTCTGAGCTAATAATAGTCATCTGCTTTGAGGCTAATTCACATGTTTTACAAATACAATTTAAATTATCCGAGTGAGATCTGTCAGGGTCAACATCGTTTTTCTAATTTCTTCACTGCGAATACCTATGACTATTTTGTCTTGTAAAATTGTACTCAATAAGTTTCCGTATTAACAAGATTTACTTTTATTAATAGCAGTAGTGTATAATTCATCAAATGTTTCAACATTTCACCCTGTCTTTGTAGTAAGGAGTTGAATATTTACATCTGAAATGCTATGTTCATTTCTGGGATAAAGTAATCATGGAACTTTTTCAATACCAACTGGAGATTTTGTTCTTAACTGGCACCGATTTCATACATATTATAAATAACTAAGGCATCACTACTAATCACAGACATACCTACTGCTAACTGCATATTTACTGGATTGGAATTTATTTGGATTGATTTGTTGCTTCCACAGTTTCCAGACACCTCCCATGTTTTCTACACTCACCATTAATGGTCTTGGTGGATGTAATCGCATCACAGGACTACTGTTTGTCAGAATTTCAGTTTCTGTATCTGTATTGGTGCTGTTGATGAACATTATATATGTAATAATGGAAAAGTGTGTATATCTTATTGCCCAGACTACAAGTACAGTCATGGCACATATTACACGTGCTTGAGTATTCTGTCTGTGTTATATTTAAACCATTCCCTACTTTTCAGCTTAAAGATACCAAAAAAACGAAGACTATAATTTTTATGTTTCCACTTAGTGCCCATAGAAAATGAAGAAAACAGAAAAGAAGCACTGCAATACGATTTCTACACTACGGTACTCTAGAAGAATATTGTAATACATTGGTTCCCAACCTTTCTGTGACCATTATGCCTCAGTGTAATCTGATGTCAGTTAGTACCCCCCCCCCCAGTCCCACCTTATCATACACCGACTCGCACCATCGTAATTAATAATTAATGCCAATGCCTTGTGTCTGACCACTGCTACTAATCTTAATGACAATAATAATAATAATAATAATAATAATAATAATAATCAAGGTCTGCGTCACTTTCCATTTTTAACCAGACCTAAGGTCTGAGAAAGGAAAGAAGATAATAATAATAATAATAATAATAATAATAATAATACTGTTGTGGTATTTGGTAGAATTGAACATTTACTTCCAAATAAAACACATCTACATAGGATAGCTTGCAAATGTGGAAGGCTGAACAGTTAACTGTTGAGAGAGGCATGGAATCGTCTGTCTCACTTACATCAAAGAGTAATTATAACGATGAATACCAGTCACATGGAATGTTCATACACCACTGTAAACTCGCTTTTCCAGGACAGAATGCAAAGCTACATTACTCCCCTCCTAGTGTTGACAATATCGCATATTAAACTTCACACATCGCCCTGCACACACTACCACAGCTTTTTTTTAAACCTGGCATTATGCCACTGGAGCCAGTGGTTCCAGCAGAATGTGAGGTACCGGTCTTCAATGTCATTTTCTTCTCCAAGGCACCTGGCGTCTGTAGTGTCTCGTAGTGGCTCTGGGGTATGAGGTTGTTTTCTGGTGCTACATTCGTATCTTCTCATTCGCCTCCTGCAATCCTTGCTAAGTCCAAGGCATTGAAAAATATGGGCTCGAGTCGGTCTGGTGTGACAGTGGTAGGCATACCATTTACTCTAACCTGGAATGTGTGGCCACCTCTGCTAATCACCGGATATGGTCCCTCATATGATGGCTGCAACAGTTTGGGTACTGCATTGTGTAAGAAAACGTGTGTGCAGTTCTCAAGATCTGTGAAGACAAACAAGTGTCCCTCAGCCTGACTTCTGGATGCTGTTGGCATATGTGCTCTTGTAATCTAGCAGCAAAGTCTGATCTATCAACTGTACTGTCTGCAATGCTGTGCAAGAATTCTCCTGGCAGATGTAGCTCTGCCTGTACACTAACTCTGTTGCTGTGCTTTTAGATCGATTTTGAATAATGCCGTAGTCCAAGGAATACAATATGTAGTGCCTCCATCCAATTCTGCATCGTGTGACTTCTCAGAGCTGCTTTCCGTAGGCAATGCAGGCTTCAACTATACCATTTGATGCAGGATGATAGGCTGTGGTGCGTATATGCTTTATGCCTAACAATGTAGTTAATGCTCTGAAAAGGTAGGCTTCGAACTGTCATCCCTGGTATGTGGAAATCCATAGTGGTATGCCAAATCGGGCAATCCAACAGCAAAAAAATGTCTGCGCCAGTTCTGGCTGTGATATCTTTCATGGGGAATGCTTCAGGCAGCCAGGTAAATCAGTTCACAACTGTAAGACAATAATTATAGCCTTCTGAGACTGTGAGCGGGCCTACGATATCAATGTGCACAGGCTCGAAATGTTGATACGGCAGCAGAGATGTGCCTAGCGGTGCTCTGACGTGCTGTGTGATCTTGTTCCTCCGATACGCAATGCATAGCTTGACAAATGTTTTGCAGTCTGCGTGCATGCCAAGTCAGGCAAAACTCTGTTTGAGCAATCTAATAGTGGCTCATACTCTGGATGTGCCACATTGTGTACTTATGTAATTGTGTGTACTTTAACGTGTTGTGGCACAAATGGACATACTTCCACTCCGGATAGGTCACAATACAGTTCAATATTTGCTTCAGGCACTGCAGCACGATGCCTTGGCAATGTTTTCTTTGGTTTTATAGCAAAGGTGTAAGTTAGCAGCTTGTGATATGTATAAATAGTGAACTGTCAGCCCTCTAGCAAGTGCCTGAATTTCTTTACCATGGCGTAAGCTGCTTACGGTTCGTGGTCATAGGTTGCCCAACGTTTGCTGTGAAGGTGACAACTTCTGATTGAAGAATGCTATGGGCTGTCAACAATGCTCAATCTGCTGTTTTAGATCAGCGCCAACGGCTGTAGACAATGCATCAACCATAAGTGCAAGTGGAGTTTGTCCACAGGGTGTGCTAACTGTGCAGCTTCTGCAAATGGCTGCTTTTAAGCTTGACATGCATCATCTGCTTTGCTTGTCCAAAGCAATTTGTCGTTCGGCTTTCGTGTGCCCTTAAGAAATTCATGCGTAATTAAATACAAATCTTTGGTAAAAATTTATGACCCCTAAGAACCAGCATAGCTCTCTGATTGTAATGGGTGAGGGTACTTCTTTATGGCTTCCACTATCGTGCAGCGATTGAATACCATGCACGTCTACTGAACAGCCCAGAAACTGCACTTCTCTCACTCCAAAAGTACACTTTGAAGGATTAATTATGAAGCCTTGTGTGCGTAAAGGATTAAGAACCTGAGCCAGATGATGTAAATGTTTTTTTTTTCCTTTGCAAACATCAAGAAAATATCATCTATGTAAACATAGCAGAAGTCTAAGTCCCTAGTTATCTCATGAAACGTTGAAACGTCTGTGCTACGTTGTACTGACCAAAAGGCATCGTAGTGAACTCTAATAGACCGAAAGGTGTCTGCTGTCTGCAGACTAGATCAATAGTGGAAAATATAGCCTTACTATGAACATTGGCAGAGAAGTGGCACTGGGTACTGATCCGGGATGGTCCTCACATTGAGCTGTCGGTAATCACCATATGGACGCCATTCGTTCTTCTTCTTTGGTACCACATGGGCAGGGGCTGCCCAGCTGCTACTCAAAACTCTTAAAATGCCCATCGACAGCATGCTGTGGAATTCCTGCTTCACCCCTCGCAACTCCTCTGGCATCAAAAGTCAAGGTCTAGTGTGAGATGGTGAGCCTGGCACTGTAAAAATGTGATGTACCATTGTGTGTTTAACCAGTGAGGGAGTAGGCGACTGCTGCATGATTTTTGGGAAATCCTTGTAGTAATCGTGTATACAGTGCATCTCTTTCTACCGTACGTACCGTCATCATAGTGATGCAACACATCTTCCCTGGAGTATGCAGGTTTGTAGTGGAATTGATGAGTTGCTTGCGTCGGAAGTCAGCTATCAGATAATAAAAGAATAAAAAAGGATAAGCTGTGATATATCCACTACTGTGAAGTGCCACTCGAATGTACAGCATAGTCCAAGATTAAGCAACAATGTGAGCTGACCGTATGTTTTAATCATATAGTTGTTGGCGCCAAACAGACACGAATCGTCACAGCTCTGGCATGGTACACGGACAGTTCTGCCCGTGTCCGCTAGGTACTGTACTTTCGTGTTGCGATCTGTGACAAGAAGTTGACATGCATTACCGGTATGAGTAGTTGTTGCAGCTACACTTTCTGCTTCATGTTTCCACTTGCATGGTGATGTACACTTTCGCGTACTGTTGCCGAATTACTTATGGTACCAACAGAAATGTTGTGCCAATGGCGAGCGGTTACAACTTCTTGACAACCGGCGACACAGTCGATGATGTGTGCGCATTGTTTATAATGTGGCTATTTGCGTGGTAAGCTCTGCTAATTGCAACTAGAGCAATGCTGGTGTTACTGCAGATGTATTCTCTTGTCGTGGGGTCAGTGTTGACACCTTTGTTGCAGGATACGTCTCAACAATCCTGTCCGCTGTTTGTACAAGTGCCTTTAAATCACCTGAGCACACTGTCAGAATTTTTTGAGTGTCACAGGGTAATCGGTACAACCAAATATTGTGCAGCATGTCGTTGCTCACTGTATTGCTTGCCAATGTGCACAAATTGCATAAAAGTTGTGACAAGATTCGATCGCCGAGCTCCTCAGTCCGTAAAAGCTTCTCTAGTCACGTCACTTCCAATTGTGATAGGCGCGTCACTAGCAAGTTCTCAATCGACACACAGAGTTCGACATTGGGCGGTGCGGCAAGAATATCTTGTACCTCAGCAGCTAAGTGTTCTGTTACTGCTGCAACTACATAGCTATACTTAGTTTTGTCTGCTGATATCTGTGCAAGGATGACTGGCTTTGAAGCTGTGCAGATTGTCCATTTTCAGGCGAAAATGAGCGCAGTGCAGCAGATGTGGAAGTAATTAACATTCACATTACGACGCAGTGCGCAACGCTGAAGCCGATGCATTCGTGTTCTCGTGTTATCGTCGGGCTCACCAAATATGCGGTATCTGGTAGAATTGAACATTTATTTCATCTATACAGGATAGCTTGCAAGTGTGGAAGGCTGTTAAGAGAGGCATGGAATCATCTATTTCACTCATGTTAAAGAGTAACTATAATGACAAATACTAGTCACATGGAATGTTTATATGCCACTGTACACTCAAGTTTACAGGGACAGAATGCAATGCTACACTGTGTAGATCCTACAGCAGTGTAGTACCTATTACAAAGTTATTGTTGTATTGTGCTATCAATTACTTCATTTACTATTGTGAATCAAATATTGAAGCAATATCTGATCAATTGTGCGAGCAACATACAACTTGGAGAAGATATTTTCACAAGATATCTAAGCATATATGATTTATATGTCTAAATTTTATTGTTATACATGCATGGTACAAAGTATGTGTGTAGGGAACGTTCTATCTGACAAGGGAACATCCCCATTGCACCCCCCTCAGATTTAGTTATAAGTTGGCACAGTGGATAGGCCTTGAAAAACTGAACACAGATCAATCGAGAAAACCGGAAGAAGTTGTGTGGAACTAAGAAAAAAAAAAAAAAGCAAAATATACAAACTGAGTAGTCCATGTGCAACATAAGCAATACAAGGACAATACTAGATTAGGAATGCCGTGGTCTCGTGGTTAGCGTGAACAGCTGCAGAACAAGAGGTCCTTGGTTCAAGTCTTCCCTCGAGTGAAAATTTTATTTTCTTTATTTTCACAAAGTTATGATCTGTCCGTTCGTTCATTGACGTCTCTGTTCACTGTAATAAGTTTAGTGTCTGTGTTTTTCGAGCGCACCGCAAAACCGTGCGATTAGTAGACGAAAGGACGTGCCTCTCCAATGGGAACCGAAAACATTTGATCGCAAGGTCATAGGTCAACCAATTCCTCCACAGGAAAACACGTCTGATATATTATATACGACACTGGTGACGGCATGTGTGTCACATGACAGGAATATGTTGTCGACCCACCTAACTTGTACACTTGGCAAATGGGTAAAAAGATTCTTCTACCTTGCCCGATTTAGGTTTTCTTGTGGATGTGATAATCACTCCCAAAAAAGTGATCGCATCGGACGGACAGATAATAATTGTCTGAAAATAAAATATTAAAACTTTTCACTCGAGGGAAGACTTGAACCAAGGACCTTTCGTTCCGCAGCTGCTCACGCTAACCACAGGACCACGGTGCTCCTAAGCTCACATTGTCCTTGATGTTGCCTATCTTCTCATGGACTACTCAGTTTGTATATTTTGCTTATTTTTTTCATAGTTCCATACAACTTCTTCCTGTTTTCTCGATTGATCTGTGTTCAGTTTTTCAAGGCCTATCCACTGTGCCAACTTATAACTAAATCTGAGGGGGGTGCGATGGGGAGGTTCCCTTGTGAGAAACATGGTGTTCAAACATTTGTTACACAAACTATAGCCCGATTATATTGTATCATTTGTTAATGCTAGTAATTGGTGGGGAGGGGGGGGGGGAGATTACTTATTGATAACCTTCATAATCAACATTACAGACTAATGAAACTGTGATAATAGTAATGGCCTATTAAAAATAATTTAGTTTCATGACTTAAATAAGGTTTAACCATTTTGGTTTTACACCTCAGAAAATTACATTTTACCCCTCAGGGAGATAATTACCCCCAGAATCACTGTTGCAACACATGCCAGCCTGCGACTAAGTTCCCTAGAATAGCTTCCATCATCTTTTCCGTCCGGAACTCCTAACAAATTAAAATACAAGCAGTACTTACAAATTGTAAAACAAACGTCAAAGGTAGATGCATTGAGTGTTAATTAGCTAACCATCCAAAGAATATACAAAGTAAAATGGCAAGAAGCTGCCTTCATGATTAATACTATCTTTGTAATGACGTATAATAAAAATTTTCAATATTTTTTTTTTCTTTTCAGTTTGTTCAAAATGAGATTTGGATTTTAAGCATAATGTGAAAAAATTACTTTTTTGTCTATAATAGTAACACACTTCTCAATTATGTCTACTACATGCTTTTCATCTCTTAAATATGTAGCAAATGTCGATGGGCACTTTTGTAGGTTTTACAGTGTTCTTTATATTATGTACTTATTTTTCTGCTAGTTTCTCCAATGTAAAATTCATTGCAACAGTTGCATTCTATTTTATACATGCCTGATTGGCGGTAGTGGGGCATCAGGTCAGACTTACTGAATGTCCTCAACTGGACTGCATGGTATCATCAGCCCAAAAACTAATTTTTATTTCTGTTTTATGAAATACATACCTAATTTTGTCAAATGTTTGATGTATGGTAAGACTGCCAATTTTTCTTTCTGCGGCTTTTCTTTTTTCCCCCCATAAGGTAACTTCTCTCTTCCTTACCTTATAGTTCGGTTGAAAACACAAAAAAGCTACTCACCAAGTGGCAGCTGGAGCGACAAATCATTCAATGGCACTGTCAACAATGCACATTTGCATCTAAAATGAAATTTATTACGCCCAGGAATCGTCGCAACTCCTAGATTGTGACCAGCTGCGGGTGACTTCCAACTTTCTCTTACATCAGTTGGATTTCTTGGACGTTGATGGTGTATATGAGGAATTGCTCCTCGTCACTCTGAATACGCATTTTCAAGGGTTAAAAATGAGTCTCTGAAGATATGGAGTAAATGCTCCACCTGGTCTGATTCCAAAGCGGACGTCAAAAAATACCATAAACAGGCACATAACAAAAATTAAGTTTGCAGGTTACCTCATTCATGAAACATTGGACTCTTTGTGCAGTTTTGCACAATCCAAATGGCACTCTCATAAACTAAGAGGCTGAATGATGTAGTAATGGCAGTTTTGGCTAAATCTTTGACATGACAGGCATCTGATGATACACACACACATACAAAGTCAATGATAGAAAAGACACATTTTCTGTGTATCTTGCATGCAAAACCTTCAGTTTACAGCATCGGATATCTATCAAGGATTGTCCTCAAATTTAATTATTGGTAATCACTGCACAGATGCCATCCATTATTCTTCTTTGATATGACACACAGCGGTGCCTCCCAGCCACTGCTTGAAGGTCGACAAATCCTTGTGCCAACACGGATGAAAACTGTTGGTTCACTACCCTCAATTTCTCAGCTGTTAATCGACGAGAGCATGTGCAAAATGTGAGGTTCTGGGGTAGTGAGTGTATAATGTAATGTGGTATGTTGTACAAGCATTAGTATGGGTGTATGCTTGGTAAAGCCCAGGGACTGGGTGTTGTGTTGTCCTAATCATCATCATTTCACCCCCATCAACGCGCAAGTCGCCGAAATGGCGTCAAATCGAAAGACTTGCACCCGGTAAACGGTCTACCCGACAGGAGGCTCTAGTCACAAGTTTCCTCATTTCAATGACTGCTTCACAGCCTGCGCCATATGGATCCTTCCCACCAACACCAGTTTTCTGAACTGTGCAGGTAGGAACTCCTCTCCTTGCAATATATCTACATTCCCGTAACCCTCCTAGCCTCAACCTTCATTAGTCATTGTCCTCACCCATCTAGCCCCTTTCCTGATCCCATTCCAACACTACACAGCCCTCTATTCCACCAACGCATGAAGTCTTTTCGTGTCTCTCCTTTTTCGTTACCCCCTCTCTCCCCCAACCACCATCTAACCTCCTGACGGCTCCTAGCTGCTCTACCCTCTCTCCACCTTGTCCCTGCAAGCTCTCACTGGTAGCACTTTGCTGTCTCCCACCCCTACCCTAATATCTCTCCCCTCCCTGACCCAGTCTCCTCCTTACCTCCATACTATACGGTGTACATGTAACAGTTGCCTTATTGCATGTGTTTTCGTGCAGCTGTTTTTTTTTAATATACATAAAGGTAGCGATGTGAACTAGCAATTTCCAGTGCAAAACACTAGCCTGAAGAAGACTAAATGGTTGTCAGCTGAAATATCATGGCAAGAAGTCGACATTATCAGGCTGCAATACCAAAACTTCATGGAATATCATTAGCATCAGCTACATTCCAAACATTGCTCACTATGGCAGTTCACAATATATACTTCCGATTGCCCTTAATTAAGCTTTACCATAGAGCTTCTGGACGAGTATTATTCCCCCATGCCAACTAGATAGATCTCAACTATGTACTAGTGACGACCATCCATTAAAATGGATATATGAATTCACCTGTAAATACAGATTCTTAGCACTCCTTCCACAACAATTACAAGTACAACAGAGAGAGAAATGGCCCTATATAGAAAGAACTGATTTACCATAGTTTAACCTGCAAACATTATCGTACAATAGCATGATCCCATCAAACAACATTCCTTTCACTGTGTAATTTTCACATCTTTGACAACCTGAATAACGACATGTGTGGACATCAGTTTCAGTCGCACAAGGACATGCAAAAGCGGGTGCAGTTACGGATCCATGAGTAGTCAACCATGTTCTACGAAACAGGAATTGATCATCTCATCCTCAGTGGGATAAATGCCTTAACACTTGTGGTGATTACGTTATCATTTTAATACTCCCCCCCCCCCCCAATCTCTCCCTGATGGTGTGTACATATGCAAAGTCACAAAGACTATGGCTTCTGGAAGCTTAACCAGTGGTGTAACGTGGTTGAAAAGGTTGGGGAGACTCTGCAGTCATTATAGGGAGACAAAATGGTGCAATAAACAATAATTTAAACAAATGAAACAAAATGCATCCAATAAAACAACAACAACTACTACTACTATCACTACCACCGCCACTAATAATAATACAATAATAATAAGAAAAAGAAGAATAACTTGTTCAAGAAACTATGACAAATTTGTAGAACTCCAGCAGCAAGAGAAGAAGCACTTATGTTTTCTTGTACACAAGTGCAATGCACCTGTCTTTTCTTTCCATGAATAAGTCTATAACTCGGTCTGCAAAGATCTGATCACTGGATAGCTCTCCAAATAGTGTCTTTTCTATTGCTAACGTGCTCAGACACAACAGTCGGATGTTGGACATTGAATTCCTTAAATAATTATTCACTCGTTTAAGAGTACTCATGCTTTATTCACTGCTTGCTGTAGTTGCAGGTAGGGTCAAAACCAAACGCAGGAACTTCGTCGTTTCTTCATAAACGGAGTCTAAATCATTGTTGACAATGAACTTTAAGAGGATTTCTTGGAGAAATCAGTTTTCGTTCAAAAGTTCAACAAACTGAATTTGGGGAAAGTCTTGAAACCTTCTTTCCATCTGAACAATTTGCAAATCCAGTATCTCGTAAGTTAGTGTCCTGAGAGATGTCTTGACTGTCACAGAATGATAAGTTGCCATTCAAACACAAGCTGCATTTAATGCATTCATCAACGAATGTTTCTGTTCTTAATTGTCGTAAGTTTCTCAAAACAATTCTTATTTCGTCTTGGCAAGCAGTTATACTGACAGATTTTGACTGAAGAACATTAAAGAGATGATCAACATAAACAAAGCACCCTCGGTAGAAGCAAAGCAAGTAGACAAACATAGGATAATCCATCCGTCGTTTCATTCCCACAGCACAGCTCAAAGATTCTGCGTCCCACTGAGAGTCTGTATCATCAAATATATAATTAAAAACACTATATAGCCCTGAGAAATGACTAGATGTTGTTGAAACTGCCCTGGGACGAAAGTTCCAGCGAGTGTTGCTCGCATGTGGCAGTTTAAATCCTTTCTCAGTTAGCAATACAGTTCGTTTTGACGATTTTCTGAAAACCGAATGGAATGCGGTAAGATCACTTACAAACATGCATACTTGTCTTATGATTTTGGAGGAATGTAACAGTACCAAATTCAGTTGGTGTGCGTAACAATGAATAAACAGCGCATAGGGACAGAACTGTTGTAGTCTCTCTCTGCCCGCCGTTACTGAAGCGCCATCATATGTTTGAATAACCACTTTTCCTTCCACATTCCATTCTTTCAATACTGCATGAATAATGTTTGACAAACCTGCAGCAGTTTTATCTCCAGAAACATTGTAAAATCCAACGAATCTTACCTCAGTCTTGTCTGCAATACAGTACCTGAATATTATACTCATCTGACTTTTGCACGACACGTCTAATGTTTCGTCAGCCTGAATCGAAATTAAATTGTAGTTCTGAATTTGAGATTTTATTTTCTCATTAACTGCCAGAGTTATCATTTCTATGACATCATTCTGTATATCTGGAGAAGTTCCTTTAAAGGTTGAAGATGATGACAGATGGTCTCGGATTAACTGCTCTCCAACAATTCCAGATAGTTACCTTTGTTGCTGGAGACATATATAACAATATAACAATGTTATTGACTGCATTCACAGTCAGCCAAGCATACTTTTCATACCAAGCTGTCTGAATAGAGCGTTTTTGTTTGGCTTCACTTAAAACTACACAGCGTATAGAAGTAGGTCGTTTGTCCTTCAATTCTCACTTTTTTTCGTACGTTAATGTAGAAAAAGGCGTTTTTAATAAAAATTATATAAGGTGTTCAGTTGCTGGCTCACTCATGCTGGCGACACAATGAAAATATGCACTAAAATCACACAATAATGATTGTGAACACAAACCGCGCGACTTCAGTTCCTCGTTAAAAGCCAGCATAGAAGCGGCAGAGACTAGTCTTGATACCTGCTAGCAAGTGCAGTGCACCGGCCTTCGTGGAAGAGGGGAAGTGGAGGGGGTGCAGGCGCACACAGCCAGGTAAGGGAAGGGAGGCAGAGACAGAGAGCAGTCGAGTCTCAAGCAGGCAGATACACCAATACTCAGGCTGTGGCGGCACGGGCTACAAAGCTGGTGTCTTCACACATTTAGTGCTCTCAGTAGAAAGTTGTTTATATTTTTCTTATGAATTACTACTGCATCTTTTTTAAGCATGAATACAGGGGAGACTAAGTCTCAAAGTCTCCCCTCATGCTACGCCACTGAGCTTAACTTATTTTACGAGTGGTGATAGACATATATGACACAACCTAGCTTTTGGAACTATTAGTTCCTCTCTGAGAATGAGGAGAGTGATAGTTAGGGAATGTCCATAAAAATAATTCAGAGAAGCTTGCAGTGGAGAATTGAGACGGAACAGGTCATGATGCGCCCACTGTAATCGAGGATGTTGTTTACAGCTGGGTGCACTATGTGTCAACTGTGCTCTTGACCCCAGTTTGCTAATTGCCATTCATTTGGGTGAACACCTGGTTAGTGATATTGCACACACAAAATGCTGTACAGAAATTAAATAAATGCTGGTATCAAATAATGGAAAGTCCAGGGTGGAATAACAATGATGTTACGAAAAGAACAGATAGAGAAGAGGTGGGTCACAGACAGGCAGAATGGAAAGACTCCTATACCTTTAAGCTTTTAGACAAAAGGTCCTTCTTCCAAACTAAAAAATACAACAAAGTTCTTTTTCCAAAACAGAAGCCGGCCGAAGTGGCCGTGCGGTTAAAGGCGCTGCAGTCTGGAACCGCAAGACCGCTACGGTCGCAGGTTCGAATCCTGCCTCGGGCATGGATGTTTGTGATGTCCTTAGGTTAGTTAGGTTTAACTAGTTCTAAGTTCTAGGGGACTAATGACCTCAGCAGTTGAGTCCCATAGTGCTCAGAGCCATTTGAACCATTTTTGAACCAAAACAGAAAATACACATCTGTTTACTCTGACACAGCTCACACACACATGGTCACTTTGGCCCGACAGAGAAGGTATATGACATGAAAGTATTCACAGATGGTCCCACCTCCGATAGGATAGGATAAGTCGGAGACAGCAGTGACAGGGCACAGCTAGGACATTCACGGTGAGTCCATCGGACTGGTCTTGCATCTGAATCATCCAGTGGTATATGACCCCTGTGGCAAGGGGTTGGAGTGGGTAGGGCTAAAAATAGACTTAGGCAATCCTTAGATTGGGTGAGTAGAGGGAATACCATTTTGAAAACAATGGGACGTTTAGCAGATAATATTCCTCATTTCTGGGAAAATGATAAGTAGTCAAAACCCTGGAAAGGATAGGGTCAGTTGCTCAAGACTGGGATGATAATGGGTGACGAGGGAAGGAGGGTGTTCTTTTGTAGCCAGTTCCTGATGGTGGTTAAAGAGTTAGGGGGTGTCTGTAGACATGAAATGCTGACTAATTTTGGGTTGTAAATCCTGTCTAAGACTGTCATAGTAAGACCTGGACAAGGGGGTGGAGATCACTCTACATGTGTCATCGTATAAAGATGTAGCTGTACAGATATCCTAGCAGTACAGTGGACCATTTTTTAAAAATACAGGGTGCTTATAAATTAGTTGTAGAAAAGTAACCTCTAATTGTGAAAAAAGAAAATAACTTACACGAATGTTTGATACAGCACTGAATGCAATATATCTTCATTCTATGTGGGCATGACAACCACCAAGCTGTCTGCTCGCATGAATGACCACCGACAAACTGTGACCAAGAAACAACTCGACCACCCTGTTGCTGAGCATGCCATTCAACACGACATTCTTCATTTCAATGACTGCTTCACAGCTTGTGCCATTTGGGTCCTTCCTACCATCACCAGTTTTTCTGAATTGCGGAGATGGGAACTCTCCTCGCGACATATCCTACGTCCCCATAACCCTCCTGGCCTCAACCTTCGTAACTCAGTGTCCTCACGCATCTAGCCCCTTCGCTATTCCCACGCAGCCCTCCTCTGTCCCACCCAGACACTTTTTACTTCTTTCCTTTTCCACTACCCCCACCCCTCCCACCTCTCCCCAAATCTCCGTGTGTGTATTTTTATTGACTTGTTGGCCGAAAGCAGCTTATTTTGTGGCAGTCTTTTTTTGTGCTTATCTCCAACTTAGCACCTCCGTTTGTCATAATATTGTTAGATTCCATCTTGGATTTTCCATTGTCTGATATCTTCAAGCTATTTACAAATGTTCAATGTGGCTACCTTTTATAACAAGGCATATGTCCCAATTGTAATCAGTTTCCTGCCAAATGCTATGAAGCAAGTTTTGATGTATGGTGACAACTGTTTGTTTTATCCACTTTCACACTCATCGATGTTTCCCTGAAACAGAAGAACATACATTTGGTCTTCCAATCCAAGTCAGCACATTTCTGTCAAGATATGCAACAACTTCATGATGATAGTTGTGGTGGCATGCAATTTTGCTGGAAAATAAATTATGTGCCCATATCTTGTTGTAATTGAGGCATTAGATAATATTCATGCCCATCCAGGTACAATATGTCAGTTACACTTGACTCGGCAAAAAAGAAGAATCTACAAATCTTGTTATAGCTCACAGTGCAAAAACCATTCACCTTACTCAAGTAACATACATTTTCAATTAAGTGACATGGTTTCTGCTCATTCCATATCTGAACATCTGTGCCGATTTACTTTGCTACTGTTATGGAAGTTGGCTTCATCACTGAAAACATTTTTATTAAGAAAATAATTTTCAGTCTGTATTTTGTCAAACTCTCTACACAAAACTCGGCATATTTTTCTCTGCCACTTTCTCTTAAAGCAACAGTTCTAATTTGTAGGATTTGAATGACAGGCATTTTCGTAATACCTTCCACAATGTAACACTACCCGTAATCAATTCTAAACTGGCATGTCTCTTATCTATCCAGACTATGAATGTAAGACTGCCGAACTCATTCAATTACTGCATCAGAGACTGTTGTCTGATTCTATACCGGTGTTCTGTGATACACAGTCAATTTTGATGAAATGATTGTACAAATTAATAACAGTTTGTCTTTGAGGCAGTGGCTTGTGATATTTAGTCCTGAACTCTAGTAGCAGGTTTGGTGTCATGAAACTGTAAACAAGACTGTGCATGCTCTGCACCATTATAAACCTCCATGATGACTGCTGGAATAACTCCTATGCGTATGTCACCTAGTGGGAACATCATGAATAACTGTGTTAGGCTGGAACTGAACTCTACGACATACTGCATTCAGTGTTGTATCAAACACTGCTGTGTTTACTCTTTTCATTATTAAAGGTTACTTTTGTAGAACTAATTTATGAACACCCTGCATGCCTAAGACCACAGCCTAATGCCCATATAACAAAAAACCACTACGATTAATATTTTGTGTAAAATTTAAAAATATAGGAATTTTTTCAGGTGGTTATTTAAAATACTCGTAAAGATTATGAACACATAAATGACACGCCATGTAGCTATAATATGTCTATCAGAGTTTACAGTCCAATTGGACTGATTACTGACATCTCTAGCTTCAGAAAATCCTGACTACACCAATTTAGCAAACTGTACCGTCAGTACAACAAATCTTTGGCCCTCTGATCACTCTTGCCAGATAACTGAAACATTAAGAATTAATTATTCACACAGTACACCCAAGATGAAGCAAACTAGATGTGCAACTGGAAAACTTTTTAAAAGTTTACAGTCTTCACTGTACTTGTCATGGTGTGTATTGTGCAGAAAACTTGCAGACAGATGGAAAAACCAGAATGAATTTTTTACTCCGCAGTGGAGTGCGCACTGATTCTGCAGATTAAAACTGTGTGCAGACCGAGACTCGAGTCTAGGAATTGTCACCTTTTGCAAGCAAGTGCTCTACAAACTGAACCTTTCTTCCTAGAGTGTGTGTCATGCAAGTTTCGCAGGAGAACTTCTGTGAAATTTGGAAGATAGGAGATGAAGTACTGGTGCAAGTAAAGACATGCTGATAGGTCATGAGTTGTGCTTGGCTAGCTAAGGCCACAGGTTCGAGTGCCAGTCCTACCAGGATGTTTCCAACTTGAACAACTTTTATAAAGCATTATTTAAATATCTGAATGTAACATGTTCGATTAATTTCACAAGGAAAAAAAATGTTCAAAACTGTGTAAGACTGTCCTATAAAATGAATGACGGTGGGTGAACATAACAAATTAAGTCGGGTATGAATAGCCAATCACGTTGCTCATTTGTAATTTCCTCTGATACCTAAACGAAGTTATCCAGTATTTCACTACATTCGCAGAAATATCAATTGAGCTATCAGGTCCCAACCCATCACAATCTTGGAAATTGTGACACACATAAAAAAACAGGGCAAATATTCATAACAAAATTATAAGGTCCCAACGCAACAACAAGCTTGGAAATAGTGACATACAGAAAAACAGGCAAATATTCATGACAAAGTTATAAGTTTGAGCGATTCTCATTTGCTATTGTATACTACCATCTAATTGGCTACAGTAATAACAATGAACTGATGAAGGCAGCACACAATAGAAGAGCTGCAGCACTAAGTCCACTACAGCTGAAAATTTTTTTATATGAGGAATCCCCAAAGACATTAGATACAGATAACCATCAGTCGGGTTGGGCAGCCTACTAACAAGACTCGAACTTATATACTGCACAAATTGCAAAAGAAAAGACAGTAAACTACATTAACATTAGCAAACCAAAACCTAGCACTAATAACACCCAACTGAAAAGCAAGTGTGAATGCTATATACCATTATATGGTTAGTAATACTTATTGCCCATTTTATGAATTCACGTAGTTTAGGTATGAACTATGGTACATGTTATCATAGAACTCCCAATTCAGTACAAAAACGAGTATGTGTATGAATGGATACAACTGAATCACAAATGAAATGCAGGAAATAGTCTGCAGTGTACAGGGATGAAATTTCGTCAATTATTCTTAAAAATTGCAATCCTTTACTCTTTCCAATTCTAGTTCATCTGACCCAGGAAAGTTTAATAAAGAGCGTAAAATTCGTTACAGACCACCACAAAAAAGAGGCAGTGCTGATAAAGTTGGAAACTACTGACGTTAAGTAGTGTTAAAAAATTATTTTACTCGAGACAACTTTGTCTCAGAAACAGTATACGAGAAATACAAAATTCTTTTAGAAAAGGTTATTCATCATTATCTGCTATACCTCATCCAGTACATCCCGTATCAATAAAATAGAACAAGAAAGAAAGGATTGCATGTACATTTCTATAGTTGATTTGGCACAAGAAAATTCCTGAAAGTTGCACTGGACTTAGTGTGTCTGCTTCACATGTCAATCTCAACCAATCACGCAATGCAATTATGTGTACATGTTTATGGTAACACCTCAGTGTTGTGGCAGCTGTACAGATGACTGCTGTTTTTATCTGCAAACACTTGCACTTCAGAGTGGAATGTTGGAAACAGCACTGCCAGCTGTCAAGGAGCTTCTTTCAACAACTCTGGTATAGGTTTATCACATGAATTTGTTGTAGTTTATCACGAGCTGCTACTTGATAAAAGTGAAACCTCAAAATATCAAAGAAAGTCTTTAACAGAAGATATATTGTATTATACAAACTGGACATAAAGACACTAACATCATTACAATATAGCCTAGAGCTCTAGTCCAGCTGTGGTGAAGTGTAGTGTGCATCAAGAGTCAATCTGGCTCCTGTGAGTGATGTTTTTTGTGTAGCTTTAGACAAGATATCTGTCTCAGGAATATCACATTTACCTTTTATGCCAAAAAATAAGAAAATAAGTTTGCACAATAAGAACATTGTAGTGAGTTATGAGCAAATGTGTATGGTGTAAATTGCACTCATCAATCCATACAAATATCCAAGGGAAGGGCGGGGGATTATATTTTTACGTACATTTATTCGTAAATTTTTCTGCCAACTTCCAGAGAATAAAGTAGAATGAAAACTAAGAGTTGAAAATGACAAGGTATTCTACAAATTACAAGCTATGTTTAACTCAGTATACTTTCCAGCTGCTTGCATGAGGGTCTCCCACATGGATGGACATGTGGCCAGACCACTAGTAGAATACATAACAGCCATGAAAATACACTTATTCATACACCAACTACGCCTGCCGTTAACAACGTATCACAAATAGTTCATAAGTCCACAGGGCAAACCAGCAAACAAAGTGTTTGAATATGGCATGGCACAAGTAAAGATCCTTTGGAGTGCCAGGGGGAGGAGAGAACCAGGAAGACTGACTTCATGTTAGTTGGCAGACACAAGTGTAAGAGACAGCATCTAATTTTCATCCTAATATAGTCATTGTTTGCAAACTTGTGTTCACTATCATAGTGCCAATTGAAGTACTGATATCAGCAAGTACTCCCTATAATTTTATATTGAGTAAATAATTACTTGTAAGAGTTTTGAGAGTTCGTTACTATTGCAGTTCTTAAGGCAATTGTGTGACACACATACTTATCATATTTTCAGACTAATCCTTCACAAATACTGTATTTCTCTGAACTGCAAATTCTCTGAAGTTACTGGAGTGCAAAAATGATATGCTAAGTACAGATGTAAACAAACTGTTATTGTATTTAAATATTTAATATATTTTTATTGCAATTAAATAATTTATGATAACTACTTTAAAATGGTATATACATTTTCTTATTATCACAAAAATCACTGAATTCTGTGGCTTAAACATGGATGATTGTTAGATCTATTGGGGAGGATTGTAGCAAACCAGGTGGTTTCCTTCTCCTTGTTATGTTTGTTTTTATACACCCTCCCCCCCTTCCCTCCCATTTTTTCCCGAATATCTTCAAGATTATCAGATTATTACTTATATGGAATGTGTACAGTACCAAAAATCTTGAATACTACTTCAGGGATTAGCTATCTTGACTTTCATTATCTAGTACATTTATTTAGTTGATCAAAATCTGTTGATGTGACTTAGTTTATCTAGAATAATTAAAATTTTGATACTGAAATATAATCCCATTTTTTGGCAAACTAGACAGTGTAATTCAACAGCAATTATCACCTTACCTGAAAGTTCTCAGTGAAACAAATATTAATCCACTACCCAGTGATTCAGATTCAGAAACAGAAACCTTTAATTGCAATTTGTAGAAATACAGCAAGCAACAACAGATGGGTCAAGTTTTAGTTATTGCAATCTTATAAAAGAAAGGCTATTGGAAGCCATTCGAATCTGTCTGCAGGAGGTTATGTTATGAGCAAGCTCTGTGCCAAAAATTATTGCACAACGTAAGTAAACAAGTTTGCACAAATCAAAGTCGTAAAAAGGTGCGAGTTTCATTTACATTCAGTGACTGTTTTGCAATGATTGGCTGTGGACTTGTAATTAGTCTCACAAATCGTCTTAATTTACAATAATGCAACTGTGACAATAGTATTCGACTGTGAGCTATGTTATTTCTAAATTATACTTACCGTGCATATCATTTTCATTTCAATATTACAACTTGTAAGGACAGTGAAATTAGTGATTGTGTTAATGATTTACTTGCCACACATTAATTAGTGTCAATAAGGAAGCCTTTGTTAGTTTACTGCACTAGAACAATGACATTATAGGACATCAGCAATGTGTGAAGACACAATCTGGTCATAAATCACAGGTGGCATAATCCGTATCACTTCAGGCAGCGGGATTACCTTCATAGTCTCAGATGTTATTAAATTTAGCAAATGTTAAAATTCAGGAGTAAGTAAGAAACATACTTTTTTGGTTTTCTCCAAAAAATTCTTGTCCCGAGGTATAGGCATCCAGACATGACGCTGTGAACACCATTTTGAAGATGCGAATTTCGGATTTTTTTTTTTATGTTATTCTCTAACAGTTCTAGATATTTTGTTAGAGTTTTTTTTATTTGATAGATAATTGCTTTATGATTACAATGATATCCTCCATTTGGACATATCTGTCCAAGTTTTTGTATTGTCAACTTATAATTTTTTTTAAATTTACGGATTTTTTTTATTTTTTCCAAAAATGCCACTCCAGAAAAGCGATTTTTTTCCTGTTGATTAGTACCATGTATTACTATATTCTCTGTAAAAGAGAGCATCTACTTTTAAGCTGGACAGGTTTTATTTTAGAAAATCATCTTTTCTAACTTTCAAGGCTAATGTATGTCTTCACTGAAGCTGTTTCTTACGAATTTCTTTGTTACAATGTTTATTTCTATTGCCTTTGTTACAGTTATTTCTTTTCACTTACATAGTTGGAGGAATTACTTTTTACTTCCATTGTTGGAGTAATTTCTTTCACTTTCATTGTTGCTGATATTCTTACACTTTGTTGTAGTTTGTTGTCACCTTCTTTGTCATGGTTGTTCATTGCAGGTTTCTGTATTGTAGTTGTTCAGTGCTAATTTGTTTACTGAAGAGACTTCTAAGAAATCTGAGACCATCCAGTGAGTTCCATGTTTTCACGAGGAATTTGCCAGTTGACACAGCAGCAGTGTGTTTTGTGAACAGGACTGTTTGAAATGTCTTCTGACTGGGACCACAGGTGAGTGAAGTGTGCTGACTATTTGCATATCAATAATAGAGTGAAAATAAAAAAGAGAGAGAGACTTTGTTCAGGTTGGGAATAAGTGTTCTCATTTGAAGACTGTTTCAAAATGAGGATGTTTCCAGTGAAGACTTTTTGTATTTTAAATGTTTTGACAGAACAACAATGATACTATCTGAACTAGGCAAAGCCTTCCATGTTGCAGATTTTGCATCAATAGAGGAAGAATTAAATGCCCTGAATCAGTCAACTACAGAAGTAGGTATAAGTCCTGTTAAGAAACCATGGTCAGTGAAGTCAAGTCATAAGCTCTATACATCAAGAAAGCACACAGAAAATAACTAAAGCTACGCATGAATACCCTACAGCAAAACTGACCACTCTCTTCAAAGTAGAAATTCCATCATCAGAAGAAAATGAACCAAAGCACTCTTGCAAGGAATTTTTCACAAATAACAATTGAGCTGTTGTGCATCCTGCAGTGAAATGGTGCAAGTTTTAGCTATTATTCCAGATACATTTTCAAAGAAAACAAACCACATTCCATCAGTATCAAAGTGCATGGTAAACAAATCAAGAATTGTGAGATCTGTAGAAGCAGCTCAAGTTCAAATAGTGCAGTCATTTTATCTGGAAGATAAATGGGACTGTTCTTGCCAGATTGCCAAGAAAAAAAGACACTATAACTGTAACAGCTGAAGGTCAAGAAGTTGTGAAAGAGAAGAGGTACATTACTCACAGTATTAAAGAAACCTTTGCAATTTATAGGAGCAAATGGTTCAAATGGCTCTGAGCACTATGGGATTTAACATCTGAGGTCATCAGTCACCTAGACTTAGAACTACTTAAACCTAACTAACCTAAGGACATCACACACATCCATGCCCGAGGCAGGATTCGAACCTGCGACCGTAGCAGCAGCGCGGTTCCCAACTGAAGCACCTAGAACCACTCGGGCGCAACGGCTGCCTTATAGGAGCAACTATACAACTTCACATATTGGAAAAATCAAAATTTTATGCACTACAACCAAAGTGGGTAGTTCCACACCCACCTAGAGATGTCTGTTTCTGTGTGTACTGTGCAAATTTTGAACTTTGTGTGATAACTTTGAAGAACTTACTAGAGCATGTGACATGTGACACCTTGGTTGGGGGCATGAAGTCATTAGCAGTCTGTGACAAGGCGAGAGACTTGTTTGTTTCGAGAATGTGGTTACTGCCATGAAAAGGGAGGACTGTCTTTACAGACACTTCACCTGGAAGATGTAGCAGATAACTCTGCAGGAATTACGTCTGCGACACAGCATCTGAAGAAACTGCAACAACACACTGCTGAAGTGGAAGAGTGTGTAGAAGCTGAAGAACTATGTCTAGTGCTTCCGAGATTTTGCTAAGAACTGGTCTGTAATTCTCCCACAAGAGGTACAAGTGTATCAGAGTAATGACCAGGTTTCAGTTTTTACAAGAGTGACATTTTCAAAACAAAACCACAAGTGTTGCAGTTATAAGTGATGACATAGGACGTAACTCAGCACATACGTTTTGCTAGCAATGCGCAAAATTCTTCAACTGCAAACAGGGGCAGAGAAGATCATCATTATTTCTGATCGTGCTTCTAGCCATTTTAAAACTTGTTACCAGCTGTTTGAATTGCGTAAGTTGCTTGTGTCAACTGACTGGGTATACAGTGCAACTGGTCACAGGAAGGGACCTTGTAATGGTGTAGGAGGCCTGCTGAAGCACCATCCTACAAAACAATCTTTCTAAACCAAATATAGCTGCAATTCAGAATGCTGATGATTTTACGAGAGTTGTGAAATCTTCCATCCACATACCTGATTCTTTTGTCCAAAGAGGAAATCGAAGAATTCCATGAATAGAAAAAAGAAGAATGATCTAAACAAATAACTCCTGTGAAGGGAATTCAGTACACACATTTTTGGACTCAAAATGATGGGGGAACTCTTATTGCATGCACTTTAAAGAGCAACAAAGAAGAAATTTCATTCTTTTGGCCAACACCCAGGAAACAGCAGAATAATATTCAGACTCACAACCTGAGAAGGAGGATGTTTGAGGTGCGTGTGTATGACTGTGACTGGTGGATTGCAGAGATTATAGACACCAATTATGCATTAAACGAAATTGTAATGAACATTATGCTACCACATGGGACCGCTGCTGAATATAGGTTTCCAGCTGAAGGACAGCAAGAACACCAACAGTGCTCACTTCCTGTTCACAATGGTTTGAAGATTGTCAGTTCTTTAGGGCCTATTGGTTCAACAAGAAGGCTTCACTCTATATCAAAGAAAGATAGTGAAGCAGTGGAACACATTTTTAGTTCATTGACTGGCTAATTTCAATACAAAACAGAGTGACCAGAAGTTGGATAAATCGAAAGTCTTTGGACCTCTAACATACATTTTGGAACCATTAAAACGTTTGAAAATGAGTCTCTTACTCATCTTTCAACACTAAAATTATGTTAAATGTTACAATAGTAACAAACCCATAGCCCCGGAACAAACTTCTCAATTCATGATTGCTCTCAAGCCTATGCAGTATAAATATTTTAAAAATGGATGTTCATGAGAGAGAAATTACTTACACTGCCATCAATAGTATTTTCTACATCTATAGAATTTGTTTTAAAATGCAATCAACATAATAGTTTAAACAAAGATGTACACTTTTATAACAGCAGGAAGTATAGTGATTAGCAAAGTCTAATATACAACACAATCCTTCGTGTACAGGTACGCAATAATTTAACAAGCTCCCAAAAGTACCATATCTCAATATGGTTACACGAAAATTGCTTTTATGGATTATCTCACTAATTTAGAATTTGCAGCTCTTGCATTCTTCATTTGCAGTGTATGTCACAAATAAATGTTTTAGAGCATTAAAGAATACTTAACACAGGAATGGATCACCTTCAATTGCACCATATTAATTATAAGTAACTTGATATATTGCGCCAGTACAATAGTTCCCTGAAGGTACCGGTATGGTATGAATTTTAACACACATACACAATCTGGAGGAAACTGTTATTTCACTATGGAGAATAAATAACTAGGCTATATGTATTTATGCTTGTTTATGCACTTATATGTACCAAATTTTCTTTTTCCATTGCTGATATATCAAGTTATATAATGATCCATGGCCAGCTATATTAATTCCTAAAGTAAAAGTCGTGAGGTACATTAGATTGTTACTAATGTCGATAATTCGTTTTGTTATGATGAACAATGTGATCATGGAGAACCTGAGCTAGCATCTTTCTTGTCAATTTATAAAAAAAGGTTAAATTCGGTAAACGCAAGCGCAAATAGCTGACTGCAACTTCATAACAGTTTCTAATAGCTGCCTCACATGGTATAGCTTCATTTACTTCATAACTCCCTACAGGAAACAAAAAAACTGCATGAATAAATAAATACATGTAAGAATCTCTTTAGAATGTTGACTGGGAACTACGTTCAAGCCACTTCTTCCATTTAAAGGATTGGGGGGGGGGGGGGGCGGCGGGGGGCTTGCACATGGAATTATAGAAGCGCAGTGGCCAGAAATCCGACTCCATCTATTGCAGTATGAAGCTACGTACATGACCTCTCTTCAGCAGAGTAACATGCGTAGCCTGAAGATGCGTATGTTGAATGGCTATATCTCATCCATAATCAAAACATATTCGTGTGGTAGGTGGCCCGTAAATACAAGTAAATAAGCCTTAAACGCCAATACAACTCATGACCTTTTCCTTAATTTGTAAGCATACTATACGCACAATATAACTTCGGACTCTTTGCTGTGGTTGCTCGTAGCGTTAAAACACGATCATCGCTTACACTTTGACGCATGTACAGTTTCCTACTTTCCTGGTTAATGTTGGCAACGGACGGAAACAATCCGAAACTGCACGAACTCGTTCGAATTTCGCCGATTCCTCCGCGCCAAAACTTAGAAAAAAAAAAGCCTCACCCCCAAGGTCAAGGATACTCACCTATATTTACTGCAGTTATCTTCAAGAGTCCTGATAACATAACTTTCGTAAAATATCAAAGACAAAAAACCTACTTTTAAGCCATAAATCGTATATATTAATAACATATACAAAATAAATCATGATTTGTCACTTAAAATGTAACCTATTTTTACCGTTAGCATTTCCATACCGATGGGTTGATCAACTAATCAAAAGCCACTAAAGAGGCCAAAGTCTTCAATAAAACAACTGATATGTAGACCAAACATCAGCTAATAAGCAGGCAGCATACATAACAAAATAATTAATAAACGAACCCATCGCATAATTATTTTAGCTCCAGTATAGCTGATATTTTTGTAAGTTATTTGACACGAGTTCCCGAGCTAGGTCAGGTCCTTTTTGGGAATATATAATGTATTTTAGTGGTGTTTGTGCTCCGTTGATGCAATCTGTTGGAACGTGACGATGATTCCCCATCATTCGCCTTATACAGTCGTAATTTGTCGCAGTTGCAAGAAATTTCATATATAATCGTCACGCGTTGAAACTGGTCGCATACAGATTCATCATATCTAATCGCGGCTGTAAGTGGTATCACAAGACAGTGATAACGTATATGAATACGCAATACACCTTACCATTTGCGGATACAGTATTACGTTTAAAATGTTCGCTTAGTTGACCTAAGTTTTGTGTTTCACTGGCCTGTCAAATAACACAACAATAATGTCACCCTAGTACAAAGTGCAGCAATGCTAGTATAAAAATTTTATAATTAATTACAAAGCGCACACACACACAGATTCCCAGCGCACAGTAGTGTCCCTATTCAGTTCCAGATTTACGTGCACTGGAAAACATTTAAAAGGCACCGGGAATAAAGTAAGTGATTGTCAACCTCACGTTCAGCATAACCTAAATGCATCAACACCGTCTAGCCGATGTTTCAATCAAGCAATTACTTAGAACATAATCGAACGTCAATTCAGTAGTTACATATTTAAACGAATGCTGAGAAAATCACGGTCAGCATTGGCTATGACATTCGAGGGTTAGCACAAAGACGTCAAAAACTGAAGAAGCTCGAGTTTAGCAAATGAATACACAGTCAAAATTAGGCATCTGAGGCGACAGTATTAACTGTTCATGGGAACAGAGACAAACGATGGGCTTTTTCACATTGCAGAGCATACGAACTCAAATGACATGCCATTAAAAAAAGAATAACATTTCCAACCATTTATCACACCAACCTGACATTTATAATAATTGTCTTACCTTCAAGGTCGAACACCACCACATTCACCTCAGCAACACTGCTGACGTTATCCTAACTACACTTTCGGATATATCTGATAATCCCCGTCAACAGTGGTAGCAACCTGCAACATGAAAATTCCCTGCTAATGTTATTAATTATACCACACTTGTTCGAAAAATAAAGCAAACTTACCATTATTCCGCCAATGTGCTCTCCTATGCGCCCTAACAATGGAATATATCATATAGTAGTCCTATATAAATCTATTAGTGCTTCTTTCAATTTATTGCACAAAAATTTCTCGTTTGCAGTCGCATTACTCATTAAAAAGTAAAAACTATGTAAGAAGTAAATCGCGTGCGCTGATTTAAATTTGTTTACCATGAACACGAATAAACTTTGAATTTGTATTTCATATAAATGATTGTCTTTCGAAGAACTTATTGCTTGTAAACGGAAATTAACGAGGTTTGATTTTCGTTAAGTTTTTTAAGGTCATTCAGCGTTAAAAGTCGCGACTGATAGGCCTAATTTATTTAGGTATATCAGTGGAGTATAAATGCAGCTGTAACAGGTCACTACAACAATATATAAAAACACATATATCGTAATAATTACTGAGAGTAGTGCGGTCATGGGTGTCGAATGCGCTTGCTGCCAGAGAGTAGTTAAAATTTTAAATGATTTCTTTGGGGCGATTACAGTTGGAAAGAAGAAGCGATTTCTTGAATAGAATAGAACAGAAACTTTATTGTGACATAACATGTCATATACAACAAGATGATTGGTCATAGGTGATCATCAGTTTAAAGCTACTTCCTAATTGTAAGTAAACAGAATAATTACAGTATTTTATAATTTAAGTACCACAAAATTATTTAAAATAATCATGTTGGAAATAAAGTAAAATTAGCAATAAGTATTTACTTAAAGTACTTTTTTAGCACGACAGAATAAAATTTAACATCAGCCACAGTTACTTGTGACAGTCACTCATAATATTTACTTGCAAGGTATTTTTTTAAATGATGTCCAAATTCTGGTTCATAATTTTTAAATTTGTCACAGACTTTATTTTCCAGCCTCATATCCATATAGTAAGATGTCTTATCCAGCAGTTTTAGTCTATGAGTTGGTAACTTGTACTGATATTTGTTTCTTGTTTCATAATCATGCTTAAACAGGTTATCCTCAAAAAGTTGTGGGTTTTGTTTAGAAAACTTAATTGTTTCATAGAGATAGAGGCCAGGAACAGTTATAAGATCAAGGGTCTGCACGATTGTCTTTTTTCAGCACCTGCCATGGCTCTAATGATTTTTTCTGTAGCCTAAAGACTCTGTAATTTTGTTTTCTCTGTTTCCCAAAAAATTATACCATATGTAATCGCAGGTACAAAATATGCATGATATATAACTTTTTTGGCTGGTGTTTCTATTATACTGCTTATAACATTCGTTGCAAATATTAGATTATTTAGACGATGACACATGGCAAATACATGGTCTGTCCAAGATAAAGTCTTGTTCAGCATTACACCTAGAAATCTGGTACAGTTTGTGATGGCAAGGTGATTGTCCTCATATGGTATTTCTAGTATATCTCGTACAGTTTGCTTTGTGGTAAAGTGAATGATTTGTGTCTTTGTGAGATTTAATTTCAGACCAAGACGAAAGACCAGACGAATTATATGCAAATCAAAACACAGCTAAAAGTGCGTCCATAATTACGGCGAGAAGGTAGGAACGAAATTTTCCAAAGTAAACATACACTCAGATAGCCATGGGCGTGGACTCGCAAAAATTTTACGCTATGGACATGGTACAAACGCTTCAGTGCCATACTGGATACCAATTAGTGTAAAACAATGATCATCATTGGAATCCCGCTTAGACCTCATAAACGATTCGTGCGTAAATAAAGAACTCATGAAAGCCTACAACCAGTTCGAGAACATATGCAAAATATCTGAAAATGCTCAATTTCTACCTGTTAACTACCTAGAGAGAGAGACAGTTTTGCAAAACATGGTATGCACTTAAATGGGAAGCGAAAGAGTCTTCTCAGCTCTAAAATTATGGAGATGTTGATGGCAACAGCAGAACCAAGATTACCATGCCAGCCACAAATAATAGTACAGCAACCACCACCAACTATTAGCAGTGAAACCATCAAAAACTACAGCAACAAAAAAAAAACTATCAATATCAGAAATAAAACCACCATCATCAGCTGACATAGCACAGCCCTCACCAGTGGCACAAAAACCAGCATCGACTGAAGCAAGACAATCCTCATCTCAATCAACAGCAGAACCACCATCATTAGAAACAACAACAGAGCCAAATGGTGGCAGCATCAGCATTGACAGAATCAGGATTATCATTATCACATGAACAAGCAACAACAGAAGAACCAACAACAACAGCAGAAGAATCAATAGGAGCCACTCATAACAAGAGAAAAACTTCACCACCATGCCATCTTGTAGATTACATTAAGATGAGTAATCTACAAAAAGTTGTGTCTGGCCAGTTTAGAGTAGATAATTTTGATGACATCTCATCTAGAGTAGCAAATAATGACTGTATTGTGCATTTGAATATTGAAGGTTTATCAAGTAATCTGGTCAGTAAGCTTCATGACTTAGAAATATTTCTGGAGAGAACGAAATGGTTTGTAAAGGTTATGCTTAAGTGAACATTGGCTTAGAGATGAAAATATAAATTTATTGAACAAACTAACAGATTATGAGGTAGCAGCTAGCTTCTGCAGAGACAATGGGTATGGTGGTTCATGTATTCTGGTTCACTCATCAGTGAAATACCAAATTAAGCAAAATTTCAATAATTTAAATGAAGAACACACATTTGAGAGTTACTGCATAGAACTTAAGGACTATAACAAGCTGATATTCAGCACTCAGTGTTCTGCAGTTTTCTGGCCAAACTTTAAAATTTACTCCACCAACTCAAAACTGAAAAGATATGTAAAAAAAAAAAATTGTTGTTTGTGCTGATTTTAATACAGATATGAGAAAAGATGACAAATTTGCCTTTAAGATGAAGGAGCTATTGTCCACACATGGCTATATTCTAAATTTTGCAGAAATGACAATGGTAACTGGTTCGTCGGCACTCTGCATAGATAACATTGCTAGTAGGTTAAACTACAGAGTAACAGAAAAATGCATAGTAAGCTTAAAGATCTCAGACCACAGTGCTCTATTAGTGCCATTACCCTGCGTTAGCCCGAAGCACACAAACAAGAAAAATCAGAAATTTTAGACTAGAAAATATAGAAATGTTCGTCAATAAAATCAGCCTCATCTCATGGGCATTTACTGCTAAGTCCTCCGTAAATGAAAATTTCAATAAGTTTCTGGAGGCCTTGTTGATAATGTTCAATAAATGCTTTCCTTTTATAACTATAAAAACTGACACACTTAAGAAGGGTTCATGGATAAGAAGGTGTATTCAGATTTCGAGCATGAGGAAAAGAACTTTATTTGGAGGGAAAGTCAATCAACACCCAAAATTCTTAAATTATGTAAAGCAATATAAGAAAATCTTTGATAAAGTTGTCAGACAAGCGAAAAAATTGGAGAATAATAATTACATTTCAAACGCTAAATATTAGTCTAAAGCAATATGGACCATTGTAAAGAATGAAATAGATATCAAAAAAGGCAGACAATGGAAACTTAACTGGTGGTTGAAGGTGAGACTTTTTGGGACACTACACAAATCTGTGAAGTGTTTAACAGCCACTTCATAAACCACATAAAACACATGAACTTCCACCACCAAACGTGTACCTTGTTTCCAGTTTATGTAATCCCACTAAATTTAAATTCACCCATATATCCTATTATCAAGTAGCTGATATCATGAAGTCCTTGAAGAATTTAAATTCTGTAGGATGGGATGAAATTCCTACAAAAATAATAAAGGTAGTCACACATAGTATTGCACATCCATTGTCCCTTATAATGAATCAATATTTCGAGGAAGGATGTTTTCCCGATAGACTGAAGTATGCTGAAATATGACCCATTTACAAAAACAGGCAGACATGATGCCATGAGTAATTGTTGACCAATCTCATTGTTATCAATGCTTTCCAAAATATTTGAAAACGCTGCATGTAACCAGATAGTTAACTATAATGATCTGCATAATATTATTCAGAACAATTAGCATGGTTTTCAAAGAAGACACTGCACTGTGCAATCCATTAATGAACTTATTACAAAAATTAGTAGTAGCCTAGATAAAAATATGAATGTATCGGGCATCTTTTGTGATCTAAGTAAAGTCTTTGACACAGTAGATCACAAACTACTACTTCGCAAGCTACAAGCATGTGGTTTTAGTGAAAATTCGCTGAGATGAATGTCATCTTATCTATGAAACCGTAAACAAAGAATAGTAGTAGAAGAAACTGGTAAGAAATTCTTCTCAAGTGGAAAAAGACAGAACAAGATGTGCCACAAAGATCTATCCTTGGGCCAATACTGTTCTTGTAATATATAAATGACTTGCAGACTAACATAAATTCAGACACTATTCTTTATGCAGGTCACTCTACAGCAATAGTCTGTTGCAAGAAAACTTAAAATTTGATTAGTCATCTTCAGCTGAAATTGAGGCCTGAGTGAGATATAATGGCCTGAAATTAAATCTAACAAAGACAGAAGTCATTCATTTGAGCATGAGGGAAAGAGAATTTTCCTTGGAGGCGAAAGTCAATAGAGACCCAAAATTCTTAAATTATGTAAAGCAATATAAGAAAATATTTGATAAAGTTGTCAGACACGCAAAAAATTTGGAGAATAATAATTACATTTCAAACGCTAAATATAAGTCTAAAGCAATATGGACCATTGCAAAGAATGAAATAGGTATCAAAAAAGGCAGAGAACGGAAACTTAACTGGTATTTGAAGGTGAGACTGTTTGGGACACTACACAAATCTGTGAAGCGTTTAACAGCCACTTCATAAATTACATAAAACATTCACTTTACCACAAAACAAGCTGTACATGATATACTAGAAATACCATATGAGGACAATCACCTTGCCATCACAAACTGTACCAAATTTCTAGGTGTAATGCTGAACAAGAATTTATCATGGACAGACCATGTAGATGCCATGTGTCACTGTCTACGTAGTCTAATATTTTCAATGAATGTTATAAGCATTACAATAGAAACACCAGCCAAAAAAGTTTTATATCATGCATATTTTGTATCTGTGATTATATATGGTATAATTTTTTGGGGAACAGAGAAAAGAAAATTACAGAGAGTCATTAGACTAGAGAAAAACATCATTAGAGCCATGGCATGTGCAGGCCTCTGTTCAAGGCCCTTGATCTTATAACTGTTCCCGGTCTCTATATCTATGAGACAATTAAGTTTTCTAAACAAAACCCACAACTTTTTTTGGGATAACCTGTTTAAGCATGATTATGAAACAAGAAACTAATGTCAGTACAAGTTACCAACTCATAAACTAAAATTGCTGGAGAAGACATCTTACTACATGGGTATGAGGCTGGGAAATAAAGTCTGTGAAAAATTTTAAAATTATGAACCAGAAGAATTTGGACATTATTTAAAAAAAATACCTTGCAAGTAAATATTATGACTGACTGTCACAAGTAACTGTACATTATGTTACATTTTATTCTGTCATGCTAAAAAAAGTATTTTAAGTAAATAATTATTCTTAATTCTACTTTGTTTCCAACATGATTATTTTAAACAATTTTGTGGTACTTAAATTACCAAATACTGTAATTATTCTATATACTTACAATTAGAAAGTAGCTTTAAACTGACAAATCACCTATGTCCCAATCGTCTGACTGTATATGACATGTTATGTGACAATAAAGTTTCTATTCCATTCTATTCACCCAAACCTCAATTTCAGTCAGATACTGCTGAAGATGACTAATTAAATTTTCACTTTCCTTGCAACAGACTATTGCTGTAGAGTCACCCGCATAAAGAATAGTGTCTCAATTTATGTTAGTCAGCAGATCATTTATAAAATACAAGAATAATATTGGCCCAAGGATAGATCCTTGTGGCACACCTTGTTCTGTCTTTTTCTAACTTGAGAAGAATCTCTTACCAGTTTCTTCTGTTACAATTCTTTGTTTCCTGTTTAATAGTTAAGATGACATCCATCTCAGTGAATTTTCACTAAAACCATATGCTTGTTGCTTGCGAAGCAGTAGTTTGTGATCTACTGTGTCAATTCATATTTTTATCTAGGTTACTACTAATTTTTGTAATAAGTTCATTCATGGCTTGCACAGTGCAGTGTTCTCTTTGGAAACCATGCTGATTGTTCTGGATAATATTATGAAGACTATTATAGTTAACTATCTGGTTAAGTGCAGCTCTTTCAAATATTTTGGAAAATATTGATAACAATCAGATTGGTTGATAATTACTCATTTCATCATGTCTGCCTTTTTTTGTAAATGGGTTGTATTTCAGCATATTTCATTCTATCAGGAATACATTCTTCCTTGTGAGGTCATTGATCTCATCGGATTAGAGAAGGATGGGGATGGAAGTCAGCCATGCCCTTTCAAAGGAACCATCCAGGAATTTGCCTGAAGTGATTTTGGGAAATCATGGAAAACCTAAATCAAGATGGCTGGGCATGGACTTGACAATAGTCCTCCTGTATGTGAGTCCAGGGAAGAGGACCAAGTATTGATGATAGAGCAGGCAATAGCTTGTCAAAAATGGTAAACAGAGTATTGGAAGTCACCTGAGAAGTTAGGTGCAGCAACTTTACATTCACATGAGGATCGTATGTGGATTCTGCAGTGGCATAGTCAACCCTTGATGGACAAGGCAGTCAGGTGAATTAATCAGAAACTGAACAGCTTACTGCTGACATCAGGCGTAGTTGACATTGGTGATGTGCCAGTTGCTGCCATGGTAGATGGAATACACAAGAGATGGCCCACACTTTGTCATATCCGTAGGTAAAAGGCAACTTCTGTAAACAATATCGAAAGTTAATTAAAGGCAGAATTTTGCTGCAGCAGAGGCCACAAGAGTCACACATGTAGAGCTGGCTCACAGCAGATGCAACCACAGGGATGATACACCAGGTCAGAGGATGATGAGGTAGCCCTGGGAAAACAAGCTATTTGTCACACTTTATGAGGTGAAGTCCTTAGACAGGAAAGGGATGAATAATATGACAGAATTAATGAAGCAACACCCTTAGACAGTAGGGGATGAATAAGGTGACAGGATTAATGAAGCAAAGGTCTTGGACAGTAAGGAGACAAAATTAATGGGCCAATGCCCATAGGCAATAATTCTGAGAAAGAGAGCACAAGCTGTAAGAGAAAAGGGAGAGAGGTTTGTGGTTGTGACTATCTTATGTTATGAGATGCTAATTAAAGTCTTAGAACGTATTTGGTAGCCATGCAGGGAATGACTTCCTATCCCCTCCACACAGCCTCTGAAAGATTTCTGAAGAATAATTAACCAAGTCAACCAATATGGTGATGTGAAGACTTCAATGCTATGACATGCCAGGGGATACTGGGGTCAAAGCAGTAGTCGGACAAAATGAGAGGGTCCAGGGGACAGTGTTGCTTCTTCTAACAATTCTGTGCATGAATCTAAGATCAATAGAGCCATGCAGCTATCTATCTGCTTACCGGTGACTTCAGCCTAACACACTGTCTGCCTTTGTCCTCAACTGCTTCTCACGTCTAACCCATACAGTTACATGTCAGAAGAAGTCACAGACAGGCAGACAGAGTGTTGGACTGAAGTCACTGGGAAGTGGATAGATAGCTGCATGGCTCTGTTGATCTTAGATTAATGAGAAGAATTGTTAAAAGAAGGAACAGTGATAAATAGTCACTGTCTCTTTTAATATTCCTCTCGGGTGTGCAGCCGAGAAGAATATTATCAATTATTATGCCGGGAAAGCCTTCGGAGCCAAGTCAATGTCTCTGTGTAATACTTGAGTTTAGTGTGAAGGCACCTCAGTTGGAGAAGTCAATCTGTAACTTGAGATTCAGAATAAACTTAAAGGTTGGTTGTACCTTTTGAGTACGTATTCTCCTCATCATCCTCTACTCAACTACACACATCTTAGGGAATTTACATCAGACCATCAAGTCTCATTCTTACATAGGTCAACTGACTGGATTCCCTTGAACATGAACCACTGTTGCGAGGTCTCTTGCTAAACCCATGCTCAGGATGCGATAAATAAATTTGGAGCAGGAGGTGTAGGGTAATCATGGTTTTCTTGCTGGTGGTCATGGTATGTTGGTATCATGTAAGTGTGTGATTAGGAACTGGTAGGTTTGCTACACCTATATCAGCACCTGTAGAAAGTTGTGGAAACTTGCAATTTTCTGAATTTGATGGGTGATAGGACAACAGAGACCTATAACTGTAGCAGAAGTCGGTGCAGGTAGGTACCATTCTGAGGAGGCAGCCAAGACATCTTCTGGCTGAGCAGAGCAGTGTGTTGAAAGCAATCAGTACAGAGAGCAGCAGACGGTGAGCATCATCAAAGATGGAGACAGGTGGATGCCCCAGGGTTTGAAACCAGGGGCCAGACTTCACAGCAGCAGCAACTGCAGCAGCAACAAGCTGTGGGGTCGCCATAGTTCTAGCGGTACAGGATCTGACACTTTGCAGCCAGATGTCATGAGGATCAACAGTGGGGGCCCAAATTTTGCAGAATTGGCAACAAGAAAGTGTCAGTGCAGTCCAACAGGTACAGCAGCAGATGCATTGCAACACGCAGCAGCACAGCTCAGTGTGACTCGTCCCAATGTAGCACAGCTACAAGGTAAATTAAGCATGTAACTTGTTAGAATACTTTGTATAGATTAACTGGTCTGGCTACTTCTAATTGGTAACCGGCAGAATAAGTACTAAGGAAGCTTTGTGTATCATAGGTAACTCCTTTGATGGTAATAAGGGGGGCCTGAGGAAAGTTATCAAAAGTGTTGATCATGCTTTTGAGCTATTAAAGCATGAAGAACATGAAATGTTGTTTAAATTTGTAAAAGCAAAAATTAGTGCAGAAGCGACAGCAAGGCAAGGGCGGGGGGAACCAATTGAAACATGGGCAGACAGGATTGATGAAATGTAAAGGGACTTTAGAAAAGCTTTTGGTAGGGTGGCCAGCAGGGAAAGTCAAAAGGAAACAACTAAATTAACTGAATCTATAGGTAGGGCATACTTTATACAAGGGCTAAGTAGTGAAAGAATACAGACAACTGTGTGTAACCAAGATGATGAAATTAGGCTATTAGTAGTAGAAGAACATACTCTACAAGAAGAGAGCAAGTTATCCCTAATGAGGGATGAGGGAGTAATTCCAGAAATATGACTTGGACCTGTGAATGAGATGGTAAAACTGTCTAGATATGTAAAAGATCTAAAGCGCTTTACATATGGGATGCAAGAACACACTGCTGGTAAGTACAGATGGAACTAGCCACAGGGCAGAGTCTGAGTAATGACAGCCAAAGAGTTTACGGATGTTTGTTATCAGTGTGACAAGAAAGGCCACACAGATGTGGACTGTAGAGCTCAGTTAAAGGAAGTGAATGACATTGATCCATTTATAGGGAACTATAGGAAGACCAACCAGTTATACATAGGGAGATGCTCCAAGTGTAGTCAGCTGAATCACAATAGACTGTGTATGAGAATAAAACACATAATGTGCTTTAAATGCAAGCAAATGGGCCATTATGCCAGGGACTATCATGTACGTGCATGGCATGCACTGAGAAAATACAGAATGCCAGTGGCAAGTAAAAATGGGAAAATTCAGGGCATCTAAGAGGTGACAACACCATGCAGTCAGGCATTTGTCACATTAAATAAGCCAACAGTTTGGCTGATAGATTGTGCCACAGAAAACAATGTATTAGTGTTACATTGAGTGGAATTAAGGAAGAAACTGATGTTATTGGTAGACACAGGGGCGCAGTTCTGCCGGCTAGTTGTTAAGTTACAATAAATGAAACAGAAAGCCTTTGGCTGAAAGATGTCACCATCAAAGCAGTGTGGACAATAGGTATAATGGAAATACACCTTAGTGCAGAAGGTGCCAGAGAAGTCAAGCACAAGATTAATTTGTATGGATCAAGGTTAGACACCTCCCCCCATTAACCATGGACCTTGCCGTTGCTGGGGAGGCTTGCGTGCCACAACGATACAGATAGCCGTACCGTAGGTGCAACCACAACGGAGGGGTATTTGTTGAGAGGCCACACAAACGTGTGGTTCCTGAAGAGGGGCAGCAGCCTTTTCAGTAGTTGCAGGGGCAACAGTCTGGATGATTGACTGATCTGGCCTTGTAACACTAACCAAAACGGCCTTGCTGTTGTGGTACTGCGAACGGCTGAAAACAAGGGGAAACTACAGCCGTAATTTTTCCCGAGGGCATCCAGCTTTACTGTATGGTTAAATGATGATGGCGTCCTCTTGGGTAAAATATTCTGGAGGTAAAATAGTCCCCCATTCGGATCTCCGGGCGGGGACTACTAAAGAGGACATCATTATCAGGAGAAAGAAAACTGGCGTTCTACGGATTGGAGGGTGGAATGTCAGATCCCTTAATTGGGCAGGTAGGTTAGAAAATGTAAAAAGGTAAATGGATAGGTTAAAGTTAGATATAGTTGGAATTAGTGAGGTCCAGTGGCAGGAGAAACAAGACTTCTGGTCAGGTGAATACAGGGTTATAAATACAAAATCAAATAGGGGTAATGCAGGAGTAGGTTTAATAATGAATAACAAAATAGGAGTGTGGGTAAGCTACTACAAACAGCATAGTGAACGTATTATAGTGGCCAAGATAGACACGAAGCCCATGCCTATTACAGTAGTACAAGTTTATATGCCATCTAGCTCTGCAGATGACGAAGAAATTGAAGAAATGTATGATGAGATAAAAGAAATTATTCAGGTAGTGAAGGGATACGAAAATTTAATAGTCATGGGTGACTGGAATTCGACAGTAGGAAAAGGGAGAGAAGGAAACATAGTAGGTGAATATGGATTGGGGCTAAGAAATGAAAGAGGAAGCCATCTATTAGAATTTTGCACAGAGCATAACTTAATCATAGGTAACACTTGGTTCAAGAATCATAAAAGAAGGTTCTATACATGGAAGAATCCTGGAGACACTAAAAGTTATCAGATAGATTATATAATGGTAAGACAGAGATTTAGGAACCAGGTTTTAAATTGTAGGACATTTCCAGGGGCAGATGCGAACTCTGACCACAATCTATTGGTTATGAACTGTAGATTAAAACTGAAGAAACTGCAAAAAGGTGGGAATTTAAGGAGATGGGACCTGGATAAACTGACTAAACCAGAGGTTGTACAGAGTTTCAGGGACAGCATTAGTGAACAATTGACAGGAATGGGGGAAAGAAATACAGTAGAAGACGAATGGGTAGCTCTGAGGGATGAAGTAGTGAAGACAGCAGAGGATCAAGTAGGTAAAAAGACGAGGGCTAGTAGAAATCATTGGGTAACAGAAGAAATATTGAATTTAATTGATGAACAGAGAAAATATAAAAATGCAGTAAATGAAGCAGGCAAAAAGGAATACAAACGTCTCAAAAATGAGATTGACAGGAAGTGGAAAATGGCTAAGCAGGGATGGCTAGAGGACAAATGTAAGGATTTAGAGGCTTATCTCACGAGGGGTAAGATAGATACAGCCTACAGGAAAATTAAAGAGACCTTTGGAGAAAAGGGAGCCACTTGTATGAATATCAAGAGCTCAGATGGAAACTCAGTTCTAAGCAAAGAGGGAAAAGCAGAAAGGTGGAAGGAGTATATAGAGGGTCTATACAAGAGCGATGTACTTGAGGGCAATATTATGGAAATGGAAGAGGATGTAGATGAAGATGAAATGGGAGATACGATACTGTGTGTGACAGAGCACTGAAAGACCTGATCGGAACAAGTCCCCGGGAGGAGACAACATTCCATTAGAACTACTGACGGCCTTGGAAGAGCCAGTCCTGACAAAACTCTACCACCTGGTGAGCAAGATGTACGAGACGGGCGAAATACCCTCAGACTTCAAGAAGAATATAATAATTCCAATCCCAAAGAAAGCAGATGTTGACAGATGTGAAAATTACCGAACTATCAGTTTAATAAGCCACAGCTGCAAAATACTGAGGCAAATTATTTACAGACGAATGAAAAAAACTGGTAGAAGCCGACCTCGGGGAAGATTAGTTTGGATTCCGTAGAAATGTTGGAACACGTGAGGCAATACTGACCTTACAACTTATCTTAGAAGAAAGATTAAGGAAAGGCAAACCTACGTTCCTAGCATTTGTAGACTTAGAGAAAGCTTTTGACAATGTTGACTGGAATACTCTCTTTCAAATTCTAAAGGTGGCAGGGGTAAAATACAGGGAGCGAAAGGCTATTTACAATTTGTACAGAAACCAGATGGCAGTTATAAGAGTCGAGGGGCATGAAAGGGAAGCAGTGGTTGCGAAGGGAATGAGACAAGGTTGTAGCCTCTCCCCGATGTTATTCAATCTGTATATTGAGCAAGCAGTAAAGGAAACAAAAGAAAAATTTGGAGTAGGTATTAAAATCCAGAGAGAAGAAATAAAAACTTTTGAGGTTCGCCGATGACATTGTAATTCTGTCAGAGACAGCAAAGGACTTGGAAGAGCAGTTGAACGGAATGGACAGTGTCTTGAAAGAAGGATATAAGATGAACATCAACAAAAGTAAAACGAGGATAATGGAATGTAGTCGAATTAAGTCGGGTGATGCTGAGGGAATTAGATTAGGAAATGAGACACTTAAAGTAGTAAAGGAGTTTTGCTATTTGGGGAGCAAAATAACTGATGATGGTCGAAGTAGAGAGGATATAAAATGTAGACTGGCAATGGCAAGGAAAGCGTTTCTGAAGAAGAGAAATTTGTTAACATCGAGTATAGATTTAAGTGTCAGGAAGTCGTTTCTGAAAGTATTTGTATGGAGTGTAGCCATGTATGGAAGTGCAACATGGAGAATAAATAGTTTGGACAAGCAGAGAATAGAAGCTTCGAAATGTGGTACTACAGAAGAATGCTGAAGATTAGATGGGTAGATCACATAACTAATGAGGAGGTATTGAATAGAATGGGGAGAAGAGTAGTTTGTGGCACAACTTGACTAGAAGAAGGGATCGGTTGGTAGGACATGTCCTGAGGCATCAAGGGATCACAAATTTAGCGTTGGAGAGCAGCGTGGAGGGTAAAAATCGTAGAGGGAGACCAAGAGATGAATACACTAAGCAGATTCAGAAGGATGTAGGTTGCAGTAGGTACTGGGAGATGAAGGAGCTTGCACAGGATAGATTAGCATGGAGAGCTGCATCAAACCAGTCTCAGGACTGAAGACCACAACAGCAACAACAAGGTTAGACATTCTGTATGACAGTACAATGAAAAACAAGCCAAATTTACAATTTTTTTTTTTTTCCACTCAGTGACTATTTTTGGACTGGGAGCCAATGGTTTTTGCATTTTTAGAAATACCATTTTTGACTATGTTTAGTTGATTTGAAAATGGGTCCTGGCACAAAAGTATTCATCAAGTAAATAAAAAAAGTGAAATTTGCAAGTTTGGCTGGTTTCTCATTGTACTGATAAAGAGAAGTTTCTGACAAACAATTATTCCAGCATGCTGGGAGTTTGTACATTCTGCATGACAGGTTGATAAGTTGAGGTTTTCTAACACAGCAAATATTAAGACCACAAGGGCAAGACATACTGTTATCAGTAGAAGGGAAACCAAAAGGTTATGATTTTGAGGCACATCAGGAATTCGATGGGAAATGGGACCAATGTTGTTAAGAGTGGACTGAAATGTACTGCAAGACAGTGAGAGGGAAATGGTTATTCCAAGACAGGAGATTTTACTTGAGGTGTACATACCACCGCCATTGGTGAGAGTGCGAAAAGGTGGTTGCATACCAAATGTAATGAATTTGTTGCAGGACAAAGTTCAGTTGAAGAATGTCAGGTTAGTGATGGAAGAATTAGAGTGACTAGTGAAAGTAAGTAAAGTGAAAATACAGCAAAGAAGCTAAAGAGAAGACAGAAAGTCATGTTAGTGCTTTATGGATCAGCTGAGAGTTGATTACCTAAATGTGGAATAGAAGAGTGCAACTGTGGAGGTTTTGCATGGAGTACAGAGATGTAATTCTTCTGTTGGGTGACAAATTGTCACGTAACATCCACATTGAAGCACAGGATAATGATGGCACCAGAACATACAGGAAGGTGGTCCAGAATTCCAGAAGTGTAGAAATAAGTCTTAAAAGAGCAAATGCTGAAAGATGACATAATTGTTGAAAGTAAGAATGGCTGGAATGCACTGTTATTGTAGGTTTCATAGAAGATAGACACCAGTGGGAAACAGAACTGGAGAGTTGTGGTGGACTACAGGCAAATGATATTACTGTATGTGATGCATTTCCACCACTGAATATCTTCAGTATCTTGGACCAACTAGGGCAGGCAAAGTATTTCTCAAAATTTGATCTTGCAGACAGATATCATCAGATATTGATGGACGAGAAGGACTGAGGAAATACTGCATTCATTATCTACATCACTACTCCACAAGCCACCTGATGATGTGTGGCAGAGAATACTTTTGATACCATTAAATGAATGACCTTTCTTGTTCCACCTTCAAATGGTGTATGGGAAGAATGATTGTCCATAAGCCTATGTTAGCTCTCATTTCTCAAAATTTTTCATTTTGGTCATTTTGTGATATGTATGTGGGAGGAAGTAATATGTTGTCTGACTCTTCCTGGAAACTACTCTCTCAGAATTTTGATAGCAAACCTTTCTGTGATGCACAATGCCTCCCTTTTAGAGTCTGCCACTAGAGTTTGTTGAGCATCTCTGCAATTCTCTCATACGGACTAAATGTTCCCGTCTCAAAATGTGCCACTTTTCGCTGGATTTTCTCTATCTTTTCTGTCAGTCCTACCTGGTAAGGATCCCAGACTGATGAACAATACTGAAGAATTCGTCAAACAAATGCCTTGTAAGACACTTCTTTAGTGGATAAATTATATTTTCTTAAGATTCTTCCTACGAATCTCAGTCGCATCTGCTTTTTGTATTGTTTATTTTATGTGTTCATTCCAATAAGGTCACAACAGATATATATTACTCGAAATTTTATGGCAGTTGATGTATTGAGCAATTTGGCATCAATAGTGTAGTTGTAAAGTAATGGATTTCTTTTCCTACGTGCGCGCAATATGATACATTTATTCATGTTCAGAGTCAATTGTCAATTCCTATGCCATTCATTGATCCTCTATAGGGATCCTCTGTAGGCCCTTTTGCAAACTGTTACTATCTTCTGGCATTGCTACCTTTTTATAGACAATTGCATCACCTAAAAACAGCCTTAAGGAGCTTCTGATGCATTCTATTAGATCATTTATATACATTGTACACAGTAAAAGTCTTATTGCCCTTCCTTGGTGTACTCCCAAAATTATCTTTACATCTGTCAATTTTGTTCCATTAAGAGTGACATGTCGAGTTCTAGCTGCATGGAAATCTTGAATCCAGTTGCAAATCTGATCCAATGTTCAGTAAGCTTGTATTTTTTCACTAAGCAGCAGTGTGGGACTTCCTGAGGTCAAGGAACACAATGTCAACCTGAGTGCCAATGTCTACAGTACTGTGAATCTCAAGAAAGCAACAGAAGGAACTGAATTTTGCAGGAGCTCTCTTTGCAGTATCCATGTTGATTTTTGTAGAGGAGTTCACTTTATCAGCATTATAAGAGATTGTGTGAGCTCCAGGATGTTTTTTGCAGCTGATGAACACAGATTGGGCAGGTCTGCAAGGAGTAAAATGTTCTGTTTATCTAGTAGATATAGCATGCTATGGAAGGAGCATAATGAGAAGCTCCACAAAATCTATGATAGAAGGCAAGAGCAAACAATCAGATAAATGTGCACGAGTTCCAAGGAAAGAAGTGGTCTTCTTGGGCCATTGTAAATGACAAGGGAATATTTCCAGACATGGCAAAAGCGAGAAAGGAAAATTTCTCCTCAGCCAAAAACAACAAAAGAACAAAAAGGATTTCTGGGCTTAATTAGGCACTACCAATGGTTTATTACAAAATTTAGCAAAATTGTGAAGCCACTTCATAAACTTTTAAAGAAAGAAGTGGGGTATGTTTGAGATGAAAGAGAAAAAAATGCTCTTGGAAGAACTGAAGAAGGAATTGATTAATCCACCATTACTTCAGTATTGAGTCTTGGAGAAGCCATTCATAGTGATGACAGACTGAGCACTGCAGTGTTGGGGGCAGTTTCGTTGCAAGACAAGAAAATTGGTGAAGACTTGATCATTGCATATGCATCGAGGTCACTGAACAAACTGAACTTAAACTACAGTACTACACAAAAATAATTGTTTACTATAGTATAAGCAGTGAAGGTGGTTTGACAGTGCATCTATTGATGAAGGTTTACAGTGGCAACAGACTATAAGCCATTAACCTGGATCTTTAGTGTGAAGCATCTGAGTTTTAGGCTTCTGAAGTGAAGACTGAAGCCTGAACAGTGTGATTATGAGATAATCTACAAACCAAGCAGATTAAATAGTAATGTGAATGCTAGTGAAAAAGAAATTAGACTCTAGGAGAAGGAAGATATATTAAGAGAGATGCATAATAATCCATTTTGAGGACACTAAGGAATGTATAGACTTTTGAGGGAATAAAGTCATATAAACAGTAGGTTTGAATGAAGCATGACATTGAAGACCATATACAGAAGTATGCATCATGTCAAAGAAATAAGTATACACAAGTGAAAACATGAACGCCTTTAGAAATTACTGACACAGCTGAGGTTGTGTTTGAAAAGTGTTCAATGGACATGGTGGGTCCTTTAGGTATATCTAGTATAGGTAAGAGATATAAGTTAACATTTCATGGTGACTTTAGTAAATTTACATTAGCAGAGCTGATGGAAAAATAAGATGCAGATACAGTAACTGAAGCATTGGTGGAACATATAGTATTACAGTATGGGATTCCATCAGTACTTTTCATGTGCCAAAGTTGAACATTTATTTAGTGATATTTTCAGAAGAATGTGTAAATTGTTAAGTATTAATCAGATACAGACTACAGCTTATCACCCAGAATCTAATGTGCACTGGAAACAAGTCATTCTACACTGGTTGAATATCTAAGACATTTTGTAACAGGGGATCCAAGCTTTTGGGACAAGTAGGTACCATATGCAATTTTTGTGTTTAATACCACACCACATGGCAGCACAGGGTACACACCACTCAAACTACTGTATGGAAGAAAAGTAAAAATACTAGGAATACCACAACAAGAGTCAACGCAGGTAAATTATGATTACGAATTCAAATGCGAAGAGCTTAAAAGCGAGAATGCAGCAAGCAGACAGGAGGTGAGAGAGTTAATAGTAAAGAATAAGAAAACCAATAAGTAACAATATGCTAAGAAACAAAACCCAAAGGGATTTAAGGTAGGTGACATAGTACTGCCCTATGATGAATCAGCCAGATGTGGCAGATCTAGAAATCTAGGTTCACAATAGCAAGGACCAAATGAAACCATAAGGGTTGATACTCCAAATGTAATAATAAAGATTACAAGAAACAAAGGTACATGCAAAAAGATTAAAACAATACTTTTTATTTCAGGTATTCCACATGCAGTAAGAATGTTACTACTACTAGTAATTTCATAATCCCAGCATTACATTCAAGCTGCAATGCAGAACAAATGACAAGATGCTGTAACAGATTATTTTCAGAAGGCTGAAAGATATGGAAAAATTAGCAATACATAGATGTAGGGACACAATGAAAGAACTGAATGTAGATTAATAATGTAACACGATATATAGAGAGAGTCACAGGGTTACAGAGATAGGTACATCAGACATGTGACAAGAAAAGAGGGGGGGGGGGGGGGGGATGAGAGTCATAAATTTTGTTCAACAGGTAAGTAAAATATTATTTGGAATACTAGATGAAGCTGATGCTACATATTGGATGTAAACTCAGAAGGATTCTTAAGGTTGAATAAGGTTCAAGTAGCAACAGTTAGAGCCGCACAGTCTGGAGTTTGTAGAACAGTAGGCACAATAAAAGGAAATGAAAACATCTCAAAGTAGGAATGGAAAGATTGGAAAGATGCATTAAGTCAAATGTTAAGGAAACAGACAAGGGATTTAAGAGGGTCACAATATTTGTAATGATCTGCGAACAGTTGCTGCAACTGTTAGAAGTTTTTGGGGAAGTAGAAGCAGAATATGAACAGATGACAAATGCAATTGTTAATGCACAGAAGGGCATATTGCAGCCACACGTAATAAATCCCATTCAAATTGGAAATTTATGGTAAGTGTCTATGGGACCAAACTGCTGAGGTCATTTGTCCATAGGCTTACACACTGCTCAATCTAGCTTAAACTGACTTATGCTAAGGACAACACACTCACCTATGCCTGAGGGAGGACTTGAACCTCCAATGGGGGAAGCCGTGCAAACTGGCAAGGTGTCTCAGGCTGCATGGCTACCCCATGTGGCAAATCCCATTCAAATTGTAGATGAGCTGAAAGATAAGAAGTTTCCTATTTCTCTAGCTGAATCACCAGGATACCTCTTTTAAAGTTAGTTGATGTAGATGTATTCATAGCCATTTGTGTAATACTACTCCATTAGATGATAATAATATGTTTAATTTGGATAGGCTGCATTCATTGCCAGAAGATATTCTCCAGTCAAAAGGAAAATACATATTTATTCAGTCTGAGAAAGACTTTTTGCTAAGTGATGAAGCAAACAGACAGTATGGAAAGCTGTCAGTTGAACTATGAAACTGTAACCAGTAAATAAGAATAGATGGCTGAGCAGACAAATATTTGCACTGATCTCATATTTTGACCAGGAAGAGTGTAAAGCAAAATCTTTTCAGCCAGTATGCAAAATTCCAAATGATTAGTGCAAAAAGAATAATACCTTTAAGTCAGAGTATTTGGACACACTAAAGTAATAGGAAGTGGTTATATGTAGTCTGATAGTCCTATGCGGAAAGCAGGCTCCAAAGGACGTGTTGTTGAAAGGAGTTGGAAAGTTAAGTTCACGGTAAGTGTAAAGGGTATGGAACAAGAGTACTCATACAGACAGAGTTAATTATATGTACAAATATCACTAAGAAAGATATAATACCTCACATAAATTTGGTATTTGACTGTTGTGTAATAGTGAGAAGACAAACGTTTCCTTTTTAATTTTAGAATTTCTTTTACATCGTGTGGATACATAACTAAATGACTTGAAAGCAGTATGAAAAAGGTTAGATGATCTGGTAACAATGGTTGATGAACAGCAGGTCAAATCAGATGCTCCAGACATATAACACATTTGTCTTCCCCCTGTGGGTCCAAGGGTTAGAATAGGCCTGAGGTATTTCTGCCTGTCATAAGAGGCGACTAAAAGGAGTCTGAAATGTTTCGGCATTTTTATGATTGTCCCTTGTGGGGTTTGACCTCCATTATCCAAAATATTCTCGAAGAGCAAGCCAACTGGGGGAGGGCCTTTAGCATATTTTATAGTCATGACTTTTCAGTTCCACTCATTCTTGAGTTGCTGGGAGAGGACACCTTCCTAGGTGCGTTTTCCTCTATCCATTGTGCAGTGTCATTTTCTGTGCCGACGGTCATCATGGACTTTTTTGCACTTCATCCAGCATGGTAGCCAGTCTGTTGTGGTGGGGCACCATGTACCCTGTTGGTTGTAGCCTCCCCTGACTACATAGGGATTGCTCTGCTGATGCCTGTACCGTTAACTCCCCATGTATGCCAAGAAGTAGATGCCCATCTACGTGGGGTGTCAGGACTCCTGCCAATGGCCATCCTGCTACGTGGTCAAACATCAGCAGTCTCTAAGCATTCGAGGTCTCAATTTAATGTGATGAAGCATGATCCCGAATTGTTCCCCTTCCTGGCCATGCCATGGGAGGAACGCCAGGCTAAAGGTGGAAGCAAACCATATTTACCCCAGTACCTCATATGTACTAGAGCTGATGGGGAGTCCTGTATGTTGATGAAGCCTCAGTTTTTTTGTGGAGCACTTGCGGGACAAGTTTGGGGATGTGGAGGGATTGTCCAAAATGCGATCTGGGTCAGTCTTGATAAACACAGCATCCTCTGCCCAATCACGGGTATCACTCACCTGTGACAAGCTGGGGGACGTTTCTGTTTCCATCACGCCCCATAATGGGGTAAATATGGTACAGGGTATTATACTTCACAGGGAATGTCTTTTGCAGTCAGATGGCGAGCTGCGTGCCAACTTAGAATGACGGGGTGTTCATTTCATCCAGTGCGTCCATACGGGTCCAAATGATAATCAGGTGGCCATCAGTGCCATCACCTTAGCCTTTGAGGGTGATACGTTACCAAAGAAGGTCACGGTGATGGTATACCGCTGTGATGTAAAGCTATATGCAGTGTGCTTTAAGTACTGGAAGTTTTGGCATATATCTTGCCATTGTACTTCCAGCATCGTATGTCATGATTCTGGACATCCATCACATCCCAATACTCCATGTGCTCCACCTACCATCTGCGTCAACTGCAGTGAGCAACATTCCCCTTGCTCGCTGAACTGGAGGATTCTACGGAAAGAAAGAAAGATCATTCAATACAAGACCCTGGACCGACTGATGTAGACCGAGGCTAAAAGGAAATCTGAAAGGCAACATCCTGTGCACATGACATCTTCTTATGCCTCCGCTACAACAATGGTTCCAGCCCCATCAGTTCCGCCATTTATAGTTGGCCCTCAGGGCCACAAGACTACACCTGCCCCTTTGATGGTGGGGGGGCACTCTTATCCCAGATGCTGCCGCACCACCTACTTCAGGAGCAACATCATTCCAACCATTGGGGACACCAGTCCCCATTTCTCAGTCAGAGAAGCATCAGTCTTCTCAGGCTCCTCTCACTAGGAAGGGGTCCTTTTAGTCACTCCCTTCCCGGGTTTGTACCAATGGCAACGAGGACAACTGCCAGTGGCTGAAGCGTCCACAGGCACCTGGTCGTAGAGCTTCAAGATCTTCCTCAGCCCCTAAGACTGAATCAGTGAAGCCCTCCAAACCAGAGAAACCCAAGGAGTAGCGAGAGAAATCTAAAATGAAGAAGACCCCCAAGAACAAACAAATTGCGCAGCACCCACACCACCGCTACCTACAAGCTCTACGTATGAGGATGAGGTGGGGATTCTGGCGTCCACTGAGGACTTAGATCTTGCTGGACCCTCAGACACAATGGTTATAGATTGCACAGGTACTCAGTTGAGGGCAGCAGGTGACCCTGAGGCCTAAACTGCCTCTTTGATCACTTAATGCCTTCCCAGCCTCACGACGACATCATCATCCATGGAATTGCGGCAGTTTCTTCCACCACCTAGCTGAACTATGACAACTGTTAAGCTTTACACCAGCTTTCTGCATTGCCGTCCAGGAAACCTGGTTTCCGACAATGTGTGGCTATATGGGATATTACAAAATCTGTAGGGAATGTATTAGAGTGACAGTTGGAGTTTGCATCTATGTCCTGCACTCAGTATGTCGCGAACCTTTGCCCCTTCAAACTCCTCTTGAAACAGTGGCTGTAAGGATAAGGACAACACAAGAAATAACCATCTGCAATATGTATCTCCCTTCAGATGGTGCAGTACCCCCGAACATATTGGCTGCACTGATTCATCAACTCCCTAAACCTCTCCTACTTTTGGAAGGTTTTAATGCCCATAACCCCTTGTGGGGTTTTGAAAATTTACTGTTTCAACTCGACCTCTGCCTCTTAAATACTGAAGCCCCTACACATTTCAGTGTGGCTCATGGTACTTACTTGGCCATTAATTTATCACTGTGCAGCCCAGGACTTCTCCAATCTGTCCACTGGAGAGCCCACAATGACTTGTGTGGTAGTGACCAGTTTCCCATCTTCCTGTCAATCCCCCAGTATCATTCACCCCAACACCTACTCAGATTGGCCTTAAATTAGCAGACTGGGAGGCTTTCACCTCTGCTGTCACCATTGAATCTCAACCACACGGTAACAACGATGTGGTGGTTGAGGGAGTCAGCAGAATGATCGTTTCTGCGGCGGAAAACACAATCCCTTGTTCCTTAGGGTGCCCCCAGTGAAAGACAGTACCTTGGTGGTCGCCAGAAATCTCTGAGGCCACTAAAGAGTGTAGGCAGGCTCTACAGTGACATAAGCGGCACCCTTCCCTGGAGCACCTATTAGCTCTTAAATGGCTCCATGTCCGTGTTCACCAGCTCATAAAAAGATGGGAGAGATACATCTCGACCATAGGGTACCATACGTCACCAACACAAGTCTGGATGAAGATCAAATGTGTTTTTGGGTACCAGACCCTGTCAGATGTCCCTGACATTAACATCAATGGAATGTTATCATCTGATGCAAACACAATTGCTGAGCATTTTGCTCGAGCCTCTGCATCGGAGAATTACCCCCCATCCTTTTGCTCCCTCAAACAGCGGATGGAAGAGACACTCTTCTCATTCACTGCATACCACAGTGAACCATATAATGCTCCATTTACTGAATGGGAGCTCCTCAGCGTCATTGTACACTGTTGCGACACAGCTCCTGGGCCAGATCGAATCCACATTCAGATGACTCAAAATCTCCCGTCGACCTATCAGTGACATATCCTTGTCATCTTAAACCACATCTGGTGCAATGGCGTATTCCTGTCACAATGGCAGGAGAGCACCATCATTACAGTGCTCAAACCTGGTAAAAACCTGCTTGATGTGGATACCTACCAGATCATCAGCCTCACCAGTGTTCGTTGTAGGCTGTTGGAATGTATGGTGAGCTGGCAGTTGTGTTGGCTCCTGGAGTCATGGGGTTTAATGGCTCCATGCCAGGGTGGTTTCCACCAAGGTTGCTCTAATAGTCTACTGTCCCATGAATCTTCCATCCAAACAGCCTTTTCCAGATGCCAATACCTGGCTGCCATCTTTTTTGATATAAGAAAAGCTTACAACATGACCTGGTGACTTCATATCCGTGCCACATTATATGAGTGGGGTTTCCGAGGTCAGCTCCTAATTTTTATTGAAAAATTCCTGTCACTCCATACTTTCCATGTTCATGTTTGGTGCCTCTCTTAACCCCCCCCCCCCCCCCCCCCCCCCTCCATGCAGGAGAATGAGGTCCTGCAGGCCTCTGTATTGAGTGTCTCTCTATTTTTAGTGACCATTAATGGTCTAGCAGCAGCTGTGGGGCCATCCATCTCACCTTCTCTGTATGCAGATGGCTTTTGCATTTCCTACTGCTCCCCCAGTACTGGTGTTGCTGAGCGGTGCCTACAGGGAGCAGTCATGGGCTCTGGCCCACGGCTTCCAGTTTTCAGCTCTGAAGTCGTGTGTCATGCACTTCTGTCAGCATCTTACCGTTCAATCGGAACCAGAACTTTATCTTGATGATGATCCACTCACTGTAGTGGAGACACGTTGATTCTGGACTGGTATTCAGCATCTGATTGACTTGGCTTCCCCATCTTCGTCAGCTTAAGTGGAAGTGCTGGCAGCACCTCAGTGCCCTCTGCTACCTGAGCAACTCCAACTGGGGTGCAGATCGCTCTACACTGTTGCAGTTCTACAAAGCCCTTGTTCAATCCTGACTTGACTGTGAGAGTCTGGTTTATGGTTTGGTGGTACCCTCAGCATTGCAGTTAGTAGACCCAGTGCACCACTGTGGAGTTCAACTAGCGACGGGAGCTTTTAGGATGAGTCTGGTGACCAACGTACTGGTGAAGGCTGGAGTCCCACCATTGCAGATCAGACATGCACAACTGCTCACCAGTTAAGTTGCACACATTCATAGCCCTCCTGAGTATCCAAATTACTGTCTCCTTTTCCCAACCACTGCCGTTCATCTCCCACATCAGCGGCCCAGATCAGGGATTATGATTGCGGTTCACATCTGATCCCTTCTGTCTGAACTGGAATCCTTCCCTTTACCACCTCTACTTCATGTCCATTCACATACACTCCATGGTGTATGCCTAGGCTGTAGCTTCATCTGGGTCTTTCACATGGCCCTAAGGACTAAGTTCCTCCCAAGATTCTCCACTGTCACTTCCTTTCGATTCTTGATGTGTACCGGGGTTCTGAAGTAGTTTACACCGATGACTCGATGGCTGATGGTCACATTGGCTTTGCCTATGCTCACAGAGGACATATCGAACACCACTCCATGCCAGATGGCTGCAGTGTTTTCACTGCAAAGCTGATGGCCATATCTCATGCTCTTGAGCTTATCCGTTCGTTCTCTGGTGAGTCATTTCTTGTCTGTAGTGACTCCTTGAGCAGCTTACAAGCTATTGACTAGTGTTACCCTTGCCATCCTTTGGTAGTGACCACCCAGGAGTCCGTCTATGCCCTGGAATGGTCTGGTCATTCAGTGGTGTTTGTCTGGTACACAAGTCACTTCAGAATCCCAGGCAGTGAGCTTACTGACAGGCTGACCAGACAAGCTGTGCGGAAACTACTTCTGGAGATCGACATCTCTGAAACTGACCTGCATTTAGTATCACACCACAAGGTTTTTTGGCTTTGGGAGATGGAATGGCATAACCTTGGTATGCACAACAAACTGTGTACCATAAAGGCAGCTTCAAATGTATGGAAGTTCTCCATGTGGGACTCTTGCGGGCACTCTGTGGTTCTCCGCCAGCTCCACATCGGTCATGCTTCGGTGACCCATGGCTATCTCCTGCCTCATGATGACCCACCTCAGTGTCAGTGCAGTGACAAGTTGACAGTGGCTCACATTCTGTTGCCCTATCCTACTCTGGCTGCCCTGCAATGTAATCTTTGGTTACCAGGCTCGTTACTCTTAATTTTAGCTGACAATACCTCATCGGCTGATTTAGTTTTACATTTTGTACGTGAAGGGGGGTTTTATCATTCTATGTAAGTTTTAGCAAATTTCCTTTGTCAGTCTGTGTTCTGTAACCTAGTGCTTTTAGGCTGGAGGTTTTAATGTCTGGCAGAGTGATTGGCTTATCCCTTTTATTCTTGTGGTCAGCAAGCTACGGTTGTCTGCTCTTTTGTTTTAACCCCTTCTACATATTTCTTGCTTCTCTCTGTGGTTTTCTTATCCTATTTTGTCCATTGTAGTGTTTGCTGCCCTTCTGTCATTGTTGTGGTTTTTCATTCCTCCCAGTCTTCTGTGGTAACTCTCATTCGTTTTATTCTTTCCCTTGTGGAGTTGTTTTATAGAAACAAGGGACTGATGACCAAGTGGTTTGGTCTTCTCACCCCCCTCCCCCCTTTAAACAAACCAACCACCTTTTCTGTTAAGATATATGTAAGCATAACATCTATTATATTGTTTATGTTGAGATGCTGTAGCAGGCAGTGTAAATTTGCAAGTACCGTTTGAGAATTATATTTATTTTTTTGTAATAATGATGAGTGTGGAAAATTTGCATTAAAACTATCATAGTAAACCAGTGTCCAGAAAATGCATTATCTCAATGATCACTTAATGGAGGCATGGGGATAGTAATTTATAAAAGGGTCCTAGAGACCATGGTGAGACAGCAGCTTTTAGAAACCAGTTTTAAGTACAAAAGACGATATTGTAATGTGTGAACACTGTAAAGCCAGTGTATTTTCTTTCAGAAAAATATTTTGATGTATGAACACTGTAGAGCTAATGTATTATCTTTCACAAAAATAATGTAATGTTTGAAAATTGTAATACCAATATATTTCCTTTCAGAAAAATATTATAATTATAGTAGGGTAAGATAAAATCATGTATTCTCTTTCAGGAAAATTTATTGGAGTGTAATTGTTGTACTATTGTAGCTATGTACAAGACAAGAAAATACTAGACTGTAATTAGTGTGTTATTGTACCTATGTAAATTATGTACAACACAAGGAAATAAAAACAAAAATCCACAATAAGAATGCAAAAAACTGACACCACTCTAAAGAGTAAAGCCAGATTTCCCAAGGAGGAAGGTGTCATACCATTAGTTAAAAGACAAGTTAACTAAAGACAGAACTTTTGTGTGGCAGAAGCCACAAGAGCCACATGTTTAGACCTAGGGCACAGCAGATGCAACCATAGGGATGATATGCCAGGTTAGAGGGCCTGGGGGAACAAGTTATTTGTCGAACTTTATGAGTCAAAATCTTTAGACAGTAAAAGAATGAATAAGGTGACAGAATTAGTGAAGCAAAGATCTTTGATAGTAAGGTTGAATAAGGTGATACAATGAACCATAGTCCTTAGGCAATAATTCTAAGGAAGAGAGAGGTTGTGATGGTGATTATACTACATCATGAGATGCCAATGAAGAGCTTAGAATGTATTCAGTTGCTATTCAGGAAAAGACTTCCTATCCTCTCCACACAGCTTCTGAAGGATTGCTGATGAATAACAAACCAAGTTAGCTAATATGGTGATGTGACAGGGGATGCTGGGCTCAAAGCAGTAGGTAAACAAGAAAAGAGTGTCAGTGTGACAGTGTATGGAAATGTAATCAAACTCGTGGCTGAGTGGACAGTTTGGGTTAGATGTAACAGTCATGGACAGAGGCAGCCAGAGTGTTAGGGTGAAGTTGCTGGCAAGCAACGAGATAGCTGCAAGGCTTTGTTGGTCTTATGTTCATATAAGGATTTCAGTTAGCAGATGAAACAGTGATAGACAGTCACTATCTCTGTGTAAAGATCTGACTTTACTGCAGAGGCAATTCAGTTAGGAAAGCCAATCTATAACCTAAGATTCAGAATAAACTTAAAGATTAATTGTACTATATGAGTGCTTATTATCCTCATCATCTTCCAATCACCTAAACATACCTCAAATGACTGAACATCCTTTAACATTAACCCCTGTAGCTCAGTTTCAGGAAAACCCATGCTAGGGGTGCACCAGTCTCAAGAGGGAGGGTAAGAACAGATTATCTGACATGATAGCTGAAAATATAATGGGGAGGGTCAATATCACCAGTTGGAGAATTCCTGTGATTACAGGTATAATAGTTAAGCCTTTGTAAGTTAAGTGCACCATTCAGACATACTATGCTTTAAAAGGAATCCAGATAAATAACATTTCACACAAGAGAAGCTTATTTGAATAATCTTAACATTATGAATGTGACTATTGGAGCATTAAAATAGTTCACAACCCTTATCTGTTTACATGATTGAGAATGTAAGAAGGAAGTTCACATATAGGAGGAATATATATATTAAATGTAGGGCTACAAACTAGCAGCCATTTTCTGTAGAAAAAGAATGATCATATGGCATTGTTGACCAAGTGGCCCCATTCGGGGAAGTTTGGCCACTGAGTGCAGGTCTTATTTCAGTCAACACCACATTGGGCAACTTGCATGCCGGTGATGAGGATGAAATGATAATGTGGACAACACAATACCCAGTCCATGAGCGGAGAAAATCCTCAACCCAGCCAAGAATCGAACCCAGGCCTGCTGCATGTAAAGCAAGCATGTAACTGCCCAGCTAAGCATGCAGACATTTTCTGTAGAGATATGTATAGATGCAATTTGAAGTCTGTGCTTGTGAATAGTTGCTGCTGTAAAATTTATATATAACTGTTACAGTATACAGAATACAACTGGGAAACTCTACATATTCTTACAGAAATCTGAATCATTAATCTACCACCAAGCAGACAAAAGAAAGCAAATGATTGTCTGTGAAGATTTTACTATTAATTTTCTAAAATATTCAGATAAAAGAATCAATTTGGAAACGCTCCTTGACACTCACAACAGATGTTGTTTTGTTTAATTTTCCCCAAAAGAATTACATAGGGTAGTGGTAGGCCTACATTAATAGGCAGCATTTTGTAGGGTAACACTCAGCTAGCATTGTAAGTGTTTATCCAGTGGTGAATGACCTCTCTTACCACGATGTACAACTAGCCATACTAAACAACTTATCTTATTACAATAAGGTGTTTTCATATGAAACAATGAAAGTAATTAATGAACAGACAAAAAAGAGTTTCAAGGCAGCCCACTGGAAGGTTATGTATAATGTGATACATGTGAGTTTCAAATGTATTGTATTTGTAAATGGTTTTCGTAAAATTCTTAAAAGCTGCTTTCCCAAGAAAACAATGAAGTATGGTACTAATAAGACATCATAAAAGCCCTGGATTGCAAAAGGAGTCAAAATATTATATGCAAGGAAAAGGGTTTTTTGAAATGTTTAGGACAAACAGAGAAGTAGAACTGACCTCATATTACAAAAAATACTGTATTATATTAAGGAAAGTGATCAAAAAATAAATAAAATTAAATCTGGATGAAAAATAGTTAAATAGAGAAACCAGAAAATCAGTTAAAGAGTGTAAGAACTTTGTTAGTAAAGAAAACAGCCAAATAATAAATGATAGCAGCCAGGTGGGCAATATATTTAATAATCACTTCCTTAAAACAGCTCAGAAAATTGGTATGGAGTGTTCAAGGATAAAGCTATAGAATATTTGCAAGATGCAATGTTTCATCACACAAGCAAATAAGAATTATTCCTTGCTATGTCAAAGAAATCAAGAATGCAATTGACTCCCTCATGACCAGAACCTCGCATGGAGTTGAAAAGATCTCAAGTTAAGTACAGGGTGTTTTTTAAATTAGTTATGCAGAAGTAATCTTTAATTGTGAAAAGAATAAATAACTTACCAAAATCTTTAAGACAGCTTGAACATTATATAATGCCTTAATTACAACATGACAGGGATCCCGAATTTATTTTTCAGCATGATGGCATGCCACCACATTATCACCATGAAGTTGCATATCTCTGTAGGAATGTGCTGACTTGGATTGTACACTACTGGCCATTAAAATTGCTACACCACGAAGATGACGTGCAACAGATGCGAAATTTAACCAACAGGAAGAAGATGCTTTGATATGCAAATGATTATCTTTTCAGAGCATTCACACAAGGTTGGCACCGGAGGCGACACCTACAACGTGCTGACATGAGGAAAGTTTCCAACCAACTTCTCATACACTAACAGCAGTTGACCGGTGTTGCCTGGTGAAACGTTGTTGTGATGCCTCGTGTAAGGAGGAGAAGTGTATACCATCATGTTTCCAACTTTGATAAAGTTCGGATTTTAGCCTATCACTATTGCGGTGTATTGTATCGCGACATTGCTGCTCGCGTTGGTCGAGATCCAATGACTGTTAGCAGAATATGGAATCGGTGGGTTCAGGAGGGAAATACGGAACGCTGTGCTGGATCCCAATGGCCTCGTATCACTAGCAGTCGAGATGACAGGCATCTTATCCGCATGGCTGTAATGGATCATGCAGCCACGTCTCGATCCCTGAGTCAACAGATGGGGACATTTGCAAGACAACTACCATCTGCACAAACATTTTGACGACTTCTGCAGCAGCACAGACTATCAGTTCGGAGACCATGGCTGCGGTTACCCTTGACGCTGCATCGCAGACAGGAGCACCTGCAATGGTGTACTCAACGACAAACCTGGGTGCACGAATGGCAAAACGTCATGTTTTCGGATGAATCCAGGTTCTGTTTACAGCATCATGATGGTCACATCCGTGTTTGGCGACATCGCGGTGAACGCACATGGGAAGCATGTATTCATCATCGCCATACTGGTGTAACACCCGGCGTGATGGTATGGGGTGCCATTGGTTACACGTCTCGGTCACCTCTTGTTCGCATTGACGGCACTTTGAACAGTGGACGTTACATTTCATATAATGACAGTGGCATTTTGTGTATGAAGTTACATTAAAGAGTGAGTGTTCGTTCCTCTGCCTCTAGGAAACATCGATGAGCAGCTACGAAGTATAACATATGCAGTTGCCACCATACATCAAGTCTTGCTTCTAGGATTTGGCAGAAAATCGATTACAGTTGGGAAATTTGTCATGTTACAAAAGGTAGCCACAATGAACATATGTAAATAAAACTTGAATGTATACTGCATTCTATGCTGTATCAAGTATTTCTCTGAATTGTGTACCTTTTTTTTTGCGATTAAGAGTGACTTTTGTGTAGCTAATTTATAAAACACCTTGTACTAAATCATGTTCTTTGCATATATCCAATGTTTACAGTTGAATATGCAATATATCAGTATAATATGGAATATTTCCATACAGTCTGAGTTATGCAACTGTCGGACCACTTTTTAAGAAAGATAGTAAAACAGATACCAAAAATTTCAGACAAGTCTCATTACTTCCTCACTTCTTGAAGGCAGTGGAAAAAAATTGTGTGCATGAATAATAACACACCTCTTTTGAAATAAGATACCTAGACAGTCTCAGTTTGGAGTTCAAAAGAGTCTCTTCACAAAACATGCAATTTTTCCATTTGCAAATCAGAATGACAAAATATTGCCAAATGGTATATTCTGCAACTTTTCAAAAAATTATTGTGAACATCACAGTATTTTTCTAGAGAAGCTAAAATAGAGTGTTACTAGAGATCTTGCTGATGATTAGTTTTCATCCTACCTAACTAAAAGGATGAAGTGTGTTGCTTTAAGAAAGTCAGAGAGTATACACAGCATCTTCAGAGTGGGAAATAATCACTATAGGTGTACCACAGGGATTGAGTTTGAGTCTACTCTTGTTCTTGTTATATATGAGGGCTGTTCAAAAAGTATCGGAACAACAATGGTATTGGCGTGTGTGTGCTTTCTATATTTGTAGGTGTACATAGTAAGCATGTCTGATTTTTTTTTTACAACTGCAGAAACAACCACTCACTGGCTATCCATTGGCAAGTGAACATGCGTAAGTGGTAGTCATTGGATTTTGTTTGTGGGCAAACAGAAAAAGTGGAACAACATTCTTACATAAAATTTTGTTTTAAGTGTGGCAGTCTGTAAAGTTTGGAAGGTAGGAGACGAGATACTAGCAGAAGTAAAGCTGTGAGTACCGGGCGTGAGTCGTGCTTTGGTAGCTCAGATGGTAGAGCGCTTGCCCACGAAAGGCAAAGGTCCCGAGTTCGAGTCTCGGTCGGGCACACAGTTTTAATCTGCCAGGAAGTTGCTTTAAAGGTGATTGCTCATCAGTGAAGAGAGAAGCACATTCAGGTAGAGCCTCAACATGGTGAATGAGGTTGTTATTGATCACATAAGGATCTTGGTGATGCAGGATGGAGAAATCTTGATCAGAGAACTTGTAGACAAGGTTAAAATTAGTATTGAATCTATTCACTCCATTTTAATGGAACATTTGGACCTCAAGGAGATCTCAGCTAACATCTGGGGAGAAGCAACTTTGTTCAGAGATCAGACAGAACATGCTGGACACTGTGAACAACTTTCTTAACACAGTCGTCATCGTGTGGTTAGGGCCTCTGGTTGGGTAAACCATTCGCCAGGTGCAAGTCTTTCAATTTGACGCCACTTCGGCGACTTGCATGTCAATGGGGATGAAATGATGATGAGAAGGACAACACGACACCCAGTCCCTGAGTGGAGAAAATCTCCAACCCAGCCAGGAATTGAACCCGGGCCCTTAGGATTGACCACTCAGCTACTGGGGGCGGACTCTTACCACAGCGATCAGTGGTGACGAATCTTGGGTTAATGGGTACAACCCAGAAACAAAGTTCCAGTCATTGCAGTGGATGCATCCATCATCCTTGAGACCCAAAAAAGGAATGCAGGTCCACAGAAATTTGAAAGTCATGCTGATAGTTTTTAAAAAATTTTTTTTTCTCCAGTGGTGTGGTCCATCACAAGTACACCCAGAAGATACTAATGTTAACAAGGAGTACTTGGAAACAGCTGGACTTGTGAGCAGTGGGTAGTGGGCAGTTGACACCTGGCCAAACACGACATGGTTGTGGTTTGTCAGTCTCCCTATTCGTGTGACCTAGCATCGAGTGACTTCTGGTTTTTCTCTAAAATGAAACAGATTAGATTTCAGAATAGGGAAGACATTATGCAGAATTCAACAGAGCAGCTGTGCACCATATCCAAAAGATGCTTTCTAGCAATTCTTCTGTGGCAGTAGCATTGAGAGAGATGTGTAGAAACTGAAGGGCCACTTTGAAGGTGACTAGTGTCAAACAATTGTAAATAAATAAAGACTGACTTTACAAGTCGGATACTTTTTGAACAGCACTCATTTAAATGGTCTTCCATCTTATAGCCAAGACAGTGAAGATATTATAATGAAGCCCAGTGGAGTAACTGTAAGACATAAAAAAGTAAATGATATTTTCTTGAAAACTGGTAATTGGTTCTCTGGAAATGGACTTTCATGAATTTAGATAAGACAAAATACATGCCTTTCAGTACTGCACAAGGCCTGACCACACCATCAGAAATAATTCCTCTGGGTAAACTGATAAATTAATAAATAAAAGTGAATATTCTAAATCCTTAAGTGTTTATATTGATAAGAACCTTGAATGGAAGTCACATGATGCAGATCATCTTAAATATTTTAGTTCTGTCACTTAAGAGTTATCCAAAGTTGGAGCTGAAAATGGCAAAAAGTTGACTTACTATTCCTATTTTCCCTCACTAATGTCTTATGGCCTCAAATTCTGGAGTAACACATCACTGATGAAAAAGTGCTTGTCATAGAGAAGTTAGTAATAAGGATAATGTGTTATGCCCAATCTGGAACCTCTTGTTGGCATCTCCTGCAGTTGGGTTCACTGAAAACTGCTCACAGCAGATTTACTTCCATATGAAGTTTGTTTTCAACAATGAACTGCAGTTTGAGAGCAACAGCACCATTTGAAATATAATTCTAGAATGAGAAAAGATTTTTATCATCCATCACTCAGCCTTAAAGTAACACAGAAGAGACTGAGGTATTCAGTCGTTAAAATCTTTGACCTTCTATACAGTAATTTTAAGAATTTAATCTTATATAAATTACAAATGTGAAAGTTTGTGTTTTTTTCTCACTGAAGGTCCCGTAAAAATGATGAAAGTTAATTGCTTACTACATTTTTGCTGTTGATGTCGTCAAACTGTCACATGTAGCATGACATTTTATTTTATTACTTCTTTACTGCTATCTGTATTCATGACATATTTTGCAGACAATGTTCACATATACCACTGAATGTACCAGCTAAATTATATCATTGTGCTACACATAGTTGAGGAGATATGACTTCATAAACACTGAAATGCATGAAAAACTATTGCATTATGTACGACATTTAAATTTATTATCACTTTACTACTAACTCTATTCACAACACATTTCACAGACTATGCCACTTATGTTGCTATACGTACCTACAAAAATACATCATTGTGCAACACATAGTTCAGAAGATATGGTACCGGTACTGTAAACACTGAGATGCACCTACTGCTAGGTACTCCATATCAGCAGCCTCAGTAGTCATTAGACATCATGAGAGAGCAGAATGGGGCACTCCACAGAGCTCATGGACTTCAAACGTGGTCAGGTGGTTGGGTGTAACTTGTGTCATACGTCTTTATACAACATCCCTAGGTCCACTGTTTCCGATGTGATAGTGAAGTGGAAACGTGAAGGGACACATACAGCACAAAAGTGTAGAGGCCGACCTCGTCTGTTGACTGACAGAGATCGCCGACAATTGGAAAGAGCCATAATATGTAATAGGCAGACATCTATCCAGACCATCACACAGGAATTCCAAACAGCATCAGGATCCACTGCAAGTATTATGACAGTTAGGCGGGAGGTGAGAAAACTTGGACTTCATGGTCGAGTGGCTGCTCATAAGTCCAACATCATGCCGATAAATGCAAAACAACACCTCGCTTGGTGTAAGGAGCGTAAATGTTGGACAATCGAACAGTGGAAAAACGTTGTGTGGAGTGACAAATCATGGTACACAAAGTGGCAATCCGACAGCTGGGTGTGGGTATGCTGACTGCCCGGTGAACGTCATCTGCCAGCGTGTGTAGTGCCAACAGTAAAATTCGGAGATGGTGGTGTTATGGTGTGGTCATGTTTTTCATGGAGGGAGCTTGCACCCCTAGTTGTTTTGTGTGGCACTATCACAGCACATGCCTACATTGATGTTTTAAGCATTTTCTTGCTTCCCACTGTCGAAGAGCAATTCAGGGATGGTGACTGCTTCTTTCAACATGATCCAGCACCTTTTCATAATACATGGCCTGTGGCAGAGTGGTTACATGACAATGACATCCCTGTAATGGACTGGCCTGCACAGAGTCCTGACCTGAATCCTATAGAACACATTTGGGACGTTTTGGAACATCAACTTCATGCCAGGCCTCAGCAACTGACATTGATATCTATCCTCAGTGCAGCACTCCATGAAGAATGGGCTGCCATTCCCCAAGAAATGTTCCACCACCTGATTGAACATATGCCTGCGAGAGTGGAAGCTCTATCATGAAGGCTAAGGTTGGGCCAATGCCATATTGAATTCCAACATTACCGATGGAGGGCGCCACAAATTTGTAAGTCATTCTCAGCCAGATGTCCGGATACTTTTGATCACATAGTGTATATAAGATCATAAACATTGAGCCGAATGAAAATGAAACTGCAGGGTGAAATCTGATAGAGTTCTATGTGAAATAAGTGTACAAATACGTATGAAATATGTTAAATACATGTGAAATAAATTTTACTTGTATTTACGTGGGCAAAGCCATGTGTAAAAACATCATCCTAAACTCCTGGAACAATTTCATCCAAATTTGGTAGACATATTAGTTGCAGTCTGGAAAGAAATACTGTGGGGGTAAGAACAACCGACTTCTGTTGGGGTAGAGGCAATAATGTGGAGGAAGGAGAAGAGAGGAGAAGATAGAGAGGGGGAAGAAGCAGATGGATAAAGGTAGGAAGGGAAAGGAGGAGATGCACAGATATTGGGGATGGAGGAGGTGGACAGCAAGAGAGGGCAGGAGGAGAGGGACAGAGAGAAAGTCAATGAAAGCGTGGTTGGATGATGGAATCTGGGTCTGCTGGCAGAGTGTTGTAACGGTCAACAGCCAGCAGGCCAGGCAATGTAGTGACAGCAGTATTGGGTGCACAATTATTTTTGTGTGAAGCAACAACGAGGCAGCAAACCACAGCGTTGCTTGAAGTTATGGCGATATGAGGCGAGGCACTAGGCCAGAGCCAAGTGGCGATTCGTAGATGGCTACATGTGGGAATTTATCTCTGCCATAGTTGCTGTCTCTCTCTGACACTACATCAGAGGCAAGGGGGAAAGCAGTATAAATGGTAGGCACTTTTAGCTTGAGGTGTGTGCCAGGTCAGTCGAGAGTCGGGTTGGACCTGTGCTGGTCTACACTTACAGGGGCCAGTCTGGCAGCGATGTTGTAAATATTCTATGTAAACCTGTACTTTATTTCTATGTACTTGTCTGGGCTGCATTCCGCCTCTGGGGACACAACACTGGGTGGGATGGAATGGCAGCTGGGTACTTGGAGATTGCACAGTCTGCTTGAAGGAGGGCAGTTACAGCGGTCTGCAGCGGGTCCAGGACAGGCCCTGTTCACTTCCCACCTGGCATACCCATGTCCGGGTGAGGCGTACGCTGCGGGGGGCATGGCAGCACTGCAGCGGCGCCAGAGGCATCGATGGGTGTTGCCATCTGGCAAGCACCACTAACGGCAAGTTGCGACACAGCATCCAGGAGGGTGCAGGTTCGAGTTCGGTCCTGTCCTGGGAGCAGCAGCAGCCAAGGGCCACAGGTGGCCAGTACAACCTCCTTTGTCTCATGGTCAGATGGAGCAGCCCAAACAGGGCAGAGGGCAGCGGGGACCAGGGACTGTAACAGTCTCTGGAATCGTGGGCAGCTACACGACACCTCAGCAGCAGCGACCGGGCTGAATGCGACCGACTCCCAGCTGAGCGGCCTTGATGATGGAGCAGTGGCATCAGCATACCAGGAGTTGTTGAGCTGGCTGGACTGCAGGTGGCATGCTCACACTACTCTGTGCCCATCATATTACTGTACATTATGTAAATAAAGGAATACTTCCAATTACCGCTGTAACACTCTGCACTGCCCCTCGATGCTATTGGACTTGCTTCGCCTCCAGATGAAATACGGCATGGTGGGTTCTGGCTTCTGCTCTACCAACTGGAGTCACAGGTTTGACCATCGACACCCCGCAACAGTGGTGTCAGAAGTGGTGTCAGTTACAAAGTTGGTACCGGATTTCCACTCCCACATCTTATGTCGAGCAAGTATTGTTGAGGTGTGCCTGTGTAGAGGGGTAGTTGAGGTGTTTCGTTGTGTTCATGATGGGTGGTCATACACTTCTTGTTACCTCTTGTCATTCGAGAAGTGTTCGTCCATACCAGCATAGGGAGGAAGCAGGACTGTCACCTGCGCACGAGCGTGATGGGGATGGGTGAGTGATGTTTGACTTATTGTTTGTGTCATTCTTTTGTGTTTTAGGGGGTTAAGTGGCAGTTACGATGGACGTATTGAAGGTGTTTTTTGTAAGGCTGGAGGAGCCTGTAAATTAATATGAATTCAAGGAAAGTGGGGCATAGTGCCTAAGCGATGTAATTTTTGTAACCTGTCAGGCCACGGATTACTGTGTACAAAATGGGTATCAAAGAGCTGTTTTATTTGTAACAGATTTGGGCATTTGGCACGCAATTGTTCAGAATGTAGATGAGCGATAATTCACCACAATAACTAAGTTATAGAAGTAGCAGAGTGTAATTAATACTAACAGTAGAGCTACAAGCAAGAATAGTGGAAACACGGCAAGCAGCGGAGGCTGCGGCAGTGACTACATGGGAAGCTGTAGCCGCTCTAACTGAGCAAATTCGGGTATTGTTAGAGGCAAGAATAAGAATCAAAGAAAAATATGAAGAAGTAGCAGGGAGATTTGAGACACTGCAAGTAGGGGAAGGGACGTTGGGTGAAAGTAAATTGCATGTCAGGGAGTGTCAGAGACCGTTTGACCTGGCAACTGCGGCATTGATTAACCCCTTTTTGGGTAAAACAATGGAGGATGTGTCGGTATTCCTTCATGACATTATCACAATGGCTAAGGCCAATGGATAGTTGGATGTTGTAATGTTGAGAGTGGTGAAGTTACACCTGATAGGGGATGCCAAGTCATATGTACTGTACCACGAAATGTTGAAGAATGTGGGGACATTTGCAGAGCTTGAGGCTGGGTTACGCCAGAGGTCCCAAAACAGAATAGTACCAGGTTTTTTCAGGGAAATTGAGTGCATTAGTTATGGGAAGAAATGAGACTGTGGAGGTTTTTTCAGACAAGATTCGAAAGCTGAATGCACAAATGTTCGAATGGTCACAGAATGGGGAGGCGAATAGAGAGCTATTACAGGAGACCGAGAACAGGGCGTTAGATGTGTTTTTGCGGGGAATACCACCGGAGATGTCACATCGGGTGAGAATGGAGAATCCCAGTGATCTTGCGGCGGCTCTAAGGATTGCCACATACTTAGGGGAGGGTGCACGGTACTTCAATTTGTGATCATAGGAACTAAGTTTAGTGAGCAGGTAGAGGTGTTACCATGTGTGGGTGAGGGGTATTTGGTGATTCTCTGACTGGACTTCCTTGACAAACATCATGCGAAGATAGATCTTTGGCAACAAACAGTGAAACTCAGTGGAACAATGTTTCGCATGAGGGAAATGGTTGCAAATGGACAAATGTCACAAGGTGGACTTAATGTGAAGGTGATGCCAGCTAAACTGCAAATGAATTCATTAAAGGTTGATCAGCAGGATAACATACCAGCAGGTAGAGGGAAGCTAGTCTGGGTTTCGATAAATATGGACGTACCAAAGGAGACGTTGTACATGGCGGAGCCACTCTCGAGTAATGAAGAGTTTGATAGTACGCACTGTTTTGTGCGGAGGAGTTTAACTCATGTAAGATATGTGGAAGGAGATTATAAGGTTCCTGTAAGTATAGATAACTTTGGCAGAGTGGATTTTAGCTTGTTGAAAGGGTTGTTATTGGCCACATTGGGGATTTTTGTTGAAGATGACCTTGATAGGGGGGATTTAGAGGCAAGCCATAAGCAAAATGTCGATGGAGCGCAATTGAGGGGAAAATTACAGCATTTACAGGGAGATGGCAGGGTCGCATTGGAGGAATTGTGGTAGACATTTAGCGATTTATTCAGAACAGAAGGTAGGTTACCAGCAACACCAATTACAAAGCATCACATAGCAACGGAGATAAATACACCGGTGTTTAGGAAACCATATAGGGTAGCACATAGTTTATAGAACAACAACTATGGGATGGAATACTAGAGCATAGTGATAGTCCACATTCGAGCAATGTAGTTCTTGTACCTAACAAGTCAGTGGATGGTACAAGGAAATATAGATTTTGTTGTGATTATAGGATTCTGAATGGGAAAACCATTTTGGACGCATACCTGATTCCGAATATCATGGACACATTGGATAATCTGGGACAATGTAAGTATTTTACGACGATGGATTTATGGAGTGGATACCACCAGCTGGAAGTAGCACCAGAGGATAGGGAAAAGACAGCTTTCACTGCTCCTGGGGGCACTATCAGTATATACGTATGCCGTTCGGGTTGAAGAATGCACCAGCAACTTTTCAGTGATTATTAGATGGGTTTTTAAGGGGATTGAAACCAAAGACACATATGGTTTACCTAGATGACATTATAGTATTTTTGAAGGATATACCAGAACATGTATTGCATTTAAGAGAAGTCCTTAGAAGATTGTGGTCAGCACGGTTAACATTAAGTTTAGAAAAATGCAATTTTGCACAGATGCAGGTCAAATATTTAGGTCATGTAATCAGTGAACAAGGGGTTCAAACTGATCCTCGGTTAACATAGGCAGTTCAAAATTTTCCAACACCACGTACAATGAAGCAGTTACAATCGTATATTGGGTTATGTTCATATTATCGTAAATTTGTAAAGGACTTTGCTGAAATAGCCATTAACGAAGCTTTTATAGAAAGAGGTTAAATTTCAATGGACTGAGGAATGCCATCAAGCTCTTGATGAATTAAAAAGGAGATTAGTTTCTTGTCCAGTGTTGGTGTTTCCGAATTTTGAAGAAGACTTCATCTTATCATGTGACGCTTCAAATGGCACAGTAGGATGTGTTCTGGGGCAAATAGTAAAGGGACAGGAACATCTGGTGTCGTATGCATCCAGACAGTTAAATAGGGCAGAGCGGAATTATTCCACAATGGAAAAGGAGATGTTGGCTGTAATACATGGAGTAATGTGTTTTCGTTGTTACCTTTATGGTAGGAAGTTTAAGGTCATGACAGATCATGCAGCGTTGAGATGGTTGCTGGAACTCAAGGATCCTTCTAGCCGGTTGACATGGTGGGCTCTAAAATTAAGTGAGTTTGACTTTGAAGTAATTCATAGGCCAGGGAAGAAACACAGGAATGCAGATGCATTAAGTTGCAAGTTATATGCATTAGAAGCAATGGGTAAGAGTGCCGCAGAATGGCAAAGGGCACAAGAAGAGGATGAGGAGTGTCAGGGTTTTAGAACTCAACCACATTTCATTGTGAAGGGAAATTTGTTGTGTAGAGTTACCAGGTGTGGACCACGGGTAGTGATACCAAAGTGTTTGAGAGAGGAAGTCTTAAAGCAGGCCCATTATCATGTGCTTTCAGGGCATGGCGGGGTCATCGAGCAACAGAAAGATGAGTAGCAGAACGAATTTGGTGGTGCACTCGGAGAAGGGATGTGGAACAATACGTACATGTGCACAGCAAGCAGATGTGACGTGCACAAGAATTCCATTGCGATGGTTACCAGAGGCTTCAGAACCTTTCGAGTTTATCGGGCTAGATGTCTGTGGGCCAAATAACAAAACACCGGCAGGGAATCATTACATTTTAACTATAACTGATCACTTTTCACAGTTTCTAGCCATGGTCACAATACCAGACCAACAGGCAAGTACTGTAGCACAAGCTTTAGTCAATAATTGGTTATTGAAGTTTGGGGTGCCTGATGCCATAATTACAGATCAGGGAACGAACTTCATGTCCAAATTAATGTCACAGTTGTGTTGGTTATTGAGAATTAAAAACTTATGGACCAGTCTGTTTCATCCGCAGGCGAATGGGAGAACAGAGCGAGTACATAAGACAATTTCAAAAATGCTAAGTTATTATGTGAGTGGAAACCATGATAACTGGGACATTTATCTTCCATACGTAGTATTGAGTTATAACACCAAAATACATTCGGGGGTTGGAATGACACCATTCAAGGTGGTGTATGGAAGAAAGATGCCATCACCATTTGAGGTCCTATGTCCAAAATCAAGAGCTAAAGGGTACACAGTGAGGAAATTTGCACGGACAATATGGGAAGTCTGGAAGAGTGTACAGAAGGTCAATTCGAAACTGCTAGAAAGGCAGGAAGAACAGAATAAGCGGTTGGGACCTTTACCACAGTACAGGGTAGGTCAATGGGTACTGATCATGAATCTATATACGCCTAAGGGAAAGACGAAAAAATTCTTGACGAAGTACCACGGACCATATCGGATCATGGAGATGACTTCACCTGTAAATGTTAAAGTGCAGCTGCCAACAAAAACATCCATTATCCACATAAGTAGAGTAAAGCCTTTTAAAGGAATGGTGGATGGATTACCTCAATTACAAGGAAGTGACCAAATTACAGAGGCTAAGCAAAGCGAATGGAAGAAGAAGGTTGCAGCAGAGGGACAACAGCAGACGAATAATGTTCCGTATGTATTACAGTCACAGAGGGAGTAAATTATTATATGTGTAATATTGTGTTTTTGTATCAAGGGATAGTTTGTTGTTTTTTTGTGTTTTGGTGGGTCACATAATAGTTGCGTTTTTCATGTTTGTTGTTTTAGTTTTGTCATTGTATGGGGGAGACTATATTCAGGGAATTTGATACAGGCAGAGTGAACTATCGGGAATTTTTGAGGATGTCGTACGATGTTGTAGTAAATTGTAGTGGGAAGTGCATAATCTGACATATTTAAACTCCACACTAAATGCAGAGTTTTTGGAAGTGTTGCATTCCTTCATTAATGCACAGGAAGGATCAATCATGGTTAATTAAGTATGGGAACACGTTTGAATGCTACAACAGCATTGCTCCGACAGAATAATGACAGTGAGCATTTCAGCCACAGGGTGCGCCGTTTTTCGATTTTTCTTGAGTATAGCGTTGTTGAAGTGTGGAAACGTGCACCAGTAGAGGAGGTGCCAACACATCAGTTGCCTACAGCATAGGTAACCAGTGCAAACAGTGTATAGGTATAATGTTTTGATGTTCTCATTACTTTTAGTCTGTAGAATGTAAGCTTTGTGAACAAGGAATGTTTACGCAGCCACAGGCCACGTCTGTTATATTTCGATTCGAGACGAATCTTGTTGAAAGGAGGGAGGTATGCTGTGCTAGTATTAGTCTTAGTCATAGGAAAGAGGAAATTTTATCCAAAGTCAATGAAGGCGCGGTTGGACGATGAAATCTGGGGCCGCTGGAAGAGTGTTGTAACAGTCAACAGCCAGTAGGTCAGGCAATGTAAACATGGCACTTGCGGTATGGTGCTGTCATGGCAGTATTGGGTGCATAATTATTTTTGTGTGAAGCAACAATGAGGCAGCAAACCACAGTGTTGCTTGAAGTTATGGCGATATGAGGTGAGGCACTAGGCCAGAGCCAAGTGGCGATTCGTAGATGGCTGACGTGTGGGAATTTATCCCTGCCATAGTTGCTGTCTCTCTCTGACACTACATCAGATGCAAGGGGGAAAGCAGTATAAATGGTATGTACTTTAGCTTGAGGTGTGTGCCAGGTCAGTCGAAAGTTGGGTTGGACCTGTGCTGGTCTATGTTTATAGGGGCCAGTCTGGCAGCGATGTTGTAAATATTCTATGTAAACCTGAACTTTATTTCTATGTACTTGTCTGGGCTGCATTCCGCCTCTGGGGATGCAACACTGGGGCAGGACAGAATGGCAGCTGGGTACTTGTAGATTGCACAATCTGCCTGAAGGAGGGCAGTGACAGCAGTCTGAAGCGGGTCCAGGATGGGCCATGTTCGCTTCCCACCTGGCATACCGGGGTCAGGGCGAGGCGTACACTGCAGTGGGTGCAGCAGCACTGCAGCAGCGCCAGAGGCAGCGGCAGGTGTTGCCATCTGGCAAGCACCACTAGTGGCAAGTTGCGGCACAGCATCCAGAAGGGTGCAGGTTCGAGTTCGATCCTATCCTGAGAGCAGCAGCAGCCGAGTGCCACAGGTGACCAGTACAACCACCTTTGTCCCATGGTTGGACAGAGCAGGCCAAATGGGGCAGAGGGCGGCGGGGTCCAGGGACTGTAACAGTCTCCAGAATTGCGTGCAGCTGAGAGACTCCCCAGCAGCGGTGACTGGGCAGAGTGCAGCTGACTCCCAGATGAGTGATCTTGATGATGGAGCAGCGGCGTTGGCATACCAGGAGTTGCTGAGACAGCTGGACTCGTGGGACAATGCTGTGGGCGGCACGCTGACACTACGCTGGACCCATCGCAGTACTGTAAATTATGTGAATAAAGGAATACTTCTGAATATCGCTGTATCACTCTGCACTGCCCCTCGATGCTATTGAAATTGCTCGGACTCCTGACAAAATATGATGTGGTTATTTCCAGCTTCAGCTCTGCCAACAGGAGTCCCAGGTTTGACCATCCACACCCTGCACCATGGACATACAAATGTGCACTTTAAGTATCCTCTGATGTCTTGTTTATTTGATGACTTAATGTAAGATCTTTTAATGTTTTACACTTATGAACATACAGGTTTCTTACGCATCATGCCACACGGAGTGGCCGCGCGGTTAGAGGTGCCATGTCATGGTTGCGCGGCCTCTCCAGCCAGAGGTCCGAGTCCTCCCTCGGGCAGGGGTGTGTGTGTCTTATTCTTAGCATAAGTTAGTGCAAGTTAGTTTAAGTAGTGTGTAAGTCTGGGGACCGATGAGCTCAGCAGTTTAATCCCTTAGAAATTCACATACATTTGAAAAATTTTTGCGTCATCGTATGTGCGCAAGCGTGGTGGCACCTGTTTTCTAGTGCTCTCTGGCAACTACTGAAATGAATGTATTTCCAACAGGTCATAGGGAAATATTGTGAATGGTTGTTTGAAAAGTGTTACTTTCAAAGAAAAATTTCCTTTTATGCAAGTTGAACTATGTGCGAGATCGTATGATGAATTTCTTAAATCACAGAGCATTTGACTCTGATTTAAATATTAACTCTTTGATGATGAGCCATTTAGAAGAATTTTGAGCCCAGAAGATCAGTCATTTACATCATTATTAAAAATTTTACTGACACATCTGTGTGATATATCTCAAAGTGTAACACGCGCAAAACAGATTAACATTATATGTGTAAGCTTAGCTTCTCTTGCAGCTTATGATCATTAGAGACCAATATTATATGTGAAAGCTTTTCTTTTCTTGTAGCAACACTATGTATATTCATTTAAACCATTGACTTTTCCTGTTTGTGTGTTCACACAGCTTACATCACATGTTCTATACTCTGAATATTCGTTGTCACCACCTGGCGAGATCACATGACTTGAGCTATCACTGGCTTACAAAATTGCATTGCAATTTTGATTTCAGTGCTTCAGAAAGTATCATGTGGTGTTTGGTGGAATTCGAATTTATACTTTCACAATACAAAAATATGCAACGTACATGTTGCTGCAAATCAAAGATCTTTCCAAAACGTGTTTTCTTCCCTGAGTTTCATTTTATATAGTGCCGGGAAATTCTACGCTCATGTATAAAACCATAATCACTCAAAGGATTGATAAGTTTTACATTTCTGTGGGGAAAATATACTGTCACTTAACATGGAAAAAGTGTTTTTTCATCCAGGAGAAAGTATATTTTTAACCAGGAAAGCTGGGAAAAATCTGGAAATTTTTTTCCTTGTCTGCATATACACCCTGAACTCACTATTAGGTAACATAAAAATGTTTTCCATGAAGTATGTGAGTGAGTTATGACTGACATGAGTTACGTCACACTTTCTCATTGTTTTAAAATTTGATCATTTATTTTATTTTTTCTATCCCCTCAATGTCACACAGTTGGACCACAAGAATTCCAAGAGATAACCTGTAACAAAACTAGAAAGCGTTGGTAGATAGACACAATAAAAAACACACAAACACACACACACAAATTTCAAGCTTTCGCAACCCAAGGTTGCTTCATCAGGAAAGAGGGAAGGGGAGGGAAAGACAAAAGGATGTGGGTTTTAAGGGAGAGGGTAAGGAGTCATTCCAACCCTGGGAATGGAAAGACTTACCTTAGGGGGAAAAAAAGGACAGGTATACACTCGCGCACACACACACACACATATCCATCCGCACATATACAGACACAGGCAGACATATGGGTAACACCATGGGGCACAGCTAGCAGTGAATAAAATTAACACAACTCAAATCATATCTGCTTCTCGACTCATTCTGTGTAAGAGTGGGAGACAGAAACATTGAAGATGTTGTTGTTATAGTCTTCAGTTTGATGCAGCTCTCCATGCTACCCTATCCTGTGCAAGCTTCTTCATCTCCCAAGTACTTACTGCAACATACATCCCTCTGAATCTGCTTAGTGTATTCATCTCTTGGCCTCCCTCTACGATTTTAACCCTCCACGCTGCCCTCCAATACTAAATTGGTGAACCATTGATGTCCCAGAATGTCTCCTACCAACTGATCCCTTCTTCTAGTCAAGTTCAGCTACAAATTCCTCTTCTTCCCAATTTTATTCAGTACCTCCTCATTGGTTACATGATCTATCCATCTGATCTTCAGCATGCTTCTGTATCATCACGTTTTGAAAGCCTCTATTCTCTTCTTGTCTAAACTACTTATTATCCATGTTTCACTTCCATACATGGCTACACTCCATATAAATACTTTCAGAAAAGATTTTCTGACACTTAAATCTTACTTGATGATTTCTCTTTTTCAGAAACTCTTTCCTTACCATTGCCAGTCTACACTTTATGTCCTCTCTACTTTGACCATCATCAGGTATTTTGCTCCCCAAATAGTAAAACTCATTTACAACTTTAAGCATCTCATTTGCTAATCTAGTTCCTTCAGCATGACCTGATTTAAATAGAGTACATTCCATTATACATAGTTAAGTATAAATCAAGGTATACACGAAAAAAACTTAATAAATGGTGCAACTAGTTAGCATGTTGCCACATTTCTGCAAAGAAGAGGTACTATAACTACAATACTGATCATTCCATATCATAGTGAAAGCTTGCAGCAGTTATAATCCATGGAACACACAAACAACTAGACCTTTTCTATTGCTTTGTGTTTCAGCAATTTACCATACAAAATTTGACAAGAACATCCATTCTGAATTTTTTTGGCCATTAAAAGCTTTATCATTGCTAGTTCCTTAATTCTAATACTATACCCTGACTTTGTATAAAATTGATGATATCTCATAACCTCACTTTTATTGTTAATAAAGATAAATACAGTATCTATAAGGTTTTGTTAAACATAGATACTGATGAAATAACTTTTATTTTAAAGTTGTATAGTGTTATTTGTAGTGGAAGTCTGAAAAGCTGATGTCCTCAATGACAGAATGTGAATGGGTCAACTGAACACGACATCCATTAGCAACTTTGTCCCATAACATAACATAATGATGTGACAGCATACATGTGCAAACAGAAAGCAACATCATAATCAGAATAAAGTCCAACTCCAAAAGCAGGGTTATCAATAATTACAACACTTAGCACTGAAAGCATGTTTATTACAAAAACCAATGTACAGCCAGAACAGAACTGACCTCCTGGACAGATAGTGCAGCTACTTATATAAATACTGAATATGTCAGAATGCTGCTATTTATACAGACATTGAATATTCCAAACTTTACAAACATGAGATGCTTCAAGAATCTTCCAGAAATGATAAATACTAAATTAAAAAAATGGCTGGTGGTCGAGTTCAAAATGGCAAATTGCAGTATGACAGCCAGGGAGGCAAACCACTAAACCACACTGCATGCACTACAATTTGCAGCATTCCTCCCTCTCCTGGAAAAACAGCAAACTGCTGTTTCACAAGTTCTCATTAGAGCCAACTACAGTTTCCTGGATCTAGATCTTGTCAGTTGACCTCTGTATAACAACACTAGTGGATTTAATCATCCTAATCATGTTGTTATATTTGCCTGTCTGTTATCTTGTTGAAGGATCATAATTCTTTTTCTTCATATGTGACATATGACAGGTGCTGGAGGACATGATATGGTGTAGGGTATCACTTAAGTAACTTTTCCGATAGCCCACTTTCCACATAGACATAAAAATCAATACCAAGTCTCCCAGGTAGTATTTCACTGGCCACTGGCTGGTGCTTGGAATTATAGCATACTTATTTCTTCCTTCTCTCTCTCTCTCTCTCTCTATCTATCGATCTCTATTTCTCTCTCCTCTCTCTCTCTCGCTCTGGGTGTTTCAGCAAAAGATTCCTTGAAAGGCAGTCAACATACTTGTGTTTTTGTGTTTACATCTGCATTTGTATACCATTCTGACACTACTCCTGAAGCATCAGTGCCCATCTCACCAGTTTATCCAATGGATCCTTGAGACTGTTGGGAGGCCCTAGTCTCACAACATTAACATTTAACGGCCAGTATAAGGAACACTGGTCTGTCACAATGGTAAATGGTTTGCCAATTAAATATGGCTGGAACTTGTTGATGACTAAAACAGCTGCAAGAAACCTTTGCTCGGTGGTGCAGTAGTTCATCTGGAAGTATTCTGGAAGCATAACTTCACCTTATCAGCACTTTCATGAATTTGCACTGTTACTGCAGCCATCTCTAGCATTGATACAAAGTTCTGTCTCAGCATTCTCATCATACAAATCTTTGACAGGAGACGATGTTAGCACCATCTTAAGCACAATGAAAGGTCTTTCTTGTCCCTCATTCCTGGAAAATTTGGCATCTCTCTGCAGTAGTCCTTGCAAGGGGTGTGCATTAGTACACACTGAGGTGACAAAAGTAATGGAACAGTGATATGCACATGTGGCGACTATCAACTCTACAAGTGATATAGCAGGCTCTCTGACCCATGTGGACCTATTGTGCGCCACCATATTGCTTTCCATTCTGCTTTGTGCTGCCGACTGTATAAGACGTTGTAAATATTCTCGCATAATAAAGATGTATTAATGTATGTTGGTGTGTTATTTAATGATCGCCACTGCTCCGTGTATCGGGAATAACCACACACATATACAAATGACAGTAGTACCATGTAGTATCATGTAGTATCATAATAGGGCAGTGCAGTGATGGAGCTGTCACTTGTACTCAGTTAATTCGTGCAAAATGGTTTCCAACGTGATTATGGCCCACAATGGTAATTAACAGACATTGAACGCGGAATGCTAGTTGGAGATAGATGCATGGAACATTCCATTTCAGGAACTGTTAGGGAATTCAGTATTCGGAGATCAACAGTGTCAAGTGCGTGCTGAGAATACCAAATTTCAGGCATTACCTCTAGCCATGGACAACACAATGGCTGACAGCTTTCACTTAATAACCGAGAGCAGCAGCAGTTGCATAGAATTGTCAGTGGTCATAGACAAGAAACTCTATATGAAATAACCACAGAAGTTGATGTGGGACATATGATGAATGTATCTGTTAGGACACTGTGATGAAATCTGGTGTTGATGGGCTATGGTAGCAGATAATTGACACAAGTGCCTTCACTAACAACACAACACCACCTGCAGTGTATCTCCTGTTTCCTGATCATATTGGTTAGACCCTAGATGACTGAAAAACAGTGGCCTAGTAAGATAAGTCCCTGTTTCAGTTGGTAAGAGCTAATAGTAGTATTAGAGTGGGATGCAGGTCGCACAAAGCCATGAAACCAAATTGTCAACAATGTACTGTGCAAGCTGGTGGAGGCTCCATAATAGTGTGGACTGTATTTATACAGAACAGACTGGGTCCTCTTGTCCAAATTAACTGATCATTGACTGGAAATGATTATATTTGGCTACTTGGAGACCATTTGCATCCATTCATGAACTTCAAGTTCTCAAACAATGATGGAATTTTCACCAGGCCTCAATTGTTTATGATTGCTTTGAAGAACATTCTGGACAGTTTGCACAAATGATTTGGCCACCCAGATTGCCCAACATGAATCCCGGCAAACATTTATGGGACATATCGAGATATCAGCTCTTGCACAAAATCCTGTGCAGGTAACACTTTCACAATTATGGATGACCATAGTGGCAGCATGGCTCAATATTTCTGCAGTGATCTTCCAATGTATTTTTGAATCCATACCATGTTGAGGTGCTGCACTATGTTGGGCAAAAGGAGGCCCGACACAATATTAGGAGGTATCCCATGAATTTTGTCACCTCAGTGTAGATGTCCTTTATGAATTGTTGGTAGTACAGACACATTTCAAGAAAATTTATCACATCACAAATGTGTTGATTAGCCAGAAAATCTGTAACTGTTCTTATTTCATCTGGATTGGGATAGACTTCATCACCATTTATCAGATGCCCCAAGATTGTTATTTCTTGGTTGTGAGAGGCACTTTTTCAGATTCAGGCAGAGACCTGCAGCTTGAACACACCACACTTCAGCATAGTTGTCAAGCAGCTTAGATGTTCTTCTAATCTCTGAAAAAATGACAATGACAAGCAGGTAACAAAGACATTTAAAATTTGAAGTAGATTGTCCATCATATGTTTAAACAGTATAACTTTAAACACATAAAGGTCATCAGGAGATAAGTTGGTATGCTTTTCCCGGTCAGCCTGTCTGCATATCCGTAGTTGAGGAATACTTTGCTCCCTTCAAGCAGTCTAGGTTGTCAACCATGCACAGCAATAGATAGAAATCTTTCGTCATCACTTTGTTCAGTCATTGGTAGTGAATGCAGAAATGCTATGTACTGTCATACTTCTTCACAAGAACCAAAGGTGACGATCAAGGACTCTGAATGTTCAATGATGCCATTTTGCATCCTCTTCTCTGCTTCCTCCTGGATATCTATTGTTCATCCAGCAACACACCATATATGTGCTGACTAATTGGCAGATAATTCTCAGTGTTGATACAGTGTTTTGCCATGGGCCACTTGGTCTGTATTTTCTTCACTACAGATTTGAAAGCATACGAAAATTTATGCAGAATGGCTATCTGTCACTGGTGTTGTTCCTCAGCCAGGCCACACCCTATTGGCAGTCTGATAGTAGCTTCATCCCATGCATTGTCTGTAGTGGTAGTGATGACTCTAACATGCCCGTCTTGGGCTCATTAGGTTGTCCCTACCTACATACCTTTCGGGATGAGTTGTGGCTGCTGGTGACAATTAGTGATCTAAAGTTCTCCATGACCACTCACAATGCTTATGATCATTTCTGGCAAGTAGATCTCTTATGTTAGCCTGAGTGGCTTTTTGCAGTCAACAAAAACTTCACATTTTCATTGTGCATCTCAACTGATGACTGGAACTTGTCTTGTCGATGACAGTAGGGTAACAACATCTTTAAAAACAAACAAGAGCAGTCTTCTTTGCATGCACATGTAGAAATAGCTTTGTCGATAGGGTGCTCTGATATTCCACTGTCTATGATTACTTGTAATGCCTGTAAGCAGTCCCATCTGAAAATAACACTATGACTACATTCTGTTGAAATGAAGAATTCAAAAGGCCATATTCTGTCATTGACAGTTATTCTTGTAACACATGTCCCTGTTGGCTGGACATATGTCCCATTTGTGATCTTCAGTGCAATAGCTTTTGTATCATAGAAAATAATCTACTTCAGTTGATGACGATAGGAAAAGGAAGCCCCCTGAGTTTGTGATGAAGCAAGCTGGGATATTTTTACTTCATCTCTTGTTTTGCCATGTGCCTCCTTAAAATTCATTTTTTCACTTTTAAATAATTATCATTAACATAAGTGGGTATAATTTGCATTTTCATACAAGAGAAAGGTTGGCCCTCAGTTTTATAGAACATAACACCAGATATAATTTTGTGCTTTGTTTTATATGTGTAATTGATTTTCTAATTTATTTTGACTATTCCTAGCTAGTATCTTTCATTATAGGGCAAAATCAGTAATTGTTTCGTAACATAAATTCTATTGTTGATGTATACACAAATATAAATTCTGTACTAATTATTCAAAAACATGTTATCAAAGACAGCCCTTAATTAATTCCAAAGTGATGATCAGTTTTGTCAAAAGTATTGTTTGCATAACTATATCTGTTAATTTCATAATTTAAACAAATAATTTGGTATAACCTTCATAGAAGAAGAAATTGTTAAAAAGAAGAAATTTTTTGATATCAGTTCATTGAATGAGTTATGTTTCAATTGTAATTTCTGTAAATTAAACATCAAACAATGTATAGTTTCAGTACCTGTTATCAAGGGTGTACCCAGGATCTGCTCTAGGGGGGGGGGGGGGGGGCAGGTCATACTAGTCCCAGCAGGAAACAAGGACTCGAGACAACATACAGCACTTCTTATTAAATAAAACAGTAAACCAGTGAAAAACTGCTTTTAATAAACATTTTAAATACAAGAATGCACTTGTACAATCTGAGAAAACATGCAGCATTTCTTATTAAATAAAACAGTAAACTAGTGAAAAACTGTGAATATCTTTGGAGGGGGGGGGGGCAGCTGCCCCCCCCCCTTCCCCTCACTAGGTACAGCCATGCCTGTTATTGTGATGATATATAAAGACCTGATTTTTGGTCCTGAGACAGTCATTCCACGGCCGATTTTCAGGCGGCGAACCTGTGCTGATTAGAGGCACAACAATGCCTCAACTTAACCATGAAATAAATGTTACACAAATAGGCTGTGTGTTGAAACAATGACTGTGTGTGTTCAATACGTACCATACTAGATATTCAACAGCAAATTATTGTAGAAGTACACTGATGTATGCCTGCAAACTATTAATGAGGCTTATAAAAAGTTAACCAATAGTGAACTGGCCATGTAACTGTGTATTATGGATGGAGGGGGGGGGGGGGGAGGGGGGGGGGGAAGTTGTGAACAGTAAAAGTAAAGAACTATGAAACACAATTGTGCAACTGTTGGCTATATCATTTACAGTAGTCATTGTTGAACTTCCCCCCCCCCTCCCCCCCCCCCCCCCCCCCCCCCCCCCCCCCCCCCATTTTTCAGCTAGTAGAACAATGCAGTACATCAACACCGAGGACCATTAACAAGATAATAAAGCAGGCGGATGTCACACGTTGTTTGATGGCAGCATAAGTTCGAGTACACCATATCCATTCTTTATGGCATGTTTGATTGGTGGTGAAGATTGATGCTGAAGATTGTTACACCTTTTCCCTCACATTCTCTAATACCTCCTGACGTATCAGGTTGTCATTCATGGCTCCATCTCTTGTTTACTTGGTCCAGCAATTCTGGTTTCCATAAAATGCTGTATCTCTTCTACCATTACTTGATGTGAGAGGGGGTTAGGTTGTGGTGGTCTTCCACAGCTGCCATACATTTATATCTACATCTACATCTACAAAGATACTTTGCATGCCATGGTACAGTGCTTGATGAAGGGTGCCATGTACCACTGCTTGTCATTCCCCCTCCTGTTCCCTTCACATATAGAACAAGGGAAAAACGACTGTCTGTACCCCTCCGTAGGAGCCCTAATTTCTCATATCTTATCTTCGTAATCCTTACGTGCGAAGTATGTTGTCAGGAGCAGAATCATTCAGCAATCAGCTTCAAATGCCAGTTTTCTAAATTTTTTTCAATAGTGTTTCCTGAAAATAACACCACCTTCCCTCCAGGGATTCCATTTGAGCTCCCAAAGTATCTCCATAACACTTAAGTTTTGTTTGAACCTATTGGTAACAAATGTAGCAGTCCACCTCTGAATTGCTTTGATGTCTTCTTTTATTCCGACCTGGTATGGATCCCAAACACTCAAGCAGTACTCAAGAATAGTCTGCTCACGTGGCACTACACAAAACTGGAGCTAATAGCATAGGCACATAGGGAACACACACAACACAGATCTGTAAGTCCACGGTAGTGGTGATAAGTTGAGAAAACCATCCCGAAACACATGTGCTACAAAATGCCACTGTTTCCTGTGCATGCACTCCGATGTCAATTGGGATATGATCACCATCCACACGTACCCTGGCCGCATAATGGGTTGGCATACTCTGGATCAGATGCTATAGCCTCCCATTCTCGCACCACTTCCGGTTGGAGCTCCTGAAGTGTCCAAAGGGTTTGAAGACATGCAGTGATACATTGACCTAGAACATCCCAGACGTGCTCGATGGAGTTTAGGTCTGAAGAACAGGCAGGCCACTCCATTTGCCTGTACCTGTACTCCTCCACAATGGCAGCTTGGTGGGACCGTGCATTATCATACATCAGGAGGAAGGTGAGACCCACTGCACCGCTGAAAAGGCAGACATACTGGTGCAAAATGACGTCCCGATACACCTGACATGTTACAGTTCTTCTGTCAAAGACATGCAGGGGTGTATGTGCACCAATCATAATCCCACCCCACAACATCAAACCACGTCCTCCATACAGGTCCCTTTCAAGGACATTACAGGGTTGGTATCTGGTTCCTGATTCACGCCAGATGAAAACCCAGCAAGAATCACTGTTCCGACTACACCTGGACTCGTTCATGAACATAACCTGGGACCACTGTTCCAATGATCATGTACTGTGTTCTTGAGACCAGGCTTTACGGGCTCTCCTGTGACCAGGGATCAGTGGAATGCACTTTGCACGTCTCTGTGTGAATAAACAATGTCTGTTCAGTCATCTGTAGACTGTGTGTCTGGAGACAATTGTTCCAATGGCTGTGGTAAGGTCCTGAGCAAGGCTACCTGCAGTAATCCATGGCCATCTACGGGCACTGATGGTGAGATATCGGTCTTCTTGTGGTGCTGTACACTGTGGACATCTCGTACTGTAGCAACTGGACACATTTCCTGTCTGCTAGAATCATTGCCATAATCTTGAGATCACAATTTGTGGCACACGGAAGGCCCGTGCTAGGACATGCTGTGTTTGACCAGCCTCCGGTCGACCTAGTCTTCTACCACCTCCGTTGTGGTTGCACCTATGGTATGGCTATCTATGGAGAGCAGCTACTACAAGGAGATTTGGGCTTGGTTGATGTGCTTTTGCAAGACTGTGTTGGTGAGGGCTAAGGATTGGCGGAATCTCTACTGGTGGAGGGCAGGAGATGGGTAATTTGATGGTAAGGCCATCTAGAGGGATTCCATGAGCCTTGGCTCATGGAACAATGTAGGAACAGTATGTGGGATGGGGTTCTGGCTAGGGATAAGGAAACTTTTCTGTACTGACACAGATGGAAGGACCAAGGATCCATGGTGATGGAAAAAAAATCGAAAAATAACGTAAATAATGTAGAAATTCGTCAGAAAAACATTTGCATCAATACAACCAAATACATGTGAAAAATCACTAGAAGGATGAAACTGATGCAAAAGGGGAAAACAAGATGAAATCTGAAGGAGTTGAGGATACAAAAGGTGAAAACACACTGAAATTTGCATGAAGTCACAATGAAATCAAAGAAAAGATAAAAAAATATTTAAAGAAATGTATTTTACTGTGGGTAGCAGGTCGGAGGGTGGACAGCAGATATGACTGGATGAGGCGGAATTAGTCTCTGCAAACTGGGAAAGAATGGCAAAAGAGTGGGGCATGGAGAAGGGCTCATAGAATGAGATTCAAAATCATGTGGCACCAGAAAGGTGTGGGAAATAACACATGGAAATATGAGAGAGTGTCACTGGAAGAGTGATCAGTTTGGAGGGATAGGATTAATGATGTCAGTGGGAGTTAGGTGGGACATAAGATGCTGCACCAACAATCAGGGTGGTCTTGTAGCCGTCTGTTGTGGGCAGCCAAGACAGTTGATACAGTGTGGCTCGTAAGCAGAGCATGCAGCATGGTTTGTAAGAAGACAGGAGAAACACAAGAAAGAAGGATGGACATTAAGTATAGTGATGCATAAGAAAACAGTTACAAAGGAAAACAGCACAGGGTTAGGATTGAAGAAAAGCCGTGAGTCAAAAATCAAACAGTGGAAAATTCAGGATGAAATGTAACAATATTATGAAAAGGAAAGTCGCCACTCACCATATAGCGGAGATGCTGATTTACAGATAGGCACAACAAAGAATGACTCAAATAAAGCTTTCCACAAGTAAGGCTTTTGTCAAAAATGATGACAGACACACATACTCATGCAAATGCAACTCACACACATGACTGCAGTCCCAAGCAACTGGGAACCAGTGGACCATCCTGTTGCTGAGCAAATTGCCAAACTTGACATTCTTCATTTCAATGACTGCTTCACAGCCTTTGCCATGTGGATCCTTCCCACCAATACCAGCTTTTCGGAACTGCATTGGTGGGAACTTTCCCTGAAATATATCCTATGTTCCTGTAACCCTCATAGAACACATCATACCACCTCTGTATGCTCCTGGCATCTAGTGGTAGATTGCTGCACCAGTTGTACTTCGTGTTTGTTGTGAAATATAACTTTCAATTGTCGTGATATGTCTCTGTTGCCTTTCATGGGCTATGGGCAGTATATACAATAATAGTCTTTGTAAGCCCAGTGGGATGTGTGCTTACCGCAAAAGTAATTTTTCCATGAGATATGGGAAGTATAATTACCGCAAAATTAATATCTCCTTTTCTGGACTGTGGGAAGTATAGTTACCACAAACGTAACTGATTTACTTCACTCATGGGATTATATCTTACAACCTATGGATGTGCCTGACATCTTGTGGCAGTACACTGTATCAGGTGCTATCAGTTCCTTTTTGTCATGAGATCACTACTGTTGTCAGTTGTGAAGTTGAAAAACACTGCTTCTTTCTAAAGTATATACTATTGTGCCTCCCCCCATGAACCATGGACCTTGCCATTGGTGGGGAGGCTTGCGTGCCTCAGCGATACAGATAGCTGCACTGTAGGTGTAACCACAATGGAGGGGTATCTGTTGAGAGGACAGACAATCGTGTGGTTCCTGAAGAGAGGCAGCAGCCTTTTCAGTAGTTGCAGGGGCAACAGTCTGGATGATGGACTTATCTGGCCTTGTAACACTAACCAAAATGACCTTGCTGTGCTGGTACTGTGAACGGCTGAAAGCAAGGGGAAACTACAGCCGTAATTTTTCCCAAGGGCATCCTGTACAGTTAAATGATGATGGCGTCCTCTTGGGTAAAATATTCCGGAGGTAAAACAGTCCCCCATTAAGATCTCTGGGTGGACACTACTAAGGAGGACGTTGTTATAAGGAGAAAGAAAACTGGCATTCTACGGATCGGAGCTTGGAATGTCAGATCCCTTAATTGGGCAGGAGGGTTAAAAAATTTAAAAAGGGAAATGGATAGGTTAAAGTTAGATATAGTGGGAATTAAATGGTTCAAATGTCTCTGGGCACTATGGGACTTAACATCTGAGGTCATCAGTCCCCAAGAACTTAGAAATACTTAAACTTAACTAAACTAAGGACATCACACACATCCATGCCCGAGGCAGGATTCGAACCTGTGACAGTAGCAGCAGCTATAGTGGGAATTAGTGAAGTTCGCTGGCAGGAGGAACAAGACTTCTGGTTGGGTGAATACAGGGTTATAAATACAAAGTCAAATTGGGGTAATGCAGGAGTAGGTTTAATAATGAATAAACAAATAAGAGTGTGGGTAACCTACTACAAACAGCATAATGAATGCATTATTGTGGCCAAGATAGACACAAAGCCCATGCATACCACAGTAGTACAAGTTTATATGCCAACTAGCTCCACAGATGATGAAGAGATGGATGAAATGTAGGATTAGATAAAAGAGATTATTCAGGTAGTGAAGGGAGACAAAAATTTAATAGTCATGAGTGGCTGGAATTTAATAGTAGGAAAAGGAAGAGAAGGAAACATAGTAGGTGAATATGGAATGGGGGTAAGGAATGAAAGAGGAAGCTGCCTGGTAGAATTTTGCACAGAGCATAACTTCATCATAGCTAGCACTTGGTTCAAGAATCATAAAAGAAGGTTGTATATATGGAAGATGCCTGGAGATACTGGAAGGTTTCAGACAGATTATATAATGGTAAGACAGAGATTTAGCAACCAGGTTTTAAATTGTAAGACATTTCCAGGGGCAGATGTGGACTCTGAGCACAATCTATTGGTTATGAACAGTAGATTCAAACTGAAGTAGCTGCAAAAAGTTGGGAATTTAAGGAGATTGGACCTGGATAAACTAACAGAACCAGAGGTTGTAGAGAGTTTCAGGGAGAGCATTAGGGAATGATTTACAGGAATGGGGGGAAAGAGATACAGTAGAAGAATGGGTAGCTTTGAGAAATGAAATAGGGAAAGCAGCAGAGGATCAAGTAGGTAAAAAGACAAGAGCTAGTAGTAATCCTTGGGCAACAGAAGATATATTCAATTTAACTGATGAAAGGAGAAAATATAAAAATGCAGTAAAAGAAGCAGGCAAAAAAGAAAACAAACGTCTCAAAAATGAGATCGACAGGAAGTGCAGAATAGCTAAGCAGGGATGGCTAGAGGACAAATGTAAGGATATAGAGGCATATCTCACTAGGGGTGAGAAAGATACTGCCTACAGCAAAATCAAAGAGACCTTTGGAGAAAAGAGAGCCACTTGTATGAATATCAAGAGCTCAGATGGGAATCAAGTTCTAAGCAAAAAAGGGGAAGCAGAAAGGTGGAAAGAGTATATAGAGGGTCTATACAAGGGTGATGTTCTTGAGGACAATATTATGGAAATGGAAGAGGATGTAGATGAAGATTAAATGGGAGATATGATACTGCATGAAGAGTTTGACAGAGCACTGAAAGACCTAAGTCGAAACAAGGCCATGGGAGTAGACAATATTCCATTAGAACTACTGACAGCCTTTGGAGAGCCAGCCCTGACAAAACTCTACCATCTGGTGAGCAAGATGTATGAGACAGGCGAAATACACTCAGACTTCAAAAAGAATATAATAATTCCAATAGCAAAGAAAGCAGGTGTTGACAGATGTGAAAATTACCAAACTATCAGTTTAATAACTCACAGCTGCAAAATACTAACAAGAATTCTTTACAGGTGAACGGAAAAACTGTTAAAAGCCGACCTTGGGGGAAGATCAGTTTGATTTCTGTAGAAATGTTGGAACACGTGAGGCAATACTGACCCTACGACTTATCTTAGAACATAAATTAAGGAAAGGCAAACCTATGTTTCTAGCATTTGTAGACTTAGAGAAATCTTTTGACAATGTTGACTGGAATACTCTCTTTCAAATTCTGAAGGTGGCAGGGGTAAAATACAGGGAGTGAAAGGCTATTTACAATTTGTACAGAAACCAGATGGCAGTTATAAGAGTCGAGGGGCATGAAAGGGAAGCAGTGGTTGGGAAGGGAGTGCGACAGGGTTGTAGCCTATCCCTGATCTTATTCAATCTGTATATTGAGCAAGCAGTAAAGGAAACAAAAGAAACATTCAGAGTAGGAATTAAAATCCATGGAGTAGAAATAAAAACTTTGAGGTTCGCTGATGACATTGTAATTCTTTCAGAGACAGCAAAGGTCCTGGAGGAGCAGTTGAATGGAATGGACAGTGTTTTGAAAGGAGGACATAAAGGAAAATGAGGTTAATGGAATGTAGCTGAATTGAATCAGGTGATGCTGAGGGAATTAGATTAGGAAATGAGACACGTAAAGCAGTAAATGAGTTTTGCTATTTGGGGAGCAGAATAACTGATGATGGTCGAAGTAGAGAGGATATAAAATGTAGACTGGCAATGGCAAGGAAAGTGTTTCTGAGAAGAGAATCTTGTTAACATTGAGTATAGATTTAGGTGTCAGGAAGTTGTTTCTGAAAGTATTTGCATGGAGTGTAGTGAAACATGGAGAATAATTAGTTTGGACAAGAAGAGAATAGAAGCTTTCGAATTGTGGTGCTACAGAAGAATGCTGAAGATTAGATGGGTAGATCACATAACTAATGAGGAGGATTGAATAGAATTGGGTAGAAGAGAAATTTGTGGCACAACTTGACTAGAAGAAGGGATAGGTTGGTAGGACATGTCCTGAGGCATCAAGGGATCACCAGTATAGTATTGGAGGATGGCATGGAGGGTAAAAATCATAGAGGGAGACCAAGAGATGAATACACTAAGCAGATTCAGAAGGATGTAGGTTGCAGTAGTTACTGGGAGATGAAGCACCTTGCACAGGATAGAGTAGCATGGAGAGCTGCATCAAGCCAGTCTCTGGACTGAAGACCACAACAACAGCAACATACTATTGTGATTTACTGTACAGTGATACACTGGTGGAAATGAGCAGAAACTGCCATGTTTTCAAACCTAGCACATAGCAATTTTATTTATTTATTTTATTTATTATTTATTTTGTGTTCCGTAGATACAGGTACCAAGTTAATTGCAAGGATAAGGAATGTGCCAGACTGTATGTACTTCAGATATAACTTACATAAATACTATAATAGATACAATGTAAATAAGGTGTCAAATAAGAAACACGTATCCAGTTCACAAAATATTGTGGTACACTTAGGCAGGACAGATATAGGCTAATTTACGTAAATACAATAAAAGATGCACCGTAGATATGATATCAAGTAAAGAACATATATTCAATTAATATTGAGTTACACTTAGGAAGAATCTGTAGTATACAGAGGATGTGAAAGTAAGCTAAAGTAAATAATACATGAATACAGGAAACAAAATTGTTATACATATATCTATGATAGTGAGATTAAAAGCATTTTCAAAACAATTGTAAATTTAGTAGTCATATTAATTTTCTCTCATAAATTCACCAAGCATATAAAAATCTCTCTGTATTAGGTACTCTTCCAGGTTTTGTTTGAATTTCAGTAATTGTTTATGCAGACATTTGATATGTGGTGGGAGTACATTAAATGGCTTTATGCTGGAGTAATAAGCTCCTTTTTGCACCAGATTTAGAGTTTTCAATTCAATGTGTAGACTGTTTTTTTGTTCCTGTGTTGTAAGAGTAAAATTACTCTTTGTATCGGAACAAAGAGAGAGGTCATTAATGAAAATAAGAAATAACAGTGAACCTAAAACAGACCCTTGGGACACATCATAACTTAAGTTATCCCACTCCAATGATGAAGGTTCTTCAGAAGAGCCATTCAGCATTATGGTCAGCTTTCGGCCCTTTTGGTATGACTTAAGCCACAAACCAGCAGTACCACTTAGATATTAATATTCTGCCTTTTTCAAAAGAATTTGGTGGTGTACACAATCGAAGACCTTTGACATATCACAAAAAATACCTACTGGATATACTTTTTGTTAATGGCATCCAAAACTCGATTACTAAAGGAGAATATTGTAAATACATAAAAATGCAAACAGTCATTTTTTTTAATGGTTATTTATTATCCCCTGAACCATTTTTGAACCTTTTCACGTTCATCTTCAGGTGGTTTACTGAAGATGAACCTAAAAAGGTTTGAAACTGATTCATGGAATAATAAATAATTATTCAAAGAAGTGACTGGTTGCAGTTTTATGTAGTTACATTCAATTAACAGTCATGGATTCTAAAACATTCATAATGGATAAGCTTAATCTTAAGAAGAATATTGCTTGTTCAGTGCAAAAACCAGCATGAAACTCATATTGACTATTGTTGAGGTTATTGTGGAAGTTGTGATGGTTGATGATCAATCTGTGCACAAGTTTCTCAAGAATTTTTGAAAAGATAGTTGAAAGGGAAATTGGGCAACAATTAATGACACTGTTTTTGTCATCTTTTTTAAAGAGAGGTATCACTATAGCCTATTTTAGTCCTTCAGGAACAATTCCTTCTTCCAAAGATTCATTGTATATATTGCAGAAGACTGGGTTTATATACTTATAACAATATTTTGTTAGTTTACTAGAAATATTGTTTATACCAACAGACTTTTTTAATGTCTAATGACTTGATTATTCTTTCAATATCATTTAATGGAAACAGAGGCAAGGACATCTGTGGGGTTCTGTTGCAGATAGCTTTCTGTAGAAAGCCATTGCATCATCAACAGATCCTTTACAGCCTGCCTTCTCTGCTGTTAACAGAAAATGTTTGTTCAATACTTCTGCAACTATTTCAGTTTTGATATAATATTGTAACCTTGTTTAGTTTCTGTCTGTGTCCTGTTCCTTGTTTTTCTGCCAGTTTCTCTCTTTATCACATTCCAAGTTGTTTTTATTTTGTTTTCTGTTGTCTCAAATGCAGTTTTTATGCACATACTCTTAGATTTGTTTATAACATTATTTACAATGCTACAGTAAAGTTTGTAGTGTTGCTGTTTCTTTGGGTAATTATAAGTTTTGAGGGAACTATATAGCATCCTTTAGTCAGCCTCTACACATGTTTAGCAACATCAAGGAAATTTCAAAATTTGTGTAGGAAGAATACTTACCACAATAGCTTTTCGTCCCAAATGAGAAAATTTAAATATAGTCAATTGATCACAAGGCTAATGCAATATGAAAAGAATTAAGTTCACTGAGTCTCTACAATAAATGTGCCTAAGGGATGGTTAAGAGAGTTGATAACCCTGAAATCTAACTACTAACCCAGTTTAAGAATGAAGGAAGAGAAAATTGGCAATAGTCTTGTTAAATAGTCAGCAACTGGTATTGGACAGAAGTCCAGCCTCTTAACACGTAAGTCACCTAACTTGATAAATGAAGTTGAAATGCAAATGTTTTGGAGAGAGGCAGCAAAAGAAGGGATTTCAAGAATATTCATTATACAGCAAGTTACCAGAGAAGCCACGCACAGAGGCTTGGCTCGTGGACAGTGGCTGCACAGTACTGCAACAGTCTCAGACGAAGCAAGTTTATGACATCACTGCACTGGTCAAGCAGCTTTGTGCACGAGCACTGATTTGTCACAGCCTATGGACTGGTGGTAGCACTGAATGCAGTTGTGAGCTAAGGCTTACAAATGATGAGTAGGGCAGTGTTTAGTGGTGTGGTGTGACTTCTCCATTTTTTCTTAACAAAGAAAATGAGAGCAGAACATGTTTTGCAAAGAAAGGAGAGAGAAAGGCAAGTAAAATAAAAATTAATCAGTCATGAATGTAGAACTGCACAGCATAAAATGAATCTTAAAAGTTCAGTTTGGATAGCATTTAGCCTGCATTGGATGACAAAAGGAAAAATGTTAATTTTGTTTGCTGTTCACTGTTCAATGACATTTACACTCATGCTAAAGCTCCAGTGGCACTTCGCATATTTGTTACAATCCATGTGTGTCTAATAAATGAGGGTCTTGTATGGATGAGAAATGCTCTCCTAAACCTGCTCATGAGATAACTGTAATGTGAGTGCTAAAATCCTAAGAGAGATAGTTGTGCCTGAGGTAATCCCTCATGTAACAAAAGTGAATGCTCAGCTACTACAGACATGTAGTCATGTAGCACAAGAAGAAAACATTATGTGATAGGTACTGTTGTCTCTTATTTTATTGATTGGTCTCCTGAATGTTATTGCCTGTGATACCATTCAAAGGGAATTGTTGAGATGATTTATGTCTCTTGGTATCCACAACACTGCTTTAAAAGACATGCTTTTATGACTAATCAAGGTGCTAGCAATGTCACTGAACTGCATGATTATTCATGATTTAATTGTTCCTGCCATAAGCTAAATACATTCCTACAAAATGTTTTTAATGAAGAGCATAAATGTGTTGGTTGTCCACAAGTTCATGGTATTTCAAATGCAGGGGAAGAACTTGTCACTTTGCAATTGAAAGTGGACAATTGGAACAGTCCAAAGATACTTGTTGGAATACGCAGTTGCCAATGTTAAAATTGATAGGAAGTCAGTATTTGGATTTGTGTGAAAAGCTTTCTGAGAAGAGAGAAATAGATTGAATTGAAGGGACTGGTATCATGCTGATAATTGAATAAATTCCTCATCTCAAGGTATGTATATTAATCTTTATTGTAATTCTTATATCTTATTGTTTAATTTTTAGCAAATCTTATACAACATGAGGGTTTTTGCAGACCTTCAAGGAGTCTTTCAAGTAATTGCAACCGAAAAATCACCTACACTGCACCTTCTCTTGCTATGGAAGATGACACTATTACAGCATTTGATTCAGGCACTTCAGGAAAGAAAAGCCTCTGAAATAAGATTTTTACATAAATGCCTCAAATTATACTTCAAGGAAAAGTTAACTGGCCAGAAGTGCTAGGAACTTTTCTCTGACCACCATCTGATCATTTAAAAATGATATGTGAAGATAAGAGACATGAAGTTATGACAGAGATGAGACATACAACCCATTTGTTGCTATGGTAATAGCACACCAGTAGCCAATTTCAAAGGGCACTACTGTCTCTCAATCGAAAAGATCACTCACGGAATTGAGCACAGGCATGATAGGCCCAGATTTGATGATCCATTGCCTAAAGAACAGCCAAATATATGTGACTACTTTATCAGATTGTCCTATCAAGTTTGTGAGTAACCTTCGCGGAGCCCTGAAATTCAATAAAATAGTTCAAATAAAGACACCAACAAAATATTTGGTTCAATTTTCAATAAAGTTCCATATTCAGAGTAGGGCTCACACTGATGGGAATTTGCAAAATGAAATATTAAAAACCTTTTGTATTTTTCCAAGAGGCATATACAAGGCATGAAAAGGTAATTCTTTCATCAAATTCCACAAAAACTCCAATACCAGTGAAAGTAAAGTCACTAGAGGAGAACATGCAGAAAAAAATAATCAAGTGGTTGTTACTGGTGCACAGTATGATATATTGGGACTTGTGAGATGAAAACACATTGAAAGTCATAGGCTTACAAAACCATTTGAAAAGTAGCATCATACTATCATGGAATATCATTTCTTCTCTCTTTCACCATGCTTATCTTAATTACCGGTACTTCCAACTGTCCTATTTTGGCACTGTCAGCCAATGTGAGTCCTGCAGCCAGATATTTGTAACTGGCAATGAAAAACACTCTTTTTTCTGCTCATTATTCTTGTAGGCATTTTCTTCAGTTAACTGTCATTACATACAAAAATTATTGAATGCATTTACATCTGTTCCAACCTTCCTCTGTCCATACAATCATTTGTGAAAAAAAGGGTAAGGTACTACAAAAATGTAAACAACAGATTAACTTTATGAAATTATGTACTCGTTTGTGCAGAACAGATATTTTCCTATGTTACCAAAATACACGTTTAGTTTACAATAGTTGGTTAGTACTGAAACTCTGACCAGCAATTTTTTTTAGTCTCGCATTAATTAGCTTTTGAGCCACTCCATGCTCACCCTCAGATAGTAGGCATTTACAAGCACTTCATATTTTGTACAAAATGCAGCTAGTCTTAGTGTTTGTAGCAATTGTGAAAATATTTGTAGCTGTATAGATTTTGCTGCCAACAAATAAGGCATGAAATTTTCTTTTGTTACTTTAATGCCATATACTTGTAACTATGGAACTTTAAAATGATCTAGTCCCCAATAAAACCTTATATTGTAACATGAAAAATGCAGCACTTATTACAAAACAATAGACTTAAGTAGTAAGAGTGGCAAGTTATTGAGTATCACATTTTGCCACATCAAATACTTTGGCACGTTTGAGTCAAATATTATGATGCTAAATGGGCAACAGTATAGAGCATAGATACAGTTCATTTATGTGTTATAATTATATCTCAGATAAAGTGATATAACTAGCATCATATATAATTATTACAAAACGCTTTATATTCAAAAATATTATCCCTATAAACTGAGTTGCCCAAAACATAAATCCATAATTCACTAGTGGAATAATTTCTGATTTATTGATTCTAGTATAACACCTGTCAAGGTAAATATAACCTGTTCAGTTGACAGCCCTGTTTGAAACCCGAACTGTTTGCCACAGAGTATATTTTCCTGTATTAAATGTGACCTCAAAAATATCTGAAAATACTTATGCTAATAAAATAGGACAGTAATTCATTATTAATGTTTTATCCAATTTCTTGTGAAGTGGCCTGACAACAGCGTGTTTATATCTGTCTCAGAATTTACTACTATGAAAGCTTTCATTACATAAGTAAATTAATATATTAAAAAGTTCATGTGAGCAACATTTTATTAATTGAACATTAACTTTTAATACTTTCACAGGCAGCTAGAAATATAACTATATATTAAAAAGTTCATGTGAGCAACATTTTATTACTTGAACATTAACTTTTAATACCTTCACAGGCAGCTAGTAATATAACTATCACCAACTGTGTTTCTTTACTGTGTTCATAGAAAACATCGCACTACCTTTGTATGCTCCTGGCATCTAGTGGTAGTTTGCTGCATCAGTTGTACTTTGTGTTCGTTGTGAAATATAACTTTCAATTGTTGTGATATGTCTCTTTTGCATTTCACAGGCTGTGGGAAGTATATATACAACTAAATAGCATTCTTTTTAAGCCCAGTGGGATGTATGCTTACCTCAAAATTAATTTTTCCATGACGCATGGGAAGTGTACTTACCACAGAATTATGATCTCCTTTTGTGGACCGCAGGAAGCATAGTTACCTACAAATTGACTATTTTACCACTTTGATGGGAATATGTCTTACCGCCTATGGAAGGGTCTGGTATCTTGTGGTGGTTCACTGTACCAGGTGCATAAAACAATCATTTTCTGTTTGTTGTGAGATCACTACTGTTATCACTTGTGAAGTCAGAACACATTGCTTGTTTCTGCAGTATACACTATTGTGACTTACTGTGCACTGATACACTGGTGGGGATGAGCAGAAATTACCAAGTTTTCAAACCCAGTGACTGAGTCCGCTTCTACAGATGTTTTGTATCATCAAGGGAATTTCAAAACTTGTGTAATGACAATCCTTAATATGTGACAAAAGGGTAGAGGGAGGAATATTTACCATCATAGTTTTTGGTACTAAATCAGAAAATGTAAATACAGTCAATTGATCACAAGTCTAGCACAATAAAAAAGTTAAAAAAATAGACTTCGCTGAGTTGCTGCAATAAATGTGCTCATGGAAGGATTAAGAGAGTTGATAACCCTCAAAGCAGACCACTAATCCAGTTCCAGAATGAAGGAAAAGAAAATCACCCACAGTCCCATTAAATTGTTAGCAAGCACAGTCTCATTAAACTGTCAGCAAGCACCCTGAAACCCATTAGCACTGAACAGAAGTCCAGTCTCTTAACATTTAAATCACCTAACTCAGTAAATGAAATTGACATGCAATTGTTTTAGAGAGAGCCAGCAAGGGAAGTGGTTTCAAGGAAGAGTTATTCATTATACAGCAAGCTCCTGATTATTGGGGTAATGTGGACCCAAGACTGCATGGATAAAAAAAATGTACAATACAAAATAAATGTTTTTTACTAGAAACTGCTATTTAATGTAATTAGAAAAATACATTACATGTCACACCTGATAGCTCACTGTGTAATTTGTGTGTTACTTTCCAGAAACAACATAGTGGAAATTTCGAATTTTAGCTCCTACTCTAACATATATACACAAGAAACTGGTGATGAATGTGACAAGGGTCGAGTCCTCCATTTTGGAGGATCGAGACAGATTTCCAGAACGAACGTGTCCCGACAGGAAGACGTTCAAAGCAATTGATCGGCGTCTTAGGGAACACGGAACATTCCAGCCTATGACTTGCGACTGGGGAAGACCTAGAACGACGAGGACACCTGCAATGGACGAGGCAATTCTTCGTGCAGTTGACGATAACCCTAATGTCAGCGTCAGAGAAGTTGCTGCTGTACAAGGTAACGTTGACCACGTCACTGTATGGAGAGTGCTACGGGAGAACCAGTTATTTCCGTACCATGTACAGCGTGTGCAGGCACTATCAGCAGCTGATTGGCCTCCACGGGTACACTTTTGCGAATGGTTCATCCAACAATGTTTCAATCCTCATTTCAGTGCAAATGTTCTCTTTACGGATGAGGCTTCATTCCAACATGATCAAATTGTAAATTTTCACAATCAACATGTGTGGGCTGATGAGAATCCGCACGCAATTGTGCAATCACAGATTTTCTGTGAATGTTTGGGCAGACACTGCTGGTGATGTCTTGATTGGGTCCCATGTTCTTCCACCTACGCTCAATGGAGCACGTTATCATGATTTCATACAGGATACTCTACCTGTGCTGCTAGAACTTGTGCCTTTACAAGTACGACACAACATGTGGTTCATGCACGATGGAGCTCCTGCACATTTCAGTCAAAGTGTTCGTACGCTTCTCAACAACAGATTCAGTGACCGATGGATTGGTAGAGATGGACCAATTCCTTGGCCTCCACGCTCTCCTGACCTCAACCCTCTTGACTTTCATTTATGGGGGCATTTGAAAGCTCTTGTCTATGCAATCCCGGTACCAAATGTAGAGACTCTTTGTGCTCGTATTGTGGATGGCTGTGATACAATACACCATTCTTCAGGGCTGCATCAGCACATCAAGGATTCCATGCGACGGAGGGTGGATGCATGTATCCTCGCTAACGGAGGACATTTTGAACATTTCCTGTAACAAAGTGTTGAAGTCACGCTGGTACATTCTGTTGCTGTGTGTTTCCATTCCATGATTAATGTGATTTGAAGACAAGTAATAAAATGAGCTCTAACATGGAAAGTAAGCGTTTCCGGACACATGTCCACATAACATATTTTCTTTCGTTGTGTGTGAGGAATGTTTCCTGAAAGTTTGGCCGTACCTTTTTGTAACACCCTGTATATTCACAATAATAATTATACTTTTGATTATTGTGTTGTCAAATTTCCTTTCTTTGGTGCCAATTTTCTAACAAAAATATACATATGACAAAATTTTGTTACAGAAAATTTTCATTGTGAGCATGCAAGGAGTCACACTGTGGTGACTGTTTGAATTTTGGTTCATATAGTGTATCAAAGCTAGATACAGCTTTTGGGTTGTGCAAATATGCCACATGTGCAATAATATTCAGTGAGGGAGTAGACTTTTAAATTCACAGAACACTTATCAGAGGAGCAAATAAACTGGTGGGCAACAGGTTGTTTCTTTGGGCGCAATTATTCTAATTTTGTATGATTGCTTATGTGTACAAGCATGTTACAAATGCAGTAACACGTAAACCCACACTAGTGAAGTATTAAGCAGAAAAAAGTCACAGGTTGTAGTTTTGGTACTAACAATCTGTCATTTTAACCATAGTCACATGTCCAAAATCTATAATGCATATAGAAGACATGTTCTATTTTTACTTAGTGGAATGATGCTTCTTTCTTTATATTTTAAAGTTCTGTAACAACAAAATATAACAACATAAAATATTTTTAACATCTGGAAAACCTTACTACACATAGATTAGTGTAATGCACAAAATATAAAGATAAAGATCAATTCTCCATCACCACACAATAGGCGTCTGTTCTTCTTGCAAGAGGATGACATGCCTTTTACATAAAAATGCTCTTGTCAATGTGCCATCTTTCAGAATTAACAACAATCAGCCATAAGTTCCATTTTTCTATCACAAAAATGGTTCCTTACTCTTTGACAAACTGGTGTTCTTAACACTGTCTAGTATCTTTCTCTCCTTCCTCCCTCTGTACCCCACCTTTTATTATTCTACTGCCAATTGCCCCACAAATAACAGAAAGCAGATGTGGAAGACAACTTTTCAGGAAGCATTAAAGATTCATCTGGGGAGATTCAAGGAGAAAACAAATGGCATATGTCTCCAAACCATTGCCAAAAATGCTTAGTATCTTTCCATACCTTCTCACACGCTACAACATTGGTTCACAGCAGCAAATATGTACCTGACTACATACTAATACCATAAAACTAGTTTCTTCACCCAAAATTTTCAGTTTATGTGGTAAAAGAGGTGCTCCGACAGGTGCAAGGCTGTTGCCTGCAAAACGCTACTGGTAGTAGTGAAGCTATGTAATTAAAGGCAGTAGTTTTGAAGCAGCTGCACTAAGCCTACTTTAGCTTTCAGAAGACTTCTTTTGCTCTGAACTACAAGTGGTCTTGAAACATTATTTGTTCATCTAACACACATCTCAGCTAAATCCTCAAATTTGAATTGCTTTCTTCCATTATGACGTAAATAAACATGATATTGGTTTTCCAGACTTTAAAGCCATAGTACATCAACAATATCAAGAATCCATCATTATTACAGTCTGAGATAATTAAACAGTATGACTTAGTGAGAAATAAAGTCAATCAACAGTTTACAGGTGTAAATAAAAACTAGAATTCATAATACATAAATAAATCTCAGACACTAAGTAAGGTTAAATGTTTTAGGGCAAAATAAAGATTCTGAGAAATTTGCAGTCTCAAGCTCCACTTTTGCAACACTGGAGGAATGTGTTAGTCATTTAACACAACAGAAGATTCGGGAAAATACTGAATCAAGTATCAGTATGTCTCATTCCACAGCAGACACAACTAAGAAAGAAGCAGAGTTCCAAAAAGCTTTGGAATATATAAGCTAAGTTGAAAGATGAATTGAACAAGGCAAAGAGTAATGAAAACTATGGTTTCCCAACCAAAACAATTAATAGATTTATTTATTTATTTATTTTGAGATACATATTCCATAGATTCAGTGTGGCATGATTACACATGGATGTGGAACGAGTCAAAGCAGATACAATATACAGTATATACCATACAATACAATATGTAGTGGTATATTACACATGGTAGATGAATGATTCAAAACTGGTACAATACAATAATATAATAAACAAAACAATACAAAAATACAATAGTGATAAAAACAATACAGATTCAGTGACAAAGGAAATAATCTGAATTACTACTCAAATTATTTATCTCTGCTGAAGAATTCGACTAAAGAGTAGAAACATTTTTCCAGTAGGAATTCCTTTAGCTTTCTTCTAATAGTGTTTTATTTTCTTTTAGACACTTTATATTACTCAGGAGTGCGTTAAAGATTTTTGTACTTGTGTACTTTACCCCTTTTTGTACCAGAGACAGATTTTTCCATTCACAGTGCATATCACCTTTCCGTCTTGTGTTAACAAATGCATTTGGAAGAAGGGGCAAATTCTGACAAACAATTTTCAAAATTCAAACCACAGGCAAATGTATATCTTACATATTTGTTGAAGATATTTTCTATATCAATTCCCAAACGTTGGGATGTATCTAAAAAGGTCGAGTTTGTCATTAGTTATTTACATTGGAATGCAACAAAATGGGGAAGTTCACACACTGAAGAATTCACTTCTTGGAGTGAATTCCAAGTAAAAACTAAAAATACTCAGGAGAAGTTAGCACTTGAGCTGTTGGACCCAAGATATTGTGATCAGATGATGATGAGATGATGATAATAATAATAATAATAATAATAATAATAATAATAATAAGTGGGAGTTGTTATCCACCACAGTTTCAAAGAAAAAGTGAAAGTAAATACTATAATGTAAGGAATCAAAATACCAATAGAAAAAATATTGATGGTTGTAACAATGTATTTACAAATATGGAGACTGATTTTTTTGTTTTTGCACCAGTTGTTGGAAAACAATGTATGTTATGGGGCAGTGGCCAGGCTTCAGGACATAACAGTGGATCAATAGGGCCTAACAGAGAAAATATAGCAGCCCTCTTACAGAAAATACCTACTCATGAGTGTTTACCTGAAGAAGAGGGAACAAAATTAAGAAGGAATGAAAAAAAAAAACAATTGTAGTATGCAAAATTTTTGGGAGAAAAATCAGTATTCATTTAGCTTCTGGTAGCAAAATATCATTAATCTTGCAGGATTTGCTGTTAGTAATGAGGAAAAAATAACGTTGTCTCACTCTATCTGTAACTGGAATATTTGCTGTTGACATTACTGCTGGTAAAGGAAAACAAATTAAAGAAGAAAAGTGAGTACAGTTATTATTATTATTATTATTATTATGAAGAAGATTATTATTATTATGAAGAAGATGCGCCAAAACCTCGACCCAAGAGAGTGTGGACAGATGAGCAGAGACGAGCAGTTGGCGAGAAAATGAAGAAGTACTGGGAAGAACGGAAGAAAAGAAACACCAGAAGTCTTAAGTTGTGTGCGGTCCATAGCTGGCCAAATTCATAATTTAAAAAAAAAAAAAAAAAAAAATTATTATTATTATTATTATTATTATTGTTGACCTTTCATCAAACAAGAGAAGTTGTCTGGGGAATGTTAAATCAAAAGTGTGAGAATCATAGATATTGTCACAAGAACAGCACATGAAACTTAGAAAATACACTGCCAGAAAAAAAGTACACCTCGGAAGACAATGTTGATTTTGATCCAATGACGGCATATGGCACATGGGGGATAGTAGATATGCTAATAATGAATTCAACATCTTCTACCAACAGACAGTGTACTGGCATAGCTACCAGAGCACCATCTACGTCTACCCTTTAACAGTGAATAGTTACACCAAGAAAGCTCAGTGTGGTGCAGACACGTGAAACCTGCAGGAGACCATGCCGTGGACAAGCACTCGTGCTCCCTACAGCCAACTGAGTGGATCTGAAAGGAGTCAAATTGTTGCCTTCCAAGTGGTGGGATGGTCCTTTCAGAGAATTGCCACACAAGTTGGACATGCTGCATTGGTTGTGCAATGATGCTGGTATCAGTGGTTATGTGAACATTCTTGTACACATAGACGAGGTTCAGGAAGTCACAGTCCACAGACACTTTCCAGGATCATTGTATTGTAAGGGCAGCAGTGGCAGATCACATAGCTACCACAACACAGATAAGAGGCCTTGTAAGCCCAGATGTGTCAACATTAACCAATGCAAACCAATTATTAGCAATAGGGCTATGGGCACACACGCACCTAGCCTGTCTTCCACTCACGCCACAGCATCAACATGCACGGCTTGACTTGCCATCAGAGGATCACTTGGAAGATGGAATGGGGCACCAAACACTTCGGTGATGAAAGCAGATTTTGCCTGCATGCAAGTAATGGTCACTCGTGCATACGATGTAGACCTGGTGAGCGCTGTTTTGTAGAGTGCATTTGTCCAAGACAAACTGGCCCACCTCAAGCCTTGTAGGCTGTGGGAGATAATCTACAATTCTCATACATCTTGGGTGTTTCTGGATCAGACTAGCACTTGGTACGTGCAGAATGTTGTTATACTTGTTCTTTTGCTGTTCTTGCAACAGGATAATGCTTGTCTACACACTGCATGTAAAACACTCTGCAAGACAAGCATTAACTTCCCTGGTCAGCATGATCTGTGAACTTGCGGGATATGACGGGATGAGGAGTGACTCATCAACCAGAAACTCTTACAAACTACATGGACAGGTCTAGCAGGCATGGCATAACATGTCCCAGGACAGTGTTTGTTATTTCTATAATCAACTGGATGCCAGAGTCAGTGCCTCCGTTGCTGCCCATGGAGATTACACCGTGTACTAATATGTGTATTTGAGTGTGGTTCAGTACCTGTTACCTCAGAACTGCTTGTGCTATTGATCTGTAAATGTAATCATTTCATGTACTTCATATGCTCTGCTGCAACAGTAAATCTTTAGTGAATAGGCAACCTCTAAGAGAGTGTTTTAACTTTTTTCCAGCAGTGTATTTTATTAAGTTATAAAACTGTGGTTTTGGATAAACAGGGATTAAATACGGGATATATATTTAGATTTAAGCCTTTCTTTCGTAAATCTTACCCTGTACCTATGCGTTGTTGAACTGTAATGAAAGGAGAAATACAAAAGATGACTGAAAACAGCATACTTGAACAAAGTCTTAATATCTACCATAAACCTTTGTTAAGGAAGCTGCAGGAAGAGTCTGTTTAGTCTTGAATACACAAATACACACAGACACATAGAAACTGAATGGAATAGACCCTTGAGTGTAGAACAGTTGTTATCAAAGTTCAAGAAAGCTGAATTCTGTAGTTCATTGGATTCAGTTGAGGGATATTGGCAAGTACCATTACACAAAGTATCAACACCATATACATCTTCCTTATTTGAAGGTAAATCTTGCCAATTTAAAATATTACCATCTGGTTTGAAAATTTCAGTAGCAGTTTTCATTTATGCTCTAGCAAGTTATTGGGAAATGCACAGTACAAGAACTAATAATGTATGTATATGATTTATTATAAGTTTCTAAAACTTGGGAAGCCCAGTGTAAATTACTGACATGGACTTTAAGCTGATCAGATGAAAATGGAATAAACTTTCTGTGTCACAATTTAGGTGACAAGAGTTAGTAATTTTTGGGTTGTACTGTCAGTATTAAGGGAATACAACCTTATCCAGAAATAATATGAGCTATACAAGCCTGTCGAGAACCTAAAGATGTAAAACAATTGCTCTTGGCTTCTATAGCAGATTTATGAGGGGCCAGGAAATGAATTATCCTTTTTTATCAGACTCACTAAAACAAAAATCTACCTGGATCTGGGATGAAGGTACAGCTGAAGCATTAAGAATTTGCATTATCCTACTATGAATCAAGTGTTTAAGACTGACCACAGATGTGTTGGAATATGAGTATGGTTGTGAGCTTTTCCAAGGAGAATGGAATCCAGGAAAGGGTGAACCTCAAACAACAGCCTTTGTCAGTCAAAATCTTCATAAGCACAGGTTAGATTATTCATTTCTGGGAAAGAACTGTTATCTATTGTTTGGAGTCAACAAAAATCAATTTTTAATGGAGAGTGAACTGTTACATAATACAGTAGTGAGATGGGTTTTGGTTTCACAAGAATTTAAGTTACAGATTAGTCACATTATAGGCCTACCTAATGTAGTGCTTGGTGCACTTTCTAGGTTAACATTAGGAATGAATAATGAAAATAGAGCTTAAGGCTCAGGAAGCATACTTAATTTCACATCAATAAGTTATTGTAACAATGATGTAACACTGTTAGCACAAAAAATAAGAGATGGCTTGTGATCTGAGGAATATTTTGGTCCTATTGGAGCTTCTTGTAAACAAGGAACATTAGCGGAAAGGGATGAATGTAAGTGGCTGTTATGTGATGATGCTTTATTTTGGACAATCAGTGAATTGTTGAAGCAGTGGAAAACATGCATTCCTAGTTCAGTAGTTAAAAGACCTCATATGGTACTTAACAACAGCTATGAACACTTTGGAATACACAAGTGCTTTAGATATATACATGACGATCAATCCTTAATGCAACTGTCTGGCAAGGATTCTTCCCCCACTGGCAACCAGTTGGCAGTGGCGCTGATGGGAAGTAAATTTCCCTTCGCTGCAAGGCCTCTGTTTGTGTAGAAGTCTTGCACAGGTAGTACGCATTTCTCAGGATATAATACTGTGTATTGGGTGAAAGTGTTTCACATGAAATGTTGAAATACAAATATTCTATTCACCAAAGAGTATTCATGTACGCCTCATATATGCATACAGAATCAGTGTGTACATTAAGAAGATTATTTCCAGAGGAAATTTCTGGTGTTCAGGTTCCTAATTGGAGTACAATTCATCAACTGATAAATAAATTTTGTGAAATGGGAACATAGAGAGCCACATGCAATACTCACAGAAGAAACTGGATAACATTGGGCATGCTCTGGAAAGGTCTCCTGGAACATCAGTTCGAAATCTTTCTCAGCAAATGGGAATTTGTTCAAATGGCTACATACTTACTAAATAGGGTTCATGGTGGAGAAATTGACCCTCATCTTTCTTTTCGGGTGAATCATGGTTCCACCTACCAGCAGTAAGAGAATAATAGGCCCATATTTTTCCAAGAGACAATTAACAGTGAGCGACATGTGGAAAATTTTTGAAACCTTTTTGACCAATTGACTGGGAGAGAGCATGCCTTTGCCACCTTTCAGTAGGACTCTGTGATGGCATGTACAGCCAGCTGGTCATTACAAGGAAATCACAATGTGTTTCGAGATAGAGTTATCATTAGCAACATATGGCCTTCTCATTCCCCTGATTTAACCACCTGTGATTTTTATTTTTGGGGGGCATTAAAAGAAAAAGTGTAAAAATCAAATCCACACACTTTGTAGATGAATTTAAAACTAAATTAGTGAAGAAATTGCTGCCATTCTCAAAGCAGGTGTCAGAAATGCTTGAACAACAAATGAAAGCAGCTTCAGCATCTCACTGCTTAATGTATGTGAGCAATTTACTTTTTATGTGTTTATATTATGTATGTTGCAAATAACTTAAGCGACAAACTATAAGCCTCGCTGGCCAGCCACATACTGCAGAAATCATTGAGTTAATGTCTGATCATCCTGTAGTTAACTTCTACTGTTTAAAAATTTAAGAAGAAAAGTGGAAAAAATTACATAGCTGTGACTTATTATAGAGAAATAAAGGGAGCAGCAACATGTTGAATTTCAAAATTTATCCAATTGTTCCAAAGATATTACATGATGTAACCACCACAGATCTATTTGGAGCTTTATCAAGAGACAGTGGTGTTGTAGCTTACATTTTTGTGGCTTCTGAATGAGGCTAATATACATCATATTATATTCCATTAAAGTAGCAAATACAACCAAAATAGTTAATTGTACACAAGATTATCTACATCTACATTTCTAGGCAGATATTGGAAATCTGAGATGATTACTTAATAGAAATATTACACAATTTAAGAGGATAATTTTAAAGAATTTTTAGAATGGAAAGGAGTTCAACATATTACCCTTTCCAAATACTAATCTCATTCTGACTTGTCAGGAGGATAACAAAGAAGGAAGACTACTGGACACATTGCTGAAGCAGACATATTACCTGGACTCAAATGATTCCAGAGTTCCAATTTAAAGCAAATTACCTCATTTATCTATGGGACTTTCACCAACAGGGGTATTAAATACAAAATTTATTGGAGTGCTGTTATGGCCAAGTAGTGCAATGCAACATAAGTTCAATAAGCATTAATGCATGGAAAAATAATTAAAGAAAAAGGCTCAAATTACAGGAAAGGAGCATAACCATAATGCTATAATGCGTAATTTTGAGATGTATGATATGGCACTGGTCAAGGTTAATCATCTTAAGTGCAATCTAAAGGAGGCTACCAGTTTGTCACAGGTATGAAGGTTCATACAAGGTAGTGAATACTCCACACCCTGTTTCTTGTAGATCCATCAAATAGTAGGGAAATGGGATTATATAACATTCATTGCTGAAAAAAAAGCAACTCTCTCTAGCACTATTTTCAGTGGTACTAGGATATAATATTTGTATAGTGAGGAGTTGCGGCTTAGTGATTCGTTTGTCACAGGTACTGGTACTTGGAAGGCCTGTCTGTGCACCCTCAGATTTGACTCTGCAGGCAGTAAATGGGTTGAGTTTAGGGGTGAACAGTCTTTACAACATTCATTCTAGGGTGCAAACATGGACCATTGACAAGTGCATACTCTAGCTTCAGTTGTCTGAAGGGTGTCACACTGTGGGCCTGCAGGAAGCTGGATGGACATATCAACAGATTGCTACACATGTTGGGCACAATGTATTGGTGGTGTGTTGATCCTTTCAACAGTGGTCTGTAGAACATTCCCAAACTTATGATCATGTACTACAGACACACACCAAGATTGACTCATTGTGTGACCTGTAGTGGTTGACTGAACATGACGCAGGGCTGAAATGTGTGCATGTGCTGCACCTACTGTGTCATCAGGGACCACTCGGAACTGTCCACTAGCAGGAGGATTAAGATCACTTGTGACTCTGGCCAGGCTACCACTGACACCACAATGCTGCAAAGCAAGGTTACACAGATATTGTGAAAGAGTTGACTGGACAGCGGAGTGGCACTCTGTTGACTTCAGTGATGAGAAGAAGTTTTGTCTGTATGTGAGTGATGGGTGTACACATATATGTCATAGATCTGGTGAGCTGCCTACTCCAAAGTGGATTTACCCATAACACAAAGGTCCCATCTCACACTTCATGGTGTGAGAGGCAATCAGTAACAGCTAAAGGCCATATTGGTTTTTCTGCAGGGTAAAGTAAGCAGTGCCTACTTCATTGTGTAGGCTCTTATCCTCATGCTGTTGCTGTTTCTTGGAGAGGAAGGTGATGTGCTTTTTCAGCAGGACATTGTATATCCACATAATTATGGCTGCTGTGACACAACATGCTCTTCAGGGAGAACAACTGCCCTGGCCAGGAAGATCACCAGACCTCTCACCAAGATATGAGAAGTGGGAACTTCCTCATTATCCAGGGCTTGCAAGAACCATTGCTGAATTGCGACAAAATCCAGAAGATATGCCAGATAATCTATCGCAGGATGCTATTCACACCTTTATGGTTGTCTCCGTGCAAGGATAGACCCTTGGTTGCCACCAAAGAGGGGGTAGAGTTTACACTGTATCGACGTGACTCTTTCGGCACTTTTCACTGTGTAGTGTTTTTCATTTGGTCTGAATTTGTTATTATATGCTTCTATAATGATGAACTATCTATCACGTCACTTATCAATAAAATGACCTTGGCCTTGGAGGTGTTGCATTTTTTCCCTAGCAGTGTAGGTATGATCAATCACCATCATATCTTAAAGAAAAGACCTCAGGGGCTGGACTTTGTACAATGATGCCTACAAGGCTTTAGTCGATTGTTATTTAATATGTAGGTTCCTATACAGCAGTCCATCATCTTTAACTGTTCTCTCTTCTTTAAATTATATTAATTTTTTTCGTTACCCGTATCTATCCTGAGAGAATAATGGAATGCTGATAGGAGTGAATACAAATTGATTGTAATAAGTAGCAACAGCTTGTGCACGTTTTGGACATTACATTGTTACAGTACTCATCCCTAACAGTGTTGGGAGTCACATGCAGTTACATTATATTGACAAAAGTCATATTTATTGGTGCAGATAATATTATTCCATTGGTTCACAAATGATCGTAACAGAGAGATTGTCCTGACATATGATGTTGTATGTAACTGTGTAGTTAAAATTATTTATGGCACTAATTTTATGTAAATTGATCTTCAAATGGCAGGCTGTACTTAAATATACAAAGGGAAATATTTCCTGTGCTGCACGTTATGTTATTTGTATAACAGCTAGGGATCATAATTTGCTGCACTGTACTTGATTGACATGAGTGTGATAAATCTGCGGAAGGTACATTATCTATATAAATATTTTTAAATACAAATTTAGCATGTTAGTGATGTCACTTTGAGGAGAGGAAGATAAGGAAGGATGAGAAATAGTAAAATTTACACTAGGGGCATGACACACTAACATCCAGGATAAATCCAAATAAGATCATTAATCCATAACAGCACAAATTGACATAATTTTTAATAACCCAAAGGATTTTGATAAACAAGTAATACATTTTGGTCATTGATGTCCAGAGCAGTATTTTGGAGACATAAAGTAAGGAAACTCAATAGTCATGTATGGATTCTTAAGAACTTAGGAGTAATTTTAATTCAAAGCAAAGGAGAACAGGAATATCGAGGAAAGAAATGAGTTATGTACTGATAATCAGGATGCTGTACCCTTTACACGGAATCAATAGGGCCCAAACTTTTAGTGAATAAAGGAGGACATGTAAATATATAGGGACACCATAACTGTGAAAATTCGATGGCTGTTAGCAGGTGTCCCTCTCAGAAAGAAGGTGATATCAGTAATCTATACATAGGTAGAATCCTGAAGTTGTTTCTGTAATATACAATGTCCAGAAAGTTACTAGATGCGTCAGAATGTAACTCCTCCTTTTTTGATGGCAGGTAACAAAAACGAATTAATGTATCATGAAATATGTGTTGTGGTAAACAGTGAAATATCTATTGTGAAATATGATCAAATATAACAACAATTGTATACGTCTAATGCCACAATATGGATGCATATATCCCATGGTGTAGTTTGTAAGGGACTTATATATATATATATATATATATATATATATATATATATATATATATATATATATATATATATATATATATATAAAACGAAGATGATGAGACTTACCAAACAAAAGCGCTGGCAGGTCGATGGACACACAAACAAACACAAACATACACACAAAATTCTAGCTTTCGCAACCAACGGTTGCCTCGTCAGGAAAGAGGGAAGGAGAGGAAAAGAAAAAAGGATTTGGGTTTTAAGGGAGAGGGTAAGGAGTCATTCCAATCCCGGGAGCGGAAAGACTTACCTTAGGGGGAAAAAAGGACAGGTATACACTCGCACACACACACATATCCATCCGCATATACACAGACACAAATGTCTGCTTGTGTCTGTGTATATGCGGATGGATATGTGTGTGTGTGTGTGCGAGTGTATACCTGTCCTTTTGAGATTTTTAACTCTGCTGAAAAATCTCATTCTGGAAACATCCCCCAGGCTGTGGCTAAGCCATGTCTCCGCAATATCCTTTCTTTCAGGAGTGCTAGTTCTGCAAGGTTCGCAGGAGAGCTTCTGTCAAGTTTGGAAGGTAGGAGATGAGGTACTGGCAGAAGTAAAGCTGTGAGGACCGGGCGTGAGTCGTTCTTCGGTAGCTCAGTTGGTAGAGCACTTGCCCGCGAAAGGCAAAGGTCCCGAGTTCGAGTCTCGGTCGGGCACACAGTTTTAATCTGCCAGGAAGTTTCATATCAGCGCACATTCTGCGGCAGAGTGAAAAATCTCATTCTGGAAACATCCCCCAGGCTGTGGCTAAGCCATGTCTCCGCAATATCCTTACTTTCAGGAGTGCTAGTTCTGCAAGGTTCGCAGGAGAGCTTCTGTAAAGTTTGGAAGGTAGGAGATGAGGTACTGGCAGAGGTAAAGCTGTGAGGACCGGGCGTGAGTCGTTCTTCGGTAGCTCAGTTGGTAGAGCACTTGCCCGCGAAAGGCAAAGGTCCCGAGTTCGAGTCTCAGTCGGGCACACAGTTTTAATCTGCCAGGAAGTTTCATATCAGCGCACATTCTGCTGCAGAGTGAAAAATCTCATTCTGGAAACATCCCCCAGGCTGTGGCTAAGCCATGTCTCCGCAATATCCTTTCTTTCAGGAGTGCTAGTTCTGCAAGGTTTGCAGGAGAGCTTCTGTAAAGTTTGGAAGGTAGGAGACGAGGTACTGGCAGAAGTAAAGCTGTGAGGACCGGGCATGAGTCATTCTTCGGTAGCTCAGTTGGTAGAGCACTTGCCCGCGAAAGGCAAAGTTCCCGAGTTCGAGTCTCGGTCGGGCACACAGTTTTAATCTGCCAGGAAGTTTCATATCAGCGCACATTCCGCTGCAGAGTGAAAAATCTCATTCTGGAAACATCCCCCAGGCTGTGGCTAAGCCATGTCTCCGCAATATCCTTTCTTTCAGGAGTGCTAGTTCTGCAAGGTTCGCAGGAGAGATTCTGTAAAGTTTGGAAGGTAGGAGACGAGGTACTGGCAGAAGTAAAGCTGTGAGGACCGGGCGTGAGTCGTTCATCGGTAGCTCAGTTGGTAGAGCACTTGCCCGCGAAAGGCAAAGGTCCCGAGTTCGAGTCTCGGTCGGGCACACAGTTTTAATCTGCCAGGAAGTTTCATATCAACACACATTCCGCTGCAGAGTGAAAAATCTCATTCTGGAAACATCCCCCAGGCTGTGGCTAAGCCATGTCTCCGCAATATCCTTTCTTTCAGGAGTGCTAGTTCTGCAAGGTTCGCAGGAGAGCTTCTGTAAAGTTTGGAAGGTAGGAGACGAGGTACTGGCAGAAGTAAAGCTGTGAGGACCGGGCGTGAGTCGTTCTTCGGTAGCTCAGTTGGTAGAGCACTTGCCCGCGAAAGGCAAAGGTCCCGAGTTCGAGTCTCGGTCGGGCACACAGTTTTAATCTGCCAGGAAGTTTCATATCAGCGCACATTCCGCTGCAGAGTGAAAAATCTCATTCTGGAAACATCCCCCAGGCTGTGGCTAAGCCATGTCTCCGCAATATCCTTTCTTTCAGGAGTGCTAGTTCTTCAAGGTTCGCAGGAGAGCTTCTGTAAAGTTTGGAAGGTAGGAGACGAGGTACTGGCAGAAGTAAAGCTGTGAGGACCGGGCGTGAGTCGTTCTTCGGTAGCTCAGTTGGTAGAGCACTTGCCCGCGAAAGGCAAAGGTCCCGAGTTCGAGTCTCGGTCGGGCACACAGTTTTAATCTGCCAGGAAGTTTCATATCAGCGCACATTCCGCTGCAGAGTGAAAAATCTCATTCTGGAAACATCCCCCAGGCTGTGGCTAAGCCATGTCTCCGCAATATCCTTTCTTTCAGGAGTGCTAGTTCTGCAAGGTTCGCAGGAGAGCTTCTGTAAAGTTTGGAAGGTAGGATACGAGGCACTGGCAGAAGTAAAGCTGTGAGGACCAGGCGTGAGTTGTTCTTCGGTAGCTCAGTTGGTAGAGCACTTGCCCGCGAGGGGCAAAGGTCCCGAGTTCGAGTCTCGGTCGGGCACACAGTTTTAATCTGCCAGGAAGTTTCATATCAGCGCACATTCCGCTGCAGAGTGAAAAATCTCATTCTGGAAACATCCCCCAGGCTGTGGCTAAGCCATGTCTCCGCAATATCCTTTCTTTCAGGAGTGCTAGTTCTGCAAGGTTCGCAGGAGAGCTTCTGTAAAGTTTGGAAGGTAGGAGACGAGGTACTGGCAGAAGTAAAGCTGTGAGGACCGGGCGTGAGTCGTTCTTTGGTAGCTCAGTTGGTAGAGCACTTGCCCGCGAAAGGCAAAGTTCCCGAGTTCGAGTCTCGGTCGGGCACACATTTTTAATCTGCCAGGAAGTTTCATATCAGCGCACATTCCGCTGCAGAGTGAAAAATCTCATTCTGGAAACATCCCCCAGGCTGTGGCTAAGCCATGTCTCCGCAATATCCTTTCTTTCAGGAGTGCTAGTTCTGCAAGGTTCGCAGGAGAGCTTCTGTAAAGTTTGGAAGGTAGGAGACGAGGTACTGGCAGAAGTAAAGCTGTGAGGACCGGGCGTGAGTCGTTCTTCGGTAGCTCAGTTGGTAGAGCACTTGCCCGCGAAAGGCAAAGGTCCCGAGTTCGAGTCTCGGTCGGGCACACAGTTTTAATCTGCCAGGAAGTTTCATATCAGCGCACATTCCGCTGCAGAGTGAAAAATCTCATTCTGGAAACATCCCCCAGGCTGTGGCTAAGCCATGTCTCCGCAATATCCTTTCTTTCAGGAGTGCTAGTTCTGCAAGGTTCGCAGGAGAGCTTCTGTAAAGTTTGGAAGGTAGGAGACGAGGCACTGGCAGAAGTAAAGCTGTGAGGACCGGGCGTGAGTTGTTCTTCGGTAGCTCAGTTGGTAGAGCACTTGCCCGCGAGGGGCAAAGGTCCCGAGTTCGAGTCTCGGTCGGGCACACAGTTTTAATCTGCCAGGAAGTTTCATATCAGCGCACATTCCGCTGCAGAGTGAAAAATCTCATTCTGGAAACATCCCCCAGGCTGTGGCTAAGCCATGTCTCCGCAATATCCTTTCTTTCAGGAGTGCTAGTTCTGCAAGGTTCGCAGAAGAGCTTCTGTAAAGTTTGGAAGGTAGGAGACGAGGTACTGGCAGAAGTAAAGCTGTGAGGACCGGGCGTGAGTCGTTCTTTCGTAGCTCAGTTGGTAGAGCACTTGCCCGCGAAAGGCAAAGTTCCCGAGTTCGAGTCTCGGTCGGGCACACATTTTTAATCTGCCAGGAAGTTTCATTTCAGCGCACATTCCGCTGCAGAGTGAAAAATCTCATTCTGGAAACATCCCCCAGGCTGTGGCTAAGCCATGTCTCCGCAATATCCTTTCTTTCAGGAGTGCTAGTTCTGCAAGGTTCGCAGGAGAGCTTCTGTAAAGTTTGGAAGGTAGGAGACGAGGTACTGGCAGAAGTAAAGCTGTGAGGACCGGGCGTGAGTCGTTCTTCGGTAGCTCAGTTGGTAGAGCACTTGCCCGCGAAAGGCAAAGGTCCCGAGTTCGAGTCTCGGTCGGACACACAGTTTTAATCTGCCAGGAAGTTTCATATCAGCGCACATTCCGCTGCAGAGTGAAAAATCTCATTCTGGAAACATCCCCCAGGCTGTGGCTAAGCCATGTCTCCGCAATATCCTTTGTTTCAGGAGTGCTAGTTCTGCAAGGTTCGCAGGAGAGCTTCTGTAAAGTTTGGAAGGTAGGAGACGAGGTACTGGCAGAAGTAAAGCTGTGAGGACCGGGCGTGAGTCGTTCTTCGGTAGCTCAGTTGGTAGAGCACTTGCCCGCGAAAGGCAAAGGTCCCGAGTTCGAGTCTCGGTCGGGCACACAGTTTTAATCTGCCAGGAAGTTTCATATCAGCGCACATTCTGAGTGAAAAATCTCATTCTGGAAACATCCCCCAGGCTGTGGCTAACCCATGTCTCCGCAATATCCTTTCTTTCAGGAGTGCTAGTTCTGCAAGGTTCGCAGGAGAGCTTCTGTAAAGTTTGGAAGGTAGGAGACGAAGTACTGGCAGAAGTAAAATTGTGAGGACCGGGCGTGAGTCGTTCTTCGGTAGCTCAGTTGGTAGAGCACTTGCCCGCGAAAGGCAAAGTTCCCGAGTTCGAGTCTCGGTCGGGCACACAGTTATAATCTGCCAGGAAGTTTCGTATCAGCGCACATTCCGCTGCAGAGTGAAAAATCTCATTCTGGAAACATCCCCCAGGCTGTTGCTAAGCCATGTCTCCGCAATATCCTTTCTTTCAGGAGTGCTAGTTCTGCAAGGTTCACAGGAGAGATTCTGTAAAGTTTGGAAGGTAGGAGACGAGGTACTGGCAGAAGTAAAGCTGTGAGGACCGGGCGTGAGTCGTTCTTCGGTAGCTCAGTTGGTAGAGCACTTGCCCGCGAAAGGCAAAGGTCCCAAGTTCGAGTCTCGGTCGAGCACACTGTTTTAATCTGCCAGGAAGTTTCATATCAGCGCACATTCTGCGGCAGAGTGAAAAATCACAGTCTGGAAACATCCCCCAGGCTGTGGCTAAGCCATGTCTCCGCAATATCCTTTCTTTCAGGAGTGCTAGTTCTGCAAGGTTCGCAGGAGAGCTTCTGTAAAGTTTGGAAGGTAGGAGACGAGGTACTGGCAGAAGTAAAGCTGTGAGGACCGGGCGTGAGTCGTTCTTCGGTAGCTCAGTTGGTAGAGTACTTGCCCGCGAAAGGCAAAGGTTCCGAGTTCGAGTCTCGGTCGGGCACACAGTTTTAATCTGCCAGGAAGTTTCATATCAGCGCACATTCCGCTGCAGAGTGAAAAATCTCATTCTGGAAACATCCCCCAGGCTGTGGCTAAACCATGTCTCCGCAATATCCTTTCTTTCAGGAGTGCTAGTTCTGCAAGGCTCGCAGGAGAGCTTCTGTAAAGTTTGGAAGGTAGGAGACGAAGTACTGGCAGAAGTAAAATTATGAGGACCGGGCGTGAGTCGTTCTTCGGTAGCTCAGTTGGTAGAGCACTTGCCCGCGAAAGGCAAAGGTCCCAAGTTCGAGTCTCGGTCGGGCACACAGTTTTAATCTGTAGGAAGTTTCATATCAGCGCACATTCCGCTGCAGAGTGAAAAATCTCATTCTGGAAACATCCCCCAGGCTGTTGCTAAGCCATGTCTCCGCAATATCCTTTCTTTCAGGAGTGCTAGTTCTGCAAGGTTCGCAGGAGAGATTCTGTAAAGTTTGGAAGGTAGGAGACGAGGTACTGGCAGAAGTAAAGCTGTGAGGACCGGGCGTGAGTCGTTCTTCGGTAGCTCAGTTGGTAGAGCACTTGCCCGCGAAAGGCAAAGGTCCCGAGTTCGAGTCTCGGTCGGGCACACAGTTTTAATCTGCCAGGAAGTTTCATATCAGCGCACATTCCGCTGCAGAGTGAAAAATCTCATTCTGGAAACATCCCCCAGGCTGTGGCTAAGCCATGTCTCCGCAATATCCTTTCTTTCAGGAGTGCTAGTTCTGCAAGGTTCGCAGGAGAGCTTCTGTAAAGTTTGGAAGGTAGGAGACGAGGTACTGGCAGAAGTAAAGCTGTGAGGACCGGGCGTGAGTCGTTCTTCGGTAGCTCAGTTGGTAGAGCACTTGCCCGCGAAAGGCAAAGGTCACGAGTTCGAGTCTCGGTCGGTCACTCAGTTTTAATCTGCCAGGAAGTTTCATATCAGCGCACATTCTGCTGCAGAGTGAAAAATCTCATTCTGGAAACATCTCCCAGGCTGTGGATAAGCCATGTCTCCGCAATATCCTTTCTTTCAGGAGTGCTAGTTCTGCAAGGTTCGCAGGAGAGCTTCTGTAAAGTTTGGAAGGTAGGAGACGAGGTACTGGCAGAAGTAAAGCTGTGAGGACCGGGCGTGAGTCGTTCTTCGGTAGCTCAGTTGGTAGAGCACTTGCCCGCGAAAGGCAAAGGTCCCGAGTTCGAGTCTCGGTCGGGCACACAGTTTTAATCTGCCAGGAAGTTTCATATCAGCGCACATTCCGCTGCAGAGTGAAAAATCTCATTCTGGAAACATCCCCCAGGCTGTGGCTAAGCCATGTCTCCACAATATCCTTTCTTTCAGGAGTGCTAGTTCTGCAAGGGTCGCAGGAGAGCTTCTGTAAAGTTTGGAAGGTAGGAGACGAGGCACTGGCAGAAGTAAAGCTGTGAGGACCGGGCGTGAGTTGTTCTTCGGTAGCTCAGTTGGTAGAGCACTTGCCCGCGAAAGGCAAAGGTCCCGAGTTCGAGTCTCGGTCGGGCACACAGTTTTAATCTGCCAGGAAGTTTCATATCAGCGCACATTCCGCTGCAGAGTGAAAAATCTCATTCTGGAAACATCCCCCAGGCTGTTGCTAAGCCATGTCTCCGCAATATCCTTTCTTTCAGGAGTGCTAGTTCTGCAAGGTTCGCAGGAGAGATTCTGTAAAGTTTGGAAGATAGGAGACGAGGTAAAGGCAGAAGTAAAGCTGTGAGGACCGGGCGTGAGTCGTTCTTCGGTAGCTCAGTTGGTAGAGCACTTGCCCGCGAAAGGCAAAGGTCCCGAGTTCGAGTCTCGGTCGGGCACACAGTTTTAATCTGCCAGGAAGTTTCATATCAGCGCACATTCTGCTGCAGAGTGAAAAATCTCATTCTGGAAACATCTCCCAGGCTGTGGCTAAGCCATGTCTCCGCAATATCCTTTCTTTCAGGAGTGCTAGTTCTGCAAGGTTCGCAGGAGAGCTTCTGTAAAGTTTGGAAGGTAGGAGACGAGGTACTGGCAGAAGTAAAGCTGTGAGGACCGGGCGTGAGTCGTTCTTCGGTAGCTCAGTTGGTAGAGCACTTGCCCGCGAAAGGCAAAGGTCCCGAGTTCGAGTCTCGGTCGGGCACACAGTTTTAATCTGCCAGGAAGTTTCATATCAGCGCACATTCCGCTGCAGAGTGAAAAATCTCATTCTGGAAACATCCCCCAGGCTGTGGCTAAGCCATGTCTCCGCAATATCCTTTCTTTCAGGAGTGCTAGTTCTGCAAGGGTCGCAGGAGAGCTTCTGTAAAGTTTGGAAGGTAGGAGACGAGGCACTGGCAGAAGTAAAGCTGTGAGGACCGGGCGTGAGTTGTTCTTCGGTAGCTCAGTTGGTAGAGCACTTGCCCGCGAGGGGCAAAGGTCCCGAGTTCGAGTCTCGGTCGGGCAACAGTTTTAATCTGCCAGGAAGTTTCATATCAGCGCACATTCCGCTGCAGAGTGAAAAATCTCATTCTGGAAACATCCCCCAGGCTGTGGCTAAGCCATGTCTCCGCAATTTCCTTTCTTTCAGGAGTGCTAGTTCTGCAAGGTTCGCAGGAGAGCTTCTGTAAAGTTTGGAAGGTAGGAGACGAGGTACTGGCAGAAGTAAAGCTGTGAGGACCGGGCGTGAGTCGATCTTTGGTAATTCAGTTGGTAGAGCACTTGCCCGCGAAAGGCAAAGTTCCCGAGTTCGAGTCTCGGTCGGGCACACAGTTTTAATCTGCCAGGAAGTTTCATATCAGCGCACATTCCGCTGCAGAGTGAAAAATCTCATTCTGGAAACATCCCCCAGGCTGTGGCTAAGCCATGTCTCCGCAATATCCTTTCTTTCAGGAGTGCTAGTTCTGCAAGGTTCGCAGGAGAGCTTCTGTAAAGTTTGGAAGGTAGGAGACGAGGTACTGGCAGAAGTAAAGCTGTGAGGACCGGGCGTGAGTCGTTCTTCGGTAGCTCAGTTGGTAGAGCACTTGCCCGCGAAAGGCAAAGGTCCCGATTTCGAGTCTCAGTCGGGCACACAGTTTTAATCTGCCAGGAAGTTTCATATCAGCGCACATTCTGAGTGAAAAATCTCATTCTGGAAACATCCCCCAGGCTGTGGCTAAGCCATGTCTCCGCAATAACCTTTCTTTCAGGAGTGCTAGTTCTGCAAGGTTCGCAGGAGAGCTTCTGTAAAGTTTGGAAGGTAGGAGACGAAGTACTGGCAAAAGTAAAATTGTGAGGACCGGGCGTGAGTCGTTCTTCGGTAGCTCAGTTGGTAGAGCACTTGCCCGCGAAAGGCAAAGGTCCCGAGTTCGAGTCTCGGTCGGGCACACAGTTTTAATCTGCCAGGAAGTTTCATATCAGCGCACATTCCGCTGCAGAGTGAAAAATCTCATTCTGGAAACATCCCCCAGGCTGTTGCTAAGCCATGTCTCCGCAATATCCTTTCTTTCAGGAGTGCTAGTGCTGCAGGGTTGGCAGGAGAGATTCTGTAAAGTTTGGAAGGTAGGAGACGAGGTACTGGCAGAAGTAAAGCTGTGAGGACCGGGCGTGAGTCGTTCTTCGGTAGCTCAGTTGGTAGAGCACTTGCCCGCGAAAGGCAAAGGTCCCGAGTTCGAGTCTCGGTCGAGCACACAGTTTTAATCTGCCAGGAAGTTTCATATCAGCGCACATTCCGCTGCAGAGTGAAAAATCTCATTCTGGAAACATCCCCCAGGCTGTGGCTAAGCCATGTCTCCGCAATATCCTTTCTTTCAGGAGTGCTAGTTCTGCAAGGTTCGCAGGAGAGCTTCTGTAAAGTTTGGAAGGTAGGAGACGAGGTACTGGCAGAAGTAAAGCTGTGAGGACCGGGCGTGAGTCGTTCTTCGGTAGCTCAGTTGGTAGAGCACTTGCCCGCGAAAGGCAAAGTTCCCGAGTTCGAGTCTCGGTCGGGCACACAGTTTTAATCTGCCAGGAAGTTTCATATCAGCGCACATTCCGCTGCAGAGTGAAAAATCTCATTCTGGAAACATCCCCCAGGCTGTGGCTAAGCCATGTCTCCGCAATATCCTTTCTTTCAGGAGTGCTAGTTCTGCAAGGTTCGCAGGAGAGCTTCTGTAAAGTTTGGAAGGTAGGAGACGAGGTACTGGCAGAAGTAAAGCTGTGAGGACCGGGCGTGAGTCGTTCTTCGGTAGCTCAGTTGGTAGAGCACTTGCCCGCGAAAGGCAAAGGTCCCGAGTTCGACTCTCGGTCGGGCACACAGTTTTAATCTGCCAGGAGGTTTCATAACAGCGCACATTCCGCTGCAGAGTGAAAAATCTCATTCTGGAAACATCCCCCAGGCTGTGGCTAAGCCATGTCTCCGCAATATCCTTTCTTTCAGGAGTGCTAGTTCTGCAAGGTTCGCAGGAGAGCTTCTGTAAAGTTTGGAAGGTAGGAGACGAGGTACTGGCAGAAGTAAAGCTGTGAGGACCGGGCGTGAGTCGTTCTTCGGTAGCTCAGTTGGTAGAGCACTTGCCCGCGAAAGGCAAAGGTCCCGAGTTCGAGTCTCGGTCGGGCACACAGTTTTAATCTGCCAGGAAGTTTCATATCAGCGCACATTCTGAGTGAAAAATCTCATTCTGGAAACATCCCCCAGGCTGTGGCTAAGCCATGTCTCCGCAATATCCTTTCTTTCAGGAGTGCTAGTTCTGCAAGGTTCGCAGGAGAGATTCTGTAAAGTTTGGAAGGTAGGAGACGAGGTACTGGCAGAAGTAAAGCTGTGAGGACCGGGCGTGAGTCGTTCTTCGGTAGCTCAGTTGGTAGAGCACTTGCCCGCGAAAGGCAAAGGTCCCGAGTTCGAGTCTCGGTCGGGCACACAGTTTTAATCTGCCAGGAAGTTTCATATCAGCGCACATTCCGCTGCAGAGTGAAAAATCTCATTCTGGAAACATCCTCCAGGCTGTGGCTAAGCCATGTCTCCGCAATATCCTTTCTTTCAGGAGTGCTAGTTCTGCAAGGTTCGCAGGAGAACTTCGGTAAAGTTTGGAAGGTAGGAGACGAGGTACTGGCAGAAGTAAAGCTGTGAGGACCGGGCGTGAGTCGTTCTTCGGTAGCTCAGTTGGTAGAGCACTTGCCCGCGAAAGGCAAAGGTCCCGAGTTCGAGTCTCGGTCGGGCACACAGTTTTAATCTGCCACGAAGTTTCATATCAGCGCACATTCCGCTGCAGAGTGAAAAATCTCATTCTGGAAACATCCCCCAGGCTGTGGCTAAGCCATGTCTCCGCAATATCCTTTCTTTCAGGAGTGCTAGTTCTGCAAGGTTCGCAGGAGAGCTTCTGTAAAGTTTGGAAGGTAGGAGACGAGGTACTGGCAGAAGTAAAGCTGTGAGGACCGGGTGTGAGTCGTTCTTCGGTAGCTCAGTTGGTAGAGCACTTGCCCGCGAAAGGCAAAGGTCCCGAGTTCGAGTCTCGGTCGGGCACACAGTTTTAATCTGCCAGGAAGTTTCATATCAGCGCACATTCTGAGTGAAAAATCTCATTCTGGAAACATCCCCCAGGCTGTGGCTAAGCCATGTCTCCGCAATATCCTTTCTTTCAGGAGTGCTAGTTCTGCAAGGTTCGCAGGAGAGCTTCTGTAAAGTTTGGAAGGTAGGAGACGAAGTACTGGCAGAAGTAAAATTGTGAGGACCGGGCGTGAGTCGTTCTTCGGTAGCTCAGTTGGTAGAGCACTTGCCCGCGAAAGGCAAAGGTCCCGAGTTCGAGTCTCGGTCGGGCACACAGTTTTAATGTGCCAGGAAGTTTCATATCAGCGCACATTCCGCTGCAGAGTGAAAAATCTCATTCTGGAAACATCCCCCAGGCTGTGGCTAAGCCATGTCTCCGCAATATCCTTTCTTTCAGGAGTGCTATTTCTGCAAGGTTCGCAGGAGAGATTCTGTAAAGTTTGGAAGGTAGGAGACGAGGTACAGGCAGAAGTAAAGCTGTGAGGACCGGGCGTGAGTCGTTCTTCGGTAGCTCAGTTGGTAGAGCACTTGCCCGCGAAAGGCAAAGGTCCCGAGTTCGAGTCTCGGTCGGGCACACAGTTTTAATCTGCCAGGAAGTTTCATATCAGCGCACATTCTGCTGCAGAGTGAAAAATCTCATTCTGGAAACATCTCCCAGGCTGTGGCTAAGCCATGTCTCCGCAATATCCTTTCTTTCAGGAGTGCTAGTTCTGCAAGGTTCGCAGGAGAGCTTCTGTAAAGTTTGGAAGGTAGGAGACGAGGTACTGGCAGAAGTAAAGCTGTGAGGACCGGGCGTGAGTCGTTCTTCGGTAGCTCAGTTGGTAGAGCACTTGCCCGCGAAAGGCAAAGGTCCCGAGTTCGAGTCTCGGTCGGGCACACAGTTTTAATCTGCCAGGAAGTTTCATATCAGCGCACATTCCGCTGCAGAGTGAAAAATCTCATTCTGGAAACATCCCCCAGGCTGTGGCTAAGCCATGTCTCCGCAATATCCTTTCTTTCAGGAGTGCTAGTTCTGCAAGGTTCGTAGGAGAGCTTCTGTAAAGTTTGGAAGGTAGGAGACGAGGTACTGGCAGAAGTAAAGCTGTGAGGACCGGGCGTGAGTCGTTCTTCGGTAGCTCAGTTGGTAGAGCACTTGCCCGCGAAAGGCAAAGTTCCCGAGTTCGAGTCTCGGTCGGACACACAGTTTTAATCTGCCAGGAAGTTTCATATCAGCGCACATTCCGCTGCAGAGTGAAAAATCTCATTCTGGAAACATCCCCCAGGCTGTGGCTAAGCCATGTCTCCGCAATATCCTTTCTTTCAGGAGTGCTAGTTCTGCAAGGTTCGCAGGAGAGCTTCTGTAAAGTTTGGAAGGTAGGAGACGAGGTACTGGCAGAAGTAAAGCTGTGAGGACCGGGCGTGAGTCGTTCTTCGGTAGCTCAGTTGGTAGAGCACTTGCCCGCGAAAGGCAAAGGTCCCGAGTTCGAGTCTCGGTCGGGCACACAGTTTTAATCTGCAGGAAGTTTCATATCAGCGCACATTCCGCTGCAGAGTGAAAAATCTCATTCTGGAAACATCCCCCAGGCTGTTGCTAAGCCATGTCTCCGCAATATCCTTTCTTTCAGGAGTGCTAGTTCTGCAAGGTTCGCAGGAGAGATTCTGTAAAGTTTGGAAGGTAGGAGACGAGGTACTGGCAGAAGTAAAGCTGTGAGGACCGGGCGTGAGTCGTTCTTCGGTAGCTCAGTTGGTAGAGCACTTGCCTGCGAAAGGCAAAGGTCCCGAGTTCGAGTCTCGGTCGGGCACACAGTTTTAATCTGCCAGGAAGTTTCATATCAGCGCACATTCCGCTGCAGAGTGAAAAATCTCATTCTGGAAACATCCCCCAGGCTGTGGCTAAGCCATGTCTCCGCAATATCCTTTCTTTCAGGAGTGCTAGTTCTGCAAGGTTCGCAGGAGAGCTTCTGTAAAGATTGGAAGGTAGGAGACGAGGTACTGGCAGAAGTAAAGCTGTGAGGACCGGGCGTGAGTCGTTCTTCGGTAGCTCAGTTGGTAGAGCACTTGCCCGCGAAAGGCAAAGTTCCCGAGTTCGAGTCTCGGTCGGGCACACAGTTTTAATCTGCCAGGAAGTTTCATATCAGCGCACATTCCGCTGCAGAGTGAAAAATCTAATTCTGGAAACATCCTCCAGGCTGTGGCTAAGCCATGTCTCCGCAATATCCTTTCTTTCAGGAGTGCTAGTTCTGCAAGGTTCGCAGGAGAGCTTCTGTAAAGTTTGGAAGGTGGGAGACGAGGTACTGGCAGAAGTAAAGCTGTGAGGACCGGGCGTGAGTCGTTCATCGGTAGCTCAGTTGGTAGAGCACTTGCCCGCGAAAGGCAAAGTTCCCGAGTTCGAGTCTCGGTCGGGCACACAGTTTTAATCTGCCAGGAAGTTTCATATCAGCGCACATTCCGCTGCAGAGTGAAAAATCTCATTCTGGAAACATCCCCCAGGCTGTGGCTAAGCCATGTCTCCGCAATATCCTTTCTTTCAGGAGTGCTAGTTCTGCAAGGTTCGCAGGAGAGCTTCTGTAAAGTTTGGAAGGTAGGAGACGAGGTACTGGCAGAAGTAAAGCTGTGAGGACCGGGCGTGAGTCGTTCTTCGGTAGCTCAGTTGGTAGAGCACTTGCCCGCGAAAGGCAAAGGTCCCGAGTTCGAGTCTCGGTCGGGCACACAGTTTTAATCTGCCAGGAAGTTTCATAACAGCGCACATTCCGCTGCAGAGTGAAAAATCTCATTCTGGAAACATCCCCCAGGCTGTGGCTAAGCCATTTCTCCGCAATATCCTTTCTTTCAGGAGTGCTAGTTCTGCAAGGTTCGCAGGAGAGCTTCTGTAAAGTTTGGAAGGTAGGAGACGAGGTACTGGCAGAAGTAAAGCTGTGAGGACCGGGCGTGAGTCGTTCTTCGGTAGCTCAGTTGGTAGAGCACTTGCCCGCGAAAGGCAAAGGTCCCGAGTTCGAGTCTCGGTCGGGCACACAGTTTTAATCTGCCAGGAAGTTTCATATCAGCGCACATTCTGAGTGAAAAATCTCATTCTGGAAACATCCCCCAGGCTGTGGCTAAGCCATGTCTCCGCAATATCCTTTCTTTCAGGAGTGCTAGTTCTGCAAGGTTCGCAGGAGAGATTCTGTAAAGTTTGGAAGGTAGGAGACGAGGTACTGGCAGAAGTAAAGCTGTGAGGACCGGGCGTGAGTCGTTCTTCGGTAGCTCAGTTGGTAGAGCACTTGCCCGCGAAAGGCAAAGGTCCCGAGTTCGAGTCTCGGTCGGGCACACAGTTTTAATCTGCCAGGAAGTTTCATATCAGCGCACATTCTGAGTGAAAAATCTCATTCTGGAAACATCCCCCAGGCTGTGGCTAAGCCATGTCTCCGCAATATCCTTTCTTTCAGGAGTGCTAGTTCTGCAAGGTTCGCAGGAGAGCTTCTGTAAAGTTTGGAAGGTAGGAGACGAGGTACTGGCAGAAGTAAAGCTGTGAGGACCGGGCGTGAGTCGTTCTTCGGTAGCTCAGTTGGTAGAGCACTTGCCCGCGAAAGGCAAAGGTCCCGAGTTCGAGTCTCGGTCGGGCACACAGTTTTAATCTGCCAGGAAGTTTCATATCAGCGCACATTCCGCTGCAGAGTGAAAAATCTCATTCTGGAAACATCCCCCAGGCTGTGGCTAAGCCATGTCTCCGCAATATCCTTTCTTTCAGGAGTGCTAGTTCTGCAAGTTTCGCAGGAGAGCTTCTGTAAAGTTTGGAAGGTAGGAGACGAGGTACTGGCAGAAGTAAAGCTGTGAGGACCGGGCGTGAGTCGTTCTTCGGTAGCTCAGTTGGTAGAGCACTTCCCGCGAAAGGCAAAGGTCCCGAGTTCGAGTCTCGGTCGGGCACACAGTTTTAATCTGCAGGAAGTTTCATATCAGCGCACATTCCGCTGCAGAGTGAAAAATCTCATTCTGGAAACATCCCCCAGGCTGTTGCTAAGCCATGTCTCCGCAATATCCTTTCTTTCAGGAGTGCTAGTTCTGCAAGGTTCGCAGGAGAGATTCTGTAAAGTTTGGAAGGTAGGAGACGAGGTACTGGCAGAAGTAAAGCTGTGAGGACCGGGCGTGAGTCGTTCTTCGGTAGCTCAGTTGGTAGAGCACTTGCCTGCAAAAGGCAAAGGTCCCGAGTTCGAGTCTCGGTCGGGCACACAGTTTTAATCTGCCAGGAAGTTTCATATCAGCGCACATTCCGCTGCAGAGTGAAAAATCTCATTCTGGAAACATCCCCCAGGCTGTGGCTAAGCCATGTCTCCGCAATATCCTTTCTTTCAGGAGTGCTAGTTCTGCAAGGTTCGCAGGAGAGCTTCTGTAAAGTTTGGAAGGTAGGAGACGAGGTACTGGCAGAAGTAAAGCTGTGAGGACCGGGCGTGAGTCGTTCTTCGGTAGCTCAGTTGGTAGAGCACTTGCCCGCGAAAGGCAAAGTTCCCGAGTTCGAGTCTCGGTCGGGCACACAGTTTTAATCTGCCAGGAAGTTTCATATCAGCGCACATTCCGCTGCAGAGTGAAAAATCGCATTCTGGAAACATCCCCCAGGCTGTGGCTAAGCCATGTCTCCGCAATATCCTTTCTTTCAGGAGTGCTAGTTCTGCAAGGTTCGCAGGAGAGCTTCTGTAAAGTTTGGAAGGTAGGAGACGAGGTACTGGCAGAAGTAAAGCTGTGAGGACCGGGCGTGAGTCGTTCATCGGTAGCTCAGTTGGTAGAGCACTTGCCCGCGAAAGGCAAAGTTCCCGAATTCGAGTCTCGGTCGGGCACACAGTTTTAATCTGCCAGGAAGTTTCATATCAGCGCACATTCCGCTGCAGAGTGAAAAATCTCATTCTGGAAACATCCCCCAGGCTGTGGCTAAGCCATGTCTCCGCAATATCCTTTCTTTCAGGAGTGCTAGTTCTGCAAGGTTCGCAGGAGAGCTTCTGTAAAGTTTGGAAGGTAGGAGACGAGGTACTGGCAGAAGTAAAGCTGTGAGGACCGGGCGTGAGTCGTTCTTCGGTAGCTCAGTTGGTAGAGCACTTGCCCGCGAAAGGCAAAGGTCCCGAGTTCGAGTCTCGGTCGGGCACACAGTTTTAATCTGCCAGGAAGTTTCATAACAGCGCACATTCCGCTGCAGAGTGAAAAATCTCATTCTGGAAACATCCCCCAGGCTGTGGCTAAGCCATTTCTCCGCAATATCCTTTCTTTCAGGAGTGCTAGTTCTGCAAGGTTCGCAGGAGAGCTTCTGTAAAGTTTGGAAGGTAGGAGACGAGGTACTGGCAGAAGTAAAGCTGTGAGGACCGGGCGTGAGTCGTTCTTCGGTAGCTCAGTTGGTAGAGCACTTGCCCGCGAAAGGCAAAGGTCCCGAGTTCGAGTCTCGGTCGGGCACACAGTTTTAATCTGCCAGGAAGTTTCATATCAGCGCACATTCTGAGTGAAAAATCTCATTCTGGAAACATCCCCCAGGCTGTGGCTAAGCCATGTCTCCGCAATATCCTTTCTTTCAGGAGTGCTAGTTCTGCAAGGTTCGCAGGAGAGATTCTGTAAAGTTTGGAAGGTAGGAGACGAGGTACTGGCAGAAGTAAAGCTGAGAGGATCGGGCGTGAGTCGTTCTTCGGTAGCTCATTTGGTAGAGCACTTGCCCGCGAAAGGCAAAGTTCCCGAGTTCGAGTCTCGGTCGGGCACACAGTTTTAATCTGCCAGGAAGTTTCATATCAGCGCACATTCCGCTGCAGAGTGAAAAATCTCATTCTGGAAACATCCCCCAGGCTGTGGCTAAGCCATGTCTCCGCAATATCCTTTCTTTCAGGAGTGCTAGTTCTGCAAGGTTCGCAGGAGAGCTTCAATAAAGTTTGGAAGGTAGGAGACGAGGTACTGGCAGAAGTAAAGCTGTGAGGACCGGGCGTGAGTCGTTCTTCGGTAGCTCAGTTGGTAGAGCACTTGCCCGCGAAAGGCAAAGGTCCCGAGTTCGAGTCTCGGTCGGGCACACAGTTTTAATCTGCCACGAAGTTTCATATCAGCGCACATTCCGCTGCAGAGTGAAAAATCTCATTCTGGAAACATCCCCCAGGCTGTGGCTAAGCCATGTCTCCGCAATATCCTTTCTTTCAGGAGTGCTAGTTCTGCAAGGTTCGCAGGAGAGCTTCTGTAAAGTTTGGAAGGTAGGAGACGAGGTACTGGCAGAAGTAAAGCTGTGAGGACCGGGCGTGAGTCGTTCTTCGGTAGCTCAGTTGGTAGAGCACTTGCCCGCGAAAGGCAAAGGTCCCGAGTTCGAGTCTCGGTCGGGCACACAGTTTTAATCTGCCAGGAAGTTTCATATCAGCGCACATTCTGAGTGAAAAATCTCATTCTGGAAACATCCCCCAGGCTGTGGCTAAGCCATGTCTCCGCAATATCCTTTCTTTCAGGAGTGCTAGTTCTGCAAGGTTCGCAGGAGAGATTCTGTAAAGTTTGGAAGGTAGGAGACGAGGTACTGGCAGAAGTAAAGCTGTGAGGACCGGGCGTGAGTCGTTCTTCGGTAGCTCAGTTGGTAGAGCACTTGCCCGCGAAAGGCAAAGTTCCCGAGTTCGAGTCTCGGTCGGGCACACAGTTTTAATCTGCCAGGAAGTTTCATATCAGCGCACATTCCGCTGCAGAGTGAAAAATCTCATTCTGGAAACATCCCCCAGGCTGTGGCTAAGCCATGTCTCCGCAATATCCTTTCTTTCAGGAGTGCTAGTTCTGCAAGTTTCGCAGGAGAACTTCGGTAAAGTTTGGAAGGTAGGAGACGAGGTACTGGCAGAAGTAAAGCTGTGAGGACCGGGCGTGAGTCGTTCTTCGGTAGCTCAGTTGGTAGAGCACTTGCCCGCGAAAGGCAAAGGTCCCGAGTTCGAGTCTCGGTCGGGCACACAGTTTTAATCTGCCAGGAAGTTTCATATCAGCGCACATTCCGCTGCAGAATGAAAAATCTCATTCTGGAAACATCCCCCAGGCTGTGGCTAAGACATGTCTCCGCAATATCCTTTCTTTCAGGAGTGCTAGTTCTGCAAGGTTCGCAGGAGAGCTTCTGTAAAGTTTGGAAGGTAGGAGACGAGGTACTGGCAGAAGTAAAGCTGTGAGGACCGGGTGTGAGTCGTTCTTCGGTAGCTCAGTTGGTAGAGCACTTGCCCGCGAAAGGCAAAGGTCCCGAGTTCGAGTCTCGGTCGGGCACACAGTTTTAATCTGCCAGGAAGTTTCATATCAGCGCACATTCTGAGTGAAAAATCTCATTCTGGAAACATCCCCCAGGCTGTGGCTAAGCCATGTCTCCGCAATATCCTTTCTTTCAGGAGTGCTAGTTCTGCAAGGTTCGCAGGAGAGCTTCTGTAAAGTTTGGAAGGTAGGAGACGAAGTACTGGCAGAAGTAAAATTGTGAGGACCGGGCGTGAGTCGTTCTTCGGTAGCTCAGTTGGTAGAGCACTTGCCCGCGAAAGGCAAAGGTCCCGAGTTCGAGTCTCGGTCGGGCACACAGTTTTAATGTGCCAGGAAGTTTCATATCAGCGCACATTCCGCTGCAGAGTGAAAAATCTCATTCTGGAAACATCCCCCAGGCTGTGGCTAAGCCATGTCTCCGCAATATCCTTTCTTTCAGGAGTGCTATTTCTGCAAGGTTCGCAGGAGAGATTCTGTAAAGTTTGGAAGGTAGGAGACGAGGTACAGGCAGAAGTAAAGCTGTGAGGACCGGGCGTGAGTCGTTCTTCGGTAGCTCAGTTGGTAGAGCACTTGCCCGCGAAAGGCAAAGGTCCCGAGTTCGAGTCTCGGTCGGGCACACAGTTTTAATCTGCCAGGAAGTTTCATATCAGCGCACATTCTGCTGCAGAGTGAAAAATCTCATTCTGGAAACATCTCCCAGGCTGTGGCTAAGCCATGTCTCCGCAATATCCTTTCTTTCAGGAGTGCTAGTTCTGCAAGGTTCGCAGGAGAGCTTCTGTAAAGTTTGGAAGGTAGGAGACGAGGTACTGGCAGAAGTAAAGCTGTGAGGACCGGGCGTGAGTCGTTCTTCGGTAGCTCAGTTGGTAGAGCACTTGCCCGCGAAAGGCAAAGGTCCCGAGTTCGAGTCTCGGTCGGGCACACAGTTTTAATCTGCCAGGAAGTTTCATATCAGCGCACATTCCGCTGCAGAGTGAAAAATCTCATTCTGGAAACATCCCCCAGGCTGTGGCTAAGCCATGTCTCCGCAATATCCTTTCTTTCAGGAGTGCTAGTTCTGCAAGGTTCGTAGGAGAGCTTCTGTAAAGTTTGGAAGGTAGGAGACGAGGTACTGGCAGAAGTAAAGCTGTGAGGACCGGGCGTGAGTCGTTCTTCGGTAGCTCAGTTGGTAGAGCACTTGCCCGCGAAAGGCAAAGTTCCCGAGTTCGAGTCTCGGTCGGACACACAGTTTTAATCTGCCAGGAAGTTTCATATCAGCGCACATTCCGCTGCAGAGTGAAAAATCTCATTCTGGAAACATCCCCCAGGCTGTGGCTAAGCCATGTCTCCGCAATATCCTTTCTTTCAGGAGTGCTAGTTCTGCAAGGTTCGCAGGAGAGCTTCTGTAAAGTTTGGAAGGTAGGAGACGAGGTACTGGCAGAAGTAAAGCTGTGAGGACCGGGCGTGAGTCGTTCTTCGGTAGCTCAGTTGGTAGAGCACTTGCCCGCGAAAGGCAAAGGTCCCGAGTTCGAGTCTCGGTCGGGCACACAGTTTTAATCTGCAGGAAGTTTCATATCAGCGCACATTCCGCTGCAGAGTGAAAAATCTCATTCTGGAAACATCCCCCAGGCTGTTGCTAAGCCATGTCTCCGCAATATCCTTTCTTTCAGGAGTGCTAGTTCTGCAAGGTTCGCAGGAGAGATTCTGTAAAGTTTGGAAGGTAGGAGACGAGGTACTGGCAGAAGTAAAGCTGTGAGGACCGGGCGTGAGTCGTTCTTCGGTAGCTCAGTTGGTAGAGCACTTGCCTGCGAAAGGCAAAGGTCCCGAGTTCGAGTCTCGGTCGGGCACACAGTTTTAATCTGCCAGGAAGTTTCATATCAGCGCACATTCCGCTGCAGAGTGAAAAATCTCATTCTGGAAACATCCCCCAGGCTGTGGCTAAGCCATGTCTCCGCAATATCCTTTCTTTCAGGAGTGCTAGTTCTGCAAGGTTCGCAGGAGAGCTTCTGTAAAGATTGGAAGGTAGGAGACGAGGTACTGGCAGAAGTAAAGCTGTGAGGACCGGGCGTGAGTCGTTCTTCGGTAGCTCAGTTGGTAGAGCACTTGCCCGCGAAAGGCAAAGTTCCCGAGTTCGAGTCTCGGTCGGGCACACAGTTTTAATCTGCCAGGAAGTTTCATATCAGCGCACATTCCGCTGCAGAGTGAAAAATCTAATTCTGGAAACATCCTCCAGGCTGTGGCTAAGCCATGTCTCCGCAATATCCTTTCTTTCAGGAGTGCTAGTTCTGCAAGGTTCGCAGGAGAGCTTCTGTAAAGTTTGGAAGGTGGGAGACGAGGTACTGGCAGAAGTAAAGCTGTGAGGACCGGGCGTGAGTCGTTCATCGGTAGCTCAGTTGGTAGAGCACTTGCCCGCGAAAGGCAAAGTTCCCGAGTTCGAGTCTCGGTCGGGCACACAGTTTTAATCTGCCAGGAAGTTTCATATCAGCGCACATTCCGCTGCAGAGTGAAAAATCTCATTCTGGAAACATCCCCCAGGCTGTGGCTAAGCCATGTCTCCGCAATATCCTTTCTTTCAGGAGTGCTAGTTCTGCAAGGTTCGCAGGAGAGCTTCTGTAAAGTTTGGAAGGTAGGAGACGAGGTACTGGCAGAAGTAAAGCTGTGAGGACCGGGCGTGAGTCGTTCTTCGGTAGCTCAGTTGGTAGAGCACTTGCCCGCGAAAGGCAAAGGTCCCGAGTTCGAGTCTCGGTCGGGCACACAGTTTTAATCTGCCAGGAAGTTTCATAACAGCGCACATTCCGCTGCAGAGTGAAAAATCTCATTCTGGAAACATCCCCCAGGCTGTGGCTAAGCCATTTCTCCGCAATATCCTTTCTTTCAGGAGTGCTAGTTCTGCAAGGTTCGCAGGAGAGCTTCTGTAAAGTTTGGAAGGTAGGAGACGAGGTACTGGCAGAAGTAAAGCTGTGAGGACCGGGCGTGAGTCGTTCTTCGGTAGCTCAGTTGGTAGAGCACTTGCCCGCGAAAGGCAAAGGTCCCGAGTTCGAGTCTCGGTCGGGCACACAGTTTTAATCTGCCAGGAAGTTTCATATCAGCGCACATTCTGAGTGAAAAATCTCATTCTGGAAACATCCCCCAGGCTGTGGCTAAGCCATGTCTCCGCAATATCCTTTCTTTCAGGAGTGCTAGTTCTGCAAGGTTCGCAGGAGAGATTCTGTAAAGTTTGGAAGGTAGGAGACGAGGTACTGGCAGAAGTAAAGCTGTGAGGACCGGGCGTGAGTCGTTCTTCGGTAGCTCAGTTGGTAGAGCACTTGCCCGCGAAAGGCAAAGGTCCCGAGTTCGAGTCTCGGTCGGGCACACAGTTTTAATCTGCCAGGAAGTTTCATATCAGCGCACATTCTGAGTGAAAAATCTCATTCTGGAAACATCCCCCAGGCTGTGGCTAAGCCATGTCTCCGCAATATCCTTTCTTTCAGGAGTGCTAGTTCTGCAAGGTTCGCAGGAGAGCTTCTGTAAAGTTTGGAAGGTAGGAGACGAGGTACTGGCAGAAGTAAAGCTGTGAGGACCGGGCGTGAGTCGTTCTTCGGTAGCTCAGTTGGTAGAGCACTTGCCCGCGAAAGGCAAAGGTCCCGAGTTCGAGTCTCGGTCGGGCACACAGTTTTAATCTGCCAGGAAGTTTCATATCAGCGCACATTCCGCTGCAGAGTGAAAAATCTCATTCTGGAAACATCCCCCAGGCTGTGGCTAAGCCATGTCTCCGCAATATCCTTTCTTTCAGGAGTGCTAGTTCTGCAAGTTTCGCAGGAGAGCTTCTGTAAAGTTTGGAAGGTAGGAGACGAGGTACTGGCAGAAGTAAAGCTGTGAGGACCGGGCGTGAGTCGTTCTTCGGTAGCTCAGTTGGTAGAGCACTTCCCGCGAAAGGCAAAGGTCCCGAGTTCGAGTCTCGGTCGGGCACACAGTTTTAATCTGCAGGAAGTTTCATATCAGCGCACATTCCGCTGCAGAGTGAAAAATCTCATTCTGGAAACATCCCCCAGGCTGTTGCTAAGCCATGTCTCCGCAATATCCTTTCTTTCAGGAGTGCTAGTTCTGCAAGGTTCGCAGGAGAGATTCTGTAAAGTTTGGAAGGTAGGAGACGAGGTACTGGCAGAAGTAAAGCTGTGAGGACCGGGCGTGAGTCGTTCTTCGGTAGCTCAGTTGGTAGAGCACTTGCCTGCAAAAGGCAAAGGTCCCGAGTTCGAGTCTCGGTCGGGCACACAGTTTTAATCTGCCAGGAAGTTTCATATCAGCGCACATTCCGCTGCAGAGTGAAAAATCTCATTCTGGAAACATCCCCCAGGCTGTGGCTAAGCCATGTCTCCGCAATATCCTTTCTTTCAGGAGTGCTAGTTCTGCAAGGTTCGCAGGAGAGCTTCTGTAAAGTTTGGAAGGTAGGAGACGAGGTACTGGCAGAAGTAAAGCTGTGAGGACCGGGCGTGAGTCGTTCTTCGGTAGCTCAGTTGGTAGAGCACTTGCCCGCGAAAGGCAAAGTTCCCGAGTTCGAGTCTCGGTCGGGCACACAGTTTTAATCTGCCAGGAAGTTTCATATCAGCGCACATTCCGCTGCAGAGTGAAAAATCGCATTCTGGAAACATCCCCCAGGCTGTGGCTAAGCCATGTCTCCGCAATATCCTTTCTTTCAGGAGTGCTAGTTCTGCAAGGTTCGCAGGAGAGCTTCTGTAAAGTTTGGAAGGTAGGAGACGAGGTACTGGCAGAAGTAAAGCTGTGAGGACCGGGCGTGAGTCGTTCATCGGTAGCTCAGTTGGTAGAGCACTTGCCCGCGAAAGGCAAAGTTCCCGAATTCGAGTCTCGGTCGGGCACACAGTTTTAATCTGCCAGGAAGTTTCATATCAGCGCACATTCCGCTGCAGAGTGAAAAATCTCATTCTGGAAACATCCCCCAGGCTGTGGCTAAGCCATGTCTCCGCAATATCCTTTCTTTCAGGAGTGCTAGTTCTGCAAGGTTCGCAGGAGAGCTTCTGTAAAGTTTGGAAGGTAGGAGACGAGGTACTGGCAGAAGTAAAGCTGTGAGGACCGGGCGTGAGTCGTTCTTCGGTAGCTCAGTTGGTAGAGCACTTGCCCGCGAAAGGCAAAGGTCCCGAGTTCGAGTCTCGGTCGGGCACACAGTTTTAATCTGCCAGGAAGTTTCATAACAGCGCACATTCCGCTGCAGAGTGAAAAATCTCATTCTGGAAACATCCCCCAGGCTGTGGCTAAGCCATTTCTCCGCAATATCCTTTCTTTCAGGAGTGCTAGTTCTGCAAGGTTCGCAGGAGAGCTTCTGTAAAGTTTGGAAGGTAGGAGACGAGGTACTGGCAGAAGTAAAGCTGTGAGGACCGGGCGTGAGTCGTTCTTCGGTAGCTCAGTTGGTAGAGCACTTGCCCGCGAAAGGCAAAGGTCCCGAGTTCGAGTCTCGGTCGGGCACACAGTTTTAATCTGCCAGGAAGTTTCATATCAGCGCACATTCTGAGTGAAAAATCTCATTCTGGAAACATCCCCCAGGCTGTGGCTAAGCCATGTCTCCGCAATATCCTTTCTTTCAGGAGTGCTAGTTCTGCAAGGTTCGCAGGAGAGATTCTGTAAAGTTTGGAAGGTAGGAGACGAGGTACTGGCAGAAGTAAAGCTGAGAGGACCGGGCGTGAGTCGTTCTTCGGTAGCTCATTTGGTAGAGCACTTGCCCGCGAAAGGCAAAGTTCCCGAGTTCGAGTCTCGGTCGGGCACACAGTTTTAATCTGCCAGGAAGTTTCATATCAGCGCACATTCCGCTGCAGAGTGAAAAATCTCATTCTGGAAACATCCCCCAGGCTGTGGCTAAGCCATGTCTCCGCAATATCCTTTCTTTCAGGAGTGCTAGTTCTGCAAGGTTCGCAGGAGAGCTTCAATAAAGTTTGGAAGGTAGGAGACGAGGTACTGGCAGAAGTAAAGCTGTGAGGACCGGGCGTGAGTCGTTCTTCGGTAGCTCAGTTGGTAGAGCACTTGCCCGCGAAAGGCAAAGGTCCCGAGTTCGAGTCTCGGTCGGGCACACAGTTTTAATCTGCCACGAAGTTTCATATCAGCGCACATTCCGCTGCAGAGTGAAAAATCTCATTCTGGAAACATCCCCCAGGCTGTGGCTAAGCCATGTCTCCGCAATATCCTTTCTTTCAGGAGTGCTAGTTCTGCAAGGTTCGCAGGAGAGCTTCTGTAAAGTTTGGAAGGTAGGAGACGAGGTACTGGCAGAAGTAAAGCTGTGAGGACCGGGCGTGAGTCGTTCTTCGGTAGCTCAGTTGGTAGAGCACTTGCCCGCGAAAGGCAAAGGTCCCGAGTTCGAGTCTCGGTCGGGCACACAGTTTTAATCTGCCAGGAAGTTTCATATCAGCGCACATTCTGAGTGAAAAATCTCATTCTGGAAACATCCCCCAGGCTGTGGCTAAGCCATGTCTCCGCAATATCCTTTCTTTCAGGAGTGCTAGTTCTGCAAGGTTCGCAGGAGAGATTCTGTAAAGTTTGGAAGGTAGGAGACGAGGTACTGGCAGAAGTAAAGCTGTGAGGACCGGGCGTGAGTCGTTCTTCGGTAGCTCAGTTGGTAGAGCACTTGCCCGCGAAAGGCAAAGTTCCCGAGTTCGAGTCTCGGTCGGGCACACAGTTTTAATCTGCCAGGAAGTTTCATATCAGCGCACATTCCGCTGCAGAGTGAAAAATCTCATTCTGGAAACATCCCCCAGGCTGTGGCTAAGCCATGTCTCCGCAATATCCTTTCTTTCAGGAGTGCTAGTTCTGCAAGTTTCGCAGGAGAACTTCGGTAAAGTTTGGAAGGTAGGAGACGAGGTACTGGCAGAAGTAAAGCTGTGAGGACCGGGCGTGGGTCGTTCTTCGGTAGCTCAGTTGGTAGAGCACTTGCCCGCGAAAGGCAAAGGTCCCGAGTTCGAGTCTCGGTCGGGCACACAGTTTTAATCTGCCAGGAAGTTTCATATCAGCGCACATTCCGCTGCAGAATGAAAAATCTCATTCTGGAAACATCCCCCAGGCTGTGGCTAAGACATGTCTCCGCAATATCCTTTCTTTCAGGAGTGCTAGTTCTGCAAGGTTCGCAGGAGAGCTTCTGTAAAGTTTGGAAGGTAGGAGACGAGGTACTGGCAGAAGTAAAGCTGTGAGGACCGGGCGTGAGTCGTTCTTCGGTAGCTCAGTTGGTAGAGCACTTGCCCGCGAAAGGCAAAGTTCCCGAGTTCGAGTCTCGGTCGGGCACACAGTTTTAATCTGCCAGGAAGTTTCATATCAGCGCACATTCCGCTGCAGAGTGAAAAATCTCATTCTGGAAACATCCCCCAGGCTGTGGCTAAGCCATGTCTCCGCAATATCCTTTCTTTCAGGAGTGCTAGTTCTGCAAGGTTCGCAGGAGAGCTTCTGTAAAGTTTGGAAGGTAGGAGACGAGGTACTGGCAGAAGTAAAGCTGTGAGGACCGGGTGTGAGTCGTTCTTCGGTAGCTCAGTTGGTAGAGCACTTGCCCGCGAAAGGCAAAGGTCCCGAGTTCGAGTCTCGGTCGGGCACACAGTTTTAATCTGCCAGGAAGTTTCATATCAGCGCACATTCCGCTGCAGAATGAAAAATCTCATTCTGGAAACATCCCCCAGGCTGTGGCTAAGCCATGTCTCCGTAATATCCTTTCTTTCAGGAGTGCTAGTTCTGCAAGGTTCGCAGGAGAGCTTCTGTAAAGTTTGGAAGGTAGGAGACGAAGTACTGGCAGAAGTAAAATTGTGAGGACCGGGCGTGAGTCGTTCTTCGGTAGCTCAGTTGGTAGAGCACTTGCCCGCGAAAGGCAAAGGTCCCGAGTTCGAGTCTCGGTCGGGCACACAGTTTTAATCTGCCAGGAAGTTTCATATCAGCGCACATTCCGCTGCAGAGTGAAAAATCTCATTCTGGAAACATCCCCCAGGCTGTGGCTAAGCCATGTCTCCGCAATATCCTTTCTTTCAGGAGTGCTATTTCTGCAAGGTTCGCAGGAGAGATTCTGTAAAGTTTGGAAGGTAGGAGACGAGGTACAGGCAGAAGTAAAGCTGTGAGGACCGGGCGTGAGTCGTTCTTCGGTAGCTCAGTTGGTAGAGCACTTGCCCGCGAAAGGCAAAGGTCCCGAGTTCGAGTCTCGGTCGGGCACACAGTTTTAATCTGCCAGGAAGTTTCATATCAGCGCACATTCTGCTGCAGAGTGAAAAATCTCATTCTGGAAACATCTCCCAGGCTGTGGCTAAGCCATGTCTCCGCAATATCCTTTCTTTCAGGAGTGCTAGTTCTGCAAGGTTCGCAGGAGAGCTTCTGTAAAGTTTGGAAGGTAGGAGACGAGGTACTGGCAGAAGTAAAGCTGTGAGGACCGGGCGTGAGTCGTTCTTCGGTAGCTCAGTTGGTAGAGCACTTGCCCACGAAAGCCAAAGGTCCCGAGTTCGAGTCTCGGTCGGGCACACAGTTTTAATCTGCCAGGAAGTTTCATATCAGCGCACATTCCGCTGCAGAGTGAAAAATCTCATTCTGGAAAAATCCCCCAGGCTGTGGCTAAGCCATGTCTCCGCAATTTCCTTTCTTTCAGGAGTGCTAGTTCTGCAAGGTTCGCAGGAGAGCTTCTGTAAAGTTTGGAAGGTAGGAGACGAGGTACTGGCAGAAGTAAAGCTGTGAGGACCGGGCGTGAGTCGTTCTTTGGTAATTCAGTTGGTAGAGCACTTGCCCGCGAAAGGCAAAGTTCCCGAGTTCGAGTCTCGGTCGGGCACACAGTTTTAATCTGCCAGGAAGTTTCATATCAGCGCACATTCCGCTGCAGAGTGAAAAATCTCATTCTGGAAACATCCCCCAGGCTGTGGCTAAGCCATGTCTCCGCAATATCCTTTCTTTCAGGAGTGCTAGTTCTGCAAGGTTCGCAGGAGAGCTTCTGTAAAGTTTGGAAGGTAGGAGACGAGGTACTGGCAGAAGTAAAGCTGTGAGGACCGGGCGTGAGTCGTTCTTCGGTAGCTCAGTTGGTAGAGCACTTCCCGCGAAAGGCAAAGGTCCCGAGTTCGAGTCTCGGTCGGGCACACAGTTTTAATCTGCAGGAAGTTTCATATCAGCGCACATTCCGCTGCAGAGTGAAAAATCTCATTCTGGAAACATCCCCCAGGCTGTTGCTAAGCCATGTCTCCGCAATATCCTTTCTTTCAGGAGTGCTAGTTCTGCAAGGTTCGCAGGAGAGATTCTGTATAGTTTGGAAGGTAGGAGACGAGGTACTGGCAGAAGTAAAGCTGTGAGGACCGGGCGTGAGTCGTTCTTCGGTAGCTCAGTTGGTAGAGCACTTGCCTGCGAAAGGCAAAGGTCCCGAGTTCGAGTCTCGGTCGGGCACACAGTTTTAATCTGCCAGGAAGTTTCATATCAGCGCACATTCCGCTGCAGAATGAAAAATCTCATTCTGGAAACATCCCCCAGGCTGTGGCTAAGCCATGTCTCCGCAATATCCTTTCTTTCAGGAGTGCTAGTTCTGCAAGGTTCGCAGGAGAGCTTCTGTAAAGTTTGGAAGGTAGGAGACGAGGTACTGGCAGAAGTAAAGCTGTGAGGACCGGGCGTGAGTCGTTCTTCGGTAGCTCAGTTGGTAGAGCACTTGCCCGCGAAAGGCAAAGTTCCCGAGTTCGAGTCTCGGTCGGGCACACAGTTTTAATCTGCCAGGAAGTTTCATATCAGCGCACATTCCGCTGCAGAGTGAAAAATCTCATTCTGGAAACATCCCCCAGGCTGTGGCTAAGCCATGTCTCCGCAATATCCTTTCTTTCAGGAGTGCTAGTTCTGCAAGGTTCGCAGGAGAGCTTCTGTAAAGTTTGGAAGGTAGGAGACGAGGTACTGGCAGAAGTAAAGCTGTGAGGACCGGGCGTGAGTCGTTCATCGGTAGCTCAGTTGGTAGAGCACTTGCCCGCGAAAGGCAAAGTTCCCGAGTTCGAGTCTCGGTCGGGCACACAGTTTTAATCTGCCAGGAAGTTTCATATCAGCGCACATTCCGCTGCAGAGTGAAAAATCTCATTCTGGAAACATCCCCCAGGCTGTGGCTAAGCCATGTCTCCGCAATATCCTTTCTTTCAGGAGTGCTAGTTCTGCAAGGTTCGCAGGAGAGCTTCTGTAAAGTTTGGAAGGTAGGAGACGAGGTACTGGCAGAAGTAAAGCTGTGAGGACCGGGCGTGAGTCGTTCTTCGGTAGCTCAGTTGGTAGAGCACTTGCCCGCGAAAGGCAAAGGTCCCGAGTTCGAGTCTCGGTCGGGCACACAGTTTTAATCTGCCAGGAAGTTTCATAACAGCGCACATTCCGCTGCAGAGTGAAAAATCTCATTCTGGAAACATCCCCCAGGCTGTGGCTAAGCCATGTCTCCGCAATATCCTTTCTTGCAGGAGTGCTAGTTCTGCAAGGGTCGCAGGAGAGCTTCGGTAAAGTTTGGAAGGTAGGAGACGAGGTACTGGCAGAAGTAAAGCTGTGAGGACCGGGCGTGAGTCGTTCTTCGGTAGCTCAGTTGGTAGAGCACTTGCCCGCGAGAGGCAAAGGTCCCGAGTTCGAGTCTCGGTCGGGCACACAGTTTTAATCTGCCAGGAAGTTTCATATCAGCGCACATTCCGCTGCAGAGTGAAAAATCTCATTCTGGAAACATCCCCCAGGCTGTGGCTAAGCCATGTCTCCGCAATATCCTTTCTTTCAGGAGTGCTAGTTCTGCAAGGTTCGCAGGAGAGCTTCTGTAAAGTTTGGAAGGTAGGAGACGAGGTACTGGCAGAAGTAAAGCTGTGAGGACCGGGCGTGAGTCGTTCTTCGGTAGCTCAGTTGGTAGAGCACTTGCCCGCGAAAGGCAAAGGTCCCGAGTTCGAGTCTCGGTCGGGCACACAGTTTTAATCTGCCAGGAAGTTTCATATCAGCGCACATTCCGCTGCAGAGTGAAAAATCTCATTCTGGAAACATCCCCCAGGCTGTGGCTAAGCCATGTCTCCGCAATATCCTTTCTTTCAGGAGTGCTAGTTCTGCAAGGGTCGCAGGAGAGCTTCTGTAAAGTTTGGAAGGTAGGAGACGAGGCACTGGCAGAAGTAAAGCTGTGAGGACCGGGCGTGAGTTGTTCTTCGGTAGCTCAGTTGGTAGAGCACTTGCCCGCGAGGGGCAAAGGTCCCAAGTTCGAGTCTCGGTCGGGCACACAGTTTTAATCTGCCAGGAAGTTTCATATCAGCGCACATTCCGCTGCAGAGTGAAAAATCTCATTCTGGAAACATCCCCCAGGCTGTGGCTAAGCCATGTCTCCGCAATTTCCTTTCTTTCAGGAGTGCTAGTTCTGCAAGGTTCGCAGGAGAGCTTCTGTAAAGTTTGGAAGGTAGGAGACGAGGTACTGGCAGAAGTAAAGCTGTGAGGACCGGGCGTGAGTCGTTCTTTGGTAATTCAGTTGGTAGAGCACTTGCCCGCGAAAGGCAAAGTTCCCGAGTTCGAGTCTCGGTCGGGCACACAGTTTTAATCTGCCAGGAAGTTTCATATCAGCGCACATTCCGCTGCAGAGTGAAAAATCTCATTCTGGAAACATCCCCCAGGCTGTGGCTAAGCCATGTCTCCGCAATATCCTTTCTTTCAGGAGTGCTAGTTCTGCAAGGTTCGCAGGAGAGCTTCTGTAAAGTTTGGAAGGTAGGAGACGAGGTACTGGCAGAAGTAAAGCTGTGAGGACCAGGCGTGAGTCGTTCTTCGGTAGCTCAGTTGGTAGAGCACTTGCCCACGAAAGGCAAAGGTCCCGAGTTCGAGTCTCGGTCGGCCACACAGTTTTAATCTGCCAGGAAGTTTCATATCAGCGCACATTCTGAGTGAAAAATCTCATTCTGGAAACATCCCCCAGGCTGTGGCTAAGCCATGTCTCCGCAATATCCTTTCTTTCAGGAGTGCTAGTTCTGCAAGGTTCGCAGGAGAGCTTCTGTAAAGTTTGGAAGGTAGGAGACGAAGTACTGGCAGAAGTAAAATTGTGAGGACCGGGCGTGAGTCGTTCTTCAGTAGCTCAGTTGGTAGAGCACTTGCCCGCGAAAGGCAAAGGTCCCGAGTTCGAGTCTCGGTCGGGCACACAGTTTTAATCTGCCAGGAAGTTTCATATCAGCGCACATTCCGCTAAAGAGTGAAAAATCTCATTCTGGAAACATCCCCCAGGCTGTTGCTAAGCCATGTCTCCGCAATATCCTTTCTTTCAGGAGTGCTAGTTCTGCAAGGTTCGCAGGAGAGCTTCTGTATAGTTTGGAAGGTAGGAGACGAGGTACTGGCAGAAGTAAAGCTGTGAGGACCGGGCGTGAGTCGTTCTTCGGTAGCTCAGTTGGTAGAGCACTTGCCCGCGAAAGGCAAAGGTCCCGAGTTCGAGTCTCGGTCGAACACACTGTTTTAATCTGCCAGGAAGTTTCATATCAGCGCACATTCTGCGGCAGAGTGGAAAATCACAGTCTGGAAACATCCCCCAGGCTGTGGCTAAGCCATGTATCCGCAATATCCTTTCTTTCAGGAGTGCTAGTTCTGCAAGGTTCGCAGGAGAGCTTCTGTAAAACTTGGAAGGTAGGAGACGAGGTACTGGCAGAAGTAAAGCTGTGAGGACCGGGCGTGAGTCGTTCTTCGGTAGCTCAGTTGGTAGAGCACTTGCCCGCGAAAGGCAAAGGTTCCGAGTTTGAGTCTCGGTCGGGCGCACAGTTTTAATCTGCCAGGAAGTTTCATATCAGCGCACATTCCGCTGCAGAGTGAAAAATCTCATTCTGGAAACATCCCCCAGGCTGTGGCTAAACCATGTCTCCGCAATATCCTTTCTTTCAGGGGTGCTAGTTCTGCAAGGTTCGCAGGAGAGCTTCTGTAAAGTTTGGAAGGTAGGAGACGAAGTACTGGCAGAAGTAAAATTATGAGGACCGGGCGTGGGTCGTTCTTCGGTAGCTCAGTTGGTAGAGCACTTGCCCGCGAAAGGCAAAGGTTCCGAGTTCGAGTCTCGGTCGGGCACACAGTTTTAATCTGCCAGGAAGTTTCATATCAGCGCACATTCCGCTGCAGAGTGAAAAATCTCATTCTGCAAACATCCCCCAGGCTGTTGCTAAGCCATGTCTCCGCAATATCCTTTCTTTCAGGAGTGCTAGTTCTGCAAGGTTCGCAGGAGAGATTCTGTAAAGTTTGGAAGGTAGGAGACGAGGTACTGGCAGAAGTAAAGCTGTGAGGACCGGGCGTGAGTCGTTCTTCGGTAGCTCAGTTGGTAGAGCACTTGCCCGCGAAAGGCAAAGGTCCCGAGTTCGAGTCTCGGTCGAGCACACAGTTTTAATCTGCCAGGAAGTTTCATATCAGCGCACATTCCGCTGCAGAGTGAAAAATCTCATTCTGGAAACATCCCCCAGGCTGTGGCTAAGCCATGTCTCCACAATATCCTTTCTTTCAGGAGTGCTAGTTCTGCAAGGTTCGCAGGAGAGCTTCTGTAAAGTTTGGAAGGTAGGAGACGAGGTACTGGCAGAAGTAAAGCTGTGAGGACCGGGCGTGAGTCGTTCTTCGGTAGCTCAGTTGGTAGAGCACTTGCCCGCGAAAGGCAAAGGTCCCGAGTTCGAGTCTCGGTCGGGCACACAGTTTTAATCTGCCAGGAAGTTTCATATCAGCGCACATTCCGCTGCAGAGTGAAAAATCTCATTCTGGAAACATCCCCCAGGCTGTGGCTAAGCCATGTCTCCGCAAAATCCTTTCTTTCAGGAGTGCTAGTTCTGCAAGGTTCGCAGGAGAACTTCTGTAAAGTTTGGAAGGTAGGAGACGAGGTACTGGCAGAAGTAAAGCTGTGAGGACCGGGCGTGAGTCGTTCTTCGGTAGCTCAGTTGGTAGAGCACTTGCCCGCGAAAGGCAAAGGTCCCGAGTTCGAGTCTCGGTCGGGCACACAGTTTTAATCTGCCAGGAAGTTTCATATCAGCGCACATTCTGAGTGAAAAATCTCATTCTGGAAAAATCCCCCAGGCTGTGGCTAAGCCATGTCTCCGCAATATCCTTTCTTTCAGGAGTGCTATTTCTGCAAGGTTCGCAGGAGAGATTCTGTAAAGTTTGGAAGGTAGGAGACGAGGTACTGGCAGAAGTAAAGCTGTGAGGACCGGGCGTGAGTCGTTCTTCGGTAGCTCAGTTGGTAGAGCACTTGCCCGCGAAAGGCAAAGTTCCCGAGTTCGAGTCTCGGTCGGGCACACAGTTTTAATCTGCCAGGAAGTTTCATATCAGCGCACATTCCGCTGCAGAGTGAAAAATCTCATTCTGGAAACATCCCCTAGGCTGTGGCTAAGCCATGTCTCCGCAATATCCTTTCTTTCAGGAGTGCTAGTTCTGCAAGGTTCGCAGGAGAACTTCGGTAAAGTTTGGAAGGTAGGAGACGAGGTACTGGCAGAAGTAAAGCTGTGAGGACCGGGCGTGAGTCGTTCTTCGGTAGCTCAGTTGGTAGAGCACTTGCCCGCGAAAGGCAAAGGTCCCGAGTTCGAGTCTCGGTCGGGCACACAGTTTTAATCTGCCAGGAAGTTTCATATCAGCGCACATTCCGCTGCAGAATGAAAAATCTCATTCTGGAAACATCCCCCAGGCTGTGGCTAAGCCATGTCTCCGCAATATCCTTTCTTTCAGGAGTGCTAGTTCTGCAAGTTTCGCAGGAGAGCTTCTGTAAAGTTTGGAAGGTAGGAGACGAGGTACTGGCAGAAGTAAAGCTGTGAGGACCGGGCGTGAGTCGTTCTTCGGTAGCTCAGTTGGTAGAGCACTTGCCCGCGAAAGGCAAAGGTCCCGAGTTCGAGTCTCGGTCGGGCACACAGTTTTAATCTGCCAGGAAGTTTCATATCAGCGCACATTCTGAGTGAAAAATCTCATTCTGGAAACATCCCCCAGGCTGTGGCTAAGCCATGTCTCCGCAATATCCTTTCTTTCAGGAGTGCTAGTTCTGCAAGGTTCGCAGGAGAGCTTCTGTAAAGTTTGGAAGGTAGGAGACGAAGTACTGGCAGAAGTAAAATTGTGAGGACCGGGCGTGAGTCGTTCTTCGGTAGCTCAGTTGGTAGAGCACTTGCCCGCGAAAGGCAAAGGTCCCGAGTTCGAGTCTCGGTCGGGCACACAGTTTTAATCTGCCAGGAAGTTTCATATCAGCGCACATTCCGCTGCAGAGTGAAAAATCTCATTCTGGAAACATCCCCCAGGCTGTGGCTAAGCCATGTCTCCGCAATATCCTTTCTTTCAGGAGTGCTAGTTCTGCAAGGTTCGCAGGAGAGATTCTGTAAAGTTTGGAAGGTAGGAGACGAGGTACAGGCAGAAGTAAAGCTGTGAGGACCGGGCGTGAGTCGTTCTTCGGTAGCTCAGTTGGTAGAGCACTTGCCCGCGAAAGGCAAAGGTCCCGAGTTCGAGTCTCGGTCGGGCACACAGTTTTAATCTGCCAGGAAGTTTCATATCAGCGCACATTCTGCTGCAGAGTGAAAAATCTCATTCTGGAAACATCTCCCAGGCTGTGGCTAAGCCATGTCTCCGCAATATCCTTTCTTTCAGGAGTGCTAGTTCTGCAAGGTTCGCAGGAGAGCTTCTGTAAAGTTTGGAAGGTAGGAGACGAGGTACTGGCAGAAGTAAAGCTGTGAGGACCGGGCGTGAGTCGTTCTTCGGTAGCTCAGTTGGTAGAGCACTTGCCCGCGAAAGGCAAAGGTCCCGAGTTCGAGTCTCGGTCGGGCACACAGTTTTAATCTGCCAGGAAGTTTCATATCAGCGCACATTCCGCTGCAGAGTGAAAAATCTCATTCTGGAAAAATCCCCCAGGCTGTGGCTAAGCCATGTCTCCGCAATTTCCTTTCTTTCAGGAGTGCTAGTTCTGCAAGGTTCGCAGGAGAGCTTCTGTAAAGTTTGGAAGGTAGGAGACGAGGTACTGGCAGAAGTAAAGCTGTGAGGACCGGGCGTGAGTCGTTCTTTGGTAATTCAGTTGGTAGAGCACTTGCCCGCGAAAGGCAAAGTTCCCGAGTTCGAGTCTCGGTCGGGCACACAGTTTTAATCTGCCAGGAAGTTTCATATCAGCGCACATTCCGCTGCAGAGTGAAAAATCTCATTCTGGAAACATCCCCCAGGCTGTGGCTAAGCCATGTCTCCGCAATATCCTTTCTTTCAGGAGTGCTAGTTCTGCAAGGTTCGCAGGAGAGCTTCTGTAAAGTTTGGAAGGCAGGAGACGAGGTACTGGCAGAAGTAAAGCTGTGAGGACCGGGCGTGAGTCGTTCTTCGGTAGCTCAGTTGGTAGAGCACTTGCCCGCGAAAGGCAAAGGTCCCGAGTTCGAGTCTCGGTCGGGCACACAGTTTTAATCTGCCAGGAAGTTTCATATCAGCGCACATTCCGCTGCAGAGTGAAAAATCTCATTCTGGAAACATCCCCCAGGCTGTGGCTAAGCCATGTCTCCGCAATATCCTTTCTTTCAGGAGTGCTAGTTCTGCAAGGTTCGCAGGAGAGCTTCTGTAAAGTTTGGAAGGTAGGAGACGAGGTACTGGCAGAAGTAAAGCTGTGAGGACCGGGCGTGAGTCGTTCTTCGGTAGCTCAGTTGGTAGAGCACTTGCCCGCGAAAGGCAAAGTTCCCGAGTTCGAGTCTCGGTCGGGCACACAGTTTTAATCTGCAGGAAGTTTCATATCAGCGCACATTCCGCTGCAGAGTGAAAAATCTCATTCTGGAAACATCCCCCAGGCTGTTGCTAAGCCATGTCTCCGCAATATCCTTTCTTTCAGGAGTGCTAGTTCTGCAAGGTTCGCAGGAGAGATTCTGTAAAGTTTGGAAGGTAGGAGACGAGGTACTGGCAGAAGTAAAGCTGTGAGGACCGGGCGTGAGTCGCTCTTCGGTAGCTCAGTTGGTAGAGCACTTGCCTGCGAAAGGCAAAGGTCCCGAGTTCGAGTCTTGGTCGGGCACACAGTTTTAATCTGCCAGGAAGTTTCATATCAGCGCACATTCCGCTGCAGAGTGAAAAATCTCATTCTGGAAACATCCCCCAGGCTGTGGCTAAGCCATGTCTCCGCAATATCCTTTCTTTCAGGAGTGCTAGTTCTGCAAGGTTCGCAGGAGAGATTCTGTAAAGTTTGGAAGGTAGGAGACGAGGTACTGGCAGAAGTAAAGCTGTGAGGACCGGGCGTGAGTCGTTCTTCGGTAGCTCAGTTGGTAGAGCACTTGCCCGCGAAAGGCAAAGTTCCCGAGTTCGAGTCTCGGTCGGGCACACAGTTTTAATCTGCCAGGAAGTTTCATATCAGCGCACATTCCGCTGCAGAGTGAAAAATCTCATTCTGGAAACATCCCCCAGGCTGTGGCTAAGCCATGTCTCCGCAATATTCTTTCTTTCAGGAGTGCTAGTTCTGCAAGGTGCGCAGGAGAGCATCTGTAAAGTTTGGAAGGTAGGAGACGAGGTACTGGCAGAAGTAAAGCTGTGAGGACCGGGCGTGAGTCGTTCTTCGGTAGCTCAGTTGGTAGAGCACTTGCCCGTGAAAGGCAAAGGTCCCGAGTTCGAGTCTCGGTCGGGCACACAGTTTTAATCTGCCAGGAAGTTTCATAACAGCGCACATTCCGCTACACAGTGAAAAATCTCATTCTGGAAACATCCCCCAGGCTGTGGCTAAGCCATGTCTCCGCAATATCCTTTCTTTTAGGAGTGCTAGTTCCGCAAGGGTCGCAGGAGAGCTTCTGTAAAGTTTGGAAGGTAGGAGACGAGGTACTGGCAGAAGTAAAGCTGTGAGGACTGGGCGTGAGTCGTTCTTCGGTAGCTCAGTTGGTAGAGCACTTGCCCGCGAAAGGCAAAGGTCCTGAGTTCGAGTCTCGGTCGGGCACACAGTTTTATTCTGCCAGGAAGTTTCATATCAGCGCACATTCTGCTGCAGAGTGAAAAATCTCATTCTGGAAACATCCCCCAGGCTGTGGCTAAGCCATGTCTCCGCAATATCCTTTCTTTCAGGAGTGCTAGTTCTGCAAGGTTCGCAGGAGAGATTCTGTAAAGTTTGGAAGGCAGGAGACGAGGTACTGGCAGAAGTAAAACTGTGAGGACCGGGCGTGAGTCGTTCTTCGGTAGCTCAGTTGGTAGAGCACTTGCCCGCGAAAGGCAAAGTTCCCGAGTTCGAGTCTCGGTCGGGCACACAGTTTTAATCTGCCAGGAAGTTTCATATCAGCGCACATTCCGCTGCAGAGTGAAAAATCTCATTCTGGAAACATTCCCCAGGCTGTGGCTAAGCCATGTCTCCGCAATATCCTTTCTTTCAGGAGTGCTAGTTCTGCAAGTTTCGCAGGAGAGCTTCGGTAAAGTTTGGAAGGTAGGAGACGAGGTACTGGCAGAAGTAAAGCTGTGAGGACCGGGCGTGAGTCGTTCTTCGGTAGCTCAGTTGGTAGAGCACTTGCCCGCGAAAGGCAAGGGTCCCGAGTTCGAGTCTCGGTCGTGCACACAGTTTTAATCTGCCAGGAAGTTTCATATCAGCGCACATTCCGCTGCAGAGTTAAAAATCTCATTCTGGAAACATCCCCCAGGCTGTGGCTAAGCCATGTCTCCGCAATATCCTTTCTTTCAGGAGTGCTATTTCTGCAAGGTTCGCAGGAGAGCTTCTGTAAAGTTTGGAAGGTAGGAGACGAGGTACTGGCAGAAGTAAAGCTGTGAGGACCGGGCGTGAGTCGTTCTTCGGTAGCTCAGTTGGTAGAGCACTTGCCCGCGAAAGGCAAAGGTCCCGAGTTCGAGTCTCGGTCGGGCACACAGTTTTAATCTGCCAGGAAGTTTCATATCAGCGCACATTCCGCTGCAGAGTGAAAAATCTCATTCTGGAAACATCCCCCAGGCCGTGGCTAAGCCATGTCTCCGCAATATCCTTTCTTTCAGGAGTGCTAGTTCTGCAAGGTTCGCAGGAGAGATTCTGTAAGGTTTGGAAGGTAGGAGACGAGGTACTGGCAGAAGTAAAGCTGTGAGGACCGGGCGTGAGTCGTTCTTCGGTAGCTCAGTTGGTAGAGCACTTGCCCGCGAAAGGCAAAGTTCCCGAGTTCGAGTCTCGGTCGGGCACACAGTTTTAATCTGCCAGGAAGTTTCATATCAGCGCACATTCCGCTGCAGAGTGAAAAATCTCATTCTGGAAACATCCCCTAGGCTGTGGCTAAGCCATGTCTCCGCAATATCCTTTCTTTCAGGAGTGCTAGTTCTGCAAGGTTTGCAGGAGAGATTCTGTAAAGTTTGGAAGGTAGGAGACGAGGTACTGGCAGAAGTAAAGCTGTGAGGACCGGGCGTGAGTTGTTCTTCGGTAGCTCAGTTGGTAGAGCACTTGCCCGCGAAAGGCAAAGGTCCCGAGTTTGAGTCTCGGTCGGGCACACAGTTTTAATCTGCCACGAAGTTTCATATCAGCGCACATTCCGCTGCAGAGTGAAAAATCTCATTCTGGAAACATCCCCCAGGCTGTGGCTAAGCCATGTCTCCGCAATATCCTTTCTTTCAGGAGTGCTAGTTCTGCAAGGTTCGCAGGAGAGCTTCTGTAAAGTTTGGAAGGTAGGAGACGAAGTACTGGCAGAAGTAAAATTGTGAGGACCGGGCGTGAGTCGTTCTTCGGTAGCTCAGTTGGTAGAGCACTTGCCCGCGAAAGGCAAAGGTCCCGATTTCGAGTCTCGGTCGGGCACACAGTTTTAATCTGCCAGGAAGTTTCATATCAGCGCACATTCCGCTGCAGAGTGAAAAATCTCATTCTGGAAACATCCCCCAGGCTGTTGCTAAGCCATGTCTCCGCAATATCCTTTCTTTCAGGAGTGCTAGTTCTGCAAGGTTCGCAGGAGAGCTTCTGTAAAGTTTGGAAGGTAGGAGACGAGGTACTGGCAGAAGTAAAGCTGTGAGGACCGGGCGTGAGTCGTTCTTCGGTAGCTCAGTTGGTAGAGCACTTGCCCGCGAAAGGCAAAGGTCCCGAGTTCGTGTCTCGGTCGGGCACACAGTTTTAATCTGCCAGGAAGTTTCATATCAGCGCACATTCCGCTGCAGAGTGAAAAATCTCATTCTGGAAACATCCCCCAGGCTGTGGCTAAGCCATGTCTCCGCAATATCCTTTCTTTCAGGAGTGCTAGTTCTGCAAGGGTCGCAGGAGAGCTTCTGTAAAGTTTGGAAGGTAGGAGACGAGGTACTGGCAGAAGTAAAGCTGTGAGGACCGGGCGTGAGTCGTTCTTCGGTAGCTCAGTTGGTAGAGCACTTGCCCGCGAAAGGCAAAGGTCCCGAGTTCGAGTCTCGGTCGGGCACACAGTTTTAATCTGCCAGGAAGTTTCATATCAGCGCACATTCCGCTGCAGAGTTAAAAATCTCATTCTGGAAACATCCCCCAGGCTGTGGCTAAGCCATGTCTCCGCAATATCCTTTCTTTCAGGAGTGCTAGTTCTGCAAGCTTCGCAGGAGAGCTTCTGTAAAGTTTGGAAGGTAGGAGACGAGGTACTGGCAGAAGTAAAGCTGTGAGGACGGGCGTGAGTCGTTCTTCGGTAGCTCAGTTGGTAGAGCACTTGCCCGCGAAAGGCAAAGGTCCCGAGTTCGAGTCTCGGTCGGGCACACAGTTTTAATCTGCCAGGAAGTTTCATATCAGCGCACATTCCGCTGCAGAGTGAAAAATCTCATTCTGGAAACATCCCCCAGGCTGTGGCTAAGCCATGTCTCCGCAATATCCTTTCTTTCAGGAGTGCTAGTTCTGCAAGATTCGCAGGAGAGATTCTGTAAAGTTTGGAAGGTAGGAGACGAGGTACTGGCAGATGTAAAGCTGTGAGGACCGGGCGTGAGTCGTTCTTTGGTAGCTCAGTTGGTAGAGCACTTGCCCGCGAAAGGCAAAGTTCCCGAGTTCGAGTCTCGGTCGGGCACACAGTTTTAATCTGCCAGGAAGTTTCATATCAGCGCACATTCCGCTGCAGAGTGAAAAATCTCATTCTGGAAACATCCCCTAGGCTGTGGCCAAGCCATGTCTCCGCAATATCCTTTCTTTCAGGAGTGCTAGTTCTGCAAGGTTTGCAGGAGAGATTCTGTAAAGTTTGGAAGGTAGGAGACGAGGTACTGGCAGAAGTAAAGCTGTGAGGACCGGGCGTGAGTCGTTCTTCGGTAGCTCAGTTGGTAGAGCACTTGCCCGCAAAAGGCAAAGGTCCCGAGTTTGAGTCTCGGTCGGGCACACAGTTTTAATCTGCCACGAAGTTTCATATCAGCGCACATTCCGCTGCAGAGTGAAAAATCTCATTCTGGAAACATCCCCCAGGCTGTGGCTAAGCCATGTCTCCGCAATATCCTTTCTTTCAGGAGTGCTAGTTCTGCAAGGTTCGCAGGAGAGCTTCTGTAAAGTTTGGAAGGTAGGAGACGAGGTACTGGCAGAAGTAAAGCTGTGAGGACCGGGCGTGAGTCGTTCTTCGGTAGCTCAGTTGGTAGAGCACTTGCCCGCGAAAGGCAAAGGTCCCGAGTTCGAGTCTCGGTCGGTCACACAGTTTTAATCTGCCAGGAAGTTTCATATCAGCGCACATTCTGAGTGAAAAATCTCATTCTGGAAACATCCCCCAGGCTGTGGCTAAGCCATGTCTCCGCAATATCCTTTCTTTCAGGAGTGCTAGTGCTGCAAGGTTTGCAGGAGAGCTTCTGTAAAGTTTGGAAGGTAGGAGACGAAGTACTGGCAGAAGTAAAATTGTGAGGACCGGGCGTGAGTCGTTCTTCGGTAGCTCAGTTGGTAGAGCACTTGCCCGCGAAAGGCAAAGGTCCCGATTTCGAGTCTCGGTCGGGCACACAGTTTTAATCTGCCAGGAAGTTTCATATCAGCGCACATTCCGCTGCAGAGTGAAAAATCTCATTCTGGAAACATCCCCCAGGCTGTGGCTAAGCCATGTCTCCGCAATATCCTTTCTTTCAGGAGTGCTAGTTCTGCAAGTTTCGCAGGAGAGCTTCGGTAAAGTTTGGAAGGTAGGAGACGAGGTACTGGCAGAAGTAAAGCTGTGAGGACCGGGCGTGAGTCGTTCTTCGGTAGCTCAGTTGGTAGAGCACTTGCCCGCGAAAGGCAAAGGTCCCGAGTTCGAGTCTCGGTCGGGCACACAGTTTTAATCTGCCAGGAAGTTTCATATCAGCGCACATTCCGCTGCAGAGTGAAAAATCTCATTCTGGAAACATCCCCCAGGCTGTTGCTAAGCCATGTCTCCGCAATATCCTTTCTTTCAGGAGTGCTAGTTCTGCAAGGTTCGCAGGAGAGCTTCTGTAAAGTTTGGAAGGTAGGAGACGAGGTACTGGCAGAAGTAAAGCTGTGAGGACCGGGCGTGAGTCGTTCTTCGGTAGCTCAGTTGGTAGAGCACTTGCCCGCGAAAGGCAAAGGTCCCGAGTTCGAGTCTCGGTCGGGCACACAGTTTTAATCTGCCAGGAAGTTTCATATCAGCGCACATTCCGCTACAGAGTTAAAAATCTCATTCTGGAAACATCCCCCAGGCTGTGGCTAAGCCATGTCTCCGCAATATCCTTTCTTTCAGGAGTGCTAGTTCAGCAAGGTTCGCAGGAGAGCTTCTGTAAAGTTTGGAAGGTAGGAGACGAGGTACTGGCAGAAGTAAAGCTGTGAGGACCGGGCGTGAGTCGTTCTTCGGTAGCTCAGTTGGTAGAGCACTTGCCCGCGAAAGGCAAAGGTCCCGAGTTCGAGTCTCGGTCGGGCACACAGTTTTAATCTGCCAGGAAGTTTCATATCAGCGCACATTCCGCTGCAGAGTGAAAAATCTCATTCTGGAAACATGCCCCAGGCTGTGGCTAAGCCATGTATCCGCAATATCCTTTCTTTCAGGAGTGCTAGTTCTGCAAGGTTCGCAGGAGAGCTTCTGTAAAGTTTGGAAGGTAGGAGACGAAGTACTGGCAGAAGTAATATTGTGAGGACCGGGCGTGAGTCGTTCTTCGGTAGCTCAGTTGGTAGAGCACTTGCCCGCGAAAGGCAAAGGTCCCGATTTCGAGTCTCGGTCGGGCACACAGTTTTAATCTGCCAGGAAGTTTCATATCAGCGCACATTCCGCTGCAGAGTGAAAAATCTCATTCTGGAAACATCCCCCAGGCTGTTGCTAAGCCATGTCTCCGCAATATCCTTTCTTTCAGGAGTGCTAGTTCTGCAAGGTCCGCAGGAGAGATTCTGTAAAGTTTGGAAGGTAGGAGACGAGGTACTGGCAGAAGTAAAGCTGTGAGGACCGGGCGTGAGTCGTTCTTCGGTAGCTCAGTTGGTAGAGCACTTGCCCGCGAAAGGCAAAGTTTCCGAGTTCGAGTCTCGGTCGGGCACACAGTTTTAATCTGCCAGGAAATTTCATATCAGCGCACATTCCGCTGCAGAGTGAAAAATCTCATTCTGGAAACATCCCCCAGGCTGTGGCTAAGCCATGTCTCCGCAATATCCTTTCTTTCAGGAGTGCTAGTTCTGCAAGGTTCGCAGGAGAGCTTCTGTAAAGTTTGGAAGGTAGGAGACGAGGTACTGGCAGAAGTAAAGCTGTGAGGACCGGGCGTGAGTCGTTCTTCGGTAGCTCAGTTGGTAGAGCACTTGCCCGCGAAAGGCAAAGGTCCCGAGTTCGTGTCTCGGTCGGGCACACAGTTTTAATCTGCCAGGATGTTTCATAGCCGGCCGAAGCGGCCGTGCGGTTAAAGGCGCTGCAGTCTGGAACCGCAAGACCGCTACGGTCGCAGGTTCGAATCCTGCCTCGGGCATGGATGTTTGTGATGTCCTTAGGTTAGTTAGGTTTATGTAGTTCTAAGTTCTAGGGGACTAATGACCTCAGCAGTTGAGTCCCATAGTGCTCAGAGCCATTTGAACCATTTTTTTTTTGAAGTTTCATATCAGCGCACATTCCGCTGCAGAGTGAAAAATCTCATTCTGGAAACATTCCCCAGGCTGTGGCTAAGCCATGTCTCCGCAATATCCTTTCTTTCAGGAGTGCTAGTTCTGCAAGGGTCGCAGGAGAGCTTCTGTAAAGTTTGGAAGGTAGGAGACGAGGTACTGGCAGAAGTAAAGCTGTGAGGACCGGGCGTGAGTCGTTCTTCGGTAGCTCAGTTGGTAGAGCACTTGCCCGCGAAAGGCAAAGGTCCCGAGTTCGAGTCTTGGTCGGGCACACAGTTTTAATCTGCCAGGAAGTTTCATATCAGCGCACATTCCGCTGCAGAGTGAAAAATCTCATTCTGGAAACATCCCCCAGGCTGTGGCTAAGCCATGTCTCCGCAATATCCTTTCTTTCAGGAGTGCTAGTTCAGCAAGGTTCGCAGAAGAGCTTCTGTAAAGTTTGGAAGGTAGGAGACGAGGTACTGGCAGAAGTAAAGCTGTGAGGACCGGGCGTGAGTCGTTCTTCGGTAGCTCAGTTGGTAGAGCACTTGCCCGCGAAAGGCAAAGTTCCCGAGTTCGAGTCTCGGTCGGGCACACAGTTTTAATCTGCCAGGAAGTTTCATATCAGCGCACATTCCGTGCAGAGTGAAAAATCTCATTCTGGAAACATCCCCCAGGCTGTGCCTAAGCCATGTCTCCGCAATATCCTTTCTTTCAGGAGTGCTAGTTCTGCAAGGTTCGCAGGAGAGCTTCTGTAAAGTTTGGAAGGTAGGAGACGAAGTACTGGCAGAAGTAAAATTGTGAGGACCGGGCGTGAGTCGTTCTTCGGTAGCTAAGTTGGTAGAGCACTTGCCCGCGAAAGGCAAAGGTCCCGAGTTCGAGTCTCGGTCGGGCACACAGTTTTAATCTGCAGGAAGTTTCATATCAGCGCACATTCCGCTGCAGAGTGAAAAATCTCATTCTGGAAACATCCCCCAGGCTGTTGCTAAGCCATGTCTCCGCAATATCCTTTCTTTCAGGAGTGCTAGTTCTGAAAGGTTCGCAGGAGAGATTCTGTAAAGTTTGGAAGGTAGGAGACGAGGTACTGGCAGAAGTAAAGCTGTGAGGACCGGGCGTGAGTCGTTCTTCGGTAGCTCAGTTGGTAGAGCACTTGCCCGCTAAAGGCAAAGGTCCCGAGTTCGAGTCTCGGTCGGGCACACAGTTTTAATCTGCCAGGAAGTTTCATATCAGCGCACATACAGCTGCAGAGTGAAAAATCTAATTCTGGAAACATCCCCCAGGCTGTGGCTAAGCCATGTCTCCGCAATATCCTTTCTTTCAGGAGTGCTAGTTCTGCAAGGTTCGCAGGAGAGCTTCTGTAAAGTTTGGAAGGTAGGAGACGAAGTACTGGCAGAAGTAAAATTGTGAGGACCAGGCGTGAGTCGTTCTTCGGTAGCTCAGTTGGTAGAGCACTTGCCCACGAAAGGCAAAGGTCCCGAGTTCGAGTCTCGGTCGGGCACACAGTTTTAATCTGCCAGGAAGTTTCATATCAGCGCACATTCCGCTGCAGAGTGAAAAATCTCATTCTGGAAACATCCCCCAGGCTGTTGCTAAGCCATGTCTCCGCAATATCCTTTCTTTCAGGAGTGCTAGTTCTGCAAGGTTCGCAGGAGACCTTCTGTAAAGTTTGGAAGGTAGGAGACGAGGTACTGGCAGAAGTAAAGCTGTGAGGACCGGGCGTGAGTCGTTCTTCGGTAGCTCAGTTGGTAGAGCACTTGCCCGCGAAAGGCAAAGGTCCCGAGTTCGAGTCTCGGTCGGGCACACTGTTTTAATCTGCCAGGAAGTTTCATATCAGCGCACATTCTGCTGCAGAGTGAAAAATCACATTCTGGAAACATCCCCCAGGCTGTGGCTAAGCCATGTCTCCGCAATATCCTTTCTTTCAGGAGTGCTAGTACTGCAAGGTTCGCAGGAGAGCTTCTGTAAAGTTTGGAAGGTAGGAGACGAGGTACTGGCAGAAGTAAAGCTGTGAGGACCGGGCGTGAGTCGTTCTTCAGTAGCTCAGTTGGTAGAGCACTTGCCCACAAAAGGCAAAGTTCCCGAGTTCGGGTCTCGGTCGGGCACACAGTTTTAATCTGCCAGGAAGTTTCATATCAGCGCACATTCCGCTGCAGAGTGAAAAATCTCATTCTGGAAACATCCCCCAGGCTGTGGCTAAGCCATGTCTCCGCAATATTCTTTCTTTCAGGAGTGCTAGTTCTGCAAGGTTCGCAGGAGAGATTCTGTAAAGTTTGGAAGGTAGGAGACGAGGTACTGGCAGAAGTAAAGCTGTGAGGACCGGGCGTGAGTCGTTCTTCGGTAGCTCAGTTGGTAGAGAACTTGCCCGCGAAAGGCAAAGTTCCCGAGTTGGAGTCTCGGTCAGGCACACAGTTTTAATCTGCCAGGAAGTTTCATATCAGCGCACATTCCGCTGCAGAGTGAAAAATCTCATTCTGGAAACATCCCCCAGGCTGTGGCTAAGCCATGTCTCCGCAATATCCTTTCTTTCAGGAGTGCTAGTTCTGCAAGGTTCGCAGGAGAGATTCTGTAAAGTTTGGAAGGTAGGAGACGAGGTACTGGCAGAAGTAAAGCTGTGAGGACCGGGCGTGAGTCGTTCTTCGGTAGCTCAGTTGGTAGAGCACTTGCCCGCGAAAGGCAAAGTTCCCGAGTTCGAGTCTCAGGCGGGCACACAGTTTTAATCTGCCAGGAAGTTTCATATCAGCGCACATTCCGCTGCAGAGTGAAAAATCTCATTCTGGAAACATCCCCCAGGCTGTGGCTAAGCCATATCTCCGCAATATCCTTTCTTTCAGGAGTGCTAGTTCTGCAAGGTTCGCAGGAGAGCTTCTGTAAAGTTTGGAAGGTAGGAGACGAGGTACTGGCAGAAGTAAAGCTGTGAGGACCGGGAGTGAGTCGTTCTTCGGTAGCTCAGTTGGTAGAGCACTTGTTCGCGAAAGGCAAAGGTCCCGAGTTCGAGTCTCGGTCGGGCACACAGTTTTAATCTGCCAGGAAGTTTCATATCAGCGCACATTCCGCTGCAGAGTGAAAAATCTCATTCTGGAAACATCCCCCCGGCTGTGGCTAAGCCATGTCTCCGCGATATCCTTTCTTTCAGGAGTGCTAGTTCTGCAAGGTTCGCAGGAGAGCTTCTGTAAAGTTTGGAAGGTAGGAGACGAGGTACTGGCAGAAGTAAAGCTGTGAGGACCGGGCGTGAGTCGTTCTTCGGTAGCTCAGTTGGTAGAGCACTTGCCCGCGAAAGGCAAAGGTCGCAAGTTCGAGTCTTGGTCGGGCACACAGTTTTAATCTGCCAGGAAGTTTCATATCAGCGCACATTCTGCTGCAGAGTGAAAAATCTCATTCTGGAAACATCCCCCTGGCTGTGGCTAAGCCATGTCTCCGCAATATCCTTTCTTTCAGGAGTGCTAGTTCTGCAAGGGTCGCAGGAGAGCTTCTGTAAAGTTTGGAAGGTAGGAGACGAGGTACTGGCAGAAGTAAAGCTGTGAGGACCGGGCGTGAGTCGTTCTTCGGTAGCTCAGTTGGTAGAGCACTTGCCCGCGAAAGGCAAAGTTCCCGAGTTCGAGCCTCGGTCGGGCACACAGTTTTAATCTGCCAAGAAGTATCATATCAGCGCACATTCCGCTGCAGAGTGAAAAATCTCATTCTGGAAACATCCCCCAGGCTGTGGCTAAGCCATGTCTCCGCAATATCCTTTCTTTCAGGAGTGCTATTTCTGCAAGGTTCGCAGGAGAGCTTCTGTAAAGTTTGGAAGGTAGGAGACGAGGTACTGGCAGAAGTAAAGCTGTGAGGACCGGGCATGAGTCGTTGTTCGGTAGCTCAGTTGGTAGAGCACTTGCCCGCGAAAGGCAAAGGTCCCGAGTTCTAGTCTCGGTCGGGCACACTGTTTTAATCTGCCAGGAAGTTTCATATCAGCGCACATTCCGCTGCAGAGTGAAAAATCACATTCTGGAAACATCCCCCAGGCTGTGGCTAAGCCATGTCTCCGCAATATCCTTTCTTTCAGGAGTGCTAGTTCTGCAAGGTTCGCAGGAGAGCTTCTGTAAAGTTTGGAAGGTAGGAGACGAGGTACTGGCAGAAGTAAAGCTGTGAGGACCGGGCGTGAGTCGTTCTTCGGTAGCTCAGTTGGTAGAGCACTTGCCCGCGAAAGCAAAGGTTCCGAGTTCGAGTCTCGGTCGGGCACACAGTTTTAATCTGCCAGGAAGTTTCATATCAGCGCACATTCTGCTGCAGAGTGAAAAATCTCATTCTGGAAACATCCCCCAGGCTGTGGCTAAGCCATGTCTCCGCAATATCCTTTCTTTCAGGAGTGCTAGTTCTGCAAGGATCGCAGGAGAGCTTCTGTAAAGTTTGGAAGGTAGGAGACGAGGTACTGGCAGAAGTAAAACTGTGAGGACCGGGCGTGAGTCGTTCTTCGGTAGCTCAGTTGGTAGAGCACTTGCCCGCGAAAGGCAAAGGTCCCGAGTTCGAGTCTTTGTCGGGCACACAGTTTTAATCAGCCAGGAAGTTTCATATCAGCGCACATTCCGCTGCAGAGTGAAAAATCTCATTCTGGAAACATCCCCCAGGCTGTGGCTAAGCCATGTCTCCGCAATATCCTTTCTTTCAGGAGTGCTAGTTCTGCAAGGTTCGCTGGAGGGCTTCTGTAAAGTTTGGAAGGTAGGAGACGAGGTACTGGCAGAAGTAAAGCTGTGAGGACCGGGCGTGAGTCGTTCTTCGGTAGCTCAGTTGGTAGAGCACTTGCCCGCGAAAGGCAAAGGTCCCGTGTTCGAGTCTCGGTCGGGCACACAGTTTTAATCTGCCAGGAAGTTTCATATCAGCGCACATTCTGCTGCAGAGTGAAAAATCTCATTCTGGAAACATCCCCCAGGCTGTGGCTAAGCCATGTCTCCGCAACATCCTTTCTTTCAGGAGTGCTAGTTCTGCAAGGGTCGCAGGAGAGCTTCTGTAAAGTTTGGAAGGTAGGAGAGGAGGTACTGGCAGAAGTAAAGCTGTGAGGACCGGGCGTGAGTCGTTCTTCGGTAGCTCAGTTGGTAGAGCACTTGCCCGCGAAAGGCAAAGTTCCCGAGTTCGAGTCTCGGTCGGGCACACAGTTTTAATCTGCCAGGAAGTTTCATATCAGCGCACATTCCGCTGCAGAGTGAAAAATCTCATTCTGGAAACATCCCCCAGGCTGTGGCTAAGCCATGTCTCCGCAATATCATTTCTTTCAGGAGTGCTAGTTCTGCAAGGTTCGCATGAGAGCTTCTGTAAAGTTTGGAAGGTAGGAGACGAGGTACTGGCAGAAGTAAAGCTGTGAGGACCGGGCGTGAGTCGTTTTTCGGTAGCTCAGTTGGTAGAGCACTTGCCCGCGAAAGGCGAAGTTCCCGAGTTCGAGTCTCGGTCGGGCACACAGTTTTAATCTGCCAGGAAGTTTCATATCAGCGCACATTCCGCTGCAGAGTGAAAAATCTCATTCTGGAAACATCCCCCAGGCTGTGGCTAAGCCATGTCTCCGCAATATCCTTTCTTTCAGGAGTGCTAGTTCTGCAAGGTTCGCAGGAGAGATTCTGTAAAGTTTGGAAGGTAGGAGACGAGGTACTGGCAGAAGTAAAGCTGTGAGGACCGGGCGTGAGTCGTTCTTCGGTAGCTCAGTTGGTAGAGCACTTGCCCCCGAAAGGCAAAGGTCCCGAGTTCGAGTCTCGGTCGGGCACACACTTTTAATCTGCCAGGAAGTTTCATATCAGCGCACATTGTGCTGCAGAGTGAAAAATCTCATTCTGGAAACATCCCCCAGGCTGTGGCTAAGCCACGTATCCGCAATATCCTTTCTTTCAGGAGTGCTCGTTCTGCAAGGTTCGCAGGAGAGCTTCTGTAAAGTTTGGAAGGTAGGAGACGAAGTACTGGCAGAAGTAAAATTGTGAGGACCGGGCGTGAGTCGTTCTTCGGTAGCTCAGTTGGTAGAGCACTTGCCCGCGAAAGGCAAAGTTCCCGAGTTCGAGTCTCGGTCGGGCACACAGTTTTAATCTGCCAGGAAGTTTCATATCAGCGCACATTCCGCTGCAGAGTGAAAAATCTCATTCTGGAAACATCCCCCAGGCTGTTGCTAAGCCATGTCTCCGCAATATCCTTTCTTTCAGGAGTGCTAGTTCTGCAAGGTTCGCAGGAGAGATTCTGTAAAGTTTGGAAGGTAGGAGACGAGGTACTGGCAGAAGTAAAGCTGTGAGGACCGGGCGTGAGTCGTTCTTCGGTAGCTCAGTTGGTAGAGCACTTGCCCGCGAAAGGCAAAGGTCCCGAGTTCGAGTCTCGGTCGGGCACACTGTTTTAATCTGCCAGGAAGTTTCATATCAGCGCACATTCTGCTGCAGAGTGAAAAATCACATTCTGGAAACATCCCCCAGGCTGTGGCTAAGCCATGTCTCCACAATATCCTTTCTTTCAGGAGTGCTAGTTCTGCAAGGTTCGCAGGAGAGTTTCTGTAAGGTTTGGAAGGTAGGAGACGAGGTACTGGCAGAAGTAAAGCTGTGAGGACCGGGCGTGAGTCGTTCTTCGGTAGCTCAGTTGGTAGAGCACTTGCCCGCGAAAGGCAAAGATTCCGAGTTCGAGTCTCGGTCGGGCACACAGTTTTAATCTGCCAGGAAGTTTCATATCAGCGCACATTCCGCTACAGAGTGAAAAATCTCATTCTGGAAACATCCCCCAGGCTGTGGCTAAGCCATGTCTCCGCAATATCCTTTCTTTCAGGAGTGCTAGTTCTGCAAGGTTCGCAGGAGAGCTTCTGTTAAGTTTGGAAGGTAGGAGACGAAGTACTGGCAAAAGTAAAATTGTGAGGACCGGGCGTGAGTCGTTCTTCGGTAGCTCAGTTGGTAGAGCACTTGCCCGCGAAAGGCAAAGGTCCCGAGTTCGAGTCTCGGTCGGGCACACAGTTTTAATCTGCCAGGAAGTTTCATATCAGCGCACATTCCGCTGCAGAGTGAAAAATCTCATTCTGGAAACATCCCCCAGGCTGTGGCTAAGCCATGTCTCCGCAATATCCTTTCTTTCAGGAGTGCTAGTTCTGCAAGCTTCGCAGGAGGGATTCTGTAAAGTTTGGAAGGTAGGAGACGAGGTACTGGCAGAAGTAAAGCTGTGAGGACCGGGCGTGAGTCGTTCTTCGGTAGCTCAGTTGGTAGAGCACTTGCCCGCGAAAGGCAAAGGTCCCGAGTTCGAGTCTCAGGCAAGCACACAGTTTTAATCTGCCAGGAAGTTCATATCAGCGCACATTTCGCTGCAGAGTGAAAAATCTCATTCTGGAAACATCCCCCAGTCTGTGGCTAAGCCATGTCTCCGCAATATCCTTTCTTTCAGGAGTGCTAGTTCTGCAAGGTTCGCAGGAGAGCTTCTGTAAAGTTTGGAAGGTAGGAGACGAGGTACTGGCAGAAGTAAAGCTGTGAGGACCGGGAGTGAGTCGTTCTTCGGTAGCTCAGTTGGTAGAGCACTTGCCCGCGAAAGGCAAAGGTCCCGAGTTCGAGTCTCGGTCGGGCACACAGTTTTAATCTGCCAGGAAGTTTCATATCAGCGCACATTCCGCTGCAGAGAGAAAAATCTCATTCTGGAAACATCCCCCTGGCTGTGGCTAAGCCATGTCTCCGCAATATCCTTTCTTTCAGGAGTGCTAGTTCTGCAAGGTTCGCAGGAGAGCTTCTGTAAAGTTTGGAAGGTAGGAGACGAGGTACTGGCAGAAGTAAAGCTGTGAGGACCGGGCGTGAGTCGTTCTTCGGTAGCTCAGTTGGTAGAGCACTTGCCCGCGAAAGGCAAAGGTCCCAAGTTCGAGTCTCGGTCGGGCACACAGTTTTAATCTGCCAGGAAGTTTCATAACAGCGCACATTCTGCTGCAGAGTGAAAAATCTCATTCTGGAAACATCCCCCAGGCTGTGGCTAAGCCATGTCTCCGCAATATCCTTTCTTTCAGGAGTGATAGTTCTGCAAGGGTCGCAGGAGAGCTTCTGTAAAGTTTGGAAGGTAGGAGACGATGTACTGGCAGAAGTAAAGCTGTGAGGACCGGGCGTGAGTCGTTCTTCGGTAGCTCAGTTGGTAGAGCACTAGCCCGCGAAAGGCAAAGTTCCCGAGTTCGAGTCTCGGTCGGGCACACAGTTTTAATCTGCCAAGAAGTTTCATATCAGCGCACATTCCGCTGCAGAGTGAAAAATCTCATTCTGGAAACATCCCCCAGGCTGTGGCTAAGCCATGTCTCCGCAATATCCTTTCTTTCAGGAGTGCTAGTTCTGCAAGGTTCGCAGGAGAGCTTCTGTAAAGTTTGGAAGGTAGGAGACGAGGTACTGGCAGAAGTAAAGCTGTGAGGACCGGGCATGAGTCGTTGTTCGGTAGCTCAGTTGGTAGAGCACTTGCTCGCGAAAGGCAAAGGTCCCGAGTTCTAGTCTCGGTCGGGCACACAGTTTTAATCTACCAGGAAGTTTCATATCAGCGCACATTCCGCTGCAGAGTGAAAAATCTCATTCTGGAAACATCCCCCAGGCTGTTGCTAAGCCATGTCTCCGCAATATCCTTTCTTTCAGGAGTGCTAGTTCTGCAAGGTTCGCAGGAGAGATTCTGTAAAGTTTGGAAGGTAGGAGACGAGGTACTGGCAGAAGTAAAGCTGTGAGGACCGGGCGTGAGTCGTTCTTCGGTAGCTCAGTTGGTAGAGCACTTGCCCACGAAAGGCAAAGGTCCCGAGTTCGAGTCTCGGTCGGGCACACTGTTTTAATCTGCCAGGAAGTTTCATATCAGCGCACATTCTGCTGCAGAGTGAAAAATCACATTCTGGAAACATCCCCCAGGCTGTGGCTAAGCCATGTCTCCGCAATATCCTTTCTTTCAGGAGTGCTAGTTCTGCAAGGTTCGCAGGAGAGCTTCTGTAAAGTTTGGAAGGTAGGAGACGAGGTACTGGCAGAAGTAAAGCTGTGAGGACCGGGCGTGAGTCGTTCTTCGGTAGCTCAGTTGGTAGAGCACTTGCCCGCGAAAGGCAAAGATTCCGAGTTCGAGTCTCGGTCGGGCACACAGTTTTAATCTGCCAGGAAGTTTCATATCAGCGCACATTCCGCTACAGAGTGAAAAATCTCATTCTGGAAACATCCCCCAGGCTGTGGCTAAGCCATGTCTCCGCAATATCCTTTCTTTCAGGAGTGCTAGTTCTGCAAGGTTCGCAGGAGAGCTTCTGTAAAGTTTGGAAGGTAGGAGACGAAGTACTGGCAAAAGTAAAATTGTGAGGACCGGGCGTGAGTCGTTCTTCGGTAGCTCAGTTGGTAGAGCACTTGCCCGCGAAAGGCAAAGGTCCTGAGTTCGAGTCTCGGTCGGGCACACAGTTTTAATCTGCAGGAAGTTTCATATCAGCGCATATTCCGCTGCAGAGTGAAAAATCTCATTCTGGAAACATCCCCCAGGCTGTTGCTAAGCCATGTCTCCGCAATATCCTTTCTTTCAGGAGTGCTAGTTCTGCAAGGTTTGCAGGAGAGATTCTGCAAAGTTTGGAAGGTAGGAGACGAGGTACTGGCAGAAGTAAAGCTGTGAGGACCGGGCGTGAGTCGTTGTTCGGTAGCTCAGTTGGTAGAGCACTTGCCCGCGAAAGGCAAAGGTCCCGAGTTCGAGTCTCGGTCGGGCACACAGTTTTAATCTGCCAGGAAGTTTCATATCAGCGCACATTCCGCTGCAGAGTGAAAAATCTCATTCTGGAAACATCCCCCAGGCTGTGGCTAAGCCATGTCTCCGCAATATCCTTTCTTTCAGGAGTGCTAGTTCTGCAAGGTTCGCAGGAGAGCTTCTGTAAAGTTTGGAAGGTAGGAGACGAGGTACTGGCAGAAGTAAAGCTGTGAGGACCGGGCGTGAGTCGTTCTTCGGTAGCTCAGTTGGTAGAGCACTTGCCCGCGAAAGGCAAAGGTCCCGAGTTCGAGTCTCGGTCGGGCACACAGTTTTAATCTGCCAGGAAGTTTCATATCAGCGCACATTCTGCTGCAGAGTGAAAAATCTCATTCTGGAAACATCCCCCAGGCTTTGGCTAAGCCATGTCTCCGCAATATCCTTTCTTTCAGGAGTGCTAGTTCTGCAAGGGTCGCAGGACAGCTTCTGTAAAGTTTGGAAGGTAGGAGACGAGGTACTGGCAGAAGTAAAGCTGTGAGGACCGGGCGTGAGTCGTTCTTCAGTAGCTCAGTTGGTAGAGCACTTGCCCGCGAAAGGCAAAGGTCCCGAGTTCGAGTCTCGGTCGGGCACACAGTTTTAATCTGCCAGGAAGTTTCATATCAGCGCACATTCCGCTGCAGAGTGAAAAATCTCATTCTGGAAACATCCCCCAGGCTGTGGCTAAGCCATGTCTCCGCAATATCCTTTCTTTCAGGAGTGCTAGTTCCGCAAGGTTCGCAGGAGAGATTCTGTAAAGTTTGGAAGGTAGGAGACGAGGTAATGGCAGAAGTAAAGCTGTGAGGACCGGGCGTGAGTCGTTCTTTGGTAGCTCAGTTGGTAGAGCACTTGCCCGCGAAAGGCAAAGGTCCCGAGTTCGAGTCTCGGTCGGGCACACAGTTTTAATCTGCCAGGAAGTTTCATATCACCGCACATTTCGCTCCAGAGTGAAAAATCTCATTCTGGAAACATCCCCCAGGCTGTGGCTAAGCCATGTCTCCGCAATATCCTTTCTTTCAGGAGTGCTAGTTCTGCAAGGTTCGCAGGAGAGCTTCTGTAAAGTTTGGAAGGTAGGAGACGAGATACTGGCAGAAGTAAAGCTGTGAGGACCGGGAGTGAGTCGTTCTTCGGTATTTCAGCTGGTAGAGCACTTGCCCGCGAAAGGCAAAGGTCCCAAGTTCGAGTCTCGGTCGGGCACACAGTTTTAATCTGCCAGGAAGTTTCATATCAGCGCACATTCCGCTGCAGAGTGAAAAATCTCATTCTGGAGACATCCCCCTGGCTGTGGCTAAGCCATGTCTCCGCAATATCCTTTCTTTCAGGAGTGCTAGTTCTGCAAGGGTCGCAGGAGAGCTTCTGTAAAGTTTGGAAGGTAGGAGACGAGGTACTGGCAGAAGTAAAGCTGTGAGGACCGGGCGTGAGTCGTTCTTCGGTAGCTCAGTTGGTATAGCACTTGCCCGCGAAAGGCAAAGTTCCCGAGTTCGAGTCTCGGTCGGGCACACAGTTTTAATCTGCCAAGAAGTTTCATATCAGCGCACATTCCGCTGCAGAGTGAGAAATCTCATTCTGGAAACATCCCCCAGGCTGTGGCTAAGCCATGTCTCCGCAATATCCTTTCTTTCAGGAGTGCTAGTTCTGCAAGCTTCGCAGGAGAGCTTCTGTAAAGTTTGGAAGGTAGGAGACGAGGTACTGGCAGAAGTAAAGCTGTGAGGACCGGGCATGGGTTGTTGTTCGGTAGCTCAGTTGGTAGAGCACTTGCCCGCGAAAGGCAAAGGTCCCGAGTTCTAGTCTCGGTCGGGCACACTGTTTTAATCTGCCAGGAAGTTTCATATCAGCGCACATTCCGCTGCAGAGTGAAAAATCACATTCTGGAAACATCCCCCAGGCTGTGGCTAAGCCATGTCTCCGCAATATCCTTTCTTTCAGGAGTGCTAGTTCTGCAAGGTTCGCAGGAGAGCTTCTGTAAAGTTTGGAAGGTAGGAGACGAGGTACTGGCAGAAGTAAAGCTGTGAGGACCGGGCGTGAGTCGTTGTTCGGTAGCTCAGTTGGTAGAGCACTTGCCCGCGAAAGGCAAAGGTCCCGAGTTCGAGTCTCGGTCGGGCACACAGTTTTAATCTGCCAGGAAGTTTCATATCAGCGCACATTCCGCTGCAGAGTGAAAAATCTCATTCTGGAAACATCCCCCAGGCTGTGGCTAAGCCATGTCTCCGCAATATCCTTTCTTTCAGGAGTGCTAGTTCTGCAAGGTTCGCAGGAGAGCTTCTGTAAAGTTTGGAAGGTAGGAGACGAGGTACTGGCAGAAGTAAAGCTGTGAGGACCGGGCGTGAGTCGTTCTTCGGTAGCTCAGTTGGTAGAGCACTTGCCCGCGAAAGGCAAAGGTCCCGAGTTCGAGTCTCGGTCGGGCACACAGTTTTAATCTGCCAGGAAGTTTCATATCAGCGCACATTCTGCTGCAGAGTGAAAAATCTCATTCTGGAAACATCCCCCAGGCTTTGGCTAAGCCATGTCTCCGCAATATCCTTTCTTTCAGGAGTGCTAGTTCTGCAAGGGTCGCAGGACAGCTTCTGTAAAGTTTGGAAGGTAGGAGACGAGGTACTGGCAGAAGTAAAGCTGTGAGGACCGGGCGTGAGTCGTTCTTCAGTAGCTCAGTTGGTAGAGCACTTGCCCGCGAAAGGCAAAGGTCCCGAGTTCGAGTCTCGGTCGGGCACACAGTTTTAATCTGCCAGGAAGTTTCATATCAGCGCACATTCCGCTGCAGAGTGAAAAATCTCATTCTGGAAACATCCCCCAGGCTGTGGCTAAGCCATGTCTCCGCAATATCCTTTCTTTCAGGAGTGCTAGTTCCGCAAGGTTCGCAGGAGAGATTCTGTAAAGTTTGGAAGGTAGGAGACGAGGTAATGGCAGAAGTAAAGCTGTGAGGACCGGGCGTGAGTCGTTCTTTGGTAGCTCAGTTGGTAGAGCACTTGCCCGCGAAAGGCAAAGGTCCCGAGTTCGAGTCTCGGTCGGGCACACAGTTTTAATCTGCCAGGAAGTTTCATATCACCGCACATTTCGCTGCAGAGTGAAAAATTTCATTCTGGAAACATCCCCCAGGCTGTGGCTAAGCCATGTCTCCGCAATATCCTTTCTTTCAGGAGTGCTAGTTCTGCAAGGTTCGCAGGAGAGCTTCTGTAAAGTTTGGAAGGTAGGAGACGAGGTACTGGCAGAAGTAAAGCTGTGAGGACCGGGAGTGAGTCGTTCTTCGGTATTTCAGCTGGTAGAGCACTTGCCCGCGAAAGGCAAAGGTCCCAAGTTCGAGTCTCGGTCGGGCACACAGTTTTAATCTGCCAGGAAGTTTCATATCAGCGCACATTCTGCTGCAGAGTGAAAAATCTCATTCTGGAGACATCCCCCTGGCTGTGGCTAAGCCATGTCTCCGCAATATCCTTTCTTTCAGGAGTGCTATTTCTGCAAGGGTCGCAGGAGAGCTTCTGTAAAGTTTGGAAGGTAGGAGACGAGGTACTGGCAGAAGTAAAGCTGTGAGGACCGGGCGTGAGTCGTTCTTCGGTAGCTCAGTTGGTATAGCACTTGCCCGCGAAAGGCAAAGTTCCCGAGTTCGAGTCTCGGTCGGGCACACAGTTTTAATCTGCCAAGAAGTTTCATATCAGCGCACATTCCGCTGCAGAGTGAAAAATCTCATTCTGGAAACATCCCCCAGGCTGTGGCTAAGCCATGTCTCCGCAATATCCTTTCTTTCAGGAGTGCTAGTTCTGCAAGCTTCGCAGGAGAGCTTCTGTAAAGTTTGGAAGGTAGGAGACGAGGTACTGGCAGAAGTAAAGCTGTGAGGACCGGGCATGAGTTGTTGTTCGGTAGCTCAGTTGGTAGAGCACTTGCCCGCGAAAGGCAAAGGTCCCGAGTTCTAGTCTCGGTCGGGCACACTGTTTTAATCTGCCAGGAAGTTTCATATCAGCGCACATTCCGCTGCAGAGTGAAAAATCACATTCTGGAAACATCCCCCAGGCTGTGGCTAAGCCATGTCTCCGCAATATCCTTTCTTTCAGGAGTGCTAGTTCTGCAAGGTTCGCAGGAGAGCTTCTGTAAAGTTTGGAAGGTAGGAGACGAGGTACTGGCAGAAGTAAAGCTGTGAGGACCGGGCGTGAGTCGTTCTTCGGTAGCTCAGTTGGTAGAGCACTTGCCTGCGAAAGCAAAGGTTCCGAGTTCGAGTCTCGGTCGGGCACACAGTTTTAATCTGCCAGGAAGTTTCATATCAGCGCACATTCCGCTGCAGAGTGAAAAATCTCATTCTGGAAACATCCCCCAGGCTGTGGCTAAGCCATGTCTCCGCAATATCCTTTCTTTCAGGAGTGCTAGTTCTGCAAGTGTCGCAGGAGAGCTTCTGTAAAGTTTGGAAGGTAGGAGACGAGGTACTGGCAGAAGTAAAGCTGTGAGGACCGGGCGTGAGTCGTTCTTCAGTAGCTCAGTTGGTAGAGCACTTGCCCGCGAAAGGCAAAGGTCCCGAGTTCGAGTCTCGGTCGGGCACACAGTTTTAATCTGCCAGGAAGTTTCATATCAGCGCACATTCCGCTGCAGAGTGAAAAATCTCATTCTGGAAACATCCCCCAGGCTGTGGCTAAGCCATGTCTCCGCAATATCCTTTCTTTCAGGAGTGCTAGTTCTGCAAGGTTCGCAGGAGAGATTCTGTAAAGTTTGGAAGGTAGGAGACGAGGTAATGGCAGAAGTAAAGCTGTGAGGACCGGGCGTGAGTCGTTCTTCGGTAGCTCAGTTGGTAGAGCACTTGCCCGCGAAAGGCAAAGGTCCCGAGTTCGAGTCTCAGGCGGGCACACAGTTTTAATCTGCCAGGAAGTTTCATATCAGCGCACATTTCGCTGCAGAGTGAAAAATCTCATTCTGGAAACATCCCCCAGGCTGTGGCTAAGCCATGTCTCCGCAATATCCTTTCTTTCAGGAGTGCTAGTTCTGCAAGCTTCGCAGGAGAGCTTCTGTAAAGTTTGGAAGGTAGGAGACGAGGTACTGGCAGAAGTAAAGCTGTGAGGACCGGGAGTGAGTCGTTCTTCGGTAGCTCAGTTGGTAGAGCACTTGCCCGCGAAAGGCAAAGGTCCCAAGTTCGAGTCTCGGTCGGGCACACAGTTTTAATCTGCCAGGAAGTTTCATATCAGCGCACATTCTGCTGCAGAGTGAAAAATCTCATTCTGGAGACATCCCCCTGGCTGTGGCTAAGCCATGTCTCCGCAATATCCTTTCTTTCAGGAGTGCTAGTTCTGCAAGGGTCGCAGGAGAGCTTCTGTAAAGTTTGGAAGGTAGGAGACGAGGTACTGGCAGAAGTAAAGCTGTGAGGACCGGGCGTGAGTCGTTCTTCGGTAGCTCAGTTGGTATAGCACTTGCCCGCGAAAGGCAAAGTTCCCGAGTTCGAGTCTCGGTCGGGCACACAGTTTTAATCTGCCAAGAAGTTTCATATCAGCGCACATTCCGCTGCAGAGTGAAAAATCTCATTCTGGAAACATCCCCCAGGCTGTGGCTAAGCCATGTCTCCGCAATATCCTTTCTTTCAGGAGTGCTAGTTCTGCAAGCTTCGCAGGAGAGCTTCTGTAAAGTTTGGAAGGTAGGAGACGAGGTACTGGCAGAAGTAAAGCTGTGAGGACCGGGCATGAGTCGTTGTTCGGTAGCTCAGTTGGTAGAGCACTTGCCCGCGAAAGGCAAAGGTCCCGAGTTCTAGTCTCGGTCGGGCACACTGTTTTAATCTGCCAGGAAGTTTCATATCAGCGCACATTCCGCTGCAGAGTGAAAAATCACATTCTGGAAACATCCCCCAGGCTGTGGCTAAGCCATGTCTCCGCAATATCCTTTCTTTCAGGAGTGCTAGTTCTGCAAGGTTCGCAGGAGAGCTTCTGTAAAGTTTGGAAGGTAGGAGACGAGGTACTGGCAGAAGTAAAGCTGTGAGGACCGGGCGTGAGTCGTTCTTCGGTAGCTCAGTTGGTAGAGCACTTGCCTGCGAAAGCAAATGTTCCGAGTTCGAGTCTCGGTCGGGCACACAGTTTTAATCTGCCAGGAAGTTTCATATCAGCGCACATTCTGCTGCAGAGTGAAAAATCTCATTCTGGAAACATCCCCCAGGCTGTGGCTAAGCCATGTCTCCGCAATATCCTTTCTTTCAGGAGTGCTAGTTCTGCAAGGGTCGCAGGAGAGCTTCTGTAAAGTTTGGAAGGTAGGAGACGAGGTACTGGCAGAAGTAAAGCTGTGAGGACCGGGCGTGAGTCGTTCTTCGGTAGCTCAGTTGGTAGAGCACTTGCCCGCGAAAGGCAAAGGTCCCGAGTTCGAGTCTTTGTCGGGCACACAGTTTTAATCTGCCAGGAAGTTTCATATCAGCGCACATTCCGCTGCAGAGTGAAAAATCTCATTCTGGAAACATCCCCCAGGCTGTGGCTAAGCCATGTCTCCGCAATATCCTTTCTTTCAGGAGTGCTAGTTCTGCAAGGTTCGCAGGAGAGCTTCTGTAAAGTTTGGAAGGTAGGAGACGAGGTACTGGCAGAAGTAAAGCTGTGAGGACCGGGCGTGAGTCGTTCTTCGGTAGCTCAGTTGGTAGAGCACTTGCCCGCGAAAGGCAAAGGTCCCGAGTTCGAGTCTCGGTCGGGCACACAGTTTTAATCTGCCAGGAAGTTTCATATCAGCGCACATTCTGCTGCAGAGTGATAAATCTCATTCTGGAAACATCCCCCAGGCTGTGGCTAAGCCATGTCTCCGCAATATCCTTTCTTTCAGGAGTGCTAGTTCTGCAAGGGTCGCAGGAGAGCTTCAGTAAAGTTTGGAAGGTAGGAGAGGAGGTACTGGCAGAAGTAAAGCTGTGAGGACCGGGCGTGAGTCGTTCTTTGGTAGCTCAGTTGGTAGAGCACTTGCCCGCGAAAGGCAAAGTTCCCGAGTTCGAGTCTCGGTCGGGCACACAGTTTTAATCTGCCAGGAAGTTTCATATCAGCGCACATTCTGCTGCAGAGTGAAAAATCTCATTCTGGAAACATCCCCCAGGCTGTGGCTAAGCCATGTCTCCGCAATATCCTTTCTTTCAGGAGTGCTAGTTCTGCAAGGGTCGCAGGAGAGCTTCTGTAAAGTTTGGAAGGTAGGAGACGAGGTACTGGCAGAAGTAAAGCTGTGAGGACCGGGCGTGTGTCGTTCTTCGGTAGCTCAGTTGGTAGAGCACTTGCCCGCGAAAGGCAAAGGTACCGAGTTCGAGTCTCGGTCGGGCACACAGTTTTAATCTGCCAGGAAGTTTCATATCAGCGCACATTCTGCTGCAGAGTGAAAAATCTCATTCTGGAAACATCCCCCAGGCTGTGGCTAAGCCATGTCTCCGCAATATCCTTTCTTTCAGGAGTGCTAGTTCTGCAAGGTTCGCATGAGAGCTTCTGTAAAGTTTGGAAGGTAGGAGACGAGGTACTGGCAGAAGTAAAGCTGTGAGGACCGTGCGTGAGTCGTTCTTCGGTAGCTCAGTTGGTAGAGCAGTTGCCCGCGAAAGGCTAAGTTCCCGAGTTCGAGTCTCGGTCGGGCACACAGTTTTAATCTGCCAGGAAGTTTCATATCAGCGCACATTCCGCTGCAGAGTGAAAAATCTCATTCTGGAAACATGCCCCAGGCTGTGGCTAAGCCATGTCTCCGCAATATCCTTTCTTTCAGGAGTGCTAGTTCTGCAAGGTTCGCAGGAGAGATTCTGTAAAGTTTGGAAGGTAGGAGACGAGGTACTGGCAGAAGTAAAGCTGTGAGGACCGGGCGTGAGTCGTTCTTCGGTAGCTCAGTTGGTAGAGCACTTGCCCGCGAAAGGCAAAGTTCCCGAGTTCGAGTCTCGGTCGGGCACACAGTTTTAATCTGCCAGGAAGTTTCATATCAGCGCACATTCCGCTGCAGAGTGAAAAATCTCATTCTGGAAACATCCCCCAGGCTGTGGCTAAGCCATGTCTCCGCAATATCCTTTCTTTCAGGAGTGCTAGTTCTGCAAGGTTCGCAGGAGAGCTTCTGTAAAGTTTGGAAGGTAGGAGACGAGGTACTGGCAGAAGTAAAGCTGTGAGGACCGGGCGTGAGTCGTTCTTCGGTAGCTCAGTTGGTAGAGCACTTGCCCGCGAAAGGCAAAGGTCCCGAGTTCGAGTCTCGGTCGGGCACACAGTTTTAATCTGCCAGGAAGTTTCATATCAGCGCACATTTTGCTGCAGAGTTAAAAATCTCATTCTGGAAACATCCCCCAGGCTGTGGCTAAGCCATGTCTCCGCAATATCCTTTCTTTCAGGAGTTCTAGTTCTGCAAGCTTCGCAGGAGAGCTTCTGTAAAGTTTGGAAGGTAGGAGACGAGGTACTGGCAGAAGTAAAGCTGTGAGGACCGGGCGTGAGTCGTTCTTCGGTAGCTAAGTTGGTAGAGCACTTGCCCGCGAAAGGCAAAGGTCCCGAGTTCGAGTCTCGGTCGGGCACACAGTTTTAATCTGCCAGGAAGTTTCATATCAGCGCACATTCCGCTGCAGAGTGAAAAATCTCATTCTGGAAACATGCCCCAGGCTGTGGCTAAGCCATGTCACCGCAATATCCTTTCTTTCAGGAGTGCTAGTTCTGCAAGTTTCGCAGGAGAGCTTCTGTAAAGTTTGGAAGGTAGGAGACGAGGTACTGGCAGAAGTAAAGCTGTGAGGACCGGGTGTGAGTCGTTCTTCGGTAGCTCCGTTGGTAGAGCACTTGCCCGCGAAAGGCAAAGGTCCCGAGTTCGAGTCTCGGTCGGGCACACAGTTTTAATCTGCCAGGAAGTTTCATATCAGCGCACATTCCGCTGCAGAGTGAAAAATCTCATTCTGGAAACATCCCCCAGGCTGTTGCTAAGCCATGTCTCCGCAATATCCTTTCTTTCAGGAGTGCTAGTTCTGCAAGGTTCGCAGGAGAGATTCTGTAAAGTTTGGAAGGTAGGAGACGAGGTACTGGCAGAAGTAAAGCTGTGAGGACCGGGCGTGAGTCGTTCTTCGGTAGCTCAGTTGGTAGAGCACTTGCCCGCGAAAGGCAAAGGTCCCGAGTTCGAGTCTCGGTCGGGCACACAGTTTTAATCTGCCAGGAAGTTTCATATCAGCGCACATTCTGCTGCAGAGTGAAAAATCTCATTCTGGAAACATCCCCCTGGCTGTGGCTAAGTCATGTCTCCGCAATATCCTTTCTTTCAGGAGTGCTAGTTCTGCAAGGTTCGCAGGAGAGCTTCTGTAAAGTTTGGAAGGTAGGAGACGAGGTACTGGCAGAAGTAAAGCTGTGAGGACCGGGCGTGAGTCGTTCTTCGGTAGCTCAGTTTGTAGAGCACTTGCCCGCGAAATGCAAAGTTCCCGAGTTCGAGTCTCGGTCGGGCACACAGTTTTAATGTGCCAGGAAGTTTCATATCAGCGCACATTCCGCTGCAGAGTGAAAAATCTCATTCTGGAAACATCCCCCAGGCTGTGGCTAAGCCATGTCTCCGCAATATCCTTTCTTTCAGGAGTGCTAGTTCTGCAAGGTTCGCAGGAGAGCTTCTGTAAAGTTTGGAAGGTAGGAGACGAGGTACTGGCAGAAGTAAAGCTGTGAGGACCGGGCATGAGTCGTTGTTCGGTAGCTCAGTTGGTAGAGCACTTGCCCGCGAAAGGCAAAGGTCCCGAGTTCGAGTCTCGGTCGGGCACACAGTTTTAATCTGCCAGGAAGTTTCATATCAGCGCACATTCCGCTGCAGAGTGAAAAATCTCATTCTGGAAACATCCCCCAGGCTGTGGCTAAGCCATGTCTCCGCAATATCCTGTCTTTCAGGAGTGCTAGTTCTGCAAGTTTCGCAGGAGAGCTTCTGTAAAGTTTGGAAGGTAGGAGACGAGGTACTGGCAGAAGTAAAGCTGTGAGGACCGGGCGTGAGTCGTTCTTTGGTAGCTCAGTTGGTAGAGCACTTGCTCGCGAAAGGCAAAGGTCCCGAGTTCGAGTCTCGGTCGGGCACACAGTTTTAATCTGCCAGGAAGTTTCATATCAGCGCACACTCCGCTGCAGAGTGAAAAATCTCATTCTGGAAACATCCCCCAGGCTGTGGCTAAGCCATGTCTCCGTAATATCCTTTCTTTCAGGAGTGCTAGTTCTGCAAGGGTCGCAGGAGAGCTTCTGTAAAGTTTGGAAGGTAGGAGACGAGGTACTGGCAGAAGTAAAGCTGTGAGGACTGGGCGTGAGTCGTTCTTCGGTAGCTCAGTTGGTAGAGCACTTGCCCGCGAAAGGCAAAGGTCCCGAGTTCGAGTCTCGGTCGGGCACACAGTTTTTATCTGCCAGGAAGTTTCATATCAGCGCACATTCTGCTGCAGAGTGAAAAATCTCATTCTGGAAACATCCCCCAGGCTGTGGCTAAGCCATGTCTCCGCAATATCCTTTCTTTCAGGAGTGCTAGTTCTGCAAGGGTCGCAGGAGAGCTTCTGTAAAGTTTGGAAGGTAGGAGACGAGGTACTGGCAGAAGTAAATCTGTGAGGACCGGGCGTGAGTCGTTCTTCGGTAGCTCAGTTGGTAGAGCACTTGCCCGCGAAAGGCAAAGGTCCCGAGTTCGAGTCTTTGTCGGGCACACAGTTTTAATCTGCCAGGAAGTTTCATATCAGCGCACATTCCGCTGCAGAATGAAAAATCTCATTCTGGAAACATCCCCCAGGCTGTGGCTAAGCCATGTCTCCGCAATATCCTTTCTTTCAGGAGTGCTAGTTCTGCAAGGTTCGCAGGAGAGCTTCTGTAAAGTTTGGAAGGTAGGAGACGAGGTACTGGCAGAAGTAAAGCTGTGAGGACCGGGCGTGATCAGCGCACATTCTGCTGTAGAGTGAAAAATCTCATTCTGGAAACATCCCCCAGGCTGTGGCTAAGCCATGTCTCCGCAATATCCTTTCTTTCAGGAGTGCTAGTTCTGCAAGGGTCGCAGGAGAGCTTCTGTAAAGTTTGGAAGGTAGGAGACGAGGTACTGGCAGAAGTAAAGCTGTGAGGACCGGGCGTGAGTCGTTCTTCGGTAGCTCAGTTGGTAGAGCACTTGCCCGCGAAAGGCAAAGGTCCCGAGTTCTAGTCTCGGTCGGGCACACTGTTTTAATCTGCCAGGAAGTTTCATATCAGCGCACATTCCGCTGCAGAGTGAAAAATCACATTCTGGAAACATCCCCCAGGCTGTGGCTAAGCCATGTCTCCGCAATATCCTTTCTTTCAGGAGTGCTAGTTCTGCAAGGTTCGCAGGAGAGCTTCTGTAAAGTTTGGAAGGTAGGAGACGACGTACTGGCAGAAGTAAAGCTGTGAGGACCGGGCGTGAGTCGTTCTTCGGTAGCTCAGTTGGTAGAGCACTTGCCTGCGAAAGCAAAGGTTCCGAGTTCGAGTCTCGGTCGGGCACACAGTTTTAATCTGCCAGGAAGTTTCATATCAGCGCACATTCTGCTGCAGAGTGAAAAATCTCATTCTGGAAACATCCCCCAGGCTGTGGCTAAGCCATGTCTCCGCAATATCCTTTCTTTCAGGAGTGCTAGTTCTGCAAGGGTCGCAGGAGAGCTTCTGTAAAGTTTGGAAGGTAGGAGACGAGGTACTGGCAGAAGTAAAGCAGTGAGGACCGGGCGTGAGTCGTTCTTCGGTAGCTCAGTTGGTAGAGCACTTGCCCGCGAAAGGCAAAGGTCCCGAGTTCGAGTCTTTGTCGGGCACACAGTTTTAATCTGCCAGGAAGTTTCATATCAGCGCACATTCCGCTGCAGAGTGAAAAATCTCATTCTGGAAACATCCCCCAGGCTGTGGCTAAGCCATGTCTCCGCAATATCCTTTCTTTCAGGAGTGCTAGTTCTGCAAGGTTCGCAGGAGAGCTTCTGTAAAGTTTGGAAGGTAGGAGACGAGGTACTGGCAGAAGTAAAGCTGTGAGGACCGGGCGTGAGTCGTTCTTCGGTAGCTCAGTTGGTAGAGCACTTGCCCGCGAAAGGCAAAGGTCCCGAGTTCGAGTCTCGGTCGGGCACACAGTTTTAATCTGCCAGGAAGTTTCATATCAGCGCACATTCTGCTGCAGAGTGAAAAATCTCATTCTGGAAACATCCCCCAGGCTGTGGCTAAGCCATGTCTCCGCAATATCCTTTCTTTCAGGAGTGATAGTTCTGCAAGGGTCGCAGGAGAGCTTCAGTAAAGTTTGGAAGGTAGGAGAGGAGGTACTGGCAGAAGTAAAGCTGTGAGGACCGGGCGTGAGTCGTTCTTCGGTAGCTCAGTTGGTAGAGCACTTGCCCGCGAAAGGCAAAGGTCCCGAGTTCGAGTCTTTGTCGGGCACACAGTTTTAATCTGCCAGGAAGTTTCATATCAGCGCACATTCCGGTGCAGAGTGAAAAATCTCATTCTGGAAACATCCCCCAGGCTGTGGCTAAGCCATGTCTCCGCAATATCCTTTCTTTCAGGAGTGCTAGTTCTGCAAGGTTCGCAGGAGAGCTTCTGTAAAGTTTGGAAGGTAGGAGACGAGGTACTGGCAGAAGTAAGCTGTGAGGACCGGGCGTGAGTCGTTCTTTGGTAGCTCAGTTGGTAGAGCACTTGCCCGCGAAAGGCAAAGTTCCCGAGTTCGAGTCTCGGTCGGGCACACAGTTTTAATCTGCCAGGAAGTTTCATATCAGCGCACATTCTGCTGCAGAGTGAAAAATCTCATTCTGGAAACATCCCCCAGGCTGTGGCTAAGCCATGTCTCCGCAATATCCTTTCTTTCAGGAGTGCTAGTTCTGCAAGGGTCGCAGGAGAGCTTCTGTAAAGTTTGGAAGGTAGGAGACGAGGTACTGGCAGAAGTAAAGCTGTGAGGACCGGGCGTGTGTCGTTCTTCGGTAGCTCAGTTGGTAGAGCACTTGCCCGCGAAAGGCAAAGGTCCCGAGTTCGAGTCTCGGTCGGGCACACAGTTTTAATCTGCCAGGAAGTTTCATATCAGCGCACATTCTGCTGCAGAGTGAAAAATCTCATTCTGGAAACATCCCCCAGTCTGTGGCTAAGCCATGTCTCCGCAATATCCTTTCTTTCAGGAGTGCTAGTTCTGCAAGGTTCGCATGAGAGCTTCTGTAAAGTTTGGAAGGTAGGAGACGAGGTACTGGCAGAAGTAAAGCTGTGAGGACCGTGCGTGAGTCTTTCTTCGGTAGTTCAGTTGGTAGAGCACTTGCCCGCGAAAGGCAAAGTTCCCGAGTTCGAGTCTCGGTCGGGCACACAGTTTTAATCTGCCAGGAAGTTTCATATCAGCGCACATTCCGCTGCAGAGTGAAAAATCTCATTCTGGAAACATGCCCCAGGCTGTGGCTAAGCCATGTCTCCGCAATATCCTTTCTTTCAGGAGTGCTAGTTCTGCAAGGTTCGCAGGAGAGATTCTGTAAAGTTTGGAAGGTAGGAGACGAGGTACTGGCAGAAGTAAAGCTGTGAGGACCGGGCGTGAGTCGTTCTTCGGTAACTCAGTTGGTAGAGCACTTGCCCGCGAAAGGCAAAGTTCCCGAGTTCGAGTCTCGGTCGGGCACACAGTTTTAATCTGCCAGGAGGTTTCATATCAGCGCACATTCCGCTGCAGAGTGAAAAATCTCATTCTGGAAACATCCCCCAGGCTGTGGCTAAGCCATGTCTCCGCAATATCCTTTCTTTCAGGAGTGCTAGTTCTGCAAGGTTCGCAGGAGAGCTTCTGTAAAGTTTGGAAGGTAGGAGACGAGGTACTGGCAGAAGTAAAGCTGTGAGGACCGGGCGTGAGTCGTTCTTCGGTAGCTCAGTTGGTAGAGCACTTGCCCGCGAAAGGCAAAGGTCCCGAGTTCGAGTCTCGGTCGGGCACACAGTTTTAATCTGCCAGGAAGTTTCATATCAGCGCACATTTCGCTGCAGAGTGAAAAATCTCATTCTGGAAACATCCCCCAGGCTGTGGCTAAGCCATGTCTCCGCAATATCCTTTCTTTCAGGAGTGCTAGTTCTGCAAGCTTCGCAGGAGAGCTTCTGTAAAGTTTGGAAGGTAGGAGACGAGGTACTGGCAGAAGTAAAGCTGTGAGGACCGGGCGTGAGTCGTTGTTCGGTAGCTCAGTTGGTAGAGCACTTGCCCGCGAAAGGCAAAGGTCCCGAGTTCGAGTCTCGGTCGGGCACACAGTTTTAATCTGCCAGGAAGTTTCATATCAGCGCACATTCCGCTGCAGAGTGAAAAATCTCATTCTGGAAACATGCCCCAGGCTGTGGCTAAGCCATGTCTCCGCAATATCCTTTCTTTCAGGAGTGCTAGTTCTGCAAGTTTCGCAGGAGAGCTTCTGTAAAGTTTGGAAGGTAGGAGACGAGGTACTGGCAGAAGTAAAGCTGTGAGGACCGGGTGTGAGTCGTTCTTCGGTAGCTCAGTTGGTAGAGCACTTGCCCGCGAAAGGCAAATGTCCCGAGTTCGAGTCTCGGTCGGGCACACAGTTTTAATCTGCCAGGAAGTTTCATATCAGCGCACATTCCGCTGCAGAGTGAAAAATCTCATTCTGGAAACATCCCCCAGGCTGTGGCTAAGCCATGTCTCCGCAATATCCTTTCTTTCAGGAGTGCTAGTTCTGCAAGGTTCGCAGGAGAGATTCTGTAAAGTTTGGAAGGTAGGAGACGAGGTACTGGCAGAAGTAAAGCTGTGAGGACCGGGCGTGAGTCGTTCTTCGGTAGCTCAGTTGGTAGAGCACTTGCCCGCGAAAGGCAAAGGTCCCGAGTTCGAGTCTCGGTCGGGCACACAGTTTTAATCTGCCAGGAAGTTTCATATCAGCGCACATTCCGCTGCAGAGTGAAAAATCTCATTCTGGAAACATCCCCCAGGCTGTGGCTAAGCCATGTCTCCGCAATATCCTTTCTTTCAGGAGTGCTAGTTCTGCAAGGTTCGCAGGAGAGCTTCTGTAAAGTTTGGAAGGTAGGAGACCAGGTACTGGCACAAGTAAAGCTGTGAGGACCGGGCGTGAGTCGTTCTTCGGTAGCTCAGTTGGTAGAGCAGTTGCCCGCGAAAGGCAAAGGTCCCGAGTTCGAGTCTCGGTCGGGCACACAGTTTTATTCTGCCAGGAAGTTTCATATCAGCGCACATTCTGCTGCAGAGTGAAAAATCTCATTCTGGAAACATCCCCCTGGCTGTGGCTAAGCCATGTCTCCGCAATATCCTTTCTTTCGGGAGTGCTAGTTCTGCAAGGTTCGCGGGAGAGCTTCTGTAAAGTTTGGAAGGTAGGAGACGAGGTACTGGCAGAAGTAAAGCTGTGAGGACCGGGCGTGAGTCGTTCTTCGGTAGCTCAGTTGGTAGAGCACTTGCCCGCGAAATGCAAAGTTCCCGAGTTCGAGTCTCGGTCGGGCACACAGTTTTAATCTGCCAGGAAGTTTCATATCAGCGCACATTCCGCTGCAGAGTGAAAAATCTCATTCTGGAAACATCCCCCAGGCTGTGGCTAAGCCATGTCTCCGCAATATCCTTTCTTTCAGGAGTGCTAGTTCTGCAAGGTTCGCAGGAGAGCTTCTGTAAAGTTTGGAAGGTAGGAGACGAGGTACTGGCAGAAGTAAAGCTGTGAGGACCGGGCATGAGTCGTTCTTCGGTAGCTCAGTTGGTAGAGCACTTGCCCGCGAAAGGCAAAGGTCCCGAGTTCGAGTCTCGGTCGGGCACACAGTTTTAATGTGCCAGGAAGTTTCATATCAGCGCACATTCCGCTGCAGAGTGAAAAATCTCATTCTGGAAACATCCCCCAGGCTGTGGCTAAGCCATGTCTCCGCAATATCCTGTCTTTCAGGAGTGCTAGTTCTGCAAGTTTCGCAGGAGAGCTTCTGTAAAGTTTGGAAGGTAGGAGACGAGGTACTGGCAGAAGTAAAGCTGTGAGGACTGGGCGTGAGTCGTTCTTCGGTAGCTCAGTTGGTAGAGCACTTGCCCGCGAAAGGCAAAGGTCCCGAGTTCGAGTCTCGGTCGGGCACACAGTTTTTATCTGCCAGGAAGTTTCATATCAGCGCACATTCTGCTGCAGAGTGAAAAATCTCATTCTGGAAACATCCCCCAGGCTGTGGCTAAGCCATGTCTCCGCAATATCCTTTCTTTCAGGAGTGCTAGTTCTGCAAGGGTCGCAGGAGAGCTTCTGCAAAGTTTGGAAGGTAGGAGACGAGGTACTGGCAGAAGTAAAACTGTGAGGACCGGGCGTGAGTCGTTCTTCGGTAGCTCAGTTGGTAGAGCACTTGCCCGCGAAAGGCAAAGGTCCCGAGTTCGAGTCTTTGTCGGGCACAAAGTTTTAATCTGCCAGGAAGTTTCATATCAGCGCACATTCCGCTGCAGAATGAAAAATCTCAATCTGGAAACATCCCCCAGGCTGTGGCTAAGCCATGTCTCCGCAATATCCTTTCTTTCAGGAGTGCTAGTTCTGCAAGGTTCGCAGGAGAGCTTCTGTAAAGTTTGGAAGGTAGGAGACGAGGTACTGGCAGAAGTAAAGCTGTGAGGACCGGGCGTGATCAGCGCACATTCTGCTGTAGAGTGAAAAATCTCATTCTGGAAACATCCCCTAGGCTGTGGCTAAGCCATGTCTCCGCATTATCCTTTCTTTCAGGAGTGCTAGTTCTGCAAGGGTCGCAGGAGAGCTTCTGTAAAGTTTGGAAGGTAGGAGACGAGGTACTGGCAGAAGTAAAGCTGTGAGGACCGGGCGTGAGTCGTTCTTCGGTAGCTCAGTTGGTAGAGCACTTGCCCGCGAAAGGCAAAGTTCCCGAGTTCGAGTCTCGGTCGGGCACACAGTTTTAATCTGCCAGGAAGTTTCATATCAGCGCACATTCCGCTGCAGAGTGAAAAATCTCATTCTGGAAACATCCCCCAGGCTGTGGCTAAGCCATGTCTCCGCAATATCCTTTCTTTCAGGAGTGCTAGTTCTGCAAGGTTCGCAGGAGAGCTTCTGTAAAGTTTGGAAGGTAGGAGACGAGGTACTGGCAGAAGTAAGCTGTGAGGACCGGGCGTGAGTCGTTGTTCGGTAGCTCAGTTGGTAGAGCACTTGCCCGCGAAAGGCAAAGGTCCCGAGTTCGAGTCTCGGTCGGGCACACAGTTTTAATTTGCCAGGAAGTTTCATATCAGCGCACATTCTGAGTGAAAAATCTCATTCTGGAAACATCCCCCAGGCTGTGGCTAAGCCATGTCTCCGCAATATCCTTTCTTTCAGGAGTGCTAGTTCTGCAAGGGTCGCAGGAGAGCTTCTGTAAAGTTTGGAAGGTAGGAGACGAGGTACTGGCAGAAGTAAAGCTGTGAGGACCATGCGTGAGTCGTTCTTCGGTAGCTCAGTTGGTAGAGCACTTGCCCGCGAAAGGCAAAGGTCCCGAGTTCGAGTCTCGGTCGGGCACACAGTTTTAATCTGCCAGGAAGTTTCATATCAGCGCACATTCTGCTGCAGAGTGAAAAATCTCATTCTGGAAACATCCCCCAGGCTGTAGCTAAGCCATATCTCCGCAATATCCTTTCTTTCAGGAGTGCTAGTTCTGCAAGGGTCGCAGGAGAGCTTCTGTAAAGTTTGGAAGGTAGGAGACGAGGTACTGGCAGAAGTAAAGCTGTGAGGACCGGGCGTGAGTCGTTCTTCGGTAGCTCAGTTGGTAGAGCACTTGCCCGCGAAAGGCAAAGTTCCCGAGTTCGAGTCTCGGTCGGGCACACAGTTTTAATCTGCCAGGAAGTTTCATATCAGCGCACATTCCGCTGCAGAGTGAAAAATCTCATTCTGGAAACATCCCCCAGGCTGTGGCTAAGCCATGTCTCCGCAATATCCTTTCTTTCAGGAGTGCTGGTTCTGCAAGGTTCGCAGGAGAGCTTCTGTAAAGTTTGGAAGGTAGGAGACGAGGTACTGGCAGAAGTAAAGCTGTGAGGACCGGGCGTGAGTCGTTCTTCGGTAGCTCAGTTGGTAGAGCACTTGCCCGCGAAAGGCAAAGTTCCCGAGTTCGAGTCTCGGTCGGGCACACAGTTTTAATCTGCCAGGAAGTTTCATATCAGGGCACATTCCGCTGCAGAGTGAAAAATCTCATTCTGGAAACATCCCGCTGGCTGTGGCTAAGCCATGTCTCCGCAATATCCTTTCTTTCAGGAGTGCTAGTTCTGCAAGGGTCGCAGGAGAGCTTCTGTAAAGTTTGGAAGGTAGGAGACGAGGTACTGGCAGAAGTAAAGCTGTGAGGACCGGGCGTGAGTCGTTCTTCGGTAGCTCAGTTGGTAGAGCACTTGCCCGCGAAATGCAAAGTTCCCGAGTTCGAGTCTCGGTCGGGCACACAGTTTTAATCTGCCAGGAAGTTTCATATCAGCGCACATTCCGCTGCAGAGTGAAAAATCTCATTCTGGAAACATCCCCCAGGCTGTGGCTAAGCCATGTCTCCGCAATATCCTTTCTTTCAGGAGTGCTAGTTCTGCAAGGTTCGCAGGAGACTTTCTGTAAAGTTTGGAAGGTAGGAGACGAGGTACTGGCAGAAGTAAAGCTGTGAGGACCGGGCATGAGTCGTTGTTCGGTAGCTCAGTTGGTAGAGCACTTGCCCGCGAAAGGCAAAGGTCCCGAGTTCGAGTCTCGGTCGGGCACACTGTTTTAATCTGCCAGGAAGTTTCATATCAGCGCACATTCCGCTGCAGAGTGAAAAATCTCATTCTGGAAACATCCCCCAGGCTGTGGCTAAGCCATGTCTCCGCAATATCCTTTCTTTCAGGAGTGCTAGTTCTGCAAGGTTCGCAGGAGAGCTTCTGTAAAGTTTGGAAGGTAGGAGACGAGGTACTGGCAGAAGTAAAGCTGTGAGGACCGGGCGTGAGTCGTTCTTCGGTAGCTCAGTTGGTAGAGCACTTGCCCGCGAAAGGCAAAGATCCCGAGTTCGAGTCTCGGTCGGGCACACAGTTTTAATCTGCCAGGAAGTTTCATATCAGCGCACATTCCGCTGCAGAGTGAAAAATCTCATTCTGGAAACATCCCCCAGGCTGTGGCTAAGCCATGTCTCCGCAATATCCTTTCTTTCAGGAGTGCTAGTTCTGCAAGGTTCGCAGGAAAGCTTCTGTAAAGTTTGGAAGGTAGGAGACGAGGTACTGGCAGAGGTAAAGCTGTGAGGACCGGGCGTGAGTCGTTCTTCGGTAGCTCAGTTGGTAGAGCACTTGCCCGCGAAAGGCAAAGGTCCCGAGTTCGAGTCTTTGTCGGGCACACAGTTTTAATCTGCCAGGAAGTTTCATATCAGCGCACATTCCGCTGCAGAGTGAAAAATCTCATTCTGGAAACATCCCCCAGGCTGTGGCTAAGCCATGTCTCCGCAATATCCTTTCTTTCAGGAGTGCTAGTTCTGCAAGGTTCGCAGGAGAGCTTCTGTAAAGTTTGGAAGGTAGGAGACGAGGTACTGGCAGAAGTAAAGCTGTGAGGACCGGGCGTGAGTCGTTCTTCGGTAGCTCAGTTGGTAGAGCACTTGCCCGCGATTCGCAAAGGTCCCGAGTTCGAGTCTCGGTCGGGCACACAGTTTTAATCTGCCAGGAAGTTTCATATCAGCGCACATTCTGCTGCAGAGTGAAAAATCTCATTCTGGAAACATCCCCCAGGCTGTGGCTAAGCCATGTCTCCGCAATATCCTTTCTTTCAGGAGTGCTAGTTCTGCAAGGGTCGCAGGAGAGCTTCAGTAAAGTTTGGAAGGTAGGAGACGAGGTACTGGCAGAAGTAAAGCTGTGAGGACCGGGCGTGAGTCGTTCTTCGGTAGCTCAGTTGGTAGAGCACTTGCCCGCGAAAGGCAAAGGTCCCGAGTTCGAGTCTTTGTCGGGCACACAGTTTTAATCTGCCAGGAAGTTTCATATCAGCGCACATTCCGCTGCAGAGTGAAAAATCTCATTCTGGAAACATCCCCCAGGCTGTGGCTAAGCCATGTCTCCGCAATATCCTTTCTTTCAGGAGTGCTAGTTCTGCAAGGTTCGCAGGAGAGCTTCTGTAAAGTTTGGAAGGTAGGAGACGAGGTACTGGCAGAAGTAAGCTGTGAGGACCGTGCGTGAGTCGTTCTTCGGTAGCTCAGTTGGTAGAGCACTTGCCCGCGAAAGGCAAAGGTCCCGAGTTCGAGTCTCGGTCGGGCACACAGTTTTAATCTGCCAGGAAGTTTCATATCAGCGCACATTTCGCTGCAGAGTGAAAAATCTCATTCTGGAAACATCCCCCAGGCTGTGGCTAAGCCATGTCTCCGCAATATCCTTTCTTTCAGGAGTGCTAGTTCTGCAAGCTTCGCAGGAGAGCTTCTGTAAAGTTTGGAAGGTAGGAGACGAGGTACTGGCAGAAGTAAAGCTGTGAGGACCGGGCGTGAGTCGTTGTTCGGTAGCTCAGTTGGTAGAGCACTTGCCCGCGAAAGGCAAAGGTCCCGAGTTCGAGTCTCGGTCGGGCACACAGTTTTAATCTGCCAGGAAGTTTCATATCAGCGCACATTCCGCTGCAGAGTGAAAAATCTCATTCTGGAAACATGCCCCAGGCTGTGGCTAAGCCATGTCTCCGCAATATCCTTTCTTTCAGGAGTGCTAGTTCTGCAAGTTTCGCAGGAGAGCTTCTGTAAAGTTTGGAAGGTAGGAGACGAGGTACTGGCAGAAGTAAAGCTGTGAGGACCGGGTGTGAGTTGTTCTTCGGTAGCTCAGTTGGTAGAGCACTTGCCCGCGAAAGGCAAAGGTCCCGAGTTCGAGTCTCGGTCGGGCACACAGTTTTAATCTGCCAGGAAGTTTCATATCAGCGCACATTCCGCTGCAGAGTGAAAAATCTCATTCTGGAAACATCCCCCAGGCTGTTGCTAAGCCATGTCTCCGCAATATCCTTTCTTTCAGGAGTGCTAGTTCTGCAAGGTTCGCAGGAGAGATTCTGTAAAGTTTGGAAGGTAGGAGACGAGGTACTGGCAGAAGTAAAGCTGAGAGGACCGGGCGTGAGTCGTTCTTCGGTAGCTCAGTTGGTAGAGCACTTGCCCGCGAAAGGCAAAGGTCCCGAGTTCGAGTCTCGGTCGGGCTCACAGTTTTAATCTGCCAGGAAGTTTCATATCAGCGCACATTCCGCTGCAGAGTGAAAAATCTCATTCTGGAAACATCCCCCAGGCTGTGGCTAAGCCATGTCTCCGCAATATCCTTTCTTTCAGGAGTGCTAGTTCTGCAAGGTTCGCAGGAGAGCTTCTGTAAAGTTTGGAAGGTAGGAGACAAGGTACTGGCACAAGTAAAGCTGTGAGGACCGGGCGTGAGTCGTTCTTCGGTAGCTCAGTTGGTAGAGCACTTGCCCGCGAAAGGCAAAGTTCCCGAATTCGAGTCTCGGTCGGGCACACAGTTTTAATCTGCCAGGAAGTTTCATATCAGCGCACATTCTGCTGCAGAGTGAAAAATCTCATTCTGGAAACATCCCCCTGGCTGTGGCTAAGCCATGTCTCCGCAATATCCTTTCTTTCAGGAGTGCTAGTTCTGCAAGGTTCGCAGGAGAGCTTCTGTAAAGTTTGGAAGGTAGGAGACGAGGTACTGGCAGAAGTAAAGCTGTGAGGACCGGGCGTGAGTCGTTCTTCGGTAGCTCAGTTGGTAGAGCACTTGCCCGCGAAATGCAAAGTTCCCGAGTTCGAGTCTCGGTCGGGCACACAGTTTTAATCTGCCAGAAAGTTTCATATCAGCGCACATTCCGCTGCAGAGTGAAAAATCTCATTCTGGAAACGTCCCCCAGGCTGTGGCTAAGCCATGTCTCCGCAATATCCTTTCTTTCAGGAGTGCTAGTTCTGCAAGTTTCGCAGGAGAGCTTCTGTAAAGTTTGGAAGGTAGGAGACGAGGTACTGGCAGAAGTAAAGCTGTGAGGACCGGGCGTGAGTCGTTCTTCGGTAGCTCAGTTGGTAGAGCACTTGCTCGCGAAAGGCAAAGATCCCGAGTTCGAGTCTCGGTCGGGCACACAGATTTAATCTGCCAGGAAGTTTCATATCAGCGCACATTCCGCTGCAGAGTGAAAAATCTCATTCTGGAAACATCCCCCAGGCTGTGGCTAAGCCATGTCTCCGCAATATCCTTTCTTTCAGGAGTGCTAGTTCTGCAAGGGTCGCAGGAGAGCTTCTGTAAAGTTTGGAAGGTAGGAGACGAGGTACTGGCAGAAGTAAAGCTGTGAGGACTGGGCGTGAGTCGTTCTTCGGTAGCTCAGTTGGTAGAGCACTTGCCCGCGAAAGGCAAAGGTCCCGAGTTCGAGTCTCAGTCGGGCACACAGTTTTTATCTGCCAGGAAGTTTCATATCAGCGCACATTCTGCTGCAGAGTGAAAAATCTCATTCTGGAAACATCCCCCAGGCTGTGGCTAAGCCATGTCTCCGCAATATCCTTTCTTTCAGGAGTGCTAGTTCTGCAAGGGTCGCAGGAGAGCTTCTGTAAAGTTTGGAAGGTAGGAGACGAGGTACTGGCAGAAGTAAAGCTGTGAGGACCGTGCGTGAGTCGTTCTTCGGTAGCTCAGTTGGTAGAGCACTTGCCCGCGAAAGGCAAAGGTCCCGAGTTCGAGTCTCGGTCGGGCACACAGTTTTAATCTGCCAGGAAGTTTCATATCAGCGCACATTCTGCTGCAGAGTGAAAAATCTCATTCTGGAAACATCCCCCAGGCTGTAGCTAAGCCATATCTCCGCAATATCCTTTCTTTCAGGAGTGCTAGTTCTGCAAGGGTCGCAGGAGAGCTTCTGTAAAGTTTGGAAGGTAGGAGACGAGGTACTGGCAGAAGTAAAGCTGTGAGGACCGGGCGTGAGTCGTTCTTCGGTAGCTCAGTTGGTAGAGCACTTGCCCGCGAAAGGCAAAGTTCCCGAGTTCGAGTCTCGGTCGGGCACACAGTTTTAATCTGCCAGGAAGTTTCATATCAGCGCACATTCCGCTGCAGAGTGAAAAATCTCATTCTGGAAACATCCCGCTGGCTGTGGCTAAGCCATGTCTCCGCAATATCCTTTCTTTCAGGAGTGCTGGTTCTGCAAGGTTCGCAGGAGAGCTTCTGTAAAGTTTGGAAGGTAGGAGACGAGGTACTGGCAGAAGTAAAGCTGTGAGGACCGGGCGTGAGTCGTTCTTCGGTAGCTCAGTTGGTAGAGCACTTGCCCGCGAAAGGCAAAGTTCCCGAGTTCGAGTCTCGGTCGGGCACACAGTTTTAATCTGCCAGGAAGTTTCATATCAGCGCACATTCTGCTGCAGAGTGAAAAATCTCATTCTGGAAACATCCCGCTGGCTGTGGCTAAGCCATGTCTCCGCAATATCCTTTCTTTCAGGAGTGCTAGTTCTGCAAGGGTCGCAGGAGAGCTTCTGTAAAGTTTGGAAGGTAGGAGACGAGGTACTGGCAGAAGTAAAGCTGTGAGGACCGGGCGTGAGTCGTTCTTCGGTAGCTCAGTTGGTAGAGCACTTGCCCGCGAAAGGCAAAGTTCCCGAGTTCGAGTCTCGGTCGGGCACACAGTTTTAATCTGCCAGGAAGTTTCATATCAGCGCACATTCCGCTGCAGAGTGAAAAATCTCATTCTGGAAACATCCCCCAGGCTGTGGCTAAGCCATGTCTCCGCAATATCCTTTCTTTCAGGAGTGCTAGTTCTGCAAGGTTCGCAGGAGACCTTCTGTAAAGTTTGGAAGGTAGGAGACGAGGTACTGGCAGAAGTAAAGCTGTGAGGACCGGGCATGAGTCGTTGTTCGGTAGCTCAGTTGGTAGAGCACTTGCCCGCGAAAGGCAAAGGTCCCGAGTTCGAGTCTCGGTCGGGCACACAGTTTTAATCTGCCAGGAAGTTTCATATCAGCGCACATTCTGAGTGAAAAATCTCATTCTGGAAACATCCCCCAGGCTGTGGCTAAGCCATGTCTCCGCAATATCCTTTCTTTCAGGAGTGCTAGTTCTGCAAGGGTCGCAGGAGAGCTTCTGTAAAGTTTGGAAGGTAGGAGACGAGGTACTGGCAGAAGTAAAGCTGTGAGGACCGGGCGTGAGTCGTTCTTCGGTAGCTCAGTTGGTAGAGCACTTGCCCGCGAAAGGCGAAGGTCCCGAGTTCGAGTCTTTGTCGGGCACACAGTTTTAATCTGCCAGGAAGTTTCATATCAGCGCACATTACGCTGCAGAGTGAAAAATCTCATTCTGGAAACATCCCCCAGGCTGTGGCTAAGCCATGTCTCCGCAATATCCTTTCTTTCAGGAGTGCTAGTTCTGCAAGGTTCGCAGGAGAGCTTCTGTAAAGTTTGGAAGGTAGGAGACCAGGTACTGGCAGAAGTAAAGCTGTGAGGACCGGGCGTGAGTCGTTCTTCGGTAGCTCAGTTGGTAGAGCACTTGACCGCGAAAGGCAAAGGTCCCGAGTTCGAGTCTAGGTCGGGCACACAGTTTTAATCTGCCAGGAAGTTCCATATCAGCGCACATTCCGCTGCAGAGTGAAAAATCTCATTCTGGAAACATCCCCCAGGCTGTGGCTAAGCCATGTCTCCGCAATATCCTTTCTTTCAGGAGTGCTAGTTCTGCAAGGTTCGCAGGAGAGCTTCTGTAAAATTTGGAAGGTAGGAGACGAGGTACTGGCAGAAGTAAAGCTGTGAAGACCGGGCGTGAGTCGTTGTACGGTAGCTCAGTTGGTAGATCACTTGCCCGCGAAAGGCAAAGGTCCCGAGTTCGAGTCTCGGTCGGGCACACAGTTTTAATCTGCCAGGAAGTTTCATATCAGCGCACATTCTGCTGTAGAGTGAAAAATCTCATTCTGGAAACATCCCCCAGGCTGTGGCTAAGCCATGTCTCCGCAATATCCTTTCTTTCAGGAGTGCTAGTTCTGCAAGGGTCGCAGGAGAGCTTCTGTAAAGTTTGGAAGGTAGGAGACGAGGTACTGGCAGAAGTAAAGCTGTGAGGACCGGGCGTGAGTCGTTCTTCGGTAGCTCAGTTGGTAGAGCACTTGCCCGCAAAAGGCAAAGGTCCCGAGTTCGAGTCTCGGTCGGGCACACAGTTTTAATCTGCCAGGAAGTTTCATATCAGCGCACATTCCGCTGCAGAGTGAAAAATCTCATTCTGGAAACATCCCCCAGGCTGTGGCTAAGCCATGTCTCCGCAATATCCTTTCTTTCAGGAGTGCTAGTTCTGCAAGGTTCGCAGGAGAGCTTCTGTAAAGTTTGGAAGGTAGGAGACGAGGTACTGGCAGAAGTAAAGCTGTGAGGACCAAGCGTGAGTCGTTCTTCGGTAGCTCAGTTGGTAGAGCACTTGCCCGCGAAAGGCAAAGGTCCCGAGTTCGAGTCTCGGTCGGGCACACAGTTTTAATCTGCCAGGAAGTTTCATATCAGCGCACATTCTGCTGCAGAGTGAAAAAGCTCATTCTGGAAACATCCCCCAGGCTGTGGCTAAGCCATGTCTCCGCAATATCCTTTCTTTCAGGAGTGCTAGTTCTGCAAGGGTCGCAGGAGAGCTTCTGTAAAGTTTGGAAGGTAGGAGACGAGGTACTGGCAGAAGTAAAGCTGTGAGGACCGGGCGTGAGTCGTTCTTCGGTAGCTCAGTTGGTAGAGCACTTGCCCGCGAAAGGCAAAGGTCCCGAGTTCGAGTCTTTGTCGGGCACACAGTTTTAATCTGCCAGGAAGTTTCATATCAGCGCACATTCCGCTGCAGAGTGAAAAATCTCATTCTGGAAACATCCCCCAGGCTGTGGCTAAGCCATGTCTCCGCAATATCCTTTCTTTCAGGAGTGCTAGTTCTGCAAGGTTCGCAGGAGAGCTTCTGTAAAGTTTGGAAGGTAGGAGACGAGGTACTGGCAGAAGTAAAGCTGTGAGGACCGGGCGTGAGTCGTTCTTCGGTAGCTCAGTTGGTAGAGCACTTGCCCGCGAAAGGCAAAGGTCCCGAGTTCGAGTCTCGGTCGGGCACACAGTTTTAATCTGCCAGGAAGTTTCATATCAGCGCACATTCTGGTGCAGAGTGAAAAATCTCATTCTGGAAACATCCCCCAGGCTGTAGCTAAGCCATATCTCCGCAATATCCTTTCTTTCAGGAGTGCTAGTTCTGCAAGGGTCGCAGGAGAACTTCTGTAAAGTTTGGTAGGTAGGAGACGAGGTACTGGCAGAAGTCAAGCTGTGAGGACCGGGCGTGAGTCGTTCTTCGGTAGCTCAGTTGGTAGAGCACTTGCCCGCGAAAGGCAAAGTTCCCGAGTTCGAGTCTCGGTCGGGCACACAGTTTTAATCTGCCAGGAAGTTTCATATCAGCGCACATTCCGCTGCAGAGTGAAAAATCTCATTCTGGAAACATCCCCCAGGCTGTGGCTAAGCCATGTCTCCGCAATATCCTTTCTTTCAGGAGTGCTAGTTCTGCAAGGTTCGCAGGAGAGCTTCTGTAAAGTTTGGAAGGTAGGAGACGAGGTACTGGCAGAAGTAAGCTGTGAGGACCGGGCGTGAGTCGTTCTTTGGTAGCTCAGTTGGTAGAGCACTTGCCCGCGAAAGGCAAAGTTCCCGAGTTCGAGTCTCGGTCGGGCACACAGTATTAATCTGCCAGGAAGTTTCATATCAGCGCACACTCCCCTGCAGAGTGAAAAATCTCATTCTGGAAACATCCCCCAGGCTGTGGCTAAGCCATGTCTCCGCAATATCCTTTCTTTCAGGAGTGCTAGTTCTGCAAGTTTCGCAGGAGAGCTTCTGTAAAGTTTGGAAGGTAGGAGACGAGGTACAGGCAGAAGTAAAGTTGTGAGGACCGGGCGTGAGTCGTTGTTCGGTAGCTCAGTTGGTAGATCACTTGCCCGCGAAAGGCAAAGGTCCCGAGTTCGAGTCTCGGTCGGGCACACAGTTTTAATCTGCCAGGAAGTTTCATATCAGCGCACATTCTGCTGTAGAGTGAAAAATCTCATTCTGGAAACATCCCCCAGGCTGTGGCTAAGCCATGTCTCCGCAATATCCTTTCTTTCAGGAGTGCTAGTTCTGCAAGGGTCGCAGGAGAGCTTCTGTAAAGTTTGGAAGGTAGGAGACGAGGTACTGGCAGAAGTAAAGCTGTGAGGACCGGGCGTGAGTCGTTCTTCGGTAGCTCAGTTGGTAGAGCACTTGTCCGCGAAAGGCAAAGGTCCCGAGTTCGAGTCTCGGTCGGGCACACAGTTTTAATCTGCCAGGAAGTTTCATATCAGCGCACATTCCGCTGCAGAGTGAAAAATCTCATTCTGGAAACATCCCCCAGGCTGTGGCTAAGCCATGTCTCCGCAATATCCTTTCTTTCAGGAGTGCTAGTTCTGCAAGGTTCGCAGGAGAGCTTCTGTAAAGTTTGGAAGGTAGGAGACGAGGTACTGGCAGAAGTAAAGCTGTGAGGACCAAGCGTGAGTCGTTCTTCGGTAGCTCAGTTGGTAGAGCACTTGCCCGCGAAAGGCAAAGGTCCTGAGTTCGAGTCTCGGTCGGGCACACAGTTTTAATCTGCCAGGAAGTTTCATATCAGCGCACATTCTGCTGCAGAGTGAAAAAGCTCATTCTGGAAACATCCCCCAGGCTGTGGCTAAGCCATGTCTCCGCAATATCCTTTCTTTCGGGAGTGCTAGTTCTGCAAGGGTCGCAGGAGAGCTTCTGTAAAGTTTGGAAGGTAGGAGACGAGGTACTGGCAGAAGTAAAGCTGTGAGGACCGGGCGTGAGTCGTTCTTCGGTAGCTCAGTTGGTAGAGCACTTGCCCGCGAAAGGCGAAGGTCCCGAGTTCGAGTCTTTGTCGGGCACACAGTTTTAATCTGCCAGGAAGTTTCATATCAGCGCACATTCCGCTGCAGAGTGAAAAATCTCATTCTGGAAACATCCCCCAGGCTGTGGCTAAGCCATGTCTCCGCAATATCCTTTCTTTCAGGAGTGCTAGTTCTGCAAGGTTCGCAGGAGAGCTTCTGTAAAGTTTGGAAGGTAGGAGACGAGGTACTGGCAGAAGTAAAGCTGTGAGGACCGGGCGTGAGTCGTTCTTCGGTAGCTCAGTTGGTAGAGCACTTGCCCGCGAAAGGCAAAGGTCCCGAGTTCGAGTCTCGGTCGGGCACACAGTTTTAATCTGCCAGGAAGTTTCATATCAGCGCACATTCTGGTGCAGAGTGAAAAATCTCATTCTGGAAACATCCCCCAGGCAGTAGCTAAGCCATATCTCCGCAATATCCTTTCTTTCAGGAGTGCTAGTTCTGCAAGGGTCGCAGGAGAACTTCTGTAAAGTTTGGAAGGTAGGAGACGAGGTACTGGCAGAAGTCAAGCTGTGAGGACCGGGCGTGAGTCGTTCTTCGGTAGCTCAGTTGGTAGAGCACTTGCCCGCGAAAGGCAAAGTTCCCGAGTTCGAGTCTCGGTCGGGCACACAGTTTTAATCTGCCAGGAAGTTTCATATCAGCGCACATTCCGCTGCAGAGTGAAAAATCTCATTCTGGAAACATCCCCCAGGCTGTGGCTAAGCCATGTCTCCGCAATATCCTTTCTTTCAGGAGTGCTAGTTCTGCAAGGTTCGCAGGAGAGCTTCTGTAAAGTTTGGAAGGTAGGAGACGAGGTACTGGCAGAAGTAAAGCTGTGAGGACCGGGCGTGAGTCGTTCTTTGGTAGCTCAGTTGGTAGAGCACTTGCCCGCGAAAGGCAAAGGTCCCGAGTTCGAGTCTCGGTCGGGCACACAGTTTTAATCTGCCAGGAAGTTTCATATCAGCGCACATTCTGCTGCAGAGTGAAAAATCTCATTCTGGAAACATCCCCCAGGCTGTGTCTAAGCCATGTCTCCGCAATATCCTTTCTTTCAGGAGTGCTAGTTCTGCAAGGGTCGCAGGAGAGCTTCTGTAAAGTTTGGAAGGTAGGAGACGAGGTACTGGCAGAAGTAAAGCTGTGAGGACCGGGCGTGAGTCGTTCTTCGGTAGCTCAGTTGGTAGAGCACTTGCTCGCGAAAGGCAAAGATCCCGAGTTCGAGTCTCGGTCGGGCACACAGATTTAATCTGCCAGGAAGTTTCATATCAGCGCACATTCCGCTGCAGAGTGAAAAATCTCATTCTGGAAACATCCCTCAGGCTGTGGCTAAGCCATGTCCCCGCAATATCCTTTCTTTCAGGAGTGCTAGTTCTGCAAGGTTCGCAGGAGAGCTTCTGTAATGTTTGGAAGGTAGGAGACGAGGTACTGGCAGAAGTAAAGCTGTGAGGACCGGGCATGAGTCGTTGTTCAGTAGCTCAGTTGGTAGAGCACTTGCCCGCGAAAGGCAAAGGTCCCGAGTTCGAGTCTCGGTCGGGCACACAGTATTAATCTGCCAGGAAGTTTCATATCAGCGCACATTCCGCTGCAGAGTGAAAAATCTCATTCTGGAAACATCCCTCAGGCTGTGGCTAAGCCATGTCTCCGCAATATCCTTTCTTTCAGGAGTGCTAGTTCTGCAAGGTTCGCAGGAGAGCTTCTGTAAAGTTTGGAAGGTAGGAGACGAGGTACTGGCAGAAGTAAAGCTGTGAGGACCGGGCGTGAGTCGTTCTTCGGTAGCTCAGTTGGTAGAGCACTTGCCCGCGAAAGGCAAAGGTCCCGAGTTCGAGTCTCGGTCGGGCACACAGTTTTAATCTGCCAGGAAGTTTCATATCAGCGCACATTCCGCTGCAGAGTGAAAAATCTCATTCTGGAAACATCCCCCAGGCTGTGGCTAAGCCATGTCTCCGCAATATCCTTTCTTTCAGGAGTGCTAGTTCTGCAAGGTTCGCAGGAGAGCTTCTGTAAAGTTTGGAAGGTAGGAGACCAGGTACTGGCAGAAGTAAAGCTGTGAGGACCGGGCGTGAGTCGTTCTTCGGTAGCTCAGTTGGTAGAGCACTTGCCCGCGAAAGGCAAAGTTCCCGAGTTCGAGTCTCGGTCGGGCACACAGTTTTAATCTGCCAGGAAGTTTCATATCAGCGCACATTCCGCTGCAGAGTGAAAAATCTCATTCTGGAAACATCCCCCAGGCTGTGGCTAAGCCATGTCTCCGCAATATCCTTTCTTTCAGGAGTGCTAGTTCTGCAAGGGTCGCAGGAGAGCTTCTGTAAGGTTTGGAAGGTAGGAGACGAGGTACTGGCAGAAGTAAAGCTGTGAGGACCGGGCATGAGTCGTTGTTCGGTAGCTCAGTTGGTAGAGCACTTGCCCGCGAAAGGCAAAGATCCCGAGTTCGAGTCTCGGTCGGGCACACAGTATTAATCTGCCAGGAAGTTTCATATCAGCGCACATTCCCCTGCAGAGTGAAAAATCTCATTCTGGAAACATCCCCCAGGCTGTGGCTAAGCCATGTCTCCGCAATATCCTTTCTTTCAGGAGTGCTAGTTCTGCAAGGTTCGCAGGAGAGCTTCTGTAAAGTTTGGAAGGTAGGAGACGAGGTACTGGCAGAAGTAAAGCTGTGAGGACCGGGCATGAGTCGTTGTTTGGTAGCTCAGTTGGTAGAGCACTTGCCCGCGAAAGGCAAAGGTCCCGAGTTCGAGTCTCGGTCGGGCACACAGTTTTAATCTGCCAGGAAGTTTCATATCAGCGCACATTCCGCTGCAGAGTGAAAAATCTCATTCTGGAAACATCCCCCAGGCTGTGGCTAAGCCATGTCTCCGCAATATCCTTTCTTTCAGGAGTGCTAGTTCTGCAAGGTTCGCAGGAGAGCTTCTGTAAAGTTTGGAAGGTAGGAGACCAGGTACTGGCAGAAGTAAAGCTGTGAGGACCGGGCGTGAGTCGTTCTTCGGTAGCTCAGTTGGTAGAGCACTTGACCGCGAAAGGCAAAGGTCCCGAGTTCGAGTCTAGGTCGGGCACACAGTTTTAATCTGCCAGGAAGTTCCATATCAGCGCACATTCCGCTGCAGAGTGAAAAATCTCATTCTGGAAACATCCCCCAGGCTGTGGCTAAGCCATGTCTCCGCAATATCCTTTCTTTCAGGAGTGCTAGTTCTGCAAGGTTCGCAGGAGAGCTTCTGTAAAGTTTGGAAGGTAGGAGACGAGGTACTGGCAGAAGTAAAGCTGTGAGGACCGGGCGTGAGTCGTTGTTCGGTAGCTCAGTTGGTAGATCACTTGCCCGCGAAAGGCAAAGGTCCCGAGTTCGAGTCTCGGTCGGGCACACAGTTTTAATCTGCCAGGAAGTTTCATATCAGCGCACATTCTGCTGTAGAGTGAAAAATCTCATTCTGGAAACATCCCCCAGGCTGTGGCTAAGCCATGTCTCCGCAATATCCTTTCTTTCAGGAGTGCTAGTTCTGCAAGGGTCGCAGGAGAGCTTCTGTAAAGTTTGGAAGGTAGGAGACGAGGTACTGGCAGAAGTAAAGCTGTGAGGACCGGGCGTGAGTCGTTCTTCGGTAGCTCAGTTGGTAGAGCACTTGCCCGCGAAAGGCAAAGGTCCCGAGTTCGAGTCTCGGTCGGGCACACAGTTTTAATCTGCCAGGAAGTTTCATATCAGCGCACATTCCGCTGCAGAGTGAAAAATCTCATTCTGGAAACATCCCCCAGGCTGTGGCTAAGCCATGTCTCCGCAATATCCTTTCTTTCAGGAGTGCTAGTTCTGCAAGGTTCGCAGGAGAGCTTCTGTAAAGTTTGGAAGGTAGGAGACGAGGTACTGGCAGAAGTAAAGCTGTGAGGACCAAGCGTGAGTCGTTCTTCGGTAGCTCAGTTGGTAGAGCACTTGCCCGCGAAAGGCAAAGGTCCCGAGTTCGAGTCTCGGTCGGGCACACAGTTTTAATCTGCCAGGAAGTTTCATATCAGCGCACATTCTGCTGCAGAGTGAAAAAGCTCATTCTGGAAACATCCCCCAGGCTGTGGCTAAGCCATGTCTCCGCAATATCCTTTCTTTCAGGAGTGCTAGTTCTGCAAGGGTCGCAGGAGAGCTTCTGTAAAGTTTGGAAGGTAGGAGACGAGGTACTGGCAGAAGTAAAGCTGTGAGGACCGGGCGTGAGTCGTTCTTCGGTAGCTCAGTTGGTAGAGCACTTGCCCGCGAAAGGCGAAGGTCCCGAGTTCGAGTCTTTGTCGGGCACACAGTTTTAATCTGCCAGGAAGTTTCATATCAGCGCACATTCCGCTGCAGAGTGAAAAATCTCATTCTGGAAACATCCCCCAGGCTGTGGCTAAGCCATGTCTCCGCAATATCCTTTCTTTCAGGAGTGCTAGTTCTGCAAGGTTCGCAGGAGAGCTTCTGTAAAGTTTGGAAGGTAGGACACGAGGTACTGGCAGAAGTAAAGCTGTGAGGACCGGGCGTGAGTCGTTCTTCGGTAGCTCAGTTGGTAGAGCACTTGCCCGCGAAAGGCAAAGGTCCCGAGTTCGAGTCTCGGTCGGGCACACAGTTTTAATCTGCCAGGAAGTTTCATATCAGCGCACATTCTGGTGCAGAGTGAAAAATCTCATTCTGGAAACATCCCCCAGGCTGTAGCTAAGCCATATCTCCGCAATATCCTTTCTTTCAGGAGTGCTAGTTCTGCAAGTGTCGCAGGAGAACTTCTGTAAAGTTTGGAAGGTAGGAGACGAGGTACTGGCAGAAGTCAAGCTGTGAGGACCGGGCGTGAGTCGTTCTTCGGTAGCTCAGTTGGTAGAGCACTTGCCCGCGAAAGGCAAAGTTCCCGAGTTCGAGTCTCGGTCGGGCACACAGTTTTAATCTGCCAGGAAGTTTCATATCAGCGCACATTCCGCTGCAGAGTGAAAAATCTCATTCTGGAAACATCCCCCAGGCTGTGGCTAAGCCATGTCTCCGCAATATCCTTTCTTTCAGGAGTGCTAGTTCTGCAAGGTTCGCAGGAGAGCTTCTGTAAGGTTTGGAAGGTAGGAGACGAGGTACTGGCAGAAGTAAAGCTGTGAGGACCGGGCATGAGTCGTTGTTCGGTAGCTCAGTTGGTAGAGCACTTGCCCGCGAAAGGCAAAGATCCCGAGTTCGAGTCTCGGTCGGGCACACAGTATTAATCTGCCAGGAAGTTTCATATCAGCGCACACTCCCCTGCAGAGTGAAAAATCTCATTCTGGAAACATCCCCCAGGCTGTGGCTAAGCCATGTCTCCGCAATATCCTTTCTTTCAGGAGTGCTAGTTCTGCAAGGTTCGCAGGAGAGCTTCTGTAAAGTTTGGAAGGTAGGAGACGAGGTACTGGCAGAAGTAAAGCTGTGAGGACCGGGCATGAGTCGTTGTTTGGTAGCTCAGTTGGTAGAGCACTTGCCCGCGAAAGGCAAAGGTCCCGAGTTCGAGTCTCGGTCGGGCACACAGTTTTAATCTGCCAGGAAGTTTCATATCAGCGCACATTCCGCTGCAGAGTGAAAAATCTCATTCTGGAAACATCCCCCAGGCTGTGGCTAAGCCATGTCTCCGCAATATCCTTTCTTTCAGGAGTGCTAGTTCTGCAAGGTTCGCAGGAGAGCTTCTGTAAAGTTTGGAAGGTAGGAGACCAGGTACTGGCAGAAGTAAAGCTGTGAGGACCGGGCGTGAGTCGTTCTTCGGTAGCTCAGTTGGTAGAGCACTTGACCGCGAAAGGCAAAGGTCCCGAGTTCGAGTCTAGGTCGGGCACACAGTTTTAATCTGCCAGGAAGTTCCATATCAGCGCACATTCCGCTGCAGAGTGAAAAATCTCATTCTGGAAACATCCCCCAGGCTGTGGCTAAGCCATGTCTCCGCAATATCCTTTCTTTCAGGAGTGCTAGTTCTGCAAGGTTCGCAGGAGAGCTTCTGTAAAGTTTGGAAGGTAGGAGACGAGGTACTGGCAGAAGTAAAGCTGTGAGGACCGGGCGTGCATCGTTGTTCGGTAGCTCAGTTGGTAGATCACTTGCCCGCGAAAGGCAAAGGTCCCGAGTTCGAGTCTCGGTCGGGCACACAGTTTTAATCTGCCAGGAAGTTTCATATCAGCGCACATTCTGCTGCAGAGTGAAAAATCTCATTCTGGAAACATCCCCCAGGCTGTGTCTAAGCCATGTCTCCGCAATATCCTTTCTTTCAGGAGTGCTAGTTCTGCAAGGGTCGCAGGAGAGCTTCTGTAAAGTTTGGAAGGTAGGAGACGAGGTACTGGCAGAAGTAAAGCTGTGAGGACCGGGCGTGAGTCGTTCTTCGGTAGCTCAGTTGGTAGAGCACTTGCCCGCGAAAGGCAAAGTTCCCGAGTTCGAGTCTCGGTCGGGCACACAGTTTTAATCTGCCAGGAAGTTTCATATCAGCGCACATTCCGCTGCAGAGTGAAAAATCTCATTCTGGAAACATCCCCCAGGCTGTGGCTAAGCCATGTCTCCGCAATATCCTTTCTTTCAGGAGTGCTAGTTCTGCAAGGTTCGCAGGAGAGCTTCTGTAAAGTTTGGAAGGTAGGAGACCAGGTACTGGCAGAAGTAAAGCTGTGAGGACCGGGCGTGAGTCGTTCTTCGGTAGCTCAGTTGGTAGAGCACTTGACCGCGAAAGGCAAAGGTCCCGAGTTCGAGTCTAGGTCGGGCACACAGTTTTAATCTGCCAGGAAGTTCCATATCAGCGCACATTCCGCTGCAGAGTGAAAAATCTCATTCTGGAAACATCCCCCAGGCTGTGGCTAAGCCATGTCTCCGCAATATCCTTTCTTTCAGGAGTGCTAGTTCTGCAAGGTTCGCAGGAGAGCTTCTGTAAAGTTTGGAAGGTAGGAGACGAGGTACTGGCAGAAGTAAAGCTGTGAGGACCGGGCGTGAGTCGTTGTTCGGTAGCTCAGTTGGTAGATCACTTGCCCGCGAAAGGCAAAGGTCCCGAGTTCGAGTCTCGGTCGGGCACACAGTTTTAATCTGACAGGAAGTTTCATATCAGCGCACATTCTGCTGTAGAGTGAAAAATCTCATTCTGGAAACATCCCCCAGGCTGTGGCTAAGCCATGTCTCCGCAATATCCTTTCTTTCAGGAGTGCTAGTTCTGCAAGGGTCGCAGGAGAGCTTCTGTAAAGTTTGGAAGGTAGGAGACGAGGTACTGGCAGAAGTAAAGCTGTGAGGACCGGGCGTGAGTCGTTCTTCGGTAGATCAGTTGGTAGAGCACTTGCCCGCGAAAGGCAAAGGTCCCGAGTTCGAGTCTCGGTCGGGCACACAGTTTTAATCTGCCAGGAAGTTTCATATCAGCGCACATTCCGCTGCAGAGTGAAAAATCTCATTCTGGAAACATCCCCCAGGCTGTGGCTAAGCCATGTCTCCGCAATATCCTTTCTTTCAGGAGTGCTAGTTCTGCAAGGTTCGCAGGAGAGCTTCTGTAAAGTTTGGAAGGTAGGAGACCAGGTACTGGCAGAAGTAAAGCTGTGAGGACCAAGCGTGAGTCGTTCTTCGGTAGCTCAGTTGGTAGAGCACTTGCCCGCGAAAGGCAAAGGTCCCGAGTTCGAGTCTCGGTCGGGCACACAGTTTTAATCTGCCAGGAAGTTTCATATCAGCGCACATTCTGCTGCAGAGTGAAAAAGCTCATTCTGGAAACATCCCCCAGGCTGTGGCTAAGCCATGTCTCCGCAATATCCTTTCTTTCAGGAGTGCTAGTTCTGCAAGGGTCGCAGGAGAGCTTCTGTAAAGTTTGGAAGGTAGGAGACGAGGTACTGGCAGAAGTAAAGCTGTGAGGACCGGGCGTGAGTCGTTCTTCGGTAGCTCAGTTGGTAGAGCACTTGCCCGCGAAAGGCGAAGGTCCCGAGTTCGAGTCTTTGTCGGGCACACAGTTTTAATCTGCCAGGAAGTTTCATATCAGCGCACATTCCGCTGCAGAGTGAAAAATCTCATTCTGGAAACATCCCCCAGGCTGTGGCTAAGCCATGTCTCCGCAATATCCTTTCTTTCAGGAGTGCTAGTTCTGCAAGGTTCGCAGGAGAGCTTCTGTAAAGTTTGGAAGGTAGGAGACGAGGTACTGGCAGAAGTAAAGCTGTGAGGACCGGGCGTGAGTCGTTCTTCGGTAGCTCAGTTGGTAGAGCACTTGCCCGCGAAAGGCAAAGGTCCCGAGTTCGAGTCTCGGTCGGGCACACAGTTTTAATCTGCCAGGAAGTTTCATATCAGCGCACATTCTGGTGCAGAGTGAAAAATCTCATTCTGGAAACATCCCCCAGGCTGTAGCTAAGCCATATCTCCGCAATATCCTTTCTTTCAGGAGTGCTAGTTCTGCAAGGGTCGCAGGAGAACTTCTGTAAAGTTTGGAAGGTAGGAGACGAGGTACTGGCAGAAGTCAAGCTGTGAGGACCGGGCGTGAGTCGTTCTTCGGTAGCTCAGTTGGTAGAGCACTTGCCCGCGAAAGGCAAAGTTCCCGAGTTCGAGTCTCGGTCGGGCACACAGTTTTAATCTGCCAGGAAGTTTCATATCAGCGCACATTCCGCTGCAGAGTGAAAAATCTCATTCTGGAAACATCCCCCAGGCTGTGGCTAAGCCATGTCTCCGCAATATCCTTTCTTTCAGGAGTGCTAGTTCTGCAAGGTTCGCAGGAGAGCTTCTGTAAGGTTTGGAAGGTAGGAGACGAGGTACTGGCAGAAGTAAAGCTGTGAGGACCGGGCATGAGTCGTTGTTCGGTAGCTCAGTTGGTAGAGCACTTGCCCGCGAAAGGCAAAGATCCCGAGTTCGAGTCTCGGTCGGGCACACAGTATTAATCTGCCAGGAAGTTTCATATCAGCGCACACTCCCCTGCAGAGTGAAAAATCTCATTCTGGAAACATCCCCCAGGCTGTGGCTAAGCCATGTCTCCGCAATATCCTTTCTTTCAGGAGTGCTAGTTCTGCAAGGTTCGCAGGAGAGCTTCTGTAAAGTTTGGAAGGTAGGAGACGAGGTACTGGCAGAAGTAAAGCTGTGAGGACCGGGCATGAGTCGTTGTTTGGTAGCTCAGTTGGTAGAGCACTTGCCCGCGAAAGGCAAAGGTCCCGAGTTCGAGTCTCGGTCGGGCACACAGTTTTAATCTGCCAGGAAGTTTCATATCAGCGCACATTCCGCTGCAGAGTGAAAAATCTCATTCTGGAAACATCCCCCAGGCTGTGGCTAAGCCATGTCTCCGCAATATCCTTTCTTTCAGGAGTGCTAGTTCTGCAAGGTTCGCAGGAGAGCTTCTGTAAAGTTTGGAAGGTAGGAGACCAGGTACTGGCAGAAGTAAAGCTGTGAGGACCGGGCGTGAGTCGTTCTTCGGTAGCTCAGTTGGTAGAGCACTTGACCGCGAAAGGCAAAGGTCCCGAGTTCGAGTCTAGGTCGGGCACACAGTTTTAATCTGCCAGGAAGTTCCATATCAGCGCACATTCCGCTGCAGAGTGAAAAATCTCATTCTGGAAACATCCCCCAGGCTGTGGCTAAGCCATGTCTCCGCAATATCCTTTCTTTCAGGAGTGCTAGTTCTGCAAGGTTCGCAGGAGAGCTTCTGTAAAGTTTGGAAGGTAGGAGACGAGGTACTGGCAGAAGTAAAGCTGTGAGGACCGGGCGTGCATCGTTGTTCGGTAGCTCAGTTGGTAGATCACTTGCCCGCGAAAGGCAAAGGTCCCGAGTTCGAGTCTCGGTCGGGCACACAGTTTTAATCTGCCAGGAAGTTTCATATCAGCGCACATTCTGCTGCAGAGTGAAAAATCTCATTCTGGAAACATCCCCCAGGCTGTGTCTAAGCCATGTCTCCGCAATATCCTTTCTTTCAGGAGTGCTAGTTCTGCAAGGGTCGCAGGAGAGCTTCTGTAAAGTTTGGAAGGTAGGAGACGAGGTACTGGCAGAAGTAAAGCTGTGAGGACCGGGCGTGAGTCGTTCTTCGGTAGCTCAGTTGGTAGAGCACTTGCCCGCGAAAGGCAAAGGTCCCGAGTTCGAGTCTCGGTCGGGCACACAGTTTTAATCTGCCAGGAAGTTTCATATCAGCGCACATTCCGCTGCAGAGTGAAAAATCTCATTCTGGAAACATCCCCCAGGCTGTGGCTAAGCCATGTCTCCGCAATATCCTTTCTTTCAGGAGTGCTAGTTCTGCAAGGTTCGCAGGAGAGCTTCTGTAAAGTTTGGAAGGTAGGAGACCAGGTACTGGCAGAAGTAAAGCTGTGAGGACCGGGCGTGAGTCGTTCTTCGGTAGCTCAGTTGGTAGAGCACTTGCCCGCGAAAGGCAAAGTTCCCGAGTTCGAGTCTCGGTCGGGCACACAGTTTTAATCTGCCAGGAAGTTTCATATCAGCGCACATTCCGCTGCAGAGTGAAAAATCTCATTCTGGAAACATCCCCCAGGCTGTGGCTAAGCCATGTCTCCGCAATATCCTTTCTTTCAGGAGTGCTAGTTCTGCAAGGTTCGCAGGATAGCTTCTGTAAAGTTTGGAAGGTAGGAGACGAGGTACTGGCAGAAGTAAAGCTGTGAGGACCGGGCATGAGTCGTTGTTCGGTAGCTCAGTTGGTAGAGCACTTGCCCGCGAAAGGCAAAGGTCCCGAGTTCGAGTCTCGGTCGGGCACACAGTTTTAATCTGCCAGGAAGTTTCATATCAGCGCACATTCCGCTGCAGAGTGAAAAATCTCATTCTGGAAACATCCCCCAGGCTGTGGCTAAGCCATGTCTCCGCAATATCCTTTCTTTCAGGAGTGCTAGTTCTGCAAGGTTCGCAGGAGAGCTTCTGTAAAGTTTGGAAGGTAGGAGACCAGGTACTGGCAGAAGTAAAGCTGTGAGGACCGGGCGTGAGTCGTTCTTCGGTAGCTCAGTTGGTAGAGCACTTGCCCGCGAAAGGCAAAGTTCCCGAGTTCGAGTCTCGGTCGGACACACAGTTTTAATCTGCCAGGAAGTTTCATATCAGCGCACATTCCGCTGCAGAGTGAAAAATCTCATTCTGGAAACATCCCCCAGGCTGTGGCTAAGCCATGTCTCCGCAATATCCTTTCTTTCAGGAGTGCTAGTTCTGCAAGGTTCGCAGGAGAGCTTCTGTAAAGTTTGGAAGGTAGGAGACGAGGTACTGGCAGAAGTAAAGCTGTGAGGACCGGGCATGAGTCGTTGTTTGGTAGCTCAGTTGGTAGAGCACTTGCCCGCGAAAGGCAAAGGTCCCGAGTTCGAGTCTCGGTCGGGCACACAGTTTTAATCTGCCAGGAAGTTTCATATCACCGCACATTCCGCTGCAGAGTGAAAAATCTCAATCTGGAAACATCCCCCAGGCTGTGGCTAAGCCATGTCTCCGCAATATCCTTTCTTTCAGGAGTGCTAGTTCTGCAAGGTTCGCAGGAGAGCTTCTGTAAAGTTTGGAAGGTAGGAGACGAGGTACTGGCAGAAGTAAAGCTGTGAGGACCGGGCGTGAGTCGTTCTTCGGTAGCTCAGTTGGTAGAGCACTTGCCCGCGAAAGGCAAAGGTCCCGAGTTCGAGTCTCGGTCGGGCACACAGTTTTAATCTGCCAGGAAGTTTCATATCAGCGCACATTCCGCTGCAGAGTGAAAAATCTCATTCTGGAAACATACCCCAGGCTGTGGCAAAGCCATGTCTCCGCAATATCCTTTCTTTCAGGAGTGCTAGTTCTGCAAGGTTCGCAGGAGAGCTTCTGTAAAGTTTGGAAGGTAGGAGACGAGGTACTGGCAGAAGTAAAGCTGTGAGGACCGGGCGTGAGTCGTTCTTCGGTAGCTCAGTTGGTAGAGCACTTGCCCGCGAAAGGCAAAGGTCCCGAGTTCGAGTCTCGGTTGGGCACACAGTTTTAATCTGCCAGGAAGTTTCATATCAGCGCACATTCTGCTGTAGAGTGAAAAATCTCATTCTGGAAACATCCCCCAGGCTGTGGCTAAGCCATGTCTCCGCAATATCCTTTCTTTCAGGAGTGCTAGTTCTGCAAGGGTCGCAGGAGAGCTTCTGTAAAGTTTGGAAGGTAGGAGACGAGGTACTGGCAGAAGTAAAGCTGTGAGGACCGGGCGTGAGTCGTTCTTCGGTAGCTCAGTTGGTAGAGCACTTGCCCGCGAAAGGCAAAGTTCCCGAGTTCGAGTCTCGGTCGGGCACACAGTTTTAATCTGCCAGGAAGTTTCATATCAGCGCACATTCCGCTGCAGAGTGAAAAATCTCATTCTGGAAACATCCCCCAGGCTGTGGCTAAGCCATGTCTCCGCAATATCCTTTCTTTCAGGAGTGCTAGTTCTGCAAGGTTCGCAGGAGAGCTTCTGTAAAGTTTGGAAGGTAGGAGACGAGGTACTGGCAGAAGTAAAGCTGTGAGGACCGGGCGTGAGTCGTTCTTCGGTAGCTCAGTTGGTAGAGCACTTGCCCGCGAAAGGCAAAGGTCCCGAGTTCGAGTCTCGGTCGGGCACACAGTTTTAATCTGCCAGGAAGTTTCATATCAGCGCACATTCCGCTGCAGAGTGAAAAATCTCATTCTGGAAACATCCCCCAGGCTGTGGCTAAGCCATGTCTCCGCAATATCCTTTCTTTCAGGAGTGCTAGTTCTGCAAGGTTCGCAGGAGAGCTTCTGTAAAGTTTGGAAGGTAGGAGACGAGGTACTGGCAGAAGTAAAGCTGTGAGGACCGGGCGTGAGTCGTTCTTCGGTAGCTCAGTTGGTAGAGCACTTGCCCGCGAAAGGCAAAGTTCCCGAGTTCGAGTCTCGGTCGGGCACACAGTTTTAATCTGCCAGGAAGTTTCATAGCATCGCACATTCCGCTGCAGAGTGAAAAATCTCATTCTGGAAACATCCCCCAGGCTGTGGCTAAGCCATGTCTCCGCAATATCCTTTCTTTCAGGAGTGCTAGTTCTGCAAGGTTCGCAGGAGAGCTTCTGTAAAGTTTGGAAGGTAGGAGACGAGGTACTGGCAGAAGTAAAGCTGTGAGGACCGGGCATGAGTCGTTGTTCGGTAGCTCAGTTGGTAGAGCACTTGCCCGCGAAAGGCAAAGGTCCCGAGTTCGAGTCTCGGTCGGGCACACAGTTTTAATCTGCCAGGAAGTTTCATATCAGCGCACATTCCGCTGCAGAGTGAAAAATCTCATTCTGGAAACATCCCCCAGGCTGTGGCTAAGCCATGTCTCCGCAATATCCTTTCTTTCAGGAGTGCTAGTTCTGCAAGGTTCGCAGGAGAGCTTCTGTAAAGTTTGGAAGGTAGGAGACAAGGTACTGGCAGAAGTAAAGCTGTGAGGACCGGGCGTGAGTCGTTCTTCGGTAGCTCAGTTGGTAGAGCACTTGCCCGCGAAAGGCAAAGGTCCCGAGTTCGAGTCTCGGTCGGGCACACAGTTTTAATCTGCCAGGAAGTTTCATATCAGCGCACATTCCGCTGCAGAGTGAGAAATCTCATTCTGGACTTATTTACTTCATAAATTTTGATTTGCTTACACTAAAACTCTCTCTCTCTCCTCGTAGGGTAGTGTTTGAGAGAGAGGAATTAGAGTTTTACAAATGTTGACCCAATACAGTATTAATTTTTTCCGCAGATTTCGATAAGTTTTGTTTGTTTCGTGGTCATGAGGCCAAACAACTATTAATTATCAAACAAATCATCTGACTAGCTAACTAACTAACCAAATATCCTACTTACTAACAAGAGAATTCATTTTTTATTTATCTGCAACCATTTTGCATGCAAAATAGCACCAGTAGATGTCTGCCTTGGAAATAATCAACTTTGGATTGTACACATTTTTTTGTGTGAAGCTTATTTTTCAACATATTCTGGTTTGTCAACTTAAAATTTACACCCTGTATGATCTCTGCACATGACTAGGCAACAGAATGTAGCATAAGTAAAGACATAATTAACAACTGCTAGCACAGTAACAACTTGAGTACCTTCGTAATGAACATTTTACAAAAAGAAGCTGGAAACATCAATACAGAAGCAAATAACATAGAATTATCTGGTTTGGAAGAAGTACAAGCTTTCCATAGAGATTGGGAGGAAGACTACACCCAATGATATCTTTGCACGGGCTTAAAAGAACAATTCCCGAGAAATAGACAGATGCAAAAAAGATAGATTTCACAGTGAGGCAGATTGAAGAAGGAGCTGGCAACTAGGCAGATTCTCAATATTTAGACAGTATTACATATGACGAGTTTGAAGAAAAAGCGTTCATAGAGAAATATTGGTTACAGGAAATGCAAGAAGTTGCTAGTTAACTGAGACCATGAAAGGAAGGGTTGTTAGTTGGCATGTTAGAAAAATCACAACGATTGGACTGTGCATGACAGTGCACCATATGAATACTTTCTAAAGCTGCACGCAAAAATGTGGTTTTTCAGTGGGTCTTATTTCAGGTTCCATTAGTCAGAGCAATGAGGGGCCCAGTGTTTAGGATAACCCTTGGCCTAGCGACCATTTGAATACCTATCAGAAGATGGGGCATATTGCAGCTATCCTACAGTACAGGCTCAAAATTTAAACATCACACACTTCCTCCAGCCCATGCAAATTGAAAAATCAGTTGGTTCTTTTGTGCTATGAATGAGCAAGCATGGACCTTAGGTGGCTTATAAAAGACCATTTGTTTATGGGCTGTTCTGAGAAAACACCAAAAACCATGAATTTTTGGTACGAAAGGTATAAATTGTGGGGATGGTCACTTCTACAACTTCAGCAGGTCGTGTCAAAAAAATGTATACACACTTTGAAGTGTCATAGAAAATTTATTTCCCGTTTTACAATGTTAAATTTCTGGAAATGGAAAGCTTAAAGTCCAATTGGAAAAATAAATGTGCTTTGCTAATGTGATAATGTTCAAACTGGTGGCCTTCAGCATCAATACATTTCTGAGTACGAGTCACCAATGATTCCGTACATTGTACCAAAGTGTCCAATGAGATTTCTGCACACAGCGCCTGAATCTCGTTCCAAAGTGTGTCCAGGTTACGTGGTTTACATTTGTACACCTCATCTTTTACTGTGCCCCATAAGAAGAAATCCAGCGGCGTGAGGTCTGGAGAGCGTGCAGGAAACTCGATTGGTCCCCTGCGTCCTATCCACTGGCCTGGCACATTATGATCCAGGTATGCTCGTACATCCCTACGATAGTGGTTGGTTGGTTGGTTTTTGGGGAAGGAGACCAGACAGCGAGGTCATTGGTCTCATCGGATTAGAGAAGGACGGGGAAGGAAGTCGGCCGTGCCCTTTGAAAGGAACCATCCCGGCATTTGCCTGGAGCGATTTAGGGAAATCACGGAAAACCTAAATCAGGATGGCCGGACGCGGGATCCTATGATAGTGTGGCGGGGCGCCATCTTGTTGGAAATAAAACTCATCATTACCGTATAATGCACGAATGGCATGGAATATGGAGTCAGCAAGCATCGTTAGGTATGTTTCTCCAGTAACAGTACCTTCAAAGTGGAAAGGCCCAATGAGTCCCCTTGCAGACAAACCACACCACACATTTGCACCAGGCAAAGTCACAGCCTTTCCAACTGTAATGTGAGGATTATCTTCAGCCCATTACACACAATTGTGCCTATTTACAGTTCAATTGAGTTTGAATTGGGCTTCATCTGACCAAATTATGCTACCCATAAATCCCGGTTCACCATCTCCTGAACCCAATCACAAAATTCTAACCTTTGAACTGGATTGTCGTCACTTAGCTGTTGCACCAGCCTTGGAACATACACACAAAACTTGCCTTTCTTCAGAATGCGTAGCACACTACTAGCACTTGAATTACTCTCACGTGCCACTTGACCTGAAGATTTTTGAGGCAAACTCTGAAACAGTTTCAAGACCGCAGTTGTGGAATCATCACTTGTAGCTGTACAAGGTCGCCCTGATCGACCTTTATGCACATCACACACTGTTCCATGAATTTCGAATTTGTCTCATAGCCGTGTAAGTGTTAACCTTGAAGGTGGTTCTGTACCATACTCACTTCTCCACTGTCTTTGAACTGCAGCTACATTCTCAAACTTCCAGTACCACTTAATTATCTGTTTCTGCGCTTCAAAGCTCAAACGCACGTCCGCCATGTTGCAGTTACTTCCTTGACACTGCTGCCAACTGTTGAAGAAACATAACATTACTTTCTCACAGATATTTAACCTTGTAGGACGGGAAATAAATTGTCTATGACAGTTCAAAGTGTGCATACATTTTTTTGACGCACCCTGTATTCATAGCAGATCATTCAAATTTTTACCATTATCTTCTTAAGTTGATAATCTCAGGAAACTTTTTTTGAATGTCATTATCTATTACCGAGATTCAGTGGGTGCAATGCTACTGTACTTTGCAGAAAACCAACAAAAAAACTAGTTTTTTTGCCATTTTTGCACCATTGGCTGCAGTAATCTAAATAACTGACTGCAGCAGATGGCTTATATTTAACATTCACTTAGAAATGCAATTTGCCATTTTCATAAATCTGTATCGGTTATCAAGATACATCTGAAAAACCATGATTTTTGGGTACCAAAGGAATCGACTGTGGGGATGGCCATTTACCTTAAGATGACGTTCCTGAGGAATCTTGAAACTTTTTTTGATGTCATTATCTTTTACCCAGATCCCGAGGTTCAAATTTGCCATATTTATGGACATAATATCTGATCTGGAGGCCTAAAAGTAGTTTTAACTGATGTAGTGGAGATATGGCAAGCATTCTTAGGTTCTTATAGTTTGGTGAAACTATATATTTAGGCAGCATTGTTTTCACCAACTAAACTTTTATGATGAGCTGTCTCTGCATAATGGGCATTTCATGACAATACAAACATGCCCAAAACATACTAAAGTGACAAAAAATAGACTAAAAAGAGTCTTAACATTCCTGAAAAGTGCTTAGAATGACTCAAAAACTATGTAAAACTGTAAAAACTGCAGATTTGGTAAAATATTTCTAATAACATTTTAATCTTTTAAGATAAAAATCAAAAAAAGCTGGGCATTTTCAATCAATTGTGGTTGATGAACAAAGTATTCAGAAAAAATGTAATACAAACAATTTTGTTTTAACCCCATATTACATGTAATAATATGTTGTTTATATGTGTTAAAGTATATAAATGTGATGAAGTATATAAATAAACTGTTTACTGAACTAGAGGAAGAATGGCCCTGCAGGAGCACAAAAAAGGTAATCTTTATCAAAAATTTTGGCATGTGAGAATATTCACACTTTTTTGTGCTGAAAGATAGTAGGAGAGAGACAGTGGTGGTAATGGAGAATAAGTGAGAGTGAATAAGAAAGAGATGTGGATGAAAACAATAGCAGTGGGGACCAAAGAGAGAGGAGATATTGATGGTCCCTGAGAGACAGTAGTGTTAAAAGCAAAAAGAGATGGTTGGAGATAGAAGAAGGGTAAACAAATGAAAGAGGAGACAGAGGAAATGAAAAATACAGATGAGTGGAGACCATACATGAGTGGGGGAGGGGGTCTGGACCTTCCCAGACTGGTGAACTTTAACATGTAGGCATATTGGACCAAAATTGTAAACACGTGGGTATAGGACACAAATAAGTTGGACACATCAGAATTTTTCAGTTGCCGAAATATGGTGAGGACAGTCGCAGTGGGAAAGAAAGATGAGAGACTGGATAAAAGGATTTAGAATGTTCTGTGTTAAATGAGTATGAATATGTTTTCATTATAAAATGTTTAGTAGAAAGGTGGAATGAGGATTGAGCCAGCTGGTTCCCCACGCTCCACTGTTATGTCAGTCTTTTAAAGAGGAACAGATTCACGTTTTCTGTGCTCTGACAGGCTCGCTTTTCTGCTAGTTAAACAGATATTTGGAGACATCAGTTAGAAAGAAAATATTAATAAGATGGGTAATGACCAGAGTACCAGCACAATATGGAAACATGTCACTTGGTCTTAAGATCAACAAAGAAGAGGAACCAAAATTGATTATAAAATGCATAAAAGAAAGAGCATAACAGGAAGGCTACAATAGTAAAAGGAATAATGGAACCAGAACTACTGAACTTACGAATACAGTGATATGGGCAGCACCCCAGCAGCACAACAACAATCGGCAGTGCAAAGAAACATGGAATGATGGGTGACAAGAAGTCAGAGGTAGCTACAGTAAGGAAAATTACAAAGGTTGTGGAAGGGGCCAAAGCAGACACAGCAAGTTCAGAGCAGGCTCTTGCCTGCATGAACGGGAGACAAAGCAACTGGAGGATGAAACACAATGTGAAGAGCACCGTGAGAACTGGGGATGGCAGTGTGGAAATTTTATACACTATGAGAGGTAATATATCACTGTGAGAGGAGAGGAAGAAATGTGTAGACCATGGTGCAGGAACAGTGGAGAGAGGAACGGGAACAAGGGAAACATTGATTAGTTTCAGCTTGGTCCACCCTGGAACTAATACTAAGGGGCAAAACATGCAATTCCACATTATAAAGACCAGAAGACATGATGTAGAAATGAAATATGATCAGAGGAATGAAGTTCGAGAACCAGCCAATAACGTGCATAGTGGCATAAAGCAGGTAGTGAATGGTAACGAAATAAATGACAATACAGTGGTTTGGTGGTAGCAGAGTCCAACCAGTTAAAGAAATTGTTACGGTTAGTGAAGGGAGAAAGAAGAAAATACAAAAGAAGATGATTAAGAAACGTCAAAAGATACAACTTTACAAGTAAAAAGCGCATCTAATGATAACCATTGAGTGAGCTTCCAATGTTATGCAAAGTAGTCGTGGATGTGCATGCGATAGCACAACAAAAGCCCAGGTCTGTGGGTGTCACTTCAACAATGGACTTTGCCAAACCAGAAACTGTAGTTAGGAGAGATAATATGAAAGGTATGAACAAGATGAAAATCACAATGTCATCAGGGACATCACACACAAATACAATAATACTAGATGTAAGAAAGCTGAATGTTGCACCTCCAGAACCATATCTAGTGAATACTTCTAAATTACAAAACAGAAGTAACAGTTTGAAAATAAATCTCTGTGCTATGAGAAAAGTATGAAGGGAAAAAGCAAAAAAATGGAGATTTATACAACATAAATAATAATTGTTTAAAATACATGTAATCTGTCAAAAAGAAAGAACTGAAAGCTGCTAAAACAAGAATAAAAGACAGAGAAAATGAAAGGGTTTACCTTCGAAAAATAGCTGGAAGCAAATGAGGAGGCAGTAAGAAAGGCGATGCTACAAAATCCACCAGCTTTGAGTGCACTCAATTTGGAACGATGTAGCAGAACGAATGTAACCAAGGACAATAAAAACAAAATTTCTTCAAATAGAACAGTGAGGAAGGCCGATAATCAATATAAATGGAAGAGCAGATGTAAAAGAGCAACATGGGTATGTGCGATACTCACAAGGAGGAAGAGAAAGAGAAAGAACCATTACATGAAGATAATCGAAGCAAGGGAAGAATGAGAAAAAAAGATAACAGCAAACAATTAGCCACAAAAAAACTAGTGCATCAAAGAAAATACATGAATAAATCATGATCTAATCTAATTTTCCGCCGTTTTTCACCCGCTATGAACTGTGAAATATAAGTCAGACTAGGCAATGCCCAGGCAAAGTCAGTTTTAAAATACCGATGTTTTTTGGTGGGAAGCATTTTGGACTGAGCCTTATTGAGCCAGTGTAGGTCAGAAACATACTATGCAGCGAGATTAGTGAATGGAAACACTAGCAAAGTAGGCTAATTAAGTGCTGTGTGCACAGGTGTCAAGGTTAAGTGATGGCTGCTGATGTGCCATTTTTCGAATGTTCCATATGGATGCCACATGACATGTGAAGTCAGCAAGTATGTAGCCCATGTGCAGGTGGGCCAGTTAAGAGTTGGTGCACCAGGACTTCGTGAAGTGCACCGTGTCCAGAAACTGGCACCATAATGATTTTACAAAGATTTAGTGGCGGAATGAGATGATGTTATGTGCGCATGAGAGATATGTGGGGGACTTACAACCAGACGGCCACACGTCAACAACTGAGGTGGTTGCCATAACAAAATAACCACATTCTTGTGGAAAGGCAATGAACTCTCATTCATTTCAACAAATGGAACAACCAGACACAGCAAAGGGCAAGCTGCACCCGTACCATCTCTGATCGGAGGTCTGCTCATTGAGTGATCAACCGTGGCATGAAGGCACTGCACTGGGTCACAGCCACTACCTAACACAGGACAATTGACAGGGTGGAGGTTTAACGCCAGCAGGAGCCCAGCAGGGACAGGGTGGCACCTGCACCTCTCCGCACACCAGCTTTCCAGTCCGAGGAGAAATTGTGAGTGTAGTGAACGTAAGAAAAGTGCACTGTAAAAATGCAAGAGATTAATAACGTAAATGAGTATTTTTGTTTGTTTATTTCTTTGTCTCTCTTACAGAAGACACTTTTATTAACAATGGTTATCACGACTAATTTATTTTGCATAATATCTATTTTCTGAAAAGGATTTTGGTGGAAAACATTCTAACATGAATTGATCTCATACTTAGATTGCTCCTAGGCACTGACTGTTTTATAGTCGTACATTTAAAACCAATGTTTATGAAGCAATTTATGTGCATTTTGTTTATGGTGCCCTAATCTTGATTATTATACATTATATGGGAGGTAAACCCACAGTTATCACTAGCTTTAGCCATCTGCCTCACTACAGATCCATACGCTGCACTGACCACATGTGCAACTGGCCTCACCAGCCCATCACAGGTGTTACTCGATGCACTGAGCTAAGGCTTGCTAGCTGTGAGTGCATGGACCGCCATCAAGGGCTACACCATCGGCTTTCAGTTGATTCTACAACACCATCTGTACACTCTGACTCAAAACTATTGCCACCAGCATCAGTGATATCCACACTTGAGTGGATATCACTCAATACCTAGGCTGACATGAACCTCCTGGCTTCAGACTATACCGTACTGTCAATTGTTACTTATCATGCAGCCCTCAAGATTTGGATCTTGTTACACTACTGACCTTGTATTGCCTCCAGACAGCTTTATATTATTGCACATTGTGCCGTTGTGTGTTGTAGGCTACCAAATAAACAGATTTGAAAACCAGTGTTCATTTGTGTTGTGTGGCACAACACAACTGGTGACTATAGACTGAACCTGCGTGTGTTCCATAGCTCAAAATGTGAAACACTTTGTGCGAATTTCTGTGCTAGAGTGACATGGACTATGGACTTTGTGTGCTGAATGGTCAGTTTACGTCTTTCCAGTTATCATGGCCAAACCATCTCACTAAATGGAAAGTCAATAAAGTATGGAGGACCCCCTGGACAGAGTACTGTCGCAAACAAACAGTCAATCCTTCACCACTCCCACCGTATGAGGAAAAATCGGAAGACTGGGACTCGTACAAACAAAGGCTGTGACAGCATTTTAAGGCATTTAAATACAACACGATGATGCCTCTACATCCCTTTTTCTTATTGTGGTTTATGCCACAAACTTATCAGCTGTTGTGCAAGCTGACCCACTAAAATAACCCAATAAACTGACTGACTTTCAAAAAAATTTATTCTTTGTTCAGTGCTCACTATCAATGACATTGTTATCCAATTTTTCCTTGCCTCAAGTTTCACCAATGCCACTAGCAGATGAGTCAATCTATTGAGCTTGGGCAGTTGCAATCCAGGGGCTAAGTTGCTGACACATGATTTTTACACCTAACACCAAACTCTTATGCAGAAGGCATGATTAGAGACACAATTGTCCACACAGCACCTGATAAAGAAAGGGTTACCACTAGTTTCCCCAAGTGTAACTTAGATCTCTAGAGTAAGTAAAGACAAACGTTGACAATTCGTCTTTGCAGCAATGGTACAAGAAACAATAGAGCCAAATGAGAAAATATCTAAATAAAATTTGCAAGCAGATGGCATTTCCTAATGTGAGCAAAAATCTTAAGTATTAACATCAACATCTTTTGTAATTGACTGTTTTTAGATGGAGAAAGCAACCCAAGTGACACAAATATGCAATTCCTTGGAGTCGCAAGACAGATTTAAAATACCTTGACCGATTTCAAAAATAACCTCAGAAAGAAATAGGCATTTTGAAAGGAATGCATAAGGTGTGGAAGATTTGTGTAAACCAACTATATAGGTGTTGGTTCTACTACATTCATTATTGTCGGTTATTACCCACTGTGTTGTACTTATTATTTTAAAAGTATTATACGAGTTTTCTATCGAGAAATATTTCAGTACATAGTGTACAAACAGCCAGCAACTGCCACAATTTTCTTCTTCTTGTCATCCATACTTTCTAGTATATAAACTACTTTCGAAGTACCAAAATGCACTGCACAACGTATTTGGGGCGAACTGTCGCAGTTTCTGAAAAACCTCACCTGTGGCCTCTGGCCTGCCAAGGAGCACTGCAGTCCTTGATCCGTTGATAAATCATGAAAATTCACAGCATTACACCACATACAAACAGATCGGCCTGCAGGCAGTTCTGTGAGGTTAGATCTGATGTGCAGGACCTGTACATTAGTGGGAAACAAAGGGCTTCAGATTGGCACGCCCAATCCTTTAGAGATCCTCACAGAAATGGCCTGTGTTTTGGCCTGTCACAAAAATTCAGTTGTGTGGCCAGCTATTCAGAAGCCACAGACATCATGTGATGAAATGGGACCACTGTGATCAATCCATGCAACAGATAAGTTGTGCAAATATTCTGAGAATAAATACTAATGAGGATAGGTAGCAACTCACCATAAATATGATCGCTGAGCTGCAGACAGGCATGTAGAAAAGACTATCACACTCTCACACCTAAATTTTTGGCCATAGCATTTGTCAGAAAATGAGAGCACATGCACATTCACACAATCATTCACACACAACAGCAGGCACAGATGACCACCATCTCCGGCCACTGTGTCTACAGTCTCTAAGAATCAGATCCAAACAAACCACTCCTCACGCCTCCCTGCCTCTTGTTAGTAGCTGCTAGGCTAACAGCGAATGGTGTCGGCACTGACTGCAAGAGTGGTAGGATGGGAAGAAGCAGTAGTAATGAGGGAGTAGGGAAGAGGCGGATGTGCTCAGCTGCACCCAACCAGTGATGATGCATGACATCTCAGTAAACAAACCATTCCATCTACTGAGACAAAATCAAGATTTTTCCAGTGTGTGTGTGTGTGTGTGTGTTTTTTTTTTGTTTTTTTGGTTTTTTTCGAATTTCCCTGATTTCCCTGACACATTTGAAATTCCCTGATTTCCCGAATCTGTGGCAACCCTGAAAGAGTTTCGGTTAAAAGCTTTTCAGTTTAGCAGGCTACAACTTAGACACATGGAGCATTTGGCAGTCCTGTTCAGACTGTCCAGTCCAGTGAGCAAATTCCACTAAATGTGCAAGACGGGGTCACCTCGCATCTGTCTGATGGTCAGCCATTTTGGCGTCACGACTGCAAGATGAAATGGACATTAATGTTATATATTCCTTACCATTCACTCAGGTATGTTCCTCCAGCATACTGCTCATTTTGCTGCCAGTAGCTGGTAAGACAGTCAACTTTTAAGTCAATATGGATGCCATCTTCTGTATCATCAATTTTCAAATGTATGTACAACTAGAGGCGAGCCACCTAAAAAAATGCAACAAGGGACATACCTTTCTTAGTCATAAACTGCTGATACTGAGAGTCTGAACATATTTACATCTTTTGGATTTTCCATCAATGACATAGTAAATCTGATCTCAAGAAAACGTTCTTTATATGCAACTGGGCCTGCTCTACTGGAATTTCCTGACTTATTTTCTTTTGGTCTGGACAAGACAGTCATTCAAAGCTTACATTCTGCTGAAACCTATGACATGGCCTTGCTATTTTTGCCCTCAGCTGTTTCTACTGGCACTCCAGGACCAGGTGAAGGATGTATCAGACAGGTTGCAGGAATCAGACGTGACAGAACCCATCTCAAGTCAGTGGGTTTGTCCCATGGTTGTCATCATGAAACCATCCGTCAACCTCAGACTTTACGGGACTTCAAGGTCACGGTGAATGCTCAAGCTCAAGATGGTGTGGACACAATCTACATTCCAAAGCCTGAAGAACTATATGAAAAGCTGGTTGGTGGATACTTCTTCTCCTAATTCAACGTTGCCAAGTCATACTTACAGCTGCTATTGGATAAATGTTCACAGAAGATACTGTTGATAAATACCCCACACGGTTTACACAAATATAAGAGGTTGGCCTTTGTAGTCACCAGTACCATGGCAGTTTTCCAGAGGTTCCTGGAACAGCTGCTTTGCAACATGTTGAGTTGCATTAAATATTTGGATGATGATGATGTCATGGAGAGTTACACAGAGTAGTGTTTAGTGGACCCAAAATCATACTTTTTTGTTTAGCAGGAAGCATGATTAAAATCCTTTGTCATGAAGGTATATTACCAGTGCTGAAACATGTTCAAGCAATTGCGTCTGTGCCTCAGCCAGTGAATCTCAAACAGCTCCAGGCCTTTCAGCTAAAAATTACATATTATGGAAAATTCATTCCAGCTGCATCTCCTGTAGCCAATCTTGTTACCTCACTTGTTTAAGTAGGTTCCCATATACTGTTAACTGCTGTACAATCACAACAGCATACACAGTGATGGTGCTATTGGAGATTTTTGCCATAGAAGGCCTGCCGCATATGTTAGTGGTACACAACAGTCCACAATCTCGGCCAGTAGTTTTTGAGAATTTCTGCACTAAGAATGAAATGTAGCTCATCTGTTCGCTTCCTTTTCATCCCCCATTGAATAGAGTGACAAAGAGGTTTGTTTGGACATTCAAACAGCAGGTGAGGAAGCATGTCCAAGATGTTTCCATAGAAGACATCTTCATTCTGTTTTTAGGTTCGTATCAGGCAGTACTGTCTGGTGACAAGAGCCCGTTGGAGCTCTTATATAGAATGGAAGATATATTTTCAGATCTCAGTTATATATGGGCATTCCATTAAGCGCATTGCCAACATGTGAAATATGTGCTGGACTGGGATTCGAACCCAGATGCTTCCACTTCTCTATAATGGTTGCCTTAATCGCCTCAGCCTTCCAAGCACACCTACTGTACAGCACAAGTTCCCGCAAGCCGCACACTAAAGATGTCGTATTCTCCATCCGTTATCCCCTACTTGCTTGCAGCTATTCAGCTGAGACCCACAAGAGTTTGGACGAGTGAGTGCATCTGCACAGAAGATATCATTTTACCATCAATATGTACGATGTGCATTCAAGTTCTAAGGCCCCCCGATTTTTTTTCTCCGTACTGGAAATAGATAGAAACATGAGCATTGTTTTAAAATGAGGCCGCGTTTATTGTCAATACGTCCCAGAGATGGCAGCACCGTATGGCAGATGGAATTTTACCGCCAGCGGCGAGAATGAGAACTGTTTTAAATACTTAAAATGGCGATGTTTTCCTTACTTGAACAGTGTGCAATCATTCGTTTTCTGAATTTGCGTGGTGTGAAACCAATTGAAATTCATCGACAGTTGAAGGAGACGTGTGGTGATGGAGTTACGGATGTGTCGAAAGTGCGTTCATGGGTGCGACAGTTTAATGAAGGCAGAATATTGTGTGACAACAAACCAAAACAACCTTGGGCTTGCACAAGCGGGTCTGACAACATGATCGAGAAAGTGGAGAGAATTGTTTTGGGGGATCGCCGAATGACTGTTGAACAGATTGCCTCCAGAGTTGGCATTTCTGTGGGTTTAGTGCACACAATGCTGCATGACGACCTGAAAATGCGAAAAGTGTCATCCAGGTGGGTGCCACGAATGCAGACAGACGACTACATGGCAACGACAGCATGAATGGGACTTTCTTTTCGTCGGTTGTGACAATGGATGAGATGTGGATGCCATTTTTCAATCCAGAAACAAAGCGCCAGTCAGCTCAATGGAAGCACACAGATTCACCGCCACCAAAAAAATTTCGGGTAACCGCCAGTGCTGAAAAAATGATGGCGTCCATATTCTGGGACAGCGAGGGCGTAATCCTTACCCATTGCGTTCCAAAGGGCACTACGGTAACAGGTGCATCCTACGAAAATGTTTTGAAGAACAAATTCCTTCCTGCACTGCAACAAAAACGTCCGGGAAGGGCTGCGCATGTGCTGTTTCACCAAGACAATGCACCCGCACATCGAGAACGTTACGCAAGAGTTTATTCGTGATAACAACTTTGAAGTGATTCCTCATGCTCCCTACTCACCTGACCTGGCTCCTAGTGACTTTTGGCTTTTTCCAACAATGAAAGACACTCTCCATGGCCGCACATTCACCAGCCGTGCTGCTATTGCCTCAGCGATTTTCCAGTGGTCAAAACAGACTCCTAAAGAAGCCTTCGCCGCTGCCATGGAATCATGGCGTCAACGTTGTGAAAAATGCGTACGTCTGCAGGGCGATTACGCCGAGAAGTAACGCCAGTTTCATCGATTTCGGGTGAGTAGTTAATTAGAAAAAAAATCGGAGGCCTTAGAACTTGAATGCACCTCGTAAATACAGGGTGAGTCAAGGGGAATCTTACATAATTTGTGAGTTGCTTCTACAGATGAAAATAGGCTGGAAAGACCCTATGAACAATTGCTTGATATTCGATCATTATGGAACTGGAGTGGACGAAGACTATACACATCGATGAATGAATATGAAGACAGGTATGAATATTACTTACTGAAATGCTGTGTTGGCACTGTGGTTGAGAGAATAGTGGCGGGACGGATGACTGATCCATCGTACAAGAGATGTGGGTGGTTCTCCAGCAGATGGCAGCACAGTGATGTCACACCGAGGCAATTGCTGCGTACCCAATCTGCAATTGTGGGTTCAATCACTGAGCACTCATGAGTCCATATGCTTTTAATAATTTCCACAATGAAATTCTGTCTCGAAATCCAGCAGAAAACCCAAAGAGATTCTGGTCATACATAAAGCACACCAATGGCAAGACGCAATCAATACCTTCACTGCGCAATAACAATGGTGAAGTCACGGATGACAGTGCCACTAAAACAGAGTTATTAAACACGGTTTTCCGAAGCTCCTTCACCAAAGAAGACGAAGTAAATATTCCTGAATTCCAATGAAGAACAACTGCCAAGATGAGAAACATAGAAGTAGATATCCTCGGAGTAACGAAGCAGTTTAAATCACTTAGTAAAGGCAAGGCCTCCGGTCCAGATTGTATACCAGTTAGGTTCCTCTCAGAATATGCTGATAAAATAGCTCCATATTTAGCAATTATATACAACCACTCACTCACAGAAAGATCCATACCTATAGACTGGAAAATTGCTCAAGTCACACCAATACCCAAAAAGGGAAGTAGCGTAATCCGCTGAATTGCAGGCCTATATCGCTAACGTCGATTTGCAGTAGGGTTATGGAACATACACTGTATTCAAACATTATGAAGTACCTCGAAGAAAACAATTTATTGAAACATAGTCAGTATGGATTCAGAAAATATCGTTCTTGTGAAACACAACTAGCTCTTTATACTCATGAAGTAATAAGTGCTATCGACAGGAGATGTCAAATTGATTCCATATTTTTAGATTTCCAGAAGGCTTTCGACACTGTTCTCACAAGCGTCTTCTAATCAAACTGTGTGCCTACGGAGTATCGCCTTAGTTATGCGACTGGATTCATTTCCTGTCAGAAAGGTCACAATTCGTAGTAATAGACGGAAGTCATCGAGTAAAACAGAAGTAATATCCGGCGTTCCCCAAGAAAGTGTTATAAGCCCTCTGTTGTTCCTGATCTATATTTACGACATAGGAGACAATCTGAGTAGCCGTCTTGTTTACAGATGATGCTGTCATTTACCTTCTTGTAAAGTCATCAGATGATCAAAATGACTTGCAAAATGATTTAGATAAGATATCTGTATGGTGCGAAAAGTGGCAATTGACCCTGAATAAGGAAAAGTGTGAAGTTATTCACATGAGTACTAAAAGAAATCAGCTAAATTTCGATTACGCGATAAGTCACACAAATCTGAAGGTTGTAAATTCAACTACATACTTAGGGATTACAATTACAAATAACCTACATTGGAATGTTCACATAGATAATATTGTAGGTAGAGCAAAGCAAAGACTGTGATTCATTGGCAGAACACTTACAAGGTGCAACAGGTCTACTAAAGAGACTGGTTACACCACACTTGTCCGCCCTATTCTGGAGTATTGCTGCGCGGTGTGGGATCCGCATCAGGTGGGACCGACAGGTGACATTGAAAAAGTACAAAGAAGGGCAGCTTGTTTTGTATTATCGCGAAATAGGGAGATAGTGTCACAGACATGATACGTGAATTGGAGTAGCAATCATTAAAACAAAGGCGTTTTTTGTTGCGACGGGATCTTCTCATGAAATTTCAAACACCAGTTTTCTCCTCCGATTGCGTAAGCATTCTGTTGGCACCCACCTACATAGGGAGAAATGATCATCAAGATAAATTAAGAAAATCAGGACTCACACAGAAAAATTTAAGTGCTCGTTTTTTCCGCATGCTGTTCGAGAGTGGAACAGTAGAGAGATAGCTTGAAGGTGGTTCATTGAACCCTCTGCCAGGCACCTTATTGTGAATAGCAGAGTAATCACGTAGATGTAGATGAGTCGTGCTGTAGAGTTGTTTAATTGAGCAGGTCCATTGTGTCTGTGAATACCAACATGCCACATATGTTGACCCTTGCAGAATATGCAAGCATGTAGTTTGTATAGACATACTGTAATGGTAGTGCCCAAGTGCCTACGACGGAATATCATAAAATTTTCCTGATCAATGAGCCCTCTGTGACAGGGTATTTCCCATGGTTTTTCAACCTTTATGCGATCCAGAATACTACCCAGTGTACATGTAACGTCACAATGTGAGGCTGTCAGGTCAGTTGAGGAAAGGGAAAACATTATTGCCATGGAACAGTGGAGCCCTACCACCAGTACACGGCACATTAGCCGTTGGCTCTATTTTCGACAGATGCAAGTATGGCATACGTTACATTCCGAGGTACTGTACCTGTTCTATGTGCTGCCCATGCAACATCTGCATCCAGGCGACCAGGTAAGCAGACAACAACAATGTGAATGGTTGTCTGCACATAGAGATGTTGTGCAATACATTTTACTTGCAACAATATAGGAAAAAATAAGATTGCTATGCACCATAAATATGACACATTAAGTTGCATATAGGCACTATTAAAAGACACTTACACACAAGCATTCAGCCATAGCCTTCGTCAGAAGAAGAGAAACACACACCATTCATTCACACAAGAAAACACACCTCACACACAAACGACTGCCAACTCCAGAATGCAAATATCAAGTGGAATGAAAGCAGCAATCTGGAGGGATGAGAAATGGGAAGAGAGCAGTGTACAGGTGGGGAGGGAGTGCTATCTGGTGGAGTGTGCAGGGACTAAAATGCCAACAGGCACAGTGTCAGGGGATTGTGGGACAAGGAGATGGGGAAAATAGAGCAACACAGAAGAGTATCAGGGAAAGATGGGCGGGTGCATTGGCAGAGGGGAACAAACAAAGAGGGTAGGAGATGAGAATAGGGCAGTGACAGGACAGACGGGATGGAAATGGTTGGGTAGAGGATGTGGGGACAGTATGTTACCGTAGGTTGAAGCCAGGATAATTACAGGAGAATATGTTGTAAGGATAACTTACAGCTGCACAGTTCAGAAAAGCTGGTGGTGGAGTAGAGGATCCAAATGGCTCAGGTAATGAAGCAGTCAAGCATGTTTTGTTCAACTGCACGTTGTGCTCACAGGATGATCTACTTTGCTCTTGGCCGCAGTTTGGTGGCGGCTGTTCATCCTGATGGACAGGTGGTTGGTAGTCATGTCAATGTAAAAAGCTGTGCAATGAATGCACCAGAGTTAATAAATGACAGGGCTGCTTTCACAGGTATGACAAACCTGTGACATGACTGGAAAAGAAACTGCTGGGTGGGTGGGACAGGTCTTCCACCTGTATCTTCCACAGGGATATGATCCTTGTGCCAAGGGGTTGGGATTGAGAGTGTTACGGACTATAATGTTGTGGAGGTTGGGTGGGTAACAGAAAACACTTTATGGGCGGGGTGGGAAGGATACTGGGTAGGATTTCCCTCATTTCAGGCCACAAGATAGGTATTCAAAACACTGGCGAAGGATGTGATTCACCTGTTCCAGTCCGAGATGGTATTGGATGACGAAGGGGGCAGTCTTTTGTAGCTGGCTGTTGGATGTGGTGGGAGGATTAGGGCTGTGTGGGGAAATGGCATGGGAGATCTGTTTGCGAACTAGGTCTTTGTACCCATCTGTGAAGGCCTTGGTGAAACCCTTAGCATATTGGGCAAGGGAGTTCTTGTCATTGCAGGTACACTGTCCCCAGGTAGCCAGGCAGTATGGGAGGAATTTTTTGGTGTAAAAGGGATGACAGCTTTCAAAGTGCAAGTATTGTTGGTGGTTTTAATGTGGACAGAGGTGTGGATGGAGCCATCAGAGAGGAGATCGATATCTAGGAAGGCGGCACATTGGGTTGAGGAGGACCAGGTGAAGGGGATGAGACAGAAGCTGTTGAGGTTGTAAAGGATTGTAGATAGGGTGTCTTGCCCCTGAGTCCAGATGATGGTGTTACCATCAATGAACCTGAACCAGACTAAGAGTTTGGCATTTTGGAAGGCTAGGAAGGTCTCCTCTAGATAGCCCATAAACAGTTTGGCATAGAAAGGTGCCATGTGGGTGCCCACAGCTGCGCTGCAGATCTGTTTGTATAGCCTCCCTTCAAAGAAGAAGTAGTTGTGTGGGGTAGAATAAAGTTAGTAAGGTGTATGAGGACTTAGGTAGAGGGTTTGGAGTCTGAAGGACATTATGGAAAGTAGTGTTCAATAGTGGTATGACCATGGGCATGAAAGGTGTGGGTGCACTGGGAGGTACTGACAACAGTGATGAATAGAGAATCTGGAGGTAAAGGGGTGGGATAGTGGACAGTAAGTGAAGAAAGTGGTTGGTATCTTTGACATCGGAGGCTACACTATGGGCAATTGGTTAGATGTGTTGGTTAATGAGGACCAAAATTCTTTCAGTGGGGGCACAATAACCAGCCACAATGGGATGTCCAGGTTTGTTGGGTTTGTGGATTTTGAGGAGCATGTAGAAGGGGTATGTGTGGCATGTCGCAGGAGTGACGAGGGAAATGGATTCAGGTTCTAGGGAAGGCCTAAGGCTTTAAACAGGGATTTGAGGTTGTATTGGACTTCTTGGATGGGAACAATCTTGCTGAGTTTATAGGTGGAGGCATCAGATAATTGGCGGAGGCCTTCCAGCAGGTCATCACTGTGATTCATAGCAACAGTGGTGGAATCTTTTGTCTACAGGTAGGATGATTAGGTAAGGATTTGTTTTGAGGTTGTGTATGGCTACTCTTTCTTCTACTGAAAGGTTGGTGACCTAGGGAAGGATGGTGAGGCTAAGTTGGGGGAAAGGAATTTCTGGAAAGTGACCAGTGGGCGGTTACGTGCGAGAGGGAGCAGGAGGGATCATGGTTGGATAGCGGTATGAACTGGTAGAGCCAAGGTTCAATGTTGGAATTAGATTGGCTTTGGTTGGAGGAATTGGCAGCAAAGAAGTGTTTCCATTGCAGGGATCGAGAGAAGGCAAGTCCAGCATGGTTAAATTTGGGTGTAAGGCTAAAGTGAGGCCTTCGGATAAGGCTGAAACTTCTGTGGAGCTGAGGAATTTAGTGGAAAAGTTAACAACAGTGTTACAGGTATTTTTCAGTTCCGGACTTGTGGAGTGTTGATGGAGTTTTGGGGAATGTGGTAAGTTGAAAACGTCAGCTAGGTACAATTTAGGCGCTATGAGGGGTGGATGAAAAGGAACACTGTGGGTGGGTCAGGGGATTGATAGTGGTGCCCAGAATCAGCACAGGATGTCAGCAGGTAGGATAACTTGTGGAGATGGTGTCTGGAATGCTCCTCTGGGTGCTGGAGAGCAAGGGATTCAATTTTAGAGATGTGATACATGAAGCAGGGATTGCACAGTAGCAGTACCTTGCACAGGGAGCAAAGGCAGTAATAAGATGCCTGTGCCATGGAGATGTGTTTTTGCAGTAACAGATTTGTGAGGGCCAGGGACCAGTGGAATCCGAAAAGGTGAAGGACATTGTGAAAGGAGGGGTGGGATCCAGAGAAAGAAACTTCTATGATTTTCCATTTGGGAGGATTCCATGGTTTAGGCACTATGTAAGAAATAGGATGTGGGACTGGGTTTTAGCCAGGGAAATGGATACTTTTCTGAACTGGCATAAAATGGAGCAGGGGTTTGTAGCAGGAATGGTGTAAAGGAAACGGGAATGACACAGGAATGGGCAAAATAGGTGTTGATGGTTGTCAGAGGAGCTGGATAAGAGAAAAGACATGTAAAAATATGTAAAGACATGCAAAAACTTGCACAGATATGCAAAAATATGCAGAGATATGCAAAAAAACTTTATTTAGAGGTGAGACTATATTTACATGCAATGCTATCATCAACATCCACAATTCTCATATGTGGGCAATGGAGAACTCACATGACACTAGGGTAACAAGATTCCAAGTTAGGTTCTCAGTGAACGTCTGGTGTGTATGACTGATGACCTGATGGTAGGGTATCTGTTCCTGCCAAATCGCATGACAACCATAGCATATGCTCATTTCCTGATACAACACCTAACTGCACTTTTGAAGACACGATATTAGGGCAATGATGGCAAATGTACCTGCAACATGATGAATCACTGATTCACTGTACCAGCCAAGTATCCTTGTACCTGAATAACGCATTTTTTAAAATTTTTTTTTGGTCTTAGTGTGTATGTACACGAATGCGCCTTGACGGTGAAATGATATCATTTATGCTGATGCACTCACTTGACAGAACCTTTGTGGGTCTCATCTGAAAGGGTGAGACAGTAGTCAGCACATGAAAGCGGTAGTGCGGCGACTCAGTCAAGGAAACATGTAATGAAAGGCTGCGAGACAGAAATACATGTAGTTGAATTATAAAAGTGTGTAGTAGTGCACTGAAGGAAATATTTTGTTCGAATAGGAATTAGGATGTTTCAACATTCTGGGATGGCCGGTTAGAACTTACCTGTTGGAGGGGGACTGATCTGCTAGAGGCCGACCCCACATGACTGTGCTTGGTCATGTACTCTCTCCATGTCTGTTGTCTGGACTCTGGCCATGCAAGCAAATAATAGAGCATGACAGGTCTTCATACTCACTTCCCCCCCCCCCCCCCCCTCCGTCTCTGTCTCTCTCTCTCTCTCTCTCTCTCTCTCTCTCTCTCACACACACACACACACACACACACACACACACACACACACACACACACACACTCACACACTCTTACTCTTTCTTCCTTTCTTTCCCTATCTCTCTTTTTGACACAAATGTAATGTTGCCAACAAAGCTTTCATTAACACAGTTAACTTCACATGGCCCACCGGAAATAATTTCATATTTTAGTACATCCACAGATAATACTCATTTCCAAATACAAGATTTATTCCACTTGACATTAATAGCAACCTCTATATCAAGTCCCCATAATCTGTAAGTGGAGTTCTTTTCTATCATTAAAATAGCAACTCCATTACACTGTGTAAGGACTCTAACACAGTGTACAAGTTGTTCCAGCATGTGCTCACCTGGTTTAAGAGCACTCTTCATGCTTAGTCCACATATACAGAAGAATTGAGGCCATGTACAAATAGATTATGATTAAGACAATTTATGACTGTGGCTCACTTAAGGACTTTAAAATCATATTTCATGAGTGGCTACTTTGCAGCAAAGTTTGAGCAGCTTTTGATCAATGTTATTTATCACCAGATGCATAACAGGAGTTAGCTGTTCCAGATTCTAGATCAGTATGATAAATCATTGCCATGCTAGACAAGTAATATTTACTGACTTACATGATGGAGTTGTCGTGATATCGTTCATCTAAGGAGAGGGCTATGTGGTGTAACATATCAATTTGGTTAAAAGTGGTGTGTCACCCAACATCTACGTAGCAACGAATGATGCTCACAATACTTAAAACCATTTAGTAGTTAAGTAGCCCACTCTTCAGTGACCTAGTCTGGAAAAGCGGGCCATGGCATTGCATAAAAAGTTGGCTGTGACAGTGCCACTGATGTCAAATATCAAAAACGTAAATGAGGTGTTATCTGTAAAATATGTTAGCATTCTACTGTTGTATCTCATGCTGTCAATTTACATTTACACTGAGATTGTGCGATTATTGTAATGTTTCTTCCAAAGTAATGTTAATATGAAGAGTTACTGTATTTAAGAGCAAGAATAGAAGTCACATTAATACGAGAAGTGTCGTATTTATTTTTGCGATTGGATACTGCACTGAATTCTTGAGTTCCTGCATTTACTGCCAATCCTCAAGTCTAAGTCTAAGCTTTATGCACCATCAAGCATAAGGGTGAGCTTCGGTAATTAAGCAAGTAAAAAATGGAATCTGATACCAATTAAGCATACATTTTTTGTTTTAATATTATGAGAAGGAAAGTTGCTACTCACCATACAGTGGAGATGCTGAGTCGCAGATAGGCGCAACAAAAAGATTTTGGCCAATGGGTAACTATACTCAATGTTTGTCCTATTTCTCTTCTTTCCTGTGTTTCTCTTGTCACTTTACAAGCCCATTGGCTGAAATCTTTAAGTGTGAAAATCTTTTTGTTGTGCCTCTCTGCGACTCAGCATCTCTGCTTTATTGTGAATTACGTTCCATCTTGGATTTTCCATTTTTTTACTTCTTGTTTTGAGGTGGTTTTTAAGGATTTCATTTTTGCCATTCAATGTCAACACGTAAGATTCTTGAAAACAGAGACATGTAGTAAAAAAGAAACAAGATGTTACTTTAGAATATTAGTTTATTGATTTCAGTATCTAAAGAGGCAAATTTGTTTACAATTATCATGAAATAGTACTGTCTGTGCAAAGCTTTTCTGGAGAATGGAATTAATGTTTTGGGAAATACTGTGAGAATGACATGTAAGTGTATCTGAAAGAATAAAAAGCCATTTTCTAGGCGCTGAAAGAAATGGCGTAATTTGTAATACACCAACAATCCTTTCTCACACATAAGATAAATTTGTTTATAAATAATAAGAAGCTATTTCCAACATGATTTTGTTGTAGACAGAAACAGAAAACCACTGTGCAAAGTTAAAACCTGTCTCTCAAAACAATGAGACTTGTCCTTGATCTTGTCAAAATATTTTATAAAACAATTATAACTGTATTTAATGAGAAATCTTCCACCTACACATTTTTAGATTGTGTTCATGTTACAAAATAAAAGGGATATTACTACATATTCAGACAGTTCTAGAGCACAATATCCATCAACACTTTATGTTTCTGGACATCTGAAGAATGTAGCCTGTGGCTTATTTTAAAATACACAATAACATTCCATTTGTTTTATTATTAAACATAAGATATTCTCACGTTCAGAAGAACTATTTTTAAAAACATATGGTGTACAGGAAGCTATCAGGTTAAGAAACAGACAAAAGAAAAATCAGTTTTTTAATTATTTCACATTTCCTATTAGCTTTAAGATTTACACATAAAGCTAGAAGGAACATTTCATTCTGAGAATGGAAAAGATACCGCATTCTTTTCCAGCCCCCTACTGCACGTGTAAGTATGATCAAAAACTGGAAAATGTTTCCCAGAATTACACAAAAAATCATCATACATCGTATTATACACTATCATTACATAAAAGTGTTGTCAAAAAATGTTTAGAATAGAAGGGAATGAAAGCTGATACATTATCTCTGGGATCAGAAGCTTGATATAATGACACGGTGAGAAAGAGGTACTGCTTTTTTTGTATCTCTTTGCTTTATCATTTGCACTTCTTAGATGCAAAATTTTCATTGCATTACTAACAAAGTCAATGATAAATCTCTGACTGTGAAAGATATGGAAGCACACGAAACAATACTGATTACTCACAAACAAATAAATTACTTTTTAACTGCAAACAGCATTGTCCATATAAAGCACTACTGTTAACGCATCCTTCAACAGAAACAAAAAACAGACAGTAATTGTTTACAATGACCTTGAGAAGACAACATATCTATTTTTTACATTTAATTCTATAATTGAGTTTACATGTTTTACAGTAATCATCCAATAAAGATATCTTGTTTTATCTGTTTTCAGTTTCAGTGACATAGCTATAATGAAGTATGTGAAGTGACAAACATGTAACACGAGGTCCATCATAAAAATCATTCTACAAGGCTACCTGACACTTTTGTATAGTTCAATATACACACACATATACAATATTTAAATTATCAAAGCCTTCTTAAAAATTAAAACATTCAAATCTGTTCATCAGAGAGCAGAACAGAGTAGCCAGCTATTCTGGGAAATATTCTCTCAATATACAAGCATAACTGTTCTATTTTCAAAAGCCCCATAGATTAACAATGAAATCAATACATTAAAATATTAACAGCTTGTGACCATTTCCCAAATTCTGGTGCTGAAATTATCTCTGAAAATGTTTCAAAAAGCAATAGATAAAGCACAAGCATTCAACTGCAAGTATATTAGCAACAGATAAGATGGGTGTGATCACAAGCTGAAACTGCCCCTTGCGCTCTGGCCCTAAAAAGCGGAAGGGACAGGTATCACTACTTTAAAATGATGATACAAAACTCCCTAAATAACTCAATTCTTTTGTTATGCAGTTCTTCCAGGTTCCAACTTTAGTTTACAAAGTGGCTTTATAATAGTTATGCTGCCAGGATTACAACGTTTTCAGCATTTTGGAACTTATTACATGTTAAATGCACATGTAGCTGTGGAAAGCCTTGCTTCATACAGGGAACACAAATTGTCAGCACATTGAACACCATAGCAACACACTGAAATGTAAATTTAAAGTTTGTATTTGAATAGCAAAGTGGAACAATGGCACTGCAATTATTAAGAAGTCTGTCACACCAATCACGTGAGTCACTCTGTCTATATGTGACAAGGAATTCTGCAAATGCAATTCTCTTTCAGAGGAGAAATAAATTTTGTTCGGAAAAGACTTGATAATTGCTTACATTGTTCCACAATCAGAGTAATACTAATGAAGGAGACAGATCTATTTATGGAAATGAACAGTTAAGGAGTTTTGCATCAATCGTACCTGACCCTCTGGGACAAAATGGCCGCATGTTTTTTCCACCTCTATTTAGTTAGGGAGATGCCTCCAGCTTTGTGAATGGACTGCTGATTGAGATGAAGCCTAAAATGTAATATTGAATATTTTTAGTCAACTAATCTAAGTCAAACATTAAAAAGATTATACGTGTAAAAGCTAACACTGCCAGCAGTACATAAAAAGACAGATGGTGAGGCACTGCACAGTAACAAGAAGCAATGTACCAGAAGATATTCCAGTCAACAGTGTCATCCTCCACTGTGACTGAGGTTTCTGCTCTCCACTTACAATGACTATCTGGAAAATTTTCGTATAGCAATAGATATTGTATGGGGACTGGAACAGAGGCTACAATAACACAGTATGGAAGTGCATTTAACACCTGAAACAGTGAGACAGGCACTATACTTCTTGTTCACCTTTGGTTCAAATTGCGAGTTGCAATTGAAAATCTCACATCCATTTGTGGTGAATGCTTCGAGGTAGGCGCATCACATTTAGCGTCAATTTTCATGTTAGTTAAGTTACGCTGAGGGTAATTGGTCACTGTGGCGTTCATTATGGATGACATGAAGTCAACACAAGTATAACATTAACAAGCGACAGTTTTCTGAGTATATTCATTTTACTGTGGAGAGTCAGAAGCAGAAACAGTGCCCAGTGTGCCACCTACCATAGTGTTGCCAGTTATCAGGCTAAGGAATGGTTGGAGTGTGAGGTGTGGGAAAAAGACAGAGAGCTCACTGTGACACCGCAAAACATTATCCGCCCTTCTCTGTGCAAAACGCATCACACAGCAACCTTTTTAATTGCACATCACTTTTGTAATGTTCATCTGTGAAAAAAGGAAAATTAGGTTGCTTATCATAAATTAAATTACAGAATGGCCAAAAGCAAGGCATTATTAGAAATGGTATGATGTGTTATCAAAAAGAGATAATTATATCTAATGAACAAAAATGCACAAGAAGAATTACTAAAATGTGACTTGGAAGAACGAAACAAGTGGCCAGAGCAGGAACACAAACAAGATCTCTGTCGACTTAATGGAGATCACCTCAGTTGACATTTCCCAAATCCTATCTGCCACTAATGCATTTCGGAAGAAAAGGAAAGTGAAGAATCATCTGGATGCAGCTGTAGAGTGATTCCAGAACTTGGTCTTCTACTTTTAAGAGGTATACGCGCAAAAATCAACCTCAGAGAGCAGTTGGCACACAGGAGCACATTTAAAATTAAACCATTTACAACAGATTTCCAGACATATAAGAAGATGGAGGGCGAGAGATGGGAGGACAGAAAGAGATGAGGAGGCAGTGGCAAGCACTGGACGAAGAAGCAAGCAGGTCCCGGAATATTCAATTTCTTTCATGGGTGTAGTATCTCCTCTGCAGTACTATTCACTATTAAATGTTTACAAGATGTAAGGTATCCTATATTACTCACTTCTTCTATTTTGGGGCAGCTGCTATGAATCTGTATCGGGACAAAACAATTACAGTACCCTATATGTCAACTATTTCTATTGTTACACCAGCAAGCTTATTGCCTGAAAGAAAAACTCACAAATAAGCAGTTCTGCAATTTACAATAAAACATCCAACTTTCCCGCCTCCTACAGAAGGGTGCATGTAAGTGTGTGGATGGCAGGGTGATTCACTGTGGGGTTCCACAGTGTGGTGTGGCCGACAGTGTAATTCAGCCATGTATTTCCTAAGTGAGCACTCTGAGATGTACATAGGACATCTGGCACTGAATTTCATGTTACAAAAAAGTTCGTATGGCATTGTTGGTCAGGAAATCCCCCTGACTGGATACGCGTACCATGGAAAAGCTATTTTTGTTCTGTGCACACTGACCCTTTCCCTTGTGGATATATGGGAGTTGTGACATATGTCTATTTGTGGAGTATAGATGAGCGTAATGGACATGTGTCTAGTATAGTGTTATGTTTCGGGTTGTATGATGATGATGATGATGATGATGAGACAAGGGAGAGGGTGAAACATCGCCCATCCTGCCCATGCTGATGCGAAGCCTACTCCTGTTGAATAGTGTCAAGGGAGTCGCTGCGCTCAATGTCCCCATCTGTTAGTGTGAATCACCACCAACAGTGTCACATGCCCTCATTTCATGAGACACTGTGGAGAGATGTGGAATTTAATCCAAGACACTGGCACAAAGACTGGTGATCAGAAGCTTTATGCAATCATCTCTACCCTTGCCACCCAAATACTGGCAATAAAAATTTCATCCACCACCAAGATTTGAAACACCTTACTTCTGAATCAAGCACCACTACACCTGGTGTGCATCATTGATCTCAGCTACAGAAGCAGATATGATTTTTGTGCGAGTTTACATATGGTGAAGGTATGTACCCACTTTAATGTTTCATTATGTGTGGCATAAAGCGAATATTACACGCATTATGTAAGAAGTGACATTATAATTATGTAAGCATATAAATTCTAACAAAGAGATAGAGTGGCTGGCCAGTACTTACCTCCCCGTCCAACAACAATGTTCCTACCCCCAGACCACACAGAAGCATCCCCCTTGTCACCCAATATTATCCTGGCCTCGAAAACATCAACAAATTACTCCGCCAGGGATATGACTTTCTCAAGTCAACCCCTGAAATGAGATCATCCCTTGACAAAATTCTCCCCACACCACCCAGAGTTGCCTTTCGTCGCCCCCCTAACCTCCGTAACATCCTTGTTAAACCCTACAATATTCCCAGACCACCTTCTCTACCCAGCGGTTCCTACCCCTGTAACCGACCCCGCTGCAAAACCTGCCCCATGCATCCCCCCACAACCACCTACTCCAGCCCCGCTACTGGTAAAACATACACAATTCAAGGCAGGGCCACGTGTGAAACTACACATGTCATTTATCAACTGACATGTCTGCACTGCACAGCCTTTTACATTGGCATGACAACAACTAAACTGGCTGAGCGCATGAACGGACACAGACGAACTGTCCGCCTAGGAGATGTCCAATACCCAGTAGCGGAGCATGCCCTCCAGCATAATTCTAGGGACCTAGGAACCTGCTACACCGTATGTGCCATTTGGCTTCTCCCACCCAACACCAGTCCCTCTGAACTGCGGAGATGGGAACTTGCACTCCAACACATCCTTTCATCCCGCCATCCCCCTGGACTGAACCTACGTTAAACAACCTCACTCCCATTTACTCTTCAGTCTTCTCCTCTTTCCCTTTCCTCTTTAACCATTCACGCATCTTTTCATCCTACATAGTTGTGTTTATCTTTATACTATATACCTCTTTACTTCTGTATGCATCCTCTTTGGTTTCAAGCTGGCACAGTACTTACAGTAGAATATCTTTGGCTTCCCTCTGACAACCATGCCTCCATCCTTGCTACCCTCCCTATTTTCCTTTCCCTGTTGCTTCATAGCCTGGGTTGTGAGTAACTGAATCTCCTTTCCCTTCTTCCCTTTCTTTCCCCTCTCTCCTCCCTGATGAAGGAACATTTGTTCCGAAAGCTAGGAATGTAATTTTCGGTTCTGTTTTATGTGTATCTATCGGCTGTACTGAGCTGAGGTAAGTACTGGCCAGCCACTCTATCTCTTTGTTAGTATTTGTTTCACATCTTTATATGAGATTTTCCATTAATCATTAAGCATATAAATTTACCTATGAAGAGTCAGAAACGGAAACAGTGGCTCTAGGCATCGCTTACCCCAGCTTTGCCAATTACCAGGGTACTCAACAACTACAGAGAGTGGTGTGGGACAGAGGTAGAGAGTACACTCACTGGTGATAACATAAAATATACTCATTCCTTCTCTGGGCAGTATCTATCGCACATCCATATCACAGGAAAAAAAAAAAAAAAAAAGAGTCCTTTATTATTCTTGACTCACTTGGCCCAAGAGGGCATACTGTCAAAGTTTACCTGTTTGCATCTCAAACTCTAGCTTTCTATTACATAAACCCATGCCATTCTATACAGGATCATGATTAAAGCTAGCTTTACTGAATGATGATCACACTATTTACTTATCAAACAGAGAATTTTCCATATACTTTCTTTCTGTTTACTTCTTAAATTTCCTATCATTTACACCGCTAGATAGAAAAATTCCAGCACCCTCAAGAAATATTCAGGAGAGATAAAGTACAACATGGGAACCAAAGTGATACAAAAAAGCAAAAATTATACAATTACTGTCGCTACTGTAGGAATTTGATAATGCTCATCTGGGATATTTTTGATGTATTGCTTGTTAAGTTAATTCAATTGACCCGCCAGTGTACTGCTTCAGATTTCTTGACACAAACGTTCCACTTGTCAACTAAACCTTACACTGGTCTCACAGCAAGCTAATAGGAAGGCTATGGAGGTAGCCATACATACTGCACTATGACTAACGTTCCTGCTCTCCACTTACAATGACTATTTGGAAAATTTTCATGTAACAATGGATAGTGTGTAGGGACTGAAACAGAGGCTACACTAACACAGTATGTCAGTGTGTTTAATACCTGCGATGGTGAAACAGCCACTATACTTCTTGTTTGTCTTTAGTAGCCACTCAAATTAAAGAGTTTCAATTGAAAATCTCACCAAATGTGAAGCCTATTCAGGGTGTATACAGGGAGAAGCAAAAAAAATTCCCGCATTTCTCCCGGATATCCCGTTTAAAAAATATGCTTTTCCCCGGGCGAAAATACACATTTTCTGTGCTAAGTGACAGTAGGTTTTCCGTAGATTTTCCCTCGGAACTGTAAAACTTATTAATCCTTTGAATGGTTAACGTTTTATACAATCGCGTAGAACTTCCCGGAAAAAAAAGGAAAAAAGAGGGAGAGAAGTTTTGGAAAGACCTTTGATTTTCAGCAACATATACGTTGTATTTTTTCATATTACGAAAGCATAAATTCGAATTGCACCAAACACAGCATGTTAGTTTCAGGAGCACTGAAACCGAGGTTGCGATGTCCTTTTGTAAGCCGGTCACATCTCAAGCCACAAGATCTCGCCAGCCGATGACAGCAGATATTCAGAGCACAGGACATGTGTTATAGTCAGCCAATAGCAAAATCACTGGTTACATAGCGCGAACACACAAGAGGAAAAGTTAACGGTTTACATTGATGTACACAGTATAGCTACAAGAAAAGCTAAGCTTTCACATATAATATTGGTCTCTAAGATTAACACGCTACAACAGAAGCTAAGCTTTCCCATGTAATATTGATCTTTTTTGCGTGTGTGATACTTTAATATACATCACACATATGTGTCAGTAAATTTAAAATTATGACATAAATGTCTGGGCTCGAAATTCTTGTAAGTGGCTGGTCATCAAACTGTTCAGTTTTGAACGCGCTGTGATTTATAAATCCATCCCACTTTCTCACATGTAACATAATTCATCTTGCGTAAAAAGAAATTTACTTTGAAAGTAACGCTTTTCTAACCACCGTTCGCAATACTATCCGGAGACTGTTAGAAATAGATTTGATTTACCAGTTGCCACAGAGCACCAGAAAACAGGCATTATTGTGCGTGTGCAGCTGCAGTGGTGAAGGAAGCCCGCATGTTTGTATATATTAAGCACTAAGAGAGCTTACACTACACCATAAAAGCAACAGGGCATCAGAGGGTACTCCAAAGAGCATTGGAATTTCGTAAACCATACTAAAATGCATAATTTGGCTTGAAGTGCAAATTGGTTTTTTCCAGATTCACAATGAAGTAAGTCCCATCTGATATTAAGTTTTTCAGTGTGGTTTTTGGATGTAAATTATCTTGGAGTACCAGCACTCTACGATCTCATTTTTGGTTCTTTATTAGACTGCTACTAACTTGGAAATAAAATAAAATCAGAAAACAAACTAATAATATATTTTTGCACTCCGTAATTATGGGAATGTATTTTACACTTGATAGCTCCCGGCCACAGAAACCCGTTTTGTTTTCATTTGACGTGGGAGCTGTACACGAAGAGAAGCAGTGAAATCACGTAACGTAAAGACGGGTCACATGGAGACTAACCCCTCCCCACTACAACTAAGACAACTCTGTGCATGCCCGAATCTGGCAGCTAGGGCGCGCGAGAAAAATTTTTCTCGTTTGCATCTGGCTGCTTGCTGCTACTGCCGATACAGCTAACAGCCAAACTTCACGTAGCGGGAGAAGGTACTGCTCATACACGAGTGAACTGCGCATGCGCGACAGCCCGCTGGCAACTGGTCAAACGACCCTAATGTGAACAGTTGTGATGTCATGCTCATAGCAAGCAGTTTATTGTTACGGAGAATTACATACTCTTTGCCCTCCAGCCTTTGACATATTGCTATTTGCAGATGCTTGTGCGTGCACAGTGTTTTGTTGTAAATTGCGCATTTCCTTTGCCAGTAAGGTTTTATTTTTTTTCCTCTCCTTTATTGCTGCAGTATCATTCTCCAGTAGCAGGATACAGTAACATTCTTTGCTAGAGAATCAATTCTTAAAAGTCAAAATTACAAAAATTTAACTGATAGCTAAAACAAAGAAAAATTCTCAGGATTCCGAAAAATTTCCGGGGTTTTCCCCGTTTTCTCCCAGATGAAAAAGTTCCCGGGTTTTTCCCGGTTGTCCCGGGTCGTATACACCCTGCTATTGTGTAGTACTGTTTCCAGTGGTAAAAAATCTCAAAGCTGTTGATATTCACCCTGAAATTCATGCTGTAAATAAAACAAATGTGATGACTGAAGGTATTGTGCATCAGTTGTGTTGAGTTGATGATGAGAGAAGTTGCTTCATGCCTGAAGTCAAAAATGAACTGGTACAGAAAACTGATAAAATAAATTGTGAAAACTGAAGTTTTATGATGTCTCAAATGTAAGAAAACTTTTACAGATTTCTCAATGTTCTTCATGATGCAGAGGGTACTAGGAAAGTTTTGCAATACAGCTCCGTTTATTTAATTTTTTCAAAGTAATTTCTGTCACACTGAATACACCTCTCCATCCTCTGAAACCAATCTCTAAACTAGTTCTCCCAAGTTTCTGCAGGGAGTGAGGCACACATGTTGTCCCAAGCCCTCAAGAGATTATCCTCTCTCGAAAACTGCACTCCTTTCAGCCTATATTTCACATGCGGGAACAGTGCAAATTCAGAAGGAGCAAAATCTGGACTGTAAGGAGGGTGCTTAAGAAGTTTGAGTCCAGTGTCCCACAAATATTCGGTGCATGCTTTGGCACAGTGAATTGGAGTGCTGTCATGACGGAGGAGGAACCAAGTGTCCAGGCTTGGCTTTGGTCGCAGGTTCTTCAAAAATTGGATAACTTTTGGCAGGCACTGTTCAGTGTACCACTTAGTTCTGATTGTCTTCTGTGTGTCCAAAACAACATGCTCCACAATTCCTCTCAATTTGGGGAGGGGGAAAGAAGCTGTCAGCTTCTTCTTTATTTATCAGGATTTTCTGACAGCTACAAGTGTGCCATTATCTACAAAGATCCAAACTTTGTTTTGAGTCGCAGTTGACCTGTCATAATAATACAGCCAAGTCTCATCACCTATCATAACGTTACTCACATATTGAGATTGTCTCTTAGAAAACTTCTTTAACATCTCCCGGCACCATGTCATACATCATGTTATCTGTTCTTCCATCAGTCTATGCGGCACTCAGAGACAACAAAGTCTCTTTGCTCGCAAGTGATCATTCCAGAATCGAACGAATTGCTGATGCATTTAGGCCTAAGGTATCGTCTATCTGCTTAAAGGTCATTCGCTTGTCTTCGTCTAGCATTTTCCTCACAGCGTCAATGTTTTCTGTACCTGATGATTGTGGTCTTCCCATCTTCTCACCTTCCTCCAGAGTGAAATTTCCTCTTTGGAATTTGCTGACCACCTGAATTTAATTGTAGGATGTGAACACATATCACGGAGTGCAAGGGTAGTTTTTCAAAGGAATGGTCTATGTTTAAACTGTGTGAGAAGTTGTACCGCAAAACCACCCAAATCTCGCTTCATGAACACAATGCCATAGTAAGCATTTCAAACTAACAATGCTGGTGAATGACTGCGCCCAAAGACTTGGCACAGCGGCTACAATGCAAGTGTGAAGTATTTTCAGAACACAGCAACAACAGGGTAGAGTTAAGACAATGTATCTTGGCCCCTGTACAGAAACGGATTCTCATTCTCAACGCTTGGCGAGTATAACCCTCTGTTCTTAAGGGGTGGCCACCTCAGTTTGCTGTTGCCTACTGAGCTGCGTACCTCACCTGTTATGAAGACGAGATTCTCTACCCACTTGGGTGCAGGCAGAGGTGAACTGTGGGAATGGAAGCTTGTGCCTGTAGACTACTCTGCAATTGTTCTCAACTGATTTTAAAGAAATTAATGGGTAACAAAAATTATAAATAGAAAATTAAACAATAAATAAATAAAAAAAACCTATTCTCTCGCATATCAAAGACTGATTCACAAGCTTCATGATGAACTGCCTATCACTTTGAGAAGATCCCTCTAAAACAAGTGACGAAGTCTTTTGACTACTGTATTTGTATGACAATACTCAGCTACATTCTGGCTGGAAAACACAAGAACTGTCAGGCCAAAGCATATGGGACATTCTTACACATCTTCCCTACAGCCCAGACTTGGCTGCAAGTGACTTCCACTTTTCCACACACTTGAAACAGTGTATTGACACCCAGCACTTTGACTTCAACAAAGAACTTCCAAGATGCTGTTACTGGTTGGCTAGAATCTCAGGTGATCAAGAGATATGGTAGATTCTTAAATGAAGCAGTAATAAAAAAGGGGAGGGGTGTAGTTTTAAGATCTTCTAATAAATTTACTTTACTTCTTTCAGTACTTTATTTACAGCCAACTGGAAGTTACTTTCCTATTAGCTCTCATAATTTGGTTGGAATTTGCTTTCTGTCATATGTGCCCGAGAGCATGCACAGAGGCGAAGATATACTTTTAGTTTCTGTATATTGATAATCAATGTTGCACACTCAATTCAAAATGTGATTAGATTTTCATTGATAGCTTAGCAGTTTTTACCGTTTTAGTATTTCACCAAGATTCGCACATATTAAGTAATTGAAATCCTTATCGAAGGCTCTTTCCGATGTTTTATTTTTAAAAAAGAAAAAATTGCCACATTGTTTGCCATTCAAAAACTTCACCTTAATATATTTACTCATTCTGGATCTATGTTGGGAGGTCTGTCTAAGCTGCCTCACCCCATATAATGGTAAGAGAGAGATTTAGAAACACAGTTTTAAACTCCGGAACATGGCTTATGAACTTAATGATGATTAATCTTGAAATGCAGCCTAACATGGTGTGTGTGTGTGTGTGTGTGTGTGTGTGTGTGTGTGTGTGTGCGCGCGCGTGTGTTTGTGCGCGTGTGTTTGTGCGCGTGCACACTGGAGGGGACTGAAACACTGTAAAAAAAATTAATGGTACATGAGCTTGATCAATTGAAACCACTGAGTTCCAAAGAGAACATTAGGCAACGACTGACTGGGTACAAAAATACAACAGAAAATGACTGGGTATCTTTGAGAGATGAAAGAATGTATGCAGCAGAAATCCTGGATAAAACAAACATATTAAATGCAGTAGAAGAACAGGTGAAAATATAAAAATTGCGTGAATGAAGTAGACAAAATTGAATACGGATGACTAAATGGTACTGATGGAAAGTACTAAGTGGTAAAGGAAGAATTGCTTGAAGAGAACAAAGCTGTAGAAGCATGCATGGCTACTGGATGAATACGGTAGGAAAATTAACAAAACCTTCAGAGAAAATCATAAAAGATGAAACTTTGTGTCAGACTGGAATCTGAAATTGAACTTCCTACTTTCAATGAGCAGTCTTCTAACCATGGACGCACATTTAGACAGGAAAATATTTATATTTGTACGCAGAACTGATCTAATTTTTCACTGTTACTAGTGTTTTACCCAACTGCAAGCCGACCTTTTTTTTCTGAGTTTAGATTCACAGGCGAAGCCTATGAAAGTTCTGAAAAATAGCATTTTTCCAAAGATGCTATTGTGATAGTGTTTATAGTATTGAAGGTTGATTGTTTTTAATGATAGCATAAATTCAATTTTAATCTTGCTCATCATCGAATTTGGCAGTTTTTCAAATAACAATAGCTCTCTTTATGCACACCTCATCAAAAGGGACACTATTAAGAAATTTGCAGAAACTGGGACAAGCATGGTAGATACAGTCTTATATTCAGACAGTTCCAGCTCCATTCGAAAGCTGTCAGCACATAGTGATGTACATTGAGCCATTTCTCAATGCTGTCAAAATAAGGAAGTTTTATGAAACCATTTTGCGTCCTTGAGAGATTTCTATCATAGCAGATGATCATACGAACCATATGTTATCTGCACTTTACTCAATGGGTGAAACTTTTCCACTGACCTCCTCCCCCCCCCCCCCCCCCCCCCCCAACTTCATTTCACTGATCCCTAGGTCAATTACAGCAGTACAATGTTCGCAGATGGTAAGTTCAGATTTCATCCTTTGCTTCACAGTCCACAATCTACTTTAGTACCTTTGTGATGGTAAAGGTTTCAGTCTACCATGATGAAGCATGTTCACTATATCACGAAGTTTAAAAGAGAAGTGATTTCTCACACTGAGAAAACATCAAATCATGCTGCAGATTAGCAGTATGGGATCAATGAGAGTAATGCTAGATAGCAGAGACAGCAAAGGGAAAGACTTTAAGCTAACTCCTAGATTGGAAAAACATTTTCTGGACTAAAATGTTGCTGCTATCATATATTAGAAGTTGTGCTGGATGATTTTGTTAGGGAGCAGTGACAGAAGTGTTTACCCATGAGTGCAGAAATTGTCCAAGTTATAGCACATGAAACTGGTAGACAGCAGATCATGAATTTCAAAGGAAGACACAACTGGGTTGCATGTTTCATGAAGTGTTCAGGATTTTCTCTTCATAGGTGCACTTCAATTGCAAAGAAGCTAATAGAAAACAAAGAAGAAAAACTCATCAAATTTTTGTCCCTCCTGAACCTCATTTGTTGGGTGCAGCTTGTATCTGAAGTAGGCTTACACTGGGAAAAATCAATTGAATTTATTCACTGCAAGAAAATGAATGGAGTCAATAGGATTTCCATCAATGGAGATACAATGACATGAAATGATAGCAAGGAAAACTTTTCAGAAAACCCCTATCTACAACACAATGCATATGTCATGACAAATGAAAATTTGTGCCATACCAGGACTAAGATCTGTATTTCCTGAGAACAGCTGCCTTAACCAATCAAGTGGGTTATCTGAGGATTCCTGAGTAAAATTTTCATCAAAATACATCAGCCTATTATACACCTACTTTAATTTCTCACTTTTTTTGTTTGTTTGTTTTTTTATTTTTTGAAGGGGGTGGGGTGGGGGGCAGGTGTTTGTTGGGGCAAGGGGGGAGGTTGCTAGGAGCAGAAGAATGGGTAGAATATCTCATATTAACTCCTGTGAGGCCCTGCACAATGTACACAGTTAAAGTGCAATATAACAGTAGCACGTGTTACCCTCTTTTGTCCTGATGACAGAGGCAGCACGTTGACTCCAAACATGTTGTTCAGTCATCTGGATCCACAACAACTCCACACTTACATTTCACAGACATCGGCCAAAGGTGGTTCTAAAGTACATGGTACACTCCTTACTCTATGCCACATCACAGATTTTTTCAAAATGAATGAGGCAAGATGAGTGGTGGGGCTACAAATGTTCCCTCGTGTATGTGAAGTGTTTCTCAAATCATTTCAATATAATTTCAAAGTAATGAATCTTGATGCACTGCCTTGCTGAAGGCAAATTTCACCTGGAGAGGAGGGCCCACAAGGAAAACCATCGATGCATATCACTGGACATCACATTCCGACCTGCCACCAACAACTCCCCCCCCCCCCCCCCCCCACGAGAAAATTTATACCACCTGTCCAAATGGTGTCCTATTAGCAAGAGGAATGTGCGGTATGGCTGCTCATTGGGTGTTGGCAGTACTTAACTGTTGTTTAATTTGTTGCACTTAGGCCTGCCTGTTCTCTGGCACAATTTGTGATAATGATGACCTTTCTCATCATCATGTTGTTGCCTGTGCCAGTAGTTTTCCTAAATCAAGGTACTCATGTTATGCTCTTGCCACTGCAGCATGTGTAAACCATAAAGCACAGTGCCTTCTTGATCAAAGAGATGAAGTTTCTCATGGTTCATGCCCTCACACTCTGGCTGCAATCAAAGGCACTGATACTGCCTCTTTCCTAACCTGATTGGTGTTCAAAGAAGAAGGCAGGTTGTGGGGTGATTTGGAGTGGCAAGGAACAGTGATGCTACAGCCTAAAGGGTCATTCTGCGCTGTCAGTCCGTAGTATGGACATCAGAGTGTATGCAGAACATTTAGTATTGATTTTCGTGTTAGTGTAAGTGTGGTGAGGTTACTAGGCTCTGTAGTGTTCATTCTGGGTGATGTAAAGCAAACACAGCAAGTATTACAATAAAAAGGGACAGCAGTAGTACTCTGAGCACATAAATTTTTAGTGCTCACCCCTGCGCTGCCAGTTGCCAGGGTAGGTGGCGGCAGGAGTGTGAGGCATAGGACAGAAACAGATAGCACATTGGTGACATTGCACGATATAGTACATTGGTGACATTGTACGATATTCTCTCTCTGCACAGAGCACATCAACTGCTGCCTTCTTATGTGTGCCCAGCTATAACAATATGTCTGTGCCCAATATGTCATTGTTATAATATCCCAATCACATGATAAGAGAAATTATTCCATTCACTGTGGCAGTAAGAACTCCTCTCTCTCTCTCTCAATTCAACACAGAAACTGTCTTGACCCAGTTGCTCATAAGTGCTGGAGTAGAACATGAGCACTTATGACTGTGGGTACACTGCGTTATTCTAATAGGCTTCCTAATGGCAGCAACTTCTAACAGATGACAGAAAATTCCTTGAGAATGGCACTGCTAAATAGTATTGAAATCTCATATTAATTAATGCAGCTACTAAACTAACTATATTTTATTAATTTAAATCATATTTTTAAAGTACACAGCTGGAAGTAATCAAAATGAAGCACTTCAAAGAACACACATTAAATTCAGCCCATCTTCATACCCAGTGTTTCTTTCCCTATGTTTATGACACCTTTATGATCCAGCTACATGGAATCAAAACTCTCACCTGTTCACTGATCATATGAATTGTATGCAACGTAATATCAAGTTCACCGCAGATGGAGAGTGAAGGAAAGTAACTATTATTTTTATGTCCTACCTGAACAAAACTCAGATTAGCGGCTAAGTTATCATGTTTACTGGAAAGAAACACAAACTGACTTGTATCTCAATGCACAAATCTTTCATCATCTAGCCCACAAGAATGTGTTTTTAAATACTTTAATACATAGAACTAAAACCTTAACAAAGAGATAGAGGGGCTGGCCAGTACTTACCTCAGCTCAGTACAGCCAATAGATACACATAAAACAGAACCGAAAATTTACATTCCTAGCTTTCGGAACAAATGTTCCTTCATCAGGGAGGAGAGAGGGGAAAGAAAGGGAAGAAGGGAAAGGAGATTCAGTTACTCACAACCCAGGCTATGAAGCAACAGGGAAAGGAAAATAGGGAGGGTGGCAAGGATGGAGGCATGGTTGTCAGAGGGATCTTTGGCTTCCCTCTGACAACCATGCCTCCATCCTTGCCACCCTCCCTATTTTCCTTTCCCTGTTGCTTCATAGCCTGGGTTGTGAGTAACTGAATCTCCTTTCCCTTCTTCCCTTTCTTTCCCCTCTCTCCTCCCTGATGAAGGAACATTTGTTCCGAAAGCTAGGAATGTAAATTTTCGGTTCTGTTTTATGTGTATCTATCGGCTGTACTGAGCTGAGGTAAGTACTGGCCAGCCCCTCTATCTCTTTGTTAGTATTTGTTTCACATCTTTATATGAGATTTTCCATTAATCATTTAGAACTAAAACCTTCTGTGACAAGGAACACCTGGATTCCAAGATCAGTTACCTAAAGCAATTATTCTGAAAGAACAGCTATAACAATCAATACATTAAGTTAGCAACCTAAAAAATAAAAACACAGAGATAATCATTAGAAGGCAATCAGCTAATAGCATTCCATCCTGTCTTAGAAGATATAACAAATAAAACAGACACAGCCTTGGGTAGACACGGTATTGAGCTCACTTGTCAACCACTCAAGAAAATTAGAGAAATTGTGCACCCAGTAACAGACAGCCTTGATCTTGGTGTTCTTGGAATTTATAAATAACTTGTGAAGGTGGTAGCAGTTACATTGGTGAGACAATATGAATGGTTTCAGAAAGCTGCACAGAGCACCAATATCTTATTAAATGTAATGATTTCAACAAATCTTTTGCTGCCAAACACAGTCTCATGAACAAATATATAATTAATTTTATGAAACTGAAATATCATTCCATTTGTCTACCTAATGGGATTCTGTCATTAATGAAGCTGGACAGTGGCTACACTCTTGGTGCTGCATGGAGACGAACACTTGATGCTGACAGGCAACAGAGAAATCAGCTGAATCATCCACTATCTAATGAAATTGGCATCGCTGCCAATATTCTTCAGTCAAAGACATCAACAAAATCTCTGTATATGGAAGTTCCAAGACTGTGACATCTCCATGATATTACTCAGCCAACCAAAGCATCAAATGCCCCAATGAAATATCACCTGAAGAAGATGGAAAATGTTAAAAGTTCAATACTGATATATCTGATACGGCAAGAACTCCATGAAGCATTTATTCAATTAACAAATGTCTTTCATTTAAATAATGGTCAGCAGGCATGAAGGTGCAATCTGATTCTAAAGAGGATGGGGGTCATTCACAACCATCAAATCATGCCAGGTTTTTATTTTTCGAAATGAAAATTAAGCATATCAATACATTTCAAATTCAAATTAAAAAGTGTTCATTAAGCATCACTCACCATATACAATGTTTCTTGAGAATGCTTACCCATCTCCCTGACTTTGCTCCTTTTTTACAGTGCCACCAGATGAAGAAACAGAATCCAGACCCATCTCTGATAAGGCTCGCAGTGCTGTTAGTGCTGCCTGTAATGTTAGAGAAGGTATCTGTATTTGTTTGTCTAATGCTTGTGTTGCGCTACAAGAAAGTAGATGTTTACTTTTTTCAAATTTAGTCACAGCACACTATAAAAACTGCAGTAGCACAGTCATTCCACTATAACAATAGTGCACATCTTACGGCATATGTGCTGAAATATTTCAGTTCACAATAGATGACGATGACAATGACGATCATTATCTTCATCATAACACAAAATGAATTTCTGGAAGTGAAATGAGGGATTCTGTTTGCCAAATATTATCAAGTGATGATGTGAACCATGCCTAACACACACATGGTGTGACACAAGAACATGCCTGACAAAGAAGCTTGTTCATATCTAAAAACCTACAACATGCTCATGAATAAACTATATTGCACATATTTAATGGCATGAAGGCCTTGGCTGTAAACAATGGTAAGAAAAAAGTTGGCTGCTTTGAGAAACTATGCACTAAAGTTTCAATAAATCTAATAAAGTAGATATTTGAAATACATCCATTGTGATTTTTTAATTCAGATTCGTCACTGTTTTCAAATATTTCTGTTTTTGTTTACATGCACACTGAATGCACTTAGCAAGGGTGAGCACTGACTTACCACTGTTTACTTGCTGGGTGAGCTAATAAAACAGCATGAAACCTCTCAAAAACACAAACCTAAAACATCCAAATTTTTCAGTTTATGATATTAAGATCTGCATTATCAATTTTGCAATAATACTGCATAACCTCAAAAATTGATCTATGATCAAAGATAAAATTAGTTTTATTGTCACTGAATACAGCATGTGAACAGTTTTAATGATGACTCTTAACATTTCCATCATCACACTGTCACATAAAATATGGTGAGGGGATGCAGGACGTAAGCTAACATAGTTTACTTGCTAAAACAGTTATTAACGTTTAACGGATTAGCAACAACTTTTGAAGTGTATTCAAGTTCAGGTACACATTGAGAGGCGTTAACTGAGTCACATTTATTCACTTAATCCTCATAATTGTACAAATCATCCCTGAAAAGCATGTGTGTTCACTACTATTGGCAGCCATATTTTTGGCACTTATCACTGTTTACATCAAAACATCCTTATCACCTTATGAAAATGAAACACATCATGTACTTGTTTTACATGTAAAAACTATGTTTCAAATTGACTGTCCCTTACCAATGTTTACAGTCGAGGTCTTCATATATTAAATATGTTTATCTAATTTCATATAATTTCACAGTATTTCTTTTGCTTGATCTAGTAATTACTTACCGTATTTACTCGAATCTAAGCCGCACTTTTTTTTACCGGTTTTTGTAATCCAAAAACCCGCCTGCGGCTTAGAATCGAGTGCAAAGCAAGCGGAAGTTCTGAAAAATGTTGGTAGGTGCCGCCACAACTAACTTCTGCCGTCGAATATATGTAGCGCTACACAGGCATGCTTTGTAGGCACAAAGATAAATACTGGCGCCAAAACCTCTGGGTCAGTAAATAAATTTTAAAAAAAGGTGGAAGACGAGCTTTTTTTTCTCCGCCCCATACAAATTCCGTATTGTTCGTCTTCGAATGTAGCAGAATTTCAATGTACTACGAAAATCTGACTGGCAAGACTGTTTGGGATGTTTGTCAATATGGCCAACTCTACGTTTTGAATTTTTTCCTACCTGTGAGAAGAGATGGTTGCTAATAGTAACCTGATGAAATGTGAATCACAAGCAGTATTCTTTTCACCATTCACCATAAGAATAATACGAATATAAACATTTTGCCATGTATTCTTCCGTGTTTGTTGCTATTTCATTTAAATCCTGTCTGCCTAATAAACTACGAAACTAGAGTGAGACAACAGCAAACGCGGAAGAATATACTTATCGTGTCATGTTTATATTCGTATTATTCTTATGCCTAATAGTGATACAGTCAGAAATGAAACACGGCAACTGACTAGATTTTTAAATCTAAGATGACTCTAATTTCTGTGCATAATTTGATGTACTAAAGAAGCGGCCGCAAAGATTTTCAAACGGAGAAAAATTTTCGCCCAACTCTCGTTCAGAACATGTTCTATCATACACAGCCTATTATTTGGTTCTTGTTGATCATTCTCAAAGAAAGCAGCAGTGTAAGTAACAAAAAATAGCAGTCTCTTGACATTGCTTCACTAATGAGACGATTCGCCTCTTTTTAGTTGTAAGCGGCGGTAGCGCGCACAAAAGCAAGCCATGCCGCGAGCGGCGACAGGCCGTAAACACGCACTATCAGAATGCGACAAACAATGCATGACACAGTACAGTGATGCATTTTCAGCTTAGAGTGACGTAAACACCTATAACAGAGAAAACGGCACTTATCAGATCAAAGCAAAATAAGCAATCGATTCAAACCAGACGAAGCACGTGAAAAAGGAAGGGTACCCGTATAAATACGGACGGAGCGCCTGACGCATAGCAATGGCTACCTGGAAAAGCTTAACTGCTAAGCTTACGACTCGAACCAAACTACTGTAGCTGTATCGTCATTCATTCGACCTAAATTGTGTCTCATATTACAATGGACTAACTTTGTTTCGATTTGGAGGTGCGGCCTAAAACTTTTCTCTCCCCTTGAATTTCGAGTCTCAAATTTCAGGTGCGGCTTAGATTCGGGAAATCTTTTTTTCCTTTATTTCGAGTCTCATTTTTCAGGTGCCGCTTAGATTCGAGTGCGGCTTAGATTCGAGTAAATACGGTAATAGCTTCTTATAACAGTAACAAACATTTTATAAATACTTTGGGGAGTTGAAATAACCAAAACAGGTATACACTGATTAAAATCAATTTATAACAGACTTTTCAGTAAGTCAAGTTGTATGGGCCAGCTGCCAGGCCATTGTATTACTTTCTCGAGCACCATGTACTTGCTGCTTTTCCAGTTTAGCAGGTACTTGCAGAGTCTCCATCTGGTTTGGCTGGCTGCACAATGGCAACACTGCTTGCCGCCCCTGCAGTCTATCAACCACAAAGTTATTTGAATCAAACTATCTCCCGGGTTTGATCCCCGGCGGGGTCAGGGATTTTCTCTGCCTCGTGATGGCTGGGTGTTGTGTGCTGCCTTTAGGTTAGTTAGGTTTAAGTAGTTCTAAGTTCTAGGGGACTGATGACCAAAAATGTTAAGTCCCATAGTGCTCAGAGCCATTAAAACCATTAATCAAACTATCAATATCTGTCTATTGCTTCTTCTCTCTTTTTTAAAATACAACAGTGTTTTTTTTTTTTTGTCATCATTCATCACTGCTCTGATGCAGACCACCACAAAGTCCTCTCAGGTGCTAACCTCTTCATCTCAGACTAGCACTTTCAAACTACATCCTCAAGTATTTGTTGAACTTATTTCAGTCTCTTATCTTCCTCTACAGTTTTTACCATCTACAGCTTCCTCTAGTACCATGGAAGTTATCCCCTGATGTCTTAATACATATCCTATTATTCTGTCCCCTCTTCTTCTCAGTATTTTCCACATGTTCCTCTCTTTGGTGATTCTGCGGAGAACCTCCTGAATTACTCATTAACAGTTCAGCTAATTTTCAACATTCTTCTGTAGCACCAGATCTCAAATGCTTTGATTCTCTTCTGTTCCAATTTTCCCGCAGTCCATGATTCACTATGATACAATGCTGGGTTCCAAATGTACATTCCCCCTTCCTCACTCACATATAAGCTAAATGGACCACTACAGCATATTAATGCACATTTCAGGCAAAGTCATCATCTATTATTATTTATTACTAAGGCCACTAAACAGGATGCTCACAGCTTCAATTTTGTGGTTCCAATGCAACTTAATGGCTCTCTTTTTTCTGAACATTTGAAGTTAATCTTTAATAACTAATTCTGATCTTCTGTATTCTGTCATATATCTGTGTCATCACATGGCTTAGGATATTTTAGTGCAAAATTGTGGCAAAAAAGGTGAAAATATGGTGTGATATTTACGCAATTCCACATGCAAAAATTTATTATGGAATGGCTACATGAATCATTAAATCTGAAACTGCCAAAAACTTGAGAATGCATCTGCGATGACTCATCAAATATTAGTAAACAGAAAAGGAATATCTTACATCAACACACACAAGTGCGTTCTGAAGTTTTCCTGGCGTATTTTCAATTTGAACAGTTCTCGGGTATCCGACTGGGTAGCATCGTAATTTCTCCAAAATGTTTCGGCAGACGTACACGCTGCCATCTTCAAGTGGTTCCGGACGAATGCTGTGCTGTTCCTCTCGACGCCCTATATATACTAGCCGTTACCCCCTCCACCGTGCCTCTCCTGATGTCTTTGGTGTGGCGCGGCAGCTACTGGAGGTGGTGGGGGAAGCGGTGCCTGGGTCTGAACTGGGGTCTGCAGTCTCCCTGCTGCCGCCGTCGGGGGCGGTCCTCGATCTCTGGGACCGCATTTTTCTCTCCAGGCTGAGTGCAGGGTTCCAAGCCTGACTAAGTTGAAGGCCACTGTCTTTATTAATTAGATCATCCTGTAGTCGGATTTCGATGGCCTCTTTAGTAACGCAGTCCCAGAAGGAGGAGGACTGACAGAGTATTTTTGTTTTTTCATAGTCCATAGTATGGCCAGTCTTTATACAATGGTCAACCAAGTCTGATTTAGTAGCCTGGCGTAATTCAGTATGGTGCTTGTGTTCGCGGCACCTCTCTTCTACAGTGCGGACTGTCTCCCCAATGTATGATTTTCTGCACTGACAGGGAATTTCATAAACGCCTGGTTTTTGAAGGCCTAGGTCATCTTTCACTGAACCCAGTAGAGTCAAGGTTTTTGGAGGGGGTCGGAATACACATTTCACATTGTGTTTCCCCAGGATTCTGCCGATTTTTCTTGAGGCATCACTCGTGTGCTGTTATTCAACAATGTTGGCAGGAATGGATTAATCATGGTTGAACACAGCATCAGGAAGGAAGCAGTCAACAGAGCACGAAGACTGGATTTGAGCCCAACTACATTTCCTCTGTCAAATACAGACATCTGTTTATGTTCCTAAATGCCTTCAGTTGCCACTACAGCTCCCAGCGTGAAGGCGTTTTGCCAGGACTGAGCTATCATCGGAGAGGTATTCAGAGCTCTGTATTCATCATTATTATTGATCTGATGTGCAAGTGGTTCTTCATTGACCACAATGACTATTAATAGGTGGCTCACAGAAAGGAAGCTGTGCTCACAACACCCCTTGCACTGACTACCATTGACCTCATTACACCAACAAACCAGTTTGCAGTGATGTATGGCACATTCCGCCTGGATTCTCACTGACTGGAGGAGAACTTTCGTCAGTGATGAGTTCTGCTTTGAACTGAGCCCCAGTGACCAGTGAAAATGTGATTGAAGATGCCCCAAACAGTGATGGGATACCAACGAGATTGTCGCCTGCCATACAGCTCGATAGTCAGGAGTGATTCTCTGAGGTGCCATTTCACTTCATAGCAGGTCCCCTATGGTTGCCATTCATGGTACCCTTATAGCATGGTGTTAGATCAGCTATATTTTACACCCAGTTTTGTTGCCCTTCGAAGCAAGCCATCCTGGGCTAACATTTCAGCAAGACAATGCCCACCCACACACAGCAAGAATTTCTACTGCTTGTCTTTGTGCCTGCCAAATCCTACCGTGGCCAGCAGGGTCGCCGGATCTCTCCCCGATCGACAACCTTTGGAGCATTATGGTCAGGGCCATCCAATTAGCTTGCGATTTTGATTATCTAACACACCAATGGGCAGAATTTGGCACGATATCTGTTAGGAGGACATTAGAGCCAGAGGTGGACAATGTGTTATTGACTTGCTGAGATTGTGAGGCTATTTCTCTTGAATAAATATACGACTTTCTTGAAACTGTAATCATTTGTTTGTCTTTACCTGTACATCACATCTACAAATTTCAGACCAATTTGGATAATTCCTTCATGGTGTGTCTTTCTTTCTTCTTTCTTAGCGTGTACTATTCTATGTTTGAAAGGCTGTAAAATATAAACATGTTTGTATGTATTTGTAAGAAGGTAGCCAGTAATAAAAATATCTGCACAATGTATTTTTCCCCAAACAAGTTATGGTTGAGTGTTTAAGGACTATATTGAAATGAGTTTTAGTTTGTGGACATCATCCTAGCTTTCAGTAAAATGGAATGCAGTCAGTCATTAAAATTTGATATATCACTTTTTTCTTCACAGACTACTAAATGAACTTTCGTGCTCAATTTCATACTTCTCCAATGATACAGCTACTTAATTAGTGACACATTCATTGCCTCTGGAAGAACTTAATCATTAGCAATATATTGATCAGTTTTAAACGATGACAAGTGAGTAGATAGCTCAGTCAACCAAAACACTAGAGTGGTTTCAGTTGAAAGAATGAATACATGGTTCAACCAACAGAAAAGCTACACTAGTTTCACATGAAAAGAAAGAATTAATAATTTGGTCAAACTGCACACTAGTTTCACTCAAGAGAGTGAATGAACAGTCCAGCCGATAAGTAAAATTACAACCGAGGAGGAGGAGGGGGAGGGGGAGGGGGGGAGGAGGAGGAGGAGGAGATTAGTGTTTAATGTCCCATTGACAATGAGGTCATTACAGACAGAGCACAAACTTGGCTCCAGGAAGGATAGGGGAGGAAATCAGCTGTGCCCTTTCAAAGAGAGCTTCCCAGCATTTGCCTGAAGCGACTTGGAGGACTCACTGAAAACCTAAATCAGGATAGCTGGATGCGGGTTTGAACGATCACCCTCTGGAATGCAAATTACAACCCCCTAAATCGATTGTTTTCATTTGGTTGTCCCCATCACAGAAAGGAGTGTCTGCGTTCATCATATAGCTCTTGTTTACCTTATAGTTCTTTAGCCTTTCAGAAAATTATTACAGATAAACACTGCAGCTTTCACTGAAGTGCACAATCTAGTGATGGCGACAGAAGCTTCATTCATACTCAACTATATTTTACACTATCACGCAACAACACAAACATACATTATTGAAACTTTGTGCCATAGTGGCATTGTCTGCATTTTCTAAAAAGCAAGTTAACAAAAGCATGGGATTCAGTTAGTGTCCATTCAGGGGAACTGCTAAAAATTCAATACATGTCTGTTCTGTCAGTCAATGGTTTCATTAAGACTGAAACACATTGCATCATTGGCTATTGTTTATCTAACTTGTTACATTTTGTCTTCATGTAGAGACTTAAGGTACAGACTTTTTTCAAATACTACCATAGAAGACTTTCCGGTATACTTCTCCAGATACAATTGTGTAATGGGAGTGTTTACTCGTAAAGGCAATGCTGCAAATACCAGCACTATGTCATAAAAAATTCTTAAGAGTGCTTTCCAATTACAACACACCACTGAATATGATTTCATTGGTGCTTTTCATGAATCAAGACTGAGATGTTAGAAGTACTGCACTTCACAACAGAGTCATCAACTGTTTAATGATGTCACACATTCTCCCACTGCTCATTCTGGAGTATGGCACCTTGAATGCAGACAAAAAAAACTCACACTTGTTTCTGCTCATAGTGTAGTTGTGATACAGGCACTCTGTGAATAATCAATACTGCAACCAGTGTTAAGATAAGTGCTTAGTAGTCTGCCCTACCAGCAATTCTTGTAATTTTCAAAATGTATTTGTGTAATACAGAGGGAGGCCAAATCACCCCATCCCCCATAAGAAGTGACCATAGTGTCTTGCATTATCAAATTATCGTTTATTTATTCAACAGATGTCAAATGTTGAAATATTTCTGCAAAAGGTATTATGGTACCTTTTCTACTCTGAAACTGTAGTGTAATAGTAAGTTATCGCTTATACTGAGACAGAGAATCAGTAGTAGGCATGGTGACTCGCTCCACATTTGAACACGAGTGTGTTGCCATTATGCATTGAGGCAAAGTTACCCTGAACTAAAACAATGTAACTGCGTTAATAAATTCAAAATTTCTATCAATGTATGTATGTATGTATGTATGTATGGACAGAAATGCAAGTTTTGTACTTTGGGATTATGTTAATTATGAAATTTAGAAGGAACTACCAATCTGTGTGGTTACTTGTTTCATAGTAAACAAAGGAAAAGAAAGTATAGAAAGTATGTATTTCCTTCCACAGTCAAGAGACTTAGCCTCTAAGTGATTTGCTAGATCAACTTTTAGGAATGAAATTATGAAATACCTTGAAAGAACACATACTACTAAGTCCTTTGTATGTTCCTTTTAAGTAGGAAAAAACCAGCAAATTTGCTGTTACGGCCAACTACTTTCTGGCATTGGGGGAATAGTGGTGAAGTCTATTAGATTAGTTCACTGAAAGCTATCCCTATTCATTCTTCATCAGGTGATGCAGCATGAAGTCCGGGGTGGGGGGACAACAACTAACGAACCTGCAATAAACAAACTTTCAACAGATATTTCTCTCCAAATTAAATCATTTACAGTATCACATTTTATTAAAAGTGTGATTCTAGGGAGACTAAGCATCCCTGTCCTTATTGTAACACCATAATAAGTGCACGGAATCATGATTATTTTTAATACACCAGATTTTCTACTGCACAACATGGTTCTCTTTAAGTACAACAACTGCCTCAAAATTTTCAGAAGGGCAGTTAGATCATCATAGCAGGCATGCACAACATTTCAACAACAGATTGAGTTGTAACTGTAAGACTGATGGCGAGAGGCATAAGCAGTTCTTTTTATTTTTATACCTGTGAACAGTTCCTTTTATACCTGCGAGCACTCCCCTATCCTGTGCACAAATCGGTGACCCAGGTTTTGTGTACTTTATCTCATTGCGGTGCCGTTCTTGCCTTGCTGTCATTTCATCTGGCACCCCAGTATTACCCTGTTCATCTTGTTGTTTGACCTTTGCACTTCCATTCCAGTGCACTGGGCCGGATTGCACAGTTCACTGAGGCAGTACTGAGAGTCATAATTAATCAGGTTTTCCATGATATTAATTTTCATGAGTTTGTGTATTTATTTTTGTTGAGATCCCGAAATCCATTGAAATTAATCCATGGCTCAGTATACCATCTCAGTAAGGCCTGGGACCCAGCACACCATTTAATTATAAATCAACCGGAGACCTAGACCAGAACAGTACAATGACAGCGATCTAAGAATGATACTGGGGTGTAACACAAGTATAGAATGCCCACACTGCCAATGGAAGCATGGTGTGTGTGTGTGTGTGTGTGTGTGTGTGTGTGTGTGTGTGCACGCGCGCGTGCGTGATGAGGTAAGGCGAGGGTGGGCGCATGCGTGCTTGTATATTCACTCATGCGGAGGTTGTGGTGATAACTTCGGTTGTTGTGAAAAACTGTGCCTGATCCTGTCATTCGCCAAATAACTTTCCTTTCAACTGCTCAGTTTCTCAGCTCTCTCCAGATCAACCTGAAAAGCAATTTTACTTTTTCTTCAGTTTCTCAGCTCTCTCCAGATCAACCTGAAAAGCAATTTTACTTTTTCTTCATGATTCTGGTAGTTCGCAAGAAATGAAACACGCTGAGAAGAAGCTAAATAAGATATAGAACATTGTAAGGTTTTCTTTTGTTTACTCAAATTAAAAGGATTTGTAGATCTGTCCTACAGCAGCCCCTAGACAATCAATAATGTTGTGCTATATTTTGTGATGTGCAACAACTTAGACATCTAGGAGAGAGATTGAGACGTTGTGCAATAATGATGAGGACATCAAAAACTTTGGAAACATACTGCACTGCTCAGAAATATTGTGCCATTTGTGGGCAGTATTAAAAATAACCTTGATGTTCCCTTGTGTGCTGCACAGAGCAGAGAGGTTAGGTTAGGTTAGGTTAGGTTTGTAGTTATTGTGTGGAGAATGACTTCAAAACAAGACAAAAGAACATAATTATTAGAGTGCATCAAATTGTATAAATTATAAATTACTGCCGGCATTGTGATGGCTAAGTATGAGTTAATTACCATACATTTGATAAATTTCATACTTAAATGATTTAGGTATTCAAACCGAACAAAAAAAAAATTGTAGAACAAAATGGGTCTCGAACTGCCACTCACCAGCCCACTCGTTTATAAATCTACCACGCTTCCACTTACACCATGAAGATAATTAAAATACTACTCCTTACATTTATTACATTTTCTTGAAAACTGTCGAGGTTGTTTTTTTCTCTGAAATTTTGTGAAAAACGTTAACAACAACTTGTTTCTAGCCATTAACAGTGTTCCGCGCGCATGTTTTACTGCAAAGTAGGAAGCAGTTGTACAGTATAAGGGCACTTCTGACATCAATTGTAAATGTATACAAAGTTTGGGAAAGGGGGGAGGCGGTTGTTACATATGCCTCGTGACGACAGGGTGCAGGAGGTCGAGCAGTCAGGATTAGAGAGTGGGCATCCAGGGCTGCCGTTAAATGACAAAACAGGAAATTAGGTACAATACCGAGAATATATTTCCGGGTATGGTATACAAGGGTCGGAAGTTATCAGGTTTTGGCCAGTCTAGGAGACTGAACAATTAACTGAAATGGGCAATGGAAGGGGAAGTGGTTCATATTAACACTGGTGGCCTGTTGCGAAGAGCAGAGCCAGAGGCTCTGCCTTCCAAGAAGACGTCTGTGCTCCTCGAAGTCTGCATTCCAAGAGAGAGAAGCAAGTGTGTTCTGCACCGTAGGACGCTCCAGCGTCCACACACGTGATCAGTATCCCGCGCACGCTATTGGCTAAAATCAATGGCATGAATTCGCTAGCAGTTTCAGCAGAGGGCTCAGGGCGTCTCCTGTCAGCAGCTTTAACTGGACAGAACTGCCTCGATTTTGAAAGACAAGTGACTTGTGTCACATAAATGCGGCGTGAATTACTCTGGGAGAAAACTTTTGAAGATTCCACTGGGCCTTTGAAAAATTTTCCCTAAAATATTCCTTGACTCGCAACAATCCTTTCCCCTTCCAGAGAAGTGGTGACACACATTGTTTACAATAGGGCATCCATCACTCCCCAGAAAGACGGTTTACCATAGTAGGGACCTTAATACTATTGGGGGGGGGGGGGGGGGGATGTGTTGCAACTGTCTTCATTTTTTTTTAACTGGGAGGGGGGACTCACATGTAGTCAAGTTTATCAATTTTCATGAGTTATGGAAGTAGTAAACCATTAACCATTCAAGTCACAATACAATATTTCCTGTAATAGTTGGAATCATCACTGTCCATATAATCAAGTCTTAGAACAAACGAAGTTAAAATGATGCCATAACACTTCACAAAATAGGATTGAACTATCATGATTTCTGTTAGTTTGAGGGAAAAAAAATCTGCTAGTATAAAAAAAAATAGTTAATTCTATGGTAATCAAAATATTTGGGTAATATATATGTGGTGTCACCACCAGACACCACACTTGCTAGGTGGTAGCTTAAATCGGCCGCAGTCCATTAGTACATGTTGGACCCGCGTGTCGCCACCGTCAGTACTTGCAGACCTAGCGCCACCACATGGCAGGTCTAGAAAGGCGGACCAGCACTCGCCCCAGTTGTACGACGACTTTGCTAGCGACTACACTGACGAAGCCTTGCTCTCATTTGCCGAGAGACAGTTAGAATAGCCTTCAGCTAAGTCCATGACTACGACCTAGCAAGGCGCCATTAGCCTTACAGTGATTGTAATTAACCGTATCTGGAGATAGTCTCATTTGTATCGTCAATAGCGATGTACCACAAAGATGAATTAAAGTTAAGTATTCAAGGAGCTGCATACTTTTCTTATAGCATTAATTAAGTATCCTGTTCCAGAACTCACGCCAGCCGGCGTGTGTGTACGCGTGCCTTTCGGCTACCTCAAAGTGGCGTGGCTGTTTTGCTACGCCACAACAATATATATATATATATAAAAATAAAAATAAAGCGCTGGCAGGTCGATAGACACACAAACAAACACAAACAAACACACAAAATTCTAGCTTTCGCAACCAACGGTTGCCTCGTCAGGAAAGAGGGAAGGAGAGGGAAAGACGAAAGGATGTGGGTTTTAAGGGAGAGGGTAAGGAGTCATTCCAATCCTGGGAGCGGAAAGACTTACCTTAGGGGGGAAAAAGGACAGGTATACACTCGCACACACACACATATCCATCCGCATATACACAGACACAAGTAGACATTTGTAAAGGCAAAGAGTTTGGGCAGAGATGTCAGTCGGGGCGGAAGTACAGAGGCAAAGATGATGTTGAAAGACAGGTGAGGTATGAGCGGCGGCAAATTGAAATTAGAAATTAGCGGAGATTGAGGCCTGGCGGATAGCGAGAAGAGAGGATATGCTGAAGGGCAAGTTCCCATCTCCGGAGTTCTGACAGGTTGGTGTTAGTGGGAAGTATCCAGATGACCCGGACGGTGTAACACTGTGCCAAGATGTTCTGGCCGTGCACCAAGGCATGTTTAGCCACAGGGTGATCCTCATTACCAACAAACACTGTCTGCCTGTGTCCATTCATGCGAATGGACAGTTTGTTGCTGGTCATTCCCACATAGAAGGCTTCACAGTGTAGGCAGGTCAGTTGGTAAATCACGTGGGTGCTTTCACATGTGGCTCTGCCTTTGATCGTGTACACCTTCCGGGTTACAGGCTGGAATAGGTGGTGGTGGGAGGGTGCATGGGACAGGTTATACACCGGGGGCGGTTACAAGGGTAGGAGCCAGAGGGTAGGGAAGGTGGTTTGGGGATTTCATAGGGATGAACTAAGAGGTTACGAAGGTTAGGAGGATGCTCTGAATAGCCGGTGTGGATGTGTGAGAGGAAAGATTGAGGACTTTTATTAAGGATAGGAGTTGACGGGTGTGTTCATTGGCTGAGTTGATGTGTAGATGAAGGATTAGGTGGGTGAGGGCAATGGATTGTTCAGTTTGGAACTGGTATAGGGACTGATGGAAAGAAGGGTTGCAGCCAGAGATGGGAACTTTAAGTGTGAGGCCTTTGGGGGTTATGCCAAATGTCAGACAAGCCTGAGAAAATAAAATATGTGAGCGTAATCTGGCTAGGGTGAAGGCATGTTTGCGGAGGGAATGTAAATAAAACTTAATGGGGTCGTTGTGGGGGTGTTTTGAGGGTGACATGGTATTAGAAGGTGGAAAGTTTAACATGAGGTTGAAATGAAAAAGAAAGATAGAAATATATGGGGAGAGATAAAGGTGAATTAGGAAGCAATTGGAGATCTGGTATGAAAAAAGGCAAAAAAGTGTTGGTCAAGTTGATCTTGTGGTGAACTTGGGTTGGTAGACAGCGATGTGCATAAAGGTTAGGTGGTTGTGTTGCCGCTAAATCACGTTAAAGGACGGAGAAATTCGGGAAAATTTCGAAAAAACGTATTAAAGGAGTGGTGTTTTGGTGAAAGATTACGAAAATGGGGCTAACAATTGTAGAAATAATGACGTTAAAACCTGTGGGGAGCGGCTAAAATGATCAGTGATGTGTGAAAAACGGAAGTGGAAATAAAGTGAAAGTTATTAGAACTGGCCGAAATGGTTGTTTAATACGTGAAAGCAGCTGTTATTGAACTAGAAACGGTGGATTTTATAGCAGCGGTAGTGTTGAAAGCGGAAAATAAAATTTTTTTGGTTATGGTTTGGAAGTGGGTTACGTATTGTTGAGCATATATAGGCGGGATAAAATTGTATAGTAGATTACGGTAAAAGGGGAAGGTGAATACAAAGTGAAACTACTGGTAAAAACAGAAAGAGAAAATAAAGAGAAAAAAGAGAAATAAGACGACAGGAAAGATTTCGAAATGCAAAGGCGACAATAACAAACGTAATTGTTGGGTTCAAATTAATGATATGGTTATAATAGAAGGAAACATTCCACGAAGGAAAAATATACCCAAAAACAAAGATGATGTGACTTAGCAAATGAAAGTGCTGGCAGGTCGACAGACATACAAACGAACACAAACATACACACAAAATTCAAGCTTTCGCAACAAACTGTTGCCTCATCAGGAAAGAGGGAAGGAGAGGGAAAGACGAAAGGATGTGGGTTTTAAGGGAGAGGGTAAGGAGTCATTCCAGTCCCGGGAGCGGAAAGACTTACCTTAGGGGGAAAAAAGGACGGGTATACACTCGCACACACACACATATCCATCCACACATATACAGACACAAGCAGACATATTTAAAGACAAAGAGTTTGGGCAGAGATATGTCAGTCGAGGCAGAAGTGCAGAGGCAAAGATGTTGTTGAATGACAGGTGAAGTATGAGTGGCGGCAACTTGAAATTAGCTGAGATTGAGGCCTGGTGGATAACGGGAAGAGAGGATATATTGAAGAGCAAGTTCCCATCTCCGGAGCTCGGATAGGTTGGTGTTAGTAGGAAGTATCCAGATAACCCGGACGGTGTTACACTGCGCCAAGATGTGCTGGTCGTGCACCAAGGCATGTTTAGCCACAGGGTGATCCTCATTACCAACAAACACTGTCTGCCTGTGTCCATTCATGCGAATGGACAGTTTGTTGCTGGTCATTCCCACATAGAACGCATCACAGTGTAGGCAAGTCAGTTGGTAGATCACGTGGGTGCTATCACATGTGGCTCTGCCTTCGATTGTGTACACCTTCTGGGTTACAGGACTGGAGTAGGTGGTGGTGGGAGGGTGCATGGGACAGGTTTTACACCGGGGGCGGTTACAAGGGTAGGAGCCAGAGGGTAGGGAAGGTGGTTTGGGGATTTCATAGGGATGAACTAAGAGGTTGCGAAGGTTAGGTGGACGGCGGAAAGACACTCTTGGTGGAGTGGGGAGGATTTCATGAAGGACGGATCTCATTTCAGGGCAGGATTTGAGGAAGTCGTATCCCTGCTGGAGAGCCACATTCAGAATCTGATCCAGTCCCGGAAAGTATCCTGTCACAAGTGGGGCACTTTTGTGGTTCTTCTGTGGGAGGTTCTGGGTTTGAGAGGATGAGGAAGTGGCTCTGGTTATTTGCTTCTGTACCAGGTCGGGAGGGTAGTTGCGGGATGCGAAAGCTGTTGTCAGGTTGTTGGTGTAATGCTTCAGGGATTCCGGACTGGAGCAGATTCGTTTGCCACGAAGACCTAGGCTGTAGGGAAGGGACCGTTTGATGTGGAATGGGTGGCAGCTGTCGTAATGGAGGTACTGTTGCTTGTTGGTGGGTTTGATGTGGACGGACGTGTGAAGCTGGCCATTGGACAGGTGAAGGTCAACATCAAGGAAAGTGGCATGGGATTTGGAGTAGGACCAGGTGAATCTGATGGAACCAAAGGAGTTGAGGTTGGAGAGGAAATTCTGGAGTTCTTCTTCACTGTGAGTCCAGATCATGAAGATGTCATCAATAAATCTGTACCAAACTTTGGGTTGGCAGGCCTGGGTAACCAAGAAGGCTTCCTCTAAGCGACCCATGAATAGGTTGGCGTACGAGGGGGCCATCCTGGTACCCATGGCTGTTCCCTTTAATTGTTGGTATGTCTGGTTTTGAAAAGTGAAGAAGTTGTGGGTCAGGATGAAGCTGGCTAAGGTAATGAGGAAAGAGGTTTTAGGTAGGGTGGTAGGTGATCGGCGTGAAAGGAAGTGCTCCATCGCAGCGAGGCCCTGGACGTGCGGGATATTTGTGTATAAGGAAGTGGCATCAATGGTTACAAGGATGGTTTCTGGGGGTAACGGATTGGATATATTCTCATCCTATTCAGAGAACTTCATATAAAGGAAGGGAAAGAATGTAGTGAGTTTTCAATCATTTCACAAAATATGAAAAGGTTCACATCTAGAATGGGGTTCTGTGTGACACAAGCACATGCACTGTTTGTAAACAAGCTTTGATTGACAGGAGACAAGCACGTGGCTTGTCCAGTGGGGAAGTGTGACGTCAACAAACTTTAATGGCCGTTCTCTCTAGCAGGGTGATGGAGGGGGTATTATCTGTGGCGTTATGTATGTCTTGCAGGAGGGGAAAGAGCAGAGGGGTAAGCGCGAGCGACGAGGAATGGGGAGAGGGGCGAAGGGAAAGTGGTAGTGGCACTTTCAGCACTTGGCACAGCTGGCAGCATGTACCGGTGGTATAATGCAAAGTATGCGTAAAAACAGAGAAAGACAATGCTGGCTAACAGACAGTCAAACACCGGTAATGATCCACACAGAGCGACGTCAAATTTGTGCAAGAATAGATCCTAACTGTTATAGGACAAAACCAAATGCATGGCGGCCCAGTAAAAACATTTAAGATCGTTAGTACAATACTTGCATTAATTTTTAAACAGATATTGGACGACAGAGTGCAATTCAGTGTTGATTTTCAGCAAACACAAAATTCAGAAAACGCTGAAGTAGCAGGGTGAGCAATTTTTGAAATAAAAATTATGTAGCTAAAGTATGAATAATAAAAACATTGATGGCTGTTAATACACCAGAATGTCTTAAAATTTCATTTACAGTCACATAGCAATAAGATATTTAATACGTAACTTAGAACTACTTTCAAGAGCGGAACAACACCAGTGTATGAGGCTACGACTGCCGACCAATCATCCCGTTTATGCTTGTTTACATCGGGCGAAGTATAACAGAAGGCAATGAGACATTTCTCTTAAAACCAACTACTACTATAAGAAAAAGACCCACCAGAGCACAGTTGTGGATACAATTTTTGTTTAAAATTGTACACGGGTAAGAATACATATGGGAGAACAAAATTGTCTAATGGTTTAAATGCCCTATATAATATAAATGGATAGACAAAAAACCTATTCACCAAGTGGCGGCAGTGGAACACACACACAAAAGGATTTAATTTTTACAAGCTTTCCGAGCCAGTGGCAACTTCTTCTGGCAGAAGAGTTGAAGGGGAAGAAGAGGGGTGAAGGATAAGGTCAGGATCCTGTCCGGTAAGTCTCCTCTGACCCGGGGTTCTGGGCAATTTTTCCAAACTGTATCCCTATCCGTAAATGTCTCGAGTCCTTTTCCTTCAGCCGTCTTCCTTCCCCTTCAACTCTTCTGCCAGAAGAATGAGCCAGTGGCTCCGAACGCTTGTAAAAGTTAAACCCTTTTGTGCGTTTTTCCCCTGCCACCATTTGATGAGTAGATTTTTTTATCTATTTGTTTACATCATATTGTCAATAACTGATTAAAATGGTTCAAATGGCTCTGAGCACTATGGGACTTAACTGCTGAGGTCATCAGTCCCCTAGAACTTAGAACTACTTAAACCTAACTAACCCAAGGACATCATACACATCCATGTCCGATACAGGATTCGAACCTGCGACCGTAGCGGTCGCGCGGTTCCAGACTGTAGCGCCCAATAACTGATTGTGTTTGTGGTTTAAATGCTCTGCTATGGCAGTTAAAACTGACTGCGAAACAGAAACTGAAACCACATATTTTCACAACACAGCATTTTCTTTCTCGAAGCTGGTTTTAACAGAAAACCTGTACTTTGTTGATTTTTTTAAAAAAAAGAAAAAAGAAAAAAAAAAAAAAAAGATGTGCATCCTATGTTCATCCAAACACTTAATAGAATGTTGTTTACAAATTTTAAATAAATCGGTCAAGACCTTTTCGAGATTCTTGCTGAACTATTTACTCTGTACTTATTATATGTATATCAAAAAATAGGTAGAAATGTAACTTACGCCTGTCCAAAAGTTTATTACATTACCATATAAAATTTTGAACTTAATCATTCAAGAACTTTGCAAGATTTTTGCTAATATCTTTTCCCCTTTATATAGTACATACATGTTTACAGACCATATATACTAAAAATAAAAATTGTAACCTATGTCTGTCCAATCATTTATTACACTATTGTGCTAAAATCTGACGTAAATCAGTCAAGAACTTTTCAAGGTTTTTGGTAATAATGTTAAGCTTCGACATTAAATATATGTTTGTATACCACAAATTATTAAAAAAACTTGTACCCTACGTCTGCCTCAAGTTTTATTAAGACTATCGTGAAAAAATTTCAAGTACACTGGCCAAGAAATTGTTGAGATTTTTGATAAAAATGTTTTCCATTTATACAGTAAATACATATTTGTATAACATATATACTTAAAAATCTGCAGCTTATGCCTGTCCCAATGTTTACTAGAGTACTGAGTAAAAATTTGAAGTAAATCAGTGCAGTACTTTTTGAAATTTTTGGTAAAGATGCTAAAACTGACTTGTGTTTATATCGTAGTGTAGACTACCCGAATATAATCCTCTACTGCATGTATTATTCCATGACATGTTTCCACAACTATGTCTCAAATACTGTAAGGTGAAACTGTGCTTGTAAATTACAAGTCTTCAAAAGAATTGCCATTAGCATAGTATTGTTAGGGGTAAGTGCGGACTTGGTGAAACTGCGGTCTAATTTGAACTATTTTGGTTTTTTGTGGTGGTGATACGGGCTTCTGCAAAAATTTTGCTGGAGGGGGGGGGGGCTGACAGACAGTGTATTGGGAGAACAGTTTCCAGTAATGTATCAAATGCTAGACCATCAACACATAAAAAGTCCCACCCTCCCCTCTCGCTCAAGTTTTCGTAAGTGATCTTTGAAGATGCTTGACCCAATTTTTCAACCATCCTTTTTTACTGATTCCAATCAAGTAGAGTAATTATCACAGCAGAAACTTCTTTATCACCCAACATTCTGAACCACAGCATTAGTGCACAACATTACTGGGCAGTCTAGGGAGAATGTCAAACTGCACAGTATCTAGGGGTCGTTTAAGATCACTCACCACTAAACACAAGGTGGGAAATGTACAGTACTACTATATGCATCTGACATTCATGGAAAGGCACAATGTAAAGTTGTTTTTTGTTACTGTAATTGTTGGTTTTTCTAACCACTATTTTATTTCATGATTTATCAAGAAATGATTATACAAATCCAATCAATATGTGGTTCAGTAATTAATAGAAAAGCTTGATTGTCATTTCTGTGGCTTCACACTTTCTGCCTCTACTTTTTCATTTACTTTCTGCCTCTACTTTTTCATTTGACAGCACATTAATTGCATTTAAAGTGCACACAATATTCAGTTTAATACTTTATTTACATCTGTTATTGTTGTTTCAATTATTGTTGGCTAATTTTTCTGTTATTTAGGTAACTGTTAACACATTTACTGACTTAATGATAGTGGTTTCTTTGTTATACCTGTAACTACAATTTATATCCAAACTAAAGGCAAAGCATAAATAAACATACTCAGTGTGTACATATACATTATTCGTTTTAACAAAATAATTTACAGGTTAAAGATTGTGGTATATAAAGAAAAATTGCATTTTCTATGTGATAAATACTACTGAAATAGCAACAGAGGAACAATGGCTGCACACATTTACAATATACTAACATGTTAACAGTATCTCATTTATTCAAAACTGATGATCTTAAAAGATGATACTTGGATAAAATACTGAATTTATCTCGAATTTCTTTTGCTAGCAAATTATTAATAGCTAACCTGGTCATGAGATGCATCTGTTGTTGACCCAGCACCGTGACAAACTTGAGGGGGATCAGTTGATAATGATACTAGGCTCAAAAACTCACTATGGTTTCCCTGGAACAATGCACACATAACTTCAAGCACAAGTTAAGTAATCAGTCTCACAAAAGATGACATGGGTGAGAATATAATAGGTATATATGAACTATTCTGTCACTACAATGCCACAATGCTACAGAAACATATTCTCGGGGTAACATATTAACTACACAGTAGAACAGTATGTTTTTTTCAAAATGATTAATATACCATGTCATATATGTTAAAATGTCCTTTAATCTGAGAATGGGACCTTAGAAATCATGAGCTGCAATAGGGAAGTGGTTCAGTGGAAAATGTCAATGAGTGCAAAAGATCTTTCAGTTAGCATTCCTTATGTGGAGGATCTGCCAATGTTGCTGTTAATTTATTTACCAGCTCCTCAACTGCCACCAACAGGCTGAGGAACCACTGGTCAAAACGAAAGGGCCAAAAAACTAACAAGTGGACAACAGAGGCAGTCAAACAGCATCTGACAAATGGAAACTGGTAAAATGGTGAAACTGTATATTATTATAAAACAATATGTACATCACAGGCATAAAGGAAGTTTTCTGATTTGACAGATTACTGCCAAACTACCTGTCAACATATAAACTGCACCAGATACATGTTAACTGCACACCAATGACAAAACAGAAAATGAGTCAGTCAGGCATTAACATTTTGGAGATGTGCAACGTAACTCTTGTGCTGCACAGATTATGCTATAAAAAGAGAGAGAGAGAGAGAGAGAGAAGAAGAAGAAGAAGAAGAAGAAGACGAGTGATGCAGGACCTATGTCGGTTGTTTCTCAGGTTTGTAAATGCACATCAATATTTCTCTTACATCTTTTGCATGAATAAAAACATACTATGATACTTGTACTACCACCAAAAATCACCACACACACACACACACACACACACACACACACACACACTAGCTGGCTTGCACTCGTATTGGCAGAAAAGTAATGCACATAACATTTTGTGTTACTTCCTCTGTTTTTTTTTTTTTTTTTTTTTTTTTTTTTTTTTTTTTTTTTTAAATACTTCTTCAGGAAGCGATATGATGGTAAAGTAGAAATCTGAAGTTTGACTTCTTCTAGAATTTTGAACACATTTAATATGTTGCAGAAAAATGTTTTTGCCAAGGCACTTCTGAGTCTGGCCCACTTTTGCTGCCGAAAATGGTGGGAATAGAAAGTCCGTGTCCACGGACTGCGGAAACGTGCAGAGAGACACTGCTATTCAGTGTCAGCCACTTTGCAAGTCATATAGATTACTTGCTATGGTGTTGCCATCTGTCAGTCCATGACAACTAATGAAGTCTTTCAGGAACAGAGGGAAGAGAGAGAAGAAGAAAGTGAAGATGAATCAGAAACTTCGCTGGTTCCTGCAACACCAAAACATATTGAAGCAATGGACATATGTTACGCGTTATGAGTTGAGTTTTGAAGTTTATGAAGAAGTGATGAACGTAAGGATGGACACTGTATATTGCTGTATTATAATCTAATTAGCCTAACAAGATGTAACACCAGCATTTTGAAATGACAATGTTGATTCAGTTACCCGTAGTGATTTCACTACTGGAAGTAAACTAAATGAGCGATGTTAGTTTGTGTTGAGCAGTGAAACAAAAATCGCAATTTTAACGTATTTGTATTTTTTCAATATACATATTTGGAAGGTATTTTGGATGTTACAGGTTACACTCTAGCATCAAGTGTCTTTTCTGTATTCCAATTGACTGATGGCAAGAAGTGTACATATCTGATTACTTGTGTTAGCCAATGTCGCTGCATTTGTATTCTTGGTTTGATATTCTGAACATGTTCTCGAAATGACACATTTTGAATTATAATTTATTGAAATACCAACTCTGGGATGTAGCATTATGAAATTGCATGTTACTTCATTTGAGACCCTTAATCCTGCATTTTCACTGTGAAAAAAAATCAAATAATTGTAAAATTAAGTATTTTTTGGCAGTACATTATCCTGCTTATGGTGTTCAAATCTGCAGTCCTCTCAAAAATATGTTAATGAGATTTCACTGAAGATCTTTTGGGAAAAGAAATTTAATACACCCAAAAATGCCACTGTAGTGATATGATCACATTACCAATACCCAGTATTCTGACTGGGTGATTTTGATACAAATGCACATGTTTAAAACAATTAAGCTGTCTCGAAATGTGAATATTAAAGATGTGGAGTTTTAAAATATACAACCTGAACTAACAATTTGATTCACCGAGTGCAAATGAATGGCACCAGCAACATATGACACATCTTCTTGTTTATGTGCATATCCATGGTTAACACTTCTGTTATATGATGGGTGGCTTGGGTTCACATATTTCACACACAGTAGTGGCAGAATCTACATTGTGTATTGTAGTGTGGCAAATAATTGGTTGTGTGCACCTACTTTTAATATTTGTGTTAGACATTGGTTTTGAGTGTAACAGAAAGTGGCTAGTATTGAGAAAAATTAGAATTATAAATGTAAAAAATAAATCCAACACAACTCTTAAAAATTCTTTACCTTTGGAAAATCTGAGAACTGAACTTGGAAGCCAAGCAGTTGAGCAAGATACAGTAACTGATCTTTCGGCCGGACTCCTTGGCTTTGTGGTGTTGGTGGTTTCAAAGAAGTTGTCTGCACGTTTTTATGAGAGTGGGCTGATTTTGCCAGAGCCTCAGCAGTCGGTGAATTACCACCAATAAGCAATTCTTTTGCTATAGCTGCAGTGGTTTGTATGTTGACACCTGTTAAGATTACAACTTCATTATTTTCAAGCAAAACTGTAAATCAAGCACATTAAACACAGAAATCTGTTAGATAGCATTACTTTCAAAAGAGAGAGTCACGCTCATAAAGAAACTTCAGTTTCAATTCAGTGTCATTCTGCTGGAAAATATCTGCTAAGAAAATCAAATCGAGAAGATAATATGGCGGTCTGACACTAACACCACCAACAAAATAATTATTACATTTATGTAGATTGTTCCAGAAACACACCAATCAGATAAGTTACTGCACAGTTAAACACACATTCAGGAGGGCAAGAGTGCAAATACTTCTTTCAGCCATGCAGTTTTAAGCTTTCCTAAATCTGTTCTCATGATTGCCAGGATCGCTCCTGTGTAAAGTACATGACAGCTTTCATTTCTAATGCTTTGGAATTTGTGTCGTCAATAACAACCTTGTCACCAATGGGATGTTAAATTCTAATCCTTTTCCTGTCTTGTTTAAAAACACATGAACAAACAAACACAAAAGAAAAATTGTAGTAAAAATGCAGTAAAATAAACATGCCTTATTTACCAGAAACTTATTTATTTTAAAATTTTGAACCCTCTAAACACTATGTGTGGGGGGGATATTGTTTAAGAAAAGTGGAAGAAGTTTATTTTTCAAAACCTTGAGTTCTTTTTATGTATGATGGACAAAATAAGAGCAGAGCGGACAGTTTTGACTGTGGTACAAGATAAAACAGAACTGAGCAAAAATGACAATACAGCTGTACGACAAACCAACAAAATAACAAGCTTTAGGGAAGTAACACTGAAAATCGCCATAACAGCCTAGTACCCACACAAACATTGTTCAACTAGGAACCAAAGGAAATACATGGTCATAAAACTGTTACGTTTATTAGGTCAAATGGTGACAACAATAATAGTGCACTGGATGTAACTGCAAGTAATGAATACAACTGACAACCGAGAGCCTGGAGACCTACGTATGTTCTTATGAAGACATTGTCTCCGTCTGGTGTCACTGGAGTCGTACTGCGCATGCATAACAGAGCAAGTGACTGCAGTCACACCACAACACACACTATGCTTGCCTTAGTAACCTAACTCACATCAGCCATAGGTGCGAGAAGTTCTTAGTCTGCCCAGACCAGAGCACATGAATGAACCGCATACTGTCTGTGGATCCTCAGGCAACTGGTGGACAGGACCAGCAACAGGTGCCATCTAGGTGTCAGAGTCCATGAAAAGAGGTGTCTGCATGGGCAGCAATGATTGAGGACTGGAGAAGAGAGACTCAGGTAATGAAGCCACAGATTCCATACCCATTGAACGGCAGAGCAAACTTGGTGCAATCATGTGCAGGAAGGAAACCCAATGTCAGTGTTGACAAAACCCCAACCACCAGGATAGAAGGCAATGGCCAGGCCTTTGCGACCCCAGGAGTGGCCAGGACCAAGGAAGAATGAGGTATCTCATCCATGGCCCGAGGGGGTGGCCCAATGCCCAACCTGGAACACATTTGGTTCTGGTGGCAGATGACCATGCTGGCTGTGGATGACAGCCAGAAACTAATGATGGCACCATTCAAAACACCTGACCCATACTCGTGCGTCGGGTACAAATATCAACGAAACAAGTGATACTGAGTGAAGCCTGCATGGCAGTAAGAGGGTGACCAGTGTCCACAGCTGAAGGCCGTGCAGGACCTTGGTGGGACTCTTGGCCCCATCTGGTGTTATTCTGTATGTGGTTGTGCATCTGCGTCTTGAACTTCGAGCAAGGCATCCAGCCTCTCTGTCTAACTGTGGTTGGAAGGCAGGCACCATGATGTGGCAAAAGCCATTGTGTGTACGTAAGTCCTTGAAAGAGTGCACCATGAATTTTTTGAAACCAGGGTGCAAGGCAAGCCTTCTACGGAGAATATCTTTTACAGGGTCTTGACAGTTGCATCTGCTTCAGAGATGGATAAAGAGAAAACACATCAACGGACAATAACCAGAAAGGGTCCCAAAAAGGATGGGCAAAATCAATATGGACTGTTTCCCATGGATGTGAAGGGGCTCGCCATGGTGAAAAAATAATTGCAGTGCTGCCTGCTGACAAAAACACTCGAACAGCTGCGGTAGGCAGTGACAAGGGATTTCCACCTCTTGATCAATGTCTGGCCGAAACACACGGCGCGCACCAACAATTCTGTGTGACATTCGCCAGTGACCATGATTTTGGAAGTCCTCCCACTGCAGAGCTGCAGGAACCACAACATGAGGAGTAAACTTCTGTCAACAGAAAAATAAATGCTATCCAACAGGGAGAGGTAATGATGCAATGCATAAAAATTCTGAAGCTGGTCTAAAGCCTGACTTGGTGGACTTTCAGGCCACACCTGTTGTATCATGTGTACTACATGTAGGAGCGCCTGATCCACCACCAGAGCGGAAACAGTATGGGAATTGGCGATGGGGAAACCACATGCCGTGTGCATGGCCTCCGTATCCAGTTCAAAAAAAAGTACTTCCTCCTGGTCGAATGAGGGGTCGAGGCCTATGGGAAGCTATGACAGAGCATCCACATTCGCATTTTGCGACACGAGATGAAAATTAATCTCATAATTGTACCAGGACAAGAAGAGAGCCCAAAAATGAAGACAAAGAGTAGCTCTGTCTGGTAAGGATACTGACGGGCTAAACAGGGAAACCAAGGGTTTAAGGTCGGAATAAAACTAACCTTTGTAACATACAAAAACAAATTAAATTTTTAAGGTGTAGACAAAAGCAAAAGCTGCTTTTTTTCACCTGAAAACAATGTTCCTGAGCTGAGTTACCATTTTTGAAGCAAAGGCAACAGGCTGTTGGAGCCATCTGAATGGCGGTGGGCCAGGACCTCCACCACTGTACTCAAGACATTTTTTTAGGCCAGGACCACATGATTGCCAGGTTGAATAGTCGCAAGATACAGTGCGGAGTGAAGATTATCCTTAAGCTGCACAAAAGCATGCTCACAAGCTGCAGATGAAACAAAGGAGCATGTTTTGGCTGCAACGGATACAAGGGGTGGATAACAGTAACCAAACTGGGAATGAACTTGTTATAGTATTCCACCTACCTGTGGAATGCCTGAAGTTCTAATAGATTAGAACAAAAAAAACTGTAATGGCGGTGACATGTTGTTCCAATGGGTGCCTGTCCTGGTGGGTAATTTCATGACCCAAATAAACAAAGGAAGACTACCTCCATGGTAGAACCCATCACAACAATAGCATCAAGTTAATGCACTATGTGTGTGTGTGTGTGTGTGTGTGTGTGTGTTTTCTATCTCTGACAAAGGCCTTGTTGGCTGAAAGCTCATTTTCTGACAGTCTTTTTGTTGTGCTTATCTTCGACTCAGCACCTCCACTATGTGGTAAGTAGCAACTACCCTTTTCATAATACTGTATGATTTATTAGGTCACAGAGTGACAACAAGATTGCACTGGATGTAGTAACAAGTACATCTGACAACTGAGAGCCAGAGGCCCGCGTGTGGCCTTATAAAGACACTCTCTCCACATGGTGTCGCAGGAATCATGCTGCACACATCCATTGGAACAGGTGACTGGAATGTCTCTGGCAGCTGCAAGAGGTAGTTGTGGGAGCACCATGTGAATGTCAGCGTATACTACATTTGCCGTAATGGCCCAACTCACACCCTCTGCTGTGGTAGGTGTAGTAACCGTCAGGCTACTACAAATATTATACAGGGTTCTTTCTTTCAAGGTTACGGAAGAAGAATGCACAGAAATTACAAGACACACAGAAAAATGAAACATTCCAATGGATAAAGCATCTCTCCCAGTTCTGATTTGTAACACATGCTGTGTTATAGTTGAAGAGCACACTGCTAGGAGCCAGGCCCATCAGAACGTTTAGACAAACCATTCACTCTGTACTGTCACATCAAAATAGTTTGTTGACCCAATAAACTGATTTCCAAAACAAGCTGCTGCTGTTGCATACGCATTGCATGTACATACTGCGATTTGCTGTGTCACAAGCAGTGCCTATATGTGAGTTACAAACTTGAAGAGATGTTCTATCCACTAATGTATGTGTGTTTTCTATACGTTTTGCAGTTTTCATACAGTCGTCTTTTGAAATCTCAGAAGTACTTATGAATAACACAGAATTACATGAAAGCAGAAAGATAAAGGTTCAGTGTACCATTGGCAAAGAGGTCATTAAAGATGGTGCACAAGCTTGAATTGGAGAAATGTGGCAAAAGAAACTGGCCAAATTCTTTATAAAGGAAGCACTATAGCATTTGAATTGAGTACCAGAGATCAAATACAGCAAGTTAAAGAGTATCTGTAAATTGTACAGAAAGCAGACTGCAGTTATGGGTTGAAGGACATGAAATGGAAGCAATAGTTGAGAAGGGAGTGAGGAAAGGTTGAAGCCTATTCCCCTTGATGTAGAAGTTCAGAAAGGAAATGAAAATTCAGAGAGAAGAAATAATCATCATTGAATGTCTGTAGAAGGATACAGGATGACTATTCTAATTTCTGTTTGGTGTGATGAATGGCAGCTTGCTCTAATAGTAGAAAAATGTAAGTTAATGCACATGGCTAGGAAACACAATCCCGTAATATTCAAATATAATATTAGTGGTGTGGGTAACACTCGTAAGTGACAGAAATGGAACAAGCACGTAGGCACAGTGGTAGAGAAGGTGAACAGTCAACTTCACTTTACTGGAAGAATTTTAGGAATGTGTGGTTCACTTGTAAAGGAGACCCTGTATAGAAACTAATGTGACCCATTCTGGAGGGGATCCCCGCTAGGTTAGATTAAAGGAAAACATCAAGGAAATTCGGATGTGTGCTGCTAGTTTGATCAATAAGCAAATATTACAGTGATGCTCCGTGGACTCAAATGACAATCCCTAGAATCTTTTTTTGCAAACCCTATTAAGAAAGTTTACAAAACTGCATTTTCGGCAGACCACAGAATAATTCTACTGCCACCAAGTTACATTTAACTTAAGGACCACAAAGACACAATAAGTTAGGACTCATACGGATGCATATAGGTAGTCATTTTTCCCTTGCTCCATTTGAGGCTGGAACAGGAAAGGAAATGACTAGTGGGAGTACAAGGTATCTTCTGTGTGCAGTATATGGTGGCTTGCAGATTATGTATGTAGATGTAGAAGAAAAAGGTTATATGGTGAATAACAACATAAGTGAAACATGAGCAACGGAATGAAGATGAGTTAAATCTGCGGATGGTGCAGGAACTGGATTAACAAATGAGACAATAAAAGTATTAGATGAGTTTTGCTATTTATGCTGTAAGATATCTGAAGTACAGAGCATATAAAATGCAGACTGGTAACAGTGAGAAAAACATTTCTGAAAGAGAGGCATTTGTTAACGTCATATATATATTTAAATGTTAGGCAGTCTTTTCTGGTGTTATTTGCCTGGAGTGTAGCGTCGTGTAGAAGAAACTTGGACAAGAAATATGACTAGAATAGAAGCTATTGAATGTGGTGTTCAGAAGAATGCCAAAGGTTAGATGGGTAGATTGGACTGTTACTGAAGAAGTATTGACTCAAATTCTAGACAATAGATATTTATGGCCAAACTTCACTAAAAGAAGGGGCTGGCTTATTCGAAGTACCCTGAGGTGATACATAATTGTCAGGTTGGTAATGGATAGATTCTAGAGAAGTTTTTTTAATGGGGAGGGGGGACACATGGGAATATTAAAGCGAGATCAAGGCTTGACTACAGACAGTTTACTATGTGATCAAAAGTACCCAGACACCTGGATGAAAATGACTTACAGGTTCGTGGCAACCTCCATTGGTAATGCTCGAATTCAATATGGTGTTGGCCCACCCTTAGCCTTGATGACAGCTTCCACTCTCACAGTTATACATTCAAGTAGGTGCTGGAAGGTTTCTTGAGGAATGACAGCCCATTCTTCGCAGAGTGCTGCAGAGAGGAGAGGTATCGATGTTGGTCAGTGATGTCTGGCACGAAGACTGCATTCCGAAACATTCCAAAGGTGTTCTATACAATCCACATCAGGACTCTGTGCAGGCCGGTTCATTACAGGGATGTTATTGTCATGTAACTACTCTGCCACAAGCCATGCATTGTGAACAGGTGCTCGATCGTGTTGAAAAAGGCAATTGCCATCCTCGAATTACTCTTCAACTGTGGGAAGGAAGAAGGTGCTTAAAATGTCAACGTAGGGCTGTGCTGTGATAGTCAAAGCGAAACAACAAGGGGAGCAAGCCCCTTCAAGAAAAACGCGACCACACCATAACACCACCGGCTCTGAATTTTACTGCTGACACTACACACGCTGCCAAATGACGTTCACCGGGCATTCATCATTCCTATACCCAGCCATCGAATTGCAACATTGTGTACCGTGATTCATCACTCCACGCAACGTTTTTCCACTGTTCCATCGTCCAATGTTTACGCTCCTTACACCAAGCGAGGTGTCGTTTGGCATTTACCGGTGTCACGTGTGGCTTATGAGCGGCCGCTTGACCACGAAATCAAAGTTTTCTCACCTCCCGCCTGACTGTCATAGTACTTGCAGTTGATCCTGATGCAGTTTGGAATTCCTGTGTGATGGTCTGGGTAGATGTCTGCCTATTACACATTACGACCCTCTTCAACTGTCGGAGGTCTCGGTCAGTCAACAGACGAGGTCGGCCTGTACGCTTTTGTGCTGTATGTGTCCCTTCACATTTCCACTTCACTATCATATAGGAAACAGTTGCATTAGGGATGCTTAGGAGTGCGGAAATCTTGGGTACAGATGTATGACACAAATGAAACCCAATCACCTGACCATGTTCGAAGTCCGTGAGTTCTGTGGAGCGCCCCATTCTGCTCTCTCACGATGTGTAATGAGTACAGAGGTCGCTGATTTGGAGTCCCTGGCAATAGGCGGCACCGAATATGAAAAACATATGTTTTTGGGAGTGTCCGAATTCTTTTGATCACATAGTGTAGATTTAAATGTACACTACAGTAGGTATGCAGACATGAGAAGTCTTACAGAGGATGGACTAGTGTGGAGACCTGCATCCAACCAGTCTTCAGTCTGAAGATGATAACAGTTAGAAAGAAAGACATTAAATGGAGAAAAAAATATATATATATATATATATATATATATATATATATATATATATATATATATATATATATATATATATACACACAACGTGTTTTGGCGGCAACACAACCACCTAACCTTTATGCACATCATTATCTACCTACACAAGTTCACCACAGGATCAACATAGCCCAGCTCTAACCAACCCTTTTTCGCCTTTTTTCACACCAGATCTCCATTTGCTTTCTAGTTCACCTTCATCTCTCCCCATATATTTTTATATTTATTTTCATTTCAGCCTCATGTTACACTTTCCACCTTCTAGTACCATGTCACCCTCACAACACCTCCACAGCGACCCCATTAAGTTTTATTTACATTCCCTCCGCAAACATGCCTTCGCCCTAGCCAGATTACACTCCCATATTTTATTTTCTCAGGCTTGTCTGACTTTCGGCATCACCCCCAAAGACCTCACACTTAAAGTTCCCATCTCTGGCTGCAACCCTTCTTTCCATCAGTCCCTATACCAGTTCCAAACTGAACAATCCATTGCCCTCACCCACCTAGTCCTTCACCTACACATCCACTCAGCCAATCAACACACCCATCAACTCGTATCCTTAATAAAAGTCCTCAATCTTTCCTCTCCCACATCCACACCAGCTATTCAGAGCATCCTCCTACAGGCCAACAGCAAATTAGAACAGCATGCCACCCTCCACCTTAAAAAACTATCCAATCTCCTGGTTTCCCACCTCTGGAAAGGCAACTCACTCACCCTTCACAACCTTTCCAGCAAACCTCAACCTCCTCTCACTGCACACAAACCCAGTCTCTCCCATCTACTCAATCTCCCACTTCCAGCTCCACTCCCTCCAAAACCTCAAAATTCCAATCAACACAATCTGGAACCACAACACCCCAATTCAGTAGTTAACCTTCCCTCCAAACCTCTCTCCCAATCCGAAACCTCTGTCCTATCCAAAGGCCTCACCTTCAGCCCCACTCCCAGATTCAACCAAACAGCCCTCGTCAAAGATTTACTGTCCTACACCCGTACTCTCTGCTGGAAATATCACTTTGCCACGAAGAAAAATGATCCTAATCCTACTCCTAATGATCCAACTCCCCAAGACACTATCCAAATTGAACCATGCCTGGAACAGTTCCGTCCTCCATCACAGCGGGACCCACCTCCTCTTCCACACAATCACCCTCTCCTAACCTTCCAGGAATTTCTGACTTCCAGCCTTGCCTCTCAATCCTTTTTAAAAAACCTTAATCCTACGCCCAACATCACCACTGCTGAAGCCCAGGCTATCCGTGATCTGAAGGCTGACCGATCCATCGTCATTCTTCCAGCGGACAAGGGTTCCACGACTGTGGTACTTGATCGTCGGGAGTATGTGGCTGGGGGACTGCGTCAGCTTTCAGACAACACTACTTACAAAGTTTGCCAAGGTAATCCCATTCCTGATGTCCAGGCGGAGCTTCAAGGAATCCTCAGAACCTTAGGCCCCCTACAAAACCTTTCACCTGACTCCATCAACCTCCTGACCCCACCAACACACCGCACCCCTACCTTCTTCCTAAAATTCACAAACCCAATCATCCCGGCCGTCCCATTGTATCTGGTTACCAAGCCCCCACAGAACGCATCTCTGCCTATGTAGATCAACACCTTCAACCCATTACATGCAGTCTCCCATCCTTCATCAAAGACACCAACCACTTTCTAGAACGCCTGGAATCCCTACCCAGTCTGTTACCCCCGGAAACCATCCTTGTAACCATTGATGCCACTTCCTTATACACAAATATTCCACATGTCCAGGGCCTCGCTGCGATGGAGCACTTCCTTTCACGCCGATCACCTGCCACCCTACCTAAAACCTCTTTCCTCATTACCTTAGCCAGCTTCATCCTGACCCACAACTTCTTCACTTTCGAAGGCCAGACATACCAACAATTAAAGGGAACAGCCATGGGTACCAGGATGGCCCCCTCGTACACCAACCTATTCATGGGTCGCTTAGAGGAAGCCTTCTTGGTTACCCAGGCCTGCCAACCCAAAGTTTGGTACAGATTTATTGATGACATTTTCATGATCTGGACTCACAGTGAAGAAGAACTCCAGAATTTCCTCTCCAACCTCAACTCCTTTGGTTCCATCAGATTCACCTGGTCCTACTCTAAATCCCATACCATTTTCCTTGACGTTGACCTCCACCTGTCCAATGGCCAGCTTCACACGTCCGTCCACATCAAACCCACCAACAAGCAACAGTACCTCCATTATGACAGCTGCCACCCATTCCACATCAAACGGCCCCTTCCCTACAGCCTAGGTCTTCGTGGCAAACGAATCTGCTCCAGTCCGGAATCCTTGAACCATTACACCTACAACCTGAAAACAGCTTTCGCATCCCTCAACTACCCTCCCAACCTGGTACAGAAGCAAATAACCAGAGCCACTTCCTCATCCTCTCAAACCCAGAACCTCCCACAGAAGAACCTCAAAAGTGCCCCACTTGTGACAGGATACTTTCCGGGACTGGATCAGATTCTGAATGTGGCACTCCAGCAGGGATACGACTTCCTCAAATCCTGCCCTGAAATGAGATCCATCCTTCATGAAATCCTCCCCACTCCACCTAGAGTGTCTTTCCGCCGTCCACCTAACCTTCGTAACCTCTTAGTTCATCCCTATGAAATCCCCAAACCACCTTCCCTACCCTCTGGCTCCTACCCTTGTAACCGCCCCCGGTGTAAAACCTGTCCCATGCACCCTCCCACCACCACCTACTCCAGTCCTGTAACCCGGAAGGTGTACACGATCAAAGGCAGAGCCACGTGTGAAAGCACCCACGTGATTTACCAACTGACCTGCCTACACTGTGAAGCCTTCTATGTGGGAATGACCAGCAACAAACTGTCCATTCGCATGAATGGACACAGGCAGACAGTGTTTGTTGGTAATGAGGATCACCCTGTGGCTAAACATGCCTTGGTGCACGGCCAGCACATCTTGGCACAGTGTTACACTGTCCGGGTTATCTGGATACTTCCCACTAACACCAACCTGTCAGAACTCTGGAGATGGGAACTTGCCCTTCAGCATATCCTCTCTTCTCGCTATCCGCCAGGCCTCAATCTCTGCTAATTTCTAATTTCAATTTGCCGCCGCTCATACCTCACCTGTCTTTCAACTACATCTTTGCCTCTGTACTTCCGCCTCGACTGACATCTCTGCCCAAACTCTTTGCCTTTACAAATGTATGCTTGTGTCTGTGTATATGCGGATGGATATGTGTGTGTGTGTGCGCGAGTGTATACCTGTCCTTTTTCCCCCCTAAGGTAAGTCTTTCCACTCCCGGGATTGGAATGACTCCTTACCCTCTCCCTTAAAACCCAAATCCTTTTGTCTTTCTCCCTCCTTCCCTCTATCCTGACGAGGCAACCGTTCGTTGCGAAAGCTAGAATTTTGTGTGTATGTTTGTGTTTGTTTGTGTGTCTATCGACCTGTCAGCGCTTTTGTTTGTTAAGTCTCATCATCTTTCTTTTTAGATATACACTCCTGGAAATGGAAAAAAGAACACATTGACACTGGTGTGTCAGACCCACCATACTTGCTCCGGACACTGCGAGAGGGCTGTACAAGCAATGATCACACGCACGGCACAGCGGACACACCAGGAACCGCGGTGTTGGCCGTTGAATGGCGCTAGCTGCGCAGCATTTGTGCACCGCCGCCGTCAGTGTCAGCCAGTTTGCCGTGGCATACGGAGCTCCATCGCAGTCTTTAACACTGGTAGCATGCCGCGACAGTGTGGACGTGAACCGTATGTGCAGTTGACGGACTTTGAGCGAGGGCGTATAGTGGGCATGCGGGAGGCCGGGTGGACGTACCGCCGAATTGCTCAACATGTGGGGCGTGAGGTCTCCACAGTACATCGATGTTGTCGCCAGTGGTCGGCGGAAGGTGCACGTGCCCGTCGACCTGGGACCGGACCGCAGCGACGCACGGATGCACGCCAAGACCGTAGGATCCTACGCAGTGCCGTAGGGAACCGCACCGCCACTTCCCAGCAAATTAGGGACACTGTTGCTCCTGGGGTATCGGCGAGGACCATTCGCAACCGTCTCCATGAAGCTGGGCTACAGTCCCGCACACCGTTAGGCCGTCTTTCGCTCACGCCCCAACATCGTGCAGCCCGCCTCCAGTGGTGACGCGACAGGCGTGAATGGAGGGACGAATGGAGACGTGTCGTCTTCAGCGATGAGAGTCGCTTCTGCCTTGGTGCCAATGATGGTCGTATGCGTGTTTGGCGCCGTGCAGGTGAGCGCCACAATCAGGACTGCATACGACCGAGGCACACAGGGCCAACATCCAGTATCATGGTGTGGGGAGCGATCTCCTACACTGGCCGTACACCACTGGTGATCGTCGAGGGGACACTGAATAGTGCACGGTACATCCAAACCGTCATCGAACCCATCGTTCTACCATTCCTAGACCGGCAAGGGAACTTGCTGTTCCAACAGGACAATGCACGTCCGCATGTATCCCGTGCCACCCAACGTGCTCTAGAAGGTGTAAGTCAACTACCCTGGCCAGCAAGATCTCCGGATCTGTCCCCCATTGAGCATGTTTGGGACTGGATGAAGCGTCGTCTCACGCGGTCTGCACGTCCAGCACGAACGCTGGTCCGACTGAGGCGCCAGGTGGAAATGGCATGGCAAGCCGTTCCACAGGACTACATCCAGCATCTCTACGATCGTCTCCATGGGAGAATAGCAGCCTGCATTGCTGCGAAAGGTGGATATACACTGTACTAGTGCCGACATTGTGCATGCTCTGTTGCCTGTGTCTATGTGCCTGTGGTTCTGTCAGTGTGATCATGTGATGTATCTGACCCCAGGAATGTGTCAATAAAGTTTCCCCTTCCTGGGACAATGAATTCTCGGTGTTCTTATTTCAATTTCCAGGAGTGTATTTTTCCCACGTGGAATGTTTCCCTCTATTATATATATATATATATATATATATATATATATATATATATATATATATATATATATATATATATATATATGGGAACAATTAAATACCAAACGCCACCTACAGCACAGGGTTAGCGAACAACAACTACAACTAGATTTGCACTCAGCAGACCAGACATTTGTATCCAAATGAATTAATTGCAACTTGTTGTAGGTTGGCACCAGAGACACGATGCCGCTGGTCCTGTTTAATATTACGCAGACATTCCTCATAAGAGGAAATATTCACTGCCCCAAATTGTATCACACTGGAACGAGTGACATTTGTCACAAATACTTCTAAAAAGTACTACTATGTTCACCATTGTACAATTTCTTCTTACTGGACACAATGCTATTGAGTTGTGTTGGCTGCATACTCCTCATTCCAATTGCGTATCTGATACGACATTTCATTGGTTTTTACTGTATTCATGCACAATCACTGTGATACTTAGTACTTTATTCATCTTCAGCCACATTAAGTACATTTGTTGAAAAAATCAGCAACCAGTTTCAGGCATCTAGTGTCCTTCATCCAAATATTATAATTGTATTATTAGTGAGCATCAAAAGTAAGCAGGTCTAAACAGTACAATACTGAAATCATATGGATCATAGTACATGTACAAATATGGCATGTACTCCTCACATCATGTTCTTATACCATATTTTAATATGGACTATGAACCATACTAGTTCCATACTATGCTGCATATACCTGCTTATTTTTGACACTCACTAATAATGAGATAATTATAATATTCTGACAAAGGACACTGGGTGCCTGAAACTAGAAAAGAAATAAAATTTCTTTTGTTCAAGGGTTACTGATTTTTTTAACGATCTTTGTAGCAGGCATAAAACATTATAAATATGGAGCAACACTATCTACAAACCTGGCTCTTTCAATAATACGGTAAGCTGGTTGCTGATTGTATTCCACAGAGTAGATAAATCACAGAAATGACATATGAGAACAAGTGAAGCTGCTGAATAAATTATTTTCATTTTGTACAACCGTTTTTGGTCCGAGACCACTTTATGCATACTGGGTAAGTGGCTACTGTGATGTCATTTTTGCTGCACATTTTGAGTTGAATTTCTGTGTAGCCTTACATTTTACTGATGCACTCTCATTGGTGTATGCAGAAGGTAATTTGTTAGTCTTTGTGTGGTATTAGAAATTGCTTTTCAATTATTAGTAGGACTGCAAAATATTGAGGCAAGAGCGAGCCTCCAGATTTTGAAGATGTGGAAAATAGTGGGAATGGGGAACAACATATTCCTCACATTTGTTTCACTGTTGTGAAATTAGCTAATAAATTGAGGGAACCACTAAATGTCATTAGTTTTGCCAGACAGTACAATTTAACTGCTTGATATTGTAAGGGTATTGTTTGTGGTAACAACATGACATTGTCCAAGGTTTCAAAGAAATGCACAATTGACTTTTATATGTGGTGTTGTGCAAAAGACAATCTGATGTGGTCTATTTATACAGGAATGTGGTTTGAGGAATCAAGGCTTCCTATATGGCTTGCTGCTTACGAGACAAACATATCGCAAAACTGTTATAAACTGGTATTCATTATTTGGGAAGTTTGTTCAGATTTTGTTATGAGAAGGAGCAAAATTGGTAGGCCAGGTGTTGTTATAGAAATTGATGAATTGAAATTTGCAAGGGGGGTGGAGAGAGAGAGAGAGAGAGAGAGAGAGAGAGAGAGAGAGAGAGAGAGAGAAGGGAGGGGATAAGGAGGGCATGATGCTGTTGGACCATGGGTGTGTGGGACCATTGTTTCAGAGAATCACTCTTTTCCAGACATGTTTTGTAAGGTAATTAAAGATAGGGCGGCTTGTACTCTGTTTCAGTTAGCAAAAACTTATATAGCAGATGGGTCAATCATAATGTCAGACGGGTCGGCTAGGTATAAGGGGTTAGACAAAATTGGATACACGCATCTGGCTGTAAAGCATTCCATTGACTTTAGGGACAAAAAAATAGGGGTCTGTTCAAACACAATAAAAGGGTATTGGGGGGAAATGAAAAGTATTACTGGGCAAGGGAAAAGTAGAATTTCCGTACTACAAAGTCATTTATATGAATAATGTCTGGAGGGAGAATGTTTCGCAAACTCGGTGCTTGTCTGAAGAAAGAGAGTTAAGTTTCTGTTTTGGAATGGAGGTGCATTTTTGTTTTGTTTTTTCTTCTTTAAATTTTAATTTTTGCAATTACGTTTGTTTGTTAATTCTGTTTCGTGTTTGGTTTTGAAGTATTAGATATATTTTTAAAAATAGTTCATAGGTAGCTGTGATTTCTTGGAAGTTAACCTACCGGGAATGCTAATCTGTTACTGGCAAGTACTGACATGTACTCTGTTAGTGTGAATTTCATTTGTTTACTAATTTTGTCTAACAGTGACTTGCTGTGTGGTGGTTCTTGCATTGTATACTGATATTAGCAACTATTTGATGTTGGTGTTAGCAAATTTGTAGATAGCAACTGAGTACAAGTCGAGGAGGAGGTAGAGTGAAGAGAGATATGTATTTTTTGAAATTATGGAATCGGTTCTGAATTTCCGAGAGAATGGTTACCTGGTGAGTCAACAGAACAGCTTAATGTCATGATAATGGAATGGTTTAGCCATAGGTCTAGGCTAGGATGGAAAGTGACAATATGGATGTAAGTTAGCGAAGCCAACAAATCGTACAATGGAAAAGATGTCTGGGGTGACAAATGGATCTGTAGTGAAACATGAGGTGTAGGTTAGGTTGGACTGCAGAAATTTTGGGTTATGAGTTGACGAAGCCAACTGATGTGACAGCAGGAAAATTTTCCGTGGCGATAGGCCACTCTGTAGCATAGCCTGAGATCTAGGTTAGGTTGGAATGCAACAGTTCGGCTGTGAAATGGTGAAGCCAACAAATCTGCAGAGGAAAAATTTTCTGTAGTGATTGACTTTTCTGCAGCGTAGCCTGAGGTCTAGGTTAGGTTGGAATAAACAGTTTGGTTGTGAGTTAGCGAAGCCAAATAATGTGACAGTGGGATAGATTTCAATGGCGATACACTAATTGTTAGTGTAGCCCGAGGTGTCAATCAGGTTGGAATGCAACAGTTTGGTTTTGAGTTGGCAAAGCCAACAAACGTGAATACGGAAAAGCTTTCTGTGGTGACAGATTGATCTATAGTGTAAACTGTAGTCTAGATTAGGTTGGAATTAACTAGTTAAACTTTCTGTGGTGACAGACCGAAATGTAGCGCAGCCTGAGATCTAAGTTAGGTTAGAAATCAACGGTTATCACGTTGAAGACAAGAAAACTACATGTGTTAAAGAGAATCACTTGCAGTGTAGCAGGAGATGTGTGTTAGGTGTAATGTGCAACTTTCATTGAGGTGTCAAACGAAACGAATGCCAGCACGAATGGAGGGCGTCTTGTTAATCAGAAAAATACGTTGTTATATATAATACTCTTTGCAATATTCTATTTATATTTACAACTTAGCCAAATATTTGGAATATGTGGGTCAATTACGAGTTATTAATAGAAAACTGCAGCTGATATTATCTACGAATGAGTATTGTAATTCACTGACAACAAACTGACTATTTTATGTTATCAGTTTGTTCATTGAGATGCTTGTTTGGCTTGGTTCAAATATGAGTTGATTTCTGAGGTATTATTTATTACAACTATTTCGCTGTTTCAGGGTATAATATGAATTATGGTTATTCATGAAGCAACTATTATTTCTGGGAATCATGGGAGCCATTATCAACAGTATCGGATTTTGGTAAAGTAACTGAGCCTATAAGGATATTTCTAGTGTACATTTCCTTATGATTTTGACTTTTTTTGTTTAGTAGCATGGGTGTCAACCCCCCCCCCCCCCCCTCCCAATGGACCATATTTTGAGAAAATTAATGTGTACTTCTTACTTTGGTAGTTTCTGGCATTTTCAACAGGTACCAGTAGTTATAGTCCTCAGTTATGATTTGATATGGTGTCCAACAGTTCACCTACAGTATTTGTAAATTCTGAAGTCCATTATAGCAGTAGTGTGTGTTTTTATGATACAGCTCACTCGATTCCTTTTTCATTCTAAAAACTATTCCTTTCATTACAGTATTTGTAATCCAAAGTGTTTGTTTTGCGACATCGTTAATTTTCTTTTGCCCACCATTTCTGTCTATTCCGTTGAAGAAACTGATATGATGTCATATTGGGTATAACATTTATGTTGTTTTTCACATGTTTTTTATGTCACTTGCCAAAGGCAATGACTAGTATTGAAGATTCCTCTTTATCCACATAAGTTCTGTGTAAAAATGATATTTGAAAATTCTATACACAATACTCACAGTTTTTGTTAATAACAAATGTTAGTCACATATTGTTCACAACACAACAGTCAAAATACAACATTTGTAAACAATTTTTGTTATGAAAGGTAGATGCACAGTGTCCATTACGCAACTATTCAAAGAACATGAAAAACACAATCGCAAAGAATTGCTATTACAACCAGTGTTATCTTTGCAATAAAATATCACAAACATTTTCAACATATGCTTTTTGTTTTTCAGTTCAAGTTGTGCAGTAAAACTGAAATAGGGATCTTTAGCACAATGTGAAAATATTTCAGTCTCTCCCAGGAGACATTTCTCTGTTTTGTGTAGAACAATAACACTGTTTCCAATTTTATCTATACATGCTTTTTATCCCTTAAATATGTAGCAAATGTCAATGAGTTACTTTTGTCAGTGTTATGATGCTCTTCACATCATATGCATATTTTTCTGCCTTTTACCCAATGTAAAATTTATGGCAACTCGTGGTCTGTGCTCTTATTTGCTGGGGAAAATTACTGAGTTTTTAAGGAGCTTATAAGTAATTTTTAAGGCATTGCTGCTGATATAAACACTGTGTATGTAAGAATCTTAAAATAATTAAAACAATGGCAATTTCATACATAGCAGACTTCAACAAATTATTTTTCACATAAAATACATAAACTTAAAAATACAAGAATACCTTACTCGCTATTATACCTCACTATTAAAACATTTCTTCAACAATCTGAAGTTTCTAGCATAAACATCTCCTTGTGCAACGATATTGATTTTTAGATAATAGTATGAAAAAGTACCACTCAATTTGGCCATGAATTTATCACTTCACAAAATTATTTGCAAAAATGTAAGGAAGTTTAATCACACAATTATATAACACTTGAAGTTTGGTCACTTTTTACTTAACATATTCAGTTTATCGTGGGATAACAGCACCAATTGATTTCATTTAGTTCTTTAGACATTTTTCTGAAATCTGTTTCTCAATTTCATTTATTTCCTCGATTTTTTTTCCTTAGCTGTTCTTTGGAAAATGTTTGGCAACAAAATGTGCAATATCCATAGCCTTCTCTGCTCTCTCTGATAAATCATCAGCCGATTTTGTTAGCTTTCCAACATCAGTTTTCTTTCTGTTTAAGATACACCGTCACTCTCAGCTTCCTTGGCTTTTTTTATTGTCAAGATATAGCATGTCTCTCTTCCCAGCATTAATGCTGAAGACAAAAGCCTTTTTGACATTTCCACTTTTAGTAAGCCATGACAAAAGCTGATTTAGTCTTTGTGTAGTCTTTGACTATTCTCGAAGCTATAAGAAGGCTCCATTATGTTTTTTACTTCCAAATTTTTGTTTACTGAGAATCCTCTTACCATGGAGGCTTGTGTATGAGATAATACCAACACCATTTTCACAACATCCCATATTTTCATATATTATTCCTTAAACACACATTTAAAAAAAAAATCATTCAATTCAGAATTCTGGGATAAAACTGGAAAAAGTATTGTATGGAGCAGATTCCACATCATTTCTATACTGCAGGAGCACACTGTCACATTCATCTGGATGAACATAGTTGCTGTCCACCACATTGCTTAAATAATAATTTTCTTGACACAGGACTCTTTCTTCGACACTATATTTCTTGGGTCCAGACATGAAACAAGTCTAACTAGAGGACAATTTACTGGAGGCTTTTCTACAACTTTTTTAGTAAATGCAACTGTGAACTTCATAGAATCATGTTTTACTTCCAATGCGTGCCTCTCTGTGACTTTGCTGCTATTTAGAAATTCCTTCAATAACCAGTCCGCATCCCAAGCTGAATCTCGACATGCCATTTTGAGAGCCTTTTTCAAATGTGAATTCTGCTAATTTTGCTAGAAAATTGACCGCTGCACTTTTTTCTCCTTTTAACACGCTGAATGCTGACAGTATATTATAGATAAAAGTTGTCAAATCTGCACCAAGAAATGGAAGCAGGGATTTATCGCTTGGATAGAGTCAAAAATGGTTTAGTAATTTTTGTGATCCAAATAAAGAAGTTTAAGGTAACAGATATACACTTATCTTTTATAGCATTTTGTGTGACAGTGAATGACTGAATACTTGGGTTAGTTACCTTGCCCTTCTCAACACTGGACACAGATTTTTTCATGTCATTCCAGATTTCTATGGATCTTGATAGGTCCTTCTGCTGGACCACTGCCTAACCGTCAATGAGCACAAAATCGTAACCCATGTTATTTAATGTTTGAATATAACATATAGTCTTCACACCTCACAGTGAATCTTTGAACAAATTCTAGAGACTTCTTAAAATGAAATCAACATTAAATCTGAAGCTGACCCCCTCCCCCTTTTCAATGCACTGTGCATAAAATGAAGGTACCTAAATTTAAGATCTTATTTCCAAAATCTTTTTTCATTTCAGTTTGTAGCTGCTTGTAACCTTTCCAATTTATGGCTGCACCATCCCTTAATATTTGCACAATTTTTGAAATCTTAAGAATTTCTGTAGAACTTCTGAAATTTTTAAATGTATCCTGTTGTGTATCCCATGAAAGCAGATGTATAGTATCAAGTAAAACTTCATTTAGCTCAGGATGCCAAAATCACACATAAATATTCATTTGCACAGTTTGGGCTGAAGAAGTAAGGGTCTCATCAAAAAATAAAATAATATGAAAAGGGTGTCTACGACCCGGGACAACCGGGAGATCCGGGAAAATCCCGGGAATTTTTTCATCCGGGAGAAAACTGGGAAAAACCCGGAATCTTTTTGAGCTCCGGGAATTTTTCATTGTTTTAGTTTTCAGTTAAATTTTTGTGATTTTGACTGGTAAGAACCAATACTCTAACAAAAAAATTTACTGTATCCCGCTTCTGCAGAATAATACTGCAGCAACAAAACATGAACGAGAGAAAAAACGAAAATAAAACTTAAGTCGCAAAGAAAATGCGCCATTTTATACAACAACAAAATGCAGTGCTCATACAAGCGTCTGCCAACAGCAAAGTGTGTCAAAGGCTTTAGGAAGATTGTGCAGTGCTTCTTAACAACAAATTGCTTCCAATGAGCGTGATGTGACAGATTTTTTTTACATTATATTCATTTTAATGCAAGATCTTTTAATGTTTCACACATACGAACATGTGGGCTTCCTGCGTCATCGTAGCTGCGCAAGTGCAGTGACGCCTGTTATCTGGCGCTCTCTGGCAACTGCTGAAACGTACCTTTCTAATAGGTCACGGAAAAATATTGCTAATATTGCTTTGAAAAGCGTTACTTTCAAAGTAAATTTCCTCTTATGTAAGATAAACTATGTGAGAGAGTGTACGACGATTTTCTTAAATCACAGAGCGTTTGACTCGTCATTTAAAAATAAACTCTTTGGGGACGACCATATGAAGAATTTCGAGCCTAGAAGATCAGACATTTACGTCGTTATTAAAAAAATTTACTGGCACATTTATGTGATGTATGACGCGCAAAAAAAGATCAACAATATATGTGGAAGATTAGCTTCTCTTGCAGCTTATTAATCTTAGAGACCAATATTATATGTGATAGCTTTGCTTTTCTTGTAGCAACAACTGCACATTAATTTTAGCCATTAATTTTTCTTATTTGTGTGTTCGCGCTACTTAAGAGTGATCTTGCTATTGGCTGACTACATCACGTGTCAAATGCTGTCATCAGCTGGCGAGATCAGGTGACATGAGCTGTGACTGGCTTACAAAAGCGCATCGCTATCTCGATTTTAATGCTTCGGAAAGTAACACGCAGTGTTCGGTGGAATTCGAATTTATAGCTTCGTGTATATGTTGCTGCACATCAAAGATGTTTCCAAAACGTGTTTTATTTCCCCTGAGTTTCATTTTCTAAAGTACCGGGAAATTCTATGCTGGTGTATAAAACCATAAACCATAAAAGGATTGATAAGTGCCGAGAAAAAGTATACTGTCACTTAACATGGAAAAAGTGATTTTCACCCGGGAGAAAGTGTATTTTCAACCGGGAAATCCGGGAAAAATCCGGTAATTATTTTTCCTTGTCCATGTAGACACCCTGATGAACTATAGTCACGGAATTGAGTCTTTGGTACTGGCAGTTACGTAGTGTTGTTTCATAGCCCAGCAACTGCAGGTAGCCAGCAAACTACAGATTGCACTCAAATAGTTAGAGGAGTCATAATGCCACTCTGCAAACTTGATTGCGTGTCCCTGAAATGTGCCAGTGGATGTCTCATGTGCAACTGGTGCTATTGTTTCATCATTGGTTAAATAGTTAAATTTGTAGTTGATTTCATTTTTGTGTTTTTAGTATTTATTTGCTTCTATTTCATTTTGAACAATGTCCTGTGCAACACATAGTGACAGTCCAACACGATTTGAAACGGACAAAGAAAATAACACTACAGTAGAGATTGTGGTGAGAGTCACACAAAAATATTGCACATACCAGGAAAGAAGTGGCTGAGAAAGAAACAAGTGACAGCCTTGGACAATTCTGAGGAAGATACTGTTTGTCATCGTTCATAGGACCAGACATACAAACAAATCAGGGGCACAGCCATGTGTACCAAGATGGCTCCTTCCTGTGCCAACTTTTCCATGGGTCACTTGGAGGGGGCTTTCCTGGGATCCGTAAACCCCTGGTTTGGTTTGGATACATTATGACATCTTTGCCATATGGACTCATGGTGAGGCTGACCTCTTAAAATTCTTGGAATCTCTAACTACATTTTCTCAATTAAATTTCATATGGTCCTATTCCAAATCCCATGTCACTTTCCTTGATGTTGCTTTCATCCTCACCGAAGGTCAGCTACACACTTCTGTTCACATTGAAACTACTAATAAACAACAGTACTTACATTTTGACAGTTGCCATCTTTTCCATGTCAAACATTTCCTCCCATACAGCCTTGGAGTATGTATTTGTTCAGATGCATTGGCCAGATGCAGATTCTACAGCAATACACCACCATTCTCATCTCAGCCTTCACTGGAAGTAATTATCCCACCAGCCTAGCTAAAAAGCAGATTTCCCGTCCTATCACATCCAATCCTGATACTGCTGATCCCTGCATAAAATACAACTTAGGAATACACCACTTGTCACTCAGTATTATCCTGGTCTTGAACGTATTAATCAGCTACTTCGGCAAGACTATGACTTCCTAAAATCATGCTCTGAAATGAGGTCCATTCTGTCCAACATTTTGTCCACCATACATTGAATAGCTTTTCATTGCCTTCCCAATCTCTGCAATATCCTTGTCAAACCCTATGCTCCTGCACCCATCTCCCTTTCCCTACAGTTCCTACCCCTGTGACCATCCCCACTGTAAGGCTTGCCCTATGCACCCTCCTAGCACCACCTACACTGCCCCTGTAACTAGCAAAACCTATGCTATCAAAGGGAGTCACTTGTGAAATGTCAAGTGTTGTGTACTAGCTCTTATATAACACTGTTCAGCCTTTTATACATGGGCTTGACTTCCACCAAGTTATTAATAAGGAAATAATGAGCATCGGCAGAAGCTGTATACTGGCAACACACAATATCCTGTTGCAGAGCATGCTCTACAACATGGAAGTTGTGACCTCTGTGCCTGTTTCACAACACATACCATCTGCATTCTTCCTCCACACACAGTTTCTCAGGGCTCTGAAGGTGAGAACTGGCACTACAACATGTCTTTGGTTCTTGCCACTCACTTGGCCTCAATTTATTAATTTTTTTGGTCTCAGCATTTCTTCACTGTAACTCTTCCTTTCTTCACTCCTGTTTAGTTTTTTGTTATCTTTCATTTTTTAACCTGTCTATTATCCCTTTCTCAGGGTTATAAACACAAAATCAAATAGGGGTAATGCAGTAGGTTTAATAATGAATAGGAAAATAGGAATCGGGGTAAGCTACTACAAACAGCATAGTGAATGCATTATTGTGGCCAAGATAGATACGAAGCCCACACCTACCACAGTACTACAAGTTTATATGCCAACTAGCTCTGCAGATGACGAGCAATATTCAGATAGTGAAGGGAGATGAAAATTTAATAGTCATGGGTGACTGGAATTCGTCAGTAGGAAAAGGGAGAGAAGGAAACGTAGTAGGTGAATATGGATTGGGGGTAAGAAACAAAAGAGGAAGCCTCCTGGTAGAATTTTGCACAGAGCACAACCTAATCATAGCTAACACTTGGTTCAAGAATCATAAAAGAAGATTGTATACACGGAAGAAGCCTGGAGATACTGTCACGTTTCAGATACATTATATAGTGGTAAGACAGAGATTTAGGAACAAGGTTTAAAACTGTAAGACATTTCCAGGGGCAGATGTGGACTCTGACCACAATCTATTAGTTATGAACGGTAGATTAAAACCGAAGAAACTGCAAAAAGGTGGGAATTTAAGGAGATGGGACCTGGATAAACTGACTAAACCAGAGGTTGTACAGAGTTTCAGGGAGAGCATAAGCGAACAATTGACAAGAATGGGGAAAGAAATACAGTAGAAGAAGAATGGGTAGCTTTGAGGGATGAAGTGGTGAAGGCAGCAGAGGATCAAGTAGGTAAAAAGACGAGGGCTAGTAGGAATCCTTGGGTAACAGAAGAAATATTGAATTTAACTGATGAAAGGAGAAAATATAAAAATGCAGTAAATGAAGCAGGCAAAAAGGAATACAAACGTCTCAAAAATGAGATCGACAGGAAGTGCAAAATGGCTAAGCAGGGATGGCTAGAGGACAAATGTAAGGATGTAGAGGCTTATCTCACTAGGGGTAAGATAGATACTGCCTACAGGAAAATTAAAGAGACCTTTGGATAAAAGAGAATCACTTGTATGAATATCAAGAGCTCAGATGGAAACCCAGTTCTAAGCAAAGAAGGGAAAGCAGAAAGGTGGAAGGAGTATATAGAGGGTCTATATAAGGGCAATGTTCTTGAGGACAATATTATGGAAATGGAAGAGGATGTAGATGAAGATGAAATGGGAGATAAGATACTGCGTGAAGAGTTTGACAGAGCACTGAAAGACCTGAGTCGCAACAAAGCTCCGGGAGTAGACAACATTCCATTAGAACTACTGACAGCCTTGGGAGAGCCAGTCCTGACAAAACTCTACCATCTGGTGAGCAAGATGTATGAGACAGGCGAAATACCCTCAGACTTCAAGAAGAATATAATAATTCCAATCCCAAAGAAAGCAGGTGTTGACAGATGTGAAAATTACTGAACTATCAGTTTAATAAGTCACGGCTGCAAAATACCCACACAAATTCTTTACAGACGAATGGAAAAACTAGTAGAAGCTGACCTCAGGGAAGATCAGTTTGGATTCCGTAGAAATGTTGGAACACATGAGGCAATACTGACCCTCGACTTATCTTAGAAGCTAGATTAAGGATAGGCAAACCTACATTCCTAGCATTTGTAGACTTAGAGAAAGCTTTTGACAATGTTGACTGGAATACTCTCTTTCAAATTCTGAAGGTGGCAGGGGTAAAATACTGGGAGCGAAAAGCTATTTACAATTTGTACAGAAACCAGATGGCAATTATAAGAGTTGAGTGGTATGAAAGGGAAGCAGTGGTTGGGAAGGGAGTGAGACAGGGTTGTAGCCTATCCCCGATGTTATTCAATCTGTATATTGAGCAAGCAGTAAAGGAAACAAAAGAAAAATTCGGAGTAGGTATTAAAATCCATGGAGAAGGAATAAAAAATTTGAGGTTCGCCAATGACATTGTAATTCTGTCAGAGACAGCAAAGGACTTGGAAGAGCAATTGAATGGAGTGGACAGTGTCTTGAAAGCAGGATATAAGATGAACATCAATAAAAGCAAAACGAGGATAATGGAATGTAGTCGAATTAAGTCGGGTGATGCTGAGGGAATTAGATTAGGAAATGAGACACTTAAAGTAGTAAAGGAGTTTTGCTATTTGGGGAGCAAAATAACTGATGATGGTCGAAGTAGAGAGGATATAAAATGTAGACTGGCAATGGCAAGGAAAACATTTCTGAAGAAGAGAAATTTGTTAACACCGAGTATAGATTTAAGTGTCAGGAAGTCGTTTCTGAAAATATTTGTATGGAGTGTAGCCATGTATGGAAGTGAAACATGGACGATAAATAGTTTGGACAAGAAAAGAATAGAAGCTTTCGAAATGTGGTGCTACAGAAGAATGCTGAAGATTAGATGGGTAGTTCACATAACTAATGAGGAAGTATTGAATAGGATTGGGGAGAAGAGAAATTTGTGGCACAACTTGACTAGAAGAAGGGATCAGTTGGTAGGACATGTTCTGAGGCATCAAGGGATCACCAGTTTAGTATTGGAGGGCAGCGTGGAGAGTAAAAATCGTAGAGGGAGACCACAAGATGAATACACTAAGCAGATTCAGAAGGATGTAGGTTGCAGTAGGTACTGGGAGATGAAGAAGCTTGCACAGGATAGAGTAGCATGGAGAGCTGCATCAAACCAGTGTCAGGACTGAAGACCACAACAACAACAACATCCCTTTCTCTAAACCTCTCCATTCCTTTTCCTTCACCCTTCTTCCTTCCCCTTCAACTCTTGTGCCAGAAGAAGGGACCACTGGCTCCGAAAGCTTGTACAAGTTAAAACGTTTTGAGTGCGTTTTCCCCTGTCACTGCTTGGAGAGTAGAGTTTCTATCTATCCACTTACATCATATTATCAATAAGTGATTATTTTTGTTGTTATAAACATTTTTGAATACTTTCATGACATTCTATTGCTAAGACAATACTGGTCATAATATCAGTTCTTTGCCATTTTATTTTAAATGTTATTTGAATAGTTGTGTACTGGACACTCCATGCATTTCCCTTTGTATAACAAACTATTATTTACAAATATTATACTCTGACAACTGTATTATGACCTATATGTTACACTTACTATTAAGAAAAATGCTGAATATTGTGTATAACTTACTACAATTTTCAAATATACTTTTTGAATGAAAATTGTCTTTGGATTTTCTGCGAGAGACAAGAAACACTCAACTGCTGTACTTCTTAAGTTGAAATAACTAGTTTTGTTGTATAATAACAGGTAAATAGCTGCAAGATGTAATTGACATCCACATATATATTTAATTATAGACAGAAAGAAGTCTAACCAGATACTTTTGTTGGCGTATTCTGATTATAACCATTTGTTGTATTGTTGTCAGACATGAGTAGCAATCCAGGCACCAGTTGACGCCCACTGCTACCACCTGCTGGCATTTCTGGAGTCTTTTCTTCATCTAAAAATGTGACCTAGAAGAAAAAAGAGGGAGTGCTGATACTAAAAATTCATTAACTATACAGCACAATTTAAAAGCAAATAATAAACATCTAAAACATCTTGAATTAAAACAGTCTTACAAAGTTAATGTGTGATACAAGCTGTTCTGTATTATTCTTAACAAGAGGGTGGGGAAGTGAAGCAGCAGTGAAAAGGCAATCAACCAACTCTTCGAGCAGTGCCACTGCAAGCACAGTCTGAGGGTAGGATGGGGGGCATTTAGTGCTCAATAACATATTTAGGTCCGGTGTAAGAACATAAAGTGGAGCATGACCTCAATATGGTTACTGGCATTTTAGTCGCAAATGTGTTGTTAGAGACATTTAAAATTAGTGCACAAAGGTCACAGACACAAGTGTAATATCTGACGGAATGAAAACTTTCATTTGTTAAAAGCAAAAATTACTTATATGCCTATGTAACAAATACAACTGATCTGCACTTATTAACAGCTGTTATATGAGGGACATATCACATACTAGCTTTCAATATTGGATATGGATAGGAGGCAACATCCAGCTGTTCGTGAGGCCATTAGAGAGCAATTATTTCTTCTTATGTAATACCTCACTTTCTACTGGAAACCTCAGAATCGAATATAATGAAGTTATGAGAACAGATAACTAGCCATCAAGTCTGACGGCCAATTTTGAAGGATTCTGTCTGAAAGTTTGGCAGCTTGTTTTCTTTTTCTCTACATCACTGTGTTCCAGATGTTAAATATAAAGTGCAGGAAAATGAAACAGAGTTGATTCATTTTTTAATGATGTTGTGATTATCAAGGAGGGATATGTGAACAAATAACTGCTGTATAGCTGTAAAATCTTCATGGTGATGTAAAAAGAAGATCAAGAAGTTGTAAAAAGAAGATCGAGAATGTTTTAGGAAAGAGATGCTTATGCCTCTTAAAGATTATAAGCAGTATGTTAACTGTAGCTACGAGTAATCTGACGTTTTCACAAACTCCAAGAAAATTATTTTGAATTCCATTAGAGAACATGAAACTTTTTTAAAAGATCTAGTGATTTTGTTTAATTCAGTTATCCTTTTTATTACCATCAATGCTGATACGTTTCTTTTCAGATTGTACAGTTAATGGAAGGCTACATTCATTTTCTTGGTCTATAAAATAAAAATAACTGCTAGCTACATCACTATTTTCACTCAATTCACAACATTTTTCATGTTGTTATGGCATGTTAAATATATCACCTTGTTTGGATGATTGTAACATTTTCCATGAATTTGAGACTGACTTCTATTAAACATGAAATACTTAACATGTGATAAAAATTTATGTCATAAATATCTATAGGAAATTTCCATAGACAATTTTCCTTGATTTTACAAGTTTGCAATGATTACTCTTATTGTAGTATTTATACATGTGTGACAAGTTATTCTTACCTATTTCCCATCCTTTTCTATGGAGCTGGGATCTAGACTTTGAAGAAGACAGGAAAATGTCTTCAGGCATTTGAGATATGACTGTACTGAAGAACTGCTAAGTGTGCCATGGACAGATAAAATTCCTGACAATGACATTCTCCACAAAAAGAAGACAGACAAACTAAAATGTAAAAAACTACTGTATCTCAGCCATGCAATGAGGAACCGAAACAGATATAAACTGCTGCAGATCGTTCTTCAAGGAAAGGTGCCAGATAAAAAAGGACAAAGAAGATGAAAAATATCGTGGCTTTGGAAGCTTAAGGACATGGACTTCACACACAAGTGAGAAACTTTCTTGTAAAAGTTAAAGTGATACAGCTTATGATGGTCTCCAACATTCAGAACGAACAAGGAGGAGGAGGAGGAGGAAGTGATGCTCAAACAATTATTATATGAAATTAATGATTTGATGAGATGAAAGGTAGGAAATATCCACTGCAAACACAGAGGTCATGCAACACAATTTGATGCGAGTACTAATTCATATGAAAAATGTTATTTGATTTAGGCTTTAATGATTCAGTATGCACTATCATGTTTTTGTACATAGTGCTCCATATTTAAAATTTCTTTAGAATACTACTTGCAAGATGAATGCATACAATGTTGAATTCCATTAATTTTTTCTCACTAGTGCTATATACTTAATGAAGTACTCTGGCAAGGAGTACCTCTCTGAGACATGACATCATCTGCCCTGTAACATGTTTATCTATTTTTTTTTTCCTTTCCCCTCCATATTATCTGCTAGCCATGTGTAGACCTCTACCTAATCATTGCTGTGTTAATGGAAGTTAGCTCACCCAAGAATTTCTATGTAACTAACTATACAAGATAATGTGGCTGGAATCACAAAATGTTATCTAGAACAAACCACACAAAAATGCACCAGCATGAAGCTTTGAAACTGTAAATTCATTTCTCTTCCTCTCGTCATCTGAAGGAGTGGAGATGTTCTGAACACTGTAGGGAACAATGTTAATAGGAGGAATTCTAGATTAATAAATTCAGTCAACAGCTGTGCACTGAACATTACGATAACATTTAATGTTTGATTTAGCTCATCATCAATCCTCTACAAAATATTTTGAACCTCAGCAACAGTCCATCCATTATCTTCAAAACTTATATCAGCAGGTAGCAAGGCACTTGCTGAAAAATTGGATGTAGCACAACATGTAAAAATTGGGTATTCAGTTGAGGATTATTTACAAAGCAGGATGGCCCACTAAGATATAATTGTCTCCAAAACGTTTACACTTCTTACACATGCAACTGATTTCCAGTACATCTCTCCAAAAATTTTGTAATGAAACCTCTCGGTTTATTGTGTTTCACTGTACACGGTGACCAGCCAGTCTGAGTATATTTTAGGGAAATTGGTTAAAAATTTTGTTTCAAAGGTACCAATTGTATCCTTAACTTTCTCAAAGTGAGTTCTCACAAATGCATACATGCCTGGTTTACAACTTTAGGTGTCAGTATCATGCAACTCCTCCTGTTGTTGCTGAAAATTTTACCATCATACCACTCTTTCCTCCTTTGCTAACAAAACTAGATAGATGCCCAACCCACACGATGATTAGGGAATGTGGGAGACGAGCCACATGTGTGGTTGCTGGAGTGTTGTGGTTTTTTTTTTAGAATGGTGCTAGAATGGTGCAACTCTACACCTCTGACAAGAACGTGGTTCAAATGGCTCTGAGCACTATGGGACTCAACATCTTAGGTCATAAGTCCCCTAGAACTTAGAACTACTTAAACCTAACTAACCTAAGGACATCACACACACCCATGCCCGAGGCAGGATTCGAACCTGCGACCGTAGCAGACAAGAACGTGGGCCTACACTTAAACTAGCATAGCAGCAGTATGAATCTTTGAAACATTCTCAACTATTAGTGACTAACTTACATTTCAGAGCAATTGCAGCTATGACTATTCATTATGAGCTACACATTATTCTATTTGCATTTTATGCATAATGGATACTACTAAGTACTACACACCAGAGTTATCATTTAGTCCTATTAACTAATCAAAAGCTATCCATACCTTACGATTTTTATCACTTTCTTGAGCTTCACCAGTTTTGATAGACGGCTTAGCAGGTTGTGCAACAGGTCTTGAATAGCCAAGCAACTGTAGTAAGCCTTCAGCTGCTGCACGCTTAGCCAACTTTTTGTTGGAACCTGTTCCTTGATATGTATGTTGACCCAGAGTCACCTGACAATGGAACCACAAATTAAAATTCTGAACAATGTTCTTCAATTACACATAAATTATTTCATTAATTTTTGTCTCGCAATAATATGTCAAATAAACAAACACTGAAACCAATCCTAAAACAATAATATATCAATACACAGGAGCAACATCTCCATAGTGGGTAAGTGATTCAGAAAGTCAATGGGGACTACAGCATTTTCTCTAAAGATGTGGAACAGTAAGAAACAAGGAGTAGTACCCTAGAGAGATGACACTACTAATAAACATTTCAATTTTTATCAGCTACCTCTTTGCTTTTATTGAAACAACATTACAGAACAGTTTATTATTGGGTTCTTGGTATGTTACGTCAGTGTTATTTAAAATTTACCCAGAGTCCATATTATAAAATTCTGGTTTTAAACAACTTCATTATCTTTAAGCTCTGCCAGGGAGACATCAACTTGTCACAGGCACTTTCACTGCAGGTGGGAACACTTGTGTGCTCCGAAAAAGCTGGGGACTAAGGCAGCAATAGCACAGCTACTGGCAATGTCACCCTGAACATAATGACCGTAACAGAGGAGCCAGATGGAGTGTGTTCTACAACACAGGAAAGTGGCGGCTCCATAGACATGGTTCTCAACACTTAAAGGGGAGCTAATCCTGAACTGAAAATGTAGTCCTCCAGGTTTATTGTTGTGGGATAGAGCTACCTTATGAACAGCTTACCTTCGTAAATACTTTGACAAACAACACCAGACTGCCCTTACGAAGATGAATGAGTAGGAATATCAGCATAACATGTTAAATCTACAAAAGGGAATATGTGTATATTGTTGCAAATGGTGGCTATGAACAGTGTTACTCAACAGAGCTGACATATGGAATGGGACCTGTCGTACTACAGGAAATTATGTAGAAAGGAAGAGAAGAGATATCTAAACAGAAATTCTCTCTGTAATCCTCAGGAAAAAGAGGAGAGACAGTGAGAGCATTGGATGAGGTTTATAGTGTCCTAATTTAATTTTTCTGAACATACACAGCTCATAATTAAAATTGAAACACTGAGAAGGATAGCAGATAACAGAATTTACTTACTGTGGTTATACAGTACTGTGGGAAGAATACTTTTTCAAACTTTTAGACGACTTGTCGATAAACAAGATGCGAAATAAAGTGCACAGTGTTGGAACCTCTAGCAGAGGCACAAGCTTTATAGCAGCTGGGTACATATTTTTGACCACAGCGTGACATGCTGGCACGCGCAACAGTAGGTCACGCTCTTAACAAAGTAGTTCCGATCAGTGCTGACAACAGATTTCATGTTGTCCTATGAAATAAAATATCACAAAACCTTCAAAGACAGTGCACAGCCACCAGCATTAACATATCAGAAATGTAACAGCTGCTGTCAAAATTACCATCTATGCAAACCAGTGGATGGTAAAATTACCAGCTATGCAAACCAGTGATGATGGCGTTGTGTACCCATGGCCTCATGTACCATCATGTCAGGTACTGGGCAATGTTTGTTCTCAACGGGGCTTTCACATAAACATCATCAATGAAGATGCTGTACACAGAATTGGGATTCAGCGCAAGAGATGATACATTGCACATTCATGTCCAGGTTATCATCAGTTGCACCACTGTTAGCACACCTCCCTCTGCTCCCCCATTAAGGGAAGGCGCAACAATAGTTGTCGAGATGACAGTTCATTATGCTATAGGCGTGTTGCAGTGTTGATAAGAATACTTTCGTGCTGCACACAAGCCAGTTTCCTGACATAAGGTACACGACATGGTTATACAAACCTGCACGAGCAAGAGTATAATGAGTTTGTCCTCTCTGTTACAAATCGGTGGGGCCACTGAGATCATGCACGACTTTGAATACGGCCATACTGCTCACTGACTCTACTTTGTACGATAAATGTGAGGTCCTAACTGACACGAGCAGCAATACTGAATAATGATAAACCAGTCTTGACAGGCTACAATCCTGCTATTGTCGAATTCTGACATGTGCTCACAGACATTTCTCCTCCTGACGTGAGACATGACACTACGATCTTACAAACAAACAAGTAATTTTCAAATATGTTTTCTGAATGAGAAACTCACTGCATAATCTTTCCTTATATACATAGTATGGATGGTGTTACTCCTACCTACTTTGTGTGGTTGCACTGAAATGCTAATCATACACACATCTCAGCATGCAGTACACTTCATGCCAATTTGACATCTGTAGCATGCTGTCCACACGGAGTTGCAGTTCTAGTGGCTACTACCGCATGCGCTGCATGAGAAGACTCGGGTAAAGTCGTGCTAAATTTTTTTCATGATCAACTGCGGGAGATTTGTGATAAAATACCTAGATATGAACTCATAATAGTCCTTGGTGACTACAACGCCAAACTGGGCAAGAAAGAGGCTTTCAGAAGTATATTTGGTACGGGAGGTCTGAAACTAGTAATAGTGGTCTGAGACATGACCAGTTTGCTGCCATGAACAGTTTAAAGACAGCAAGTACCTGTTTGCCAAGAGAAATATCTACAAAGGGACCGGTAAAATATCAGTAATGAATTACAAGATTTAACCATGCAATATACAAGGAAAAGAGGATAGAGGCTGCTCTGATATGTAGGAGGGGAAAAAAAAAAGAGAAGCCACAAGGGGGGAGGGGGGAGATGGGGGAGGGGGGGGGGGGGAGATATGGAAGCATGTAACCACAGGAATGAAAGCAGAATTTATAAGAAAATGTAAAGAAAGAATTGAGGAATATAGATCTAAAACAACACTGTGTAGGGATAAAGAGGAAAAACTGCTAACAGATAAGATGCCCTACATAGATGAAGAGAGTATTTCAATTCAAGTTTGTAAATCAATGCAACCAGAAGTGAGCAACTATCCTATCATACTGCAGAATAACGATAAAACTGGCCGTATTCGTGGAAGGCTATAGACTTTCTAAAACGTTACAAAGCATGACGAACTGATGAAATAACTGTGGACTTGCTTAAAAAGGGGGACTTATAGAACTTATTATGCTTATATGGAATCAAGAAAGAACCTTAGAACTCTAGGTGTGATTCAACTTATGCAACATAAGCAAAGGTACAAAAGCTGCTGTTCTAATTACTGAGTTATTACCCTATTGACTGCAGCCTACAAAACTTTTTTCTAATATTATCCTCAACTGGCTAGCTTCATATTCAAAGAGATTTTAGGTGAATACTGATGTAGCTTTCAGTCAACAAGCAGACACATGTAAATGCATATGAATATAATAATGAGCTTCGTAATCTCTACGTAGACTTCAAACAGTCCTTTGTTAGGCCTAAGGGAATGAAATGCTGGGTCTATTGTCTAAGTATGTCTCATACATTCAAGCAACGCTAGCTGGCTCCAAGGCTGCCATGCAAGTGGATGGATTATTTGATTTAGCATCAGTAAGGGAGTAATGTAATGGGAAGCCCTTCCTAAGCGCTTTTCACAATTACTCTGGAAGCAGTTATTCAGAAATTCAAAATATGTGGTTAAATATGGACATGCATATGCCACAGATATAGCAACTAATAGCAGAAGAGGTAGTTCACTAGGAACAACAGTGAGTGAGCTGAAGGAAGTAACGCAGCATAGAAGCATTGCTGTCAATATAGATCAAATGAATGACACCATGAACAAAAATAACAACTAGAGTAAATTATCAGCAGCAGGATCAACTTTCAACATGTGTAGAGCTTTTAATATCCAGAAATCAATATTAATATGGAAAATTCCATGTAAGTAGTTACTGTCTCCAGGATATTAAAACAAGACAAGTACACAGACCAGCAGCAACCTACAGATGTGAAACCTATTGTGTTTCCCATAAGACATTTCTTCAACAAAATATCTTTACAAAGATCTCTACATATAGGTTTAGTTTCATTCATTACTGCAGCAAGTACGGAATGTTTGTGGTAAAATGCTGCACTTCTCCTGCACTTGCACCAAGTGTCAAGAGTCATTTGGGTAAATAAAATGCTGAGGATCCTACAAGCTTTCTTCATGTTTTCTAAATTCCAAACATTTCTTCTCATGGCCAAACCATAAAAATTCTGTAATCTATCTATCTCAACATCCTTCAAGTGACCTTTACCACTTATCACCTTCCAGTACTATTTTGACTTTTCTTTTAATAATCTTCTCAAGCTGGGCTCCACTCTCTTCTGCACATGCACAGTGAATTCTAATTTGGAAATTGTGACACTAGGACCATAGGGTTCTTCTGCTCACATCTGGTCATAAGCCCTAAATTCTGTTTGTATTAACACCTCTCTTTGACAATGAATGATTGAAAATACTGGGAACACCTGTTACTGCCATCTCATCATTTGCACCAACATAATTCTTCTGGTAGTTGTGTATATCCCCTTCCTCAGTTTTAATGCCACAAGTGATACAGTATTTGCTTTGAGCCTCTACAATTACCTTCCCAGAATCAAATGATGTAGCCATCACAACACCATCTAGTGAAATGTGGTCACGTTCCTGCCCGCCGCCATCAAAACATGCACAAATATCACTACATAAACTTCCCTCGAGTGCTTCTTCAGCTGCTTTCTTCATTGGTAGGTTACAGACTTCAGCAACAGCAGTTCCAATAATTTCACTATACTTCATAAATTTTGCAGGTGGATTTTTAATGTCAAGTATTGCACAAAAGAGTTTGTCTGTCTCCATACCTTTATCGATTCAGTATTAGTTTCAACACAATCCCTTTGCAAAGACATTGATTCTCTCCCAAAGATATGACACCATCACATTTTCTGCGCACATTATTTTCGGAACTAAAATCACTGATCATGCTGAAGTTCACCACAATATTTCCAACTGAGTGTTCATCTCCACAAGCTGACTATGACGAAATGTCTTGAGGATACTGGAGTTTTTTTTCTTGAGGTACTGCTTTTCTTTACATCTGGCATTCTCGGTTCCTTTGATACACTGACTTCACTTACCTTTCAATTATTTCCTCTGCATTTTTCTTTAGGCAAGAACTTTTTGATTCACAGGATTTTTATAAAAATGTGCAAAACCAGAAAAAATATAAATCATCACTTACTTCACTCACAATAAATTTCAGTTAGTGCTAATAACAGAGTTAGAAAACAATAACAAATGTGATCGGAACAAAAGATGTTGATAGCAGTTATAGGGTAGGAAATCTTGACATGTAGCAAATGGCTTACAAGGAATATCAAAATCAATGCAATTTTCTCTGCATAGTGCAAAACAGAAGGTGTGGCATTTATATGGCAGATCGCACAGAGCATCAGAAAAACAACCATAACTCAGGAACAAATAGAGGTATTTATACAAAACAAAAGCTGTGTTCAGCAGGAAATAGTGGGCTTTTCAAATATGCAAAAATTTAAAAATCTATTTTCTGAGCCTATTTGCCTTCCATCCCTCCTTAAAAATGTCGGGAACATTCCTTGTTACTGCATTTCCTATTTATTTTATTTTATATTCTTCAGATCATATCTCTTCTTGTTCACTCACTATTTTATTGCTAATATTCCTTCTTCCAATTTGACCCTTTCCCATTCAGATCTAGAATGCCTCTTCATATTATTAAATCCCTCTTCACTTCACTCCATAATCTTCTCATTGCTCCGAAACTTTTTTCCACATCATCACAGTCACAGCCAACTTTACACCAGCTGGAGTCATGGAAGTGGCAATGCTGTGAAGAGGCCTACTACTGATGCAGTAGAGTGTTCGGAAGGGAAATACAAATTCTAAACAGAGTGATTTCGAGTGTTGTGAGATGTGTAGCATCTTCCCTGGAGGATCAAAGGCCATGGATCTTTCTTTAAAATGCAAGTTTTTTACTGATTTGGCATTACAGAAGCAATCTTTAAAGATAACATGACAGGGTGAAGTAATATAATAAATTGCGTAGACTTAACAAGTTAGTAAAACATGATGTGTTGTTTATAGTAAACTTGAATCATTTATTAATTAAATAACTTTTCTTCAGATGGTAGATAAATAGTGTGTCTCAGGATATGCAAGCAGAAATGGTTACAGTGGCAATAAGAACTACACCATGGTACCGTGGTTCTCAACATGTAGATATGCACTGAGCAATTCTGAGGAAAAGCTGCATAATTTCAAATAGATCCATTGTCTGTAAGAAGGAATTTAAAGAAGAGTGACTTTTAAAGACTTGCAAGGAAATGAGCATAGGTATTCAGAAGCTTGACCAAAATAACATGAAGGTGATTTTCGAAGAATGTTCCCCAATCTGACGCATTAGCTAAGTTATTTAACTAACTCTGAATCTGGGAAAGCTCCAACTGTAAGATGACCGAGGCAAGAAAAGATCTTGGTAAGAGAAATGAAGAGGGGCTTGCAGAAAATGTGATTAAAAATTTTACTTGTACAAAATTTAGGTAGGACTGTACGAAGCGACAAGAGGTACCTCAATTAGAGTGCATGCTACTATAAAAGATTGTTAACATTAATTGAGTTTCTAAAAGTTATCAGTGCAAACAATTTGGAAAATTCAAACTATTGTAAAGATTAACAGTTGTAAACTTATTGCTTCCTTACACATTTCAGTTGAAACCAATTGAAATAAACCAATATCCAAGAAATCTTATGTTATTCTCATACATCTGATTCTAATTTTTATCAGTTGGTTTTTCTGATTAAGAAACTTTGGTGATAAATCAGAATAAAGTAAAGTATATATCAATATCACATTGTAAAACCTTATGCTACCACAAAACTTTTAATGCAGTAACTTAATGGAGATTTCTGTTCGAATTCCACATTTTTCCCTGCGCTCTTTAATCTTCCCTTTGAGTAACTGCTGATGGATATAGACACCAGAAACAAATCTATCCAAACAGTTCAGCAGGAGTGTGTTGTTTCCCAAACCAGACATCTCACTACATCTTAGTGAGGAAATTGATAATTAAATTTCTTTCTATTAAGGTGCTGTATAATATTACAAACCACTTGATGCATACTACATTTTTAAAAAAAGAGCAAAAACTGCCATTATCTTTTACATTTCTAGCCACGGTAAAATTGTTTTCCAATGTGTTACACATGTGCATAGCACACATGACATTTGTGCAATGCATTATTTTTGTATATTGTAATTTTTACCTTTTTAAGAAAAATTCATATCTGCATCTATATCTACATAGATGGTCTGCAAGCCACTGTAAGGTGTGTGGTGGAGGGTACTCTGTTCCACTACTTGCCATTTCCTCTCCTGTTCCACTTGCAAGCAGAGCAAGGGAAAAACGACTGTGTGCGCCTCCGTATGTGCCCTAATTTCTCGTATATTATCTTTGTGCTCCTTACGTGTGATGTATGCTGGCGGCAGTAGAATCTTTTGGTGGTCAGCTTCAAATGTTGGTTTTCTAAATTTTCTTAACAGCGTTTCCTGAAAAGAACGCCGCCTTCCTTCCAGGGATTTGCATTTGAGTTCTTGAAGCACCTTGTAACACTCAAGTTTTATTCAAACCAACCAGTAACAAATCTAGCGGGGCTCCTTTAAATTGCTTCAATGTCTTCCTTCAATCCAACCTGGTATGGATCCCAAACACTTGAGCAGTACTCAAGAATAGATCGCACCAGCATCCTACACACAGTCTACTTTACGGGTGAACCACTCTTTTCTAAAATTCTCCCAATAAACCGAAGTCGACCATTTGTCTTCCATATTATAGTTTCCACATGCTCGTTCCACCTCATATCGCTTTGCAACATTTTGCCCAGATATTTAAATGACTTGATTGTGTCAAGCTGCACTCTGATAATACTGTATCCAAACATTACAGGTTTGCTGTTCCTCCTCATCCACATTAATTTCCATTGTTCCATTTTGTCTTGTATCCTCCTAAAGTCACTTAACTTCAATGCCTTACTGTACACCACAGCATATCAGCAAACAACAGCAGACTGCTGTCCACCCTGTCTGTCAAATCATTTATGCATACAGAGGACAACAGTGGACCTATCACACTTCCCTGGGGTACTCCTGACTATACCCTCGTCTCTGATGAATACTCGCCATCTAGGGTAACATACTGGGTTCTATTATTTAATAAGTCTTCGAGCCACTCACATATCTGTGAACTTATTCCATAGGCTTGTACCTTTGTTAACAGCCTGCACTGGAGCAAATCTAGAAATACGGAATTGGCCTGTTGTACTTCCTCCACAGTTCTCAGTACATCATGTGAGAAAAGGACAAGATGAGTTTCGCACGAGAGCTGCTTTCTAAAACTGTGCCGATTCATGGATGTAAGCTGCTTAGCCTTAAGAAAGTTTACTGTATTTGAACTGAGAATGTGTTCAAGGATTCTGCAGCAAACAGAATTTAGGGATATTGGCCTGCAATTTCGCGGGTCCATTCTTTTACCTTTTTTAAATACTGGAGTCACCTGCACTTTTTTCCAGTTGCTTGGGACTTTGTGCTGGGTGAAAATTCACAATAAATGCAAGCTAGGTAAGGGACCAATGCTGTAGAGTACTCTTTGTAAAATCAAACTGGGATTCCATCCAGATCTGGTGATTTATTTTGTTTTCAAATCTTTAAGTTGCTTCTCTATGCCAGGCATACTTATTTCTATGTCATCCTTACGGGAGTTTGTTCGATGGTCAAATGACAGTATGTTTGTACGGTTCTCCTGCTTGAATGATTTCTTGGACGTGAAATTTGAAACTTCGGCATTCATTTTGCTGCCTTCAATCGCTTCACTGGTAAACAAGGGACTGAATGAAAGCGATTTTGCATATGACCATAATTTTCTTGGGTTCTCTGCCAGATCTTTTGCTATGGTGTGACAGTGGTAGTTGTTACATGCTTCACATATAGATCTTTCCACAGATGCACGAATCTCTACTAACTTCAATTGTTTTCGTTTGTGCATCCCCTTTTGAACATACAGTGCAACAGCCTCTGCTTCCTAGGTATCTTACGAATTTTGTTATTAAACCCATGGCGCGTCTTTTCCATCCACTATCCACTTACTAGGTACGTAACTCTTCAGATCACCATTTACAGTCTGCTTAAATTTTGCTTATAATTCTTCTACATCCATCTTACTGGTACTGAGTGAAGCCAATTCACTGTCTAAGAAAAATGTTAATAATTGCTTATCTGCTCTATCTACCAGAAACATTCTCCTAGCCTTTTTGACTGATTTATTAACTTTCAAAATCATAGTTGCTACAACGTCATCATGACTGCTAATCCCCATTGCTATACTGATATTGTCGATAAGGTCTAGCAAATTTGTCACTACAAGGTCTAAGATATTTCCACTGCATGTGGGCTGCTAAGCCAGCTGCTCTAGACAGTTTTCAGGAAACATGTTTAAAAGTATTTCACATAACTGTCTGCCTGTAACCCCCCCCCCCCCCCCCAACGAATCCATAGACATCCCAGTCTGTACTCGGCAGGTTAAAGTCGCCTCCAACAAGTATTGCATGACATGAGTATTTACCGCTACTGACCATAGACTTTCTTTGAATGATGCTATAACTGCCACAGCGGAATCGGGTGACCAGTAAAAACATCTAACAATTAACTTAGTTTCACCTACATCTGTTGTACGTGACCAGATGACTTCACTGTCACTCAACTTCAACCTCAATAGAAACAATAGTTTTGTCAACTGCAATGAAAACTCCCACTCCTATGGCCCCTACTCTGTCTGTTTGATATACATTCCACGACTTGCTAAATGTCTCAGAGCATTCCACTTCAAATTTCAGCCAGTTCTCAGTCCCAAGAATAATCTGAGTGTGAGAACTTTCCTGGAGGGCAGTAAATTCAGGAACTTTATAACAAATACTTCAACAGTTTATGGATAAAATTGCAACAGTCAAACTGTCTTTATTCGGAATGCCATTTGACTTCCCTCACTGTGAATCGACTGGCGAGTGTTCATCAGAGCACATCAAACTACCGTCTAGCCTACTTCACAAGCACTCTGCTACTCGAGTAGCTGCTTCCTTTGTATAGTGCACCCCTGACCTATCAAGGGGAATCTTATAAATCCCCACACAATAATGCAGGCCTAGAAATCTACAGCCAAGACCGTCACAGAGTCAACAAAGCCTTTGGTTGAGACCCTCCACTCAGCTCCAAACCAAAGTACCCCAGTCAACTCTGGGAATGATGCCGCAAATTGTGAGCTCTGCTTGCACCTCGCATGCGAGACCAACAGTCTTCACCATCTCTGTCAGCCAACTGCACCCTGCATGCTCGAAAGCCACCAGTCAGCCTCCATATCTTAGATGAATCCTCTAGCAGATATATGGAAGGCACATAGGCTTTCTTTCCAGTCCTGAACGCTATCTGCCTAAGAGGCTCCAACTTCAGAGCTCCCAATAACCAGTAACCCCCCCTCCCGAGCTTGCTCAGACCCTGGTGACAGAGCGGCCATCTATACACTAAGAGGGCGAATAGGCAAGGCCAGGCAGCCCGTCTCCACATTGTCCCTGCGTCTCAAGTGACGTGAATGCATTACCACCCAACACTCACCCTGCTGAGAGGGCAGATCCACCAGGCCATGTGCATTAGGAGGTGCCTTGGAAGAAGAGCCCATGGGCAAAACAAGTGACACCTGAGGTGTCCCATGTGACGCATCAGATTTCCTGCCACCGCTACAGCCAAAGGCAGGAGCCTGAAGGTGACTGACCATAGCCAATAGCACATTCAGCTTTTCGCAAACTGCGGTCAGCTCCTCCTGCATCCACACATCCTACCCATCCTAGCAAGACTAACTGAATAAGTGAACTATAAAAGCAGACAATCCTAGCTATGTGACCTGCTACCCTTCTGATGAGTCACCAATGGGTGCTGATGTGATAAAGAGCTAAGTAGCTGGCTGTTGAGCGAGCAACTATTGTGCTGAAGACTGAATGAATTTACACCTACGAAAATGCGAGATTAACCCTCTCAAACAGAGAAACACACACGAAATTTAATAAATATACTATGTGGAAACCCCAGGAAAGGATAAGCACTTAACTTGCTGCTCTGTAGACATCACAGCCGAGAGCTGTAATAATGAACCGAGAGCTTGGCCATTTAAACGGGAACAGCATTACCAATTTCTTCTCGTGCGCATGTGTTAACCATAACACTTCACTTACCTAAGTGCATAAGACACATTCTACCATATAATTGACTTCTGCAAAATGTTCTGTTTTCATGAGCAGTTATTGTTAAATTTGCATTTGTGGCTACTTAAATGGAAAGATATCACTGATTCATTCTTGTGAGCATAAGTTTCCAGTACAGTAGCACACATTAGAAATTGAAACTGCTTTGTTTTCAACATTGAACAGGACATTTAAAATAAACCCAGCTGTCTATTTGACAGCTGCATGTGTTGTCATACTGAAGGCTCTCACTTGCTATGCCATTGCTCTTTGTAGTTTACAGTCCCAATGACTGAACAACTATAAAAGCAATAGAAAAATCTAATTTTACATGTATACAGTTTTGGGAATAGCAACATTGACCTTTGTTGCACAGTTCAAGAACTCCAACTAATTATTAAATGTAAATATGCCTTGAAGTGCCTACAAGTGTTACTTCATTACTGTAGACCCAAATTTCAAGTAACACTTGTACAACATATTTTGGAGACGGCTCAGTGGCTATACAACCAAAACTGCAAAAGAGGTGTAATACAAAAGCAATGACATTATCTAACATATTACTAGCAAGATTTGTTAAAACTAATCACATAATGCACCTCCAATACATGGATACTACGCATCTACATCGTTGTAGGTTTTATTTTATTTTTTAAGTATGGGGATGGGAATGGTTGTCTCAGTCTGCAATACTGTTTTAAAATGCTACCTACGTAAATTTCAAAAAAGAAAGCTTAAAATAAAATTTGATACATCTTTTCTAATCAACCGTGTAGAAACATCTCACCTCCATGACAAATTCTCTTCGACGGGGTACTCCGCGCTCTTCCACCAATGTATACACTGGCTCTCGCATCTTTTTTGCTTGCTGTATCAGAATCAAACGTGTTACAGGATGGATATCTTCACCGTATTCAGGCTCTCCTTTCTGTTCCTAAAGGTAAAATCATTTAAAAATAGCATTATACACACATTTCAAGTTTCAACTGACTATCAATTAACATGAAATTGAAAGCCGTTCAGTTCTTAAAACATTCAGCAAACAATGATTACAGTTAAAACTATATGCAAAAAAATAAACCCACAGGCTATAGTAATACAAACTGCCTGTTGTAATTGGAAAGCTGATGCTTAACTGCAAGAGTAGAAAATGTTTATATCCTCTGCTGTTCAGTAAAAGGATGGGTATAACCCTCTAAAATTATAGTTGGGCATAGATTTCAGTATATATAGAGACTAATGAGTTGTACTGCAGAATCTCTGTTGATGGGGGGATAGCTTAAAAAAATAATACAAAACTATATGTAATGTGTTCATGGAGTTCAAAACCGTTAACAGTTCATAATTGGTAGCCAAAGATGGACCATTACTTGTTCCGAGTACTCTGTGCAAACTTTCATCTGATGTAGGGTGCAGCACGGTGTAGTGTCCGGAAAGCCAAATGTACGTAACGAGAAAACGTGAGTGGTTCAAGCCAAAGTTCCCATATATTTGCGTGTTTTCTCCACAAATTACGTTACAGTGTGTGGTGGGAAATAGCTCTGGCATCACTATTAATTCTTCCCTTCCTTGTACCATCCATGAATTGGTGTGTAGGAAGAATGACAATCGATAGCACTCCTTACAAGCTCTAATTTATTTAATTCTGCAAGACTTAAGTGGGAGGAAGAAATATACTTCTCTAGAGAGAATCATTAGTAGAGTGAAATTGAGGAGCAGGTGGTGGTTTGTGTGGGTGAACAAAAAGCACTCGTTAAATAGCCTGTGGGACACACACAAACACACACACACACACACGCACACACACACGCACACACTCACTCTCTCTCTCTCTCTCTCTCTCTCTCTCTCTCTCTCTCTCTCTGAAGAACACAGTGAGGAGTGTACTGGAGTGTATTGAAGGAATAGCAATTATACTTCTTCCTCTCACAAACAACATGTAAGGACTATAGAGCCAAATGATTCTGAAACCAGAGTTCAGTTCTGTACATGAATTTAGTTGTAAAAGACATATATCACTTTGAATGGTTGCTATGTGCTTCACAGCTGATGGTATACAGTGCAAACTGAATATGTCAATAAAAAATTAATGTCTGTTAGTTATTCACTTCAAGGAATGCCTTTTAGGATCCCCTTGATCTGTAAAATTTTAGCCTTAAAAACATTTGAGGTTCTCTATATTTAAACAATCCAAGAGACCACATTTTTAGCTCTATGAGTCTGAGTATTAAACAAATAATTCACTTGTAGTATTCCATGAATACAAACTATTCATCTGAGAGCTAGTATTACTAAATGCAGCACATAAGGAAATATCCACTATTCTGCTAACTGTTAGCATATGGTAGCTGTTGTATGTAATGTGGAACTAAGAGAGAAACAGGGACAGAGAGAAAAGTGGAAATGTACTCTCTCTCACTTACTTTCTTTTTAAGTGCAGCAGGTACGCAGCTCATTAAGTTATCAACCTCTGCTGGCGATGCATATGGAGAGTAGCAAGTTGCATATCTATGTTTCTTTCTGTGCTTTTATAGTTTATTTCTTCAGTTAGTTGCACAAGCATGGGTAGGATGTGTGCAGATTGTGTGCGGACATGGACGCAGTTTCCGAGCAGCTGAATGCAATTTTGGCTACAATGAGTTGCCTTCCGGCTGCTGTCTGGTGTGCAGCAGTAGCAGAGAATATGCCTGTCACATGGGACATCTCAGGTGTCACCTTTTGCCCATGGGCTCTGCTGCTGAGGCACTTCCTAGTGTACACAATGTGGTGGATTCACTCTCACAGCAGGGTGAGCAGTGGGAGTAAAAGCACTCTGTGTTGCTTGAGGAGGAGGGCCAATGTGCAGACTGGCATCTGGTCTTGCCTATTTGCCCCGTGAGTGGATGTGTGGCCATTCCTTCAGCAGGGTCTGAGCAGGCACACAGGGGCAAGGGTCTGCTAGTTATCAGGATCTCCACTGTTAGGCATGTTGTGGAGGCCCTTAGAAATAGTATTCAGGGCTGGAAAAAAAGTAGGGTAGCTTTATCCAAGATGTGGAGGAGGCTGTTGAGCATGCAGAGTACAGTTGTCAATGAAGTAGCGGCTCACGTCGGCATAAAAATGCCTGTCGCTTGGGCTCTGAGGTCATCATCAGTTTATACAGGCGGCTGGAAGAAGTGGTGAAGGCCGCTCACTTCACACACAGGTGTAAGCAGAGCTCGCAATTTGCAGCGTTGTTCCCACAGTTGATCACGGTCTTTCGTTTGAAGCCGAGTGAAGAGTCTCAACCAAAGACATTGTCAACACTGTGACCTGTGACAGTCTTGCCTGCAGGTTTTTGGACCCGAGTTTTTGGGGGGAGGGGAGATTTGAATGCCTACCATTGACACATTACACAAAGAAAGCAGCTACATGCAGCAGAGTACTTGGGAGTGGAAATGAGTTAAAAAAAAGCTATGCCATAGTTTGAGATTCTCTGATGAACACTCACCAGTTGATACACGGACAGGAAATTCAGACCGCATTCAGAGAAAAGACACTTCATTTGCCAAAATTTTATCAGTACATTGTAGAAGTATTCGGAATTAAGTTCCTGAATTTACTGGTAAGTTTCGAATTTACTGACCTCCAGGAAATTTCTCATACTCAAATTATTCTCAGGATGGAGAGCTGGCTGAAACGCGAAGTAGAAAGCTCTGAGACATTCAGCAATTTATGGAAAATTGTGACATTCGGGTAAGGGGTGAGAAAGAAGAGGAAGTGGGAGAATACAAGGTCTACCTGTCAGGAGTCAAAGCAGGAATAGCACAATGGGGTGTAGGGCTTTACATCGGGAAAGAAATGGAACCCAGCGTAGTTGCAATAAGGTATGTAAACGAACGACTGATGTGGATAGATTTGACAGTGTCTAGCAAGAAAATTAGGATTGTGTCAGTATATTCGCATTGTGAAGGGACAGATCAAGATAAGATGGATAGTTTTTATGAGGCACTCAGTGATGTAATTGTTAGAGTAAAGGACAAGGACAGTGTTCTGCTCATGGGTGATTTTAACGCCAGGATTGGAAATCGAACAGAAGGGTATGAAAAGGTTATGGGTAAATTTGGAGAGGATATGGAGGCCAACAGGAACGGGAAACAACTCTTGGATTTCTGTGCCAGTATGGGCTTAGTAATCACAAACTCCTTTTTTAAACATAAGAACATTCACCGGTATACTTGGGAAGGCAGGGGAACCAGATCTGTCATTGACTATATAATAACAGATCAGGAATTCAGGAAGGCTGTGAGGGACACACGTGTATTCAGGGGCTTCTTTGATGACACTGATCATTATTTAATCTGCAGTGAAATTGGGATTGTGAGGCCGAAAGTGCAGGAGGTCAGGTCCATATGTAGGAGGATAAGAGTGGAGAAACTTCAGGATAAGGAAATCAGGCACAAGTACATAACAGCGATCTCAGAAAGGTACCAGTTAGTTGAATGTAGTCAATTACAGTCATTGGAAAAGGAATGGACAAGGTACAGGGACACAGTACTAGAAGTGGCTAAAGAATGTCTTGGAACAGTAGTGTGTAAAAGTAGGATGAAGCAAACAGCTCGGTGAAATGATACAGTCAAGGCAGCCTGTAAAAGCAAAAAGAAGGCGTATCAAAAATGGCTACATACTAGAACCCTGGTAGACAGAGAAAGTTATGTTGAAGAAAGAAACAAAGCCAAACAGATAATTGCAGCATCCAAGAAGAAATCTTGGGAAGACTTTGGAAACAGGTTGGAGACTATGGGTCCAGCTGCTGGAAAACCATTCTGGAGTGTAATTAGCAGTCTTCGAAAGGGCGGTAAGAAGGAAATGACAAGTATTTTGGACAGGTCAGGAAAACTGCTGGCGAATCCTGTGGATGCCTTGGGCAGATGGAGGGAATATTTTGAAGAGTTGCTCAATGTAGATGAAAATGCAATCAGTAATATTTCAGATTTCGAGGTAAAATGGGATAGGAATGATGATGGAAATAGGATCACATTTGAGGAAGTGGAGAAAATGGTCAATAGATTGCAGTGCAATAAAGCAGCTGGGGTGGATGAAATTAAGTCAGAACTCATCAAATACAGTGGAATGTCAGGTCTTAAATGGCTACACAGGATAATTGAAATGGCCTGGGAGTCGGGACAGGTTCCATCAGACTGGACAAAAGCAGTAATCACACCAATCTTTAAACATGGAAACAGAAAAGATTGTAACAACTACAGAGGTATCTCTTTAATCAGCGTTGTGGGTAAAATCATCTCAGGTATTGTTGAAAGGAAAGTGCGAGTATTAGTTGGGGACCAACTGGATGAAAATCAGTGTGGGTTTAGGCCTCTTAGAGGTTGTCAGGACCAGATCTTTAGCTTACGGCAAATAATTGAGGAGTGTTATGAGTGGAACAGGGAATTGTATCTATGCTTTATAGATCTAGAAAAGGCCGGGTTCCTAGGAGGAAATTATTGTCTGTTCTACAAGATTATGGAATAGGAGGCAAACTTTTGCAAGCAATTAAAGTTCTTTACATGGATAGTCAGGCAGCAGTTAGAGTTGACGGTAAGTTGAGTTCATGGTTCAGAGTAGTTTCAGGGGTAAGACAAGGCTGCAGTCTGTCTCCACTGTTGTTCATATTATTTATGGATCATATGTTGAAAACAATAGACTGGCTGGGTGAGATTAAGATATGTGAACACAAAATAAGCAGTCTTGCATATGCGGATGACTTAGTTGTGATGGCAGATTTGATTGAAAGTTTGCAAAGTAATATTTCAGAGCTAGATCAGAAATGTAAGGACTATGGTATGAAGATTAGCATCTCCAAAACGAAAGTAATGTCAGTGGGAAAGAAATATAAACGGATTGAGTGCCAAATAGGAGGAACAAAGTTAGAACAGGTGGACGGTTTCAAATACTTAGGATGCATATTCTCACAGGATGGCAACATAGTGAAAGAACTGGAAGCAAGGTGTAGCAAAGCTAATGCAGTGAGCGCTCAGCTACGATCTACTCTATTCTGCAAGAAGGAAGTCAGTACCAAGACTAAGTTACCTGTGCACCATTCAATCTTTCGACCAACTTTGTTGTATGGGAGCGAAAGCTGGGTGGATTCAGGTTACCTTATCAACAAGGTTGAGGTTACGGATATGAAAGTAGCTAGGATGATTGCAGGTACTAGTAGATGGGAACAATGGCAGGAGGGTGTCCACAATGAGGAAATCAAAGAAAAACTGGGAATGTACTCTATAGATGTAGCAGTCAGGGCAAACAGGCTTAGATGGTGGGGTCATGTTACACGCATGGGAGAAGTAAGGTTACCCAAGAGACTCATGGATTCAGCAGTAGAGGGTAGGAGGAGTCGGGGCAGACCAAGGAGAAGGTACCAAGATTCGGTTAAGAATGATTTTGAAGTAATAGGTTTAACATCAGAAGAGGCACCAATGTTAGCACTGAATAGGGGATCATGGAGGAATTGTATAAGGGGGGCTATGCTCCAGACTGAACGCTGAAAGGCATAATCAGTCTTAAATGATGATGATGATGGAAAATATATTTGAACAACAGATTAGATGCCACAAGAGGGGAGTGCTCATAGCAGTTGACAAAAATATTGCATAATATATTGCGGTCTAATTTGAGTGTGACAGTGAAGTTATCTGATCATGTATAATAGGTCAATGTGGAATTACGCTAATCTACATTTACATGAATACTCTGCAGTTCACACTAGAGGGTTTTTTGCACCACCTTCAGACTATTTCTCTACTGTTTCACTCACTAACAGCACATGGGAAAAATTAATACATAAATCTTTCTATACGAACACTGATTTCTCTTATATTAAGATGATAATTATTTCTCCCTATGCAGATTGGCAACAATAAATTGTTTTCATATTCAGAGGAGAAAATTGGTGACTAAAATTTTGTGAAAATATCTTGCTGCAACAAAAAATAACTACACCTTTGTTTTAATGATTGTCTTCCCAACTCGCTTACCATGTCAATGACACTCTGTCCTCTATTTTGCAATAATACAAAATGAGCTGCCCTTCTTTGAATTTTTTTTGATGCCCTCCATCAATCCTATCTAGTAAGGATCCCATACAACACAGCAATAGTCTTAGTAGAGCCCGAACAAGTGTAGTACACATTTCTTTAGTGGATCTGTTGCATCCTCTAAAGTAATCTGCAATAAAAGATATTCTTTGGTTTGCTTTCCCCACATTATCAATGTGATCAGTCTCACTGAAATTTTTCATAATTGTAATTTCTAGGTATTTAGTCAAATCGACAGCCTTTAAATTTGTATGATTTATCGTCGAAATTCATCAGATTTCTTTCTGTACTCATGTGGATGACTTCACACATTCCCTTACTGTGAGAAAACTGTCACTTTTCACACCATTCAGATATTCTCTCTCTAAGTCGGTTTGGAATTGGTTTTGATTTTCTGGTGACTTTACTAGAAGGTAAGTGATAGCATTATCTGCAAACAATCTGAGAGGGCTGCTTGGATTATTTCCTAAATCATTCCCGCTGATAAGGATTAACACTTCCTGGGGCAATGCCGGCTAACACTTCTGTTTTAATCAATTATTTTATGTCTATTACCAAATACTGTGACCTTTCCAACAGGAAATCTTGGATCCTGTTGCACAACTGAAGTGATACTCTGTACGCAGACAGTTTTATGATAAGCGTCCTGTGAAAAGTGGTGTCAAAAGCCTTCTGGAAATCTAGAAGTATGAAATCAATCTGAGATCTCCTGTTCATAGTACTCATACTTTGTGTGAATAAAGAGCTAGTTATGTCCCACAAGCATGATCTTTTCTGAATCCATGCTGATTGTGTATTAATAGACCATTATCTCTAAGGTAAGGGAAACTGTTCGAACACAGTATATGTGAATTAAGCTGCTTTGCTAAACTGAGGATATCTATGTCCCGGTTACTCATGTTGGCAGTTATTTTCAATTCGAGTTCTGGAACATTTGCTTAGTCTTCTTTGACGAAGGAATTTCAGAAAACCGCGTTTAATAACTCTGCTTCTGTGGCACTGTTATCGGTTACATTACCACTGATCTCGCACAGTGAAATACTGATTATATCCTACCTTTGGCGTAGTTTACATACAACCAGAATCTCTTTGGATTTTCTGTTATATTTTGAGACAAGAGTTTCATTGTGGAAGCTATTAAATGCATCTAATATTGAAAGTAGCACTAAGTTTTGAGCTTCAGTAAAATTTCCAATCTTCGAGATTTTGTGCTCTTTTAAATTTGGCATGCAATTTTTCGTTGTCTCTGCAACAGTGTTCTGACCTGTTTCATGTACCATGGGGGATATCTTTTTTATTTATTTGGTGAAAATCTCTCAATTGTCTCACATACTACTTCTTTGAATCTAAGCCACATCTCATCTACACCGAAATAGTTTGGATGGGGACCATCTATCAGAAAGGCGTCAATCTGCCTTTTGAAACACATTTATTTTGTGTTTACTTTAGGTGGATCTGGATGTTGCAGTGGTCAGTCTTGCTAAAATGATTTTGTGCTCACTAACCTCTGTATCTGTCATGATGCTCCCTATTTGCTCAGGTTTATTTGTTGCTAGAGCTCAAGTATGTTTTTACAACCATTTACACTTCGAATGGACTTCTACTACCATTCGGAGAAAGCAGTTAGTAAAATTTGTGATGATGTTTTATACCTTCCACCTGCTTTGAATATGTACTTCCACCAACAAATCGAAATTAGATTAAAGTCAACAGCAACTACAAGTGTACGAGTGAGGCACCGATTTGTGATGAGACTCAAGTTTTGTTTGAAATATCTAACAACTGTATCATCTCAGCTAGGGTCGATAAAAAGGAACCAATCATTTAATTTATTCCTGTTGTCAAGGACAGCCTCTACCAATACTCACAGAAACAAAGACGCTGCCGTCAACTGTATTTACTCTATCCTTTCTAAACACTCTTAGGTCCTCTGTAAAAATTTCAGCTGAACTTGTCTCCAGTTTTAGCCAGCTTTTGGTACCTGTAATTAGTTTGAGCTTCAGTGTTTCCTATTAGTGCTTGGAGCTCTGGTTCTTTCTCAACACAGTTACGACAGTTTACAATTACAATACAGCCTGTCGCTATGTCTACACTCCCCATGTTCATCCTGCACCCTTTGAATATGAAGTCTTTTCTGTACTTTCCCAAGACCTTCTAACCTAAAACACTGCTTAATCCATTCCACAAGGCCCTTGCTACCTGTGTAGCAGCCTCCTGAATGCAGTGGACACCTGAGCTGTTAGCCTGAAACCCCACCACCCTATGGCCACGTTGAGAAATCTACAACCTGCACTGTCACAGAACCATATGAGCCTCTGATTCAGACCCTCAACTCAGCTCTATACTTGCAGTCAATCCTGTCAATGATGTTAGAGATGGCCAGCTCTGCCTTCATCATGCAAGCAAGACTGGCTGTCTTTACCATTTCAGCTAGCCATGTGAAACCAGAGATAATCCCTTCTGAACCAAAGCAACACATTTTATTAGTACCAACATGGAGCCACCACCTGCAGTTGGCTGCACCCTGTACTCTTCATGGCATCTGGAATCAGCCTTTCCACATCTGAAATGACTCCTCACGGTATGCAAACAAAGAGCAAACTGGATTCCTTCACCTCCTTGGCAGCCACATCCTTAAGGGGCCTCATCATGTGCATTAAATTGAAGCTCCTAACTTCCTGTAATCCTACTCACTGTGAATCCCCAGACACTGCGGGACCGAGTGAGGTGGCGCAGTGGTATAGCACACTGGACTCGCATTCGGGAGGACGACAGTTTAATCCCGCGTCCAGCCATCCTGATTTAAGTTTTCCACGATTTCCTTAAATCACTCCAAGCAAATGTCACGATGGTTCCTTTGAAAGGACAAGGCCAATTTCCTTCCTCATCCTTCCCTAATCCGACGAGACCGACGACCTCGCTGTTTGGTCTCTTCCCCCAAACAACTCAACCCAACCTAACTAACACTGCGGGACAAGAGGCTCCCTCGGGACAGACCAAGTGACTTGATCTGCCTCAGGAACTTTTAGGTCCACAGATAGCACCCGAAATCTGTTCGTCAGAAGAACTGGGGAGGCCCTTCAATCAGCCTCCCGGAAAGTCTTTCGCCATCTGCCACATCCTGAAATGACCTCCACATCAGCCAAGGGTGAGGGGATCATCCTCGATTCATGGGTGGTCACAATAGTGACACAGGTTGGATGTATCTTGCATCCACATGTCCAGACCTTACAATAATGACCACTGGTAACAATCCCAAGTTGCCTGACTGACATCAGAGCCGCCTGGAGCTGCAAGGAAACGGTCACCACAGAGCTCACATCTGAACACACGAATCGCAGTTTCCATCCATACTATAGTTGGACAAACTATAGAATAAATTGTGATTTAAAAGATGGAACTGACAAATGAAATGCTGTGCTCTCAAGTGCTGCTGCCTAGACACGAGCTGCTGATCAACTACTGAGTTCTTTGGTTTTAACTGACTTCCTTCACATAAAAAAACACCTGACAAAAAAATGGCAGAAATACACACTAAACAATAGTTAAAACACAAAACTGCGGCTACTAGAAACACAAATATACATGACATTTCAGATTTTACACTGAAATGTGCACAATAAATAAAACTAGTTAATTGCTGGATGTTTTTACTCACTACGCAATTCTGCTGTGACAGTCCGAGAGTCAAAAGCCTATGGCCAGTAGTGCAGAAATATACCGATCATACAATATTAGTTGGAGGGGGCTTTAACCTTCTGAGGATACACTGGGACGTCTATAGATTAGCTGCTAAGCATACAGAAAGACAGTCTCACGAAATCGTTGGTCAGTCTGGTGTGGCAGTAGAAGATAGCAAAAGGAAAACTCAAGTCTTAAACTTTGTGTTTGAGAAACTGTTCATGCAGAAGAGTTGTACAAACATACAAAATTTGACCATCACACTGACTTCCATCATGAGAACACAGTTATAGGCATCCTCGGCAGAGAGAAACAACAGAAAGAGTTGAAAACAAATAAGTCATCGGGTCCATTTGGAATCTCAACTTGGTTTTAGAAAGATTACTCTACAGCAATGGCTCCTTACTTAGCTTGCAATTATCATGAATCCCTCTCCCAGTGCCAAGTCTCAACGGACTGAACATAAGTGCAGGTGGCTCCAGTATGTAAGAAGAGTAAAAGAATATATCTTCAAAATCAGAAACCAATATCCCTAACATTCATTTGCTGCAGAATTCTTGAATACATTCTCAGTCTGGGTACAATAAATGTCCTCAAGATGGAAAAGCTTCTGGCCATAAATCAGCATAGTTTTAGAAAGCATTGTTCAGTGAAACTCATCTTGTCCTATTCTCATAATATTCTGAGACCTATAGATGACGGACAACAAGCAGATTTCATATTCCTAGGTTTCCCAAAAATATTTGACATGGTGCCCCATTGCAGACTGTTAATGAAGGTTCCCAGGTATGTGACTGTCTTGGAGACCTCTTAACACTTCGGAGACTGGCCACTTAGAAGAATATTGGGCCTAGGAAACTGGCCATTTATGCTGTTATTTAAAGTGCTACTGCACATATGTAATTGATATATCTCCAAGACTGCAAATTTTAAAATAATTTTGAAGGAAGTACCTATAATTATCTTCCCTGTGAAAGGTGAGTTGCTGAGCAATTTCTTCCCTTTGAGCTTTCAAAATTTCTTGCTCACTCAACAAACATGACATATTTGTAGAAGAATTACATCAAACTGCAAAACCTAATGAGTACACGCACGAAATTACGCCAATATGACCATATTGGCTCAGCCATTTATGATTGCAGCTGTTATATCTGCAGATGTTTCTTTCAAAATAATTCAAGAAATTGACAACGGAAGGCAGCACCAGTAAAGGGGCTGGTTGCAAGATGTCTCTACATTGTTCTCATATGAAATGAGTCCAGTTTTCATGCGATACGTGGCACACACATCAAGAAAACCATAGTCCAATATATGCTCAGGTGGGGTCTTTTTAACATGAAGTTGTGGTCCAAGCTAAGTTCGGGCTTTGTCACCAAAGGGATAAATAAGAGAACTAAGTATGTTGTCCTCGACTGCGAGTGTTCATTGGAGACAAGGGTGTTGTCAGGATAGCCGTTATTTTCTATATACATATATGATCTGGTACACAGGATGAGAAGCAATTTGCTGCTGATGCTACGGTTACGGGAAGGTTTCATCGTTGAATGATTGTAGGAGTATACAAGATGACTTAAGGATAATTTTCACTTGGGGTGATTAATGGCAGTTAGCTCTAAATGTAGAAAAATCTAAGTTACAACGTGTAATGTTTGAATACAGCATTAGTAGTGTGCTGCTTAACACAGTGACCTCAATTAAATATCTAGGCAAAACGTTGCAAGGCGATATGAAATGGAATGAGCATGTAAGGATTGTAATATGGAAGTCAAATGGTAGACTTTGGTTTATTGGGAGAATTTCAGCAAAGTGTGGTTCATCTGTAAAGAGGACCTCAATAAAACACTATTGTGACACAATCTTGAGTAATGTTTGAGTGTTTGGGATCCATATCTGGTGGGATTATAGAAAGATTGAAGCAATTACAGGATGTATATGTGGACAAGACAAAAAAATATATGTACTTTTCCTGGCTGAAAATACACTATCACTCATGTGAAAGTACATTTTTTTCTATGTTAAGTGACAATATATTTTCCCTTGGAGCTGTACAACTTGTCTGAAAGTGTTATGGTTGAATGGTCAATGGTACAGGTTTTATACACTGTTGTAGAACTTCTCATCGCTTTAGTAAATGAAACCTTGCAGAAAACGAGTTTTGGAATGATCTTTGATGTGCGGCAAGATGTACACTGCATTAATTCGACCAAATACAGCAAAGTAGCTTCCGAAGCACTGAAATTGAGATAGCGCTGTTGTCACCCAAACATAGCTCATGTCACATGATCTTGCCAGCCAGTAACATTAGTTATTCAGAACACAGGACATTTGATATAGTCAGCCAATAGCAACTTCACTGTTAATCAGTGGAGGGGTGGGGATTTTAAGAATTGACCAAATATTTTACTGAAGAAAATCTCTTTCTTATTCTAAGATAAATGAAAGGACAAAAATACAAGGGTAACTGATTCACTTTTTGACAACAATTAAGCCATGCATCAATGTTTTTTGTATTTTAAGAAAAGAAATAACAAAAAAGATCCTAAAAATTGGGGAAGAAAAGTGCTAAAAGACAAACTTTTCCTGACAGAGATCATATTTTAGATCTGTGAACATAGGAGTTGCACACGTTTTCGATTTGCACTCAACACTTAGGAGACCAAGCGCATAGTGCAAGGCCATGGTTTTCTCAACATGCAAGCCACCTATCACGTGAAAACTTAACTCATTTTGTATGAGAGAAAAGCATGGGCATCCCACTACCTGTTGCTTGACACGTGCTGCCTTCTGTTGTGTATTCACAGAACTGCTTCAAGAGAAGCAGCAGCGAATGTTAAGAGTAGTCTGGAGATGAGACAATTCACCAGCAAAACAAGCAAAAAAGAAGCAAACTGGTATTGTTCTGATTGCAACAAGTCTCCGGCATGCCACAACACTTCAACTTCTCTGTAAAAAAAAAAGCCAGTTACAAGGATAATTATACTTTTTCTCATCGTTACTGCACATTTGTAATCTAAGAAAGAACTAAAATAAATATGAAAAATTACCCTTGAAGCTTGATCTCTTTTAGCGTGTGTTACTTTTTAAGATACACCAAACACAAATGTATCAGTAAAATTTTAAATAATGGCATGAATGGCTGGTCTTCAGGAACCAAAAGTTTTCTAAGTGTTTGGTCCTGAAAGTTTTGAATGGGAGTCAAATGCTCCTGTGATGTAAGAAATTCATTGCATATTCTCATACACAACGTAATTCATCTTGCATAAAAAGAAATTTAATTTGAAAGTAATGCTTCTCAGACCACCATTCACAATATTTCCTTGTAACCTGTTAACAATGTAAACAGCCACACTCATTGAAAGCAGTTAGTTGTTATCAAGTATTTGCATAGTCTTTGTCCTAAGGCCTTTAATACATTTTGAATATGTGTGTGTACTATGTTTTGATGTTGTACATGGTGCATTTTCTTTGCAAGTAAAGTTTTATTTGGGTATTATTCTCTCGTTTTAGGTTTTACTGCTATAGTAGTGGGTTAAAGTAAAATTCTTTGATAGAGTATCAGTTCTTACCACTCAAAATGACAAAAATGTATGTGAAAACTAAAAAATGAAGAATTCCTGGTTTTATTACGGATGAAAAAATTCCAGTGTTGTTCTCAGATTTCCCAGCTGTCCCATGGCATATACATCCTGAATTCACAAGCAGGCTGGTAGATTTGTTACTGGTATGTTTGAATAACACACTTTATTATGGAGATTCAAAAGGGAATCCCTGGAGAGAAGGCTATGTTGTTTTTGAGGAACACGTCAGAAAATTTAGGACAACTGGCACTTGAAGCTGATTATGTGTGAGTACAGGGTACCCTCTGTCACACCCTGTATGATGACTTGCAGAGTATGTATGTAGATGTACATGCAATGTCAGTAATCAGCATAATTCGAAGAAATTTAATGCTTCATGTGGAAGTAAATACAAAAAGTTTGTGCAGTTAACTGACAATAAAGTATGGTGCTGTTCTGCTTTTTGTTGAGATGTATTCGAGTCTATGTTACAAGTGACATGGATGCAAAACTGCAATGTACAGAAGATCAAACACAGACCAATGACTCGAAGTAGTAAAATCAGTGAAATGTGTGTGAATGTGTAACAGGAACTTTATGGTCTCTTATGACACTACCAATGCCTCTTTGTTTTTGTCCAATGTCTGTTGTCATGATTACTTGATAATGAAAGCAAGCCATGGAGCGGTACTGTACTGTACACCTCACTAGTGTAACATATAAGTTTCTCTATATAGGTGTACTGCACTTTCCCAGAACCCTCTCACACATCACTTTCATAAGTCTGTCTTATTTAATGTTGATGTACCCCTAAATGTTAAAATGATGTGACATGCTCCACAAATTTATCAGTGATGTTGTTATGGGGTCCTATCAGGTTCTTTCTCTTTGTTGTGGATATTCACTTGTATTCATTCACGTTTAGAGAGTGCAGCCATTCAATATATCATCAAATGGAAATACTGAGTACGGAAATGGCTGGATGCCACCAACAAAATGACAGTATTGTCTCACACAGTAGCTTCCTCTGAAAAGTGACAAGAGCTACGAGACTCTCATGTGAAACAATGAAGGAAATTCCCGGATGGAACAATACATAAAATAACGGAAAGGCAGCTGCTCGCATCTGGTCGATTAATGTGTAGCACACAGAAAAGCTTTTGAGCTCTTGCTCTTTTTCTAGCAAAATACTGATTAATGAAAGCAGTTGGAAGGTAAGAAGTGGTGTGGATAGAAGAAAGGAAGGTAAAGGTAAGGTGAGGCAGTGGGGAAAAGGTTAGCGGAAGTTTAGGCTAGGAGGACTGCAAGAGCACAGGACATGCTGGGGAGACATTTACCACCTGCATAGTTCAGAGAAACAAGCGCTGGAAGGGTGTATCAAAACAGCCAGCGTAATGAGAGACAGCTAGTGAAGTAATTTATGCTGTGGTGTGCAGCACATTCGGCAACTGGATGGTCAAGTCTGTGATTTGCCACAGTTCGGTGGTGGCCAATTACACAAGTAGACGGTTGGTTATTTGTCATGACCACACAGAATGGTGTTCAGTAATTGCAGCACAGCTTATATATAACATGTTGCTTTCACACATGGCCCCTGTCTTTAATGGGGTAGGAAATATCTGTGACTTGACTGTGGTAGGCACTGGTATGTGGGTGTCTGAAACAGGTCTTGCACCTGAGCCAACCACAAAGCAATGACCATGAGGTATAGGATTGGAAAAGGGATGGACAAGCATATTACGTAGGTTGGGTGGGTGGGTCGTGGAACACTACTTTGGGTGATGTGGATAGAATTCTGGGTAGGATATCCCTCAACTCAGGGCACAACGTGAGGTAGTTGAATCCCTTGTGAAGGATGTCGTTGAGCTTTCCAAGGCCAGGGTGATACTGGGCAATCAGAATGCTGGTTGGTGGCTGGTTAACAGGTTTACTGGCATCAGCGGAGGCAATGGCATAGGAGATCTGCTTATGGGTAAGCTGGATAGGATACTGTCTGTTAACAAATGCTCTGGTGAAGTTATAGGTATATTTGGACAATTCCTGATTACCACCTTAAATGTGGCATCCATGGGTGGAGAGGTTGTAATGAAAGAGACTTTTTGACATGGAACAGGTGACAACTGTCAAGTGGAGGTTCTGTTGGTGGTTGGTGCCAGTGACACAGACAGACATATTTACGGAGTCATCTGAAATGTGGAGAACTAAATCTAGGAAGGTGGTTTGTTGAGTTGAGAAAGATCACGTGAAGCAGATTTAGGAGTAGGTGTTGAGATTGTGGGGGGGAAGAGAAAAGGTTGTCCATGCCACGAGCCCGGTTCACGAAAATATCATCAATGAATATGAATCAGATAAGGGGTTTCAGATGTTGACTCAATAAGAAAGGTTTCTCCATATGGCACACAAATAAGTTGGCATAGGATGATTCCATGCCAGTATCTAAGGCAGCACCACAGACTTGTTTATGGATTTGGCCTTCAAAAGTGAAAATAATATTTGGTCAGGATGAGGCTGGCTAGGAGGATTAGAAAAGAAGTGGTGTGTTTGGCAGCAGGACGGCATTGGGAAATGTACCAACAAGCAGCCTGCTGGTAAAGGGACAGGAATTATTGAAAGGTGGTGAAGAAGGTGATTAGTGTCTTGAATATAGGATGGAAAGTTATGGATAATAGTTTGGAGGGGTTGGTCAATATAGGCTGAGGTACTTTCTGTGGGAGAATTATACTCAGCCACAATGGGACAACCAGTTTTAAGATCTATGGGGTTGGTTTTGAGTAGTTTGGGGAGTAGGTAAAAGCCAGGTGTGCAGGGGGTTGCTGGTGTAAGGACGGAGATGGAGTCAGGTGTCAAATTTTGAGACAGATAAAAGGTCTTCAGGAGCTGTTGGAAGTCAGTTGGATTTCTGGGATGGGATCATGGTCATAAAGTTTGCATGCAGAGATGCTGGAAAGGTGGTGGAGAAACTCAGTCAAATAATCACTATGATTTATGACCACTGTGATGAAATCTCTGTGGGAAGGTTGATAAGATCTGGATTGTTTCTCAGGTTACAGATAGCTGTGTGTTCTGCAGGAGTGACATGGGAATCATGAGGAAGGGATTTAGGAAAGGAAGGTGAAGCCAGGTCAGAAGTGATGAATTCCTGAACGATTAATAAGCAATAACTGGGTGGATGGGGAGGAGGATCACAGTTGGAGGGAGGGGAGGTTGGAAATGTCTTAAAAAAGGTTCTGCATGGGGTTTTGGCTGGCTGTTGTCCGGGGGGGGGGGGGGGGGGGGGGGGACAACATGTACAACAGAGAACTTGTACATAGTATGTAAAATGCCCCTGTTCATAATGTTAATGCTGACTGTTAGTATTTCATGAAAGAGTGCACTGTTTGGCACATTCTCGTGACTGACAATGTGAGTTTTTTGCTATTTGACAACAGTGATGTATTAATGGGTTTTATTACTTGACACCATTCATTTTGAGATTATAATGTTTTTGTGATTGTGGTGGTTGTCTCTGGACTGAAACAGGTTGTTTAAGAAATAAATTGTATCAGCAGCTCTTGAAGGTAAATCATGACACTTTTCAAATATTTAAGAGCTTTGGGACATGACTTTCTTAAGCATACTGGAGGAATAATGCTTATTCATAATAAAAATTTGTTTTTCTTACCTGCTGATAAACTTTAATTAGATTTCGTGTCTTCTTTTTGCCTGGATTTGCACGGCGTTTTAACCTCGACATGCTGGTTGTCAGGTTGGTTGGAGACGAAGGTGGAAGCTTCTTCAGTTCCTCCAACATCTTCTCAGCTGCTCTCTTCTTTGATAACTGCAGAAAAGATAAAATTCACTACTGCATATAACAATGAGATGACTATTTTGCTGGCAGTGTTATTGTTTTGCTATTTTGTGTACACTTGGGTATGATAAAGGAAAGTAAGTGGATAAACAAAAGAACATGCTTGTGAGGGGTGCCAATATTTTTGTAGGGAATTATTTCTTCTTTTTCCAAACTTTTCTCATGCAAATTTACAGATATTTGACAACTAATTTCTAATTTAAGAAAGGAGAGCTGTCATAACTATGAGCCACCATATAAAAATTATTTACATTAAACTATTTTACCCTGACTTTCTTCTAATTAGTAATAGATTCCAAGAAGCTATCAAAATGTTTTTCTGGAAATAAATTTTATCATGAAGTGTCAATAGTCAACAGTCTCCTGTTCTGACAAAGAATACTGTGCAAGCAGTTAGTAATTTTGTGAGCAAAGATGTAGTTTTACGCCACAATCGACCTGGCAGTGAAAATGACTCAATTCAAACAATGTTCAGTGAGAGGTTGAAAATACATTAATATTGTCGCTCTAATATCTGTGACATATATGTAACTGTTTGCCATCATGATATGTAATATTTCATAACCATTAGAAGGAGATACATATGGTATAAAAGAGATATTAAACAATTGAAACTATATGATTCAGAGACCTTTTCAAGCATCGAAGATCTATGATGCATATATGCAGACTGAAGTGACAAATAAAAATTTGTACCAAAGCTGGGATTTGAATTTGGGTGTCCTGCTCACTGGTAGATGCTTTAACCACTATGTCATTTTGGCAAGGTGGCTTTGCACAGTTGTATGCATTACCCTAACATGCCTCTCTCCTCAATCCAAATTCCCATTCACACATCAGCCAACGGTGGCTGTTCGAGTTTAGGGGGAATACCAAGCACGCTGAGGCATGAATGGTAATTTGAATTGAGGAGGGAGGCGTGCTAGGGTAGTCCGTACAATTGCGCAAGAAAACTGTGCCAGGACAGTGTGGCAGGTAACGCATCTGTCTAGTGAACAGGAGAGCTGGCTTCAAATCCTGGCCTTGGTACAAATTTTCATTTGTTACTTCAGTCTGCACATGGACTAATATTAAAATAATTGAGAAACTTTGAAATATTAAGTATTTTATAATTTGTGATTTACAAAGCTAAATGCAATCAAATTCCAATATTAGGTTAAAAAACAAAATTCTTGAAATTCCTCAAGTTTTCCAAGCAAAATGTAAGTCCTTTGAGAATTCCAAGTTTTCCAGAAGTCTCACCACCATGTAAATAAAGCACTTACTGTGTTACAAAATATAAAGAAATGGAGAGGACAAAGAGACCTTTTTTCAGGGAGGAGGGAGGAAAAAAGTGAAACTTCATTAGCTGTCATTGCAATTTCATCATTGTTAGCACTTTTTATCATTAAGTATTCTTAGAGCTGAATTTTTAGTGGTCACACTTTTCACACTGGAAATAAGATGCACACGCTTACAGTTTAAAAGGCCCTTATTACACTGTAAAAGATGTTGTCAAATATCTTTTATAAAATCTTTGATGGTGTACTGGGGTACTTTTACCATATCTTATAAAAGTTAAGAGTGTGGTAGTAGCTTTTGCAAAAGATTTGCTAAATAATGGGACTAAATTATGCATCCCCGTTTCCTCATTTATGGTTATTCTGTCTGATTTCCATGAGAAGCAATGAAGATCTCTAGTTCACCATGAAAGCTGGTGAACTACAGAAATATGACAGTTTTCAGGATGAGACTATGTGAGTTACTGCCTATGACACTGGAAATGTAGACAAAGGGAGTTTGCGAACTTTCGGAGGGAACATGCAGAAGTAACCAAAACCAACAGTAATAGCAAATAACGAAAAGCTCTCAAAAAACTGAGCATCAGATTTATTTCATCAACATGGTGGCCCGGAGAGGAATATCGTGATTACAACAACACTTATTAACTAGTAATAAGCGTACAACAGTAAATGAATAAATTCAGCAATTTTGCTAATACAATGTTTATAACAATATTTTTGGTCAAACAACATCAATGTAACAAACATAAAAACATCTTCCACATAAATGTGGAAATGGGATTGATATGAGTGAAAACTGTTTAAGTCTCTTGCATGTAACTAATTCTTTCCTTTCAATTAATTTATAACTAATTCTTTCCTTTCAATTAATTTATAATTTTTATAAAGTATGGAAATAACATTTTTTCGATTTATTGCTGTAGGTGTTAATAATTATTATGCAAATACCATGAAGATTCTCTTCAAGGGCCTCATAGGGGATAAAAAAATTTGTCAAATTTTACTATGTTTGCAAAATATCTGCTCCTTGACATGTTCGTCAAACATTGTATGTATCTAATGGGTTTGCAGAAATTTTGATTGATGGCAAATTTGACAATGTGGTGGACATTGTTTGTATAATATTTCTCTGCATATGTTTCGTGAAAAATAGTTTTATTGCAATTTATCTCACTGTATAATGAATTTGTACAAATATTATAATTACGATCAAGGATAAAATAGCACAGGTAATTACCAATTACCAAAATGGTAATGGTGTCACATCTTCCCAACCATACATTATGCAGGAAGAAGTCAACAAGAACATCATTATTCTGTGCATGACATACAAGCGGAAGATGTGGCTGTATGTTCTCACATTGTGGTATTTTAATGAACTGTCATTAGAGCACCAAGTAGAAGAGAATAAATTTTCATGTACTTGTCTTATTTTTCAATGGGAGGACAAAGTACTTCCAAGCAAATTATTTCAAGTTTCACTGTCCATATGCAGAAGTTCATGTAATCATCAGGTTTTGAGTGTAACACTTCCTTTAACAAGTTTTCTGATTTATATTTCTTCCTCATTTTAAAACATTGTCTGGACCAGCGTCTTATTTTCTTTTCCTGCTTTAAACACAGTGCCAGTGTCAGCGTTAGAAACATTTCATCTGCATTTGTATCCATTCCCACTAGTGTCAAAGTACATACGTAAGAAAAGCATCTGCTTCAAAAGTAAGGTTAAACTGACAAACTTTGTTGGTATGTGGATGGGCTTGTTTGACACATCAGTGGCTAGATATGAGTAAATTAGAGTAACAAGTTTGCTCTTTTAGGGCCTTAATGAGTTATTAGAAGTTTCAATGTCCATTTAAAGAAAGTTGATGTAATCATCAGTTTTTGAGAGTAATATTTCCTTTAGTAGATTTTTATGAGTAAATCTCTCATTTTCAGTCATTCCCTGGACCAGTCTCTTGTTTTCTTCTTTAAACACAGAGCCACAGTCAATGTAAGAAATGCTTCATCTAAATTCATGGTCATGGAGTATTTGCTTCAATGTGAAGCTAAACTGATAAACTTTGTTGGTATGTGTTTGTGCTTATCTCACAAATCCAAAGCTAGATAAGAGTGAATTCGATAAACAAGTCTGCTTCTTTAAGGGGTCCTTTAGGTCTTCTTGGCATCACTGATTAATGGTGTGCTTCTAGGTGTTCAGTCAAGTTGTTGTTTCCATAACAGGAATAACAACTTAGTTGAACATCTGGAAGCACATCACTGACCATGAAGGTTATACAGTGTGTATATGCAGACCAGGAAAAAAATTCCAGGGTTTCCCAGTTAAAAATACACTTATTCCTAGATGAAAACACACTTTCTCCATGTTAAGTGACAATATACTTTCCCTCGGAACTGTAAAACCTACTAATTCTTTGAACGTTAAAGGTTTTATACACCAGGATACAACTTTGCAGAACTTTAGAGAGAGACAGAGAGAGAGAGAGAGAGAGAGAGAGAGAGAGAGAGAGAGAGAGAGAGAGAGAGATGTAAGCGTTTTGTAAAAATCTTTGATATGCAGCAAGATGTATGCTGCCTATTTTTGTATTATGAAATTGTAAATACGAATTCCATCAAACACAGCGTGTTAGTTTCTGAAGCACTGAAATTAAGACTGTGATGTGATTTTGTCAGCCAATCATAGCCAATGTCACATTATCTAGCCAGAAAATGACAGCAGATTTTCAGAGCCTAGGACGCATGATGTAGTCAGTCAACAGCAACACCACTGTTAAGCAGCACGAACAAATAAATAGGAAAAGTTCATGTCTTAAATTAATATACGAGGTCTGTTCAGAAAATGGCAGAACATTCTTAATTTCGCACCAATGGTACGTTGGAGCAAAATGCGACTGGCATCCCTGCACACGCCTGGGTTTAATGTGCAGCTGCTGGAAGTTTCATTGTTGTATGTTTGTTAGGTATTGTTCAGTGTTATATTGAATAGAGCGTTGTGTAACACAGTTTGCAAATTTTGAGATGGTAGAGTTAGAGGAGCAACAAGTCTGAATTAAATTTTGTGTGAAACTCAAAAAAACCTTTACAGAGATGCAACAAATAATGCAGGAAGCCTATGGTGATGAGTACTTACACCATACTTTGTGTTGTGAATGGTTCACACAATTTAAAAATGACCTGACAGAAGTTAAAAATGACCCCTGTTCAGAACTCCCTTCAATGTCTACTACGATGCTCATGTTCGGAATGTCAACGAAATTGTGTGTGTCAATCGAAGACTGACTGTCCGAGAGTTTGCAGAAGAATGTAACATTTCAGTTGGATCATCTTGACATAGCATCTTGGAACTCATTATGTTGCAACCAAGTTCATCCCACAGCTCATGAGTCAAGGCCAGAAAGACCTTCGTCTCACAACTTGTGAAGAGTTTATGGGATATTGCACAAATGAGAATGAGATGTCCCTTAACTCTTTGATGCACAGATTTTATGTTTAATTAATTTTTTAATAAAACATGCATTTTCTATGTCTGGTGGGGTTGCTAATAAAGGAAAACATGAATTAAAATTTTTTATTGTATTGATTTTGGTTTTAGATGGTGGTATATATAATATACCACCATGCCACTTAGGGCCGTACCTAAAGTTTTTGAGATATCTTGGTTTGTGCTTGTAACTCACCTTTAAATTCTACTCTAAGCAGTAATAATTAGTATAATTAATGTAAAATAATTTTATTTCTGGCAATTGGTCATTTACAATACAAAATCAAATTACAAACCTTACAAATAAAATATGTTTCTTATTCCTTTTTGTGAAAATCTTGAAAGCACCTTTTTGTTTTGCTAAGGCACAAAGGCACTTTGCATTCAGCGCACATCCAGAAAGTGCGCACTTGCTTCTTTTTTGTACTGCATTTCGCACAACGTCTGGCGGTAGTACGCTCTGGCTGGTGGGATGAATTGTCGAGACGCTGGCGTGAGGAAACATATGGCTTGTTTTTCTTTACGTGGACTTGACTCTCATGAAGTCTAGATGGCCTCAATGGTGTTTTCTGGGTTACTAAGCTTTGCAGGATACTCATCCTGAAGACTTTGGCAGTCATTTTTTCTCTATCGCCTAGTTCCTTCCAAATTATATAGCTGTTGACGATACTGACATCAAGCAGGTGAAAGAATATTCGGTGCCACCACTTTTTACTTCTCCGGCTTATTTCATATGATTTTTTCAGTTGGTCGAACTTGTCGACATTGTTCATGTGTGCATTGTAATCCATCACTGCTTGAGGACAAGGTAGCTCTATGCGTGAACCATCTCTTTCACGGCGAGTCACTGTAGTAACTTCAGGACTGTGAAAATTTGAAAGGAGATGAACAGCTCTCTTATCTTTCCACTTCAAGTAGAGGATGCCACAGTTGCTGACCCTCCAGTCAAATTCACCTCTGCTTAATTCTTTGTCTGTTTTTAATTTGGGTAAATGTTTCCTTGTTGGTTGAACTGTCCCACAGGCATATATGTTTCTCTGCTGTAAACCAGCCAACAAGTTATAGCTATTGAAATAGTTGTCGAAATAAAGATAATGGCCTTTATTTACGAGTTCAGAGGACAAACTCAGCACTACATGCTCCCCAAGGCCTGTTTGCACTGTGTCACCTACTTTTCCGGTGTAAATATCAAATTTCAAGTTGTAAGAGGTCTTGTCACACAGCATCCACACTTTGTAACCACGCTTTATGGGTTTATCTCTCATGTATTGTTTCATACTGTTGCGGCCTTTGAATTTGATCATTGACTCATCAATTGCTAGGTGTTTGCTGGGTTGGTAACACTTGGAAAAAGATTCAGATAGTATCTTGATCACTGGTCGCAGCTTGTACAGTTTGTCATAACCTGGGTGTCCTTTTTCTGGATGCAATGTGTTATCATTCAGATGAATGTTCCTCAGTAACCATCCAAACCGATTTACTGCCATCAGAGATGCAATATAACGATCATGAAGTTCTGGGGCACTAGACCAGTAGTCTCTGTATGCTGGCATACGCTTTATACCCATCAAAATGTTGATTCCCAGGAAAGTTCGTATTTCATTGTCAGTTGTTGGAGTGAAAGACTTGCCAGATTGCGTCGCATATAAATTTGTTTGGAAAACGATTAGCTCAACTAGCTCTTTTGGAAATATTTTTTCGAATATATCGATAGGTTCTGGATCATCAATGTCCCTAATAAAAGCACTTGGTCCTGATTCACTGTCGAACTGCATTCCTGAGGTAGCATTGAATTGTTGTCCCCAAGTTGGCGCTGTGTCAGCAGCGCGTTTTGGCGGAGTGGACTCACTTTCTTCCTCGCTCTCTGAAACTTCGCCTTCAGACGACACAATAGCCTCCGCAACAATGCTTGCTTCATAATCAGATTCGTCATCTGTGGTGTCAACAGTGGAATCCTCGTCTGATGGAATTTCACACAATAATCGTTCGATTTCTTCATCTCGTAAGCCTCTTCTTGACATTTTCATTTTCAAACAACAGCCTGAATCCAAGTAAAGAATACGTAAGCAAAACAAAATGGAGAAAGAGCTAAAATAAGTCACAACACAATTAAAAACTAAACTTTGTAGCGGAGGATTTCGAATTTTATACTAGGAAACGAAATGCAATAGAATACTGCTACATGCACGGTGGTACAAATAATATACCACCAAAATAAATTGTATATAAATAACGGAAGATTGTGCATATGAATGTATACATGGGTTCATACCGTAGCTGTGACGTCCAAGATATGGAAAAAACACAGGCGCAACAAGAAATTCGTTATAAACCACTATTCACACGCAAAAACCATGCACAACTCAGCACGCAGCTTTCACAGTTGTAATCTATGCAATTCTTGGCGGGAACTGATTCCTTATAGGCAGTGAGTGCCATCTGTCTGATAAGTAGAGAACTAGGTGAGCATATTAGAGTGGTGGTCGTGCAGTTAAACCACTGTGCAAAGAGCCAAGAAAATTTTCAAAAGGTGGTATACTATGTATACCACCGTGCTCCAAAGAGTTAAGAGAGTCATAAATAGTGATGTGATGTGGTCAGAAAAGGTTATTTAAAAAAACGTCACATTAGGTCAAATTTCAAAGCCATGCTGATAGTTTTCTTTGACTTGAAGGATTAGTTCTTCATGAATTTATGACACAGGGACAAACCGTTAATCGATGGTGCTATCGGGATGTGCTGAGATGCCTGTGAGAAAATGTGAGAAGAGAACAGCCTGAAATGTGGTGAAACAATCTGTGGCTCTTGTATAATGATAACGCACCTGCACATTCATCGTTGTGGGTGCATTACTACTGCACAATAAATGAAATCACTGTGCTGCCTCATCCTCTTTACTCTCCAGACCTGACCCCTGAGTAATTTTTTTTTATTTCTAAAATTGAAAATCCCATTGAAAAGATGAAAATTTGTGACAAACGAGAAGGTGCTGCTCATATGCACCTTCAGCCCTGCACATGTGCATGAGCCCACTGGCAACAGCTCAAATGGACCTAACTTAAAACAGCTGTGATGCCACACTCATCAAAAGCAGTTTGTTGTTACAAAGTATTGCATAGTCTTTGTCCTAAAGTCTTTGAAACATTTTGCTGTCAGCGGACACTTGTATATGCACTCTGTTTTGTTGTTTTAAATTGTGCGTTTTCTTTGCAACTTCAGTTTTATATTGGTGTTTTTCTCTTATTTGTTTTATTGCTGCATTATTATTCTGCAGTAGCAGCCTAAAGTAAAATTCTTTGCAAGAGCATCAATTTTTACCAGTCAAAATTACAAAAATTTGACCCAAAAGTAAACCAACGAAAAATTCCCTGAATTCTACAAAATTCCCACATTTTTCCTGGATGAAAAAATTCCTTGGTTTTTCCCAGATTTCCTGCAGAGTATACACCTTGTTACAACTGTAATCAAGGGAGAAATGGATATCAACAGTTATGACCTATTCAAGACAATCAATTGGAAATAGTTATATCACTAAACACTAGCAATGTATATTTATTATTTAAAATATAATTCCCATTGTCATCAACAAAGTCATTTACCTTGTACACAACAACAGGTCGCATGTGAGCCCACAACCAAACATTATTTCTCAACTTGACTATTGCAGCATGATATCTATAATTATCTTTTTTATGGTAGTCAAAGTTAACAAAGGAACAGTGAGAGATCTTGTTACAGGCACCAAGCACCTTGAGTGTGTTCCACACGTATTTCAAAATATGTGGCAGGAATCATTAAGGGCAAAAATAATGCCAGTTTACATCATTATGGAAATGTCAAATTAATGGATACTTTAAATAATGCTCTGTAATTTCTTAGTACTGCATATGGATTGCTGCTGGTTGCTATGGAAACTTAGCAAGTATTAATTATCGCTTCTTTGGGATTGTAGACAAATCTCCAGAATTTTTCAGAGCAAGAACCCTGTGTCTATTATTGGCTTCATTATTTGGTCTCAGTCTTAAAAATGTACCTTGTTTTAATCCCCAGTAACAGCATAAAACAACAATGTACACCATTCTTATTTTTTAATTCTGCTGAAAGACAGCAAGTCATTTTATTTTATTCATCTGCAGTGATGTGAAGGAGCACTTCGATAAAGGTATACAAAGAATCATGAAAATCGTTAAAATAACATACATAGTGCGCAAAAAGTCATGCACATGAAAGTAATAATGTCTGTAAATAGGAGCTGCAATGCATTCATTGATCAACCTCTGCATGACAGCACCACACGAAGAAACAACAATAAGCAAAAAGACAAACACAAAGGGTAAAGGCTAAATGACGTCTGTAGTATTGCACAGTTCATTACTTGGTAAATGTGTCGTTTTCATGAGAACAAAAAGTTTTTATCGTTAAGTATTTTGCCAGTTGTTTGTACACACAAGTTGTAGGTAGGAAATAACCTGATGCCACACTGCTGAACAACTGAAGAATAACAAGATTGATCAATAATTTCCAAGAATGTGAAGTAGATGCAGGCAAGAAGAGACTGGACATTCTGATGTATTTAAAATAGATGAGGTGAGGCATATGATGCTGGGTTCACTTTCAAAAAGTTTGAGTATAATAACTGTCAAATTTCAGATTTCATATCATACTGCTCAGAAAGTGATGCAGAAGTAATGACATTACAGCTCATACAGCTTCTTGAGGCAGATGAACATTATTATTTGTTGCAATTGGACAGTGTCACACATCTAATGAAACAATTCATTTCTTGAGTGAATCTTTTGGTGACTGAATCATCTGTAAAGGATTATGGTCATATGTTCTATGGTCTTAACGCTTCCTGACTTCTTGCTGTGGAGCTGTCTTAAAGGATGGGTCTATAAAAACAGGCTGCATATACTGGATGAACTAAAGATTGTCATAACAACTGAGACTGACAACATTAGTGTCAATATGCTCCATTACTGCATTATTTCAGTAAAAAGAGCAGCACAGTCAACAACTACAGCTCAACAAAGTGTAAGAGTGTGCTGTAGCTAGTTACCTCCACATTCAAGTGTTTATTACAGGGGTCTTTTAACTGAATACTAACTGCCATGTGTGACGTTTCTTTCACTCTCACATAGTGTCTTTCTGGATAAGATCTTCCACTATGACGATGAGAAAGTCCATGAGCAGGCAGTCCTGCAGATGTCCCCTGAAATATCAACAACTACTTTGAAACAAAGATGAATGTATCAAAGCAGTGTTCCCACTAAATGCCAACAGACTAACAATAATGAATTACTTTTAGCAAACATCGGGATGAGAAGCCATGAAGGCACTTGAAAAATGCGAGACAGGTGACAATATATTTGAAAAAGGTGATTAAAATGTGACAAATTATTGCAATAAATAGATATGCCACAAATGGATCGTTTTCATTTTTGATAATCCCCTACCAATAAGGCCAGTTAAGACCATAATAAATTTATCTACTACGACCCTGGACGGGGTGAGGCAAACTTCTTACCTTCATAAAAATTTATTAACATACGCAGGTACATGGGTTATTTGGTATTGGTAGTTCAATACTGGACAACATAATTCACAAAAATATCTACGTATTATATTTACAACTACTGACACTCTACACTTTAATACTGGAGAAGGATCAACAAAATATGTTTGTATTACTGTTTCTTAGAAATCTTAGCAAAAAATTAAGTACTCACAGTAGATTTCTTTTCCCAAGATTTTTTTCTGAATGTTTTCGACCTCCCTTTCTTTCACTCTTTCATAATTTGTGCACCCTCAAGCATACCCTGTGCTGATTATAATGCCTTTAAAACAATTTTACTGCTTTTGTTGAAGGTCTTTTTAAAGCAGTTTCAAGCCTTCTTAGATGTTTGGTGTTCCCCACCCCGCACACCATCCAAAGCAGGTGTTTCACAGTCAATTGAATTTTTCATGTTATTTATCTTTTTAATCTCCTCTTCAAGATGTCTTTGGTTTTGTATGTTTCCTTTCACATTCTTTCTTATAAGCAGTATAATTTGAATGTGCTTTCTGTCCAGATTTAAATATCTTGTGCACAATTCTCCGTGTGTCTATTTCCATGGGACAATGTAAGACAAGCCTTAAGAAGATCTGAAACATTGGGATACTTTATGAATGATGAGACTCTTCTTAAGATGTGCTACTGCCAGTAATTGAGAATACATTTATCATCTAAAGCTGGGCCAAATTTTTCAACCTTCCCTTGTCTAATAAGTAATCTTGCCCAGGCATCAAACGGCATTATTTTTGCAACCTTTAACACGTCACTGCAGCTTCTACTCTTTATTAGATCCTTGGGCGTCTACAAACCAGATTTCAAGCTGCAATGTAATGTTTTTGGGCATTCTTTGCAAATCACTACTTGAGTCATTCTTCTATTTTACTTAGCTCTTTGCTTACTTGCCCACTTGTTAAAGAGGAAGCAGGTGCGAAGAGTTCATTATGCAGAACATCATCAGAAACACACACTATTTTTCTCAAAGTAGAAAAATTCAAAACATGAGTCCAGAAAGTTTGAAGCAAGTTTTCTATTCTGTATGTAATTTATGAATCAAAGGCGTTTGGCTTTGAAAACATTGTGTGCATTTACTGAAAAGTTCTGCAGATGAAGTAACGAAATGAAGTCCTGCTTTCATTGATGACTTTTTTTTTAGCATTCACAATGGCATTGTAGGTTTTGGACTAAACAGCAGCAGAATTATTTTTTAGATGTATATGTTTAAGGACGTAATACTGTATACCACCTCACTGTTCCAAAATCTTATTTGCTGAAAGTCTTAAAAGTGAGCTACATTGTACGCTCAGGAACTCGTGGTGTGGAATGTTGAACTTAAGACTGCAAATTCTTCCAGCAAACAGGTCGTCTGTCAAAATAATGGTTAATAACAAACAGAAATTTGGATGCTTTTTCACCATACACCCCAAAGCCTCTGTACAGGCATTATGCATTTATAAATGTAGCAAGTTCCAATGTTTATAACTTGTCTGCCTCGGGTCTCAGACATTACTATCTAAAAACCTAAAAACTTTTTTATGTATGTTAGGGTTATCAGACCCAAGTATAGATATTTATTTATGGACAAGTTGGTTTATAAAGTGCTTCACATAATTTCTGATATAATGTTTCACCAACTGCTTTGCCAATGCAGAAAGTTCTTAGGTGAAGTGTTGCTACGCAACAATCCAAAATGTTTAACACTGCTAGTTTCATTGAGACTCCATGTGTAATACGATGAACATGCTTCTTTTACCATATTCTCCCAGAAATATGGCACCAGTTCATCAATTATTAGGTTCTCATTTTCTTAGATGAAGGTGACCAATGTTCAAGATCATCATCTTAAAAATGTTACAAATGTCATTTGAAACCCATGTCATTTTAAACTGGAAATCACTGATTTTATTGCCTAAATCAATTTCCTGGTGGTGGAACTCTCCTTTGTTCATAAAATCTGTACTGTTGGCACATATAGCAAACTTGAGGGTTGTGTATGATCTGAAAGTTCTAAATTTAGTTTTTAATTTCAAAGTTAAACTTAAATTTGGTTGAATGTGAATGGTTAAAATTGCCTGAAAACCTTATGTCTCAAAATTAACAGAACAAGAGCACACACTGCAAAATACTTCCTTTTCACTAACTTTTTCCCTCATATAGACACTTTACTTGTCAAACTACCTGTCTTGACAAGCGAGTCACTACAAAATTTACAATTTCCCATCCCCATCTCAAAATGTTTATTTTTAAAATTGAACAGAGTATCAAAGCAGCAGTTGGTAATAAAGGAACATTTGACACTAATAACACTTGTGCAAAATATAGGAAACACTCAAAAAATCAAAACGGAACATACTATCTCAAATTTCAGATGCCCCTATGGTTACATTTTATCTACTTTGATGAGGGCAGCATTCCAAAAAATTAAATGAACAAACATGAGTACAGAAACTTTAAACAAAAATAAAGAGGAAGAAAGACAAAAAAATTGAAAAGGTGACAATATTCTTAAAAAGGCGAGTAAAGGTGAAAATGGTGGCTACCTCCTCACAACGCAATATTGACAGCAGTCAAAGTGAATTATCTTCACTTTTCAAGCTAATGTCTTTTCTTTTGTGGTTTCAGACATACACATTTAATAAAATTTCTCAGAGATGTAAATGGAAGTCCAACCAGCACCCAAGTACCCACTAGTTCACAAACAATTCATGCTTATTACTTCATCACAAACACCTGTTGTATTAAAATTCTTTAATCATTGAATATATAGTTTTTAAAAAAAAGTTTAATTGCATAATATAAGATTAGTCTAATGCAATCTTCCAAGAGGGTTAACGACCTATCTTCATAATTAAGAGAGGATTTCCCTTATAAGTGTAACCAAGAAGCATGAGGACTCTTACCTTCTTCCCATTTCCTTGGCCAGTTGTGACCTTGTCCCCCACTGTACATTTCGTCACAAATGTACGCATGTGTGGTGGTCCTTTTTCACTTTCTACCACAAAATTCACTGGTAGATTACGTTTAAGTGCAATTTCATGCACCAGCGAAATGGGAGATTTGAGATCAGCATTTGGATCAGAATCCAAACAATTTCCTGTAATGCAAAAACAAGTATGGTGTGATTTTGATCTGTGTACATTGGATGGAATAAGCTGGAGGAGGAGGACTTGAATATAAGGATAGGCAAGAAAAACTGAAGGAGAAGATAGGGGTAAAATAATTTTTCATTAAATCTGTTTTACAAAATGCGTGCCATCATCAAAATGAATGATGAACAAGGGCAGGAAAAAATCATTTTATTTTGTGGACTTTTTTAAGTGTCACATGTGCTTTATTTTTGTCTTATTTAATTGTTTCAGAGTATTATGTTAAAGATGAAAATATACCGATCAATTACTTTATATTTGTGTGTTATGTTTATTGCCATCTGACATGACATTTATTTACAGTGTTGCAAACAGAAAAAAAAGTGCAATCAGATACTTGAAAGCTTTTCAGAAGTAAGTTTTCTTGTGAGTACAGACAGGAAAATTTTGTGTAAACAATAAAACCAAAAATAAAGTGATTTTTAGCAACATAATACAAAACTGCCTCGAAATTTGACTTTTTTCCCATAATGTACAAAAATGCTGTGAATCTCAGGATAACAGTTTACTAATATTTCTAAAAAGAAAGATGATGAGACTTACCAAACAAAAGCGCTGGCAGGTCGATAGACACACAAACAAACACAAACATACACACAAAATTCTAGCTTTCGCAAACAACGGCTGCTTTGTCAAGAAAGAGGGAAGGAGGGAGAAAGACAAAAGGATTTGGGTTTTAAGGGAGAGGGTAAGGAGTCATTCCAATCCCGGGAGCGGAAAGACTTACCTTAGGGGGAAAAAAGGACAGGTATACACTCGCACACACACACATATCCATCCGCATATACACAGACACAAGCAGACATTTGTAAAGGCAAAGAGTCTGGGCAGAGATGTCAGTCGAGGTGGAAGTACAGAGGCAAAGATGTTGTTGGAAGACAGGTGAGGTATGAGCGGCGGCAAATTGAAATTAGAAATTAGCGGAGATTGAGGCCTGGCGGATAGCGAGAAGAGAGGATATGCTGAAGGGCAAGTTCCCATCTCCGGAGTTCTGACAGGTTGGTGTTAGTGGGAAGTATCCAGATAACCCGGACAGTGTAACACTGTGCCAAGATGTGCTGGCCGTGCACCAAGGCATGTTTAGCCACAGGGTGATCCTCATTACCAACAAACACTGTCTGCCTGTGTCCGTTCATGCGAATGGACAGTTTGTTGCTGGTCATACCCACATAGAAGGCTTCACAGTGTAGGCAGGTCAGTTGGTAAATCAAGTGGGTGCTTTCACACGTGGCTCTGCCTTTGATCGTGTACACCTTCCGGGTTACAGGACTGGAGTAGGTGGTGGTGGGAGGGTGCATGGGACAGGTTTTACACCGGGGGCGGTTACAAGGGTAGGAGCCAGAGGGTAGGGAAGGTGGTTTGGGGATTTCATAGGGATGAACTAAGAGGTTACGAAGGTTAGGTGGACGGTGGAAAGACACTCTAGGTGGAGTGGGGAGGATTTCATGAAGGATGGATCTCATTTCCGGGTTTGAGGAGATGAGGAAGTGGCTCTGGTTATTTGCTTCTGTACCAGCAGGGATACGACTTCCTCAAATCCTGCCCTGAAATGAGATCCATCCTTCATGAAATCCTCCCCACTCCACCTAGAGTGTCTTTCCGCCGTCCACCTAACCTTCGTAACCTCTTCCCCTCCGGAGATGGGAACTTGCCCTTCAGCATATCCTCTCTTCTCGCTATCCGCCAGGCCTCAATCTCCGCTAATTTCTAATTTCAATTTGCCGCCGCTCATATCTCACCTGTCTTTCAACAACATCTTTGCCTCTGTACTTCCGCCTCGACTGACATCTCTGCCCAAACTCTTTGCCTTTACAAATGTCTGCTTGTGTCTGTGTATATGCGGATGGATATGTGTGTGTGTGCGCGAGTGTATACCCGTCCTTTTTTCCCCCTAAGGTAAGTCTTTCCGCTCCCGGGATTGGAATGACTCCTTACCCTCTCCCTTAAAACCCACATCCTTTCGTCTTTCCCTCTCCTTCCCTCTTTCCTGACGAAGCAGCCGTTGGTTGTGAAAGCTAGAATTTTGTGTGTATGTTTGTGTTTGTTTGTGTGTTTATCGACCTGCCAGCGCTTTTGTTTGGTAAGTCTCATCATCTTTCTTTTTAGATATATTTTTCCCACGTGGAATGTTTCCCTCTATCATATTCATATCATTAGTTTACTAATATGGATAGATAATAGTTATTTTAATGCTGAAATGGCTTTTTGGATTTCTTCTCAACACAGAATTACATATTACCTTACATTAATAGTCAATATCTCATTTGAAGAACTATATCTCTAGATGTGATATCAAACAAAACAGACTCCAGTAACAGTTTCTAGTCACTGATGTTAATTTCCCCAACAATTTTGCACAACCCATCATACAACAAATGGCAGATTTTTGGGAGATCTTTAGTGTAGTGCTTCTATTAAACTAGATATTTTCTTAATGTGTAACTACAAATATGAAAATCATCAACTACGGCAATGTATTTCTACAAAACCATAAATGGAAAAGGCACCTTTGAACATAACCTAGCACCTGGCCTGAGTCATGCTGTCACCATAGATTTCATTCACTTAACAGTAAGAAAATATTGAAGTAAATAATTGGGCAAGCGGGCACAATGCTGATTTATGTGTTTGTAAAGCTAATATACCGTATTTATAATGCCATACTACAAAAATATGCACTATAACTGATGCACCACGTTAAAGAGCTGTTCAGAATTCATCTTTTTGGTACTAGTTGTTGTGCAAAAATATCAAGAAAGCTGACTTCACCAGATAAATCATTACCTGTGTAAGATTACTGTGGGGAAAAAAAGAGATTTCAGTGATTAAAACAGTAACACTTTAAGAAATATGAAGGGACTTCAGGCAGAAGTGAAAGAAACACCGAATTGCAAATTAAGCAGACAACTCTTATGGTCACAGATCCGCGTTTTAAGTCTGCGTTCACAGCTCTAGATTCTTGTTTCAACCACGAAGTGATGATAAACTCTATTAATGATGATAAAGAAAAGGATCTATTAATTTACCTAGAATGACATGTCCCAGCAGTGTCAGATATTCTGAGGGGATACATATTCCTGTAATGTAGTGGAAAAGCAACAGAAAATTCCATCAAAACCAGCAAAAAATCAGTTGACACTTCACTAATGTGTGAAAATAGCCACCGAGAGTTTGTATACGAACCCGTAAAATACAACCTTCCTTCTGCATTCCCATGTTTCCTGACAGCGATGGCATTTCTGACTTATTTTACACTTTCCCGCTATATTATGAGGGTATTTGTATCCCTTCAAATTATCTCTTTGACATATCAGTATTAACAGAGTTCTCATAAACATCATCCCAGAATTGAAACAAGAATCTTATCTCTTCAAATTTCTTTTTTCTTTACCTGTCAATGTTAACTGAGTTCTCATAATCATCATCCTAGGGTTGAAACAAGGATCTATGACTACGAAGAATGAGTTGCAGCTGTGAACCCAGACTTGCATAGATCTGTGGCAATAAAGTGTTGAAAGCTTGGATTTAAGGTGCAAGCCAGTGCGTTTCAAGGTTTCCTTCACCTCTGCCTGAAGTATCTCCTCTGCCATGTTTGTCAAAAGCCAACTGGTATATCCAAACAATATACTCTTTTAATTTGGAACTCAATTTTATTCACCTACATAACATTTACCAACACTTGTGCACAACAAATCGTACCAAAAAACACATTTTGGAAATATCTTTAATTTGAAGCACCAATTGAACTGTACGTGTTAGTAGCATGCAAGTATAAAAACAAGAACCACTGAGTACATCAATTTATTTTCATAAACAAGTAAATAAACATTGCACCTGCTCAGTGTGCTTCTATTAGCCAGTCACTAAACAGGACACGTGACATTGTGTAAACACATTTCTGGTATTGCAACATAACACATTCAGTGGTTATCTCAATTTTCTTCATACCTTTTGTGATTGAAGTTTATGGTGACAGCCTGTTTTGTAACTTAGCCTGAATCTACATTATTGTATTGTATTGTACTATAAATTTATTTGAAAGCTTTAGCATACAGTGAAAATTATACAACTGCTACTGGACAGGGCAAATAAACATGGACACTCTGCTGGCCTAAATTTTATGAAAAGTTTTTGCACACTTAAAAATTCTTGCGCACAATACAAGCAGTACTTTATTAGGTACACCTAGAATTTGGCCTTTAGTGATAGCCCAGGAGCAATTTTTATTTCTTATGGTGTGTTAGGTGTAGTATGATTCCCTAGTGGATTACACTTCCTGTATAGAATGGTGTTGTGGATAACATTTGGTGGATATCGGACTGAACTTTGGTATCACAATTGTGAATATTCTCGTTCTGCATTAGTTTTCCAGATCCCATGAGATAGTAGAAAGCAAATAAGATTGTCTCAAAGATAAACAAACATGGAACATTTATAATACCAGCTAAATAAGGGATCCAAGATTCCAAGTTTCAAGGTGACAAGTTATCCTCCACGCTTTTATGTATTGTAAGTATGTTCATGATCTGAGTAGCATTATGCCACAAAATGATTTCCAGGTGAAGCAGCAAATGGAACAGTCCATAGTATGCACATGACAGTATACATTTATTTCTTGTAGCTTTCAATACTGTAATACTGTAGCACACTATTGAGAGTTTCTTTCACAAGTTATATGTGTATCACATTTCAAATCTTGCTGGACCCATAGACACAAAATTTTTGTAACACTGTTATTTCATATAATTTTATCTTTTAATCTAGCTTGGATACATTTTTATGAGATTGGTAAGTTCAAGTTGATAATTACAGCTTTTCTGCATTTACAATTAGCTTCTGTTGCATTATTCTGAGAACCATGACACTGAGTTTTATGCTGTAAACTGGTAACTCTCTACGCTCGAAGTAGATGGGAACATACTACTATCATCAACAAAAAAACAGGGTTTTGGAGGACTCATATGTTCAATAAGGCCATACACATACATCTAAAAGGGTAATGTGTTCACAATAGAGCAACCTTTACCAGCACTGTCTACTGTGCATTCGTTAATTTATGTCTTATGTAAAGAATGAGGCTCTAGATGGTTTTGATTCTGCATCCTCATTTTTGTCATAAAATTAAAAATCTGGAATGGTGTTCTGCTATTCATTTTAGATTTGTGCCTACTTTAGCACTTTTTAAAAACACAGTGCTACATACAGAATACCATTTTCCTCACAGAGTTGGTATTTCTTTGTACTGTTCACAATATCAGAGAAAAAGATGGCACAGTGCGCACTGCTTATTGCATCAGTAAAACATTGCAATAGTTTTCTTCTTCACATCACATCTTTCTTCCATTTTTTACATACTGTAGCCTTGCAATATTTAACGCATTGGAATCACTATTTATCAGCACTTTCAGCTTTTCCTGTTCAATGATACCAATAATTTTAGCACAAGACCTTCACATACGTCTATGGGCAATGTTTTGTGATTGCTTTCTTTCTATGTTATTCTGCAGATTAGATAGACACATCACTTCAAACTTGACACTGTAGTATTTTAATGTGTCACTTTTACACCGTAGTTGATGTAACTAATGATCATTCAGGACACTCACTGGCTGTATAACAGATACTTATCTACGAAAAATAATTATGAAAATACTGTGTCATCATAGGCATTATGTTCATCATAACTAAAATAGCCGCAAGAGTATCCAGAGACAAACACAAAAATCATCACCTCCTCTGGGGGTGTGGGATGCATGTTGTTGACAGTGTCAATTAATGTCCTGAAACGTCCTGGCAGATTAGAACTGTTTGCTGCACCAGTAATCGAACCTGGGACCGTTGCCTTTCATGGGCAACTACCCTAATGACAAATTCCCAGATTCGAGTCCTGGTCTGGTACACACTTATAATCCACCAGGAAGTTCCAAATAACCTTTAGTCTTGAATTTAATGGCTACAGGACAATAAATGTTTTTCTTGTTACTATACAAAGAGCATATTTTAAATAAGAAAATAAAAAAAAGAAATAGAGCACATTATTTCTCAGAGTGAATCAATCCAATTGAAGACAAAATCACCTAAATACAGACCATTTTCCTGGGCCCCATCACGCTGTTGTATTGTTTCTTCTGGTAAAGGAAGGTTCCTGAGTTGACTCAATGCTTTAGAGGCAGCATCATGTTTTGCAGCTTGTCCTGACATGCCTTCTCCTATGAACTCCCGCGAACCAACACGAAGTGACACATAGAACATTGGTGGATGGAAAGCAGCAGGTATTTTTCCATAATGATGAAATCTCTGTGAGCAAAAGAAAATGTATTTCTAGACAGTTTGTATTACCATGCATAAACTAAAACAAACACACACACAAAAGTTGCCAATGCTTGTGTATTTACTGGCCCTTGTCACCAAATTAAAATACTGAATTTCTAACACATGAATGCAAGTCATTAAAAAGAGTAAGTCGTAAGTTGTTTTTAACTGCTTGCGCAGTTCACAACTGTCCACACTGTAACATACTGGAAGGAATAGATTTTGTACCATGACAAAAAGCATGTATGATGTTTTTAAAGCATCGCCGAACCTGACCAAAAGAGATGTTTATTCCAAGTAGCCATTTTTGTTGATGTCAATATGCGATAATCAAATCGTACTGCAATCTTCTGTAGTTACTAACTGGCAAAACTGGGAGCATCATCTACGAACTGTTATTAAACCTAAGAAGGTCCGGCAACAGGCTACTGCAGATGCATGTCAATTATTATCCAGTCTTGATCCCTACATACTACCATTTATTTACGCATTTCATAACTTCACTAGAGAAAATTCATTAAATTACTAACTGTCAAAGAGGTGTTATAAACATTTTACAGTTTCTATGCTCATGGTTTTTATTGGTGTTATTTTCACCTCATCAAATGATGCCAAGAGATTCACCTCGTCTGCTCAATTCAAGCTATTCACAACTGTTTCTATATATGGCTGGAATACTCTGTAAAGATGTGCTTGTGCTGCATATCAAATGAGGAACACAGACACTAGGAAATCTGTATCAAAACACAAAAATCCTCGAATAAGGTCTCAACATTAATACAGCCTCGCATAATGCCCCTCTAATGTCCTATATAAAACATTCCACTGGTACTATAATATCCATTTGGCATGCAGTAATAAAATAATGTTGGTTTCAGTTTGCCCACAATAATTATTTTTGCATTAGATGCAAATAATAAAGGAGGAGACATGCTTCCATGGCTGCCCTCTTTTGTTGTATATATATATTGTTGAAAGAAGTAAAGAAACAAAGTCCAATTAATGTGGAATAAAAGAACCTATAACTTGCAGAAAGCGGATGTGTTTTTCTTTAATGCGTAATTTTAAATGTAATAATGTTATACGATCAATGCCAAATTAATACAACAAAAAATAAAGTTGTGAGAGTCAATTTTATGTCTACATTGTTTATTTTCCTTTAAAGTCCAACTGTTGTTCTAGAACCATACATCAGCCAGTGTCAGATAGTATAAAGTTGGCAACTATTGACATGAACTACAATCTTTAGATCAAAATCAATCTATTTTTGATTGTACAATACTGGTAGTAATATGTATTAATAATTGCTGTGTGATTTCCATCTTAATCTTTTCTGTAATATACTGGAGGAAAAGAGAATACCCCAGGATAAAAAGAAAAAAGAGAGAGCAGCATTAAAGGAAGAAAATCAATACAAACTCTAGTGAACAACAAAGACAGACAATATTGTGCAAGTTCACAATTTTTAATCTGTTACAAAAAGGCTTTCACCAGGCAACAGTTAGTTAGAAATTTAGTGTTAGGGTAGTTTGTGTGTTGATTATTTTTGTATATAGAATAAGTATCTAGAGCATCTGATATAATTTTCGTAGTTTGAAAGTGCTAGTAATGGCAGACGTATTGAGTGTTTGCAAGCAATGTTGAGTTTCCCAAGACTGTTTTATGTAAGCTGCTTGGGATTGGTTGTGAATAATTTTACATTACATGCAAATACTTAAATCATTGAAAAAGTTTGCATTCATCATTTTACGTTCTTCATAATTTGTGTTGAGAATAATTTTATTTGGTGAATATGATCACCACAAAACAATTCTCTGCTTCACTGGTCCAATTACAGCTCATAAGACATAAGGTGTGATGACAGAGGTGATTGCAGTTTTCCAAAGGACCATGTGTGAAAACATCGTTACACACAAATAAAAGATTATGCAGTTGTAGATGCAACAGCAATCACACAAGCTGATTTCGCACAAAATGTAGAAGCTTTATCCACTGCTCAGGAAGATATGCTGCACAATTTTAATTTCAGCAACAGAAAAAAAGCTGGGACAATTCATCAACCGGTGCACGCAACAAGACAAAATGAGGGAATACGTTTTTAGAAAGAACTTTTGAAAAACGTAGAAAGTTTGACGACTGATCAGCAAATAAACTTGAAGAACTGAAAACGAGCCTCATTTCTTCTCTGAACAGCACAGCAAAGCTAGAGAATTTCACTGAAGAGAAGTTAACTGCACAGCTGACAAATGTCGAACTAGCACAAATTTTTATTGGTAAAGTTTCAAAGACCCAACGAAAGATGTAGAGTGAACTTCAAGTTGTTCAGATTGAAGTTAACTTTATAAAACTATGCACACAGGAATTTGACAAAAACAGTCAACAGAGCACCCATGATAAAGAAGGCCTGGGCTTGCAGAGTTATGTAAACACATAGCGCATGCAGCTTCTGCATTGAGCATGGGGAAAAGACTGATGAACATCTGGTAAATGAATCCTTAATGGAATTGATGCAGCACTAAAGGACTCTCCAGAGCCAAGTGCATAAAATGTGTAAGTGGCCTGAAGGTGGAAAAATTTGACTTTTGCACATCTTACAATCTCATATATTGTCACTCGACAGAGGACTGCCTTTCTTTATGTTACTCATGATAGTTATTGTGCTGCATCAAATCCAGTAAAACACTGTACAAAATTTTAGAGTTTGCACAGGAAAAATTGCATTACATGAACTGTGTGTATGGTTAATTTTAACTCATACAATGATGTGTAGATAAATATCAAAATTTCATTGTTAAGTTACCGATTTTTATATCTGGTGGATAGTTGCATTTAGTGTAACCGGTTCTGTCCATGAGGACTTGCTGGCTGCTATTATATACTTATCATCCATTTTTAAGAAAAGCATCTGGTGTGTGTGTGTGTGTGTGTATGGGGGGGGGGGACAACAAAACAAGAGTGATATTTTTTCACATCTTACAGTAGGACGTCTTCACTTGATGAAAAAGAGAATTTATTTTCGCTATATAACATAGTTACTGCACTGCATCAAATTAAATCAAATACTGCATGAAATTTTAAAGAGTCTGCAGAAGTCAAAATGCATTGTGTAAACTTTGAATTTTAGCTCACACACTGCTCAGGACAAAATGGAGACAAGATACCAAAATTTTATTTAAAACTGATAGCAGAATGATACCTCATTTTGTTCTCAAGTTATTGGTTTTTTGTATAATTTGCCCATTTCTGTCAATGGGCATCTGGAATCCTTTGGTCGTAACAATCGTCATATAGCATGAACAGTTCCAGATATTGAACTGAGGTATTTTTTGCAAATGATAGCACATAAGAAGTATGTTGTATGATTAATACTCTACCCTTTCTTTATTCACCGAGTTATGGAAGTTATCTTGTCTGCGTGAGAGGTCATTGGAATGGGACGAGTAAAGACATCAACCGAGTTTCAGTAAAACCCACGGATCGCATTTAAACACGTCATCAGCAGCTGGGCAGCGGCTGAGCATGACTAGTTAACTCTTCCACAGAAGTTAAAGGATTAAATCCTCACCAGGCCACAATAAAATTATAATCAAGTTGAAGTGCATGTGGTAAGTACAAAGTATGAGCAATCTCACATCGATGACATATACAGGGTGAGTCAAAAGCACTTTACTATTTTGAAATGATATAAAAATTTATTGAGATAACTTATATAATCGGTAAATGTGCCATTCTGTAGCAAACAACCTCAAGTTTGATTCACGTAGTGCATTAGTACTTCATTCTACCACCAGGAGCGCCAGCGTAGTGCACAGTTAAATTGGCAACTTTCACTAGTGTGGAGCATGCTCAATGTGCAGTTTGGTTTCATGAAAACAAACTCAGCAACAACTGTTTGGCATAAATTTCACACGGAATATGCTAAAGAACCTCCAAGCAGGCCTACAATTTACTCTTGGCACATGAATTTTGTTGAGATTGGTTTTTCACTGCTATATTGTAAATCACCACATCACCCACATATTGATGATTATGCCAAACAAGTTACGGAGAGCTCTTCCATGTGTCAAGCATCTCGTGAGACAGGGATTCCACATAAGAGCACGTTAGTGATGCAGATAAAATCCTGCTCATGGGGAATTCCATGCAGAAATAATGTGTCGGACAGAGGATGGAGAGATGTTCCTGAACACAACAATGTTCAGTGATGAGTCAACATTTCATACCAGTGCAAGGTGAACACCCACAAATGAAAAATATGAGGGCAGCAAAAATCGACATGCATACCATGGGACATGTTCGTAACAGCCCCAAAGTTAACGTGTTTTGTGCCCTTAGCAAATTCAAAGTGCATGGTCCTTTCTTCTTCACGGAGAAAACTGTCACTGGTATTGTGTATTTGGATACGCTTGAAGAATTCTAAATTCCACAAATCAAAGAAGATGACCGAGGTAGGATAGCTTACTACTAGAAAGACGGTGCACCGTATCATTTCCTGACAGAAGTTCAAGGTTTCCTCAATAATCGCTTCCCAAATCGATGGATTGGTCGTAAAAGGACAGTTGCATGGCCACTTCACTCCCCAGACTTCACACCACTCGATTTCTTTCTCTGGGGTTTCATTAAGAAGCATGTGTCTATTCCTCCCCTAACAAACAATTCAGCTGACCTGAAAAATTGAATGTATGCTGCTGTTAAACAAGTTATGCCTGATTTAATGCAACGAGTGTGGGAAGAAAATGATTACTGGTGGAATCTTTGCCACATCACTAATGGTAGTCACACTGAACCAAAATAACACTTGACACTTTCATATGAAACTTGAGGTTGTTTGCTACAAAATGAAACACCTACCGGGAACACGTTTCATACATTTTGGTTGAAGGTTATGAATGTTTTTAATTTATCTAGGACTGATACATTTTCATCAGATAAATACCTCACACATAAGAAATTATATGTCATTAATCATCATGTGAAATTGTTTGAAATGATAAGGACAAAAACAGAAGTATGGCTGATTACATGTTACGAGAATTACTGTGCTGCATTGAGGTAAGTAATTAAAAAAAAAAAATCTTCAACACATGAAATTAATCATTCAGATAACAAAAAGAAATATATACAGGGTGATTGTAATTGTTTTGCTACCTGAGCTAGCATAAATGGAAAATTATTTATCACGTGAGTACCCGACTTTATAGGAATGATGTTCAAACTGCTTCTCCAAAAATTGGCACGCTATGGTTTTCAAGGCAAATCTCTTAGCTGGATGTCATCATACTCGGCAAACAGAAAACAAAGAGTACTTATTAACATCAACGGCAAGAAATTTCTCTCTGTCTGGATGCACACTCAATTAGGTGTCCCACAAGGTTCAATATTAGGGCCACGACTTTTTCTGCATTATATTAATGATATGCCATGTCAGGTCCAGTCTGATACTATCCTCTATGCAGATGATTCAACAGGTGTAGTCTGTTGTAAAAATGAGGTAGACCTAATTCGTCATATTGAACAATCAGTTGGGGAAGTGGAGTCATGGGGCAGAAACAATAACTTGACATTAAATTTTACAAAAAACAGAACTTGTTCGTTTCACCACAAAACAATCTGCACAGCCTATAAGTGAAATAAGTATATGGACAAAAAATTTGAGACTGAAGACTGTGTCAAATTCCTTGGCGTATTACTCAATAAAAACCTGTTATGGAGTCACCATGTGGACAACATACTGGGTCGACTGAATAGCTTTGTATATATTATGAATATCTTGTACAGTATTACTGATTTAGCTGTAAGAAAAACTGTATATAATGCATATTTTGTTTCAGTCATTAGGTATAGTATAATTTTCTGGGGGTCTGAAAAAAACAAATTTACTTAGAGCTTTCAGACTACAAAAAAGAATCATCCGAGCAATGGTGGGAGCAAAACCAAAGCAACATTTTAAACCTTTATTTGTAAAATAAGAAGATTTCATGAATGGCAACAATGCATTATAATTGTAATTAAAATACCTCTTTGAAGATGTTACACCACATATATTATTAGTTTATTGTCTATTTTTAGTATTATTATATATAGTGTAAAACTGACAAGTCAACTATGTCACAATATTCGATTGTATAAGGCATGTTACGTGATAAGAAAAATTGAATTGAATTGAAATGAATTGAACTTGCAGGACTTGCAATCTGTTAGGTGCCGGTACTGATATGACGACCTAGGGTTTAAACACAATCATCAGGGAGCATTATAGATGTAGACAGTCAACAAAGGTCTGGAAACAGTGAGCAGGGCTCTACTCCTACAGCTGTTTTATCACAACAGCAATAGAGCTGCTGCTCTTTGTGAGTATCGAGATATTAAAGGAATACAGAGTGGTTCTCTTCCTGCACTGGGACCTCTGGTATCCTAGTCTCGCAATTTGTACAGTCCACCAGAAGGCAGGGACACAGATGACAGCCGCCAGGCGGTGCCCTTATAACCTGTGAGCGCTACTGTCGACACCACAGCACTGGCGCAGGCCATGCCTGCTGCACCAGTCTATCGGCACTCATGGGGGCTCTATAGAGCTGGCAGCACAGGGGCTCAGAAGTCAACCATGTTCTGACAGCGCTCTGGTGCTGTATATTGTAGACATTGTTGTCAGTTCCTGACCTCGCTGTGTATGGGCCCTCGATCTGGTTTACTCTTCAGACTTGTATACTGTCACACCCGTTTGTTGCTGTTGTTGTTGCCTTCATTGTTGTCCACGGCTGTCTTTCCGTGGGTTTTTGCGACTCACAATCGACGCCCTCAGCCGCTCGGCGTGTGGCTCCCTATCATGTCGGATTCTGGTAACCAGAATTGGCGATGAGGCAAAAAGTTTATGGTGCTTTATGGACACGAAACTTGTACAGCTCATGGAACAGCAACAGCAAGAACTGCTCCTGCAGCAGCAATTGCAACAGCAGTTTCATCAGTAGTTCCAGCAGCAAATGGATCTTTCACATCAGGAAATTCAACTGCTATCAGACTGATTACAGGCAAAAGGTTCACAACCCGTCCCAACTGTGGTCACCTCTAAGACAGAGTCCCACTCAACCAAATTTCCGCTGATTAATGATAACAAGGAGGATTGGGACATGTATTTTCAGCGGCTGAAACAGCACTTCGCTACTTTTCGGGTTTCTGATTATGCTCTACAACGGTCGTTTTTCCTTTCTTGGGCTTCCCCAAAGACTTTTTCTTACTTAAGAAGTTGGCTCCCCTTTCAAACCCAGTGTACTCACTTTCGAGGAAATGTGTTTACAGTTGTCGACCTGTTATTCACAAGGGTTCCACGTGGTCACATTGCGCCTCGAGTTCCATCAGTACCATCAGCAAGCGGGACTTTCTTATTGACTGTGGGTGACAAATTTGCAAGGTCTGAGTAATCATTGCAATTTTATCTGTCGCGATCGGCTTGCGAAACCTCATATGCTGGTTCCCTGATCCGTGATGCAGTCGTCCAGCTGGCTAACAATCCAGAAGTTCACACTGCAGCCTCAAGCTCGACAATCCTTCCTTGGACGTCACACTGAAAATCGCACACTCTTTCGGGATTGTGCAGGCACCAAATGAACATCTTATGGCCTGCTCCCAGATCACTGCGGTTCAATCACTACCGCGGGAATGAAATTCTCACCAGCCTTCTTCCCGATGGTGGTGTCGAGATTTGTCACTTTCAGACGTGTCAGTGGCCTATGAGCAGCCATTCCAGCTGTGTCGGCACAACCAGTGGGGTCTGCCTTCTTGTCCTGACTGTTTTGTGAGGCACCAACGGGCAGACTGCCCTGATCATTGGGCACATTGCACCCTTTGTGGCAAGAATGGACATCTCCATACTGTCTACCATTGGCCATCAGGTCAGTCTAACAACACTCCCAACTTGCATCACGGGATGGTACATGAACTTCAGGCCATCTTTCCCCAGGGCATTCCTTGAGGCTCCAATTTGTTTACTGATCTCATTATTGCTCATCAGGATGTTCGTTTCCAAGTTGATATGGGAGCAACAGTTTCCCTGGTCAATCTCCTGAAATACGCTCGTTTGGGTTACCCAGCATTGGCCCCACCCTGTCGCAAGCTAGTTGTGTATGGTGACAGCCCTATGCCACTCAGAGGTCATTTCACCACTACAGACTCATACAAGATGGTTATACAGCTGCTAACACTGTATGTTGTCAACAGTCATTTTGCTGGCAACATTTTTGACTAGGATGCTTTCTTGCTGTTTAGGTTCTCCATCAGGGACAAAGTTTAGGTTGTCTCAGACACAGTCTCCTTCCACAAACTTGGTGACCTTTGTGCCTGTTTTGCATTTCTCTTTGAGACTGGCTTGAGGTGCACCATCAATTTTGAGGCCCGTATTTCTTTATGTCCAGATGCGATGCCCCATTTCTGCCACGCACGTCCTCTTCCAGTCTCCTTACGGAAGGATGTTAAGCTTGAACTCAATCGCCTTCGCCATACTGTGGTCATAAAACTGGTCAAAACTAGTCTTTGGGCTACAACCATGGTCTTAGTCCAGAAGCCAAATGGTTCCCTCTGGCTTTGTGGAGATTTTAGTCAACGATCAATGGCCAAGCTCTTGTGGAAACCTATCCTATGCCACATCAAGAGAACCTCCTCTAAAAGTCTAAAAGGTTGTTGGAGGTGAACGTTTTTCTAAAATAGACCTTGCTGATGCTTGCTTGCAGATTCCACTAGATGAGGAATCGCAACACATTGTTGTTGTCAATGTACTTTTTAGCTTATACACATATAAGCATTTGCGTTGTGGGATCTCTTCTGCACTAGTGATCTTTCAGAGATACCTGCAACAGTTAACTATATCCATCCCAGTTTGTATCAATTCCCTGGACGACTTCACTGTTATGTGTACTGGTACAATGTGCCAAGACTACCTGCTTAACTTACATATCCTCTTTACTATGTTACGTGATGCAGAGCTCAAATGCCATCTGCAGAAATACCAGTTTTTACAGGAACAAGTCTACTACCTGGGCCACTTGCTGTTCCTGGTACTGACACGCTCTTGCATCCCCAAAACCTCCAGGAGTTGCAGTTTTTTTTTTTTTTTTTTTTTTTTTTTTGGGGGGGGGGGGGGGGGTTGAATTATTATTCTAGGTTCCTTCTGAGAACAGCACACATTATGCATCCCATCAATCAGTTGGAGAAGGAAGGCGTTCCATTTAAGTGGTCGGCGGCCTGCAAGAAAGCCTTCACAATGCTGGAGCACATGTTATGTTCTGCACCCTGCCTTACCTCCTTTTCCCCATTACGCACCCTCGTTCTAGCTGCAGATACCTAACAGTTATGCGTTTTTGACTGGAATGTTTGCTGTTGCAAAAAGTCAACATTTTTCTCCTGAAATGATTTTCAGTTGTTTTCCCCTTCTGGCTTTACTTAAGCTTTCAACAAATGATTGTTTCTGTTGAGAAACAGCGCCATTTACATACCTATGATTGAAAAGGTTTCTCAACATTGTTTTCCTTTTACCATTCTTCATAATTACAAAATCTGCAGAGTACTGCTCTCAACCTTTCATGGGCATTCATAGCCAGGTAACTCATGATCGACAACATACAGATAGAATCCACAAGCATAGAAGTAGAACTGAAAATAACTCTATTTGCACATTAGGGGAAGACTTTCCGCATGACCAAAATACATTAACTGGTTTTGTTTTCTAGTTGCATTATAGCGCAGGTACAGACACAACAAACTGGCAGTCATCCACAAGCATAAAAGGCTAGAATTTTGATCACCAGAGGGGAGAGGAGCAGTGCGGGGACACAAGCTCGGTCACAGGGCTAACAACCTACACCTGTGTTCTGTGCGTTTCTGTGAAAGCAGAATTTGATACACTGTCGTAATGATTGCCAATCCCTTCTGGCGTCTTGATGAGCGAAATCGAACTCCTTGATGGACCATGATTAGTTTCTTCCATCATTTCAAAATAAGAAAAGGAAACAACAAGTAACACAATGCAAACCATTCAGTAATGACTTCTGTACATATGCATGCAGACAATGGCAGTTTTTAAAAATGTAGTTCAAGCTCGACCTCTATTATTGGGCTTCAGTAGATGATCTGTAGTAATAGTTTTTGAAAACTGAGTACATTTTCAGTATTTATATACAGAAGCTAAATCCATTCCAAACCATCTCTCATAAAATAGTTCATCAGGATGCTATGAAACAGAAAATACGAGGTAATTTTGTGTTTTAGCATTCTGAGGCATAATTTGCATTTATATTCACATTTATCACAAATTAAAAAATTTTCAGATCTCTATTAATTACCTAAGACGTGTGTTTACTCCAAGTGCAGCAAATGATTCGTTTATATGAAGGGCTGAAAACAATAATGGCACATTTGACATGTTTTGAAAAATGAGTTATGTATTTCTGAGGAATAAAACATAAAAAAGCTTACTAAAGACAGAGAGATATAAATGAATATTGTTAACCGCTAAGATATAGTAGCAACTGGTGCAAGTACATTCATTGTCTGCATGATCAGTGTTGAAAGGCATTATGGAATAATTGATACGATGGTGGCAGTTAATTATGAATTTATTTTGGGCTCTGATTTACAAACAAAATCAAGATGAAACACAGGCAACAAGTCTTTGTTAACAACACAGGGTAATTCAGGATCTAGTGACCAAAGCATATATGCAGCAAATGGGACTGAATATGATGATTACAGTGTTGAACAACATAAATACATTCTCAGTATTTTTGGCAGAAAATGCGCTGGTCAAAGATATCTTGTATTTTTAACAAGACATAAAACATTTAAACATTAATCACCATATTTTTGTTGTCATCATTGTTGTTGTTGTTGTTGTTGCTGTCTTCAGTCCAAAAACTAATTTCATGCAGCTCTCCATGCTACTCTATCCTGTGCAAACCTCTTCATCTGTGAGTAACTATTGCAACCTACATTCTTCTGAATCTGTTTAGCATATTCATTTCTTAGTCTCCCTCTACGATTTTTACCCTCCACACTTCCCTCCAGTCCTAAATTGGTGATCCCTTGATGCCTCAGAACGTGTCAAACAACCGATCCCCTCTTCTAGTCAAATTGTGCAGCAAATTCCTCTCATCACCAATTCTATTCAGTACCTCTTCATTAGTTCCATGCATTCTTCTGCAGCACAACATTTCAAAAGCCCCTATTCTCTTCTTGTCTAAACTATTTATGGTCCATGATTCACATCCATACAAAAGACTTCCTGACACTTAAATCTATACCTGATGCTAGCAAACTTCTCTTCTTCAGAAACGCTTTCCTTACCATCACCAGCCTACATTTTATATCCTCTCTACTTCAACCATCATCAGTTATTTTGCTACCTAAATAGCAAAACTCATCAACTACTTTATGTGTCTCATTTCCCAATCTAATTCCCTCAGCATCAATCGATTCAATTAGACTACACTTATTTTTTTGGTTGTATGTAAATGTTTTATTCTATGTTATAATACATTCCTTTTCCCTGTATAAAATTGGTATTTTGAATGGAAGTCCGCTTTTAGAAAGCAGTCACTTATACTGCTCTGTCAGTAAATTTCCCACAGTTATCATATATGTTTACTTTTACTTGTACCCAGTACAATAATTAAATTATGTAGAAATTTCAATTATAAATATAGTAAAATTACACTAATCTTATAGTGAAAGAACATTAGGCCTATGTACACATTTCAATTTATCTGTAAAATTTCTTCCCAGTCATTTCAGGATCTAGAAGTGAGTAATATACTAATTCTAGTGTTCACTATCAAAATAATTTTATGATGAAATTGTGTATGACTGTGAATTAACTTGTAAATTATATTTTTTACATGTCTGCAAGTAAATCTTCCTGGAGTGAAAGTGATTCATAAGTCAAAATAACTTCTTGTCACAGCTTCCAGTCAAAGGAGCATTTTCTGCAGCCAGACGAACATTTCTTCACAAACAATATTGGTAAAAAGGTTCTTGGAAACTGCAGACTTCTTTCACACGGATATGTGACTGTCAGTAGACCCGTGTGTCAAACAAGTAATTCCCAGACAAAAGGAAAAAAACACAGTGATTACCTTGATGGAAAGCATGCGTGTATGGAATTTTTTCTGAAAACACTCACGTTAGCAATTACAGGTTTACCATCGCTGCATGAAACACACAGAAAATAGAAGGCATTTTTCCTACTAACAAGACGGGCAGACATACCCCAAGCAATAAAATTTTAGGAGAGGTGCAAAACTTGGTGCGGACACATATTGAAAGCTTTCCTACTCACGCTATAGGAACCCAAGGGAATATTTGTCACTTGAGTTACCTGCATCCAAACTGAAGAATTGTATAGAGAAAAATATAAAGACAGTGACATTTTGCCTTTCTTTACATTTACTGCCTTTGCATTTATTGCTGTTTATTTGTAACCTTGTAATCTTAGGAGTGAAAATTTAATGGAAGCCAAGATAGACCCTGTAACAAAAACTAAGTTTAGCTAGAGAAGGAAATTTACCAAAAAGAAGTCAAGCAGATAAGAGGTGCTAAGAAAAGGAATGCGTACTTGGTGAAAGAGAATTTGATGCATGTATGACACTGCCCAAACCAGTGCTGAACACTAATCTAGTGCACCCAAAGAGACAGCTTTAGACATTCAACTCAGGAATACATGTTTGCACCACTGGCCAAGCTTGCATGGAGATATATTCTGAAAATGTTGTGTCACATAGCTCTTTGGAAAATGGTTCATGTCTGCTGGAAGTATGTCCAGTCCCTGTCCTCTGCATTAACACCAGAACAGTGGAAAGTTCGGCACCCCTAGCACAACAGGAAGCAGTCATTTGAAACCCTAACGAGACTTCAATTAAAAATTCACATGATTAAAGTAATAATTTGCCCATTCACATTTATGCCTTATATGCCATATACAATCTTCAATTGAAATTTTCCTTGAAATTTGTAACAATTTTTGACTGTTTTTTGGCTACACAATGTTGCATGCCTACCTGGAAATCTTACCTAGTTCGTAAGTTCCTAACTTACCTCATTTATTTGAAGTGCTTGTTTCTTAACACTAAAATCTCACTTTGAGCAGATTATTGGTATTTTTTGTTCACATTACACTCAGATGGCTTTCTCGTATTTCTCACAGATGTTGATCTTGTTTCCTTTGCACATTCCATTCGGGTACATTTTTCACTTTTTTTGTTTGCCCAGTTCTACTGCTGCTTCTTTGTTCGATTGGCCTTTTTACTCCTCTCCCACTCTTTGTTGTTTTCCATGTGCGAGTTCATTTCCGGCTGAAGAATGAATATCTTCCTCTTCATATAAATAAAAAATAAAAAAAAAAAAAAAAATAAAAAAAAAAAAAAAAAAAAAAAAAACGAACCTGGAATAAAATTGCTGTTGGCGGAGCTTGTGTAGTATGCATTTCTGCCGCTAGGCGTGTATAGCACAACTCATTGACAGTACAGTGCCGCCTGTGTTGTTTAAGTGAACAACATGCAGCTGTGAAATTTTGTTTTCCACTCGTTAAAAATGCTACTGAAACTATTTTAACGTTGAAAACAGCTTACCAAAATGGCTCTATGGGAAAAACTCAAGTGTATGAGTGGTTTGCTCGATTTAAAAATAGTGACATGTCGACTGATGACAAACCTCATTCTGGATGTCCATCAACCAATCAAATAATATATATATATATATATATATGAGGGAAACATTCCACGTGGGAAAAGTATATTTAAAAAGAAAGATGATGAGACTTACCAAACAAAAGCGCTGGCAGGTCGATAGACCCACAAACAAACACAAACATACACACAAAATCTAGCTTTCGCAACCAACGGTTGCCTCGTCAGGAAAGAGGGAAGGAGAAGGAAAGACAAAAGGATATGGGTTTTAAGGGAGAGGGTAAGGAGTCATTCCAATCCCGGGAGCGGAAAGACTTACCTTAGGGGGAAAAAAGGACAGGTATACACTCGCACACACACACATATCCATCCACACATACAAGACACAAGCAGACATTTGTAAAGGCAAAGAGTTTGAGCAGAGATGTCAGTCAGGACGGAAGTACAGAGGCAAAGGTGATGTTGAAAGACAGGTGAGGTATGAGCGGCGGCAGATTGAAATTAGGAATTAGCGGAGATTGAGGCCTGGCGGATAGCGAGAAGAGAGGATATGCTGAAGGGCAAGTTCCCATCTCCGGAGTTCTGACAGGTTGGTGTTAGTGGGAAGTATCCAGATAACCCGGACGGTGTAACACTGTGCCAAGATGTGCTGGCCATGCACCAAGGCATGTTTAGCCACAGGGTGATCCTCATTACCAACAAACACTGTCTGCCTGTGTCCATTCATGCGAATGGACAGTTTGTTGCTGGTCATTCCCACATAGAACGCTTAACAGTGTAGGCAGGTCAGTTGGTAAATCACGTGGGTGCTTTCACACGTGGCTCTGCCTTTGATCGTGTACACCTTCTGGGTTACAGCACTGGAATAGGTGGTGGTGGGAGGGTGCATGGGACAGGTTTTACACCGGGGACAGTTACAGGGGTAGGAGCCAGAGGGTAGGGAAGGTGGTTTGGGGATTTTATAGGGATGAACTAAGAGGTTACGAAGGTTGGGTGGACGGCGGAAAGACACTCTTGGTGGAGTGGGGAGGATTTCATGAAGGATGGATCTCATTTCAGGGCAGGATTTGAGGAAGTCGTATCCCTGCTGGAGAGCCACATTCAGAATCTGATCCAGTCCCGGAAAGTATCCTGTCACAAGTGGGGCACTTGTGGGGTTCTTCTGTGGAGGGTTCCGGGTTTGAGGAGATGAGGAAGTGGCTCTGGTTATTTGCTTCTGTACCAGGTCGGGAGGGTAGTTACGGGTCGCTTAGAGGAAGCCTTCTTGGTTACCCAGGCCTGCCAACCCAAAGTTTGGTACAGATTTATTGATGTCATTTTCATGATCTGGTCTCACAGTGAAGAAGAACTCCAGAATTTCCTCTCCAACCTCAACTCCTTTGGTTCCATCGGATTCACCTGGTCCTACTCTAAATCCCATGCCACTTTCCTTGACGTTGACCTCCACCTGTCCAATGGCCAGCTTCACACGTCCGTCCACATCAAACCCACCAACAAGCAACAGTACCTCCATTATGACAGCTGCCACCCATTCCACATCAAACGGTCCCTTCCCTACAGCCTAGGTCTTCGTGGCAAACGAATCTGCTCCAGTCCGGAATCCTTGAACCATTAGACCAACAACCTGAAAACAGCTTTTGCATCCCGTAACTACCCTCCCGACCTGGTACAGAAGCAAATAACCAGAGCCACTTCCTCATCTCCTCAAACCCGGAACCCTCCACAGAAGAACCCCACAAGTGCCCCACTTGTGACAGGATACTTTCCGGGACTGGATCAGATTCTGAATGTGGCTCTCCAGCAGGGATACAACTTCCTCAAATCCTGCCCTGAAATGAGATCCATCTTTCATGAAATCCTCCCCACTCCACCAAGAGTGTCTTTCCGCCGTCCACCCAACCTTCGTAACCTCTTAGTTCATCCCTATGAAATCCCCAAACCACCTTCCCTACCCTCTGGCTCCTACCCCTGTAACCGTCCCCGGTGTAAAACCTGTCCCATGCACCCTCCCACCACCACCTATTCCAGTCCTGTAACCCGGAAGGTGTACACGATCAAAGGCAGAGCCACGTGTGAAAGCACCCACGTGATTTACCAACTGACCTGCCTACACTGTGAAGCGTTCTATGTGGGAATGACCAGCAACAAACTGTCCATTCGCATGAATGGACACAGGCAGACAGTGTTTGTTGGTAATGAGGATCACCCTGTGGCTAAACATACCTTGGTGCATGGCCAGCACATCTTGGCACAGTGTTACACCGTCCGGGTTATCTGGATACTTCCCACTAACACCAACCTGTCAGAACTCCGGAGATGGGAACTTGCCCTTCAGCATATCCTCTCTTCTCGCTATCCGCCAGGCCTCAATCTCCGCTAATTCCTAATTTCAATCTGCCGCCACTCATACCTCACCTGTCTTTCAACATCACCTTTGCCTCTGTACTTCCGTCCTGACTGACATCTCTGCTCAAACTCTTTGCCTTTACAAATGTCTGCTTGTGTCTTGTATGTGTGGATGGATATGTGTGTGTGTGCGAGTGTATACCTGTCCTTTTTTCCCCCTAAGGTAAGTCTTTCCGCTCCCGGGATTGGAATGACTCCTTACCCTCTCCCTTAAAACCCATATCCTTTTGTCTTTCCTTCTCCTTCCCTCTTTCCTGACGAGGCAACCGTTGGTTGCGAAAGCTAGATTTTGTGTGTATGTTTGTGTGTCTATCGACCTGCCAGCGCTTTTGTTTGGTAAGTCTCATCATCTTTCTTTTAAAAAAAAAATATATATATATATATATATATATATATATATATATATATATATATATATATATATATATATATATATTTAAAAAGAAAGATGATGAGACTTACCAAATAAAAGCGCTGGCAGGTCGATAGACACACAAACAAACACAAACATACACACAAAATCTAGCTTTCGCAACCAACGGTTGCCTCGTCAGGAAAGAGGGAAGGAGAAGGAAAGACAAAAGGATAAATGTAAGTCTTTCCGCTCCCGGGATTGGAATGACTCCTTACCCTCTCCCTTAAAACCCATATCCTTTTGTCTTTCATTCTCCTTCCCTCTTTCCTGACGAGGCAACCGTTGGTTGCGAAAGCTAGATTTTGTGTGTATGTTTGTGTTTGTTTGTGTGTCTATCGACCTGCCAGCGCTTTTATTTGGTAAGTCTCATCATCTTTCTTTTTAAATATATTTTTCCCACGTGGAATGTTTCCCAATTATATATATATATATATATATATATATATATATATATATATATATATATATGTGTGTGTGTGTGATAGAGGGAAACATTCCACGTGGGAAAAATATATTTAACAAGAAAGATGATGAGACTTACCAAACAAAAGCGCTGGCAGGTCGATAGACAAACACAAACATACACACAAAATTCTAGCTTTCGCAACCAACGGCTGCCTCGTCAGGAAAGAGGGAAGGAGAGGGAAAGACAAAAGGATATGGGTTTTAAGGGAGAGGGTAAGGAGTCATTCCAATCCCGGGAGCGGAAAGACTTACATTAGGGGGAAAAAAGGACAGGTATACACTCGCACACACACACATATCCATCCGCATATACACAGACACAAGCAGACATGCAAATGAGGCGAAGTCAAAAAGTTTCATGGAAGGCTGTTAAAAACTGAATTCGTAAAAGTGGAAATAAAAGATTAAAGCTGTCTTCTGACCCCTTTCATTGTTCTAGTGTTAACTATCTAATCCAGGGTTGGTCAAGGCATGCAAAACTTTATGCATGCACGATATGCTTCAAATGTGCGATCCGAAGCACAGGTTGTCTTGATCCTTCTCAGAACTACTCGGTACAGTCGGACATTTCATTTAGCAGTGCAGTATGACACTGTTTCTTCTCGCATTCAGTGTGCCATTTTGCAGTTGACATGGCTTTTTTCAAGTGCGCAGAATCGTAGTGTCAGCAATGTTCTTCCTTTGCTATTTATTTGTAGTATAAAAGAAAATCATTGGTTCAGTGGTTGTTTGTACAACAAGAGGCAGTCTTATGATCTATTGTGCAAACCTTTAGAAAGGAATGAGAATCACACAAGGGGAGGATGAGAACTATCATTATTTATTATGCAGTCACATAATAGAAGGATACTGCAAGTTTGTTATGGAATGGCATTACAGCACAATGCAGAAAGAATCTGATGCTGTAATTGACAATGAAAGATCAGAAAATTACAATGATTAACGGACAATTTGTATAGGATTCACTATTCTGTACATGAGAAGAACTTTGTGCTAAACTATCTGGCGAAGAGCACGTGATGAAATTGGTGGTGCAAAAAGTAAATATTCTGAAATTATACGCATTATTACATCATCAGCTGCAACAGTTTTTGATGGAACTGAACAAAGACTACGAATACATTATACATTCCTGCAAAGAATGTTGGTTAAATCAGGGACCATACCTGGAATGGTTTTTCAATTTAAGACCCACTATTGTTGAGTTTCTGAAGGAAAAGGAGGGCAGAAACAAAAATTAGAAAATCCAGAATGGATTGCAGATTTCTCACTTCAACTGGACTTAGCTGCAAGCTGCACACTAGCTACAGGAACACACTCCAAGGTGAGAGACAACTTATTTCTGATTTGATGGGGATCCGTTTAAAAAGAAAACTGCATTGTGGAAGGGATAACTTCTAGGGAGGAGGAGAGGGAGAGACGGGTGAGGGGGAAGGGAGGGAGTGGGGGAGAGAATGTGAGAGGGGGGAAGGGGGAGCTGTTTTCAATTTGCCTGCCCTGCCCCACCTGCAATGCACTCTCATTTAAAAGACAAAGTCTTTTACAATGAAACTGTCCAGAATTCAAGGTTGCTTTCCTCGGGAAGAGGTTTCACATTTTCATAAAGAGGTTGTGAACATGATATAATGTTTCACATCAACTTATGTGCATGTATGCCTTTTTTTTATTATGAAACTAATTAAGTCACGATTATGTGGCAACCCAAGTGATAAAAATCTGTGAAACCATTTGTGTCTGCCCATATGCTTATAGCTTGCATCTGATGTATTATGTCTTCAGTGGGCAAAAAATAATTAGGTATTACTGGAAATTTTTTTCTTGTGATCTATGTTGTTATAAAATATGAGATCACACTACATGCAAGACATTCAGTGTTCCTTGCACAATTGCACTGCCATATAAAAGTGATGTGTTCGCAGCTCCCCTCTTCCCAATCAGACAGTGGGAGAAGTCTGCAGCCAATAGACAGAACTAGGCACGTAAGCGAAAGCTTTGCACGCAAGCAAAATTCTTGGTCATCCCTGATCTAATTGCCAACCGTGACAGCTGTGGTGTGCCAAACAAAACTAGAAGCTTTTGGCTTTTCAATGTTGCTAATGCAGGGAAACAAAAAAAATTCCCAAATTTTCCCCGGATTTCCCAGTTAAAAATACATTTTCTGCCCTGTGAAAATACACTTTTTCCATGTTAAATGAATGTATTCTTTTCCTTGGAACAGAAAAACTTATCAATCCTTTGAATGGTTATGATTTTATACATTGGCATAGAATTTTCCAGCTCTTTAGGAAACCAAACTAGTAAAAAAAAAAAGTTTTGGAAAGATCTTTGGTGTGCAGCAAGATGTACGCTGCATATTTTCGTATTAAGAAAGTATAAATTTAAATTCCACATGCTGCATATTTTCATATTACAAAAGTATAAATTTAAATTCCACCAAACACCACATGTTACCTTCCGGAGCTTTGAAATCAAGATTGCGATACGCTTTTGTAAGCCAGCCATAACTCATGTCACGTGATCTCACCAGACGATGACAGCGGATATTCGGAGTATAGGACGTGTGATGTAGTCAGCCAATAGCAGTACCACTGTTAAATTGCGCGCATACACAAATTGGAAAAGTTAATATACATATAAATAGTGTTGCTACAAGAAAATCAAAGTTTTCACATATAATATTGGTCTCAAAGATTAATAAGCTGCAAGAGAAGCTAAACTTTCACATATAATATTGATCTTTTTTGCGCATCACACTTTATGATACATTACACAAATGTGCCAGTACAATTGTTAATAATGACATAAATGTCTGATCTTCTGGGCTTGCACATAGTTCAGCATCCATAAAAGGAAATTTACTTTAAAGGTAACACTTTTCAATCAACCATTCGCAATATTTTCCCATGACCTGATAGAAAAAGGTTCGTTTCAGCAATTTCCAGAGTGCGCAGCTACGATGACGTAGGAAGCCTGTATGTTCATACGTGTAAAACACTGAAAGATATTACATTATGTCATAAAAGGAACAAGACATCAGAGGATACTCCAAGAGCATCAGAATTTCCTGAACCATACTAAAATGCTTCATTCGCTTACAGTGCACATTTGTATGTCCAGATTCGGATGTAAATTTTCTTGGAGTACCAGTAATGTATTATCTCATGTTTAGTTCTAAATTATGGCATAATGCCATACATGCTAGAAGATTAAAAGATGAACTTTTGAAATGCAGCGAACAGTTGAAACTAGCCAATAGTGTAGAATTAAACACTTCGTTTCAAATAAATTGACTGCATCAGTGGAAAAGATTAATAAAAGCCAAATTTCTTTAACAAACCGACAAAAATAACTTCATTGTTCTGCAAGGCGATTAATACTTGACTGTCAGAAAGGTGGAAATAAAACAAAATCTGAAACTCACAACATATTTTAGCCTTCTGTACTTATGTGAATGTATTTTAATTCACTTGACAGCTAACGGCCACAGAAATCCGTTTTGTTTTCATTTGACGTGAGAGCAATAAACAAAGAGGAAACAGTGAAATCAGTAAACGTAAAGACGTGTCAAGTGGAGACTATCCACCTCCCAACTACAACACAAACTGCTTTGTGCATCAGCACTGGATCAATGATATTCCTGAACCACGGCAATACTACATTGTGGTGCCCCCCCCCCCCCCCCCCCTCTCCCTTGAGCGTTTGAAGTAGGACGACGAAAATTTAAAAAAAAAAATCTACTTTTCAAAAATACGTTCACTTCTAGTTTCTTTGTGAAGAGTCTGATATACCAGGTGAACCGGTATGAAATGAGCATTTTTTTGTGAAAATGAAACACTAATTTTGAATTGAAAAGTAAAGACATTTTATTCAAAGTATTGCCATTTGCTTTCTGTATATTTTGACCACCTTTCTGGCAATTTGTGGACACCACGCCAAGAGAAATGTTCGTCTTTTGAAGCAAACCAATCAGACACCCAATTTTTGACTTCTTCGTAGGAATCAAAGTGTTCCTCAGCCAATGCGTGTCCCATTGATGAAAACAAATAGTAGTCGGAAGGTGCCAAGTCTGGTGAATACGGCGGATGGTGTAGCAGCTCCCAGCCCAGTGTTTTGATTGTATCCTGAACCAGTTTTGCTTTGTGTGCAGGTGCATTGTCGTATAAAAAAATTACTTTGCTATGTCTTCTGGCCCATTCTGTTCTTTTTTCGATCAATGCATAGTTCAAATTGATCATTTGTTGTATGTAGCGATTAGTATTCACAGTTTCATCGGGTTTCAGAAGCTCATGATACACCACACCTTTCTGATCCCACCAAACACAGAGCATTGTCTTCTTGCTGAATCGATCTGGTTTTGCAGTCGATGTTGATGGTTGTCCTGGATTAACCCATGATTTTTCCCATTTAGGAGTCTTAAAATAAATCCATTTTTCATCGCCAGTAACAATTCAATGCAAAATTGATTTTCTTTCATGTCTTTGAAGCAAAATTTGCCAAATGGTTTTTCGGTTTTCCATCTGTCTTTCATTCAATTCATGTGGCACCCATTTTCCACACTTTTGGATCTTTCTCATAGCTTTCAAACGGTCAGAAATTGTTTGTTGTGCAACATTTAGCATTGCTGCCATTTGCTTCTGACTCGAAGTATCATCTTCATCCAATATTGCTTGCAATTCGGCGTCTTCGAACTTTTTTGGTGGTCTTCCACGTTCTTCATTTCTTACATCAAAATCATTATTTCTGAATCGTTGAAACCATCTTTTGTATGTTGCTTCTGATGGAGTATGATCACCATATGCCTCGACAAGCATTCAATGCAATTCTGCAGCACTTTTTTTCAAATAAAACAAAAATTTAATGCTTTCCGCAAAACATCACTTTCTTGTACAAAATTTGACATTGTTAACACGATGAAAACATATGATGTTGTTTGTTCCACGACTTGATGTTCAAAAAATGGCTCTGAGCACTATGGGACTTAACTTCTGAGGTCATCAGTCCCCTAGAACTTAGAACTACTTAAACCTAACTAACCTAAGGGCATCACACACATCCATGCCCAAGGCAGGATTCGAACCTGCGACCGTAGCTGTCGCACGGTTCCAGACTGTAGAGCCTAGAACCGTTCGGCCACTCCAGCCGGCCACGACTTGATGTATACTAAATATCTTTGACAGATGTCATACCAACCAAACAAAAAAACAAATTAAGGCTTGTACACAACAAATGTTCCCTATCGACACATATGTATCTTAACGCTCATTTCATACTGGTACAACTGGTATAAAATGTGTGTTCGAGGAACTGTATGACACATGTTATTTGGTCTTAAGTGTGTCAAAGTGCAGTGGCACGCCTCTTCACACAGCATTCTTCTATCGCATGTCATTGTATTTCGCTCTGTGGTATTCAAACGTATAATATTTTGTAATGGATGCCATCAAACTATATTCACGACAGTGGAAATTAAAACGTCCTGTGGTGCCTCTCCTGCTCCCAGTTGGATTGCAATTAATATTGATTTGTATTCTTCAGTTTCTCCCGGCATAGTTCTTGTTCGAACAGACCATGTGTGTACTGCCGGTCCCGGACAACAAGAACTCTTCAGAAAATTTGCACTCTTTATTACCTATTAGTTACTAACTTGCTTTTCTTGTGCAACATACAATTAAATATAGGATACATGAAACTAATAAAGACAAGTGACAAGCAAGACAGTACACATTTCTTCAACCCTTAAGTCATAGCATTTTTTTCTCTCTAACCTTGCTACAGCTTTACATAGCATGCTTTCCTTTCTGCGAAAGAATCTATTACCTCATCAAACTTCATCAAACATTTTGCTACATGAAAAAAAACGACATGTCGTTGTCTAATACTGAAAAAGCTGTTAATACAAACAGTACCCAAAACTGGTGTGGTTTCTTGATCTGATTATGTGTACTTTGGCAAAGTCTGCTAGATAAAATGAAATAGGCCTGTCTAATATGGCAGCAATTGTAACACACACCAAATATACGAGACTGTTTTGGCACAAACGGTCACTTTTTTTAACACAACAGAATATAATTCATGAAGTAGCAATATCAAAAGCCTATTAGACCTACTACAAGCAAAAAGCTTTGTGTTCAGAAATGTTCACACTTCATTCATACGCTCCAGCTTCTCAAGCATGAGATCGAAAAGTAGTACTACAAAATTTAAATATAAATTTGGAATTATCATATTCTTCTATAATTTGTCTGATGTCCCCGTTTCTTCTCCTTCCTCATTCTAACAAACAATCTTGTCCTCACTAATTCTGCAACTATTCCTGCCAGTGTCAAAACTTATTCTCCGGTTAACTTCACTAACCCTGCCACAATCAACATGCTTAGTTATCCTGCATTTATTATCCGGTTAGGCATTACTAAGTGTTCGTAGTCCGCCCCCGGTAGCTAAGTGGTCAGCATGACAGAATGTCAATCCTAAGAGCCTGGGTTCGACTCCTGGCTGGGTCGGAGATTTTCTCCGCTCAGGGACTGGGTGCTGTGTTGTCCTAATCATCATCATTTCATCCCCATCGACACACAAGTTGCCAAAGTGGCATCAAATCAAAAGACTTGCACTCAACAAACAATTTTCCCAAAGGGCAGCACTAATCACACAACATTTACGTTTTTCAAGTGTCCGTACAATGAATTTTCCATGCTATTCACAGAATATAACTTGGGTGGCTGCTGCTGGAGTCTGTACAAATTTCCATTACTAGTGTAGCTGTCTGGCCAAAAATTTTCTACCAAAATTTCATTTTCATCGATACACCGAGAAGATTACGTATTATCTTCTTTACCTGTTATTCCTGTTAGTCATTTATTTCCACTCTGGTTGTCTGAATCTACGGATTTCACTGGTAATAATAATAATATCAATCATTCGCAAACCCAATCAACTACATAAGCAAACAGTGATTGGAGTTCACGCGTTCGACTTTACTCCGCTCAGCTTGTATAGCCCCGTCCCCTTCTGTCTGCAGGAAAGTTTATTTCGAGATGCAACAGAGATTCCCCTGGCAAGGACATGACGTACACTATGTGTACATTCAAAATTCAACTTATGATTCATTCAGAAATAAACTTAGAATATGTTCAAAACCAACAGAGATGCATTTCAAAATCTATGAATAAGCAATAGACCAACATGCACTGGATACTAGGTGCTTTGTGAAACAAGGTTTTTTCCTCCTCAAGAATGTGAATTTGCTCCCCCCCCCCCCCCCCCCCCACTGAATTTTCCGCCCAGGGCTGATACCCCGGTTTGCCCCCAGTGAATCTGGCAGCTTCTGTGCACCATAGCATCTCGCTGCTACTGCTTATGCAGCTAACAGCCACACTTCTGTAGCCAGAAGTGGGAGAAGATACTAAACATGTGCGACTCAACTGCGCATGCACATGAGCCTGCTAGCAACTGCTCAAATGGAGCCAACAGCTTTTTTCTTCCCGGGGCGGGACACAAGTAAGTGCCATAAACTCAGACTGTGATTCGCAGAAACCATGTATCAAAGCATTTCTATTGTAAAAATCACATTGATTAAAATGTTCATTCTCTTCTATTTCAGATATATGATTGCAACGTATTTGTATACAGTACAAAGGCTGGATATTCAGTCCATTACGGACAAGTATTTGATTCGTGGTCACATCCAGAACGAGGGAGACGCAGTTCACAGCAGCGTCGAGAGAGCCGTTAAGAGTGCTAAGAAGTCAGGGCCAATTTATGTTCCAATCAATAGATATCAGTCATCTGAAATGCAAAAAAGAAGGGAAATCTGCTACATCTGACAGAAATTGGTTTTTCAGATTTAAATGACATTAAAGCTTTGCAAGATAAATGGCTCCTTACATGGCCAAGGACGTTGGCGGGAGTATTTGCAAAGTGTCCGAAATTAAGTTATTCCCATGTGAAAAGGGAAGTGATGTGTTTCAGTACACGATCAACTACAAACAGTCCGAGTGGGGACAAGTTAAGTTCAAAGGGAGAAAGAGGTGTTCAACAGGGAATGTAGATGCGAGTAATTTGGATATGAAACCGGCTTATAATATAAAAATGACCCACTGAGGAAATAAAGTTCAAGACTTAAACAATTTGGTTAACAGCAACATCATTCCTAAATATTGGAAGGCCTTCTATGACTCTCTTTCCACATAAATGTAATTTGTTGCTTTTGTGTCATTTATTCCACTTAGTATATTATTTTATGTCAGTTATAAGATGCAAACAATAAAAAATGATGATAAAATAATGAAACTGTAAGAGTGAACAAAAAATTATGATATATATTTCTTTTTTTCCCCACACACCTTCTTTAGCCGTATTTATTAATTTCGATAACGATGTCGGAAGAACAATGACATATTTACTTAAAGGGTTGCGAGGGGGTGAATGGGATGCTGCTTGGAGTAAATAATTTTTGTATTTTGTAGAGAACACTTAGTGTCACAATTAGGTCAATTTTCAATTCCACAGATAATTTTACTGTTGTTTTATGGAGTTTTTAAAAAAGGTCGTTTGGTTTTCTGCCTTTCCTGTACGCTAGTCATACTGACAGTTATGTCATTTTTCTTCTGGAATGGCGATATACTGTTCTGTGCTCAATGACGTACCACTGGGTGTCTGGTCTTTTGACAGTAACCTCGTCTACCATTCCATACATCACCTTGTGACAGCAGTGCATGGACTGTGTGTATAACACCTCAACATTTGCCATCCATGAGTCAAACTCTACATGCACGGCTGTTGCTGCCTGGCACTGTCACTGCACTAACCTGGGAAGATGCGATTCCCCAGATTAATGTCAATTTAGGACTTTTCTCTTGAGAGAGTGCATTAATCACATCTTGTATTTCTGCAGTGTAGTGCTGGGCAAATAGTGTTGAGTTGGCCATAAGTTTTGCATAGCAAATCTTCGTGCTTGAACTATAGGACTGGATTGTTCGGTCAGAACAGAGACAAACGGACTGCTAGTCTGGATGCTGCTGGCACATCAGTCATCTTGTGTAATATTTAAATCCTATGGTGGTTGTTCACCCTCCTCAGCTCAGATTACACTAGGTCACCACTTGTGGGGTATAGCTCAACTTGGGTTATCCAACCTTCACGAAACATGAACACATTGACACTGGAGATTTACTGGAGCAAATTACTTTATTGCAGCAACTGTATTTAGCGAACAAGATGAACAGGGGTGCAGCAATTATTATTGTCTGTAGAGTATTAATCAGAATGTAAATTCTCAAGTAAATCATTTTTGAATGTACAAATACTCAAGAGGAAGTCAGCAAGCAATTACTGCTTTAACTCAGTAACTCGGAGTAACATAATCAAGAACAGAACATGAAACATAGCTCATAAAAAACAAATAAAAATTAACAGCAAGTAATAAACAACATACAGAGACACAAAAAATTATTAGAAAATGCAGTGCCCCTGACAGCTTGAGCGGAAGCTGCCCAACAACTGTGATTCACTTGTCACTGTGTACGAATGTCAATATATCACTAAATACACAAGTATTATTGGTTGGCAAAGACTTGACAGTCGACTGCAGCGACAACCCTAAACGACATAGCAGAGGCTACAAGTTTTTTCTTTTCTTTTTTTTAAGACAGTTTCCATGCCATTCAATGGATTTTCCATATTCTTTGCTGTCTCTGACAGAAATACAAATGTTGTACGTTTTCTCAGTTCTCTCTGAACATTAATTCCCTTTTCAAATTTCTGTTTGGCTTCCTCAAACACTATTTTTATACCACTGTATTTACTGTTCACAACAAGCACAATACTATACATAATACATTATTCCATATAGTAATAATTTATTCTTTTGTGCAATTGTGATACATATCTGGTTGGAAAATCAAATAACGTATTCTTAGCTGTCAGTGTACCTTATTTTATTTAGCATGTAGTGATATATCAGATCAAATTGTATATAATATCAAAAGACAAACTGCCTGCAAGACTTCTCTTTAGAGGCTAAGAAAAGAAATAGATGACAACTGACCTTGATGATAGGTGAGTTTGGTCGAAGGCTATTTCACATAGAATACAAGACTCTTTGTTCAACAGAAGGAAAATGTTGATGCTGAATTCTTTCAGGGGAAACCTAACCCAGGTACCTAAGAATCTTGATAGCAAAGAACACCACACACCTGGCAATAATTTTTGGTACCATGACTTCACCACAGCAAGAGATAAATATTGTTGTTAATAGACCTTTAAAGGATCACTTGCAACAGCTTTACAGTGAGGAGTCTTCTACAAAGAGACCATGCCGTCACTCCACAGGGTGAAGTTAAAGAAACCTGCAATATCCTTGTTGTGCCAGTGGATCCTTACTGCCTGGGGAAGAACCTCTAGTTCACCTATTACGAAAAGACTCAAAAAGCACTGCACAGCCACTGCTGTGGATGGCTTGAAAGATGAAAAACTATGATATGAGTATTAAGAAGAAGAAACACCAGTAGGCTTAAAAGTGAAGGAAATGATGCCAAAGATGGTGGTGAATGATGACAACGATGATGATCAGATCATACATTTGGTAGCGTCCATAAAACATTACCACTCCTGGTTTGGAAGTGTTAACATAATAATACCTTTGAAACAATGGTATGGACTGATCCAGTTGGATAAGGCACGACTCAACATGGTTCACTGGGAGTTCTGAAACATCCATTTAAAAAAAATCACTAAACTATCACTTTCACATCTTTAAATTCAAATGATCATTAACAGAATACATTACATGAACAGGTTTTTTATAAATATCTTTCCATCAAAAATTGTATTGTAGTTTATTAGGTATGATAGTACTGGAGATGGGATTCCCTCCCTTCCTCTGCTCTCTCATCTGATTTATACAGCCAGTTAAAGAAGGACCTGTAATTTAACGTGAATTCTGAACCACACTACAATTCAGCACATTTAAATCTAACCAACATTGCCAGAGGGGAGATAAGTGAGAAATGACAAAGAACATGGGCTGACTAGGGCCCAAACTACCCATCTTTACATCTCTGTAAATATTGTAGTTTGGTTTGTGCTTATACGAGAAGATAGTAGTAGACACATACAGAGTAGGCAACTTGAATATACTATCAGGCAAAACACACAGCATACCCACACTTTCTTCATCAATGATGATGAACATAATATATGAGGACAAGCAGCAATAGTTTATAATATCAAAATGTAAGATGACCCTGTATTTCGATACTCTTGTTTGTAGGTAGATCTTGGCACATTTCATAAAAGAAAAAATTATCCACTGTAGGCTGAAAATTTAAAGCCTACAATAGACAATTTCTGAATCATGAATTTGCAAAAACCTCGTCTTATAGTCGATTATAGTATTTAACAGAAGAAATATTTTTGATGCATTGGTATTCTGTAACATGGAATTGACACTATGTATAAGGAGGAGATGCAATTTCCAACACCATTTAAGCTAACCAAATATTTGAGCACAAACATACACACTTAACACAAAATTTTTGGCAACAAATTTCTTTGTCTTAGTGAAAAATAAATACCTTTGATACAAAATGTATATTAGATTGAATTTTTATTTACAGTACCTGCGGCTCACATCCAGGGTAGGGTGGTGGGCGGGGTCCAATTCCACGCCTGTTTTGATCAAAGGGGTAGCCTCGGACCTACCATAACCAATAGCAGAAAATTATTAACATGTTCCAACCAAATTATTTAAAGAATTGAATATATAACAACTGCACATAAAAACAATCCCAAGGCATATGTCCATGAATTTTTTTAAGGAATTCTGAAAAGAATACTATTTGTATAATAAGAAAAACTCACAAATAGTGACCTGTCAAAACTGAAACAAATTCCGACCTGTAAACAGTGAAACACAATATTTAATTATCTCACTTGCCAGTAACTGATTTCCATAAAGAAACAGACACATGTACATTGCTAGCCACTAAAATTGCAACACCAGGAAAGACAGCAAATAATGAAATTTTGCTTATAATCAGAACACAGAACAGCAGGAAAATATAGGATTAACTTTGTGGACGATTTGGGGATACATGTGAAATGTGGTAAGCAGAGCTGCCACCTTTCGCAGCAACCATCCTTGTAACATAGCTGGACATCGAGATGAACTAAGCTCGAATGTTGTTAAATGCTGCTTCACTTGTATCCCAGAGTTCCTCAATCATAGCATCTGGAGACTGGTAGCAATCAGAGCCCAGATGATTTCAATGGGTGAGAGATCTACAGAATGTAGTGCCCAGAGCAACTAACGCTCTATGTATCAATATATCAAAGAAAATAATCTGCTCACCAAGTGGCAACAGGGGAAAACATATATAAAGGTATTGACATTTGCAAGCTTTTGCAGCCAGTGGCCCCTTCTTCTAGCAAATGGGTTGAGGGGAAGGAAGAGAGGAGGAGGTGGAAGAGGAGGAGGAAAAGGACTGGTGAGGTTTAGGAAATGGGGAGAGTTTGGAAAAGCCACCCAGAACCCTGTGTCAGTGCAGATTTACCGTCTGATACGTCTCCCCTAACCGGGGTTTCTGGACGACTTCTGAACTTTCCCAATTTCCAAAATCTCACCAGCCCTTTTCCTTTTATCCCTCCTTCTTCCCCTTCAACTTACCGTTTGGTATATCTCCTCTGATCCTGGTTTCTGGGTGACTTTTCTGAAATCTCTCCATTTCCTAAAATTCACCAGTCTCTTTTTCTCCACCGCTCTTCCTTCCCCTTCAAGCCCTCTACCAGAAGAAGGAGCCACTGGTTCTGAAAGCTTGCAAATTTCAGTAACTTCATGTGTGTGTTCTCCTGCCACCACTTAGTGAGAAGATTTTTCTCTCTATCCAATTAACACTCTAGGCATCAAGATAGTTCTGGACAGCACAGGAAACATGCAGTCTTATGCTATCTTACTGAAAGATAATGTCACAGGGACACTGAAGATAGCATCAGCTAGACATCAGAAAAGTAATGGCTGCTGTCCAAGTTACTAGCTCTGCATACTACAGGTGATCATGTTGCATACCCAATGGCAACCTCTTCTATCAGGCAGCCGATCCTTACAAGGAACAAAATGTGACAACATTTGTTCTCCACGTAGCCTCCACACAAGCATCCACTGCGATGCTGTACGTAAAACCAGGATTTGTCTGGAGAGATGGAGTGGTGCCATTCCTGTATCTGGAGTTGTTTGCCACATCATTGCTGGTACATCTCTCTCTGCTTCCACGTAACAATAAGCATCGTGGTACTCCAGACATCATCACACTATGTGTGTGCATACTTATTTTGCTGTAAACTCTCTCACTTCCTGACTCAATGTATCTGACATGGCTGTGTGATCCTGCTTGGCTCACTGAACTAGAAGTATCTCCTCTAAGGTGCTAGTCCCTTGGGACCATTGAAATCCTACATGGCACTGAGCACGACCATCTTGAACCCATCAACACAAGTAGCAACATCACAAAATGACGAAATGCTGTGTTAATAGTTCCCAATCCTGCTGCTGCCAAATTCCAACACATTAGTAGAGGTTTCTCCTTAACAATAATCCTCACAAACAAATAACATTCAAATGTGTGGGGTCACTGAAAGGCACAAAAAAGTATGAAAACACACACACACAAACACACACACAAACCTGCGCAGAATCAGAATTTTATTGTCTTATGACACCCACCCCCCAAGAACCATGGACCTTGCTGATCGTGAGGAGGCTTGCGTGCCTCAGCAATAAAGATAGCTATACCGTAGGTGCAACCACAACAGAGGGGTGCCTGTTGAGAGGCCAGACAAACGTGTGGCTCCTGAAGAGGGGCAGCAGCCTTTTCAGTAGTTGCAGGGGCAACAGTCTGGATGATTGACTGATCTGGCCTTGTAACACTAACCAAAACGGTCTTGCTGTGCTGGTACTGTGAACGGCTGAAAGCAAGGGAAAACTACAGCCGTAATTTTTCCCGAGGTCATGCAGCTTCACTGTATGGTTAAACGATGATGGCGTCCTCTTGGGTAAAATATTCTGGAGGTAAAATAGCCCCATTCGGATCTCCGAGAGGGGACTACTCAGGTGGATGTCGTTATCAGGAGAAAGAAAACTGACGTTCTACGGATCAGAGCGTGAAAGTCAGATCCATTAATCGGGCAGGTCGGTTAGAAAATTTAAAAACGGGAATGGATCGGTTACAGTTAGATGTAGTGGGAATTAGTGAAGTTCAGTGGCAGGCAGAACGAGACTTCTGGTCAGGTGAATACAGGGTTGTAAATACAAAATCAAATAGAGGTAATGCTGGAGTAGGTTTACTAATGGATAAAAAAAATAGGAGTGTGCATAAGCTACTACAATCAGCACAGTGAATGCATTATTGTGGTCAAGAAAGACACAAAGCCCACACCTACCACAGTAGTACAAATTTATAAGTCAATCAGCTCTGCAGATGATGAAGAGACTGATGAAATGTATGATGAGATAACGGAAATTATTCAGATAGTGAAGGGAGACGAAAATTAAATATTCAGGGGCAACTGGAATTTGATAGTAGGAAAAGGAAGAGAAGGAAACGTAGTAGGTGAATACAGATTAGGAGTAAGAAATGAAAGAGGAAGCCGCCTGGTAGAATTTTGCACAGAGCATAACTTAGTCATAGCTAACACTTGGTTCAAGAATCATGAAAGAAGGTTATATACATGGAAGAGGCCTGGAGATAGTAAAAGGTTTCAGACAGATTATGTAATGGTAAGACAGAGATTTAGGAACCAGGTTTTAAATTGTAAGACATTTCCAGGGGCAGATGTGGACTCTGACCACAATCTATTGGTTATGAACTGTAGATTAAAAATGAAGAAGCTACAAAAAGATGGGAATTTAAGGAGATGGGACCTGGATAAACTGAAAAAACCAGAGGTTGTAGAGAGTTTCAGGGAGAGCATAAGGGAACAATTGACAGGAATGGGGGAAAGAAATACAGTAGAAGAAGAATGGGTAGCTCTGAGGGATGAAGTAGTGAAGGCAGCAGAGGATCAAGTAGGTAAAAAGACGAGGGCTAATAGAAATCCTTGGGTAACAGAAGAAATATTGAATTTAATCGATGAAAGGAGAAAATATAAAAATCCAATAAATGAAGCAGGCAAAAAGGAATACAAACGTCTCAAAAATGATATCGACAGGAAGTGCAAAATGGCTAAGCAGGGATGGCTAGAGGACAAATGTAAGGATGTAGAGGCTTGTCTCACTAGGGGTAAGATAGATACTGCCTACAGGAAAATTAAAGAGACCTTTGGAGAAAAGAGAACCACTTGTATGAATATCAAGAGCTCAGATGGCAACCCAGTTCTAAGCAAAGAAGGGAAGGCAGAAAGGTGGAAGGAGTATATTGAGGGTTTGTACAAGGGCGATGTACTTGAGGACAATATTATGGAAATGGAAGAGGATGTAGATGAAGACGAAATGGGAGATAAGATACTGCGTGAAGAGTTTGACAGAGCACTGAAAGACCTGAGTCGAAACAAGGCCCCGGGAGTAGACAACATTCCATTTGAACTACTGATGGCCTCGGGAGAGCCAGTCATGACAAAACTCTACCATCTGGTGAGCACGATGTATGAGACAGGCGAAATACCCTCAGACTTCAAAAAGAATATAATAATTCCAATCCCAAAGAAAGCAGGTGTTGACAGATGTGAAAATTACCGAACTATCAGTTTAATAAGTCACAGCTGCAAAATACTAACGCGAATTCTTTACAGACGAATGGAAAAACTGGTAGAAGCCGACCTCGGGGAAGATCAGTTTGGATTCCGTAGAAATGTTGGAACACGTGAGGCAATACTGACCTTACGACTTATCTTAGAAGAAAGATTAAGAAAAGGCAAACCTACGTTTCTAGCATTTGTAGACTTAGAGAAAGCTTTTGCCAATGTTAACTGGAATACTCTCTTTTAAATTCTGAAGATGGCAGGGGTAAAATACAGGGAGCGAAAGGCTATTTACAGTTTGTACAGAAACCAGATGGCAGTGATAAGAGTCGAGGGGCATGAAAGGGAAGCAGTGGTTGGGAAAGGAGTAAGACAGGGTTGTAGCCTATCCCCGATGTTATTCAATCTGTATATTGAGCAAGCAGTAAAGGAAACAAAAGAAAAATTCGGAGTAGGTATTAAAATCCATGGAGAAGAAATAAAAACTTTGAGGTTCGCCGATGACATTGTAATTCTGTCAGAGACAGCAAAGGACTTGGAAGAGCAGTTGAACGGAATGGACAGTGTCTTGAAAGGAGGATATAAGATGAACATCAACAAAAGTAAAACGAGGATAATGGAATGTAGTCAAATTAAGTCGGGTGATGCTGAGGGAATTAGATTAGGAAATGAGACACTTAAAGTAGTAAAGGAGTTTTGCTATTTAGGGAGTAAAATAACCGATGATGGTCGAAGTAGAGAGGATATAAAATGTAGACTGGCAATGGCAAGGAAAGCGTTTCTCAAGAAGAGGAATTTGTTAACATTGAGTATAGATTTAAGTGTCAGGAAGTCGTTTCTGAAAGTATTTGTATGGAGTGTAGCCATGTATGGAAGTGAAACATGGACGATAACTAGTTTGGACAAGAAGAGAATAGCAGCTTTCGAAATGTGGTGCTACAGAAGAATGCTGAAGATAAGGTGGGTAGATCATGTAACTAATGAGGTGGTATTGAATAGGATTGGGGAGAAGAGAAGTTTGTGGCACAACTTGACTAGAAGAAGGGATCGGTTGGTAGGACATGTTTTGAGGCATCAAGGGATCACAAATTTAGCATTGGAGGGCAGTGTGGAGGGTAAAAATCGTAGAGGGAGACCAAGAGATGAATACACTAAGCAGATTCAGAAGGATGTAGGTTGCAGTAGATACTGGGAGATGAAGAAGCTTGCACAGGATAGAGTAGCATGGAGAGCTGCATCAAACCAGTCTCAGGTCTGAAGACCACAACAACAACAAGGGAAAACACTCTTTTCTTATCCCTTTAGCTATAATTCATTCAAATGCAGTTAAACTGTGTCAGCTGTACATGTGGGGCATGATCAAAAGCTAGCAGTTTTCATTCTTTTCCTGTATGCCTGACGACAACTCGATGCTTCTAGTGTTTGACGAGAGGTTTCCATTAATGCCAAATTATTTACATTCTGCCAAAACTTTACTTACTATACTAACATTGAAATGCAATTTCTAAATGAGAAACCTTCTGTGTAATCTTTCATTAAATATAAAAGGTAGATGGCGTTACTCCTACAAACTTTGTGCCATTGCAGTAAAATGCCCATCAATTGCATATACAAGTGGCTACTACATTTCATGCCAATTTGATGTATGTTACATGCCATCTTCATTGTTAATGATTTGTCCAACCATATGGAACAGGTTTCCAAATATGTTAGTGGCTCGAAGACTTTTTAAGTAATAGGATCCAGTACATTACCCTTGACTGTGAGTGTTCGACAGAGACGAGGGTATTCGTCAGGAATGCCACACAGAAGTGTGAAAGTATTGTTCTTGTTCTCTGCATACGTAAATGATCTGATGGGCTGAGTGGGAAGCAATCTGCAACTGTGTGATGATAATGCTGTAGTGTATTGAAAAGTATGGTCAGTGAGTCATACAAGAGGACTCAGACACAATTTCTATTTGATGTCATGAATGGCCACTTACTCTAAAAGTAGAAAATGAGTAGGAAATGAGTAGGAAAAACAATCCTGTAATATTCAAATACTGTATTAGTGATGTGCTGCTTGACACGGTCACATCAACTTCGGTTTACTGGGAGAGTTTTAGGAAAGAATAGCTCATCTCTGATGGGAAACCCTGGAAGGAAGATAACATTCTTTTCATGAAATACAAGTGAGAATATTTTGAGAATAGGCACTTGCAATTGATCAAAGAACAATTCGACTGTTACCAACATACATTTCACATGCAGATCACAAAGATGAAAAAAGAGGAATTACGGCATGTATGGAAGCATACAGACAGTCTTCTTCCCTTGCTCCATTTGTAAGTGGACTGGAAAATAAAATGACTAATAGTGGTACATGGTAACCTATGCCATACACCATATGGTAGCTTACGGAACATGTAGGGGGAAGTAGATGGTGGTCTTATTTGAATGACTGTACATATAAATCTCCTCCAGCAGTCAAATGGCAAGTGGTGGAGTTGCTTCGATCAAACCACAAAATGAATTAACATTTTTCCATTATATTTAGAACTTGTCTGTCGCTAATGCAAAATATAATTGAACTGTATTCAAATCAAATTGTCTTTGTCTGGACTGAAGCTAATTACACCCATAACTACATGTGGAAGTGTACACAGCATTTGAAAACAAAATCTTTACATTACTGCCTTCTAACATACCAGTTACCACACATAGGGTGGGCAAAAGTAAAATGGTGCAGTAAATACTTACAATAAGACTGCTTGTGTACAGGCTGTCAAAGCTCAATGTTTCTGAAAACATTACACAGTCTTCCACCTTCTGTAAGTTGATCTACATATGAATTGCACAGTTTCTGGACATACTGTTTAGCATTAACAGTTTGGTGAAAGAACTGTGTTGTGATGTAGACACCAAACATTGTGCACCAAACACCCTTCTGCAACAGTGCTTCACTGTACTGATGGGCATTTTCTGATGCATAATATTGCATATTCTGTGAGTTCAAATACCCTGACAGGGTATGTGAAGAAATTGAAAACTGTAAATACAGAAGTCATGTTTACATTTCACTCAGGAACCACCAGTGAACTTGACATAAGAAATTTTGTTTGAGCACTTTAACTCATGCGTAACAGTAAACCTCTAACAAGGCCCTATCAGGCTCAATATTTATTGTGCAATGATACTATGTCAACATACTGAGTAAAAGTGTGAGGCCAAGAATGGCACAATATTTATGCCCACACTGTGTCATTTAGAGCTCTAGTTTCATAGTGAAAATGTTGATGCTCATTGATGTACAAAAATATGTAAACACAACAAATTACCATGTCTAATTCAGTGTAGGAATCCTGTTTTGCAGTTGTCTCAGAATGGATAAATACAGGTCCTACGACTTTCAAGGGAATATTATACTATTCTTCCTGCAAAATATTGGCAATATCAGGTAACGATGATGGAGGTTTGAAGTGATCATGCACCCTTCTCTCTAAAGTAGACCACAAAGGCTCATAATATTGACATCTGCTGACTGCAGTGACCAGGGGAGAGATAATTCATCTTTTTACTCACAAAAACAAGTCCTGGATGACATGAGCTGTGTAAACAGGGACCCTGTCAGCTTGCAACACAGCATCACCATTGGAGAACAAAAGTTGTACCATGGGATATAGCTGATCGCACAAATGGTCACACAATCCTTGGCAGTAATGTGATTTTGCAGAATAAACATGGAACCCATAAAGTACCACAATATGGCTGCTCAAATCATCATCAAACCTCTGCCACATTTCATTCCTGGGACAAACTCAGCCAGAAGTTGGGAACACTGTTAAACAAGACTCATCCAGCCAAATGAATTTCTTTCATTGCTACACAGTCCAGGTTCTGTGGTTTCAACACCACATTTTCCTGTTACAAGCAGTTACATCACTGTTTGTGGTTTTCTAATTCCAGTTTGCCCTGCTTCTAGAGCTCCCATTGCATTGCTTTCGTGCTGACAGGGTTTGCAAGTGAGACATTCAGTTCTGCAGTGACTTCTGCAGCTGTCATCCTCTTTATTTTTCATTACAATACTCTTCATGACTGTCCATCACAATCACTCCACACATACTTTTGTTAACTTTGTGACATAGCTGATGACGTTTTCCCAGTTCCCTGTATGTGGTATAAATATTCAATATGGTGGCTCTTGAAGCACTAAACACTTTGGCTATCTTGGTTACAGAAGCCCTACCGTATGAGTACCAACTATCTGCCCATGTTCGAATTCACAGTAAAGCTTCAACATAACAGATTCACAACTATGCAAAATACAATTCTGACTATGACTGACACTTGCAACATGTTGAGGACATTGCACAGGTGCCACCTGTGATTAAATACAACAGCGCAACCTGCAGGCTTGGTTTAGCATTTGCATTTATGTTCAAATGTGCATTTCTTGCACTGTATGCACTGTGTTTCGTCCAACCCTTGAGAATTTGTATGTATTATGAAAGCAATCGCTAAATGATACAAAAAGAAAAGCAAGAGGAAGAGGTGATGAGCAAATAAGTGGCTTGGAAGGCATTCTACAAACGGGCATACAAACATATTAAGAGAGCTTGCAACAGAGCCATATTACTATCAGAATTTTTTAAGGATTAATGAGGAATCTTTCAAAATATTGATGAACTCCATTACACCTTATGTACATAGAAAAGATAATATTCATACACTCATCGGCTTTCACTTTCCACGCTGGTGGAACTGATCTGTAAGCCTCAAAGGAATAAGATATATTATTGTTTAAGACCAGTAGGTAGTGCGGTTATCTGTTTTTCCAATAAATACTTCAAGCTTCCAAAAAAAAAAACAAGCTGTTGCAGTGTTATTTTCCTATATTTACATACTTTTGTCAGATGTTTTTAAAGCTAATTACTAAAAAGTATTAAATATGTAACAAATCTACTTCCTAGAATGCACTTCAAGAGATTATTCCTTTCACTTTCTTTCCTGGTGTATTCACATTCATATGGTGTCACTGTACGCATTATTTGCATCTCTGCAAATCATGAAGTCTCAACAGGAACTGGCCAGTACTGGACAATATCATCCTTAAATGGTACAATACACTGTACAAGACATTAAGTGACCACTAATATTTTTAAAGCTCTGCCGAGCGCTTCAATATATTATGCAAATGGTCAATCCTGCTATCTGATGGTCAATATTATTATGCAATACTCAGTATCGTGCATAAAATATTGAGCATGTAAGGGCCACTAAAGGATACAGTTGCAGGTCCTTCTTGATAATGTTTCGACACAACTGTCTCTTAATCTTTTAAATGGGTATAATGGAAATACCTGTCACCACTCTGTTAATTCACAGATGGTTGGATGGATATATCTGTCCACTGCCTTCTGTGGCTAGTAGCTTGTGAAAATGACGAGTTACCGGTCTGCCATTGAAACTGTGGCACTAGTTGAGTTTTGTCCAATATATGGCAGCTCTCATCAGCAAACACAGCATATTTTGGGCTAGATATAACATTTTCCACTCAAGTGTGCATGGACGGTATGCATCTTGTGAAGCAGCTGCAAAAAGCGCACCTTTTTCGTCTGCCTTTACCGCCACATTAGTGAGCAGTCTTTTGTAATGGCAAAAAGAAGTCATTTATCAGATTCAGAGATAGAGCAGCTGCTTTTAGACAGTGATGGTAATGTCAGTGGCAGTTTTGAAAGTGTTCAAGATATGGATGTTGAGGCTAGTGAAGGTGACTTCGATTCAGAAACATCTGACGACAAAACACTACTGCAACAGATGGTACCTAGTGCATTTGTGTGTGCTAGTTCTGTTCGTGATCTATATTTCTTAGTGGCAGTAGTGGTACAGCGAGCATCTAAAACAATATAAATAAAAATGTCGTGTGGCTAGGGCCTCCCGTCGGGTAGACTGTTTGCCGGGTCAAGTCTTTCGATTTGACGCCACTACAGCGACTTGCGTATTGATAAAACAATATGATGTGATGAGTGGTTTTCTGTGTTTTATGCATGATGCTTTGTGCACAGATGAACAAGTGAACTTATATGCGCAACATTTCATAGCTCCTCATCACAATATAACAGCATGCTTCAGGGTACGCAGTTGGCAGGATACTACAAGGGATGAGGTAAAAACACATACTGGAATGCTCATCCTTGAAGGAATTATTCACAAATTAGAACACATGGTGTACTTTTCAAAGAGAGATTCAGTTGACACACCTTTCTTCAGGAAATTGATGAGTGAAAGGTGGTTTCATCTTTTACTGAAATACCTCCACTTTTGTGACACTAACTCACTTGATCCACTAGGTACTATAAGCAGAAAATTATTCAAAATTCAACCAAACTATTCAAAATTCACCCAAACTATTCAAAATTTACCCAAACTATCCAAAATTCACCCAAACTATTCAAAACCCACCCAACTATGGATTATCTGCAGCGTAAATATAGATCAGTACACATACCAGGCAGGAACATCACCGTTGAGAAAATGTTGTTGCTCTGGGAAGGATGACTTGGGCGGAGACAATTTATTCCATCGAAGCACAGCAGATTTAGCATCAAAATTTATGAACACTGTGAAAGCAGCTTCAGGTATTTATGGGACTTAATTGTTTACAATGGAAAGGACACTAATTATGTAGCCACTATCCAGTGGAAAAAATAACTTTCAAATTGTTCAGGAGCTTGCATGTGATCTACCGTATTTACTCGAATCTAAGCCGCACTCGAATCTAAGCCGCACCTGAAAAATGAGACTCGAAATAAAGGAAAAAAAATTTCCCGAATCTAAGCCGCACCTGCAATTTGAGACTCGAAATTCAAGGGGAGAGAAAAGTTGTAGGCCGCACCTCCAAATCGAAACAAAGTTGGTCCATTGTAATATGAGACACAATTTAGGCCGAATGAATGACGATACAGCTACAGTAGTTTGGTTCGAGTCGTAAGCTTAGCAGTTAAGCTTTACCACGTAGCTATTGCTATGCGTCAGGCGCTCCGTCCGTATTTATACGGATGCCCTTCCTTTTTCACGTGCTTCGTCTGGTTTGAATCGATTGCTTATTTTGCTTTGATCTGATAAGTGCCGTTTTCTTTGTTATAGGTGTTTGCTTCAATCTTAAGCTGAAAATGCATTACTGCACTGTGTCACGCATTGTTTGTCGCATTCTGATAGTGCGTGTTTACGGCCTGTCGCGGCTCGCGGCATGGCTTGCTTTTGTGCGCGCTACAGCCGTGTACAATTAAAAAAAAAAGGAATCGTCTCATTAGTGAAACAATGGCAAGAGACTGCTATTTGTTGTTACTTACACTGCTGCTTTCTTTGATAATGATCAACAAGAATCAAATAATAGACTGTGTATGATAGAACATGTTCTGAACGAGAGTTGGGCGAAAATTTTTCTCTGTTTGAAAAGCTTTGCGGCCGCTTCTTTATTACATCAAATTCTGCACAGAAATTAGAGTCATCTTAGATTTCTGACTGTATCACTATTAGGCATAAGAATAATACGAATATAAACATGACATGATACGTACATTCTTCCGCGTTTGCTGTTGTCTCACTCTAGTTTCGTAGTTTATTTGGCAGACAGGATTTAAATGAGATAGCAGCAAACATGAAAGAATACATGGCAAAATGTTTATATTCGTATTATTCTTATGGTGAAGAGAATACTGTATATGATTCAAATTTCATCAGGTTCCTACTAGCAACCATCTCTTCTCACAGATAGGAAAAAATTCAGAACGTAGAGTTGGCCATATTGACAAACATCCCAAACAGTCCTGCCAGTCAGATCTTCGTAGTACACTGAAATTGTGCTACATTCGAAGATGAACAATACGGAATTTGTATTTACTTCTTTGGATAATGTATGAAAATGCATTGGTCGAAACTCGCGGCGGAGAAAAAAAGCTCGTCTTCAACTTTGTTTTTTAATTTATTTACTTGTAACGCCGGAAATGCATAATCTCCTATTTCCATTTATTGTACTATAAATTTGTTTTCCTTATTTTTGTTACCTGAATATATAACATTTCCGTGTCTTCGTATATTGTAATTGTTTTACTATTTGTATATATATATTTATGCATTTATGTCGATGTATAATTGGTTTGTTTCGTAAATATTATTTGTATTTTTACGCTGGGTCTTGCCTAGGGAAAACTGCTATCGAACGATTACATCGATAGGTCGTGTGAAGAACGAAAGTGTTTAGGATCTTTGGTAGTGTTAACTCTGCCGCGTGGAGCACGGGCTGAGCAGAGAGGGAGTCTGGCTGGAGTAGCGAGTGGAGCAGGTGTGTTGTGTAAAGCTCCCGCGAGTTGCCGCGCTTTCGGGGTTTGGCAGCATGTAATTGCGCTCGACTTGCGATGATAGTTTCTGACATGGTGTCGCGGACGGGAAGCATTAGCTGGCGCACATCAAGAGCCCGTTTCACCTGGTGACCGTGTCGAGAAGAAGGCGCGCCAACACCCAGCTTCTGCAACAGCGACGGCCGACAATGAGTGACTGTCGCCACCTCCTCGATCGACGGCTTCAAACAACCAACAAGGAAGACTGGAAGCAAGTAAAGTTTTAGAACTGTATGGCAGACCTCAGCTTTTCAAACTGTACCATTTTCGTAACTATAATTACAACAACTTAGCATGAACCTTTGTTGCTCATTGTCCCAATTGCATTGCCAAGCAGGGTCCCTTCCTTTTCCGGAGTCCGCCACTTGTGGTCTCGCGGTAGCGTTCTCGCTTCCCGAGCACGGGGTCCCGGGTTCGATTCCCGGCGGGGTCAGGGATTTTCACCTGCCTCGAGATGACTGGGTGTTTGTGTTGTCCTCATCATTTCATCATCATCCAGGAAAGTGGCGAAATTGGACTGCGCAAAGGTTGGGAAATTGTACGGGCGCTGATAATCGCGCTGTTGAGCGCCCCACAAACCAAACATCATCATCATCATCATCATCCTTTTCCGGAATGAACCCGAGTGTCGTTGAAATTCAAACGCCAGCATTAAAGTAATGTTATAGCATTCCACTGCTTAAATTTCAAAGTTCAGTTAAAGTATTCATAGCTGGCTACAATATTTAGATTGCACAAGCACGAATTAAGAGTGCGAGTTTTGTTACCGTATTTTAGCATACCTGTGACTGCAGCTCAGCTTGGTACGTACTAAATTTTACTATTGTTAATTGTTCAGAATCATTTAATTCAAGTTCAAAGTTAAATCTCTTCTTTCTAAATTGCGTAGATTCAAGTAGCTTTTGAAATGATTGTTGAGGTAGTCCAAGACTAACCGTATTTTACTGAATTTCGATGTGCTTCAGAAAGAAAGCTCACTATTAACTTCAGTCACTAAATTAACTTTCGATTTTCCGGTTTTATTAATTCTTTTGCTAAATTAAGTCAGGGTGTAGCGAAATTTATTACTTCTGACAAACTTTCGGTTTTCACACTACACTTGTCAACCTTAAGTTGCCACGCTTCTAGTGCTAATTATATGTGTAATAACCTTTCTTTTTCAGTTACTATAGTAATTGTCCTTAGGACTGGCGACCGTAATTTCCCCCAAAAACTCAAATACCTAATTACCGCTAGTTAATTGTTAACGTAACGGCTGCACATTTACTTTCTTTATTAACTTTACCCCTTTTCAAAATTAATTTCCACCAGTTTCATTAGCACTTTTCCTTTCAGTTAGATGTAACCCTTTCCTCCCTCTTTACCGACAGATTAACTTCGGTGACGATTGCTTTTCCCAAATTTCCATTAGGTACACGCGGTTTAATTTTTCACTGTCATGAAGGTCGGTAAGTGAGGGAAAGGTTACATACTGACGCAGAGATTTTGGCGCCAGTATTCATCTTTGTGCCTACAAAGCATGCATGCATAGCGCTACATATATTCGACGGCAGAAGTTAGTTGTGGCGGCATGTACCATCATTTTTCATAACTTCCACTTGCTTTGCACTCGATTCTAAGCCGCAGGCGGTTTTTTGGATTACGAAAACCGGAAAAAAAGTGCGGCTTAGATTCGAGTAAATACGGTACTCAAGAAAGGTTACTGCATATATCTTGACAAGTGGTGCACCAATCCAGATTTGGTGACAAACTAACCAGCAACAATACCGACGTTGTCGGCAAAATGTTGCAAGACAGGGACAGGTTCCTTGATTTCATCAAAAAGAAAACGCTGAGAAAAGGGGAGTATGTAACAAGGTATAGAGACAAATACATGGTAATGAAATGATATGCAAAAGAGGTGTTGTTAGGGTCAGCATCTTCCCTGATGATACATTTTTAAATGTAAACTCGAAGGAGGAACTTGTTCACCGATTACAAGAACAACATTGGAGGTGTGGATAGGTGTGATTCTCAGTTGCACGGCTACCAGATGGCCAGGAGCAGGCTGAAAAAATATTATCGCAAGTTTTCCACCAGTTGGAAATTGCTTGCTCTGTACAAGAAGCACAGTGGCAAACAAAACAGAATGAACTTCACCATTAGTCTTGGCGAACAACTGGCCATATCTTTGCCACATCAGTACCATGCACACCTACAACACTGAAAGCAACACACCTTACAGCCAAGCATTTTACAGACCTTCTGCCACCCACAACAAAGAAGAGACAAACATGGAGGTGTGTGGTGTGCACGAGAAAAGCCCTTCATGAACAGACTTCATACTGGAATGCAGAATGAAAATTTCCTTGTGTGCAGCACCTTGCCTTAAAATGTTTCACACTGAAAATAACTTATAATATTATGGGGAGGGGAGGGAGGGGGAAGGGGGGGGGGGAAGATGACTGCCAGAATATATTTTATTCATTCTCATCCAATATCAATTTATACTGTGGTGGTTACATGTTGCTATTCAAGGTAGCAACATGCCCCACTTCCTTCCTACTGTGCAAACAAAAGATGGGTCATGTAGAAACCTTAATTTATGGTAACAGTGCTACAGGAAAGACCAACTACTGTGTGCACATTTTTTATTTATGATCAGATACAAAATGTAAATGTAACCACCACAAGGCATGACAGATGGCTAGTGTTTTAAAGGTGGGAAGGAGCCATTTACAGTCTGACGTTGCGACTTGGGGTGTCACGGATGTCAATATAGAAAAGAGGTCGGAATGACGACTGCTGTTGTTCGAAAAAACAAAAAAGGAAGAAGATTGTATGGAATTAATGAATGAGTTAATTAATTAATTCTTGACCTTGGGATACTAGCAATCTGATTGAACACAAGGTTATTTATTAAGAGCTTAAATGTAAATGTTTAATTGATATGTTGAAAGTGTTATGGGGACTGTTAAATACAGAAGGATTTTGAGATGAACTCGTTATGCGATTCATAGCTAGTGGGTAGTAAACATAATTTTCCATTGTCACAGCGCTTTCCTGAAGGTGGTGAAGAAGTTCGATATAGCTACGAGTGGCACTTCATACTAGGACCAAAACTTCAAGGAGTGACATGAGTGCAGAAAGAGAAGATTTAAATGTAAAGGTAATTATGAACAGATGACTCACTGACAATGTTCATGGAATTGGCACCCTGATTAAATCCTCTCCAGCAACAAATACCAGTGACTCACTGACAATGTTCATGGAATTGGCACCCTGATTAAATCCTCTCCAGCAACAAATACCAGTGGTAACATTAAAATACACAATTCTACATCTGCATCTACACCTACAATCCACAAACTAATGGATATTTTAAGGCTCATAGTATATCAGTATCACTTCTATCACGTCCTATTTCAAATACAGTTGGTACACATGAAAGATTGACAAACAACCCCTATCCATACACACACACACACACACACACACACACACACACACACACACACACACCATGTGATCCTAAATTTCTTTCATTTTAGCTTTAGCTTCATAACACCTACATGAGATGAATGTTGGAGCAAATAGTATCTTGACTTGCTCTGGAGCTTAGTTCTTGGAATTTTGTGAGTAAAGGTCTCCACAAAGCACAACACAAATCCTGTGACATACCCCGTTGAAACTCATAGGGTAATTCTGAGACATTCTTACTCTGAGCACACAAATTTGTGAGAAAGCATGGAGCTGTTCTTGTAGCCCTCTATCCAACTTAGTAAGGCTTCCAAGCAGACATAAAATTCTCCAGAATTGGTTGCATGATTGTTATCTGAGTGACATATTCTTTGCAATTTTATGAATAAATCAGACACCAGCATCTGCCTCCCTCAAGGTTACACAAATGTGGTCGTTTCACTTTAAATTGTTGCAGGTATATAGTCCTAGATACTTGAAGGTTTTAGCCGATTCCAAAGTACTGATTGCAACTTGCACATCCAAAAATCCTCGTATTGTCTGTCTATGCACATTACATTACATTTTATTTATTTATGTTGAGGGGCTGCTACCAATTGTCACAATAGATGCTGATCAATTGTGAATCTCTGAATTTTGTAAAAATTTCCTAATATATGTCGATTTCCTGTCCATGAAAATCTTCCAGAGTGAAAAACATACTCTCAAAGTGTGTGTGTGTGTGTGTGTGTGTGTGTGTGTGTGTGTGTGTGTGAGAGAGAGAGAGAGAGAGAGAGAGAGAGAGAGAGAGAGAGGAAGGGAGGGAGGGAGGGAGGGAGGGAGGGAGGGAGGGAGGGAGGGAGGGAGGGAGGGAGGGAGGGAGGGAGGGACGGGGGGGGGGCCTTTTCATAGCTGGCATATGGCATTATCAGGAGAAGCAGCTAGTAGCTGTGCACTGGAAACTACACAGTGGAGGGTGGGACAGAATGTGCATTTGTTATTCATGTCTGTACCATGTGCCATGACCTCCAATGCTAACAACATACAATATTTGGATTCCAATCACTGCAGTATTACAGTATGTGTCATTATTGTTACCAACACTTTCACTATTACTCCTACTTTATTGTTGTTCTATAGATTAATGACATATGGTACAGTTGTCAGATATACATCTTTGTTTCAGTGAAAGATAATACATCTCAAATTTACGAAATCGACTGAAATAAGTAAGAAATCTTTCTTCCATCACTTTAGCTACGATGTGATGTGTATTAAAATTCTTGTTTTGTGGGTATTTTTTCAATGTAGTCATGTGGAGTTTCATTCTGTTTAAATCTAAACTGTTAGGAGGTAATCTATGACCTTATGTTAATCTTCGGTTGAGAATTCCATAAACTTTAAATGTTTCACATGTTTCTTTATTACTCTAACATTATTACTAGTCATTTCCCTCTGCCTTTGGTATCATAAATGAACCATTTGCAGTGACTAGCTGCTGCCCTAAAGGGCTATCTCCTCTTTGAGTTGTTATCATGTTTTAGGAAAATTTTATATTCTCCATCTAAAGGCACACTTATCAAAATTGTTAATTTAGTTTTCCACATTTTTCCTGGAATGTTCCTTATTCAGCTTGGTAAATTTCCCTTGCCAATCCTAATGCCACCATTCCCAGTGTGTTTTAAGCAGTTCACAGACACATTTATAGCATGAGCAACCTGCAACTGAATGCTTTCACAATTAATGCACTCAGTTCCATTCTCCATTCTTCATGAAAATATACGCATCACCGAATAAAGCATGAAAATTTGTTTAATTTTTCCGAGTGGCATCAAACTAGATATGTAAATGTAGAGACCGACACTGTGGACATGAGTCAGCACTACTTCAATAACACAAAAGCAGTACATACCTACCACATACAAAGCTGTCACATCAATTTAATATTGTAACTCTTAAAACTCATGGACTACACAGTTATGATTCATTAGCATTTGCTCTTCATTAGAAGATACTGGTCTTCCCCATTTACTGGATAAACTATCAACTAATAGAGGACTGTTATCGCAATCAAACCCATTACATGAAGACATTCAATAAATGATTGGCAAAAGAGCTATATTGGTTGTACATGATGAAATACCTTGTCCATTCATGATGAACAAAAATTAAAATCAACTTAAAACCTTCTAGTATTGATTAAAACATCATTTGCTAAATTTAAAAGTATTCCTAAATTTCCATCATGTTCCAGATACCTTCCAAGTAAATAAATTGAACTCACCTGATTATACATTCCCCTATAATTAAAATTATGAGGTGGCGGAGGCAAATACATATTGTGCGGTGTTCCGTTATGTGGAGGTTCTATGAAAGTATAAACTGCTGGCTCCCCTCTCTTCATTGCCAATGCATTCAGCTCAACTGTGGGAGTGATATTACCTACAACAAATTTCAAATGCATTTTTTTAAAAAAATCACTGAAAATACTTTGACAAGAAAATCTTAAATATCATATGAAATCAAATGAAAAAAAGATAGTTGGAAAAAAGTAAGTAATTTGTTTATTATCTCAAAAGAAATTACCATAATTTTTAATACATTTATCCCACCATGAAACAAGACTGTCACTGCCTTCACGGAAAAAAGTTTGCAATTGCCTCTGCAAACATGACTGTATCCAGGCGTGCACCTCTTCATCCAAAGCACACCAATGACCACAAATGTCATTCTCCAGGGCTACAAAAATATGGAAATCGCACGGGGAAAGATTGGGACTGTATGGAAGATGTGTAAGTCTTCTTAGCAAACTTTTCACAGCTTAGCCAAAATAACTGGAATAACCTTGTCAACATGTGAGCTGGCATTATCCGGCACAGAACAATGCTGCCTGTCAACATTCTTTGGTATTTGGCTTTAATTTTTGCAGAGTGTTCACACTATCACCGTGCATTAGTTGTGGTGCTGTGTTCCAGAAAGTCAATGAACAGCGGGCCCTTGTAGTCAAAGAAAAGGTCATCATGGCTTTCCCAGAGCAGGCATGCCTGTTACGACTACACTGAAGATGTTTCACTTGGAAGCTGTTACACATCTTCCATACAGTCCCAATCTCTCCCATTGGATTTCCCTTTTTTGGAATCCCAAAGAAAGATGTTTTTGGCCATCAATTTGCTTCAGACAAAGAGGTGCACACCTATGTACAATCGTAGTTCTGTAGATCTTTTTTTTTTTAATTTATTTATTGTTCCGTGGGACCAAATTAAGGAGAAGTCTCCATGGTCGTGGAACGAGTCAAAACATGAAATTATAACACGATAGTAGATACAGATAAAATGAAATATAAGAAACATATTCAGGCGACAAGTCGTAAGTTTAAATAAAGGTAAGGTAATAATGCGTTTTTTGGGCACTGAAATCATATCTGATATCAGCTTATTTGTTCTATGCCTCCTGTACACAATTAAATAATTTATCAAACTTTACTAGCTGTACCTAATATCTACCCATGTGCAGCTTTGTTTGAAAAGTTTTTTTTATGGAAAATTTCATATTCCATTGCATATACACAAGAATTTTCTATGGATCACTCTGTATGAAACAGCTAGCAGCTGCAGATGCTATAGCTTCTTGTCCAGGCACTACAGTGATATAGCATGCATTCTTTAAAATGCAGACTGTAAACTGCCAAGCTGAGAAGCTCAGTTGGTTATCTTAAAATTATTGTACACATGAAAAAAAAAACTATCCTTATTACTGGAGTCTTTCATATTTTATGAAAGGAATTTTAAAGAGCAGAACACTTTATCCCACCAGGTGCCTGGAGAAATGTACACACCTACCAGAGATGTAGCAGACCATGCATGTGCAACACAGTAGTCACACATGTTTGGTTGACAATGCATTGGTAAATAGTTAACACGACACCATGTGATCATAATCTGTAAAGCAAATTCCAGTTACCATTGACAGTTTATCTCACACAGTTGTTCACAATTACGATTCATTTGAATTTGGAATTAATTCAATATCCATAACAATTAAAATTGAAATTTGCTTCTGCAAGATTGGTAAGTGTACACAAGGGATAAAAACCTGAATTAATATTCATTATGTTTCCTTCGCACGTGCCTGCTAATAAATCTGTATTCATACAGATTCCCAAGTTTCATAATTATGGAGAATCCAATTAATGTTCTGAATATTGCAAAGATAAAATATAAAGAATGTGGTAAGAAATCACAACCACTTACTTCTCCTGAAGATTTACATGTATGTTATTTGTTAGTTAATTTCTTGCACATTTATTCAAAATGATATTTACATTTCTTTAGGAACTGTGAAAATGTTTGTTACGAAGAATTTGGGAGCTTTTTATGTAGGAGCTTTTTCACTTGAGTCTCTGTGAATTACTAATTATTTTATTTTCTGGAAAAAAATAAATAAAAAGAAACAAAGAAAGAAAATCCTCTTTTGTCTTTGTAATATAGTCATTCATAAACAATTACCCCTGTATTTCTGTTATCTGCCCTAATGACCACTGTATTCTCTTTCTCTAGCTTTGCATTTGTCATCTTTGTTGCTTCACATATTATTTTAGTCTCAACTATGGTTCACTTGATATTTTGTTACTCATAATTGGGGTGATATTATGCTGTACACATTTATTTTGAAAGTACTTTCGCCATCCTTCAGTTTTATATTTTTTAAGTTAGTTAGACTGTCATTAAAGTGATGATGTCCTATACCAACCTCATTTTTTTACAGTACAGTATATCTGCCATTATTCGGAATGATATGGAGGAGAAGATGCACAAATAATCAAAAAATATGAATGACTAAGATATTTTCAAACAAGTATCCTCTGTCTGAAATTTTATTCAAGTCCCATGCATAGGTACTGTAGACCTGTTTATTTCTTAAAATAGTCTGTGATGTTTGTCTGTTTCTGAGAAGAATTGACACTTCGCCAGGCAGCATTTCAAATTTTTCTTACAGTAATAATGTCATTGAACTAAAAACCCCTCTGGCCACATAATCTAGAAGAGTACTGACACACTGCAATGTGGTACAATGACTGACACAGTCACTATCTTTATCCCCACTTTCTCATTCACCATCAGCATCATCAGATACGAAAATCCTTTCTTCAGGATGTGAAGTGGTGTTATCAAGCAATGGAAGAGCCTTCGGTGGCAATCCTTTCTCTTCTAGAAATTGTGGAACATGTTACTCATGAACCTTTGGTTGTATAATGCACAGGAAGATCCTCAGTTGTGATATCCTTGAACGCTCATTTTTTTCCCCAGTCACTAATAGTTTCAATTTGTGCTTCGCAGAAGCCTTAGCGGTGCACCGCCTTTGATTTCTTTGGAGGTGGTGAAGTCGCATGTTTCTACTGCTTACTTTGATGCTCACTTTCCGGTTCAAAATGGTTACACCATGTCTGGTCACGTGACTACATGTGATGCTCACTTTCCGGTTCAAAATGGTTACACCATGTTTGGTCATATGTGACAATATGTGATAGAAAGATGTATTCCTTCTCATGATAACATTGCAGGGGACTCAAAGACAGCAATATTCGAGTACTGCGCTGCTTGGCGGCCAGTTGGTGGGGAACCCACTGTGCACAGATTTTCTGAAAGTTCAAGTGTTGATGTATTATGGTGTGGGCGGTGCCCACGCTAATACCCAGTAACCGACAGATCTCACCCACGGTGATTTTGTGGTTGTCCAAGACTAAAGCAATCACTTTCGCAACCATTTCCGGTGTGATGACACAATGAGCCTGTCCAGGACGAGCACTCCTCGTTGTTCCTGCTTACTCGCCTGCATGTTCAGTAGTGGACAACAACTTGTGTGACCACCTTCTCTTCGATGTGAAACCATACTGGTGCTATGCAACATCGAACGGTGTGCACATGTCAGTCTCTTTACCAATAGATGGCGCCACCATATCCACAGTTACGTGGTGCCACCTTATGTGTACGGCAAAGGTAGATGCACTGACCAGGTTTCACTTGAATGAACCTCATAATTGGTTTCCCTTTTCCTAAGAGGTCTAAGATCGTCATTAAGGACCAAAAACAATCAACTGATGGCAATTTGTTTGTGATCACTGCAATTAAAGAAAGAAATATACATTATGGATGTTTTAAGCATGTTTATAAAGGCTTTACCATATTTTCAAATTTTATCATAACAATAATGCTGTATGACCCACTGGCCTGTTGCATGAACCACTGGCCTGTCGCAAGTCTTTCAAATGTCAGAGGCGATCAATATTCATAAAAATGTGGTAAGGAAAGTTCTGGCAGAAGTAAAGGAGACAACTCACCAGATAACGCGCACGCGCGCACGCACGCACGCGCGCACGCACGCACACACACGCACACACACACACACACACACACACACACACACACACACACACACACAGTGGCGGCTGAACACACTTCGTAGCACCACTTTGTGTGTGTGTGTGTGTGTGTGTGTGTGTGTGTGTGTGTGTGTGGACGCGCGCACACTCCAGCTCATTCGAGGATTCATCCAAGGGCTAGTAAAGTTTTCATTCTCCTTTAAGTGTCTGTTGACAACTCAGCACTTCTACAACCCTCAGACAGAGCAGCAGTATACCAACTTCTCAAGTTCTTTCTCTTCCCAAACAGAATTTCTATTACCTCCACACAAAAGAGAATAAAAAAATAGGTTTGATCAGCTGCAGTTCACTAGAGTATGTGTTGAATCATAAAATTTTTTTGTTCTTTTCTTTTTATACTCGTAAGCTACATGTAAACTGAAGGGGATATACACAACACCAAAGGTAAATTAACGGGTGGTTTTGCGGCAAGGATCATGTTTTGATACATCTGCATGAAACAAAAGAAGAAATAAGTTCTTCAATTTATTAATTCCTGCATCTTCGCATTTTGTTTCTATAAGTGGTAGATTGCAGATGTATGCTTGGATCCGTCGTACTCGCATTGTTAAAACATATGTATCTCAATCATACATGAAAAGTCTTATAAGAAGTTATTAGAAAGGTAAAATTAATTCACGTATGTGATATGTGCAGTCCTGTTGTTCATCATTTTGCCCAGTGCTGAGATCCTCCATCAGGAGGTTCAGAGTAGATAAAGAGGAATTTGCACGAATAGTGGAGGAGTGATACTGCATCGGCATTGTTATAATCAAGACTACACACAAAGCAAATTCATGTGAAGCAGTACGTAATGCAAATTATGAATGCTGACCTTGAATGTATTGATACTGAAGTCTGTTGATATTGGTATCAGTTGAAGTCACCCAGGATTGTATACAGATCCGTAAATTACCTTCCAATTTCTCTCAATTATTCTTCCCACACAATTTTTTTCCAATTATTCAAGCAGAAATTATTAATCAGTTTCCATTATCTCCCAACACACATACATTAAGCTATTCAAGTTCCAACAGCCTTTATCAACATTTAAATGATACAGAATAGCACATGTAAATATTCTGTAACACTTACTTTTTCCTGTTCTAATATTCCGAGAAGTTTTTGGCGGAGGATGCTTGTATTGTGTGTGCTGTAGGGCCTCACTTGCAGCTGAATGTTGTGCTTTTTTAATACTCGCACCCTCGGCTGAATACTCTTCATCACCTAGCTTTAATGTAACTGTAAAACGTTTTTTGTGGGGTGGTCCTTGTTCATTTGTCAGACGGTACTGGTGCTGAATCTAAAACAGCAAGGAAGAAAACAATATACAGTGCACAACAAAAACAAACATAACATTGACAAAGAAATTTTACATGTCTTTGGCAACTGTATGACTCCAGCTCATGTAGTTATAAATATATCAGTAACATGACCATGTAACAACTATAAAATGTTCTTGAACTGTATGTAAAATATATTCAATGCACAGCAAATTTTACAGACAGTTGAAGAATGTTGTGCATAGTATCTTCTGTATATCTGACTGCTACAGCCTGATAGATCTGCTGTGGCTGAGCACTGCATACAGACAAACATGGACGATAAAAAATGTCCAGCTTTTAACATCTGTTTCATCTTTCTGAGGTTTACTTTCCAGGGGAGCTACTGAAGTACATCTGATAACTGATTTAGTTATACTTGTTGATGGTTTTAACCTTAGGAAAATGTGGAATATATAACTGGTAATAGTTAAATGTAAGAGCTGACAGTACTGTCCCCCTCTTGACCAAAATTTGTGAATCAATGACCTTTAGACAGGATCGCTGTAGCATGTATCTATGCTCCCTGTGTGTTTTTTGTTTCACAAGGATTTCCCGTGATCTCATACACAAACTGCCTGTTGACTGCTGTCTCGGGTTCTTCAGCCGACGTTCGTCTGATGATTTTTCTGACGTTTCGCCAGCATGAGGGGCTGGCATTGTCAAAGCTTCACTCTCTATTGCTGGTGGTGGACTGAAGCCGAGCTTGCAGCCGCATCACATGCGGCAAAGTTCATGTTGGAATGACTGGACGATTGATCAACACCAGTATTACAGAACATAACTGACACTCCAGGTTGGGGCAGGTGCAGAAAACTGCTGTGGCAGAGCACACGCTGTGTGAGACTGACCACGTAGTAAAATTCGCCAACACGGAAGTTCTGGCTGTAGAGAAGAACTATCACACCTGCTTGTACAGAGAAGCTGCAGAAATACACACATGCGAGAACAGCTTCAACAAGAAAGAGGAAAGCCTCAAGGTAAAAGGATCCTGGCTTCCTGTACTGCAGCCAACAACCGTCGAAGGTAGCCAGAGGAGAACCGCACCGGAAATGACCACAGAGAAGCCCTCGGACATTGGGGCATCAGCTACACATAGTCTGTGGCTGCGAGCTCCGTTTCAGTCCACCACCAGCAATGGAGGGTGAAACTTTGACAATGCCAGCCACTTAAGCTGGCGAAACGTAAGAAAAATCGTCAGACAAATGTCGTCTGAAGAACCAGAGACAGAATGCAACAGGCAATTTGTCAACAAGTGGCCACGAAAGCCTTAACAATTTTGTATCTCATATGCAATCAACTTGTTCTACCAATATATAGGCGAATGGGAGCACTTCACTGTCAGTCTTTCAGATTCACTCCAAAGACTTCTGAATGTTGAACAGTGGAAATATTAGCAGCCCTCCCATAATTTTTTGCGTCCACAAACTTTCTTACTGCAGAAAATGTTACAGTAACAAGAATGGAAACTCATGAAGGCCTGTAGCCACATAACCCAATTCATTTTTGCCAAAATCCAAATCGCACAAATTGAGATTTATGTAGTATAACTGAACAAAACGAATTATCTGTAGAGAATTAAACCAATGAAACTGCCAGTTGGTCATGTGAGAATAAGCATTTTTGATATTTCCAAAAACTAAAAGTAACAAAGGAATCAAGAGAACCGAGTGCTTACATGTTAACAATTCTTTCACACACACACACACACACACACACACACACACACACACACAAAGTATCCACAGACAGTGGCGTATTTAACCAATCCACAGCAAACAATAATATGCATTCCTATAAATAGATGTATCTTTTTATTCATTCAATCTGTTGGCCTCACCTTGCATGACTAGTTCTCCTTTTGAAACATCCTGTCTGCAATTTTACTGACAGTGTCTTTATCAAAATATTTTTCTCAAAGCCTCAGAGGTGGAAGAATTAATATGGTAGTTCTTGTCAATAAATATTAAACTAATGTCAGAATTTTCTAATTCTTTTCTTTCCCATGCTTGCCAAATCAAACAATTTACTTGTCATTTCAGATGATCATTTCAATCTTGAGAAAGGCACTGCAAGGCCGCAATTGCCCAAAGAATAAAGAGGAACCTGCTGACATTGTTGGAATAAATGATGATATCATTGGAATATATGCCACGATGTTCAGATGCAGATGATTATAGAAAACTACATAGGCTGCTCATCTGCCAACCACAAATTAAATAAGTGTCATGGATCAGTTACAAACTGACACCCGTAAATTACTATCAAAATTAAGAGGGAATGAGCACTCAGTAAGAAAATAAAATGCCACCTTTTTTGCAATGCTTTATGAAGATAGGTCATTCCACAAATTCTTCCTATCTGAAAGGAAATAAGCCTTGAAGCAAACCAACAAGCTCTTGTGTGTCCACTTACAGCATCCTGGATGTTAACAACATGCACATTATGTAAAAAGTGAAGACCGTACACTTCGATGTAATTTTTCAGTTCACATTTCATTTTTATTAAACCTGATGGTCTCTTCTCAGGGTCAGTTAATAAAGGAAGGCAGATGATAAAATAAACACTGGCATTCCAGATGACCACACAGCTGTCCAAAATAATATCTTCCAACTGGAGTAAACAATCTTGCATTTGAGCTAATGACTATGTTAAAGGTGACTAAAGTGCCTTTCAATGATGGTCAAAATATATGTCAGGAGATGTTTATTTTGATGACTGCTGTGTACCCTTTATCATATTTTTCACATGTAACATTTCCACGACCACACAATTGTCCCTTTCAATTGGAGTAATAGAACATAGAACAGGACACATTGTCATAAAGTGTCCCCTAATGACCACTATGGATGTTGTAAGCACTATTGCATTTCTCTATAGGTTGTCATACACTACTTAATGAACCAATCTTCCCATGAAACTGCTGGAAATTAAGTATAACCAAGGCATAATGCATCTATAATAAAGCGCAAAACTAAAGGACAAAGGTAACTTTTGCATGATGAGACTGCCAAGTAACATAACTCAATTAAATTTGGATCATAAAGAGAAAGAACTGCTATGGTATAGTACAGAAGCTAACTGAAAGAAACGTACATAGAGATGAACTGAAATGATATACAAAAGACAATAATTACACTCATGTCACCATGATTTATGATGGACATAACAAAAGGTACGACATGATTCTTAACAGGATATGTGATCACCACAGACAGCAATGCATGCTCTGCAACATGCTCCCAAGCAGGCCACAAGGTTGGTAAGGAGTTCTTGAAGTAGGGCATTCCATTCCTCCAACAGTACAGTTGACAACTGCTGGATGGTTATTGGTGCATATGGACGTAATATGTCTCCCCAATACATCCTATACATGCCCCATGGTATTAAACTTCATGGAATGAGCAGGAAAGTCCAGTCACAGAATATTCTCTAGTTCCTAGAGGTCCTGCACCTGCATTCTTCCACCTGTGCTGTTTCAATGTGAATTGCGGTCATACACTGTCATCCATAAAAATTAAATCATGGCTGAATGCACCCCTAAAAAGACGCATATGTGGAAGAAGAAGTCTCACATTAACACTGACCACTGAGTGTACTAACCCCCCTCCCCTCCCAAAAGAAAAGACACATATGGGGAAGGAGAGCACTGTCAGAATAATGTTGATCAGTGAGTGTACCATGCTCAAAGATTTGGAGGTTAACACACACACACACACACACACACACACACACACACACACACACAACATTATTCCTCCCCACACCATAACACCTGGACCACCAAAACGATCATGTTCAAGAACATTTCTGGGTATATTACATACCCTCATACAGTGTGAGGTGGGAACACCACATCAACCTGCGCAGGTGAAGCAGCTCTTGGAGCAATAGAATATTTGGCGAATGGACTGCCCTGTCCATTCTCCCAATTTAAATCCCATCAAGTACATATGGGCTGCAATGGAAACATGTACTGCAGCACACGCACATGCACCTACGTCCATCCAGTAGTTGTCAACCATGCTCATGGAGTAATGGAATACTCTCCCACAAGAACTCCTTACCAACCCTGTAGTCAGCATGTGAGTACAATGCAGAGCATGCACTTCTGTCTGTGGTAATCACACACCCTATTAAGAACCATGTCCTGTCATTTGCAATGTTTAGGGGACCATCGTAAATTCCAGTGACTTCATTGTAATTATTGTCTTTGAATAAAAGTGTCATTTCTGTTCATCTCATTGTGTATTTCTTTCACTTACATTTCGCACTATACTGTAGCAGTTCTATGTGTGGCCCATATTTCACTGAGCTAAGCCTGTTGGCAAGACACACCATCCAGAAGTTACTCTCGTCCTTAAGTTCTGCACATCAGTGTAGATACATTATGTCTTGGACACTTTCCTGGATGTATAAACTACAGAGGGTGGCCAAAGCTTGACTGCAGTAAGTAAGCTGAAACGGAAGTAAGCTACAGTAGTTATGCAAAGACAAAGAGGCTTTTAGAGGATAGACTAGTGTGGAGTCTTCACACCGGAAACCACAATAATTACATCATAATCATTTCAAATAATTCTACGAAGGGCAGTGGAAAAGTCTTGTAAACTGACACAGTAAGTTGACAAGTTAAATAACTTTCATGCATATTTAGAGCTGTTCACACAAGCACTATATCTAACTTACCATTACTTGAATCAATCAGTACTGAGAGATTCAGAAATGAAAGAAACTGGGAATGAGTTTGGAACTAAAATTTTCCTAAAAGGCTTACAGTGATGTAGTACAGTCTGAAAAAATATATAGAGCTTGAATAACAAGGTCCATACCAGTGTACCATATTAGGGTGCTCAGAGCATTTCAGAAGCAAGCTTTAGCCTTGCTTGTGCTTCTACTCAAAGTCTATCTTGCTCTCTAGCTCACTGGGATCGCTGCAAAGAATATTGTTACACTATACGCCAATGTGTGTCATACCATCACATAATAGACACCTTTATTCTTTCCGAGTTTGCATTCTGAAGATCACATTAAAGTGACCAACTTCTCAATTTTTTTGTGGAAGTCAGCACTTCTTAACAAATAATAATAATAATAATAATAATAATAATAATAATAATAATGGCTTGTGACGAAGGCCTCCCATCGGGTAGACCGCTCACCTGGTGCAAGTCTCTCGATTTGATGCCACTTCGGCGACTTGTGCATCAATGGGGATGAAATGATGATGATTAGGACAACACAATACCCAGTCCCTGAGCGGAGAAAATCTCCGACCCAGCCGGGAATCGAACCCGGGCCCTTAGGATTGACAGTCTGTCGCGCTGACCACTCAGGGACTCTTAACAAATGAGCAGATGGGATGTTCATGATGTAAAGTGGTGTTCAAAAAATTCTATATTGACTTCACTACAACAATGTTCAAAAACAGACAACACTGCATCTACCATGGTCCAACTCATCTGCATCAGATATTGCCAACTCGTATCTTCAAAACAATGAAATGTGATACTGAACTCTCCACTATCAAAAACAACTGTCAAAAAGTGTTGTCTGTACAATAACATAGGCATACTGTTAGCCTGAAAATTAGTCACACCCAAATATGAAATGTACCCTTAATTTTTAGAGTGGGGTGGGGGAAGGGTAATAAGTGCCAAAAAACTGTTCATAATATGATCACTCAAAATCATAATTTTTTATGTTTTAATGTAGATAAATTACTTAGAAATACCAGGCCTCTAATCAGTCTTTGTGACAACTGTCAACTTTTTCACTACTGGCATTTGTTTACGGTGAAATCAGACACCAATTTTCTTCTTTCTTTTTTTTATAAAAAAAACACCTAATTTCTTTATTTTCCTACTATATAAGTATTTGGACTTCCCAGAAAAAAAAATGGTGCATAATTTTTGTAAAAAATCCATGAAAATGTGTTTTTAATATCTTTTTTAACGTTTACTTGACACATCATGATGTCTCGACATTCTTTCAGATTTGTATGCAACTCTGAGAAACAACATGCCCTAGAAGGCTGTGGCTTTTCTATGTTCTCTTTGAATTTGTTTACCACAGAATGCTTATGCTGATTATTGAACTTCTTTGTTCATGTGCTTGTAAATCTTTGAAAACAAAACAAATATTTCAATATTTGATAGTGTGCTGTGTTTATAAAGAAACTGTTGTGTGTTGTTGCTCTCATTTTAAATGATTAAACCGAAAGGCGTCTTCAAGAGATGCTAGAGCAAAGGAAAAGGTCCTACAGAGCTACACCGGTTGTGGATAGTAGTGAAACTGGGCGAAGTAATAGATGTAGTGGTGAGAAGAGTGTTGACATTCCTCCCACTCCACAAAAAACTGCAAAGCTCACTGTCTAGGAGATGCATTACCTATCCATGAAGATAAATATAATCATGGATTTGAATATTTTAACATCAATATTGAAAGACACTGTAGGATGCAAGTGATGTGGTGGAGATGTAGTGCTTTTTGCAAATGTGACTATCGGAAATGGATTAGTCTGTAAACTTAAAATCATATGCAAAAACCGTGGTGTTGATAGATCATTTCTAACTTCTACCAAATGCTGAGTAATGAACTATATGAAGCCAATGTGAGGTTATTTTATGGACTTAAGTGTATTGGGAAAGCTAGTAGTGGTGGTAGACTACTTTGTGCACCCTTGAATCTACCAAACCCTCCCACACAATATGAGAAGTATACTGTAATTATGGCAACTGCATATACTCTGTTGCAACAGAATCCACAAAAATTGTCGCTGTAGAAGCAGTCAAAGAGAATGTTAGTGTAAACGGTATTAGTGTAGCATTCCATGGGTCATGGCAAAAAAGGGCCATACTTCCAAAAGTGGATTTGCTACTGCAACAAGTGTTGAAACTGGAAAGGTCTCTGAAATTCTCACTACATATTGTCAAGGATGAACCTTAGTAGGTGATATTGAAGAGGAAAAAAAGAGTGTCTAAATGCCCTCATACACAAAGAACTAGGAAGGGTCAAGTGGTAGTATGGCAATAACATCAGCTATGGCTATATTTCATCATTCACAATCAGAGTACGGAGTTTGATATCTGAAATGTCTACGAGATGGAGGCTGTAAATCCTTAAACACTGTTTTAAAAAGCAAACCCAATGATGAACCTATTACAAAGCTTGAATGTGCAGGCCATGTAAAGAAAAGGAAGTGAATCCACCTTCGTCAGCTGAAAAAGAAACTTAGTGACACCAAATTTTCAGATAGGGAAAAGTATAAAATATGCTGGAAGGCTTACTGATGAATTTCAGGAATACTACAGCAAAACCATGAAAGAAAACACGATTTTGGGTGCATGAAAAGAGCGATGTGGGCAACATATTTTCACTGGCTGTCCACAGATACTAACCCAGAACATATCTTGTGCACGCCCACACGAGATACATGGTGTAAGTGTAGAAAAAGCAGAGGCAGCGGGCAAATTAGATGATTTCAAACATAAACATTCAGTACCTGAAGCAATAATGGAGGCCATTAACACTATTTCAGAGACTTGGCTAATCCTGACTTGCTAAAGAAATGTCTCCATGGTAAGAAATACAAACATTAACGAAGCATTTAACAATATTGTGTGGACTCAGATAGCAAAAAGATGTCTTTGTAGGCATAAAAGCTAAGATTAGGTGTGTGTGATGCAGTTATCTTCTTCAATGATGGGAATTCTGGAAGAATGTAAGTTCCAGAACAGCTGGGAATAAAAATTGGGCAGAATACAGCAAGAACATTAAAAGCCATGGATTGATTAAAGAGTGCAGAAGGCTCAAATCTCTGTTCAGCATACGACAAACGAGGCATGAAAGAAGAAGGAAGAATTTGATGAATAAGAAGGATCAGATTACAAAGCAGGCTGCTATTACCCTCTTTTCTTATTGTAGGAAGAAATGTGTGTTTCCACAGACTTACCGATTTAACTTGAATTTTCTCAAAACTAAATTTTCTGACAAAAGCCCCATTTTCTCAGGAACCAATAAATATATAAATATAAAAACTGAAGAAATTATTCATGTAGTGGTGGTGATTGTACAGATCTACAATCAGCATTTTGAGAGTCATATAATTGATGGTATCTCGTATAAATCAGAATTGTTTAAAAATACATAAATCAACAAAATAAAATAAAAACAAGCATATATTTTAAAAAATTGTATAAACTAAATACATTCAGACATTCAATTGGTAAAAATTTGGTACGGATATCTTCAACAGTTTTGGAAATAATGGGTTAAATATTCGCAACAATTTTCTTTTACCATGTCTGGTCTTACTTTAATTATTGTCAGTACTTTTGCTGCTCTCCTCCCAAAGCTGCTTGTTCTCAATATCATTGAGTACACTTCTTGGACTTTTTGATGACAGAATTTGATGACATTGTGGACCAAGAAGAAAAAATCCAATCATACATACAGCTCACAGGTGACTTTTATTGCCAGATGGAGTGAGTGTCTAATCCTCATCAAACATACTATCAGAATAATGTTTTAGATGGTTTGTTCACAAAGACATCAAAAGCACATTCAATTTTGTAGTCATACCACCAAGAATAATGAAATGGTGTGTGTTCAAAGCAGTCACTTTATTCTTCACTTTATACATAAAGTGGCCTTTAAAGGCATCAAACACTAGTGTAGCTCTCTTAAATGAACAGTGCACTCAGTCTGTGATCCCAATCATTATCTAGCAAGTCCGTAACTAATTCCCTTGTCATACTGCGTTTTCCTGGAAATGAATCATTAGACACTTGGGGATATTTTTCTTAAGCAACAATGTGCACTTCAGAATAATGGGAGAGAGGAGTGATAGTGGCAGCTTTCTACCTGTACAGTGATACTATTATCACATTGTTCTTAATTAGATATATTCTGCCCCTTTACAGACACTGTCACATTGCTCAGAATACCCCAGAAGCGAGATGTCTCATTGGTACTGGTGATCTGGTGTGGAAGGTGAGAGATGCTGCCACATTTGGATCACGTGTCTCTGGAAGTTGATGAGGTTTCTGGTAGTCTCTGTGCTAGTGAAGTACTTGTCAGATAGAGAGAACACATCCACACACACACCTGTGGTACCGACAGATACTCTCACAAAATTGTGTCTGCTATATTTAGGTCTTCACAGTTTCCAAGGCATTTACCTGGATTATCTGTTGAAAGAGGGAGCCTCCCTTTCCTTTTATGTTGTACAATGGAAACAAAACTAGCTTTAATTTCACGATTTTTCCCAGCTTTCAGCCCTCTCATAGGATTTCCTTGAAGAATCATCAGTTTGCAGCTTGTTTCCCAATGCAATCCAACACCTCACATTAGATTCAACTGAACTCTTGATTTTTGCTGTTTTCCTATTAATGTTCTTTTTGCATAGCAAACTGCTACAGATTTTAAATTTGCATTAGAGCTATGCCAAATTCTGAAGTTTGTCAATGATTATCTTTCAACACTATCACTCACTGATGTAGAGTAAACATTACACTTTTGTTGGTGAGAAAAATGTGCCTTTCTTTTCACGTTAAAAAAAAAAAAAAAAAAACTGAAATGCGAGTTTGATAGTGGCCACTAGCTAATGGAAACACCACCAATTGGAGATGGTCACACAGTTAATGTCATATACAATGATTAATTTCCAACACTAGAAATATTGTTGCTTCATATCCAACCAAGGAACGAGCACTACGATAGAAATTTTTATTATGAGAAAATTTTATTTGCAGAGTAATGCAGATAAACTCCATTCTAATTTGTTATGGGAGAATTTTGGGGAAAAATGTATCTTGCATTCAGGTTACCAACAGTTGGTTCCTTATGACAAAACACTCCAGTAAATTAATCAAGAGGTTTTTTTTTTTCTTTCTTTCTTTTTAGTTGCAATATGAGACATCTTAAGATGTCCTGATTTTATGCTATTCAAATGTGTCTTATTTTATCAAGCTGAAAGAGTATTCCTTCTGATGAACTATTACGAATTTGGTCAGCTGAAAAAAGACAGCTGAGGGTAAAGAGTAATGAAAATCACTTGGAAATATTACATGAAGTGTTGACAGTGGTGGTGATGATGTTTGGTTTGTGGGGCGCTCAACTGCGTGGTTATCAGCGCCCGTACAATTATCCAATCTTTGCTCACTCCAATTTCGGCACTTTCCTGGATGATGATGAAATGATGAGGACAACACAAACACCCAGTCATCTCGAGGCAGGTGAAAATCCCTGACCCCGCCGGGAATCGAACCCGGGACCCCGTGCTCGGGAAGCGAGAACGCTACCGCGAGACCACGAGCGGCGGACGAAGTGTTGACAGTGTAGTGCTGCTAAAGTTACCTAGTAACTTTTGTATGTTTTCACTGTTCCTAACATGAATTTCAACTTTTTCTTCACTGAGCTACTACAGTTTAAGCAGTGTGACCAAATAAATCTGGAATCCACTCTATACAAATCCAGTTTGTTTCCAACTTCACAGTGACAATTTCATAAAATCTACATGCAATCACTCCTGATGTACAATCAGAGGGTATGTGTAATGCAACATTCGCAAATCAATTTGGAAACAAAAAGTCTTCAGTAGCAAGCTGTGACTATCTTGCTAGTCTCTTTGTGCACTACAGGATGGAGAAAACAATTTAACCTTTTTCCCAGACACAAAATGATCAAATGGAATTATATCAGGCTTGTGTAGCAGTACATTGTTCCTACATAAAAATCAGTAAGTTTACTGTAAATTGAGTTCAGATCAAAACTGGCTTTTTGAACATGTATAGTTAAAGAACAAAGATTAAAATTCCTGCTCTTTGGAAGCAATGACACAGCACTATTGCATCCAAAAACACTACAGAAATTTGCACAAAGTTTTTCGTGGCTGTGGACTAACATTATGGAATACCTATACATGAATGGTTTAATTTGATTATGTCCACTCTTAGCCATTACAAGATGAGTCTTTGGTTCACAAAAATATACACGGTTGTGGTGGGGAGGAGGAGCACCCACAAAAATGAAAGAAAATGTGTGCAGTTTAAGCAAGAGTGGAAAGACAGGAATGGATGAAGTAGCTAAAGGAAAGAGAAAATACAAAAGGAGTTGAGCAGAAAGGAGAAGCCAAAAGGGAATGGGCAGATGAATCTTAACTGTGATCAAATTTTTAAGTAAATATCAGTTCTATCAAATTTTTTAATTATATATTTAGCACAAGATTTAAATGCACAGCTCCCAATACCACACTTTTGGTTAAATCATGCCAAAATCATCACCTAACTAATAAAAACACAAGCACTGCCTTACCTTGTTGAATCTTGCAAGTTCATTGACAAGACACATAGGGGTTTTCTCTTTCGTGTTTGCCAAGTTTGTTGACGTGGTTGTACTATTAGCAGAAGATGTAGCATTAGTGGTAGATGTTGACGGTGATGGTGATGTTGCTGTTGCTGTTGTTGCTGTGGCTGTGTTTGAGACCGTGATTGTGGATGTACAGTGAGTGCCAGATTGTGATGGTGCATGCTGCTGTCGCGTACTTTCTCCCTCATTCATCAGCATTACTAGAACAATGAAAAATAATTACTTCATTATTACAATTATTTTCAAAATGGAGGAAATAAAAACAGTCAACTTATCTCAATTTCCATATTTTGGACTACAATCCATGAAATGTGATGGTACTGAACTTGAAAGACTTATTTGGGCAGGAAAACATAGGTAATTCAACACTGTGAAATAAATAGAAATTAACAGCAAGGAATATCATGTTGCAATAATTTTCATATATCACCACATTCAAAAACAACAGTTTTCCATACTTATATACGACATACAGCAAATGGTATCAATACCACACTTTGTTAATGGTTCTACAACCCACTTTTAAATGACAAATATAGATGTAATACATATATAGATGTAATACATATATCACTCAACATGCGACTGGAAAATCATGCTGAGAGTAGTTAGCCATTTAAACCACATATTATATTCAGGAACTGATACTGGAGAAAATTTGAGCAAGGCTTGCTATTAAATAATTCACACAACAAATGAGGAAATTTTCCCTTTACAGTATTCTCTTGGTGTTAATTTGAGAATAGCATGGTTTAAAAATAAGAAAGCTTCGAATCACATACACAATTCCGCATTTAACTTTAAAACAACTATTATAATAAATCTAGTACCTATACATATTTGCCATAAAAATTATACCACTACCAGGCAATTATCTTTCAACATAAATCAATTACTAATGAAAAATGCAGAACAAGTGGAACCACACTGGTAACCAAACAACAGGTATGCAGAACACTACGCAGAAAACTTTCAGATTTATTTTGACTTAGTCAAAAGAAATAGTATTGTGGCTCACAGCAGCTTTAAATAACATGCTCTTGAGATTCATCAGATCAAAACACTATAAATAAAAATAGCTTCTTGGTAACACACTGCCATGTGGAGGAGATACAGCCCATATCTACATCCGAATGGGGGCGGAGACTTCATCCTCATTTCACTATACTCAAAGCAGAACACAGTGGTTTCATACTCACTCACTATTGCTAGTACTGTACAACTTCCTGCAGCTAAAAGAGGAATGTGGCTACTGTCAGTTTTTCATAAATATTTAAAAAGTGATAAATAAAAAAATGAAAATATATATTTCTTTTCCAAAAGTACATACATCCCTACTAACTGAATGCTGACTTCAAGTTTTTGCACAGGCAAATATAACTGCAACCTAAATGGCATCTTGCTAATAATACCACTAGGCTGTATGAATAAAAAATGAGAACATTCCCTGGAGAAGATTCTCAGAGCAAAAGAGCATTCTCTGATCAAGTTCTCAATTCCATATGAATAAAAAAAATTTGTAGCCTATTCTCTCGCCATGGAGTATTTTCTTCTCACTACCTCCCCTCCTCCTTGAGTAAGTTCCCAGCAAGAATACTGAAATAAAACCTCTTTGGTTCTCAGTCTGTGTACATCAATGTGCCAAAGAGTGTGTGTTGCGATTACATTTGTGAATAGAAACTGTGTGTTTTAGTCATGTTTGTGTGCAGGGATTAAAGACTCAGAATTTGCTTTTATTAATGCAGTAAAAGATTAACCAGTGATTATTAGCAAATCACAAACACCTAACACAAGAAAAGAGAAACCTGGTAGCTTGAAAGAAATTCAGATACGATAGGGTAAGTTTTTAAAAAGAAATAAAAAACATTAAGAAAAGTGTACAACATGAAATCACGACTTAAGCGTAAGACTGGTTTGAAGAAGACTGGGAATGTCAAAGTAATACTACAAAAGAAGGAGGAACTCTTCTTCAAGTTTTTAGATGGGGTTGACTGCAGCACTACTATACATAGAATTCCTGGTAAGTCGTCCCCTCTCTCTGTTTTTTATTATGTGCTTAACGCTTTGCAGTTATTAATTAGTGAACTTTTCTTTCAGCGAAAACAAAACAATTTTTGTTAAAACCAGTCTAATAAATTTTGGTAAAACTAGTTCAATGAAGCACACACAAAACTTGACAGAACCCCTCTCATGTTTATGCCTAAACCTGTTAGCCATATATCATGACACATACTAATATACCATTTTTTTAAATTTTGTTTTAGGGCCTTCTGTGGTAGGTGCATCAACTCAAACCAGTGTACCCTTCACTGATTGCAGTTTCGATGTTGTGCAATCACTTGATTCCAACTTTACAATCCACAAACATTTATGCACGATTTACAAAATGCAATTGAAGACCTTCCCAATGTAATGGGCCCTGAAGTAACTTTATTTGCTTTATCATCTGTTTTGGCTCCTCAGAGAGCGAAACAACAAAAATTATCTATGAAGACACAGGAAATGATAAATTTATCTAATGTAGAGTTACAGTGTTTCATTTTGCTGCGGCAGCTGGAAGTTTTTAAGCAAAAGCAACAAAAATTGATGTGAGAGGAGGGAAAAGAAAAACAGACTTCACATTCTCTTATATGTAACAATAGAACATATTTATTTTCTTCAATATGATATTTTTGCAATGCCGTATTTGTAAAATGAAAAATTACTTTTTATATTAAATATTTGTTTACATTCAACTTTATCTTTTAAAGCTATGATTCAATGCTAATTCATTTCCAGTTGAACAATAAGAGTATCATGCTCCAGTTTCAAGTGTTAGAGGTTAAATAATTTGTGCATTTGCTTACTCTAGTATCTTGTAAACACTTTCAAAAAACGATTTTTGGTATAAGTAAAATTTCCAAATCAAATTTCAGCAAGTTCCAAGAAAAATAAAAAATACAAATTTGGCCTTTTTAAACAAAGTTTAGATACAAACCTTTCACGCACTACAGTTGACATAATAACATTAATGATTTCTAATCTTTTGTTTGTACCATGTGTATGTATGTTTACTGCTGCTGCATCTGCTTCTCTCATTACTGGAAGATTACTGTCAACATCACTATAGTAGAGACAGCATAAGAAGGTTCCTGGCAGCTCGCAGTTCTGTTGCTAGCTTTCGAGTGTGAATCGCAAATAGCTGCAGCCAGAAACAGTATCTGCCTACAGAGCTGTGACAGCACAGAGGCACTGCCAAAGACACATTTACAAAATCACGTTATGTTAATAGTTGAGGTAAGCCCGCGAAGGTGCCACGCTCACTTTGCTGCAACTGTCAGGGATCAACTTATACTTGGCTCAACTACAGGTGCCTCATAATCCTGATACCCTACCTGTTGTGCAATGCTGTGCAGAAGAAAACATGCTATAATCACTTTGGGTATTTTTGTTTGGGCAAGTCTTATTTTGCTACGCAGAATTGGGAAACTTTTCATCTGTCCAAAGGACCATTCGATTGTTACTATCTCCTTCAAATGAAGTCTGTTGTAGGTCTTCTCATCAGCTATTTGGTGATTCTGGAGTAGTGCTATTAACCACAATGCAACACTATACGCTTCATCTCCTAACATTAAAGCATTTCACTGGTTTTCTCTTAGCATCTCAGATAGATAAGAGGTTTTCCATACACAAGCATCATGTACAGAACTGGGCCACGAAGAATCGACACTAGGGAACATGTAATTACATGTTGCATGTACACTTATACTAGGAAAGCCCTTTCGGTTATTATGTTCATCTCCATGTAGTGAAGGTTGCATTATTGAAAGCCCCCATCGTACATAAAAACTGATATCTTAATTGCAACTTCACTTTCACTGTTTCAAGTTCACCTATGTTTCTCAGTGACTGGATCCACAATGGTGCTTTTCGGTAACATGATGAAGAACATAAGAAAATGTTAGTGACCCAGTTGTCTGGTTTATACCCATGTCTTCTACACCATTCTGAAAACAGGGGTGCACTAAATAGTGCAAAAGTGTTTTCATTTTTGATTCAGTTGAAAGACCACCCCCTCTTCTTTCACGATTTTCAAAAGGAACTGATACACCAGCCAAATAAATTTTTCATTATTAAACCTGTATAACCTTCTACAGTTTCTCTCTTCTGTATTTCTTCGGAATCTGTTATCTTTTGCCTTTTGAGTGCCATACATTCTGCCAATTTAACTAAGAACATTTCGTAACACTCAATGACAACAGAACTTACTTAGCATGAAGTATGCTACAGAGCTCACTCAAAAACACCGAATATGTTCTCTGCTTGTAAAACTAATTTTATTCATATGAAATCACAGGATGTTAATCATATTGAATGGCTTCCCCCATTCTTTTACTCATTATGAGAACATTCTTGGGTGAAGTATATCCTCCGACTCACTTCGTTCATGCAAACCTGGGAATGTTCTTCGAAATTGTAAGTGTAAAGTACATTCTCTGTTTTATTCATGTGACTCATTATCATATTCATTCAGTCTTTACAGCAGAGTAAAACATTTCAGAAAAATGCAGAATGTTCTTCCAGAATACTAGTAACTGCATAACTGATACCAAAGCAAAATTCAACTCATGAAGATAACATGTAATTAATCTAGGAGTAGAGTAATTGGTACTGACTCTAATGTCAGCAGGGTAAAGAACCAGTCTTGTAAAAAAAAAAAAAAGGCTCTGCATCTACACCCTAAAAGCAATCCAGGAGATGGAAGAAACTGAACACAAGCTTCTTCTATAGCATGAGCATATGAGAGCTTCTACATGTAGGACATGGGACACTTTAGATGAAAAAGAAATTTAACTGCAACGGAATGGTCAGTTCTTCTATATTTAGGGTAAGTGGCAAAACACATGTTATGAATTTGCAAGCTGTTTTGTCAATACATAGCGGGATGTACACACAGGATAAAACGGAGCACATCCTTTATATAAAACTAACCGGGCTAACATTCTGTGCTGATGACTAGATTAATGTATGGGATGCTATGACCAATGGCCAGAATACCACCAATGCACTCTCTTAAAAACAAAAGCGACCACTGTGAAGGATTATCCAAATCAGGTGAAAATCAGCAGAGATATCCTGAGGTATATCACATCAAATTCTGTCCAACTGGTGCATTAGACCATCAAAAGCCCAAGCCGGTTGTTAAGGTCCTGCCCATAATGCTCTCAAATGGAACAGATGTGGTGACCTTGCTGGCCAAGGTAAGGTTTGGCAAGTATGAAGACAAGCATTAGGGACTCTCACCATGTGACAGCAGGCATTATCTTGCTGAAATGTAAGCCCAGGACAACTTGCCATGGTGGGCAACAAAATGGGGCATAGATTATCATTGAAGTACTGCTGCACTCTAAGGCTGCCACAGATGGCAACCTTAAAGAGGCCTTCTGTGAAATGAAATGGCACACCAGACCATCACTCCTGGTTGTCGAGCCGTATGGCGGACACTCGCCAGGCTGGTAACCCACTGCTGTCCGGGGCACCTCCAGGCATATCTTGGCTGGTCACTGGGACTCAGTTCGAAGCAGGACTCATCGCTGAAGACAATTCTACTCTAGTCAATGAGCTTCCAGGCCAATAATGTGTTGGAGAAGCCCTGGACAGCAGTGGGATACCAATCTGACTGTCACCCACCATACAACCTGACAACCAGGAGTGATGGTCTCGGGAGAAATTTCATTTCGTAGCAGGGCGTCCTTTGATTGTCATCCGCAGTGTCTTTGCAGCCCAGCAGTATGTCAATGATATCCTATACCCTGTTTTGTTGCCCTTCATGGCGAGCCACCCTGCGCTTACACTTCAGAAAGATAATGCTCATCTGCACATGTCAACAGTTTCTACTACTTGTCTTTGTGCTTGCCAAATACTACCTTGGCCAACAAGGTAGCCAGATTCTTCCCAATAAGAACATTTTGGGCATTATGGGCAGGGCCCTCAAACCAGCTCGAGATTTTGACAATGTAACACACCATTGGACAGAATTGAGCACAATATCCCTCCAGACGACTTTCAACAACTATGTCAATCAATGTCCAGCCAAATATGGGCTAGCAATGGACAAACATATTACTGCCCTGTCCTGTTTGTGAAGTTCTTTCTCTATAATAAGTCATCCAATTTTTCTGAAATTTTAATCATTTGTTTGTCTGTGCATGTATATTACATCGACAGATTTCCGTCTCATTCGGCTACTTTCTTTTTGGTTGATCTTTTCATTTCTTTTTTCTTAGAGTGTTTTATGGATAGTCATATAATCAGTTACACTGAGGTGACAAAAGTCATGGAATACAATATGTACATATGCAGGTGGCAATAGTCTCTCTCATGTCTACAAGGCATAAAAGGGCAGTGAATATGCAGCGCTGTCATTTATACTCAGGTGAGACATGTGAAAAGGTGTCCAACACAATTACAGCCACACAACAGGAATTAACAGACTTTGAGCATAGACTGGGACAACGATGTGAATTGGCAGAAGTTTAGGAAAGAAATCAGTCTGTATTCTCCACAAAAACTGGCAAAATACGTGCATGTGTATGCAAATTCCAAGTTACAGAACATGAATTGTTTAATACAAGCCATACTGAATACCGTCAGCAAAGAAGGCAACAGTCAAATCAGAAATTCAAAGAATGATGAAAGACAACGTAATGGAGAGCTCGTACAGCACATATTGTAACATAAAGTCAACAAAAGTGGGCAGCGTACGGCTTGTGATTGACAAATGAGCAATAAGCAGGATAATTGTGCCACAAGAGGATCAGCCTTAGAATACTGAGGAGTTATTGCAATATTTCTAAGGTGCGAGCTACTAAATCTGAACATAATGAGCAGGAATTTACAGACAGAACTGGACCCTTACTGTGAAAATACACATCATTTCTCTTCAATGGCCAGTGCTACCCATTTAAGGTGATGCCATTCAGATTAAATGTGTCGGCTTTGGCATTTATATGAGCATTAGATCAAATGCTGGGAGAAGAAGTAAATTATAATGATGGTAACCTTACATTAACAGTGACAGGAAAAGAAGGTCTGTCCATCACAGAGAGATATTACAATGGTTCAAAAATGTAGGAGTGTGACATTAAACTTAGATAAATCATGCCTTGCACAGAAACAGTTTTTAGGGCTTATAAACTCAGTAAGGGGAACTGATCCAGATCCACTGACGTTGTCTCTATCATTGCAAATTTTCCATCATCACAATGCAAAAAACAACTAAACGCTTTCCTCGGCCTCTGCAGGTATTACAGAAAATTTCTGAATTACTACAGTAGAAACAGCACTGACAAATTTCATCATCATCATCATCATCATTTAAGACTGATTATGCCTTTCAGCGTTCAGTCTGGAGCATAGCCCCCCTTATACAGTTCCTCCATGATCCCCTATTCAGTGCTAACATTGGTGCCTCTTCTAATGTTAAACCTATTACTTCAAAATCATTCTTAACCGAATCCAGGTACCTTCTCCTCGGTCTGCCCCGACTCCTCCTACCCTCTACTGCTGAATCCATGAGTCTCTTGGGTAACCTTGCTTCTCCCATGCGTGTAACATGACCCCACCATCTAAGCCTGTTCGCCCTGACTGCTACATCTATAGAGTTCATTCCCAGTTTTTCTTTGATTTCTTCATTGTGGACACCCTCCTGCCATTGTTCCCCATCTACTAGTACCTGCAATCATCCTAGCTACTTTCATATCCGTAACCTCAACCTTGTTGATAAGGTAGCCTGAATCCACCCAGCTTTCGCTCCCGTACAACAAAGTTGGTCGAAAGATTGAACGGTGCACAGATAACTTAGTCTTGGTACTGACTTCCTTCTTGCAGAAGAGAGTAGATCGTAGCTGAGCGCTCACTGCATTAGCTTTGCTACACCTTGCTTCCAGTTCTTTCACTATGTTGCCATCCTGTGAGAATATGCATCCTAAGTACTTGAAACCGTCCACCTGTTCTAACTTTGTCCCTCCTATTTGGCACTCAATCCGTTTATATTTCTTTCCCACTGACATTACTTTCGTTTTGGAGATGCTAATCTTCATACCATAGTCCTTACATTTCTGATCTAGCTCTGAAATATTACTTTGCAAACTTTCCATTGAATCTGCCATCACAACTAAGTCATCCGCATATGCAAGACTGCTTATATTGTGTTCACATATCTTAATCTCACCCCGCCAGTCTATTGTTTTCAACATATGATCCATAAATAATATGAACAACAGTGGAGACAGGTTGCAGCCTTGTCTTACCCCTGAAACTACTCTGAACCATGAACTCAATTTACCGTCAACTCTAACTGCTGCCTGACTATCCATGTAAAGACCTTTAATTGCTTGCAAAAGTTTGCCTCCTATTCCATAATCTTGTAGAATAGACAATAACTTCCTCCTAGGAACCCGGTCATATGCCTTTTCTAGATCTATAAAGCATAGATACAATTCCCTGTTCCACTCATAACACTTCTCCATTATTTGCCGTAAGCTAAAGATCTGGTCCTGACAACCTCTAAGAGGCCTAAACCCACACTGATTTTCATCCAATTGGTCCTCAACTAATACTCGCACTTTCCTTTCAACAATACCTGAGAAGATTTTACCCACAACGCTGATTAAAGAGATACCTCTGTAGTTGTTACAATCTTTTCTGTTTCCATGTTTAAAGATTGGTGTGATTACTGCTTTTGTCCAGTCTGATGGAACCTGTCCCGACTCCCAGGCCATTTCAATTATCCTGTGTAGCCATTTAAGACCTGACATTCCACTGTATTTGATGAGTTCCGACTTAATTTCATCCACCCCAGCCGCTTTATTACACTGCAATCTATTGACCATTTTTTCCACTTCCTCAAATGTGATCCTATTTCCATCATCATTCCTATCCCATTCTACCTCGAAATCTGAAACATTACTGATCGCATTTTCACCTACGTTGAGCAACTCTTCAAAATATTCCCTCCATCTGCCCAAGGCATCCACAGGATTCACCAGCAGTTTTCCTGACCTGTCCAAAATACTTGTCATTTCCTTCTTACCTCCCTTTCGAAGACTGCTAATTACACTCCAGAATGGTTTTCCAGCTGCTTGACCCATAATCTCCAACCTGTTTCCAAAGTCTTCCCACGATTTCTTCTTAGATGCTGCAATTATCTGTTTGGCTTTGTTTCTTTCTTCAACATAACTTTCTCTGTCTACCTGGGTTCTGGTATGTAGCCATTTTTGATACGCCTTCTTTTTCCTTTTACAGGCTGCCTTGACTGTATCATTCCACCAAGCTGTTTGCTTCATCCTACTTTTACACACTACTGTTCCAAGACATTCTTTAGCCACTTCTAGTACTGTGTCCCTGTACCTTGTCCATTCCTTTTCCAATGACTGTAATTGACTACATTCAACTAACTGGTACCTTTCTGAGATCGCTGTTATGTACTTGTGCCTGATTTCCTTATCCTGAAGTTTGTCCACTCTTATCCTCCTACATATAGACCTGACCTCCTGCACTTTCGGCCTCACAATCCCAATTTCACTGCAGATTAAATAATGATCAGTGTCGTCAAAGAATCCCCTGAATACACGTGTGTCCCTCACAGCCTTCCTGAGTTCCTGATCTGTTATTATATAGTCAATGACAGATCTGGTTCCCCTGCCTTCCCAAGTATACCGGTGAATGTTCTTATGTTTAAAAAAGGAGTTTGTGATTACTAAGCCCATACTGGCACAGAAATCCAAGAGTTGTTCCCCGTTCCTGTTGGCCTCCATATCCTCTCCAAATTTACCCATAACCTTTTCATACCCTTCTGTTCGATTTCCAATCCTGGCGTTAAAATCACCCATCAGCAGAACACTGTCCTTGTCCTTTACTCTAACAACTACATCACTGAGTGCCTCATAGAAACTATCCATCTTATCTTGATCTGTCCCTTCACAATGCGAATATACTGACACAATCCTAATTTTCTGTCAAATCTATTCACATCAGTCGTTCGTTTACATACCTTATTGCAACTACGCTGGGTTCCATTTCTTTCCTGACGTAAAGCCCTACACCCCATTGTGCTATTCCTGCTTTGACAGTTAGACCTTGTATTCTCCCACTTCCTCTTCTTTCTCACCCCTTACCCGGATGTCACTAACAGCTAAAACGTCCAGCCCCATCTTACTTGCAGCCTCTGCCAGCTCTACCTTCTTCCCAGAGTAGCCCCCATTGATATTAATAGCTCCCCATCTCATTACCATTTGTTTGCCAAGTCGTATCTTAGGAGTCCCTGATTTGTCAGTTAGAGGTGGGACTCCGTCACCTCCAAAGGTCCGAGGCATTTTGCTCTGATTGTTGCCAGCATCATACTTAAAGTACCAGGGAAGCAGGTTGCTAGCCTTACTTGCCCCGAGTGCCATTGGGTTTTACCCCTAACGGCTGAGGGCCTAACCGGTGGATTTGGTAGTCTTTGCCGTATGAGCACAAAGGTGACCACGACTCAGAATATGACCGAGATGCCCAGCCTTATTCCGAAGTAACCGGTATCCCGACTGTCGGGACCACTTACTTGGCCACTCATACGTTGCCCGTGGTTCATGAACTAGGACATGACTACAGGAACCCACACCATGAACCACACTGACAAATTTATTATGAAAAAATTCCTTATGGGTGAGAAAAAGTGAAGAGAAAGAGATTTTCCAAAGAATTAAACACCATTTGTGTGCAGCTCTGATACAACAAGATCCGGATTTAAATGAAGACTTTGATCTAGGTAATGTTAGCTGTAAATATGGGACAGCTAGGGAAATGTATCAAACACATGAAAGAAATCGACAAACCAAATGGAGAATGATCATGTCTGGCAGCCAAGCATTGAGTGTATGGGTATACAAATATACAATGACTGAGCAGGAGGCATTTGTTATACACTGGAGAGCCAAAGAAACTGGTACACCCACCTAATGTAGTGTAAGGCCCCCGCTAGCACGCAGAAGTGCCACAACACGACGTGGCACGGACTCGTCCACTGTCTGAAGTGGTGTTGGGGGGGAAACTGACACCATGAATCCCGTAGGTCTGTCCATAAATATATAAGAATACGAGGAGATGGAGATCTCTTCTGAATAGCACACTGCAAGGCATTCCACATATGCTCAATAATGTTCATGTCCGGGGAGTTTGGTGGCCAGAGAAAGTGTTTAAACTCAAAAGAGTGTTCCTGGAGCCACTCTGTAGCAATTCTGGATGTGTGGGATGTCGCATCGTTCTTCTGGAACTGCCCAAGTCCATCGGAATGCACAATGGATATGAATGAGTGCAGGTGATCATACAGCATGCTTATGTACGTGTCACCTGTCAGAGTCGTATCTAGATGTATCAGGGATCCCATATCACTCCAAATGCAAATGCCCCACACCATTACAGAACATCCACCAGCTTGAACAGTCCCCTGCTGACATGCAGGGTCCATGGATTCATGTAGTTGTCTCCGTACCCATACATGTCCATCTGTTTGATACAATTTGAAACGAGACTCTTCCGACCAGACAACTTGTTTCCAGTCATCAACAGTCCAATGTCGGTATTGACAGGCCCAAGCAAGGAATAAAGCTTTGTGTTGTGCACTCATCAAAGGTGCACGAATGGGCCTTTGGCTCCAAAAGCCCATATCAATTATCTTTTGTTGAATGGTTCGCATGCTGACACTTGTTGATAGCCCTGCACTGAAATCTGCAACAATTTGTCACATTGAACTATTCTCTAAAGTCGTTGCTGGTCCCATTCTTGCAGGATCTTTTTCCGGCCGCAGCAATGTCAGAGATTTGATGTTTTAGCAGATTCCTGATATTCACAGCACACTCATGAAATTGTCATATTGGAATAACCTCACTTCATCGCTAGCTCGGAGATGCTGTGTCCCATTGCTTGTGCACCGATTATAACACCACATTCAAAACTCACTTAAATCTTAATAACCTGCCATTGTAGCAGCAGTACCCGATCTAACAACTGCGCCAAACACTTGTTGCCTTATATAGGCATTGCCAACTGCATCGCTGTATTCTGTTTACATATCTATGTATTTGAATAAGTATGCCTATACCAGTTCCTTTGGCACTTCAGTGTGTAGTATGATATTTTGAAAGGTTTCGTTGTACATGTTGGGGAGACACACCACAGTTAGAAAAAATGGACCATCACATGCTATCATTCCTGATGCAGTATAAAATAGCACATAACACATTGATGAGATGAACACTACTATTACAAGACTATAGCTTTGAAGTACAATATGTACCAGGGAGGCAGAAAACTGTACCAAACGCACCTCTGTGCCTGCCCACAGACATCGAGGTACCCAATGTGTCACAAACCATAACTCAAGAAATATGGATGCAGTTTATTAAAATGGAAAGAGACAAATACATTTGGTAGTTATTAAAAATGTTAAGTTGAAACAACATGCCAACCCTAGTCTGCAAATGATAAAAGATGATCACATGGACTGTGCAGAAAGAAAAATAAGAACATATTCTCTATTGTATCAAGAAGTTCTGTATAGACAAACAAATTTCAATTTGAACAAATTACAAGTGTGTAGTCCCAGACGTGCCATAGATGAATTAATAACATGTAACACACCTAAAGTGACACACATCTGATCATAAGTTATTTTTAAAGAAATTGCAGGAACAGTATTTTCGAAAACAAGTCAAAACAAACAAAAAAATTCTTGCAAGTGTGCGTAAAGTTCCAGAAAAACGAAAGTCTTGACTGTACAACATCAGGGATTAATCCATCATGTAATTTCTAAACAACTTTGACAAATAATCGCCACCTACTAGTATGGACCCTCCTGCAACCTAAAAGAAATTTTACGTAGATAATGGTGATGCAGGAACATTTTCAAAACTTTATCCATTAAGAAAGGCCAATGCAAATGCCATGTAGGGGAAATGCAACAAAATTATTTTCAAAACATTCCCTAACCACAGTGCAACTAAAGTGACAATGGACATCCATGTAATTAAAAGATTTGGGGACAATTTCTTGAATCAAGTGGATTAAGGCAGATCCAGATTTCTCACTACTATCCAGAACTAAACACAGTTGAGTGCACAATAAGAGAATTAGGATGCCACTTTAGGACAAGCTATGGAAATAAACATAAACCATGGACAGAACAATTACACTAATCAACAGCCATTCTGTATCTGGGATGTGATACATCAACTAGTATGTATTTTGGTGCATAGAATCCATTTTGAAAGGTATATTTATCACGTACCATTTTCGAGTTTTCAAAGATTTTTTTTAATTTTTCATATTCATTATTTCGCTTTTAGCTGTTCTTCTGTTTTGATATTTAGTTGTTTTTTATTTGCAGAGGAGAGCTAGAAAATCTACAAATCGACAATAAATGGTTGGTGTGGTAATCCAGTGGTGTGAAAGAGATCTTCAGTGAGTGTTTCCTGTGAAAGATAGTGCAAAATTTGTGTGTTTAAAACTTACACTAAGAAAAATGGCAACAAGTAAATCTCGTTGCTGTCTAAACCACCCCGATAACTTTTGTTATGTGTGTGGGAAATTCATTCCAAAAGCCCAAAGAAAACCAATCACTGATTATTCAGACTGTTACTTCTGTCTTACAAATATTTCGGGACATTCAAGCAAAACTAGACATAAAATAAAGTACCCAAATGTATCTTCAGTGCACTTGCCTGTGCCCCATGATGAGGGGTTGCCTGTTCCTATCTGTAAATTGAAAGCCACGGAACCAGACACCATGTCAAGTGAATCAGAAACTATTGAGCATATAGAAGAGTACTGACTTCAATATCACGACACTTCAGTTCAGCTGTTTAATCAAAGGAATTGAATGATTTGATTCGCGATCTAAAACTTTTGAAACAGCAAGATGAACTCTTGGGGTTAAGAATGCAACAACAGAACCTTCTAGCTCCAGGGACAAAAATTTCCTGTTCCGGATCAAGAGGTGCCTCCTTTGCTCAATATTTCAATATGCAGAATTCAATGTGTGTATTGTAGAAATGTCAATGGTCTGATGATGCAGCTAGGTGTACAACATAATCCACAAGAGTGGAGACTATTTATTGACTCCAGTAAAACCAGCTTGAAAGCAGTACTACTGCATAATGGCAATGCATCTCCATCGGTACCTTTGGCTTACACAGTAGACATGAAACTTATGAAACCATAGCTTTGCTGCTGGAGGCAATCAAATATAAGGATCATGAATGGCAGCTTTGCTGTGATTTAAAAGTTGTTGCACTCCTTACAGGTTTACAGGCTGGATTCACGAAATAATGCTACTTTTTGTGCCTTTGGGACAGTTGTGACACCAAGAACCACTATACAGTCAAGGAATGGCCTGTAAGGAAATCATATGTTCCTGGAAACAGAAACATGAACAATACCCCAATGGTCGAGCCCGATAAAATCATTTTGCCTCCCTATGAAGTTGGGCCTTATCAAGAACTTTGTAAAAGCTATGGATAAAGAAAGTAAGGCCTACAATCACTTACAAGAAAAGTTTCCCAAATTAAGTGAGACAAATCTGAAAGAGGGTATATCCAATTAGATGCTTGGTCTCCTTTTAAAGCAACTGTGAATGACTTTTTGGGTAACAGAAAAGACAAAAACTATGTTATCATTGTGAATGACGTGTTGGACAACTATAAGAACATGGGGTGTAAAATGTCACTTAAAATTCACTTTTTACATTCTCACCTTGATTTCTTCCCGGAAAATTTTGGAGCCTTAAGTGATAAGCATGGTGAACGCTTTCACCAAGACATTCTTACCATGGAACACCATCACCAAGGCCAATGGAACCCTTTGATGATGGGATCTTGTTAGGGAGAGTGATGAAACGGCAAACAAAAGAAGAGCTCCGTCATCGCATTTTTCAAAAACCAAAGACTATTAAAGGTGAAAATATCTTCTGGACTAATTTTGACCTTTTATTGGCATATACATACAAAATAGTATTGATTTTCAAACGATCTGTATGTGCATTTTTGTTTGATTTTAATTGGGTCAATTTTTGCTATTACCATTTTTTATTCTGCTGTGTATCTAGGAAATGTGACATCATACAGAAAAACTAATTTTACCAGTGTATTCAGCACCCAAAAATTAGGTAAATCCACCCATTTACAAACCAGACGCAGAAAAAAAGTTTAAATTTGTTAACTAGTGTTATCCATAGTCGAACAAATCACTACTAGTATAACTATTGAGAGTATCAGTTTGCCACCGTGCCAGAGTCTTTACGGCTCCGAATCAGAAAGTTCATTTCACCTATAACTGCAGCTGAGGAGCAACTGTTAAGAAAAGATATGATTAAATTGACATTAAGAGATGAAAAAAAGATGAGCACAGGAGAGAAAGAAACATGACAAACTGGTGACATCAACTGTATAGGTGGGCGATCAGATTTTAGCCAAACACATAATAAGTGTCAAAATTCGATAGTAACGCATGGAAGCTCCATCAAGCTTATAAGAGTCAGTTGGAAACTATGAACATTTGTACACCCAAATGCAGTACAAGCAAAATCAGGGATGCCATTTGGCTTTTAACATTTACAGAACATTAAGCTCTATCACCAATGCAAAGATGACAGCACGAGAAGTACAAATGAGGATACTGAAGAAACTAGTGAGATTTGCACTTAACTGCAGAAGCTGAATTACTTGTACAAATAGTCCATGTAATACATAGGCTGCAAGAGATGTCCAGTATTCAGCTGCAGTTATAGTATAAGCACTTGCGTGCATTTCCAAGGGGTACAGACACTGTATGTGTGAAGTATTTGTTGATATTAAGCACACTAGGCAAAAACTAGAGCATTTCCTTGGTATTCTTGTGAGTGTGAATGCAAAGGCGAGTTATGATGTAAGTTCTGACACACAAGCAGGTGGGTTGACATTTTGCACCCAGATGGAGTGGCAGCTAACACATTCCACAAGCATGATGTCAGCACACTGCCTGGAGAGAAATTTCAAACATGCAACACTTCACTTCACAAGTGATTCGAGATTCCAATAATCCTCCTCAGAGGCGCAAACTTCGCAAATTTTATATGTGAAGTATTAGTGAACAGAATTATGTGAAGGAATAAAAAGCAGAGCAACCTTTTTTCTTTTTTTTCCTTCTTCGAAGTTAGTGCGCAAGTGACAAGGGTACCAGGGCATCGAAAGGGGGAGGGGATATAACTATAATTGTAACTGTAACAACAACAACAACAACAACAACAACAACAATACACAAGGTCCTCAGAAACAGTCTGAAAACATCGTAAGGGTACTGCAGAGGAGGTTGCACCCAGAAATAACTGTTAAGAAACAAATTCTATACACTGAGCCATTTCAGAGTTATTAATAATTGAAGTTAACCAGTCAGGACATCACACACACAAATTCAAGCAGCCTAAGGGAGACAGTCTCGACAAACCTGTTCTTGTTTGGTTTTTTCAAAGAGAACAAATATAGCTTAAATTTATTACCCCCGAAAAGGCAAATTTTAACTAATAATGAGTAGTTCAACAAGTGGTAATTCATGGACCCACAGATGTTTATGCATTACCACATTTTAGCGTATGCAAGTGCTTGAATTCGTGAACGCAATGATCTTATTGGCTAACTTCAATGCTAAACAATTCAGAAATGGTACAATGTAACAAATTTTTTTCTTAACAATTATTTCTCAGTGCAATCTCCCCTGCTACACTCTTACAAGCTCTTCAGACTGGTTCTGACCACCCTCTATAAAACCAAACCAAAATGGACGTAATGTTGTACAATGCATGAATCTCTTTCCATGTATTCCTTTTGACTGCCAGTAATTTATCAGTTTGTGCCATATAGTTAATTTGTAGTTATTGATTGTATCTTTTTAGTTTACCTTGGTTTTTGTAGTATATTCATACGAAGGGATCGGGGTCAATGGTTAACATTAACTGCAAATGAACAGTACAAGCAAGTTTTAATTATTCGTGAAAGTAACTGAAAGTGAGAATAAATTTTCTTGTATTCACTATGTTTGAAAGATAATTTAAAACTGATAGTAATTTTTAAAACACATGGGTGTATATGTTTGAACACTGAAAGAATATGACATTCTGGGGATTGAAGAGATGCTTTATTACATAAAAACCAGACATGTCAGAAAGACTTCAGCAGGTCATAGCGCAATAGTATGAAGAACTGAAGCTGGAAGGAATGGTAGTGAATATAGATTAAAGCAAAGTAATATTGGTTCCAAAGCCAAAAAGATAGGAAGAAGAATTCAAAATACTCTATAAGGGAAAACCTCTTGGAAAAGCAGACAGTTTTGAATATCATGGCACCATACAAAGTAGTGATCCAACAATACAACAGCGGGTGCTAAAGAGAACTAAAAAGGCAGTCTCAGTACACTATTAAAAAAAAGAGATAAATATGAAAAATGAAACGCAAATTTACAATGGAATTATTGCACCAATTAACAACATGTGGGATGGAGAGGTTGGCACTACAAGAGAAACACTTAAGTAGGATTACTTCCAAAAAACTGAAGTTCATGAGGAGAGCAGTGGAAAAGACCAGGAAATGAGTATGAATTGAGGAGCTGGACAAGGAAGATCCTGCATCACATGAGAGAACAGGGTCAAGAAACTGGAACAAAAGTGTGGAAAAACAATTGTGGAAATGAAGAGATTGTGTGAGAATTGGGTGGAATGGAAGAAATGGATACAGCAAGATTACCCTGATGCTTGAAAGTATTAGGGAACTGATGATGATGATGATGATGAAGATGAAGAAGAAGAAGAAATGTTTTCTTAATTTTAATGCTGTCCTGAGTACAGTGAATAGGTATAACTTACTGTATGCCATTAGAGGATAATATAAACATAAATTTGCATTTCGGTTAGTATTTCCGTATAATACGAAAGTAACATTTTTCATATGAAACTATGCTATCTGCATATAAACAGGATTAAAATATTTTATTAAATGAGCACAGGTGTATACAGAAGCAAATGAAGGCAGACTGATCACACACAAGCTTGAACTAATGTATGATACATCATTTTGGTTATTTCAGAGCCTTAACCTTCACTGGATGCAATGCATTCTTAGTATCTTCATTTACAGAATATGTTTACTAAATTAGAATTTTGTATGGTGTATGTTAGATATTTTACTTTTAACTGAATAGTAGTCTCTCCTAAGGTTTTCAGAAAGATTTAACAATATTCATGAATATTACAGACTATGTAGTTGGGTGATTCCACTCCAAACTGAGACTGAGGCTTACTTTTAATTTTTTTTTTTAAAGTTTAATAATGTCACAGCTTTTTGAAACTGCAAAAGTTAAATTTTACTGTCCTGAAAAAATTATTATAATTACAAAATTAGTTGAGGAAATAGTTAAACAAAGTTGGCACTTCTGCAGATGAAGATGGGAACAAGAGGTTTGCTTTTTGTGTTGGCAACGGATTAAAATTGGGTTGCAGTGAATATTGTTGTTTTCACTGTTAAGTTTTAAGACCAAAACATTATATTTCAGACAAACTTCAGTTTTTAAAGAAAGGTAAGTTATTAAGCATGGAGCTAATTCATGAAAGTGCATTTACTGCCCCTCTCATTAAAAAAAAATGTGAATAAGTATACCCTCTAACTAAGTTTACACTCTAACTCAGCAATTACAGAAATTCTGTGTCTTTTGGGTTACAAGTAAAAACATCTAGTGACCCTTGAGACAGCTTTTAATTTTTAAATGACCATTTATAAATACTAAAAGAAACTGTGTCTCACCAGTCACAGTGTTCTGGATGTTACCAAAATCTAAACCATTTACCACTTCTTGCCATTGTTAAGTTATGTTAGTTGGTACAATGAGTGTCTTGATGATTTTCACTATATAAAAGCTTATTATTTATACAGAAAATTGGGGAAACAACATCAGCAGAGCATACGAGAAAACTTTGAAAAAAGTTGAAGATGCCAGTAAGTGCAATGCCCATAAAGAAAAAGAAAGAACGGGATAACAGAAAACAGGAAAATCTGAAGATGAAGGCATCCTCCACTGGAAAATCTTTATTGGAACATTGCAAGAAGGGAGCTGAACGAAAAAGGAATTACAGACTTAAACTAAAATCTTCACCGACTGAAAATCAGCTTGAGACCTGTGCTTGCCAGTTAGGATCTTATAAATGTCCCCATATCGTCGACAAAGCTGTTTCTCAGGTAAAGAAGGTGGTTCCTTCAAGCCCCTCAAAAAAAAAAAAGAAAAAAACAGCAATAATAAAGGAGCTTGTAAGTGAAAGTTTACCTCAAAAGGTAGTAAAGCAGATTTTCTCAGTAGAGAAGATAAGTCTTTGTAAACTTAAAGGTCACTATCTGCTCAAAATACAGTTTCTTTTTTCACAAATGATGAAATCAGCTGGCAAACACCTAATATAAAGGATGTAAAATCTTTTGTTGATCACGAAACTGGGATAAAGAGCTTACAGACACGTTACATGAATATGACATTAAAGGAAGTATGGATTCTCTTTAAGCAAGGGAATAAAGATATTAAGACTTCAAAATTTTATGAGTTGTGGCCTAAAAATGTTGTCCTAACTTCTGAAATGCCTCAAAATGTATGTGTGTGCAAGTATCATGCTAACTTTAACTTTATCACTGAGACCATTCACAGAGAAATACGTAATTTCCCTGTTACTCACACTGACGTTATGAATCTTGTTTGTTGCGACATGGCAGGAGAAATAAGCATGACAAATGAATCCAAGAAGTACATCATGATTTTACACACACACAGTTACTGATAGAACCCTCCCAGGAGACACCACCTTATCGTAGGCACCTTCAGTGCCGGGCGGGAGGTTTTGCGTGCTCCAATGAAACCAAGAGCTGTGATGGCGGTAGCGCAGGTAGGCAGCGTCACCCAAGCCGGATTGGTCTCAACAAAGGAGACAGACGAAGTGTGACCCACAACATAGGGCAGGGTGGCTCTATAGGCGTAGGGAAGCCAACCCTCCTAGGGGAGTGAACCCTAAAAAAATCTAGGTCCTCCAAGATGGGGATTGGGGATGAGGCTCACAACCTCACCCAACAAAAAAGAGCTTTTTAAGGAACCAAGGACAAAGAAAACCAGATGGATGTAACGGGTAAACAGCATTGGCAATGGAAGTGGCAAACAAATTGGTATTTAGTGACATGGAATGTGAGAACACTGAACAAGCCTGGAGACTACAGAACCTGAAAAAGGAAATGAAGAAATATAATGTGATGATGGTAGCAGTACAAGAGGTGAAATTGAAAGGAAGTGAAATATTAGCATCTGGGACACACACTGTTTTGCAGCTGTGGAAGCAGAGGATATGGGGGCACAGGTTTTCTGGTTGATAATTCTCAAAAGGTTGCCACATTGAACTTTAAGCCTGTTAACGAAAGAATATGCGTATTACGAATGAAAGCCCGTTTCTTCAATACATCCTTTATCTGTACATATACACCAACAGAAGATGCAGAGTTGGTGGAAAAAGATGTATTCTATGAGCAACTGGAGCACGAAATAACAAGGGTGGCAAAGCATGATGTTCAGGCGGTTATGGGAGACTTCAATGCTCAAGTAGGAAAAGAAAATGCATACAGGAAAACAGATAGTAAGGAGAGTCTGCATTAAGTTTCTAATAATAATGGTATCAGACTAATTGATTTTGCCATTAGCAGTAACATGATTATTAAAAGCACACATATGCAAACGAAGGATATAAGGAAAGTTACATGGAGCTTTCAAGATGGGATCACAAAAAAACCAGATTGATCACATAACCGTAGATAGACGATATACTTCAGATATATTAGAGGTGGATAGCTGTCATGGTGTAGATGTAGATAGTGATCATTATTTGGTATGAATCAAATACAGACAGAGGATAGCCAATTATGCACAGACCAAGACAAGACAAGAGCAGGCAGGAGAGGATATTGAGGAAAGATGGGAAACAGTTAAAGGAATAATACGTGAGACAGCTGAAACTGTTCTGGGCAGGAAGAAGTAATCGAGAACCCAGAGCTGGTTTGATGAAGACTGTAGGAGGAAGATAGAAGAAAGAAATAAGGCAAGAAAAAGAATTCTGCAGAGAAGAACTAGAGGTACTGTAGAAGAATACCAGGAGAAGAGAAGGAAAGCAGATAAGGAATGTAGGAGGAAAAAGAATTTGAAAAACGGTGGACTGATGAGTTAGAAGAGAGAAATACTGCTCAAGAAGCAAGTAAATTCTATATGAGGGTTAAAGATATAAGGAAAGGATTCCAACCCAGAGCAGTTTTCTGTAAAGATAAGGAGTTTTGCTATTTGGGGAGCAAAATAACTGATGATGGTCGAAGTAGAGAATATATAAAATGTAGACTGGCAATGGCAAGGAAAGCATTTCTGAAGAAGAGAAATTTGTTAACATCGAGTACAGATTTAAGTGAAAGTATTTGTATGGAGTGTAGCCATGTATGGAAGTGAAACATGGACGATAAATAGTTTGGACAAGAAGAGAATAGAAGCTTTCAAAATGTGGTGCTACAAGAAGAATGCTGAAGATTAGATGGGTAGATCATATAACTAATGATGAAGTATTGAATAGAATTGGGGAGGAGTATGTGGCACAACTTGACAAAAAGAAGGGACCGGTTAGTAGGACAAGTTCTGAGGCATCAAGGGATCACAAATTTAGCATTGGAGGGCAGTGTGGAGGGTAAAAATCGTAGAGGAAGACCAAGAGATGAATACACTAAGCAGATTCAGAAGGATGTAGGCTGCAGTAGGTACTGGGAGATGAAGAAGCTTGCACAGGATAGGGTAGCATGGAGAGCTGCATCAAACCAGTCTCAGGACTGAAGACCACAACAACAACAACGAGGGAAATCTGATTGGAGGATAAGAGCAGATTTTAGACAGATGGGTGGAGTATTTTAGTGAACTACTGAATGCAGAATCAGAAAATGAAAGTGTGGTAGATGCCTGTGTGGCAGAAGAGATAGAGCAGGAAGTAAACAGAGATAAAGAGCACCAGGGATCAGTAGCAGAACACACATTGGAAGAAGTTAAAGTTAGTATCAAGACTCTTGAAAACAATAAAGCTGCGGGAGAAGACAATATTACAGCAGAAACGATAAAATATGGCGGAGAAAATTAGTAAGGGTTTTGCATGAGATTAAAGTGGAAATATGGCGGAAAAAAAATATGCCGAAACAGTGGAGTACAGAAATACTCTGCCCTATACATAAGAAACATGACAAAGCTGACTGCAGGAATTATAGAGGAATTGCATTACTCTGTATAGTATATAAAGAATTAGGAAAAATCATGGCTGGGTGGTTAAGAACATACGTATAAGAGTATCTAGGAGACTATCAGTGTGGTTTCAAAACTAATAGATCCACTACAGACCAGATTTTCACTATCAGACAGATCCTTGAAAAATGTTATACAAGTACAACATCGATGTCCACCAGCTGTTCATTGACTTCAAACAAGCTTATGATAGTATCAAAAGGGATCAACTTTGAAAGGCAATGCAAATGCAAGAGGCAGGAGTCCCTAACAAATTGATAAGATTGGTTCAAATGACTTTGAGAAGAACCGTATGCAAAGTAAAGATCGAGAGCACTTTATCAAAGGCATTTGAAGTTAATCAAGGACTGCAGCAGCACGATGTGCTCTCCACTATTCTGTTTAATGTTGCCTTGGGCAGTGTAATGCGAAGGACACAAAGCAACCACCCGGGGGAACACTGTTTAATAGGGTGACTCTAGAGCTTGCATATGCGGATCATATTAATTTGTTATCCAGGAGGAAACAGGACCTGGAAAAAAACTTGAAAAAGTATAAAGATATGGTGCAGAGATGGGGCTGACCATTAATCAATCAAAGACCAAGTATATGTTAACATCTAGGAAAAGATATAGTGAAGGAGAAATAAGCAAGACTTTAAATGGAAAAGAATATGGATGCTGTGAGAGCTTTAAATATCTTGGTTCACTGGTAAATAAGAATAATGATATGAGAGAAGAAATACATGCAATGATTGCAGCTGGCAATAGGAGCTACTTGGCACTGGTTAAAGTGTTTAAAGCAAGGAGCCTTAGTAGGAATCTGAAGCTGATGGTGTATCGTGCAGTAATTAGACCTGTGGTGTGATGTATGGTTCGAAGACCTGGACTAAGACACAAAACAATGAGGAGTTTCTGCTGAGACGGGAAAGGAAGATACTTACGAAAATCTACAGGCCAGTGAATGATAGGAATTTTTGGAGAATCAGAAATAGTAATGAGATCAGAGGGCTGTACAACAAACTACATATTGTGACAAATAAAGAGTAATAGACTACGTTGGTTGGTGGAGAACAGTACAGTGAAGAAAGTTTTCAAAGGAAAACTCGGTGGACGTAAGAGGCAGACCTAGGACCAGTAGGCAAGACAACATAGAAGAGGACTTGAGGAGGATGGGAGTGAGAAGATGAAGAGCCAAAGCAGCCAGCAGAGAAGAGTGGGCAGAGGTTGTCCAGGAGGCCAAAGCCCTACAAGGGCTGTAGCACCAAGGAGTAGTAGTAGTAGTAGTAGTAGTAGTAGTAGTAGTACTTATTGATGGAAAGTATGATTTATGTGAAATAATACCTTGGAACAATGGACTGAACATGAGTGTCACCCTAAACAGATTACTGCTAGTACAAGTCATAATGAAGCTATCTCTGAACTTCAGTCTCAACTAGAAAACTTCAAAGAGCACTTCTTTGTCAAAAGGATGCAATCTGCAGCTTTCGGGACTATGAAAGCATCAGTTAGTGATGATGAAGTGATATTGCAAGAGTTTGCAGGAAACTATATAGCACTGACACAAGATCAGATACAAAGTACCCACTGGAAACATACACAGATTACAGTGGTCACTGTTCGTGCTTGGTTGAAAACAGAACTGCAATCAGTTGCAGTTGAGAGCAATGAACTGTGCCATGACAAGTATTCAGTTTATGCTTCTTGAAGATGGTAATAAGTAAGCTGAAACAAGAGCTTCCAAACTTTATCTCCATTACGATTTTTTTCTGATGGTTGTACAGGTCAATTTAAGAACAAATTCTAGATGCAAGACTGATGCAAGACTTTGGAGTGTCTGGAGAATAGTTTTTCTTTGTAACATCACATGGGAAAGGTGCAGTGGATGGCATCAGGTCTGTTTGGAACAAAGTTAAGTCAAGAAAAGTCATCTGCAGCAACATGCAGGAATTTTTAGACTATGCCAGATCAATTGTCCCTGAAATAAACTTTCTTCCACTGACAAGAGATCATATTGATAAAAACAGAGACCTTCTGGACAGACACTGGAAATATGTTAAAAAGATAAAAGATATCTGCAACAAGCATTCCTTCAATGATTACAATACCTGTAAGCTAATATGTGGTAGAAGTTTTGTAAAATCCGATTTAGAGAAAGTGCAGATTTTTCAACATTCATGCACTGCAGATTCTCTTATCTACACAGATTCTGTGATGAGTGATGAGAAATCATATGCTGATAATCTGTTCACACACAATCCCCAAGAAGATACAGGTTCAGAACAAACCTTGTAAAAAATCATACCAGGAACATTTATTTTAGTGGCTTTCCAAACTCTCTCACTTTCCTTGTGCCTGTGTCCTGCACTCCACAGGGTCCGCATGGTTATTGTCTTGATTTGGGAAGGTTAATTGAAGGGGTGGCCGGATGCCCTTCTTGTCACCACCCCGGTGGATGATGAGATGATGATGATGATGATGAAGACAACACAACACGATGACGAGGACGAGGACAACAGAACACAACACCCAGTCCCTGAGCAGAGAAAAATCCCTGACCCAGCCAGGAATCAAACCTGGGCTCCTTGGCGCAGCATTCCGTCGCACTGACCACTCAGCTATCGGGGCGGACAGTGGATTTCCAAACTGCTAGAAGGAAATCCAATAAATACAGATATACTGCAATTGCACAGAGAAGTGTTGAAGAGAATGGGGAAATACAGATTATGTATATGAGATCCATGGGGGACTCGGCAAAGGTCTACAAAGTTGACAAGAAGGCTGTATCCGGATAGAGTTTCAACAATTTCTTGCTATTCTCCGAATCCAAATGTCAAACATTTAAGGGACATCTTATATCATGAGTATGCAGACAATTTAGAAATTTTTGAAAGTGAGTGAGAAGTCAACTGTGTATTTTTTTTCTTCTAAGTGGTACATTTTTCAAGAGAAATAATTAAGTACTCAAATTTCAGGACTTTTAAAGTACTAGTGTACTGAAATTTATGTTATTTATAAGCAACAAAACTTTTCTACAAGGTCGTTAAAACTGAAAGAGCCATCTAAATATATGTTACCTGCTGTTCCAATGATAATTGATATAATAAAATTAATTTTAAATTAAAAAAACGGATCCTACTTCAACATGAGTCCTACCTGTGACAGTCTTTGATTGCATTTATTAAAAGAAAGTATTAATAATGTAATATTTATTATGTCATGTAGAAAATTGCTTTATTGGCATGAATTCAATATTTTCAAAAGAAAATAATTGTGTAACTCACAGATTTCTTGTTGGTGCATATTCAATGCTATGTCCATTTGCTGTCCCATCCATGACAAAGTTTTAAAGATGATTAACAGCTCAGTTTGAAAACTTCTGACACTCAGATTTAAAGGGAAGGTAAAACAACTATTAGTATGGCAACCAATCAATCTTTTCTTTATTTATATTTATACTTTTTGTTGTATCAGCTTCTGACAGTTGAAAAACAAAGTGCACCTGTCCCACCCATGAAAATGGAATCGCCCAGTTAACTAAAAATGGCTCTGAGCACTATGGGACTTAACATCTGTGGTCATCAGTCCCCTAGAACTTAGAACTACTTAAGCCTAACTAACCCAAGGACATCACGCACATCCATGTTCGAGGCAGGATTCGAATCTACGACCGTAGCAGTCGTGCGGTTCTGAACTGAGCGCCTAGAACCGCTAGACCACCGCGGCCGGCCCCAGGTAACTATTTTGCAATTTTAATCTAATTTTTCTAATGTGCTGTTTTTAAATATTTTTATACAAAAACAAAAAAAATTTAAAAATCAAATCTTCTCCTGTGGGGAGTTGTAAGATTTGTGGTGTAATCTCCGTAATCATAACATACCACATGAGAGCATTTTCGTTTATACTGACAATGTAAGAAATAACTTGCTATACCAACGAAGCAGGAACATTGGCATGGCAACTATAGTTGCAGTCAGCAACAATGCCGTTTGAGTTTGGGCTTTTTCAGGACACCTATGGCACGCATTCTCTGACAGTCAATGAGCATTCAGATGTGTTCAGAGCACTCTGCTCTGAATGCCATAGCTAATACAAGCATTAAATATGATCATGGTGAGTTTTTTAGTGAATTTCTATTTAATTTGTTGCAAGTTTTCATCGCTGATGGTGGTGCTAAGTGATAAATTCTGCATAAGCAAACGAGAGACAAAACTTGCAGGATATATGCTTTATTCAGGCAGAAAGTACGTGCATGCATGTACCACAACCATGGCTTGGAATCACCAACAATGCAATCCCGTCCGTACCTCGAGATGCGGAACTGCCATCATTCATGGACCCAACTTTAGTGTTGCGTGCCAGCATCACTTCTCTTCCGATCTCTATTTGAGCTCCTTTCGCTGAAAGTTGTCTTGACTCAACAAGCTCTTGATTTAATGTTGAATCTCTCTCTGTAGCGTACACAGTATCAATACTCGTAGGACAATTGTGGTATCGTCCACAGATTGTGGTGACACATCTAAGTTGGCAACACACATCGACACAGCAGACAATAGCAAGGTCTTGCTGCAATTCACAACAATAAATGCGAGAGACTGAAGAAGAAGTGACCCCTCTCTCAGCACAGTAGCACCCTCACACGAGCATGGAAGCACTCTGCCCAGCAAATGACCTCAGTTGAAGTGGTCAACATCGTCAAGTACGACCAAAGAGTTATTCAGGTCACAGATGGAAATATACTTTTGTAAATGTTGAATATTGTACTTCAAAAGAAGAAGAGTTGAAACTGTATGCATCAAGTGATGCTTTACTAGTCAATGACTGTTGTAAGTTATCAAGCAATCCTGCGGTAAAAGATTGTATCAAGTTAAGTGAAACCTTTTTATGCACTCAAGCAATAAAGTGAACCAGTATTTAGTATATATTCTTTTTGTTGTGTCTATCTGCAACTCAGCATCTCCACTATATGGGTAGTGGCAACTTTCCTTTCCATAATATTATAATATTTAGTATGTTGTATTCAATGAGCCATCTCCCAGAACGATCACAGAACCCACAGTTATGAGCAGACAACTGTATTTTTGACTGGTCATAACAAAAGTTTTTTTACTTTTAACCAGTTCTTTAGTGCTACATGAATATGAAACAGTGTGACAAAAGGTGTTAACAAAAACTGTCAGTCTACTTGTATCAGAGTACTTTTGTTCTTAATCAGTTGATAAGTTCTTAAAACCCAAGTGATAAATGTTACAAATGATCTTGTTGTGGCATCCTCTGAAAGTGGTCTATGTATTTCAAAGGAGAAAGGAGTGTCACAACATGCTGGAATATATTCAACATGCCAATTTTATGTCCACAACCATGGCCACCCACATTGCTTCATAATCTTACTAGCAACCAAGAGGCCAGAAATTGCAGTTAATCTTATGGGGGGAACAAATGATGATGGATCTCCATGACTTAACTGCAAGAGTGTTTAAATACAAACTGATTAAATTCACTGAGATTGTTATGACAAGCAACATAAATGGAGTAACCCACTGCTGGATGTATAACAAGCAACATAAGCAAGATCTTATATGATTATTGTTATGACTCAAACTAAAAATATCTGACTGACTAATAGACACCATAATTTCCGCAGTGTTGTAAGCTGAGTCAAGAGCACGATTTGTGGGCCAAGTGGACCTTTAAGACAGAGAGTGCTATGCATGAAAGATGGCAAATACACAAGAACTATCCAAGTCAGTTTACTGATGACTCATAATACGCCAAGAATGGTTCTCCATTGTACAGAACACAGTAACATTAAGATGAGGGCTTCACCACTTGTTTTACAGTAAAATAATGGAAACTCCAGGTAGAAAAACCAACAATGTAGGAAAAGACAAATTGCCACTTACCGTAAAGAAGACATGTCAAGTTGCAGACAGCCACAATTACGAGACACTTCCATAAAGCTTTCAGCCACAGCCTTTATTAGTAAAACAGACACAAGCACGCACACCCCACGTACACACGACCGCCGATTCCAGCATACTGGGTCAGAATTTTGGCGCAAGATTCTGGAGTTGGCGGTCATTTGTGCGTAGCGTATGCTTGCTTGTGTGTGTGAATTGTGCTTGTCTCTCTTTTCCTGATAAAGGCTGAGGTCGAAAGCTTTGTGTGTTTTAATTGTGCCTGTCTGCAACTCAACATGTCTTCTTCATGGTAAGCAGCAATCTGTCTTTTCCTACACTGTTGTTTACAGTTAAAAATTAACAGCCAAAACATAAGGCCTTAAAGCTCATAACAAATGGGCAATGCCTTAATGCAACAACCTTTCAAAAATGTCTCACAGGCACACCAACGTCAAGTGTTGCCAATTATTTACATTGTTTAACTACAGTTGCAAATATACCAGCTGAGAGAGTGACACTGCTGTTTTATTTGCTAGCTGACAAAAATGCACAGGATGAACTGAAAAAGTAATATAGCTAAAAACGTGTTCTTCATTAGACATGGTATAAGGGAAAAAATAATTTAAAAATTCATTTGATTCAAAGAATACTATTTTTATTGAAAAAACTGTTTGTTGTAGTCCTACAACATTGCAATATCAGGTCATAATTTTCACATATGAAACATAGCATTTCAGGTTTGTTACTCAATATAAAATCTTTCTAAAAACTTGTTGGTTCTGTTAAAACAGAGTCCAACACCACATTTTTCAGACATGGTCTCTGCAAAACAGTTCATTTGGGGAACTTGCATTGTTTTGTCTTATTAGTCCATATTGGTCAAAGCAACTTGGTCTTGACATATAGGTTCTGGTGGCACATGCTGTGTGGGGCACTCATATTTCTATGCTTGAATATCTTCTTCTACTGAACTACTTGATCTTCTGCATACAGTGGTCTTGTGCTTAGTTTGCACACTACTTCTGCCACGTCCAGCCAGGATTCTGCTGAATTCATTGTTTTCCCATAAGAACTTTTCTCTTTTTGCACACATCTGTATAACAACCAGGAATTACTTAGAGGAGGAAGAATTACTTAGCTGAGACTGTTATAAAAACTTTGTTGTAGAGAACCAGTTTCAGTAAAACTAATTTAGCATTTTCAGATCTTTATAAAGGTTATTACAAACATCTTGCGCCAGCTACACATAAAATCTTTCCAGTGAATTTAAAGGTACATACAACAGGAAATGGGTGAAGTGTTTGCATGTCAAAATTAAAAATTACTATGTACATCACAAATCGCCAAAATATCATTTCCATAACATAACATGCCGTCCCTTCTCCTTAGCAATCACTACAGATCACCCCTTCGAGCTCAACATGAGTGAACTAACCAGGAATTAGCTACAGTCATGTCAAGAAGATGGTGAAACACACATACATGTCCTCTCTTGCTCCCCGAGAGTATTTTATATCTCCCCATAATCCTCCCAATGAAATCCACCCCACCCATGTGCCAACTGTATTCTACAACAATTAGCTGCCTGTCAATGGAAACACACTTTCCTCTGAGATTTATCATACCACTGCACTTTGTGATTTAGTCATTTCGGCTGCAAATGCTGATGCCAGATTTACTACCTTAGTATCCCTCCAACTAACCAAGAAACATCTGTTCCACTGATGTCAGCTTGATATTCAATTGAATACCCTCGTTCCTTTTTCTGCATGTCCTTTACATCTGGTCTTTTACACTTTGGAATTCAGTTATTCTAATAGTACCAAGGCTAAGGATTCCCTCTCAGTGCAGGTACTTCAATAATGGAATTGATGTAAAGTAACTATCAAAAAGCAGGCGATAATTATGATGTTTTGGAGTACCTCTGACTAGAGGCACAACTATGTTTGAGGATACTCCCAGATTTGGTCTTCTGTCTCTTACAATATTTTCTTTTTCTGGTTCAATCTCAAACTTGTTGGCATGCCCTGATACACCACTGAGCACAAAAAAATGGTGGCCCCACTTTTGCTGTTTGTTTGGCATCTACAATTTCATGCTGCTACAAGATTTTGTTGAGCACATTTGTTCATCAACTGCCAGGTATTGGTTATGGGGCACTTTACGATATGTTTCATTGAGCTTGTTTACCAAAGTTCTTATTTTGAACAACCTATGCAAGCAGGTTCTGTAGCAGGGAGCACATTGCTGTTAGCATTGAAATGAATCGGCTGTCTCCTCTTTCCAAATCTGATACACAGCATGGTGTCTTTCACATTATCATATCCTATTTTGGACCAATGGCTTCTCACTTTTGGTATTACAGACATGTACAAAACACCTATAAACTGAGACACAATTAGAGCAGTCACTGCGAAATTCTTGCTTGGGTCTTTCTGAACACTGTAAAGATTTGTCTGATAGCTAAGCATTTTTGTAATTTCATCTGTAAACAAATATTGCAAAAACTGGTTGGTTGGTTGATTTGGGGGCGGGGACCAAACGCGAGGTCATTGGTCTCATCGGATTAGGGAAGGAAGTTGGCCATGCCCTTTCAAAGGAACCATCCTGGCATTTGCTTGAAATGATTTAGGGAAATTATGGGAAACATAAATCAGAATGGCCAGATGCAGGTTTGAACCATCATCCTCCCAAATGCGAGTCCAGTGTGCTAACCACTGCGGCACCTCACTTGGTGGAAAAACTGGACTGGTATGTCTAATTCCAGAATAGCTGATGGTAAGACTGTGTTACCACCAAACAACTGTTGATCATGTAAAATTAACCCTCGTTCTTCCACCAAATATCTTTGTTACACATACATTTAGAAACTAACACTGGTTTAGACTGAAATAGTCCATCCCGCTCAGGACTGGTACCATGTTCAAATTTTTCAGCTTCCACTACATAACCGTGGTTTTCATTATTTACCAAACCATGTTCAGGAGTTACATCATCTGTTTCACAAACTGTCTCCTCTTCTGACACAGACTGTGGCAAGAAAGTTGAATCTTCAATGTTGTCATAGTCTGATAAATCGAGACAACCTGCACTCCCCTCCCAGCTGTTCAGCAAATCCTTACTTTCTTGAGGCTTTAAACCTCTAGCCATTCTGTGAAATAAATACACATGATGCCTAAATTAATGAAAAAAGTAGGATAAAGATTGTAATAAGATTGAGTGTTATGCATGGAATAGTCAATTTTTGATGACAGTGTTTATCCAGTGCTGCATTTCTGCAACAAAGAAATAATTTCACTTATGTATGTAAAACGGTATATTTTCACAAATATATCTACCAGAATGTGTAAAATAGAGGTGTACTTGCTAAATACAGTACCAGTTCAGTCGTCTACAACAATTCTTTCCAACTTTTCACACTTCAAAAACAGCCAACTGTAGGTGTATGTATCCTTGTAAAACAACTGATGAATACTCACAGCAGATAAATCTAGCAAAATCTCTGATAACTTAGAAAGCGAGAGATAATGTTGCGGCACTGCAACGCTGTGAAATTCGTGTTCTCGGATTCGAGAAAAATTACGTGTGAGTATTTAAATGGCATTCTGCAGGACTGCAACGTAACGATACAAAGGGTTCAATTTTACATAATTTTGTCTCTCTAACTATGCCACCATGTGTGCAAGATATAGGAAATATCCATAGACTTCATAAACAATGAAATAATTGCAATTCTAAAGTTTGCAGGAGCTGACAGATGGGAAAAATTACCAAACCATCACCGACAGATGTGGAAATTACCAAACCATCAGTTTAATACGACAAAACTGCAAAATATTGACACGCATTATGTACAGAAGAATGGAAAAACTAGTAGAAGTCGGTCCCAAGGAAGATCAGTTTGGGTTCTGGAGAAATGTAAGAAATGCAAGCAATACTGACCCTGCATCTCATCTTCTAGATACGTTGAAGAAATGCAAAACCTACTTTTACTGCGTCTGTAGATTTAGGGAATGCTTTCGACAATTCTGACTGTACTATGCTCTTTTAACTCTGAAGACAGCAGGGGTAAAATACAGGAATCAAAAGGTTATAGACAAGTTTACAGAAGCCAGACTGAAGTATAAGAGTCAAAGGTCGTGACAGGGTGACAACAGTACAGAAGGGAGTGAGACACAGTTGTGTAGCCTATTCCTGATGTTCTTCAATTTGTACACTAAGAATGTGGTAAAGGAAATCAAAGAGAAATTTGGAAAGATAATCAAAGTTCATGTAAAATTTCTGAGGGCTGCTAATGTTGTAATTCCATCAGAGATGGCAAAGGACTCAGAAATTTAGTTGAATGGAACGGACAGCACCCTAGAAAGAGGTTATAAGATCAACAAAAATACAGCAAGGGTAACTGAATGTAGTTGGCTTAAATCAGGCAACACTAAGGGAATACTTGAGGAAATAAGACACTAAGAGTAGTAGATGAACTTTGTTGTTTGGGCACCGAAACAACTGATGCTGGCTGAAATAGAGAGGATATGAAAAACAATAGTGAAAAAAAGCATTTATGAAAAACGAGCAATCCATTAGTTAGTATCAAATATAGATTTAAACGTTATGAATATTTTTCCGAAGACATTTTCTGGAATGTGGCGAGAATAGCAGTTTTTGGTGCTACAGAAAAACGCAGATGAGCAGATAGAATAACTAATGAGGAGGTGCTGATACGAACTATGGAGAAAAGAAATCCACGGACCAACTTGACTAAAAGATAGGATTTGTTGATAGGACACATCTTGAGGCACTGAGGAACAGTTAGTTTGGTAATGGAGGGAAATGTGGGTGGTAAATACTGTGAGGAGCCTTCGACATGGATAGATTAAGCAAGTTCAAATGGATGTGGGTTGCAGAGATGAAGATGCTTGAACAGGATAGACAAGCCTAGAGAGCTTCATCAAACCAGTCTTCAGTCTGAAGACCATCACCATCTATAACAACAACAATAGTAAGCATTCACTCAAAAATAGAGCAGAGCAAACTTTACAGAGGAAAATGCTAAAAAGAAGATGAAGGTGCCTTCCAATACAACAATAACAGCATTTTCCAACAATCCCAGTGAAAGTTATTTGCAAGACCTCACTGTATATTGCTATACAGTTGCAAGTTTTCCTGCAGGAGAAAGCAGAGCCCAAGGACACCACTGGTCAAATCTACACTAACTGCTATAACCTGAGAATGTTTCATCATACTGTCACATGGTCAACAGCATTTAATTATCTACAAACCTTCAACGCAACTGTGTGGAAGTTACCAGGAAGTATGTCACAAAAAGGAATTTCTTGTAAATGATCAACTTTCAGACAAAACATCTATCTGTCTTACATTCCTCAAAGCAGAAACATTTTCACACAGTAACAACAACCCATCCCATAAAGATTTCAGGACAAAAAAACAATAATAATAATAATAATATCAAAGACATGCTCATACATATGAAAAAATGCTAACCCAGTATTTAACTAGTGCTATATTCCAGAAAAATCAAAGTGCTTGTACTTTGAGAAGACAAATATCCCTCTGTCAACAGCAATGCTGTTTTGCACTGAAATGGCCAATAAGTCCTAGATAAGGATACCTGAAGGGAAATGAACAATCACACTTGTGGAAACTTACGGCACTGAAGTGCCTTCCAAGTTGGTAATGGCAGCCTTTGTTTCCTTGATACTGCCAGAGGAACCACGGCATGTACATTAGAAACATTTGATCGCACTTTGAAGACATTAGCAGAAACAAGGCTTATAGAATCTACTGTTGTCCACGTGGCACGAACTTTTTTACAAATCTTGCCTGTGAGTCTGAAATCTAAACTACCACAAGGACTTCTTTGTCTTGAGCCACTGGCCTCACAAGAACTGCTGTAAAATGGGTATGAGGCTATGCTTACAGAGAGAAACACGTGCACAATAGGTTGCGTAATTCCTGTCATTTGACAGTGGACACTATCCTGATTGATTCAACTGCCAGGCTAATACTGTTTCCCTCAAATTTCTGCATTACAAAAAAGTACCTTCCTGATCTGGATTGTGAAACTGATACAGATGTCCAATTCAATAACAAATAAATAAACAAACTTGAAAAGCAACCTACAGGTTTCATGAATCACTGACAATTTTATTGATTCCAGTACATTGATTTCATTCACTAGCTTTTACCCTGCATTAGAGATGACCAGGTGGCTGCCCGTGACTGCAGCACAGCTGCATCCTGCCACTTCAGCTCGCCTTGCATGCTGAAGACACCAGGGCAGCACTCTGTCTCCCAAGCAGCACATGCACGCCACCCGCCATACATCAACGTCTGCAGCTACAACTCCAGAATATTATGAGGGAACTCTGTACCATGACAGAGAATGGAGCACAATCTAGAAGTGTCTCAACTGTATGAATTAGTGAAGAACTAATAAAGAGTTGTATCTTTACCAGGACCCACCTCTGCTGCTGTCTTCATCCCCCATCTTTGACAAAGAATCTAGCCCGCACCCAGACAGCCTACCCCTTTCGTCTTTACAATATTTACATCAATGAAAATAATAAATTATTTACTCAGTCCTTCCCATTAAGACTTAATGCATGGATCAGAATAAAAGCGACATAACATTCACAAAAGCATCTTCTACTTCAAGCTGTTTCAATGATGATGATGATGTTTGGTTTGTGGGGCGCTCAACTGCGTGGTTATCAGCGCCCGTACAATTTCCCAACCTTTGCTCAGTCCAATTTCGCCACTTTCCTGGATGATGATGAAATGATGAGGACAACACAAACACCCAGTCATCTCGAGGCAGGTGAAAATCCCTGACCCCGCTGGGAATCGAACCCGGGACCCCGTGCTCGGGAAGCGAGAACGCTACCGCGAGACCACGAGCGGCGGACCAGGCTGTTTCAAATCACTACCTTTTTAGTTTTACGGAGCAGACAGAAGGGCTATTAATTAGATAGAGAATCACAACACCTGCGTGATATGTGCATCATGGCTACATAATTTAGTGATGCAAAACCAATACAATCATTTGTGGTGTAAAAGTAACAGACAAGTTGGTTCTTAAAACAATCAAGGACATAAGAAGGGGAAAAGCACAGGCAAGGAAATCACTATTCGGGTGGGAAAAAAGTCTACTAGTACCAAACATAGGCCTTAATATTAGAAAAAACCTGAGAATGCATGTCTGAAGCACAACAGGAATGGAAATGGATCACGGACTCTAGGAAAACTGGCAAAAAAGAAAATGAAAGAATTTGAATTGTGATGATACAAAAGATTGCTGAAATGGACTGGACTGATAAACAAATGAGGAGGATCCCTGCAGAATAGGGGAGGAAAGGAATATGTAGAAACACTAACTAGAAAACGGAATAATACGATGGTAGGATATGTATTAGGCAAAACTGATAACACGAAACACAGATAGCAAAAAATGCTGGGATTTCGGTATATCCAACAAATAATTTTATGTAATATAACGTAATTGGATGGATAAAAAAAATTACTCATCAAGTGGCAGCAGGAGAACACACACATAAAAGAAGTTTATACTAATGCAAGGTTTCAGTGCCAATGGCAGCTCCTTCCAGCAGAAGGGTTGAAGGGCAAGGAAGAGGGGTGAAGGAAAACGACAGGAGAGGTTTAGGAAAATCTCAAGACAGAATGGATCTCATTTCCGAGTTTTATTTTAGAAAGTCATGGCCTTGTCGAAGTAGTTGGTTAATACATTCAGCACCAGCATAATACTGAGTGACAAGTCATGTGCTTCGAAGTTCTTTTCTGGAGGAATCGGCAGAAGCAGGATTGGATGTGATAGCTTGGAAAATCTGCTTCTGAATTAGGCTAGTGGGGTAATTAATGTCCAGTGACAGCTGAGCTGAGAATGTTGGTGTACTGTTATAAAGAGTCTGCATCATAACAAATACATTTGGCTCGAATGCCAAGGCTGTATGGGAGGGAACATCTGACCAGGAAAGGACGGCAACTTTCACAATGTAAGTACTGTTGTTTGTTAGTCGGTTTAATGGGGACAGAAGTGTGTAGCTGGCCTTCAGTGAGGACAAGATCAGCATCAAGGAAAGTGGCATGGGATTCAGAATAGGACCATGTGAAATTTAACTCAGAGAAAGTATTTAAGGATTCCACGAATTTTAACAGGTCAGCAGCATCATGAATCCATATGGCAAAGACGTCATCAATGTATCTAAATCAAACCATGGGCTGTAGGCTTATGGATGCCAGGAAAGCCCTCTCCAAGTGACCCACGAAAAGGTTGGCACATGACAGAACCATCCTGTTTCCCATTGCCATATCCCTGATCAGTTTGATATCTGCCCCTCAAAGGTGATGTAGTTGTTGGTAAGAATAAATGAGATTAAGGATGTCATAGGTCTGGAATCATGTGGGCACTGACTGAGAAAACATTCAGCAACAGACTTACCATGTTCATGGGGGATGTTGGTACAGAGGCAGATGGTTTCATTGCCAACAAACATAGTGTGTTGAGGGAGTAGGACATGCACAGATTTCACACCATCTAAGAAATGGTTAGTGCATTTAGTATAGAAGTATTATCCTGGTCTGGTATGTATTAATTGGCTACTTCAATAAGGACATGACTTCTTAAAATCATTCCCTGAAATGATATCCATTATGTCTGAGATTTTGCCCACCACACCTAGAATAGCTTTCTGTCACCCTCCCAATCTCAGCAAAAATTTTGGATGTTGGATGTAGGTGCTACTCTCAGCTGAAGAGATTTGCACACGAGAGGAAATATTGGCAGGCCACAACAAACCATTCAGAAAGAAGTGGATAACAGCTTACGATAATGGGATATCACCTAAAACTATACAAAAGAACCAACAGAGAACATCCTATAAACATTTTTTGAAGAATTAATAAATGGTTTAAAACAAACTGAACTGATTTAAGCTTCAGTTTTTTTAATAGCATGTCTTCAATTGTATACACCCTAATTTGGGTTCAGCCTCTTTTATGATAAGAACAATTGTCAAAAAAAGTAATTCTTATTGTTGTGCATGTGGGGGGAAGGGAGAGGGTGTCATATACTATTATTATTAACACACTTTTAGCAATTACTCTTATAATAAAAGAAGTTAAATTAGTGTGCATACAATTGAAGATATACTATTTTAACAATACAAAAGAGAAGAATGGATTTTATTGAAGCTTAATGCATTGCCATTTCTTTTCAACCTTGTATTAACTCCCATAAAACATTTACTGTTTTCTCTCTTGTTCGTTTCTGTAGGTTTCCAAATCTGTTAACTATTTTCTGGAATGACTGCTTTGATGTGGTCAGTCAACGTTTGTTCTATAGTGCACAAAAAAGATGAAAGCAATTGGAAATGTTAGTTAGAGTTCCATAACTTATTTGTCAAATCTATTGTCAACATAGTATTTGAGTTTAAGAGTAACAGTCATATTCACAAATGCAATTCTAGAAGCAAAAGATATACATTGATAAGCTAAAACACTACAACCACTGCCCACTGTGACTTTGGATGCCACCCAATGGTGTTGCGGGCACATGACAAGAGTAATGAAAAGTACATACAAACAGCAGACATGAACAAGGGATCACCCTAACAAAGATATGGGATGTAAATGGGGAATTCTATTAAGATAAGTGATTCTCACAAAGGGCAGATTATGATTATGTGGAGCCTGTGAATGTGCTTATCAAAAATGGTGAAGCTGGTCTAACGTTCACGTGCTATTGTTGTGAACATCTAAAGAAAGTGGTAGGAGGGCAGTGAAACTACCACTAGGTGCTAAATGGTTGGACGTCCATGACTCTTCACAGAACACAGGGTTTGGAGGCCTGTCTGCTCTGAGTCTTTCACTTCAAATCAAATCGTGCAGGTCATGTCACTCATCATCTCAGATTTTCATGAAACTTTGCACATTTGCTTGTACTTACAAGAACTTGTGCAAAATCTTTTTGCTCTCAGACTACAGTTTTTTTTTTTTTTAATACTGAATTTTAAATGTAGTGATATTCTGATAACTGGGCTCTGCAAGAATGTCAATGCAAAATGGTACTTATCTTCACATAAATGCACATAACTCAGATGTTTATGAAGCTTTTGATTTGGAATTTTCTTCTTTAGTTGAGAAGAACATATTTAACAGATATGTGATTATTTAAGCAGTAAAGTTACAACGAACAATACAAAAAATATTTATGTGTGTCACTTTCCAATTTCTGGAAAAAGTACAGATATAATGAAAAATGCTTAGTTCACATTTCTCCAAACTCGTGGGGACTTATAACTGGTCTTAAATAATTTCCAAGACAGTACACATTGTAACAAAATAAAATTATTAATGGGTTTTCTACAAATGGACACACAAATAAATCTGAAATCACAATACTTTGTGTTGTAATGAATAATAATAATAATAAAATAATAATAATTCTAAGTAAGATCATCCAGTCCTGTCACCCACTGCTTCAGATTTTCATGAAACTTTTTCTACTTGTTACTTTCTGCATGGCAATAGTCAACACGAAATTTCTCCACATACTTCAAGTAGTTTGAGGGCAAAAAATGGAATTTTTTTACAAATGTAAATGCCACAACTAAAATTTGTAATTTGGGTTGCAACACCTCAGGCAAAAATAATAGCAATAATAATAATAATAATAATAATAACAGAAAGGATCTTATTTTCAACACGTCACTTGTCATATTTCCTCAGATGTCACAGAAGGGAAGTATCTTTATTGGAAAACAATTAGTAACTAATCTTGACTTGATGAAATATAGAAAATCAACTTAAGCTGTTGTGGTCCAAACAATGACTTTTAAATACAAACTCTTTCTGACAGCTGATACAAGATTTATTTTTATCAAAACTCTGATTTTATTTTAAAAAAAAAAGAAAAAGAAGGAGCACCTTGACTTTTGATAGATATTGGATGCTTATTTAACATACATCATACCATTGCACCGAAGATCATTCAAACCAGATTATGTAAATTGTCAACCTATAATGGGGCTGCCTCATGAAAGTACACAGCCAAAAGTTATGAATTTAACTGAAACATTTTCATTACATAAGTTAACTTTATTTAGGGTGTCAAATTAGCATCTTTAAACTACAATTTTTCTAGCCACACTAATATTAATTTAAAATGTACATGTTCTGCAGTGAAGATCTTTGAAACTATCAATGAAACTTCTTAAGCACATCTGTTTTTAATCCACTGTGACAAATTATATTCTGTTAATTTCATATCTTTTTCATTGAAGTAATAAATTCTGCCTAATGATGTTGATTTAGATACACCAACAGCACAAAAAAATGTTTTCAAAAGGCACAAAACAAGAGTCTTCCTTCTCAAGCCAAGAGAATGAAACCGCTGGTCCAGGTGAGTGGAGAAAAAGTAGTTCAACATCTCCCTCTTCATCACAGGCATTTCTGACAAAGGCAGAGTACCACCTGTCATAATATACAGCTGCTACAAAAGAATTTTGTTGAAGACAAGTGCATGTCCATTGTGGGGCATTTTCAGTTAAAAAAAAAATTAAAAAAAAAAAAGGAATGCTTTTCAGAAGAAATTACTCTTCTAATCTCTGAAGAAACATAAGAAAGTGGTTTGTAATGGAAAAAATTTCTGGTACTGTCAATATTAGCTTTGCAGAAATCATAACACCATATGCAGTTGTAATTTGTGAATTATCCTCTAGTTGAAGACTAGCTCTACTCAATATATGTTTTATAGTTCCTCCCAAACCATTGCAGGCCATGGCTAGTAGCAAAAAAGGAATGCTCAGCTTAAATAGCAAAATCGTTTTTGTGCTCATACAAATTCTTATATTGAGCAAGACATCCATCAATGAAATAATGCACTTTCTTCACTTGTGGGTACTGCTCTGCCACCAAATTAACCATTCCTATCTGGACAGAATTACAAATCCTGCATCATGTTCCATATCATCAGTTATAAAGCAGTGGTTCACTAACACCAATTTGTTTTCTTCATTTACCACAAAACTCACATGGGATGGATTGTACAGCTACTTCTTGTCCAGCGATTCCAAATCAAAAGCTTCATAAACACCTGAGTTATGGTCATTTATGTAGATAAATACCATTATGCATTGAAATTCTTGCCGGGCTCAGTTATCAGAATATCACCACATTTAAAATTCTACATAAAATAAAGTTATAGCCTGAGAGCAAAAAGATTTTACAGAAGTTCCTATGTTATAATTACAAACAAATGTGCAAAGTTCTGTTAAAAATCTGAGATAGAGGGTTACAAATCCTTGAATTATTGCGTATTTTGACGTGGAATGACCCCTTGTGAAGTAGGATGGATGGTCATCTGTTGCACATCTGCTGAAAGAGCGCAATGCTGGTGCATGCACAAGTCTTTCGGAGCACACTGTTCACATACACTGTTGAACATGGAGCTCTGCAGCACACCACCCCTATGTGTTCACATGCTGACCCAATGACATTGTGAATTACGATTGCAGTGGGCACGGGACCATCGGGACTCGACTGTCGATCAATGGAAACATGCCAGCTCTTCAGGTGAATCACATTTTTACTACACTAGGTCCATGGTCATCTCTACAAATGCCGTCATCGAGGTGAATGTCGGCCTGAAACATGCAGGACATCACAAATGCAATCTGGTTGGAGCAGTTATTATGCTATGGGAGACATTCTCCTGTGCTTACATGGGATCTATGATAGTAATTGAAGACTGCTGACAGCTGCAAAGCACCTGCATTGCTTCACGCTCAATGTCTTCCTCGATGGCGATGTCATCTTTCAGCAGTGTAAGTGTTCAAGTCTCTGAGACAGTGCAGTGCTAGAGTGGTTTGAGGAGTATTATAGTGAACTCGCATTGATGTCTCGGTGACTAAATTAGCCTGATGTGTATCCTATGGAACTCACCTGTGTCAGACACCATCCCCACAGAAACAAATCAGTGGCCAGTTATTTACACTAATCACATGACCTGTGCATGGACAACTAATGCCACATACCTCCAAAACCCTACCAACAAACTCTCGGATCCCTGGTACACAGAATCAGTTATGTATTTTGTTCCAAAAATGGACAAACAAGCTTATAAGCAGGTGGTCATAATGTTTTCGCTCATCAGTGTATGCTATAGCACTTCTAATTTAAGCACAAGAAGCAATAAGTGACACAGCTACAAAACTATTTGCAATCTATCCACTGAAATAAAAGTCTCACAGACAGTGTTAGCATATATGTAAATAACTGAATACGAATATGTAGTCACGTACCAGTAAATGAGAAGCATGTTGCCATACAAACGTAAATAGCTCTAATGAGATGTTCTACAATAGAAGGTTTATCAAGCAACTGGTACGCAACTAACTCTCTGAAAACTGATGCACACAATATTTTAGACCGATATCTATAAGAACACAAAATTGAGAAACATATGATCCACATAATTTTTGTCATCGAACAGATAACAATTCAAATGTTACAGAAAGACAATCACTGATTGTCCTGAAAATAGAACATATTTTAAACACTGGAAAATAAAGGATGGAATGAAAGAATATAATGAAAAGGATGGTTGTTACTTACCATATTCAGGGTGTATACGTGGACAAGGAAAAAAATTCCCGGATTTTTCCCAGGTTTCCCGGTTAAAAATGCACTTTCTCCAGCATGAAAACACACTTTTTCTGTGTTGTTAAGTGACGGTATATTTTCCCTCGGAACTGTAAAACTTATCAATCCTTTGAATGCTTATGGTTTTAGACACGGGCGTAGAATTTCCTGGCAATTTAGAAAACGAAACTCAGGGAAGAAAACTCCTTTTGGAAAGATTTTTGATGTGCAGCAACATGTAGGCTGCATATTTTCGTATTACAAAAGTGTAAATTTGAATTCCAATAAACACCGCATGTTACTTTCCGAACCATTGTACTCGAGATTGCGATGCATTTTTGTTAAGTCAGTCATAGCTCGTGTCGCGTGATCCCGCCAGCTGATGACAGCGGATATTCAAACTACAGGACACGTGATGTAGTCAGCTAATATCAACAATACTGTTAAATAGCGCGGATACACAAAGAGGAAAAGTTAATGTTTTAAATTAATATACATAGTGTTGCTACAAGAAAAGCAAAGTTTTCACATATAACATTGGTCTCTAAGGTCAACAAGCTGCAACAGAAGCTAAGCTTTCACATAATCACACAAATGTGCCAGTAAAATTTTTAGCCGAGTCCAGTGACTTGCCCTCAAAGTTTTCCACAAATAGATTAGCTACAGCAGAGGAGAGAGAGCTTCCCGTAGCACTACATCAATTTGCTCATAATAACAACATGAATGATCTTCTGGGCTCGAAATACTTCTAAATGGCTGGTCATCAAACGCTCTGTGATTTAAAAAATTCATCGTACATTCTCGCACACAGTTCAACTTGCGTAAAACGAAATTTACTTTGAAAGTAACGCTTTTCAAACCACCATTTGCAATATTTTCCAGCGACCTGTTAGAAATAGGTTCGTTTCAGTAATAGTCAGAGCGCGCCAGATAACAGGCGCCACCGCACTTCGGCAGCTGCTGTAACGCAGGAAGCCCGTATGTTCGTACGTGTAAAATATCGGAAGATCTTACATTATATCACAAAAGAAAAAAGACATCAGAGGATACTCCAAGAGCATCGGAATTTCGTGAAGCATACTAAAATGGCACATTTAAAGTACATACTTAAAAAGCACATTCGTATGTCCAGATTCCCAATCAAGTAGGCCTCGACCTGATATTAAGCTTTTCAGTTGGGTTTCGGGATGTAAATTTTCTTGGAGTACCAGTACTGTATTAACTCATTTTTTATTCTTTATTACGGCATAATGTCATACGTGCTAGAAGGTGAAAACATGCACTTGAAATGCAGCGAGCAGTTGAAATTAGGCAATAGTGTGGACTAAACACTTAGTTTCAAACACATTGACTGCCTAAGCTTAAAAGATTAATAAAAACCAAATTTCTTTAGCAAACCTACAGTAATAACTTCATTCCAGAATGAGATTTTCACTCTGCAGCGGAGTGTGCGCTGATATGAAACTTCCTGGCAGATTAAAACTGTGTGCCCGACCGAGACTCGAACTCGGGACCTTTGCCTTACGCGGGCAAGTGCTCTACCATCTGAGCTACTGAAGCACGACTCACGCCCGGCACTCACAGCCTTACTTCTGCCAGTACCTCGTCTCCTACCTTCCAAACTTTACAGAAGCTCTCCTGCGAACCTTGCAGAACTAGCACTCCTGAAAGAAAGGATATTGCGGAGACATGGCTTAGCCACAGCCTGGGGGATGTTTCCAGAATGAGATTTTCACTCTGCAGCGGAGTGTGCGCTGATATGAAACTTCCTGGCAGATTAAAACTGTGTGCCCGACCGAGACTCGAACTCGGGACCTTTGCCTTTCGCGGGCAAGTGCTCTACCATCTGAGCTACCGAAGCACGACTCACGCCCGGCACTCACAGCCTTACTTCTGCCAGTACCTCGTCTCCTACCTTCCAAACTTTACAGAAGCTCTCCTGCGAACCTTGCAGAACTAGCACTCCTGAAAGAAAGGATATTGCGGAGACATGGCTTTGCCACAGCCTGGGGGATGTTTCCAGAATGAGATTTTCACTCTGCAGCGGAGTGTGCGCTGATATGAAACTTCCTGGCAGATTAAAACTGTGTGCCCGACCGAGACTCGAACTCGGGACCTTTGCCTTACGCGGGCAAGTGCTACCATCTGAGCTACCGAAGCACGACTCACGCCCGGCACTCACAGCCTTACTTCTGCCAGTACCTCGTCTCCTACCTTCCAAACTTTACAGAAGCTCTCCTGCGAACCTTGCAGAACTAGCACTCCTGAAAGAAAGGATATTGCGGAGACATGGCTTAGCCACAGCCTGGGGGATGTTTCCAGAATGAGATTTTCACTCTGCAGCGGAGTGTGCGCTGATATGAAACTTCCTGGCAGATTAAAACTGTGTGCCCGACCGAGACTCGAACTCGGGACCTTTGCCTTACGCGGGCAAGTGCTCTACCATCTGAGCTACCGAAGCACGACTCACGCCCGGCACTCACAGCCTTACTTCTGCCAGTACCTCGTCTCCTACCTTCCAAACTTTACAGAAGCTCTCCTGCGAACCTTGCAGAACTAGCACTCCTGAAAGAAAGGATATTGCGGAGACATGGCTTAGCCACAGCCTGGGGGATGTTTCCAGAATGAGATTTTCACTCTGCAGCGGAGTGTGCGCTGATATGAAACTTCCTGGCAGATTAAAACTGTGTGCCCGACCGAGACTCGAACTCGGGTCCCGAGTTCGAGTCTCGGTCGGGCACACAGTTTTAATCTGCCAGGAAGTTTCAATAACTTCATTGTTCTACAAGGCGATTAATGTGTGGCTGTCAGAAAAGTGGAAATAAAATAAAATCTGAAACTAACAATGTATATTAGCCTTCCGTAATTTTGTGAATGTATTTTAATTCACTTAATAGCTCCCGGCCACAGAAATCCATTTTGTTTTTATTTGATGTGAGAGCAGTAAAGGAAGAGGAAACAGCAAAATCACTAAATGTAAACATGGGTCACGTGGAGACTACACACTTCCCCACTATAACTCAGGCTGCTCTGCGCATCAGCCTCAGATCTACGATATTTCCCAACCTGGGCAATATTGAGATAGTCCCCCCCCCCCCCCCCTCCCCGCCCCCCTCTATCGAGCGTTTGAGATACGGCGTCAAAAGTTTGAAAAAATCGAAACTTTAAAAATATGTTCATTTTGTAGCGCACATCTTTCTGAAGAGTGTGATACATAAAACATATATGTTCGAGGAAATGTAAGACATGTTATATGGTCTTAAGTGTGCCAGAGTGCAGTGCCACTCTGCTTCACACAGCGTTCTCCTATCACGCGTCACTGTATTTCGCTCCGTGGAACTGAAACGTGTATATTTTGTACTGGATGCCATCAAACTATATTCAGGACAGTGGAAATTAAAATGTCCTGTGGTGCCTCTCCTGCTCCCAGTCGCCCGGTTTGACAGCCTGCCCCTCTTAAAAAAACTCGTAATTAATACTGGATGGTATTATCTGCAATCGGAAGAACAAGAACTCTTCAGAAAATTTGCACTAACTTTGTTTTGGGTGACAAAATTAAATATAGGATACATAAAATGAGTAAAGACAAGAGACAAACAATACAGTACTTCAATCCTTAGCTTCTAGCATTGTTTTCTCTCTAATCTTGCTACAGCTTTACATGGCGCGCTTTCCTTTCTGCGAAAGAATCTGTCACCTCATCAAAGTTCGTCAAACGTTTTGCTACATGAAAAATCGAAATATCACTGTCTAATACTGTGTAAGCTGTTAATACGAATAGTACCCAAGGCTGGTGTGTTTTCTCGACCTGATTACGTCTATTTTGTCACTGTCTGCTAGATAAAACAAAATAGGCCTTTCTAACACAGTAGAAATTGTAACACACACCAAATAAATAAGACTGTTTTGGCACAAATGGTCATTTTTATAATTCACGAAGGCCAACATACAATGTCTATTAGGCCTACTACATGCAAAAAGCTTTATCATACAATGTAAGCTTTCACGGCCGGTATTGTCTTCACTTAAAACTTCCAGGCCGATAGGCCATGGTCGAAGTATAAAACTCTCTCCTGACGTTTCGACTCCGACTGCGGGAGACATCCTCCGAGGATGTCTCCCGCAGTCGGAGACGAAACGTCAGGAGAGAGTTTTATACTTCAACCACGGCCAATCAGCCCGGAAGTTTTAAGTGAAGAAAGAAGCTTTATGTTAGAAAATAGTTTCACATTTCACTCATACGCTCAAGTTTCTCGAGCATGAGATTGAAAAGTAGTAGTTCGAGATTTTTATATAAATTTGGAATCATCATATTCTTCCCTAATTTGTGTGGTGTCCACGTTTCTTCTCCTTCCTCTAACAAACAATCTTGTCATGACTAATTCTGGAACAATTCCTGCCTTTGTCAAAACTTATTCGCCGGTTAACTTCACTAACCCTGCTAGAATCGCGGGTTTAGTTATCCCTGATTATTCTCCAGTTAGGTGTTACGTTCATACAAACCATTTTCCGCACTACTTCCAGAATAAAACTTAAGCAGCTACTAGACGGCGACTGTACTACAATGCCCTACTAGTGTAGCGATCTAGCCAAAAAATTTCTGACAAAATTTCATTTTCCGGGATACACCAAGAAGATAATACGTAATCTTTCTTACCTGTTATTCCTGTTAGTCGTTTATTTCCACTCTGGTAGTCTGAATCTATGGACTTCCCTAGTAATTACAGCAATGCTGATCATTCACAAATCCAAACAACAGCATAATCGGACAGCGATTAGCGTTCACTCATTCGTCTTTACTCCGCTCAGCTTGTATAGCCCGGTCCCCTTTCGCCTGCAGGAAAGTTTATTTCTAGATGCGACGAGGATTTCCCTGACAGACATCACGTACACTATGCACGCATTCAAAAACCAACTTTTTTTTTTTTTACTATGGGACCAAACTGCTGATGTCATCGGTCCTTAGGCTCACACATTACTTAATCTAACTTACGCTAAGGACAACACATACGCCCATGCCCGAGGGAGGATTCGAGCCTCCGACGGGCGAGCCGTGCGAACTGTAGCAAGTCGCCTAAGACTGCACGGCTACCCCGCGCAGCTTATGATTCATTCAGAAAACAACATACAAAGTGTGTTCAAAAGGGATGCGCATAGACCAACGTGCGCTGGATGCTAGGCGCTTTGTGAAACAAGGTTTTTTCCTCCTCAAGAACATGAATTTGCCTCTCCCCCCTGCCTCCCTCATAGATCAGGGCCCGCTGCACATGTGTAAATCTGGCAGCTTGGGCGCGACAGTAAAATTTTTCCCGGGAGCATCTGCTGCTTACACAGCCAACAGCCACATTCTGTAGCCAGAAACGGGAGAAGGTACTACTCATACGCCACTCAACTGCGCATGCGCCCGTTCACTACTGCTAAAACGAATCTAATGCAAACAGTTATGACGTCACGCTCATCGGAGGCAATTAGTCGTTATGAAGCATTGCAAATTCTTCCTAAGGTCTTTGACACATTTTGCTGTTGGCAAACTCTTGTATGAGCGCTGTGTTTAGTTGTCTTATATGGCACATTTCCTTTGCAATTTATGGTTTATTTACTAGTTCACGTTTTATTGTTGCAGTATTATTCTGCCGTAGCGGGATACAGTAATATCCTTTGTTAGAGTATCCATTCTTACCAGTCAACATTACAAAAATTCGACTGAAAACTACAACAACGAAAAATTCCAGGAATTCTACAAAATCCAGGAATTCTACAAAATTCCTGGGATTTTCCCGGTTTTCTCCCGGATGAAAAAATTCCCGGGTTTTCCCTGGATCTCCCGGTTGTCCCGGGTCGTATACACCCTGCAAATTGCAGAGATGCTGAGTTGAGAAAGGCACAACAAGACGACTGTTGGAAAGTTTCCTTTATGCCAACAAGGCCTTTGTCAAAAATAGAAAAACACACACACACACACACACACACACACACACACACACACACACAAACGCGACTAGGTTCAGCAACTTTTGCGATCAGAATAATTGCCAATTTTGAGGATACAGAAAATAGTAAGGTAACATACTTTGCATACTTTCACTCTCTGATTTCATACAGAATAATATTTTGGGGTAACTCAACATTTAGACAGAAAGTATTCACTGCTCAAAAGAAAGTGGTTAGAATAATGGCTTCATAATCGCACATCTTGTAGGCATCTTTTTAAAAGATTGGGAATTCTTACAACAGCCTCACAATACATCTACTCACTAATGAAATTTGTTCTCAACAACAGGGACCAGTTTAAAAACAACATTGACATTCATGACTATAATATCAGAAAAAAGAAAGACTTACACTGTCCTTTGCTCAACCTATCTTTCGCACAGAAAGGGGTAAAATATGCTGCTATACAAATTTTCGACAAATTAACAGATGAAATAAGGTGTCTGACAGACAGCAACAACAGCTTCAAAAATAAATTGAAATCGTATCTCCTTGAAAACTCCTTCTATACCATACATGAATTCTTGAATAGAAATAAATAAATCTATAAATACAGTACATGCATTTTGTGCCATTTAAGGGAATGGGGCAAATAACAGAAATATTAATCTTTAACTCTGTATTGTAATATATATTTTAAAAAATTTTGTTTCATAAGTGCATTTTTTGTGCACTTGACACATTCCACATCATAACGGCTACCGTACTGTGGGATTGACCAATGGAACATGCAACAAACTAACTAACTAATGCAACTCACACACACGTAACCACAGTCTCTGGCAACTCAAGCCAGACTGCGAGCAGCAGCGCATTATGGGAAAGGCAATCAGGTGGTGGTAAGGAAGAGGCTGGGGTGGGGAGGGGGAGGGATAGCAAGATAATGGTGTGGGATGGTAAAATGCTGCTGGGAGCATGCAGGCATGAGGTGGAGAATAGGATAGCTGCATGTAGTCAGGAAGTCAGACGGAGAGCAAGCGACAGCAGAAAAGGAGGGAAGTAAAAAGACTGGGTGCGTTGGTGAAATAGGAGGCTGCGTAGCGCTGCATTGGGAACAGAGGGGCTAGGACAACGATTAACGAGGGTTGAGGCCAGGACAGTTATGGGAACGTAGGATATATTGCATACATACATTCATATTGTATAGTCCAAAGTGACTAAGATTGTAACCAGAGACTGGCAGATGACATTGGCATATGAGCACATGTTAAGTTACAGCATCTGATTAGATTTGTAAGTAGCCTACAGCCTTTGGATATGATGATGAGTGAGTACTCAAAATGGTAACTAACTATAACATTATATCAACTGCAATGGAAAATAAAAGAAGAAGGTATTATTAAAATGAGGATACTATCTCTTCTACTCAGTTTATTATATTTTTGAACAACCTGAAAGTCAGAAAAACATTTCTCCTCAGATGGCTGAACTTTTGCTTGTTTGTTGTGCTTGCTAAGTTTTTATTTGTTTTACTGGAGATATTTACTTCATGTGGAGAGGAAGGAAAAAAGGAAAGCACATATAACAACAAAGTAGGTAACTGTGATGTGAACCTAAAAATAAAAATCAAGACCTGACCAGAAATAGTACAATTGACATTTATTAGAAGAAGAAATGTGTTAATGTGACCCCATTATTTCAAACTTCATCAGTATAACATACAGACTGCTCTGCTCTATAGATTCAAAATTTAGACATTAAAAGAGCCCACTTCAAACAATTGGAGGCTTTGGAAAAACAGCTTAGAGAAGAAACCAGAAAGGCTCATGAGCAGAATATATTAGCAACAAGCAAACAATGGAAAGTCGAAGTTGGAATATCAACAATTATGGAAAGGAAGATTGCTACTTACCACAAAGGTGACACAGTAACTTGAAGGCAGGCACAGTGAACAGACGGTTACACATTACACTTTTGGCCAAAGCCTTCACAAGGCCAGACTGGCCTGAGGTAGATAAATAGATTTGGACTTAAAGGGCTAAACTGCAAGGTCATCAATTCCTTCATCCATTAAATAGCAAATTAGGAGTGGTTGTCAAAGAAAGGGGACAAAAGGCAAAATCCTGGAAAGCCTAAGTGTAACTAACATAAGTAAAAATATATCTAAAAACAAAGATGATGAGACTTACCAAACAAAAGCGCTGGCAGGTCGATAGACACACAAACAAACACAAACATACACACAAAATTCTAGCTTTCACAACCAACGGTTGCTTCGTCAGGAAAGAGGGAAGGAGAGGGAAAGACGAAAGGATGTGGGTTTTAAAGGAGAGGGTAAGGAGTCATTCGAATCCCGGGAGTGGAAAGACTTACCTTAGGGGGAAAAAAGGATGGGTATACACTCGCGCACACACACATATCCATCCACACATGTACATGTCTGCTTGTGTCTGTATATGTGTGGATGGATATGTGTGTGTGTGCGCGCGAGTGTATACCCGTTCTTTTTTCCCCCTAAGGTACGTCTTTCCACTCCCGGGATTGGAATAACTCCTTACCCTCTGCTTTAAAACCCACATCCTTTCGTCTTTCCCTCTCCTTCCCTCTTTCCTGACGAAGCAACCGTTGGTTGTGAAAGCTAGAATTTTGTGTGTATGTTTGTGTTTGTTTGTGTGTCTATCGACCTGCCAGCACTTTTGTTTGGTAAGTCTCATCATCTTTGTTTTTAGATATAACATAAGTAAAAAATGCACAGACAAGACGTTAAAAGATCAGTCAAGACAAGGCATTAAAATCAAGACATGAAAAAAGAATAAAGAGAATATAAGGTGGGAAGGGTAGAGACCAGACTGATCCATTGTGCAAGGGCTGCCAAGGGAACCTTGCGGAGGGGGGAGGAAGCATGCCCCACCAACCCCTCAGGCAGCCAATGAGGACATAAAAAGCCCTACCTTACAGGGATGAGTGAAAACCACAGTCATTGGCAAAACGTAAACCAGGTCAGTCCCTTTGGCATTGTCTGCTTGTACCAGAGGTAGTGTGTCAGGAAGATTAAGATGTACCCTCAAAGCAGCCAAATTAGGGCAGTCTGTGAGGAAGTGAGCCACCATCAGGAGGGCTCAGCATCGGTAGTTAGGGGCATCCTCACGTAGAATGTGGCCATGGGTCAGCCAAATGTGGCTGAGACGACAGAGGACAGTGGATTCTCTGTGAGAAGCATGCAAGGAAGACCACCTTGTGGTCATGGTCTCCTTAATTGTCCTCAGTTTGTTTGGGATATCAGGGCAGACCATTCTGAGTTCCAGACTTCCAGCACCTGATGGCATATAAACAACCAAAGGTCCAGTTCTGGAACTCCCATTTCCAGTAGAGGCATCCTTGTGACCAGCTTGGCCAACTGGTCAGCTTGTTCATTTACCAAAAATCCCAACATGACTGAGGATCCCAACAAAAAGAAATGGTCATCCAGCTTAATGGAGATCAGAGACAAGATCCTGAGAAGCTGTAACCAGTGAGTGAGGAGAGTAACACTGGACTATAGGCTGAAGGCTGCTAAGGGCATCACTACAGATTAGGATACTCTTGCCACTGCAAGAACAAACATGGCTAAGAACTAGTTTAATGGCCATCATTTCAGTGATGAAGACACTGCAGCCGTTTGGCGGAGAGTGGAGTTCATTGCACCATGCAAGTAGGCATGCAAAATGCCTGTTTGTCCACCGATTGTATCCAAACCTGGATACATCTCAAGGGCAACCAAGAACAGGTGGCAAAAAATTGGGGAATCAACAGAATCTTTTGGACCAAAGGGGACTTCGAGACAAATCTGAAGCCAGGGCATAAACCATGGGGATAGGTGCGATGCCTCCAAGACCAGAGCCAACAGTGGAGGAAATCGCAGTTCCCAACAGGGGCACTAGAAGCATGCAGCAGCTCTGGGTTGCTGTTGCAGAAGGTAGAGCTCCCTTCCGGGGAAAAGGACACAGTAGTTGGGATCTTCAAGAAAGCTATGAACGTATATAGAGTAATTCAGTAGCTGTTGTTTGTGCCTGGTAGGTAATGGAGGGGCACCAGCCTCTACAAGTAGGCTGTTCACAGGGCTAGTCACAAGCCACACTTTACAATCATGTACTGTCACCGATTGAGATGTCAGAGCATCCACTGATACGGGTTCTGCGGCACATTGCTTGGAGAGATCTGGTCCTCAGGGACCAACAGGATCTCCACCTTAGGCACGAAGGGGGTACATAAAGAGTCCAGTGGTTTGGGGGCCACATGAGTTTCCTCCATCTTAGAGGACTTCTTTTTGTCCTTCTAGCCCTTCTCCTCCTTCAAAGTCACGGACTGGGAAAGTTCCTCTGAACTGTTTTCAGGGACAGGGGAAGAATGAGAAGTCCAAAGGCCAGCAGCCTATGATTCCTTTAGCTGTCTGGCTGTGGAGCACGATGAACCATGGAAAGAAGAGCACCAAGGGACCTCTTCCTAGCTAGCGAAGCCAGAGGAGATGAGGCACCTCCAGCTGGGGCTGGGAACTGATGTCCACAATCCCTGCAGATAGGGGTACCAGTGCAATGGGAAGACATATGTTCAAATTTCATATGCCTGAAGCATCTCACAGGAGGAAGAACATAGGGTGTCATGTCATACCAGTGGACCATCACCTTAACCTTCTCAGGCAACGTATCACCCTTGAAAGCCAAGATGAAGGCCCTGGTAGCAACTCTGTTTTCCCTTTGCTCCTGTGGACCTGACGGATGAAATGTACACCCCGTCACTCCAAGTTGGCCCACAACTCATTGTCAGATTGCAAAAAAAGATCAAAGTGAAAGATTGAAAGATGACACCCTAGCCCATACAGTCTGGTACACAATTTTAATCTTCCAGGGGTGCTCATATCAGTGCACACTCCACTGCAGAGTGAAAATCTCATTCTGGGAACATCCCCCAGGCTGTGGCTAAGCCATGTCTCCGCAAATCCTTTCTTCCTGGAGTGCTAGTTCTGCAAGGTTCACAGAAGAGCTTCTGTGAAGTTTGGAAGGTAGAGGACGAAGTACTGGCAGAATTGAAGCTGTGTGGATAGGTTGTGAGTCGTGCTTGGGTAGCTCAGATGGTAGAGCACTTGCCCGCAGAAGCCATAGGTCCCAAGTTCGAGTCTCGGTCCGGCACACAGTTTCAATCTGCCAGGAAATTTCATACCAGCACACACTCTGCCGCAGAGTGAAAATCTCATTCTGAAAACACTATGTTAATGCTCAAAATACAGGACACAAAAATGGCACACAATAACAAGGAAAATGCTAAAATCATAGCAAAAGTGTTCAATAAATTTTTGAACTGTGGAGAACCCAAGGAACTCTAAGCTAACACAAACATATTAATAAAAACCAAACCTGAACACAGAAACCCCCAAAAGTTCAAGAGGGTGAAAGCAGCACTCATGGAGCTGAAAAATTACAAAGCATACAGAAGAGAGAAAATGCTGTCGGTATTTCACTTTTAGCTGAGAAAATCAATCGTAGGAAAACACAAAATGTAAAATATTTAGAAGAATGAACTTCAAATTCGTCCATGGAATAGAAGGATTTGTGCAGGAGAAATGATTTTAGGGTTACTTTTAAAACTTGCTACCTGTCGGACACTATGTTATTGGGCAAATGATCAGAAAGGGCAAATGATCAGAAAGGGCAAATGATCAGAAAATTTTATTGCTGCATACTGAACTTCTTTCTGGGGCACTGACAGGATTAATAACGGGCAATTAAGGTAATTTTTCCTCTATTGTTGTAGGTACGAACATCACTGTTCTTCTCAAATTGTGATGGATTATTTACGTCGAATTTCATTCACAAATATACGTATTGAGATAGTGCAGTTTAAAAGCCCAATTCCTTGTAGGGATACCTACACAATGACTGTGGGTGAACACCATATATTACTCATATTACTCTTAGTGCTCACATTTGTGTAATCAATACTTTCTTTCTAAGTGATGAGTTACCCCAGAAAGACATTACTGAGTGGAAATACGCAAAGTTTGCGAAGAGGTTGATTCATTTCTTTCCAACACTAGCAGTTATACAAAGAGCAAAAGTAGCTGAACCTAACTGTTTGAGAAGCTCAATAATATGCTTCTCCCGGTTCAATTTTTCATCAAGGTGTACACCCAAAAATTTAGAGTACGCTACCCAGTTTACTGATTCCTGTTCATGTGCTACATTGATTATTGGTATCTGTCGAACAGAATTGTATATCATGTGTTTTCTCAAAATTCAGGGATAGTCTTATTTTCAGAGAACCACTTAATAAATCTTTGTACAGCATCATTAAGAGTCTCAACTGTTGCAATCTCTCTAATGGGACTAAATACAACATTAGTATTGCTGCAAGATATACAAGGGGGATCAAATGAAGCATTTAATTTATTTATCATCATCATCATTTAAGACTGATTATGCCTTTCAGCATTCAGTCTGGAGCATAGCCCCCCTTATACAGTTCCTCCATGATCCCCTATTCAGTGCTAACATTGGTGCCTCTTCTGATGTTAAACCTATTACTTCAAAATCATTCTTAACCGAATCCAGGTACCTTCTCCTCGGTCTGCCCCGACTCCTCCTACCCTCTACTGCTGAATCCATGAGTCTCTTGGGTAACCTTACTTCTCCCATGCGTGTAACATGACCCCACCATCTAAGCCTGTTTGTCCTGACTGCTACATCTATAGAGTTCATTCCCAGTTTTTCTTTGATTTCCGCATTGTGGACACCCTCCTGCCATTGTTCCCATCTACTAGTACCTGCAATCATCCTAGCTACTTTCATATCCGTAACCTCAACCTTGTTGATAAGGTAACCTGAATCCACCCAGCTTTCGCTCCCATACAACAAAGTTGGTCGAAAGATTGAACGGTGCACAGGTAACTTAGTCTTGGTACTGACTTCCTTCTTGCAGAAGAGAGAGTAGATCGTAGCTGAGCGCTCACTGCATTAGCTTTGCTACACCTCGCTTCCAGTTCTTTCACTATGTTGCCATCCTGTGAGAATATGCATCCTAAGTACTTGAAACCGCCCACCTGTTCTAACTTTGTCCCTCCTAGTTGGCACTCAATCCGTTTATATTTCTTTCCCACTGACATTACTTTCGTTTTGGAGATGCTAATCTTCATACCATAGTCCTTACATTTCTGATCTAGCTCTGAAATATTACTTTGCAAACTTTCAATCGAATCTGCCATCACAACTAAGTCATCCGCATATGCAAGACTGTTTATTTTGTGTTCACATATCTTAATCTCACCCAGCCAGTCTATTGTTTTCAACATATGATCCATAAATAATATGAACAACAGTGGAGACAGATTGCAGCCTTGTCTTACCCCTGAAACTACTCTGAACCATGAACTCAATTTACCGTCAACTCTAACTGCTGCCTGACTATCCATGTAAAGACCTTTAATTGCTTGCTAAAGTTTGCCTCCTATTCCATAATCTTGTAGAACAGACAATAACTTCCTCCTAGGAACCCGGTCATATGCCTTTTCTAGATCTATAAAGCATAGATACAATTCCCTGTTCCACTCATAACACTTCTCCATTATTTGCCGTAAGCTAAAGATCTGGTCCTGACAACCTCTAAGAGGCCTAAACCCACACTGATTTTCATCCAATTGGTCCTCAACTAATACTCGCACTTTCCTTTCAACAATACCTGAGAAGATTTTACCCACAATGCTGATTAAAGAGATACCTCTGTAGTTGTTACAATCTTTTCTGTTTCCATGTTTAAAGATTGGTGTGATTACTGCTTTTGTCCAGTCTGATGGAAACTGTCCCGACTCCCAAGCCATTTCAATCATCCTGTGTAGCCATTTAAGACCTGACATTCCACTGTATTTGATGAGTTCCGACTTAATTTCATCCACCCCAGCCGCTTTACTGCACTGCAATCTATTGACCATTTTTTCCACTTCCTCAAATGTGGTCCTATTTCCATCATTCCTATCCCATTGTACCTCGAAATCTGAAACATTACTGATCATATTTTCACCTACATTGAGCAACTCTTCAAAATATTCCCTCCATCTGCCCAAGGCATCCACAGGATTAACCAGCAGTTTTCCTGACCTGTCCAAAATGCTTGTCATTTCCTTCTTACCTCCCTTTCGAAGACTGCTAATTACACTCCAGAATGGTTTTCCAGCAGCTTGACCCATAGTCTCCAACCTGTTTCCAAAGTCTTCCCACGATTTCTTCTTGGATGCTGCAATTATCTGTTTGGCTTTGTTTCTTTCTTCAACATAACATTCTCTGTCTACCTGGGTTCTGGTATGTAGCCATTTTTGATACGCCTTCTTTTTCCTTTTACAGGCTGCCTTGACTGTATCATTCCACCAAGCTGTTTGCTTCATCCTACTTTTACACACTACTGTTCCAAGACATTCTTTAGCCACTTCTAGTACTGTGTCCCTGTACCTCGTCCATTCCTTTTCCAATGACTGTAATTGACTACATTCAACTAACTGGTACCTTTCTGAGATCGCTGTTATGTACTTGTGCCTGATTTCCTTATCCTGAAGTTTCTCCACTCTTATCCTCCTACATATGGACCTGACCTCCTGCACTTTCGGCCTCACAATCCCAATTTCACTGCAGATTAAATAATGATCAGTGTCGTCAAAGAATCCCCTGAATACACGTGTGTCCCTCACAGCCTTCCTGAATTCCTGATCTGTTATTATATAGTCAATGACAGATCTGGTTCCCCTGCCTTCCCAAGTATACCGGTGAATGTTCTTATGTTTAAAAAAGGAGTTTGTGATTACTAAGCCCATACTGGCACAGAAATCCAAGAGTTGTTTCCCGTTCCTGTTGGCCTCCATATCCTCTCCAAATTTACCCATAACCGTTTCATACCCTTCTGTTCGATTTCCAATCCTGGCGTTAAAATCACCCATGAGCAGAACACTGTCCTTGTCCTTTACTCTAACAACTACATCACTGAGTGCCTCATAAAAACTATCCATCTTATCTTGATCTGTCCCTTCACAATGCGAATATACTGACACAATCCTAATTTTCTTGCTAGACACTGTCAAATCTATCCACATCAGTCGTTCGTTTACATACCTTATTGCAACTACGCTGGGTTCCATTTCTTTCCTGATGTAAAGCCCTACACCCCATTGTGCTATTCCTGCTTTGACAGTTAGACCTTGTATTCTCCCACTTCCTCTTCTTTCTCACCCCTTACCCGGATGTCACTAACAGCTAAAACGTCCAGCCCCATCTTACTTGCAGCCTCTGCCAGCTCTACCTTCTTCCCAGAGTAGCCCCCATTGATATTAATAGCTCCCCATCTCATTACCATTTGTTTGCCAAGTCGTACAGGAGTCCCTGGTTTGTCAGTTAGAGGTGGGACTCCGTCACCTCCAAAGGTCCGAGGCATTTTGCTCTGATTGTTGCCAGCATCATACTTAAAGTACCGGGGAAGCAGGTTGCTAGCCTTACTTGCCCCGCGTCCCATTGGGTTTTACCCCTAACGGCTGAGGGACTAATTGGTGGATTTGATAGTCTTTGCCGTATGAGCATAAAGGTGACCACGACTCAGAATATGTCCGAGATGCCCAGCCTTATTCCAAAGTAACTGGTATCCCGCCTGTCGGGACCACTTACTTGGCCACTCATACGTTGCCCGTCGTTCATGAACTAGGACATGACTACAGGAACCCACACCATGAACCACTAATTTATTTATTTTTTATTATTATTGAACACAAATGGAAAACAAGTTTATCATTTCTTGACAAGTCTCCTTGTCTAACACACTTCCTCGAACATGTAGGAAGTGAACAGATTCCTCCTGGGTTGGGATCTTTTGGTCATGTGTGCAGTCACTTGTGCACTGCCTGCTGCACCTCTTTGTCAGAACAAAATTTCTTTCCTGCCATCACCTCTTTGAGTGGTTGAAACATGTGGTAATCACTCTCTGCATGGTCTGCTGAGTAAAGCGGATATGGCAGAGTATCAAAGTGCAAGTCATCGATGGTTTCAAGTGTTGCATGAGAAGTACGAAGTCGAGCATTATCATTCTGCAAAATTCAAAATTACATCTGAAGCTGATTTTTTAACATATTGGAATATGACTCACTAACAATGGTGTTTCACCTAGCCACACAGTGTTCCAAAACAATGCCTCATTCATCCCAAAAGAGGGTCAGCAAAACGTTTCCTGCATATGGGTGCATCTAGAACGTATTGGATTTTAGTGATGAGGAATGATGCCACTCCTTGCTTGCTCTCTGTTTCGGGCTGGTAATATGGTACCCAGGTTTTGTCTCCTATAACCGTCATATTCTGCTTCAGAGTGCCACAAAAGTTCTTCACAGACAACTTTCAGTTCTGGAGTGAGCTGCCGTGGCACTACAGATACTTTGCGAAACTTAAGCACTTCACAAACGTGATGTGTTGAGCCATGATTAACCCTTTTAGTGCCAAATACGATCTGATCGTGATCCAGATTTTCGGCGAAAAATGCCAGTAACGATCTGATCATGATGCCCTTCTCATTCATTTTTTCCGCGCTTGAAGGCAAAGTTGTCAGTATTTCCTAGCCAAGACGCAGAAGGAAGGTCGAAGGCACAGCATATCGATCTTCTTTTCGATTGTCAATGCGATATTTCGAGTAAAATAAACTTCTCTGGTGGTGTTTATTTACCGACTATTTCGCGGCAGCATGGCGTCATCAAGTAAGAAGTTGCGGTTCGATACAAGTGATTTAGACAATAATATGATAAGTAGTGGAAGTGAAGATGAATTTGCAGGATTTGCAGAAAGTGAATCGGATTATGAGATGTCAGGTGGAGAAGAGGACTCGTCGTTTTCTTCTTCAAGTGACGATTGTGCGTCAGCAAATGACGATGACGACGACCAAACGCAACTAAATTGCAGTGGAAATACTTTTGTTGAAGTAATGGATGAGGCATCAGATAATCCACCTCCTCCAAGCTTTGTGTATGCAGAAGTACCAGGCCCTAAACATATACCAGCAAACGCCACACCAATTGATTTTTTTCAATTTGTTCTTCTCACTGCAGCTTTTTACGATTATGGTGACAGAGACTAACAGATACGCTCACCAAGTGATTCAGTCTACGCATTTATCGCCAAATTTGAGAATCAAACAGTGGCAACCAACAACTGTAGCAGAAATGAGGGCTTTTATAGCAGTAATTTTGAATATGGGACTGATAAAAAAACCGACGATTTTTAGTTATTGGTCAACTGATGCAAACCTGTTGACACCGTGGTTTTCACAAATGTTTTCACTCAACAGGTTTCAGTTGTTGCTGCAGTTTTTCCATTTTGTAGACAATTCGAAACTTCACCCTCCTGGTCACCCATTATATGATCCAACAGCCAAGTTTCAAGTGTTGGTGGATATTGCCAACAATGCTTTCCGTCACTACTACACTCCACACCAGCAACTGAGTGTCGATGAAAGTCTTGTTGGGACAAAGGCGCACTCACAGCTAATCCAGTACCTTCCCAATAAACATCATCACAGATGGGGAGTCAAATTTTGGATGCTGTGTGATTCAGTCGTAAATTACTGCCTGGGGTTTTATGCATACCGTGGTGCAAAAAGTGATGATGACAAAAACGAAATAAAAGAGAATGGCCTGGGATATGTAGTTTTCATGAAACTACTAGCTCTTGGGAACTACATGCAAAAAGGTTACCATGTGTTTTCAAAAAAATGGCTCTGAGCACTATGCGACTTAACTTCTGAGGTCATTAGTCGCCTAGAACTTAGAACTAATTAAACCTAACTAACCTAAGGACATCACACACATCCATGCCCGAGGCAGGATTTGAACCTGCGACCGTAGCGGTAGCCCGGTGCCAGACTGTAGCGCCTAGAACCGCACAGCCACTCCGGCCGGCTTACCATGTGTTTTGCGATAACTTTTTTACATCTATTCCTCTAGCAGAAAAGCTGTATTCAGTTGGCACTTATCTAACAGGAACAATTAGAAGAAACAGAAAATTCCTGGCACGTGGTCTTCTGTCAAATTATGCTGTAGGTCAGCTAAAGTTTTTCAAGAAATCTTTTATACTTCTCTGTGGCTTCAGACAGAAGAAATCACAGAGAAATCCAGTCCTCCTTGTGACTACATCATCCTCTGCTACATCATCAGAAAAGACAATTCGCAATAGACAGTCGGTCAAGAAACCGGATGTTATTTTTGATTATAATAAGTATATGGGTGGCATTGACTCATCTGATATGATGGCATACTGCTATTTAGATGAGAGGAGGACTGTCAAGATGTGGAAGAAGGTAGTGTTCAGCATAATTGCCAGGATGTTGCTGAATGCATATGTTTTGTATAAGGAAAGCCTAAACCCCAGCGACAAACCACTGACACGGCTGAAGTTTAACAGCATAATCATTTGCAAACTTTCTAAACAGTGGTTTCAGGCAAGGACTGCAACCACAAGTGCAATAGATATAAATGTACCTGCTCCAACAGTATATGGTGTAGAGACTCTTCCAGGGAGAAAGGAACACTACTGTAGTGTTTGTTGCAAGAAAGGACTGCATCCTTCATGTGTTGGTCAGCATGTGTGCAAGTAGTTGTCATAACTGCAACCTCACATTTGTCAGTGATTTATGACTGAAGAACTGAGAACACGTTCAGAGCAAAACAATTTTTTTTTTTGTAATGTTATGTTCTTTTTGATTTTTTCCTTAGTGAAATAAAAAAAATTTGTAGTCCTTTATGGTGTTTTTGTTAAGGAAACTACAGAGATTCTATATATACCCGAAATTTTTGAGTATATCATCATTTGATGGGTCTCAGAGTAAACTGAAATCAAAGTTTTAATTTTTTTCGATAAACCCCATCATGAAAATAATTTTTTTTCTCTGAAAATATGTTCTTTGACAATGTGTATTGCACATATTACTGTAGGCAGCAGCATTCCCTAAAAATTAAAAAAAAATTACATTCCTTTATGCATTAGTTAAGATTTTATTGCAAGTATGGCAGAGGTCTGCATTTTACTGTAAAATCGCATGGCACTTTTAACATGATCTTTTGAGAAAACGTCTGGCACTAAAAGGGTTAATGTTCAGATTTGTGGCTATTTCAACCACAGTCACACAGCAATTTACGATCACAATGTCTTCAACTGTTTCAGCGCCACAATGTGGTGTGCCTCACTTGGGCGCTGAGCATCTATTACTGAAGTCATGCCATTTTCACACTTTCTACTCCATTCATTCATACACTTGTGCAGTGATAAGACATGCATCACCATATTGGATCTTCATATGCCATTGACTTTCAGTAGGTACCTTCACTGCTACGAAACTATCACAGAATGCTGTTTGTCTTTGATGCAGATCCCAAATGGGGCAGCCATTTTGAACTGGTATTGTGGCCGTGTTGTGCTTGTATGTAAGGCATTCCTTACATCATTGGTTACAGTGCTGCCAACTTGCAGCACAATGGTGTAAAGCGTCTATTTTTAATTACACTTCTTAGGTTTTCATTTGACTCCCCCTTGCACCAATTCTGCTTGTTGAATGTTTGGTGGAAGGTGATTCAAACATTTAGGAAAACAGTGTGGACCCAAAATTGAACCTGTAGGGCTCCCTTTATGATTTCTGCCCAGTCAATAAAATTTTCTACCTTTCCAACATTGTTTGAATTAATCAGCACAACTTTTTGCACGCTGTTTGTTAAGTATAATTCAAACGAGTTGTACGTAAAGCCATCAATTCCATAAAACTTGAGTTTTTCTTTGGAAAGACCACAAGAAGTACAAATTAGTAGTATTTTGCTATTTAGGGCTTTTAATATTTGGTGGGTGAATGTGTAAATAGCATTCTCAGTTAAGTAGCCCTTCTGAAATCCAAACTGAGATATGCTAAGTAAATTGTTTCTACTTAAATGTGAGGGTACTCTTGAGTGCATCTTTTTGAAATATTTTGGAAATAGGGAAATTGGATGTTAATTAAGTATTTGTCACCCTTCTTTAAAAAAGTCTTAACAATTGTGTATTTCAACCTGCCTGCAAAATTGCCTGCACCAACTATGCATTACATATATTGCCAAGGATATTACTTAGTAAGTCAGAACAACTTGTCTGAAATTACCTCAACAGCATATAAGCCTTTTTTTTTTTTAGAATTTTTGTAGTTCCATTTATTTCAGTAACATGTGCGTCCAAATGTTTTAAGATGAGATGATCATATAAAATTTGTAGTATTACAAGTAGATGTCAAAACGAGATCCCTCTGAAAAATTTTAAGGAAATCTGATTCATCCACAAATGAGATAGACTAAAACGCTACTACTTTGCTGATTCTTGAGTATCACTTGTCGGTTTTTGATCCTGAGAAAGTAGAATTAATTGAGGAGAAAAAGAATATATAACAATGAGCTTCATATTTTGTTGAGAGTTAGCTTAGTCAGCACAAAAATGTCATGGCGATCTTTAATGGCGAAGAATTTTAGAGAGGCATTTGCATCATTATTGTTAAAAAGTTCCAAGAGGAATCACTCAACATACTGCTTCCTTCCACATTTATATGAAAAAACAATTATGGCAACAGCCTCAGAGAAATTCAAGATTATATGGAGGCTAATTCACAGTTATTTACACACAACATTCACAAACAGAAAACTACGGTCAGCAAGAGCATGCCTGGGTCTCTCTCAACCTCAATCCAACAAAATGCATTTTCTGCAGTGGAACAGACTGCATGAACAGTAGCATCAATCCATAACACCAGACTTCAAAAAAGAAACAAGTCAAATCAAATACACTGTGGTCATGCAGAACTGAATTATTAACAAGACTGAACAGCCTATGTTAAGTAATACGTGGAATCCTAACACAATATAAAGTGCTAAACAGTAAATATAATTTACTGTAGAGTTAGCCACTGTTTTAATATAAGAGTTACAGCCCATTTCTCAGGGGCTGTGATGCTATCCCAGCTAAAACATAAAATATATTCTGAAGAATTGCCAGTTCTGATAAATAATATCACCTAAATGGAGGAGTCTTATAATTACCTGCAGCGGGATTCTTCGTAGTCTGCTGAGGAGCAAGGGCAGTAGGGGGCATAACTGGAGCAGGCAGCAACGTCACAATTGAACCTGGAAAAAAAATTGATTTTAAGGTAATAAAAGGCAGACAATATAATTCTGTAGAAAATCCAACAATCTGCAGCAGCCACAGATAGTACTCATGTTTGCATGAGGTGTGTCTGCTTGTGTGAATGTGTGTGTTTTCTTTTCTGAATGAAGTTTTGGCCAAAAGCGCAATGCATAACTGTCAACTCAATGTTTTAGTTTTGCAGTAAGTAGCAACCTATCCTCTTCTTAATATCGCCAGTTATTAGATACCTGCAAATCTCTCATACCATTATACTGCCTTAGACACAGCCTTCCCTGTGTAATGAGCGCAGTTTCACCATTGTTACTTATAATACTTCCACATAATTTAGCTTAAGCTATAACAGTCACACTTACTTCAGTATTTATTCCTGTAGCCACATCCGCTTCCATTGCTGAGTGATCAGCCTGGTTGACTGCCACGCAAGTGACCAGGATCTGTTTCCCAGTATTGGCCAAGATTTTTCCTTGTTGGGAAGGTTTGCAAGGGGTGCACTCAGCCTCATGAGGCCAACTGAGGAGCTACTCGACCAATCAGTGGCAGTTCCAAGGTCAACAAATCCAACAATGAATGTAAAAACAGTGTGCTGACCACATGCCCCTCCATACCACATCCGATGATGTCATTGGCAAAGGATGACACAGTGGTCAGCCTAGCCCAATTGGCCTACCTATTGCCAGAAGGCAGAACTCTCCTGCAGTTACAGTCTTCCCGTTTCGTTCATGTTTCCCTCAATATTCACAGAAGACAGTCCAAAACATTAAATTCTGTACAGTAATACGAAGTCAAAGTCTGGTATCGTCTCGTGGAATCTGGCTCATGATGGAGACACAAGAGTATTAAAACCTCGACAAATGCATTCACAGTTTGTTAGCAGCTCTGCCACTCCCACGTCTACAAAGAATGATCCATGTGGCCCCAGACAATGCATTCCTACGGGGTGCCTTAAAACTGGGGCTTTCCAGCTATGAGAGAAAACCCTGACAGAAAATCAGTTAAGTGCAGTTTCCTAGGGGTGGCCTCACTGCTTGACTACTCTCGTACAGAGAGAGGGCGGGGGGGAATCAACTCAAAATCTTCACAGAAGCCAGATGGGTCTCAATGGACATGATCCAGAAATGTCAATACCAGGAGATTAGGAATTTCAGCAAGTGAAGCATTAGCAAAATGGAATGTATAAGGACTAGGACACAAAGAACAACAACTAAACCGATAATTACAGCAATATATGTAATAAATGAAACAGGAAAAACTGAATGTTACAAAAGAATTGAATGGATATAGAGTGATGAGAAAAAAAAAAGTGATGCAGAGTACTGATGGACTATAAATGGGAAAACTAAGTTTTATGTGAATGCAACAACAGTGACAGTACAGCTGAAAATAAACAGAGGACAGACTTATTTGACAACAATTTGTGTGTGTGTATTCCAGAACAATGGAAAAAAGAAGAGCTTTTTTGCAAAAATTTACAAAAACAGATGGACAAAAGTAAATGCAACCACTTAACAAAAAGAAAAGAGCTGAATACATATGAAGGAAAGATATCAAACACCTGGGGCTGTGGGAACATACAGAGAGCTTATTTCTTGGTCATTAGTATTTATTAATACTGATGAAATATTCATTCAATTACATAACAATTACTTATACAGTCTTTCAGAAAAATGGTATTTATAAATATACACAGAAGGCAAAAGACCACTGTTCTCTTATCCTTTATTTTACAGCAAAAAGAAAATTTCTATCACTCATCCAAGATGTAATAAATCCACAGAGGAAGTGACACTCAGATCATTACCTTTTTATAGCAACGATAAACCTGTTGGAACAATAAAGATCAACAGAGGAGTGAAATAATACAAGAAAGAGAAATGAAGGACGACTGAGTAACACACGTCTTCATTCGGAACAGGCTGTGGGGTGGGGGAAACTCCCCAACTAGCGCACACACTTACCTAGACTCACAGCTACAAGAACTGAATATCCTTTTTTTTCATTTTGTGATTTTGATGCAATTGTTAAAAAATTATATGGAGAAAATTTTTAAAAAATGTTAAGATATATCTGAGCAGCTGGTGCAGTCTAAAAATCACTATAAGCAGGTCTGAAAGAAAAGGGAGGATGGGATGTGGAGTTGCCTTAGGGAAAGCCTGCCACAGGGTCACACACTGCCCTCAAAGTGGGTGAGAAATTTTCCCCTTCTTAGTCATCCATAATGATGTGCCACTGCCAAACCATTTGTTCCATCAACTATACCTTACTGTACTTCAGCTTCTCCCATTTGCCCTCGCCAATGGTTGAAAGAACAGACAGCAGTGTAAACTGCATTATTGTACGATAAAGGAATTAATTAATAATTCAACAGCTAACATGGTTCTGCCAAAACTGCAGGAATCCAGAACCACCGAAGTATGACCCCTATGGCAAGATGGCTCTGAGCACTATGCGACTTGACTTCTGTGGTCATCAGTCGCCTAGAACTTAGAACTAATTAAACCTAACTAACCTAAGGACATCACACACATCCATGCCCGAGGCAGGATTCGAACCTGCGACCGTAGCAGTCACTCGGCTCCAGACTGTAGCGCCTATGGCAAGAGGTTAAGAGTATGTGGGAATAAGTTCTATGTCACATGGATCAAGTTTCAGAAAAAGTTAAGTTTGACGCTGTGCACACTGTTGGCTGGCTGATAGTGAGGATGGCTGGCCCATCTGCCAAAGTTCCCACATGGGGCAATGTGTTTAGCAAGCTGGCTGATGGTACAATGTTCATTTAAAGTGCACAGTTTATTGCAATAACTGGAAGATTTTTCAGCATTTAGCATGATCCTGCCTTACATTCATCAACTGACGCAATAATGTTGTTGTTGTTGTTGTTGTTTTTTTCCCCCCCTCCAATGTGGATACATCTGAAACAATTAAGGGACATTTTAAAGTTAAGTTCGAGCCAATCACTCCTATGAAAGCACCTACAGTAAGACCTATCTTACATTTAATTCTTCAGATGTCAACAGGTTTCCCGATTGGCCAGCTGGGGCAATTTTGAGAAACTACCAAAGAAAATAGCACCAACGCAATCACTTTAAAATGTATGGAGCTTCCTACAGGTAAGCAGCACAGCAGTCAACGCCATCTTCTTGGGAGCTCTCATGCGAGCCATCAAATAAACTTAACAGCATATCTTACTGAATGTGATCAGTTGAAGGATGAACGAGAGCAGGTAGGTGGTGGGATACTACTGGCACTACTTTGGGATGATGTCACTCAACAGTACTGTTGGTGAATGTTATGTCCATGATAAGCCATTTTAATATTACAGTGCATGGCTGAAGTACCCCAAGCTTTTTTATGCTGCATATTGGAATGATTATTGTGGTTATGTTCTCGTTATGTTAAAAGTACATTTTTTGGTAATGGAAATTTCTGACAGGATGTAAAGGTAACAACTCACCAAATAGAATAGAACTTCTAAATTATTTACAGTTATATTTTAGTTTTGTTTAGATGATATTTATTTCTCTAATTTTTTGTTACAAATGTAGTTCCAATGGATAACTGAACTGTGCAATGTGTTACTAGCTTGTGATTGTCAACACTTAATAAACAAAATAAAAACCAAGCGAAGACCACATACTCCATTGCACATTATTATTAACTCTCACCATGGGCACCGCTTGCTGGGGGTTGCATTCCCATAATAAGAGGCTGCCTTTGCTGTTGTTGCTGAGGCAGCCTCATTGGGACTTGTCCCAACCTGAAATGAGAAATGATTGTGTGTCATATATTAAACATGATAAGCACAGAAGAAAATTCAATGCAGATGTATAACACACTGAAATTAACTATGCTGTAAGTATTATTCTTCACAAGAAAAGAAAGAGACAAACATTAAAAACTGCAAATATTTCTGTCTCTTATCTATAATGAACAAGGAATCCACTAAACTCGTAGAAAACCACATAGATTATGATATTTAGATATTAACTAGAGGAAAGAATGAAATGGCATTAGAAGAGGATATGGGACAGTGAATCATTTGCAAGTCATGATGGGGATGACAGAATGTGTCAATTAATTATCACGTTGTCTGGGATTAACAGATATTAAAATGCTTTTAACTGTTATGAAAATTTCTACTTACTACTATCCTTGAGAAACCAGGCACTGAGTCAACCTAGCCTATTTTAGTATACTGCAGAAGACACATACTTCCATTAGACATCATCAGAGTAGTGATAAGATTCTCAAAGAGGTGTGAAGAATAGAGATTCCCATTGTTTCAACTATTGCAAATAAGCTACAACTATGAAGGTATGAATTTAATAGAGAAAGTCTGAAAGTAGGTCTCAAAAATAAATGATAATTAGACTAAAATAATGTACAATGAACACACTGAAAGAAAATAGTTCAAATTAACAAGAAAATAAAAAAATCATTTCACACGTTTTTCTTTTATTATTATTATTATTATTATTATTATTATTATTATTTGGAGTATTAGAAGATACTGACTGGAGGAATGGCAACTGAAAGAAAAGAAAGAGTAAAAATAACCTGGAGTGCTTTAGATAAACTAAATAAGGTTTTCAAATAACTGCTTCCGATGTGTCTGAAAGTTAAGTTTTAATCAGTGTTTATTATCAGTTTTGTTTTATAGTAGTGAGAAACTTTTAGTACTAAAACCCAAAAACTGAGGTTTCTGATTTAGAAATGGGTAGTTGCATCTAAGGAATTACTATGCACATAAAAAATCTGACACAAATGAATCAGGGAACTGACTCAAAGAGGAAAACATTGACCAGAGTGAAAATGGAGTGTACCGGTACATGAACAAGACATACAACGTAAGTTATGGATAGTAGCTAGTCAATAAGCTTTTAGTTAGATTCCAACAAACAAGGAAAGGATAATTTCCAAGAATGTTTGCCTATTGAAGCTGCAGGCTCCAAACAATAGATATCGAATATGCGATTGTAAATCGAACATGAGTGCGGGGTGGTGAAATTATGATAAATTATTTGCGCATAGCTACAAACCTATATGATTTTGTCGGTAATGAGTTAGGATGTCTGGTGTCTTAGACGTTTCTTCGGCCGAATGCTTGACTTGGAAGAATCCAGTTCCATGCTTACGTAATGTAGAGAATTGTTTGAATTCTCTGGGGACAAGGTAACTTTAGTCGGTTTGATAAAGTACTTTATATTGCCCAGTAGCAAAATTTCAATTCTACAAGACATTAAAAGCAGAAGGATTTAACCATGAGTTCATGAACCATTGTGTAGAGTTCGTGTCTTCCGATGATACCAGTGTGCACATGCAGAACGCTGTGCAGCTAAGGCAATCAGTGAAATCTTCCATTAATTGAGAGTGACATCCAAGAGAAAGAGATCCAATTCTATTTGTTTCAATATTTATTTTTCCATAACTTGCGGCTGCAAGGAAACATTGACACATGTGACACACTATCCATATTTCTAGATGACATAGCAGTCTACCCAGGCTACGGCAAAAATGGAATGCTTCCTACAGCATACACATGGGCTTATGACAACAAGTATTTTAGTCAACATTTTTTTTTTTTGTCGTGGCTCTAGTTAACACTGTAAACACCGCTCAGAACTCCCATCACCACAGTCACATGGTCGATTTAGAATTGTATGTTTGATATATATCGTTTGGGGCCTGTAGTTTCAATAGGCAAACATTCACGGAAATGACCTAACAGAAGGTAAGCAGTTAACATAGAAAACGTGTAGTAGCAACATGGATGTGTATAGCTTAAGACAGTAATGCATAGAAAATTCTAGAGGCAATGAGCTAAACTATCTGCACACTTATACACTAGAATCAATGACAAAGCTGATGTCACTAACAACCAAACTATTGCCTTGGAACCTAACCTAGATCCCAGGCTGGACTACAGATCAATCTCACTGCCCTACAGATCAATCTCCGATCACATTGCTTCATTCCAAATGAAAGTAAGGACAAATTCAAATAAAAAGAAAAAAACACACCCACAAAGAGAGAGACAGAGAGAGAGAGAGAGAGAGAGAGAGAGAGAGATACGGCGGGGGGGAGGGGGGGGGACGTACAGTGTAGCTAAAGTAACATATTTAACTGAAATGAATGTAAAAAACAGAAAATAGTGCACAAGTGCAGTGTTACAAATAAAATAATGGTATGCAAAATGCAAATGAAAAGCACACTGCAAGTAAGAGAGAGATACTGCGGTATCCAGACTGATAATGAAGTATACCAGAAACAACGAAAAATTAGGAGCCAAGGAATAAAAGTGAAAAGATAACTATATATTAATGACGAGAATCAAATTAAAAAGTGTGGCAGGGGCCTACACAGGTTATTGCAAAAAGCAAATATTACCATTCAGATACAGTGGCTCTCAAAACTTATTTTGAAATAAATAAGGGTAAAATGCAGGTGAAATAACCTTCTCATAACTCTTAATGTGGGCTGTGGTTGAAGTCATTACTGTTACATGTCTCCACAGCATCAGAGCTTATACACAGATATGATTAAATGATGGAGTGCACATTGCTTTATTAAATGGATAATGGAGGACATGGGATTCTGTAGTATGGGAGGAAATCTACAAAGATAAATGCAGATGGAGGCAAATCATTAAGCATATACATATATTTTCCTGCCCACTGGTTTTCACATACAAATGAGCACATAATCACACACAAACAGGTGCATGAACAAATCTGCTTAATGTACTCTTATAAGATATTCTCAGAATTATGATAGTAAAACTTTCTGCTCTGACCTAGCAAGATGAGATGGAGTAAAGAAAAAAAAAATCAAGCATTGCAATACATCTTGCTTTACACAGTACTGAAATTGTGGGCTTTTTAAAAATGTGCAAAGACCAATAAACTATTCAGATTTTATTGATTCTAGCAAATTACATATTTAACAAATGTCAACAACGTTTTATTCTCCTAAAGATTCTGACTAGCTAGCTCACAAGTACTTTTCTTCCATTTTGTCCCTTCCCATCATTTCAACAGAAACTAAATAAAATTATTCTGGATTTTTTTCAGGAACAAATCCCTCTTGTCAGTTACAAAATCTTCCAGAAATATGTGAAAACCATGTTTTCTCAGAGTAGTTGAGTATTCTCGTGCTTTATTTCTGAATACAAAACAGACATAGTCCCTAACCGAATTTGAGAACTAGACCTGCAAATGACTTTTTACTATAACTTCTTCATAATTGCTTATTTTTTCCTGTAACTTCTATCATCATAATTGTTTAATTGCTAACACACAAACCTAGTCAAACATATTATCCCATCATCCACAAAGGCAAAGGAATTAAAACTAAGAGAATGGACCTACTGCCACTTAAGAAAAAATTACCTACACTGGTATCAGATTATACTCCTCAAGAGTAATCACCAATCACTTTGATGCTCCTTGCTACAAACAGCTCAAAGGGAGTTGGTAAAATGGTGTGCTAACAGAACTAGACTCCATCTCTCTCTTCCTTAGTGCACGGGCCTATGCAATTCGATGTAGCAACATCTTACAAATAACAAAAACTAATCAAATCCTAGTTCGTCCTACACAGCACCATTTCAAGGTACAGCTTCGAAGTTAGCCTGCAATATTACTGGGAGTTCAAAATATGTTTTATTGTCTAGGCACGTTCTTCCGAAGCGTTAAGAGCTTAAAACGGCGGCAAGTACCCGATCGAAATAATGCATTTATTTATCAGTTCTTACGCATCATCCGTAGCACTTTCATAGCAGGCACACTGGACATTAAACGCAAATTCTCGTGGTTGAGGGCTGTTTTTTATTTGTAAATGTTCCTCGTTCCCAACATTCATTTCAACTTAAAACTGCTACAGCAATTATTTTCCGGTAAACCGACATACAGCCATTTCCACAAAAAGTAAACACAAAAACATACACAAGCACTAGATCCTCGATAACGAATACGCACAAACACACAGAGAGCGCCACCACACCAAAGTATTACGTCCAGAAAGCCATCACTCCAGTGCTTTCAGAACCAACATAATACAGACTGGTATTTCTAGTTATCAAACAAAGGTGCTTCCACAACACTGACCTGCTTGCATCTCTGAGTTGATTTGGTGGAATCGGCATTGTCTGCTGGTGATGCAACATAATTAGATCTATCACAGCGGCGTTACGGAATTAGAGAGAGTAAATAAATTCTATACAAATCCTCAAATGCTGTAGTAATGAATAGCTTCTCTGTTGCAAATTACCGGTAAGCTCTTTAACGTATTATTAACACTCAAATCTTTACTCAATTTCACTTCAACCTCAATTAATCAGCGCCCTTATTAGGTTGAGATGAAAAAGACGGGTTTATTGGCGTTCTAAACCCTCTTATATGTTGGCAAACAGTAAAGAAAAATTAAAACTAGCATGCGGCCATGTTGATCTTTTCCCACTGAAGTTTATAAGCCCTCGTTCAGATGTCGCAAGAATCGGATCAATGTTGCTATGGTAACAGAATTGTAGTCCAAGCAACACATCTATGGAAACGAGAAACATAGCCACTGATATACAGCTGTTGTTCTTTAATGTTAATGGCGCCAACGAAGAGATCTGAGCGAGTCGTGCTGAATTTATATGGCGCCAGTCTGGCGGTTAAAAGAATGGACGGTTCATAGAGCAATATGTACCTCTATATGCATACTTTGCTAACCACCGTGGAACGCATACAGAGGGTAGATCTCATTGTATCATATATTAAGTTTTCTTCCCGTCCCATTCGCCTATGGAGAGCGGAAGAAAGTAAAGCGACCTGAGGAACGAAGAGCGGTTGCGAACGAAATGTGAGTGAAATATTTGTATATTATTATCTTTATTCAGCTGGGAAGTCCACACATTTGCTGTGTACCTAGCTTTTACGAGGTGCAAAAATAAAATGAATTAAAGGTCAATTCACATTAGCTGTCCCGTCCTGTCCCGTCGAAACATTCTGCAGTGCATTTCAAATGGCGAAGTCCACACGGCCGTCCCGTCACGGCAGCGTAAGGGCCCTTCTCCACGACAAGAACATCCGCCGGCTGCCAGTCCGGCAGATTCGCCGGACGGTGCACCGGGTTCTCAGTATGACATGTTGGAAAATGTCTGCGTGTCCACGAGCCGGCAGTTCGTAGGGTGCCGGGAGAGTTCAGTCGCGCCTGGAGCTGTCGCACGTGCTACCTGTTGAGTTTCAAGATGAATGCTGAACTGAATATTGATTGTGAAGTTTTGCTTGCATTGGTTGCGGAACGACCAGTCCTGTGGGATAAGACAACCGAGGAATATAAGGATAGATGACTGACTTTGGAAGCGTGGACGGATGTGTGTACACAACTTAAAGAATATTTTAAAACGCTTGGAGATAAGGAAAGAAATGATATAGGTATATAGTTTGACCTCATCTCAAATTTATTTTTTTCATTTTCATTACACACCACATTCCTTCTCTCTATACTATTGTTTGTTTCACACAAAATGTGAATACATTAGGCGAACTTATCTTGCCACGAAATTTTCACATTTTCAGAAATCAAGTACATAGCGAACTGATTTCTGATAGTGTTCGCTGACACGCCACCTCGTACTGCTTGTGTACATGGCAGTTCTCGCAAGTCAGAGTCCACATCTATAGTCGTATCCGCACACAGAATATTAAGACACTCTTCTTTATGGATGAAATTTTGTAGAACAGTACAAGCCTTCACTATGTCAGTCGCAAAATCAGTGGAGACCTTTAAAGGTCGGTGAAAAATCCTCCATTTATTGACCATTATGCCAAAAGCACACTCTACAAATTGTCTTGCTTTGCTTAAGCGATATTTAAAAATACGCTTAATGATATCAAGATCTCGCCCAGGGACGAAGTAAATTATTATGCAATGCAAATGCTTCATCTGCAACGAAAACATAAGGCAATTCCGCTGGAATATTTTGGAATACCCTAGGAGGAGGTAGGTCCAGTGTGTTTGTCTGCAACTTTTTCCATAAAGACGTTTCTTTCAATACACTTGAGTCACAATCTTTACCATAAGCACCGACATCCACATAAATAAAATTATAATTTGTATCCACTACCACCATCAGGACTAACGAATAATAGCCTTTATACTTCGCCCCTAGGCAGTTTGGAAATTTTGCAGTATTTTCAAACTGACACGCTATATTCAGCCAGTCATTTTCCTCCAGAATGGGCGTATATGTGTTATGCAATAACAACCACGTCTTCATACAAACCTCACGTAAAATTCTAGTAATTGTTTTTATTCCAAGTCCGAAACTGTAAAGGAGATCGGAGAAAGTATTTCCTGTTGAAAGGTACCTGAAGTGAGAAAAACATATGGGTTTTATTCTACTCCGGCTTTCTTTTCAGGAAAGATGGTAGTAAAAAAATGGGCAAATTCAAGAGATAACTGGATGAAATTCCACAGGAAATTAAACGAAGGAAATAAGAGCGGTTCTGGAGCAAGCAAGAAGCGAAAATACGTATTTTGTGAGCAGCTACATTTAAAAAAAAATAGCAGACAGACGAGAAGCTTAATCAAATATGCCGGACAATAGTGACGACGTAAACCCCGCTGACAATCAGTCTGAAAAACATTGTCACCAAGTTAAAGAAAAACCGCAGAAAAACAAAACAGCTACAAATGAGTTGGACAGAAAAATGATGACTATTATTGACGCCTCTATTGAGCAGGGCCATAGTAGAAGTATGTCTTTTTTTAGAGGAATTGCCCAACTGTAGATAAATTTAATGATGATGATATCGTAGACGTCCAGCATGAAGTCGTGAAACTTCTAAAATAATTAGGTCGAAACCACAATATAGAAACATGCATCAGCAATCTGCCCAAGATTCCTGGAACTGTGCCTCACATGAATACCAAACTTTTGGTGGTGCATCATCATACCATACACCAAGGCCAAATCAAGATAGCAACTATTCTGTGTACACCTCTGCAGAACACTATCAAGTATGAACTTGTACAAGGCCACCTAATGAAGACATTTCTTTGGAAACGTATGAAAGTCCTGCATCCACCGTATCCAACATTTCTGAAACATATGATTTTTAAAACTAATTGTAAATTGAACATTGTTTCTTTCATCTTAATGGAAATAAAGAAACCCTATTCACTGTCATTCTGCTTTGTTTATCAAGAGCGTTTTTAAATTGTGGTGTTAATTTTTGATACAGCAAATGAATAGTTTTTAATAAGTAAATTTCAATTGTGTACTTAGCTCAGTGTCACTGCAAGCATTTCAGTAGGAGATATGCAGTTTCGCATATTGGTGTCTTCATGGTGCAAATGAGTTTGGAAAAACAGTAATTTGTCAAATGTTGTTTTTGACATCCTGTATAAATTAAAGTGCTTTGTGTCGTCCTGTCGTAGTTCTTCATGTAGCGTACAGAAGGCACCAAATTTAAATCGATCTTGCATCACAGGATGCACCCAATACTTCCAATGACGAAGCTGTTTCTTTTTGTAAAAATAATATAGTGTAAGAGAGTGCAAAAGTCGCTGTTATCCATCATACTGCTCCGTTGCACACAACTCGACTGCAGTATTTCTGGCGCTGTCTCCATGGACAAGTGCGTCCGGTTTTCTACTGGCCGGCAGAAATGCCGGTCCGGCGAATATTCTCGTCATGGACAAGGGGCCTGAACGTTTCTCTGGAGGAAAGTTTTGATGGCTGACATCATCTGTAGCTTCCTGATCCCTAACCCACAAGCTCACTTCCTCCCGTTGTATGGCCATGGGTGGGTCTCCATATTTCGTTTCATCATGGTTTTCGCAGCTGATATCTGTTGTTTGTTGTTCGTTAATTTCTATAGCTTGTTTCGTTTGATCACTTCTTTTGTTAAAATTTATAACAAATGAGAACAGAGTAAATGAAGCAGTGGGACCACACTCTGAATTGTATGACACGAGCTTAGTAAATTATTTGCCCTCTACTACATTTATAAAGTGGATTTTGATGGATACAGGTAAGGTATTTAATATTTTACAATGAAAGGGATTGCTGCAGGGTTCAAACTTGAAGTGAAAAAAGGACTGTGGGTAGAATCAAACTGAGAAGTAGGTGGAGTTTACTTGTATGTTGTCAGGCATTTTTAGTGTTACATAGAAAAATGCACTGAAACTTTCAGCCACTGCACATTGTTTGTTAAAAATATGTATTTGTGGCAGGTCTATTTACAGTTAAGCAGGTCTCTGAAATGTGTGTGAAACAGTTTTGCAAGCATCAGTAGTCAATACATATGTGGTTTTACTACAGTACAAAGTACCCCAGTACAAATAAGGCACCTGAACTACCAAACATGTAAAGAAAACCTATATATCTTGAAGGGAAAGGTATTGAGGGTGATATGACTAATGCACAAAAATCTGCACTGGATGAGCGACTAAAGTTAGCCTTAAACTAAATTTTCACAGGATGTGGTGGTAGCTAGTAACACTGTTCTTTTTAGTAATTCTGGGTGCAATTTGATGTATCAAATGAAAAAACTAATGATTCCACTTTCCAAAATATAAAATGCAGATTCCTCTTTCTCAGGTTCCACATATAATATGTGAAATAGTGACATATTTTCCGATCCAGGCACTTTCTTTGTGTTGTTTTGCCCTTCTGTCTCCCTTCTCTAATATGCAAATTACCCCTGCAAGCTGTAAATTATTTGAGTATGATAAATGTCGTTTTCGTGCAGATGTGGATTCGAGCAGTCATGCATATAAGCAACACCTTGTGTATGTGCACTATGTGTGTAAAACAAGCTGAAAATCATCTTGCGAAGATCGAAATTCCCACGAAAAGTATAGCTGAGGACAGCAATCCGAGCTGAGATCACATGACTTGAACGGACTTGACGTGCCATGACATGATGGACAGTGTGAATACACCTTTACATGATGGTGCTGTGACGAACAGTGTGTATTGGCCTTAAAAGTGCATATCCACAACGATGTGCTCCTATTCAATTCATGTTTGGTATACATGGCTATACCAACAAAGACTTTACAGTGGCGATTCCAATCAAGAACATGAAATATGGATAACTAAATGAGAGTAACAGCATCAAGGAAGAGGATGCAAATGCGGCACAGCAATTGTTAACACTTGCAGCTGCCAGTAATTCTGCAACATAGCTTCCCATACAACCAGAACCTCCAACAAAAGGTAGGATAGTACATCATGTTAAATTTATAGCATTCTGAACTATGAGACGTGACGTATGGTTTGCTCAAGCATAAAGCATTTTCAGTCCATATGGCGTCAGTAACGATACAGATCGCGTTGCCTGTTTTATTGCCCATTTGAAAGAAAATCAGACTGTTTATCCAGAGGGAGTCTTGCACACACACAATTAAGCCACTTAAAAAACGTGCCTTTCAAACATTTCACGCCAATGGCTGAAGCAAGGCTGCAATGGTTACTAACAGACAATCTGTTGGGGAACAGATTCCCCAAGCAAGTATTACAGGAGCTTGGGTCTTTAGCGAGTTCCTGATTAGTTAACAGAAAATGCGTTATGGATGATGTTGCTATAAAAGCCTTCAAAAATATGTCGATTGTTCTGCCAACAGATACAAAGTTACTTCTTGCAGCACTAACAGATGAGGAAGCCGTTTCAGACTGCATGCAGTTTAATGTTGGCAGTGCCATAGCTAGAGCTGACATGGCAGACAGAATCAAAACATGCATGCAAGGGGCAGAGCCAACAAACGATACTGAGCTAAGCCTTCCGAGCGGCCTGCCAGTGTTACATACAGATCAGCTGGCAGAGAGAGTCAGAGTGCTCAGTATGCAAATTATGGCACTGCAAAAGTGCAATGTTTCAATGAAAAAAGAAAAGCAGATGTCAGATGTCTCACATGCTTAACAATCAACAGGATGACAGGACAAGTATGGATAAATCCTACTGGTGTTGGTATCACCAACATTTAGGATGTAGTGCGTGAAAGTTGTATTTCCCTGTAACCATCCCAAATGCCAAGGACAGCCAATAAGGGGCGCCAGTGACTGTCATCCTCCCCATAAATGTCTCTTATTCTCTTGCCGCGTCTATTGTGCAGGGACACAGCATTGCAGCATTGGATAAGTTGGAAATCTGAATCGTTCAGGAATCGTGTCTGGATTGCTGAAGCAGTTAAGGCAACTGCTCGTGAGAAGCAGTAAATGGGGGTTCGAATCTTGGTCTAGCATAAATTTCCAACTTTCGCCATGCATTACCACAATGCCTTGTGGTGCTGAAAGTCACAAATTCCCACCCATCCTTCCCTTTCTTTCCCCATTCTCTATTTCACATAAATGTATGCACCAGCCACGTCATCATGAGTGGTGTCTGTTCTGTGAGACATGTCTGACAGAGCAGACACTACTCAAATATATTATATATAAATAACAGAGAATAGGCTTTACAAATGCATTCAAAAATTCACAAAGGCTTTTTGTGATGAACAAGGTATCAGGAACCAATTTTTTGGTCGACATTGATTCAGACCTTGGCACATGACTGGAACAACAGTATTCAAAGCAAATGGTGCTGCAGGATGCAAATATTAATGGCTATCAATAACTCAGTTATCAACACTATGGAAAAAAAGAAATACTATAGGACATCGGTTTGAACAGGCAGTTTCTGTGGGCATTCAAGGTGATAAATGTTAGTGAACCCATTCTGCGAGCAGATTTCTTGCAGCTTTTCCAATGGGTGGTGGACATACGCAGTAGCACACTTCTGCCCATAGCAAACTTAGTATCAACATGGTACTACTGTAATATGGACAACATTATCGACTAGTTTCCTGATATGAGGTCGGTGAAATAAACAAAACACAAGAAAAGTCTGAGTATGATGCATTTCATTCACAAATGGCCTGGATCTCTGGTAGTGGCTAAACCATAACGTCTAATGCCAGAAAGTCCACTGTGGCCAGAGAGGATACAATAGACAAATTCAAGGAGTAATGGCACCTTTAGAGAGCCAATGGCCATCGTCTTTACAAACTTGACACCTGTGTGGAGGTAACCACATATTTAATGCCAGACCAGTATCGGATAGGTACCCCATGGACTTTAACAATGCAATAACAGCAGCAAAAGTATTCAACGTAATTAATTGTGCCAAAGCATATTCAGAAATGCCAGTCATGCCAGCAGACATAAAGAAGGCTGCCATCACTACTTCATTCAGCCTAGATGAATACCACTTCATGCCATTTGGTTAAAAAAATACTGCACAGACGTGGTATCGTTTTATACACCATGTTCTTAGGGGTCTTTAGTCTCTTTTCTGCCACATGGATGACATGCTGCTAGTTTTGGAACAATATGAGGAACACTATCAGCAGCAGTCTGAGCATCTCAGACAATAAAGAGTGGTCATAAACAGGGAAAAATGTGTATCAGATAAAAGCAGTGCCAAATTTCTAGGATTCGAGGTGTCCACTAATGGCATCACACCTTTGTAAGAAAGGGTAGGTGACATTCAAAATTTGCCGCTACCAAAAACGTACAGAGACTTGCAGCATTCATTGGAATGTTCAGCTTTTATAAATGCCACCTACAAAAAGCCAAGATACTGCTGGCATATTTCATGGAATTATTAAAAGATAGTATATGGCAGGACTCCCTCTCCCTCCGCAAATCACGGACTCTGCCATCAGTGGAGTGGCTTGTGTGCCTGAGCGATACACATAGCCATACTGTAGGTACAACCACAATGGAGGGGTATCTGTTGAGAGGCCAGACAAAAGTGTGGTTCCTGAAGAGTGGCAGCAACCTATTCAGTAGCTGCATTGGCAACAGTCAGGATGATTGAGTGATTGGGCCTTATAACATCACCCAAATCGGCCTTGCTGTACTGGCACTGCGAATGGCTGAAAGTAAGGGGAAATTACAGCTGTAATATTTCCCAGGACATGCAGCTCTATTGTATGGTTAAAAGATTATGGCATTCTCTTGGGTAAAATATTCCAGAGGTAAAATAGTGTGGGCAGGGACTACTCAGGAGGATGTCATCATCAGGAGAAACAAAACTGGCAAACTACAGTTCGCAGCTTGGAATGTTAAATCCCTTAATCGAGCAAGTAGGTTACAGAATTTAAAAGAGCAAATGGCTAGGTTAAATTTAGATATAGTGGGAAATAGTGAAGTTTGCTGGCAGGAAGAACAGGACTTCTGATCAGGTGAAATTGGGATTATAAATACAAAATGGGTTTAATAATGAATAGGAAAACTGGAATGTGGGTAAGCTACTATTAATAGCATTTTGAATGCATTATTGTAGCCAAGATAGACACGAAGCCCACGCCTACCACAGTAATACTAGTTTTCATGCCAACTAGCTTTGCAGATGATGAAGAGATTGAAGAAATGTATGATGAGGTAAAAGAAATTATTCAGATAGTAAAAAAAGAGATGACAATAATTGTGATTGGGTCCTAGTACTCGATAGTAGGAAAAGGAAGAGAAGGAAAATGGACTAGGGGGGGGGGGGGGGGGAGTACGAAACAGGAAGCCACCTGGCAGAGTTTTGCACAGAGCATAATTTAATCAGTGCTAACACTTGATTTAACAATCATAAAAGAAGTTTGTGTACGTAGAAGAGATCTGGAGGCACCAGAACTTTACAGATTGATTACAAAATACACTCCTGGAGATTGAAATAAGAACACCGTGAATTCATTGTCCCAGGAAGGGGAAACTTTATTGACACATTCCTGGGGTCAGATACATCACATGATCACACTGACAGAACCACAGGCACATAGACACAGGCAACAGAGCATGCACAATGTCGGCACTAGTACAGTGTATATCCACCTTTCGCAGCAATGCAGGCTGCTATTCTCCCATGGAGACGATCGTAGAGATGCTGGATGTAGTCCCGTGGAACGGCTTGCCATGCCATTTCCACCTGACGCCTCAGTTGGACCAGCGTTCGTGCTGGAAGTGCAGACCGCGTGAGACGACGCTTCATCCAGTCCCAAACATGCTCAATGGGAGACAGATCCGGAGATCTTGCTGGCTAGGGTAGTTGACTTACACCTTCTAGAGCACGTTGGGTGGCACGGGATACATGCGGACGTGCATTGTCCTGTTGGAACAGCAAGTTCCCTTGCCGGTCTAGGAATGGTAGAACGATGGGTTCGATGACGGTTTGGATGTACCGTGCACTATTCAGTGTCCCCTCGACGATCACCAGTGGTGTACGGCCAGTGTAGGAGATCGCTCCCCACACCATGATGCCGGGTGTTGGCCCTGTGTGCCTCGGTCGTATGCAGTCCTGATTGTGGCGCTCACCTGCACGGCGCCAAACACGCATACGACCATCATTGGCACCAAGGCAGAAGCGACTCTCATCGCTGAAGACGACACGTCTCCATTCGTCCCTCCATTCACGCCTGTCGCGACACCACTGGAGGCGGGCTGCACGATGTTGGGGCGTGAGTGGAAGACGGCCTAACGGTGTGCGGGACCGTAGCCCAGCTTCATGGAGACGGTTGCGAATGGTCCTCGCCGATACCCCAGGAGCAACAGTGTCCCTAATTTGCTGGGAAGTGGCGGTGCGGTCCCCTACGGCACTGCGTAGGATCTTACGGTCTAGGCGTGCATCCGTGCGTCGCTGCGGTCCGGTCCCAGGTCGACGGGCACGTGCACCTTCCGCCGACCACTGGCGACAACATCGATGTACTGTGGAGACCTCACGCCCCACGTGTTGAGCAATTCGGCGGTACGTCCACCCGGCCTCCCGCATGCCCACTATACGCCCTCGCTCAAAGTCCGTCAACTGCACATACGGTTCACGTCCACGCTGTCGCGGCATGCTACCAGTATTAAAGACTGCGATGGAGCTCCGTATGCCACGGCAAACTGGCTGACACTGACGGCGGCGGTGCACAAATGCTGCGCAGCTAGCGCCATTTGACGGCCAACACTGCGGTTCCTGGTGTGTCCGCTGTGCCGTGCGTGTGATCATTGCTTGTACAGCCCTCTCGCAGTGTCCACAGCAAGTATGGTGGGTCTGACACACCGGTGTCAATGTGTTCTTTTTTCCATTTCCAGGAGTGTAGAAAGAGATTTAGCAGCCAGATTTTAAATTTTCCTGGGCAGATGTAGAATCTGATCACAATATATTGGTTATGAACTGTAGATTAAAACTGAAGAAACTGGAAAAAGGTAAGAAATTAAGAACATGGGATCTGGATAAGTTGAAAGAACTAGAGGTTGTTGAGAGCTTCAGAGGGAGCATCAGGTAACAGTTAACTAGAACAGGGGAAAAGAATACAGTAGAAGATGAATGGGTGGCTTTATGAGATGAAATAATGAAGGTAGAGTATCAAACAGATAAAAATACAAGGCCTAATAGGAATCCTTGCATAACACTAGACATATTGAATTTAAAGATGAAAGGAGAAAATTTGAAAATGCAGCAAATGAAGCAAGTGGAAGAGAATACAAACATCTAAAAAATGAGGAAGTGCAAAACTGCTAAGCAGGAATGGTTACGGGACAAATGTAAGGATTTAGAAGCATATTTCACTATGGGAAAGATAGATACTGCCTACAAAGATATTAAAAGGGCCTTTGGGCAAAAGAGAAGCAGCTGTATGAATATCAAGAGCTCAGCTCATAAACAAGTTCCAAGAAAAAAAGGGAAGGCTGAAAGGTGGAAGGAGAATATAGAGGGCTATACAAGGGAGATGAACGAAAACAACATTATATAAAGGGAAGTGGATGTAGATAAAGATGAGATGGGAGATATGATACTGTGAGAATCTGACAAAGCTCTCAAAGATCTAACACGAAACAAGGACCCAGGAGTAGATGACATTTCATTAGAACTACTGATACCACTAAGAGAGCCAGCCATGAGAAAACTCCTCCATCTGGTGTGCAGGTTATATGACAGAGGCGAAATACTCTCAGACTTCAAGAAGAGTATGGTAATTCCAATTCCAAAGAAATCAGTTGCTGACAGATGTGAAAATTACCGAACTATCAGTTTAATAAGTCATGGTTGCAAGATATTAACACGAATTGTTAATAAAAGAATGGAAAAACTGGTATAAACAGACCTCAGGGAAGATCAGTTTGGATTCCAAACAAATGTAGGAACACACGAGGAAATTATGACCTTACAGATTATCTTAGAAGATAGGTTATGAAAAGACAAACCTTCATTTATAGCATTTGTAGACTTAGAGAGGCTTTTGGCAATGTTGACTTGAACCATTACTTGGACAAGCCCACATTACTTCATGTAAACTTTACATCGCAAAAACGACAGGAAATACAAAAAATGTGCACTTATCTAGTTATTTACTGAAAATAACTTCAAATCTAAATAACTTATGTAAATTAATTTTGTGAAATTTAATTATTATTTCATAAATAATATTTCAAAGATACAGTGTTAAATCAGCTGGTGACTGCTTGCAATAGATTGTAAAGCGTTTTTTTTTAATTTAGAAAGTAACAGTGTACATGCTCGGATCTCTATCTCTCGTCTGTTACCCTTTGCAATAGTTTTTTAATAAAATGAAACACCTACAGCCGTCCTTATCATGACATTTATCGTATGGTTACCAGTTTTGGCCATTCAGTGCACCATCTTCAGGCCTTATCTAATGCTGAAAGGTTTAACACCATCAGAATACACAATGCATCAGTGACCAACATAACTGGTTTATACTGACTATAAAAACAATTAATACCAGAAGGTAAAAAATAATCCCTATCTGAGGTTAATAACACCTCTTTTAGGTTATTTGAGTTGTACGTTCTGTATTCATTGTTTTTACGTCATTCTGAAGATAGTCTGCATAAGCCAGTTACGTTGTCCACTGATGAATCGTATATGTGGATACTGTTAACCCCTCCAGTATCGGCTAAGGCCTGAAGATGGTGCACTGAAGTGCCAAAACTGGTGGCCGTACAGTAAATGACGTCATGTGGATGGCTGTAGGTGTTTCATTTTCTTACAATAGTGAATGGCCGTAGTCCACCAGACCACCAGTAATAAGAATAGACACACAAAAACTTTATACTAGAAGGACACTCCATAGCATCCCTAGTGTATCATTAATTAATCTTTCTTTTGGGTAGATGTGTCATGTATTAGCTTTAGAACCATTTTCAATTAAATTGATGTAAATTAGTAAAGTCTCATGAGTTCTAAATTTAACAGTTCTCCTAACAGATATGATATACATGATATGTTTTAATGATTTATTGTTACAGCCAGCGATCCATATGAGCTAAACAGATGTGGAGACCCAATGGCCAAATATAATTAGTTTCTGGCCAATTATTCATTTGCAATGTCAGCGTCCCTGAGATTAATTCCCAATCATCATGAAACATTTTGCAAACTTGAATGAAAGCACCAATCCTTAAATGATCTGGTCACATTCTCCAAGCTATGATTCTGTTTTCGCCATAAATAACAGATATTGGCCCCACAGAAGTGGCGGTGGTATTTCTAAATTTTATAGCACTTTTCCAAAGTCAGTTTGGCCACTAATAAAGGTGGATCCACCATTAACAATGGCCGCCTGCTCCAGTTAATTTTAACAGTTTTCTTTCCAGTGATTAATTTCTATTTCTATTTAAAGTCAAATTATCATTCATTTTAGTAATCTTGTGTGAGCAGATGTGTAAGACTGGCATACTCTCTTCGAAATTCTGAAAGTAGTAGGGGTAAAATATGGAGAGCAAAAGGCTATTTACAACTTGTACATAAATCAGATGTTAGTAATAAGAGTCGAGGGGCTTAAAGGGGAAGTGATGGTTGAGAAGGGAGTGGGACAGGATTGTAGACTATCCCTGATGTTATTCCATCTGTAGATTGAATAAGTAGTAAAGGAGAAAAAAATGGAGTAGGAATTCAAGTTCAGGGTGAAGAAATAAAAAAAACTTTGAGATTTGCCGATGTCATAGACAGCAAAGGACTTGCAAGAGAAGTTGGACAGATTGGACAGTGCTTTGAAAGGAGAATAGAAAATGAACACAAACAAAAGCAAAACGGGGATAATTGAACATAGTCGAATCAAGCGGTATCAGATTAGGAAACGAAAACACTTAAACTAAAAGATGAGGTTTGCTATTTAGGCAGAAAAATAACTGATAATTTCCAAAGTAGAGAGGATATAAAATGTAGACTGCCAATGGCAACAAAAGCATTTTTGAAGAAGAGAAATCTGTTGATATCGAATATTGATTTAAATGTTAGGAAGTCTTTTCTGAAGGTATTAGTCTGGAATGTAGCCATGTATGGAAATGAAACATGGGTGATAAACAGTTTAGATTAAAAGAGTATAGAAGAATGCTGAAGATTAGATGGGTCGATCACATAACTAACGATGAATTACTGAATAGTATTGTGGAGACAAGAAATTGGTGGAGCAACTTGACTAAAAGAAAGGATCAGCTGATAGGACACTCCGAGGCATCAAGGGACCACCAATTTAATATTTGAGGTAAGTGTGTTGGTTAAACATCGTAGAGTGAGACCAAGAGATGAATACAGCAAGCAGATTCAGAAAGATGTTAGGTTGCAATAATTATTTAGAAATTAAGAGGCTTGTGCAGGATAGTGTAGCATGGAGAACTGCATCAAACTATTCGTCGGACTGAAGGCCACAACAAGAACATATGGCAGGAAACAGCAAACTGAAATAGAGTCCAGAACAGTTATGGCGTTCAATTCTGCTTAAGACTATACAGCACGGGCTCTGCTCCCCACTCATCGACGTTGCAATTGCGCATTGGCCCTGATGGTGGGTGCAAGCCAAGTTGCCATGGAGCCACTCTAAAGGATTAGTCAATGGGGCATGGCAGCCTTTGGCATCCTTCTCTCAGTCGCTAACGACACCACAGAAAAACGAAGCGCCATTTATAGAAAACTGTATGCTACATATGTGACAAACATTTCTGAGACCAAATAGAAGGTAAACACTTCATTGTTTACACAGATCATGCTCTTCTCAAGTTCTTATTTTCAAAGAAAACCACTGATGGATCACTGAGACAGTGCAGGAATAATGAATACATTTTGCAATTCATGACACATGCATGTCATATCAGCATAAAAACTAATGCGGTGGCCGACTTCCTCTGTTGATGCAGTGCTAGTGTAGAGGCAGTCCCATCATCGCTGATCATCAATCTAAGGACCCAGAACGACATCCAGTGCTGGAGCTGAGGCAGTCCTGCCTTGTTTTGTCCCAAATTCCCCTACCAGAGCTCAGTGTTTCATTATAGTGCGATAAGTCTTATAAACTGCTGTGAGTTTTGATACCACAATTTTTGTAGCCAGTTTCTGAAGTATTCCATAATTTATCTCACCCCAGAATGTTGCCCATGGTTAGATTGTTAATAAAAGTGGTAATCTGCGAAAATTCGCAGATCAAAGTCAGGTTCAAATATAATCATCAGTTTACAATGTAGTGACATTACAGAACAATGCTTTCGTTTTGTGCAAATACACATATAAATAATAAAGAAGTTGATATTAACACATAATTATGTGATTACGCCACTCCCATGCCGCTTAAGGTCGAAATATTTTTCCTTTTTTTCTATCTGTAAGGTTAAGTTAAGAAAATGTACTTAATAAGCGCTGATAGTAATTGATCTCATAAAATACTAGGATGTTTATTTGACACTGCATGAGTGAAGCCATAGTCACAGTACATAAGTTTTTTTTCTTTAAAAAAACATGGGAATTATGACCATACAAGATGTATAGTCATAATCCCTATTACATTTTCTCCAACTGATGTTTTACATTTGAAAATGATGACATAGTTCGTTGAAACTGGTAATGTAACCACTCTTAATCTGTCTACAAGAAGGAAGAAGAAGCTGAATGTAGATGAGTACCTGTTTATTTGGGCAAAAGTAGGCAACAACAATTGTAAAATAAAGATTACTGGTGCCTGTATGTTGTATTATAGACGATAAAAAATTCCTTATCTCCTTTCCTAATTCCCTATCTTTCCAAAAAAATATTAATTCACTGCCTTTAGCACTAGGCGTAGTGTGACCTTGAGGCAGCTGATGCGTTTTGTCTGGTGACGTGGCACTTGGCTATCTTAAGAGAGCGGACTCGGCGCTCGGGAGTGCGGATCTGCTAGTCTATACAAGATATATAGTCACAATCCTCATTACATATTCTCCAATTGATATTTTACATTCGAAAATGAAAACGTAGTCCCTTGAAACCGGTAATGTAACCACTCTTTTTAAATAAAAAATTATGTACTGTGACTATGGCTTCACTATTTTAGTGTCAAATAAACATTTAAGTTACATTTTGGTCACACTCCTTGCGATAATTGTGCCGGAATATAGGAAATACTTGAATATGTCTCGTGATTTATGTGATAAGTTGAATGCATTTTATATACGCTTAAAAGCAGAATGAGAAAGGAAAATTCGAAAATTTGCTGTGAATAATGAAGTATATTGATTTTGACAGCAGCCAGTTATGAATGAATATGTCTTATACATACACTTATTGGGTTTTCTGCCGGATCGTATTGTGTAAATCGCACAATATTTCATCGATGCAACTGCTCCACATTTTCTGATGGTAGTTGCTCTGTAACTGCTGCAAGGCGCGACTGATGATAATCGCGCGCCGGCGTCGCAGATTATCTTGCTGGGATCAGGCAATATGCGTGTGCGGGAAAGCACTCGCAATTGGAGGAAGGTGGCGCTCCTATTGGTCCCTGTTGGGAAAGGCCTTCTGTGAGTGCGCTTTGGGCAATGACTGTGCTGCCGGACACTCCTGTGCAATGAGCAGGATCGTCACGCAGCACCTCTATCTTGCTATTGTATTCAACTCGTGAGGGAAGGATAACGGCATTCCCCTTGTCGTCTTGTAAAATTACAAGGTCTTCGTCCACTCTCAAGCCTTGCAGAGCCTTCCTTTCTGATGAGCTGATGTTAAACTTTCTTAATGGGGCAACAAGTTTCATTACCCTGCGCAATGCGATAATGTCTTACGCTCATGGTACTTAGAGCACACATGTGGTCTCAGGCACCAACAGTCTACCTGGTGAGCTTTGACACCTAAGAATGGTATTCCAACAGAATGGCTAGTCTGATAGACAGATACACCATGCATTCTAAGCAAATTCAAAGCGGGCAGTAAATGAAGAGGCCGAGGCACCCACTGCAACGGCGGCGTTTCTGTATTTTCGTGGCATGTCGTCAAGAGTAGAAAGAATCTTCAAAAGGCACGACATCAAGAGTCTTTTTCGGCCACTAGCAAAATTGAGCAATCTACTGTTCTTGGTCAAAGATGATCTTGGCTTAGGTAATGTGGCGTGTATAAATAAAATCCCACGCCAATGTGGAAGCAGACATGCCAAACGATGCAAGAATGTTGTGTCGAACACCATCGTCATACACGCCTCGGTCAACCTGATAACACAGCAGTGGCGGAGCATTGCTTGAACCTGTGGCGTCGTATGTTTTACTAAAATTTTATTCTCAGCGTCTGGGGCTGTGTTATTAAGGAGGCCATACACATTCATACACGGACAATCTTATCAACAGTGATGCAGGTTTCCAATTAAGCGCGACCTGGAATCCAGCACTGGCTGCCGTTAGATCAAAACAGGGAAAACAAGAACTCGGATTCATGATGTGACGCAACGTACTGCTAAGATTTAATTCAGCTTTTGATCATAGGAGCGTCCGGCAGCACAGTCATTGCCCGCAGTGCACGCATGGAAGGCCTTTCTGCGGCTGTCAACAGGGGGCACTAGGAGCACTATTTTCCTCCAGCTGCGAGCGTTTTCCCACGTGCGCATATTGCCTGCTCCCGGCATGATAAATTTCGACGCCGGCAAGCGATTATCATCAGTCGCACTCTGCAGCAGTAACAGAGCAACTACCATCAGAAAATTTTGAGCAGTTGCATCGACGAAATTTTGTGCAATTAACACAACAAGATCCGGCTGCAAACCCGAGAAGTGTATTTGCAACAGATCCGTCAGGAAAGCCTGAAAAATCACATGTCTTATAAATATGCTCTTTCGGCTCCAGTAGCAATAAGTTCACAATGCACATTCATTTTTAATTGCCGGAAATGCGGTAAAACTACTGCAACCACTGCAAGCTTATTGTTGGATAAATCGTAAGTAAGTATAAGTATAGTCTTAAACACGCTGTGAACTATATTATTTCCTTTTGTTTACCTTACAGGTGTCTGAGTATTCGGATGTGTCTACTGAGGATCACAGAGGATGAACCCATTCTCGGGGTTAAACGATTAATAACTTAAGCTGAAATTTCGCTTGGACAAAAATGCTGTGCAGCAGTTAGACCTAAGGTTGAGAGAGTATCTGATGAAACCAACGAAAAGAAACTATACATTGACCCCAATGTGCATGCTTGTATTTAACATTAAGATTTATACCACAGGAAGCTTTCAGATCGATGGTGATTTGTAGAAAACAGATGTAACAAGAGATTGCAGAGTAGCCATAAGGCACTGGTCTATATTGCCTCACTGAAGAAAATATTCATCAAAACGCCTATACAAGACAATGATGCGAGAAAACACAGCGTTGTTTTTATCAAATAACAATCATGTTCATATGTAATTGGAACAAAGGCGACTAATGTGCAACTACAGTGTTGCTGTCATGCCCTCATTGTACAATGAAGTTTATGCTGTTTGACAACTGTTAAGTTAGTGAGGAGCTAGACGAGGGGGGCGGCGACAGACCAGGGGATCTGGTGTGGTTGTAATGTGGTGGACTGTACCATCCCACATCGCACAGCTTTTATGTGGTCTAATGGGGGAGCGTGGAGTGAGTTCAGGCACCAGGGAGCAATGTGATTCACCATCACTGTTGACATCACATGGCGTTGTCTGAGGAGGTTGTGATGCTTCGCTAACCTGAGGAGTGTCACTAGTAGTGGAGCCACGGTAGTAATTGGTAGGTATCAGGATGATGAAGGTCGTCGAAATGTGTTGAGATGCATTTAGTGATGTGGTAGCATCCACGATTCATCTCCATAGTTGTTCGTTGCAGAGGTGCATCGACTCGTTGTCATGATGTAATTATCAGTACTCGGCTGCCTTAAACATAGCTGGATGAAAGGTGCTTTGCTTTTTAACGTCAGGTCGAGTGGTGTGTTGAGCAGCAGCAGCGTGAGTGATGGAATCGCAAAGCCAGCAGGTAGTGTATTGCTGACCACACCACAAATTGACTGCTGGCTGTCACATCGTAGTAAGAGCGTGTAATTCAAATCCGGCAGTAGATGGTAGTGTGCCATAGGGAGTCGGCTCCCAGGAATGGTTCAGTTACCTCTGCCACTAGGAGCATCCAAGGTATTTCTGTACTTGTGCCGAGGTCGAGCGTGATGTGTTCAGTTCCAGCAACTGTGATTACCGTGTCACTGGCCATGTGCTATTGCAGGGGCAATGGCGACAGTGTAGCAGGAGCGAGAGCAGACTGTAGAGTGCTCACATCGACCCAAATATCGATGACGAAACATGTGAGCAGGCACCTGTCATGGACGAATAGTCAGGGACCATCAGCCCATTGGAATGCTGTGTCCGTGCTGTTTTGTTGTGGTGTGCAGAGCTGTCGTGTTAATGAAGAGTGGCTGGTGTGCCTCCTTCAAGTCGCTGTACTGGTTTTGGTAGGTGCAGGTTGTCTGCAGCACTGTGCGTTCTGCCAAAATCTGGTGTGAAACCAGCAATAGCTCTGTTATGTGTTGAGCATGGAGCAGGCGATGCACTTGAATGGCGCGGCTTTTGGTTATACACAGAGCTGGGGCGGTTGTCAGCTGGGATGGCGACAACCTTAACTGTCACGGCAGACAACTGTTGTCCGCCGGAGCTGTGAAAGGTCTCGGGGTGGTGGAGGTGGGGAGCATGCCTGGTCTGGGTTGGTTCGACTGTCATTGGGCGGTCTGCAGCTGTGCGAAATGTCGGGGCAGCTCGTCGGGATCGTGCAAAATCGGTTTCTGTGCAGGCGTATTGGGCGTCGAATGCAGCATAGCGCTGTTGGTTGTTGATTAGAATGCAGTGTTGTGACAGAATTCTGCCAGCGAATCGAAATTTAAACTCCAGCGGTGCCTCCTCATCCGCTACAATCGCTGCTTGGATGTTCTCTGGCAGTTTCAGGAGCCAAAGTGTCCATAGTGCGCGATCAGGCGGAAGCATTGGGTCAATTAAAACTCGCAGGCAGCGCCAGAGTGAAGATGGCGTGATGTTGCCCAAAGTAGTCTCGTTGGTGATGAGACATAACTACTGCTCAGGCATGCGTCTTATTAATTATTGATGTACTGTATTGGCAGTTTCGTATTTGTGAGAAGTCAGGATGTACAAAGTCAAATCACTAATAAATTCCACACTGTCTCTGAGGTTGTTAAGGAGAGTGGCGAACTTGTCGTCACCCGCAATGATGCCAGACATCAAATACTCACTGAGGGCAAACCGCATCGCGGGAAAATCCGCTGGGACAACGGTAGTTTCGGACAGTGGTGGACGGTACGATAGCTATCAGTGGTTTGATTGTAAGGCATCGTCATGAGGCGGGCGTACCATGGCGCGGGAGACGAGGGAGGCGGGGGAGCGTCGGTGCACGAGTCTGGCAGGAAATGCGGCTCGATGTAGGGCGTCGCATGGTGGAACAGGTCGGGTCATGTCATGGCGCATGTGTCGTCGGCATCATGCGCGGATGTGCGTTGAACTGGGGTGGCTCTTCGAAGAGCGGCCGCACGTGTGAATGAAGTTCTGGGGCCGACACGGTAGATGCGACTTCCCCAATGTCAGATTTCTGAGACGGCGAAAATTGCAGGTGAGAGTGGATATGAGGTCCTGGCACTGTAAAGACGGAATGCGTAGTCCATTATCCAGCGGCGCTGTCTGTGCCTCACGGAGTTCATGAAGGCGTGCAGTCGTTCGCGGCGAGGCTAACGCGGATGTGACGTCACTCGAACCGGGTGGCAGCGTTATCTAAAATTGCCGAGAGGAGGTCGTGAAAACGCGTTCTAGGCGTCCATAGTTGGTTTTGGTTCTGAGTCTGGGTGATGCAAATATGAAGCATGGTGCTACACTGGAAGCGAGTCGTTGTGATGTCAGGTGTGGCTGGAATATGAGTGAGTCCACAGTCTGTCTCGAGGAACTCGTGTTTAGTTGCAACCGTTGGAAAATCAGAATGCACAGGTACTGAAAGGTGATGTAAACCTCGATCCAGCAGTTCGTTGGCAGATGGATGATGAAACAGAACGACAGAGTAGCATAACACAGGCCATTGTTGTTCAACCATAATGGCGATGTGGGAGACGTCCATATGGATCAGGTCGTTAATGCGAATGTCATAACGGTCAAAATCACTAGCATACAACACGCGATTTTTGGCCTGTGCGGAAGTCGAAGTCAGATTAAAGTTTGTTACGGAGGTTGGCGGCCGTTGTTTATTGTGACTCTTTGCTGCATTATTGTCTGAATACCAGGAACAGATTCGCTCGATGTCAAATCTGAAATGTTTATCATGAAGTCACTCGGTAAGTTCGACACTATCTGTGGCACAGATGGTCTTCGCATCGGCAGCGAACAATGAAATCATTGTCGCTATGTAGTTTCGCCCAAGCTTTGGCGGACATTTAGCGATTTTGCACACAGTATGTTCGCGGCATTCACGGAAACTTGTTGAGATGCGTTGTCGACATTTCCGAGGAAACAGTGAAGTTGCAGCGGCAGCATTGTCGATAGCATAACCGGTGTGGCAGATTTTCGACTTAACAGCAAAATCGCGGTACGACACGGAAATTCGGGGTCACCAGTGTGGGACATGGGGTACCGGCAGTGTGAAGTATAATAGTGATACAACACAGAGATACGATTTCCACACTATTTACTAGTAAGCACATATACGTAACATGTATACGCATTACGAGCGTACAGAGCATACAGATCCTATTGTGTTGCAGTGCAGCAATGATCATTCATAGATTCAGAGATGTTAAGCGGTCACAGCGTTATGGGTTTGAGGTACTGCCCACTACTGAAAGTACTTCTGAGCCAGCAAGAGCGGCCTCGCCTGTTGCGGCAGTGGCCGGTCTTCTTGAGAGGTTCGGACAAGCGCAGAGGAAGGGATTACTTGTCATTGGGAGTTCCACTGTTAGGCAGCTGATGGAGTGGAGCTCCTTAGGGATATGGCAGTTAGGAACAGGAAGAAAGCCAATGTGCACTCCTTGTACATACCGGGGAGAGTCATCCAAGGTGTGGAAAGGGTCCTTCCGGATGTCATGAAGAGTACAGGGTGCAGCTATCTGCAGGTGGTGACTCATGTCGGCACTAATGATGTGTGTCGCTATGGATTGGAAGAGATTCTCTCTGGTTTCCAGCGACTATCTGAGTTGGTGAAGACTGCCAGCCTTGCTAGCGAGATGAAGGCAGAGCTCACCATCTGCAGCATTGTCGACAGGACCGATTGCGAACCTTCGGTACAGAGCCGAGTGGAGGGTCTGAATCAGAGCCTCAGACGGTTCTGCGACCGTGTAGGCTGCAGATTCCTCGACATGCGCCATAGGGTGGTGGGGTTTCGGTTTCCGCTAAATAGGTCAGGTGTCCACTACACACAGGAGGCTGCCACACGGGTAGCAGAAGCTGTGTGGCGTGGACTGGGCGGTTTTTTAGGTTAGACAGTCTCGGGAAAGATCAAAAAGGGCTCCAGCTCAAAGGGTACAGGGCAAAGAAACGACGAGAATCGACCAAGCAACAGTCGGTGTTGTAGTTGTAAATTGTCGTAGCTGTGCTGGAAAAGTACCAGAGCTTCAAGCGCTGATAGAAAGCACTGAAGCAGCAATCGTTACAGAAACAAAAAGCTGGCTAAAGCAAGAGATAAATTCTGCCGAAATTTTTACAGAGGCGCAAACCATGTTCAGAAAGTATAGATTAAATGAAGTAGGTGGTGGTGTGTTTGTGTCTGTTGGTAGTAGTTTATCTTGTAGTGAAGTTGAAATAGATAGTTCCTGCGAATTACTGTGGGTAGAGGTCATACTTTACAGCCGTACCAAAATAATAATTGGCTCCTTCTACCGACCCCCCGACTCAGATGATATAATAGCTGAACGGTTCAAAGAAAACTTGAATCTCATTACAAATAAGTACCCCACTCATACAGTTATAATTGGTGGAGACGTTAATCTACCCTCGATTTGTTGGCGAAAATACATGTTCAAAGCCGAAATTGTACTAAATGCTTTCTCTGAGAATTACTTTGAACAATTAGTTCATGAGCCCACACGAATTGTAAATGGTTGCAAAAAGACACTTGACAGCTTAGCCACAAATAACCCTGATCTAATAGAGAGAGTCATGACGGATACAGGGATTAGTGAACATAAGGTCACTTTAGCGAAGCTAAAAACCATTTCAACCAAAACCACTAAAAATAAACGCAAAATATATCTATTTAAAACAGCAGATAAAAATTCGCTTGATGCCTTCCTAAGAGGGAGTCTCCATTCCTTCCAAGCTAATTATGTAAGTGTAGACCAGATATGCCTCAAATTCAAAGATACAGTATCGACAGCAATAGATAGATTCATACCGCATAAGTTAATAAGAGACGGGACTGATGCACCATGGTACACAAAACACGTCAGAAAACTGTTGCAGAAGCAACGAAAAAAGCATGCCAAATTCAGAAGAGCGCAAAATCCCCAAGACTGGCTACGTTTCACAGAAGCTCGAAATTTAGTGCGGACGTCAATGCGAGATGCTTTTAATAATTTCCACAATGAAAAATTGTCTCAAAATATAGTAGAAAACCCAAAAAGATTCTGGTCGCATGTAAAGTACACCAGTGGCAAAAAACAGTCAATAACGTCACTGCGCGATAGCGGTGGAAATGTTACCGATGATGGTACCCACTAAAGCAGAGTTACTAAATACGGTTTTCCGTAATTCCTTCACGAAAGAAGACGAAGTAAATATTCCAGAATTCGAAACCAGAACAGTTGTTAACATGAGTGACGTAAAAGTAGATATCTTGTGTTGCGAAACAGCCGGCCGGTGTGGCCGTGCGGTTCTAGGCGCTTCAGTCTGGAACCGCGTGACCGCTACGGTCGCAGGTTCGAATACTGCCTCGGGCATGGATGTGTGTGATGTGCTTAGGTTAGTTAGGTTTAAGTAGTTCTAAGTTCTAGGGGACTGATGGCCACAGATGTTAAGTCCCATGGTGCTCAGAACCATTTAAACCATTTTTTTTGTTGCGAAACAACTCAAATCACTTAAGAAAGGCAAATCTTCCGGTACAGATGGTATACCAATCAGGTTCCTTTCAAAGTATACAGACACAATAGCGCCTCTCTTAGCAATCATATACAACCGTTCACTTGACGAAAGGTCTGTTCCTAAAGACTGGAAAGTAGCACAGGTCACACCAATATTCAAGAAAGGAAATAGGAGTAACCCGTTGAATTGCAGACCCATATCACTGACCTCAATTTGCAGTAGGATTTTGGAGCATATACTGTACTCGAACATTACGAATCACCTTGAAGAAAATGACTTATTGATACATAGCCAACACGGATTCAGAAAATATCGTTCTTGTGCAACCTCTTTATTCCCATGAAGTAATGAGTGCTGTTGCAAGGGATCTCAGATCGATTCCATATTCATAGATTTCCAGAAGGCTTTTGATACCGTTACTCACAAACAACTATTAATCAAATTGCGTGTATATGGGGTATCGTCTCAGTTGTGTGACTGGATTCGTGATTTCCTCTAAGAGAGGTCACAGTTTGTAGTGATAGACGGTAAATCATCGAGTAGAACAGAAGTGATGTCTGGCATTACGCAAGGTAGTGTCGTAGGCCCTCTGCTGTTCCAGATTTACATAAATGATCTAGGTGATAATCTGAGCAGCCCCCTTAGATTGTTTGCAGATGACATTGTAATTTACTGTCTAGTAAAATCATCAGACGATCAATTCCAATTACAAAATCATCTAGAGAGAATTTCTGTATGGTGCGAAAAGTGGCAATTGGCACTAAACAAAGAAAAGTGCGAGGTCATCCACATTGGTACTAAAAGAAATCCGATAAATGTTGGATGTACGATAAATCGCACAAATCTAAGGGCTGTCAATTCGACTAAGTACCTAGTATTTACAATTACGAGCAACTTAAATTGGAACGACCACATAGATAATATTGTGAGGAAGGCGAAACAAATACTGCGCTTTGTTGGCAGAACACTTAGAAGATGGGACAAACCCACTAAAGAGACAGCCTACATTAGACTTGTTTGTCGTCTGCTGGGATATTGCTACGCGGTGTGGGATCCTTACCAGCTAGGATTGACGGAGGACATCGAAAAAGTGCAAAGAAGGGCAGCTCGTTTCGTGTTATCGCTCAATAGGGGTGAGAGTGTCACTGACATGATACGCGAGTTGGGGTGGCAGTCACTGAAACAAAGGCGGTTTTCTTTGCGGCGTGATCTATTTACGAAATTTCAATCACCAACTTTCTATTCCTAAAGCGAAAATATTTTTTTGACACCCTCCTACGTAGGGAGAAATGATCATCATAATAAAATAAGAGAAATCAGAGCTCGAACGGAAAGAGTTAGGTGTTCCTTTTTCCCATACGCCATTCGAGAGTGGAATGGTAGAGAAGTAGTATGAAAATGGTTCCATGAACCCTCTGCCAGGCACTTCAGTGTGAATTTCAGAGTAACCATGTAGATGTAGATGTAGATTATTTTGTAATTTTCAATTTAATACCGATTTTCACTTACATTCTGGCGAATACTTCTAGTCTCTCACTTTGTGTCTTAGTAGGGTTCCACACGTTTTATAACACGTTTTATAAAAGATATTTGACAAAGATATTTTACAATGTGATATGGGCCACAGTCTGGTGTGGTAGATGTGTAGACAGCACAGTACAATGGTTTTTTGTGAGAGGCTTGGAGAGAAGTGTGCCACACTTCGATGGTCCATTTCATTGTCCTCAGCTTGTTGAGCATTGTGGAAATCTCCATTCCATTTCCCAAGCCACCAAAATTTTGTTGCATTTGCAATTGTAGGACTGCGTTCAGTACTCTGAGTTCAGTTCTGACTCCTGTGGTTCTTTCCTTAGCTAATAATTCATGGAGTTCGTTTCCCAGAAATCCACATGAGTGTCCAGATGAATGTTATGGTGGTTTCGAATTTGTGGAGGTCAGCTAATAGACCTTGGGTGTTTGGGACCTAAAACCTTCTGGGTTAGCACTAAGATATGCGATGTGAGGAGCTCATGGGCCCACTACAAACCCGGAACTACTTTATTGCGAGAATTTTAACACACTGACTGCAACATGTGTGGTGATCGATGCTTCGCTGCCAGATCAGGCCACAACACAGCGTCTGGCATGAGATTTTGCTGTGGCAAGCAATGGGCACATGCCATCAGGTGTTCTACGGTCACCAGCAACCTTGTGACATTCAGTGTGTTAACGTATTGCAGAGTCCCTAATATGGCGACTAACCTTGCAATTTAAACACTGCATGCAGTCAGAAGAGAATACTTCTCATGTCCCCTTGTGTGTGAAAAAACATAACAAACCCTGTCGTTGACTTTCAGTCCATCTGTCAAAGTTGCACAGTAGGATACTCGTGAAGAACCAAATGAAAAGACATCTGAGAATGGTGGTGTCAGTATTTTCCTTAAAACCACAGTAGAGTTCCACCTGAATCGTATCACACAAAGAGGGATGCCGAGAGGAAACTATGTACGCAGACAGGAGAAGGCAGATGAATGTCCTTGCACAGAGGCTCCAGTTGTACCCAAGTGGATCTCCGTATCTTTGAGCGATTTTTAAACAGTGTGAAATGTTAACATTGAAATACAGAAATACAATTGAGTAACATGGGTCGGTAGACACCTGACCAATTTGTACTCCAGGAAGGAAGGAAAGAAAGAAGTTGATTGTTTTACGTCCCATTAACACTGAGGTCATTACAGATTGAAGAAAAGCTCGGAATGAATTAAGGATGGGGAAGGAAACTAACCACGCCCTTTCAAAAAGAACCATTCCAGCTTGTGCCTGGAGCAATTTAGAGAAATCACGGAAAATCTAAACCTAAATGGTCAGATATGGATTTGAACTGTCATCATCCTGAATGCGAGTCCAGTGTGCTACACTGCACCACCTCACTCAGTGATTGTGACTACACATTCGCCAAGAGTTGCTGGTATCTGACTCTCAGTGGTGGTACACCACCTTCCAGCAGGAGGATCTACAGGGCTCATCCAAGAGGCTCCATGGCCAACTGCACACAACTGTGGTAGACAGGCTCTAACAAGCTGAGTATTGATGGTGTTGATAATGTACAGGCAACACATCTATATTCCAGGTGGAATAAAAGTCGGAGCTTTGAAGAACTGCAGAAAAACTGCATGGTCTGGAACCCAGGAGGTGCTGCTGCAAAATCTGGGAGCATTAAGTTTCTTCATGCAATTTACCTTGAGCTGACGTATGTGTGGTAGCCACATTAACTACCTACCGATAAATAAAGGGGCTAAATATTTGAAAGTTTCAATGGCTTCAAAAAACTTGTTACTGCAGTAAAGTTCTAGGTGAGAATGCACACTCCTGAGTCGAAACAAGGGCATGAAGCCAGTTTGCATGCAAAACAATTCATATTCATAATTCAGAGCCCAGGTTGGGCGCCTGAATGTTGGCACTCTGTGGTGTGCAATGATGTAAGTCTGCAATACTGGCGAAGGTCGTCCACCAGCAGTGACAGAGAGATAATGAGTCCCACTGCATTCACGATACTATTGATTGTGATAATGAGGTGGATCATGCTCAAAACAACTTCCTGAGGGACCACAGTTTCCTGTAAATATTGGTTGCTGAGAGCTAAAACTATCCAGAGACAGAAATTCCGGATAAAATGGGTAAGCAAGCCTGAAAGCCCCTCTCATGCAGTGCACACACATGTGATGGCATTATGTGATATTGTATGCTTTCTGCAAATCAAGGATCACAGCGATTAGGTGTTGGTCAAGCGATATTCATTGTGCACTGGTATTTACAGACGAACCAGTTGGTCTGTGATAAAGTGGAGTACTAGAACCCCATTATCAAATTCCAGTAAATGTACTCTGGAACCACACACCAACAAGGTCTCCTGTTCGACCATTCTTTCAAATAATTTACACAAACTGTGTAACTGTCGATAATTAGTCATAATTTGAATGCCTTTTTCCAGTTTCAGGGTAGGAATAGTAACTGTGATGGTTCATTTCCATCACATCAGTGAGCTGTTCGATCACATGCCGAGCGACTCTTGGACATCCAGGGTTCTCCACCAGAAAAGTATCAACATAGCCACAATTGCCAGGGCTCCACGGGGTCGGCTTTGGCGGTAAAGCTTCCCAAGTGCATTATTTCCTGTCGAGCCACCTGCTAGGAATCATCATCTGCCATCAGACCGTTGGTGAAATTTTTAGTACCTCATACCTCAACCTAGCGACGAATTTGACTAATCAACTGGATTCACTGTCAACATATTACCTTGCAATAGTGTTATGTGCAGCAGAACTGGGTTATGGACGTCCTTTTGTTAAAAGGTGATTGTTGTAGGCTGTACTGTGATCTGGACAATGATGCATGCCCATGTGGGTGCTAATGTAATTTTGTTCTTTAAATTTGTACAAACGATTTTCTATTCATTATTGATTGACAGTCATAGGCTCCAAGTTAGTTCACATTGCCAACTGAGCGAAAGTAATTGTGGTTTACGCAAAGGGCATCTGTTATAACTCGCAGCTGTCTCTATTGCTAATACCTTAGCTGTTCTGTGCTTTGGGTTGCCCCACTTTGACTAAACACTGTTCTCTCAAACCTTTGGTGATTACAGTCTGGGGTTGATCTTTAGGAAGGGCCAATCTGGACTGCGAATCATATGTGAGGCAGAAAGCGAAAAGGGACCTCTCATGGAAAATTTTAGACTTTAAGCTGTTGTAATTTTTACATTCAGCATTAAACTCTGAATGATCTGTAAAAAATAGATTTCTATCACTAAATTTGTGTGAGTTGTGACAATTCGAATACTGGTGATGGAGAAAAGGTGTTCTGAGATAAAGCATTTTAAAGTTTCGGTTTCTCGCTATTGTTTAATTTGACACATTTAAGCAACAAATTGTGCATGTACAGGGTGATTATAATTAAAGTTAATTTTCAAACCGCTGTAGAAATAACATCACTGGTCATAACGACGTCAAATTGCAACGGATTTATTATCGGACAAGGGGGAAAACGTACGGCAGAAGAAAAATAGTCACAAAATGTAGGAATAGATGGCGTTGGAAGCATCAAAATTTAATAGTGGCCGACTACAAATGATAAATCAATCATACAACAATGCCTAAGGTGTAAATTTGACATTAAACAAACTGTACTACTCAGTGTGCATAGCTGTACAGGTGTGATACTGTTAGTTACGTAAGCCCATACACCATAGCAAGGTCGTATCACATCAGATGGGAAAATCGGTTTTTAATTGTCTGAGGCCAAAAACAGCATAAAAAGCGTCAATCACATCGGTTTTTAATTGTTATGAGGCCAAAACCCGCATAGAAAGCATTCATCAAAATTAAATCGGATTGTTAATTTCCGTGTGACTGCTGCAAAACATGTTCAATATGCTGTCCACCGTTTTCTGCAACAAGTTGAAATCGAGAAACAATATGTTCCACAACTGACTGAAGGGTTTCCGGGATCACGATCAGAATGCGTTGCGCAATGCGTGCCTTCAATTCAGCTAAGTGTGCAATCAGAACACTGAATACAACATCTTTCAGCCAGAAGTCACAGGTGATCGGGACGGCCAGGCTGTAGGGAAATGGTGGCTGATAATTCAAGCATTTCTGAAATGGCGCTTCAGCAGCTGCTTAACTGGATTTGCAATGTGTGGAGCTGCGTCATCTTTCATAAAAATGATCCCATCCACACATCCACGCCGTTGGAGAGCTGGAATGACGTGGCTGCGCAAAAAACACTCATAGTGACTACCAGTGACGGTAAAGGTAACAGAACCGCAAGCACCTGCCTTTTCGAAAAATGTGGCCCTATGATAGATGATGCAGTAAACCCGCACCACACAGTGATCTTTTCAGGAGGAAGTGGTTCTGGTTGATTTGCATGTGGATTTTCCGTTGCTCATATTCGATAGTTCTGTGTACTGACATATCCTGTCAGATGGCAGTGGGCTCTTCCATGGCCAATCATTGTCCACTTCCATGCTAGCAAGGAATTCTGAAGCGAAGGTCTCTCTTGCTGGCAGGTCAGCAGGAAGCAACTCGTGCACATGGGTAATTTTGAATGGATAACAAAGAAGGACTTTTCTTAGGATTCTACCCACTGAGTTCATGGGTATGTCCAATGTTCGGGCATTTCTCCGAGCACTACACGTTTGTACACCACCATCGTCTCCTCCTGCACTGCTGTGGCCACTGCTTCCACTGACGTCGAATCAATTCGTTTCATCCCTCCACCAGGTTGCACACCAAAAGAACCCGTCTTTTCGAATTTCCGAATCATTTTCTCCAGACCCACGGCAGTCATCGGATCAACGCCTTTTTTCAAGCTCTTCAGTGTCCAGAATTTCTGCAGAGCGACATGTGCACAGTCATCGTTCTTCTAATACAGCTTTATAAGCAGAGCGCGTTCCTGCATTGAGACAGTCATGGCAAACTTTGCAGACGCGAAAGGGGGGAAAGTCGCGTACCTGACGTGTTTATACCAACTTCAACGGGTCGTTCACGTGACAGGTGTTTTCATTTACGTATTCTGACACATACAGCGCCATTTACTGATCAATTTTCACGCAATTTTTTTCTTCTGCCATATGTTTTCCCCCTTCTCCGATAATATTCCGTTGTAATTTGACGTCATTATGACCAGTGGTGTTATTTCTACAGCGTTTTGAAAGTTTAACTTTAATTATAATCACCCTGTATATAACCCAGCAATTTCCTTTGCTAAATGGTACAGACTTTTCTAAGTAAATATCGCACATTAAGAGTTAATCCCTTTAGATCTGTAACAAATTGTGGTATGCAAGTATCTAAAACCGAATAAATTGGCCCCAAATCGAGAAAAATCAGCACAACCTGCACAGGTATTTTTACTGTGTGTTATGACATCTCTGAGACCAAATTTTGACTTTGAAGCCATTAGCGCACTCATAGCCACCTAAAATTTTAAATTCAGGAAACCCCAAAAACAGATTAAAATTCTAAAACATTAATGTCTGAAACTGTTTAATATTGCTCACAAACAGTAATCTCGCCACTTCTGCTTTGGTTCTGGAATATCTGGCAGGTAAGTTACTCCTTTAGGATCCTCATTGTCACGCACTTGAGGTTCTGGTTTTACTTCAGGACACATAGCATCTTTTTTTTTCCTCTTTGCAATAGGTAATGCTGTTTTTAAAAAGATGATTTTTTATTTGTTTTGTCATTCTTGCTGGAATTACTGCATTAGAAAACCCAACGGATCCATTTTCTTTTGGGAAAGATGCTGTGTGCAAATTTATTTCCATCAATGTCCATTTTGCAAATTATATTACCTTAGTAGCTACCAATGAGGTCAACGTGGAGGTATTTAGTCATGTGAGGCAGTTTGTTAGCTTTACTTTTCTTCAAGACATTTAGCCAGTCACATGTATTTGCAACACCTTCATCTCTCACTTCTATCAGAAACAAGAAAAAAACCTGTCTTGTAGATGTAGGTTTTTGTTGTTATAGTAATGTTAGTTGTCTTCTGGCATTTTAGGCTGGCGACTACAAACTGGTAACATTTGTATGCACTTATAACACTCATGCAACACCATTGTTGTATGAGCCTTGTTTGGATTTCTTCTTCTATACAAAGCTATTCTGAGCTCTGATACTATTTTGTGAAGCAATGCATACGCAGCTGCGAGATTAAGACAAGGGGCCTCTTGTCAGGCCAATAATTTCCCCATAATGACAAGACTTGTACTGAAAATTTTACTTCTGTGACAAATTGTCCATTTTCACTTTCCATCTCACATATGTGACTGTTTTAAGAACTCGTTGATTTAAAAGGCAAGTAAATGGGGTCAAAGACTTGAGATCTCTAAGGTATTTCTTTTAATTCTGTCATTGGCATCTGGATACTGCTAGAGTTAAAATTCCTAAATTTCTATATGAGTGATGCTATTCTACATTTCATTTTTCATGATTGCACATTCAGGTTATTATAGGTTGTACTAATTAACTGTAAATACTAATTGGGGATTCACCTCTTGATTTGGACTTGGTGTCATTTCCTGAATGTTGTTGACCATCTATAAATCTAACAGTTTCACTCATATTTACCATAAAATTTCGTAGCACATATGGATATGAGTGTGATGAATTGTGTGCACAACTGAAAATTAATAATTTTCGAAACTTTACGATTCTCAGGTTTTAATAGGAAGATTTTTTTGTCCTTGTTTGGTCTACCTGTGGATAATTATGTTTCAGACTGCCTGTGAGGGAGGAGGTGGAAGAAACTGCATACATATTTTCCATTAGGGGTAGCGAAATTCACAGGAGCGCAGCCGAGTTGGTGGACTGGCTGAGGGGGGTGAACGACTGCACTATGTCCTCACCAAACTTGAACCATACTGGGCGAATGATGCCATCGTCAACATTCCATTTGCACACTTTCGCATTCCAGGAATTCTGTCAACCTGATCTCCCACAATACGCAAATTTCGTGCTCTCACTTGTGGAATAGAGTTCTGTAGGAGCAGCAAATTCTACGGGATTTCAGTTGTTGGAGAAAGTTATCATTAAAATTCAGATTCAAAATTTTATCTGATGGAAGGATCCACCAATAATTTTTGTTTTGTCCTGTGACTAAATGAGTGTTTGGAAAGTGACTGAGTTTGTCAGGAAATAACTGTTGAAGATTATCTGGAAGTGGCTCTGTTGTGAGTGAGCACATCTATACTACTCTCAAAAGCGTTCTGCATATGAATTGGTAAACAAGTCAACAGTACTAATAATGCAGTCGACTAAGATATTCTTTGTTGATAATGGGCATACAAGAGTAGTTGCAGAAATGCACACGACAGTTTTCACTTTCAATTATTCTAATAATCTTTTAAATTTATTGTGTAGTGCTTCAAAGAAGTAGAAGTACATAACTTCGATGGATGACAATACATTTCAACTTTATTCTACTCTTTTCCTAACAATAACAAGTTCCTTCAATGACATGAACAATTCATATACATTCGATTGGCATTTAGTAACGAAATACACTCCTGGAAATGGAAAAAAGAACACATTGACACCGGTGTGTCAGACCCACCATACTTGCTCCGGACACTGCGAGAGGGCTGTACAAGCAATGATCACACGCACGGCACAGCGGACACACCAGGAACCGCGGTGTTGGCCGTCGAATGGCGCTAGCTGCGCAGCATTTGTGCACCGCCACCGTCAGTGTCAGCCAGTTTGCCGTGGCATACGGAGCTCCATCGCAGTCTTTAACACTGGTAGCATGCCGTGACAGCGTGGACGTGAACCGTATGTGCAGTTGACGGACTTTGAGCGAGGGCGTATAGTGGGCATGCGGGAGGCCGGGTGGACGTACCGCCGAATTGCTCAACACGTGGGGCGTGAGGTCTCCACAGTACATCGATGTTGTCGCCAGTGGTCGGCGGAAGGTGCACGTGCCCGTCGACCTGGGACCGGACCGCAGCGACACACGGATGCACGCCAAGACCGTAGGATCCTACGCAGTGCAGTAGGGGACCGCATCGCCACTTCCCAGCAAATTAGGGACACTGTTGCTCCTGGGGTATCGGCGAGGACCATTCGCAACCGTCTCCATGAAGCTGGGCTACGGTCCCGCACACCGTTAGGCCGTCTTCCGCTCACGCCCCAACATCGTGCAGCCCGCCTCCAGTGGTGTCGCGACAGGCGTGAATGGAGGGACGAATGGAGACGTGTCATCTTCAGCGATGAGAGTCGCTTCTGCCTTGGTGCCAATGATGGTCGTATGCGTGTTTGGCGCCATGCAGGTGAGCGCCACAATCAGGGCTGCATACGACCGAGGCACACAGGGCCAACACCCGGCATCATGGTGTGGGGAGCGATCTCCTACACTGGCCGTACACCACTGGTGATCGTCGAGGGGACACCGAATAGTGCACGGTACATCCAAACCGTCATCGAACCCATCGTTCTACCATTCCTAGACCGCAAGGGAACTTGCTGTTCCAACAGGACAATGCACGTCCGCATGTATCCCGTGCCACCCAACGTGCTCTAGAAGGTGTAAGTCAACTACCCTGGCCAGCAAGATCTCCGGATCTGTCCCCCATTGAGCATGTTTGGGACTGGATGAAGCGTCGTATCATACGGTCTGCACGTCCAGCACGAACGCTGGTCCAACTGAGGCGCCAGGTGGAAATGGCATGGCAAGCCGTTCCACAGGACTACATCCAGCATCTCTACGATCGTCTCCATGGGAGAATAGCAGCCTGCATTGCTGCGAAAGGTGGATATACACTGTACTAGTGCCGACATTGTGCATGCTCTGTTGCCTGTGTCTATGTGCCTGTGGTGCTGTCAGTGTGATCATGTGATGTATCTGACCCCAGGAATGTGTCAATAAAGTTTCCCCTTCCTGGGACAATGAATTCATGGTGTTCTTATTTCAATTTCCAGGAGTGTAGTTTTCTATGATTCCATTAAGACAAAAACCAGTAATAGACAATAATTAAAAAAACAGAATGATCATGAAAAGTATTTCAAACGAAAATACGAGTTGATGCCACATACAGTCTTTCAGCAAATTGACAAACATCTCACTTTTTGGTGACAATGTTATTAATCTTGTCATGTGTCAATTTTAAGCTCACTCGCTGCATACTTGAGTTTGTGGAAATATGTGCATGTGCTTCGTTTCCTCAATCTGACTTGACACATCAGAACCTCCATCTTTTTTTTTACCCTAAAATCACTTCAACAGCAATATCATCCCTTTAGCAAAACAGTTACAGAATAATTACTTTAAAAAAAACTTAAAAGTCGTTTGTTTCACTTCGATTTACTTTTCCATTTGTTGGCAAAGATACAAATTTTTTGACAGTTATGTGTGTAACATAGATAAAATGTATGTTGCATCCCATAGAAGCTCACTTTTTACACACACACACACACACACACACACACACACACACACACACACACACACACACACACACACCTGTTCTGGACAAATGGCAGAAACCTTTTAATAGTGATTTATCCATATGAATGTTTACCAATTGAAATGTAGAATTGTGGACCTGTTTTGTGATACAGTACTATCAACACGTTTAACAGCCCTGCCATTGTTTCAAGAACTTTATTTGATTGTGTATGATTCTTTACTAATACTTTGTCCCACTCTTGAAACACTTTGAACTTAACTGCAGCATTAGGGTGGTTAATGTGGGTCGTTACTCTTGATATCCTTGTCAAATTCCCCAAATACTTGTAGTAGTTGGTTCTGAGTATAACCATAGTCCTATGATGTACATCATTAACCATTTCACTGCTACAGAAGCGTTCTCTTCATTCCAACTTTTGTAATGACTGCACTGCTCGCCAAATCCTGGTGCCTCTGCTGAGAGATAGTGCTCCAGCCTATATGAAATACTTATCATCTGATTTTTCGAAAAGTATTATGTGAAAAGTTTGATTTTTGCACATCTTACATCTGGTATCGTCTCTCAAAAAAAGAAATAATTTCTTTTCATTATTTGTCATACTTACTGCTCTGCATCAAATTAAGCAAAACATTGCATGCAATTTTAAAGAGTTTGCAGAGGTAGACATCTTTAGCATAAACTTTGTGTATTGTTGATTTTAGCTAATACATTGGAGGGAATAAAATTTAAATAAGATATCGAATTTTCATTTAAACTTGATAGCAGTACAATATCTCATTTCATTCTAAAATCATTGGATTTAATCATGCACAACACACTCGGTTCTGCCCAGGCAGACTTGCCAGCTGCTATGAAATAATTATAATCTGATTCTAAGAAAACTATTAGGTGAAAAAACTTAATTTTTGTACATCTTATATCTTTGCTCAATAAAAGACTGGATTTCTTTTCATTGTATGAAACATCAGCAGCTATAAAAGTCCATTGCTAAGTTGGGATGCTATAATATTGGGACAATTAACAGTGATAATGTTATTTGCTCGAAATCCAGTTGACATTTGTTGGACAAAGTCCATAAGGTATTTTTTTACAGGATTTGACTAAGATTTTCTGATTGTAGAATAAATTTTCGCAAAAAATTAGACAATCCAAAAAAATGACTTGAGTTGTCTTTTGTTTCTGAGTGTTGGAAACAATAGTATACTTCAACTTTATGAGTATTTGTTATTAGCCCATCATGAGGTACAATGAAGCCAAGAAAAATAATCTCAGCCAAATTGATTGTCACTCCCAAAGTCTAAAATTACCTTCATAATCTAGTTTATAAGACAGTAAGAATAATAATAAAGGCGACTGTCAGTCGAATCTTTGAGAACAGCTTCGTTCACTCTCAGTGTCATTTTCGTCAGACCTAGCTAGTACATGTATCTTCAGATACCCTCTTCAATTCCGGAAGTTGCCTCATTTCACATCGTGTGACGGTTCCTTCGTTACTTTAGGCATAGTTACTAACAAACTTTGCTATCATAACAACCAAAATCATCAACACATAGTCTACACATTAATTACATCTGGATATCACACTGCATACAAGTAATATGATTAAACGCTGTGTGTGTGTAGGTATAACAACTTCGTGTCAACACATTGGGGGCCAGAATGAAGGGATCTGCTGAATGTTTTGTCCCATGACTGAATGAGTTGTTGGAGAATGACTGAGTTTGTGAGGAAACTGCTTAACTACAGAGGCGTGAGAGGAAGTATATGGCTGCAGCAACACAAATGAAAAATTTGATAAATTGCTATACACCTTCCAGAATTATTGTGAACTGTACTTCCACTCAGAAAAAAGAAAATCAGGAAAAAATATACAAAAAGTATGTCAAGATAGCGATGAGTAAAATATGGTCAGTAAACTGTGCAAAAAAAACTGTGTAAATGGGAGTATGTTGTGCGTAAAGTGCAAAAAGTTATGTCAAATAGGTGCATGTGCTTGCAGTGTATGTGCAATTAAGCTAAAAAAACTTAAGTCCAATAGCTACAACATCGAAAACAAAGCAGACTTGTACCGGTAATGAAAGTATTTCAGACAACATTGTGGAATTACAGCATGAAATTTCGAGAAAAACTGTGGCCTTTTGAAGAAACTCAAAACGCTGGAATTTAAAGTTAGTGAACTTGAACTCGTTTTCCAGAAAAATGAATACAATGTGTGTACAATCATTAAAACCAAGGGAAACTAATATTTCCAGGAGGGGATGTAAAAGAAAAAAAAGCCTGTTAGCTGAAAAGAAGACTGCTAAACAATGTTTACGAACATGTATGCTTAATACCATCAAATAAAGCGAAAATTCTTATTTGATGCACTGGAATATAAATGGCTTAAATTTGAAATCTTCCAGCAGCCTACGCTAAAAACTTGATGACTTACAAATTCTTCTCTCAAAATGTAAAACCATACAAATTATTTGTTTAAATGAGCATTGTCTTAGCTCTAATACAATAAATATTTTAAATAAAACTGAAAAATTCAATTTTGCAAGCAGCTGTTGCAGAGAGGAAAAATCTCATGGAGGTTGCTGCATACTCCTGGACTCTTCTGTAAACTATGAAGTGAAAACATATTTTAATTGCTTAAATTAAGATATTCGAAATCTGTTGTGTAGAGCTTAAACGCCTTAAGATATTAGCTATTTCAATTTACAGAATTCCAGAAAGAGCTTTAGTCCCACCATTCATCTCTAAATTCCAGTGCTTGCTAGATACACTAAAGAAAGAAAAGAAGAAAAATTGTAATAGCAGCTGATTATATTAAAATGAAATAAGGAATCAACAAAATTTATTGAATCAATTAAAAAGACTGGTTTTAAATAAAATCTTTTGGAGCTCATCAGTCTCAGCAAAATGTATTGATAACACTGTAACAGATTACTACTTTGGTAATGTACATAATTCTGTCTAGACTTAGGACTTTCTGATTACTCAGCCTTGTTTGTCTAATTGCCAAAAGCTGATAATATAATACAAAATAAGCTTATATAAAAAAAGTTGCAAAAGTTGCAAATATTCTATGAGAAACTAAGTAAAGTTAGCCCACCCGGTTAGCCACACAGTCTAATGCGCTGCTTTCTGAGGGGGGAAGGCATACCAGTCCCCGGCACAAATCCGTCCGGTGGATTAGTGTCGAGATCTGGTGTGCCAGCCAGTCTGTGGGTGGTTTTTAAGGCGTTTTCCATCTACCTCAACGAATGTGGGCTGGATCCCCTTATTCCACCTCAGTAACACTATGTTGGCAATTTCTGTGCAAACACTGTCTCCATATATGCATAACCCAATAATTACTCTACCACGAAAACATTTGGGGTTACATTCGTCCAGTATGAGACGTTCCTGGTAGGGGGCGGAGGGGAGGTCCACTGGGGACCGAACCGCATAATAACCCTGGGTTCGAGGTGGGGCGGTGGTGGGGTGGGGTGGGTGTACTGCTTTGGCCTGTTGGCAGTTGTGCACCACTGAGGGGTACAGCAGGACAAAGCTTCTCCATTGTTTCTATAAGCCATTCATCATAAGAATAAACCTGATGTAAACATTGCACTATGTATACTTTCAAGTTTGCTGGAACCTCGTTGGATTTCCATTTCACGTGGGACTGCAGCCAAGCTGTCCTGAGTACCATCAAGTACCATAATAAGGGTACATTTTGTGCTGTGCGTTACGCGCACATCGACTTAGCGATAACACAGGACAACAGCTCTACCGGCGCATTTAACTTGGTCAGCACTGGCCGGTCAGCTGGTAAAGCTAGCCTGCAGTGATGTGGCCAACTGCAGTTCACACGTAAAAAGAGACGAGCAGAGGAGCAATACAGCTTCGAATGTCATTTAATTTTTAAGCAGAATGAAATAATACACTGCAAATCTCCCATCATATGCTCCTTAGACGACTAGACGAAAACCGCAACGCGTCATCGTTTTTAGCTAATGTTCTATTGTAATTAAAAACGGCAATGATGAAAATTACTGTCTTGACCACGGGGTAATTTTACTGCAAAAGCTGTGTAACGTAAGAGGATATTGAAGAATTTCACCGTATAGTTAAATATTGAAGCCACTGAAGGTATTACTTACAGTCAGTCGTCTGGTAATCTCTTAGCTCCTTCATTATCTGAATCTGAGAAATACATTTCAGTTCTGGAAGTGTCACCTGCTACGTTGATAGCGAACCTGTCAACAACAGAATCCATGAAAACAATCAGGGGCAGCACTTTCTCTTCTTCTTGTATGGCGAGCCATTCTATACACCGCCAGCCTTCGGCAGTGACGTGTGGAAAAGCTGCGCGCGTTAGGTCCAGTGCGTCTGGCAGCTTAACAGTCTTGTTACTTCTCGGGCCAAATCCCACAGCTTGGCTCAGGTCAGTTATGCTGGGTTCATATTGTAATGATACAGTACCAAATGTAAAAATGCAGCACTTGTATGGTGTGCTAGATGCTGTGAAAATGATTGTTTTTCATGTTTCTACGATACTTAACTACCTCTGTGGTATAAAACGATGGAAATAGTCTATTTAAAGAGGATATGGTTTTTCATATTTGACTTAAAAAATTAAATTGTTATGTTTTCTTAATTTAAACAACTTTTATGAACAGTCTTTCATGTTGTTGTTGTTGTGGTCTTCAGTCCTGAGACTGGTTTGATGCAGCTCTCCATGCTACTCTATCCTGTGCAAGCTTCTTCATCTCCCAGTACCTACTGCAACCTACATCCTTCTGAATCTGCTTAGTGTATTGATCTCTTGGTCTCCCTCTACGATTTTTACCCTCCACGCTGCCCTCCAATGCTAAAATTGTGATCCCTCGATGCCTCAGAACATGTCCTACCAACCGATCCCTTCTTCTAGTCAAGTTGTGCCACAAACTTCTCTTCTCCCCAATCCTATTCATTACCTCCTCATTAGTTACGTGATCTACCCACCTTATCTTCAGCATTCTTCTGTAGCACCACATTTCGAAAGCTTCTATTCTCTTCTTGTCCAAACTAGTTATCGTCCATGTCTCACTTCCATACATGGCTACACTCCATACAAATACTTTCAGAAACGACTTCCTGACACCTAAATCTATATTCGATGTTAACAAATTTCTCTTCTTGAGAAACGCTTTCCTTGCCATTGCCAGTCTACATTTTATATCCTCTCTACTTCGACCATCATCGGTTATTTTACTCCCTAAATAGCAAAACTCCTTTACTACTTTAAGTGTCTCATTTCCTAATCTAATTCCCTCAGCATCACCTGACTTAATTTGACTACATTCCATTATCCTCGTTTTGCTTTTGTTGATGTTCATCTTATATCCTCCTTTCAAGACACTGTCCATTCCGTTCAACTGCTCTTCCAAGTCCTTTGCTGTCTCTGACAGAATTACAATGTCATCGGCGAACCTCAAAGTTTTTACTTCTTCTCCATGAATTTTAATACCTACTCCGAATTTTTCTTTTGTTTCCTTTATTGCTTGCTCAATATACAGATTGAATAACATCGGGGAGAGGCTACAACCCTGTCTCACTCCTTTCCCAACCACTGCTTCCCTTTCATGCCCCTCGACTCTTATAACTGCCATCTGGTTTCTGTACAAATTGTAAATAGCCTTTCGCTCCCTGTATTTTACCCCTGCCACCTTCAGAATTTGAAAGAGAGTATTCCAGTCAACATTGTCAAAAGCTTTCTCTAAGTCTACAAATGCTAGAAACGTAGGTTTGCCTTTTCTTAATCTTTCTTCCAAGATAAGTCGTAAGGTCAGTATTGCCTCACGTGTTCCAACATTTCTACGGAATCCAAACTGATCTTCACCGAGGTCGGCTTCTACCAGTTTTTCCATTCGTCTGTAAAGAATTCGCGTTAGTATTTTGCAGCTGTGACTTATTAAACTGATTGTTCGGTAATTTTCACATCTGTCAACACCTGCTTTCTTTGGGATTGGAATTATTATATTCTTCTTGAAGTCTGAGGGTATTTCGCCTGTCTCATACATCGTGCTCACCAGATGGTAGAGTTTTGTCATGACTGGCTCTCCCGAGGCCATCAGTAGTTCTAATGGAATGTTGTCTACTCCCGGGGCCTTGTTTTGACTCAGGTCTTTCAGTGCTCTGTCAAACTCTTCACGCAGTATCTTATCTCCCATTTCATCTTCATCTACATCCTCTTCCATTTCCATAATATTGTCCTCAAGTACATCGCCCTTGTATAAACCCTCTATATACTCCTTCCACCTTTCTGCTTTCCCTTCTTTGCTTAGAACTGGGTTGCCATCTGAGCTCTTGATATTCATACAAGTGGTTCTCTTCTCTCCAAAGGTCTCTTTAATTTTCCTGTAGGCAGTATCTATCTTACCCCTAGTGAGACAAGCCTCTACATCCTTACATTTGTCCTCTAGCCATCCCTGCTTAGCCATTTTGCACTTCCTGTCGATTTCATTTTTGAGACGTTTGTATTCCTTTTCGCCTGCTTCATTTACTGCATTTTTATATTTTCTCCTTTCATCAATTAAATTCAATATTTCTTCTGTTACCCAAGGATTTCTATTAGCCCGCGTCTTTTTACCTACTTGATCCTCTGCTGCCTTCACTACTTCATCCCTCAGAGTTACCCATTCTTCTTCTACTGTATTTCTTTCCCCCATTCCTGTCAATTGTTCCCTAATGATCTCCCTGAAACTCTCTACAACCTCTGGTTCTTTCAGTTTATCCAGGTCCCATCTCCTTAAATTCCCACCTTTTTGCAGTTTCTTCAGTCTTTCATAAAACATCTATTATTAAGAAATTGTATTTGAAATGGAAACAGGAATTTCGCGTCTAATATGTATTTAGAAACAAGACGATGTCCATTATTCATTAAAAAATGATGATGAGTTTTATGGTTACGAGATGTAGACATTTCAAATTGAACGAAAAAAATGATTCTTTGAAGATTTCACCGACGCACGAATGACCGCACTCCGTTCTTATTCCATTACGGTACCTACAACGCTACCCGTTCGACGCCGGAAGTTGGACAACGTTGGAAAAACTTCAACGCCGATTATCTCCGTAAATTTATGAGAAACATTAATAACAGCCAATTTCTTTGCACTTTTTAACCGTGTTCCAAGCGCGTGTTTCACCACAGAACAGAATGCAGCCTCAACCGTTTTTAAACTGCTGATTAACAGAGCGAGAATCAGAGCACAACGCTGCAAAGTCTGTGACGTAGCTAAAGAGTGATTAAGAAAAACATTGATGGCTGTTAAGGGGCTCCGGAAAGGCTCAAAATCATGAAAAGTTCAATTTTTACTTTTTTGCGTTTTCTGAATCTGCAGACTATTACCTTTTAATAGATATATAATTTATTCAATTCCGAAGACTACAACTATTTTTAAATTTTTTTTGAAATGTGTTCTACATGGGCGTGACCCACTGTGGCGCTGTTAAACTGCTGTCAAATGGTGTTATTATTAACGTCCGTGTTCATCAGGTACATTTTAGTGATGTGAGATAAAGTATGTGTTGTGGCTAACCTGTGATGGTGCAATATATATCGCTGGTGTGATTGTCGATTGTTTCATGTTTATTTACTCTGTCGTTATCTTGAAAATATTCGTAATTAATTCTGTTTCTTGAGTCTCTGTTTTGTTGAAGTATAATAATGAGTAAAAGTAAAGTTATTAGAAATCCTCTGAAGGCTTTTAAGAAAGGAGAAATGTTGGAAAGCCAAAGGTATGTGTTATTACTGTAAACAATAAAGACGATAACCAAGTGAGTGAACCTAACCTCTCAAGTACACCTGCCCATAGCAGTCAAAGTGGGAAAGAAAATACTTTACAGAAGAAGCTTGGTTCAATGAGTGAAAACTATGAATGTTTTATGGGCGAATCGGATGTGAATGAAATATTTGATATGTCGGTTCTCAAAGGAATTTTTTCAAACTGTGTAAGATGTATTCATTGTAGTGAAATTGGTCTGGAACTCTCCATAATAAAGCACGTAGGACTTGCTAGTGAAATACAATTGAAATGTGATAAGTGTTCATACATGACCATCTTTTGGAACAGTGTTGCAGTAACTGCAACTGAAGAAAATGGTAGCAAAATCTACGAACACAACATTAGATTTGTTTATTCCTTGCATTCAGTTGGTAAGGGTGCTACTGCAGGTGCAATTTTCTGTGGCATCATGAATCTTCCAAATCCCCCAACCAAGTTTACGACCTATAATAAATTAATAGGGTCTAAAGTAGAAGATGTCTGTATAGAATCTATGAAGAACGCTGTGGAAGAGGCAGTAATGGAAAATAATGGTAACAGAGATTTGACTGCAGCGTTCGATGGTACCTGGCATAAACGGGGACACACATCTCTTCATGGTGTAGTATCTGCCACCAGTATGTATACAGGGAAAGTTTTAGATGTAGCAGTAATATCAAAGTACAGGGCTATTACAAATGATTGAAGCGATTTCATAAATTCACTGTAGCTCCATTCATTGACATATGGTCACGACACACGACAGATACGTAGAAAAACTCATAAAGTTTTGTTCGGCTGAAGCCGCACTTCAGGTTTCTGCCGTCAGAGCGCTCGAGAGCGCAGTGAGACAAAATGGCGACAGGAGCCGAGAAAGCGTATGTCGTGCTTGAAATGCACTCACATCAGTCAGTCATAACAGTGCAACGACACTTCAGGACGAAATTCATAAAGATCCAACAACTGCTAACTCCATTCGGCGATGGTATGTGCAGTTTAAAGCTTCTGGATGCCTCTGTAAGGGGAAATCAACGGGTCGGCCTGCAGTGAGCGAAGAAACGGTTGAACGCGTGCGGGCAAGTTTCACGCGTAGCCCGCGGAAGTCGACGAATAAAGCAAGCAGGGAGCTAAACGTACCACAGCCGACGGTTTGGAAAATCTTACGGAAAAGGCTAAAGCAGAAGCCTTACCGTTTGCAATTGCTACAAGCCCTGACACCCGATGACAAAGTCAAACGCTTTGAATTTTCGGCGCGGTTGCAACAGCTCATGGAAGAGGATGCGTTCAGTGCGAAACTTGTTTTCAGTGATGAAGCAACATTTTTTCTTAATGGTGAAGTGAACAGACACAATGTGCGAATCTGGGCGGTAGAGAATCCTCACGCATTCGTACAGCAAATTCGCAATTCACCAAAAGTTAACGTGTTTTGTGCAATCTCACGGTTTGACGTTTACGGCCCCTTTTTCTTTCGCGAAAAAAAAACGTTACAGGACATGTGTATCTGGACATGCTGGACAATTGGCTCATGCCACAACTGGAGACCGACAGCGTCGACTTCATCTTTCAACAGGATGGTGCTCCACCGCACTTCCGTCATGATGTTCGGCATTTCTTAAACAGGAGATTAGAAAACTGATGATATCCTACGACACTACCGATTACACGACGAATTTAATTCTAATATTGTTTCGAATATTTAGTACATCGTGTTTCGGAGAAACTTCAAAGATTATTTTTCTCTGTATTTTGTGAAAAACATTAAGAACAACTCATTTCTAGCAATTAAAGGTGTTCCGCACGCGCATGTCACTACGGTCTACGAGGCAGGAAACAGTGTCATCCATTTTCACAGTACATATGACAAGCGGGAGAATCAGAGCACAAGTAGTGCTTACAGAGACTGTGACTATTTACGGATTTTTAAATAAAAATTACGTAGCTAAAGTATGATTAAGAAAAACGTTGATGGTTGTTAATATATCGGAATGTCTTAAAGTTTCATTTACAGTAACACAGTAATGAAATATCGAAAACATAACTTGGACCTACTTCCAAGAGTGGAATAACATCAGTGTATGAGACTTAACGGCTGCTGACCAATCTTCGCGTTTGTGATTGTGTACATAAGATTTATTCTCATGGTGAATGGACTATAGTTATAGTGGATGTAAATATTGTAAGTTTGGCAAATTTTAAATAAGTAAATTCCTTACAAAATATTATTGTAAGTGTGACAAAATTTCAAATAAGCGAATTGTAACCTAGACATGTCTCCTGTACATCAGACATACGTTCTGAAATTCTGTATGTCATGAGATGAATAAAACACATTACATTTCAGAACAGTGTAAAATTACAGGCGAAATGAGGAACAAAACAGTGATCGAAAAATGTAAACAAACCAGCGAAACACATCAGAATGAAAATGTACAGTTAATACTCGTGACTGTTCAATAAAAAACGGGAAAAATCAACAAAGCTCAGTTGGTGAGGACAGTAAGAGTGCAAAAAATAAATTGGAAAAGACGAATGGAGGTATGAAACAAAAAATTCTTCAGGTAGTCGACAGTTATGGGCAGCATTTTGCGAGACTATTAAACCAAAAAATAAAGCCCTGGTCTGATATGTTTTCACTGATAAAACCAACAGTGTGAAAGCCAAGATCGCAAATTTCACAAAAGACGACTATTTGATCGTCATGGGTGGAGTAAATGATATCAAAAACAAGGTTCAACACTTCACATGTCTATTACAAAGAAACAAAACATATTAAAGACATCCCCAATACAATTTCATATAAATTTGACGAGTTACACTAGAACAAAAGAATACATCAAATGAACAACTCTTTGGTAAATTTGACTCTGAAGCATAGCCATGTCAACATTGTAGACGTAAACAGGTTCTTGAGATGAAGTGATTATACAAAATACGGTTTGCACATGGTGACGAAAGGAAAAGAGATGCTGTGTAAACATATACAATCGGAAACAAAGTGGAACTTCAGCCAGCAACCACGGATAAAACCAGTCACAGAACAACATAAACTTTAATAAACATGTGAAATAAATCAAACGAAATCTGCATATACAAAACATAATCATTGCATGGTGAACCAGCACTAACATTAGAATTAGCTGCTGAAGAAGAAACGAGAATGTCTCCAAAGTCAGCATGAACTACTTGAGAAAGACACAGAGGAACTGCTGAACAAAATGTGTGTGCTTTTTTATGGAAAAACACTCAGCTAGAAAGATCAGCCTCAAGGAAGGAGAAACCACAATCCTGCAGACATTCACCCCCAAAAAAGAAGAAAGAGATCATCATCTATACGGAAGAATTTCCCATTGCTTGGCAACTCAGTGGTAGATCGAAGACAGCCTGTGTGAAGTATGAGGATTTTAATGCACCCCAGAAGAAGGAGTACGCCTATTCAGCACCCCACCCAGCCAAGACTCATCAAAATGGAACAGCAAAAGCAACTAAGCCCCAAATTTCAGGACTAAGTGCTAACATTGTAGTGTTTCACCAAAATGTGCAATCGCTAACAAATAAAATTGATAAATTTCAAATACTACTAGTGAATGAACTGAAAGATGTTTCAGTCCCGCGTATAAAGGCCGGTTCCCACTAGAGCGCAGCAGCGCACCGTTCGGCAACGGCAGCGGCAAGCGTTTTCCGCTTTGACCTGATGGCTCGCGGAATTGGCATTCCCATCTGGAAGCGGCAGACGCTAGCGGTAGCCAATGACGGACAGCCACTGAGGGGAGGGATCTACTGAAACTCCCGGTGCGTTTGATTAACTATATCTTACACTTACATGAAGGAAAGACGAAGTTGGGTGAAGACATACCAATTTTTCATTTTCTGTACAATGTACTCTTCATGATTGTTCACTATCTCCTAACACATTGGAACAATGTACGACAAAAGAGATTATTCAGATAGTTAAGCGAGACAAAAATTTAAAATGTGATACGGTAACAGGTACAGGGAAACAGTAAGAACACAAAGGCTTGGGGGAAGGGATGAAAGTGGAAGCCACCTGATAGAATTTCGCACAGAGCATAATGTAATCATCGCCAGCACCTTACTTAAGAATCATGAAAGAATAATACATATTTGGAACAGAGTTTTCGAAACCAGATTTTAAATTATAAGACATTTCACGGTACAGACGCAAACCTACAATAATTTATTGGTTATGAGATGCAGTTTACAACTAAAGAGACAGTAAACGGTAGCAAATTAAGGAAATGGGACTTGAATAAGTTAAGACCCACAGTTTTTCGATAATCTTAAAGTTACCGTAATGCAACGACTGATTAAAACAGAGGAAGGAATCCAGTAGAACACGAATGGATATCTTTGAGAGAAGTGGTGAATGCAGCAGAGTATGTGAAAGGGAAGAAGGTACAGTAGAAATAGTTAGATAAAACATGATATATTAAATTTGACAAGAGGGAAAAATATAAAAATGCAGCAAATAAAGTATGCCATGGGAAATAGAAATGTCTAAACATGACGTTGACAGAAAGTCCAAAATTGCAACGCAATTGTGCACGTGGAAAACATAGGGGAATGAAAATGAGAAAGAACAAAGAAAACTTTGCTCAAAGGAGAAGCAAATGTCAAGAACTCATTTGGCAAGCCAGAACTAAGCAAATAAGAGAAGGCTAGAAAGTGGAAGGAATATGTAGAGAGGAGAGGGGGAGGGGTTGTACAAACTAACATAAGCACAATGTTAGATTCCTGGGAGATGTCTGAACACACAAGGCAATACTGATCCTACCACTTAGCTAAGTAGACACACTAAAGAACTACGAAACTGTTTATAGCATTTGCATGTTTAGAGAAAGGTTTTGACAATCTTAATTAAAACATTCTTTGAAGCTCTGAAGATGATATCGATAAAACACAGGGCCACAAGATTATCTACAACTTGTACAGAAACCAAACTGCATTTCTAAGACTTCAATGACCTGAAAGGGAAGCAGTAATTGAGGAGGCAGAAGTAGAGAGGATATAAAATGAAGACTGTGAATAGCAAGAAAAGCGTTTTGAGAAAGAAAATTTGTTCACATCGAATATAAATTCTAATGGTTGGGTACTATTTTACAAAGGTATTTGTGTGGAGTGCAGCCTTGTATGTAAGTGAAACTTTTGGGATGACCAGTTCTGTCAAGAAGACAATGGACGCTTTGAAAACGTGGTGATCAATAAGAATGCTGAAGATTAGATATGAGGATCGTGTAAGTAAAGAAGAGGTACGGAATTAAACAGAGAAGGAAGAGGAAATTACAGCACAAATTTGACTACAAGAAGGGTAAGTTGACAGGACATATTATGAGGCGTCAAAGAGTGAGGACAAAGGGGTTGGGTGATGATAATCATCTGTTGAAATACTATTCTACTAATTTTTCTATTAATGTAAGCAGTGAATTTACTCTTCCATGCACTCCTCCACAAAACATTTCAACCAAAACTGAAATCAGCTGAACACCAAATCTTTCAACCACTGTCTGACAACTATTGAATCCACTTTCAACTTTCTATAACTATCACTGGCTAGCCACACACACATACAGATATAAGGAGAACAGAAATAAACAAACATTAGTTTTCAGCATATAATTCTTTAGGTTGGCAACATGTACATAAACAAACCATACAGGAAGGGACATGAGGTGAACACACTGTAGTTACGACTTCAAATTAGTTACGACTTCAAATCAGTGTTTTCGGTAACCGGCCACGGTGGCCGAGCGCTTCAGTCCGGGTCAGCATGACTGCTACAGTCGCAGGTTCGACTCCTGCCTCGGGCGTGGATGTGTGTGATGTCCTTAGATTAGTTAGGTTTAAGTAGTTCTAAGTTCTAGGGGACTGACGACATCAGATGTTAAGTCCCATAGTGCTCAGAGCCATTTGTTTTCGGTAAAATTTCTACAGCTAGTGACAGAAGAAAAAAGACCAAACGCGAAAATGTGCTACATTCCATACTCTAAGTTATAGTTCATCCTCCAGCTTGTGACCAGGTGAGGGGAAACGCAGATATCCGCCAAAAACTATATTCACTGTAAGTAATCAGTTATTCACATAAAAAAGATGTGAACTGCTTTATAATTTGCAAGTATCACATGTCAAAACAAAACTGAATCATTCTAGATTCCACCGAAGATACCTTAAAGTTAAAGGCAAAACGCATCGTGAATCAATAAAGTACACTGGATCAAGAAAAAAACGTTTGTTACTTACCAAAGGAAATAATCAATACCTGTAGATACTTAGCAAATTACATCTTATGACATACCAGCAAATTAGTTTCGGTTTAACTTCACATTCCACATACTATTATTAAATGCCGTTTAATACAATTCATCTATCCCTTGTGAAAAACTTTAGTTACTTTCATATCTCGGTAGATGAACAGATTTTGGATATTTATCATGCGACGAAATACATGACTTTTTACAAGTTATCGTTTGGAAAAAAACACGTTTCGATTTCTTGAACCGTTTACGAAATTTGCAGTTGATACAACCACATGGTTTACGACGAGCAGGACGAATTATCGGTCGCGTCTTGAGCGACTCGCGCGCGGTCATCGCACAGCCCGTCCGCCGACATATTCAATATCTCGAGAATGGTGATAGCTATCTTTCTGCTCTCAGCTTTAAAAACAATTTCGATATGCTGACTAAATTTCATACGCAATAATGTATTACCTAAAATGAACTGTAGGCGAAGTCCACGCAATGCGTTTTTACCTCTGCACACTCATTAAAATTTTGTGTAAAGGTTTACGTAAATGTGATACAGCAAGTAACCACGACGAATAACGAAAAGAAATTGGGTCCTTTATCGAGAAAAGATATCAGGCTGTAATACGCCCAAGAATCAAATTTTTCTACCGAATAGTTTCCTTGGAATCGGATGATAAGTATTTCACAGTTGCCGCCCCGTCCGCGCCAGCGGTTCGGCGCAAGTTCGTGTAGCCCTGGGTTCCGTACCTGACGTCACGCTCAGCGCGTTCTGTGATTGGCGGCGCGGACCTGGAGCGCGGCACGCGGCAGCGGTTCTACACGGTCAAACCGCGACGCAGAGCCCGCCGCGCCGCGGACGGCGTTTCCATGTCAACCACGCGGTTGCCGCGCCGTTTTCACGCGTGGCAGCCCTATTGGGAACCGGCCTTAACGCTTCCGAGCGCTAAGTGGCAAGAGCTTCGGCTCAGCTCTCCGCAACCTCAGTTGCAAACCCCCCAGAGGGACTCTCCCGTTCTTTGGTAGGGTTTATTCAGTGTCAGGGGCCAGTTCACATTGAATAACCCCGTGCACTGTAGGCCGCTCTCTTCTACCCACACTCTCTTGCAGCGTGCACTGCACTTCGCGCAGATAGGTCGTAGGGACTCCCCTCTTCTGTAGTTACACAATATAGTGAACTCTCGCCGAAAAAGCAAAATTTGTCGTTTCGAAAAGAGCAAAATTGTCGTACACCCCTCCCTTGAACCTATCCAAATAAAAAGTCCCTATGCAGGAAAGATGCCTGATCCTTCCTGCATATCCCCTCCAGTAACCCACAGTAAAGCTGCAGCACAAGAGGCGGGAATGCGGGCTGTTCCCGCCAGCATTTCCGTCCCACTCTCCGTGTTCCAAGAGGCAGTTGCCTCGAAGGACCAGCAGACTGCCGATCATCAACAGTTGATCGAGCTGCTGATGAGGGTGAACACACACAAACACAGACACATGCTCCACACACACAAGCGGCTGCCACAGACACGAGAGATATGCCCTCACTCTCACCTCTGGCGGCTCAGGCACCGACCGAACTGGAGCCAGAACCAACAGAAGCCATTAACAACTCTGAAGACGGAATGTGGCAGTAGGTTTGTCCACAACGCAAACCGCTTCAAAACACACAAACAAGTGGTTCCTCAAACACACGAGGCAACCGCCGAGTGCTGCTGCCAACTCCAACTACATCACTAAATAGCAACACCAGCAACACAGGGAACAATATGAACAACCCTGCGACTGCAGCACACACAAACAGTTACGCAGATTACAAACAAGTCCTTGGCTGGCTTCCCACCAGTCATTATACACAACTACGGAGACCTTAGTATCCTAAACAAAGAATTTAATAAAAAAAAAAAACAATCCTTCAACATTCTACTCCAAACTCACTGGGGAACACGCCACACTGTACGTGGCGAGCAAATCAGACTACACGAATCTGCTGGACTTTCTGAAAGAAAGAAAAGTAGAACATTTCACAGACAGGACAGTCCTGGAAAATCACAGCAGTACGTAATCAAGGGGATAGACTCACGAACCCCAATCGAGACAGTACATGAGGAACTCACCGCCCTCAGATGGAAGTGCATTCGTGTAAGCCGAATGTCAAGTTCGGCACAGCGAGACCATCTCACAACTAGAAGGCGGAGGTGGCCAGTCCTGCGATCTGCTGAAGTTAAAAATATTTCTTCACATGGTCATCAGTGTTGAAATCTACAACACGCCACGCACTCCCCAACAATGCCATACACAGGTATCCGATGCAGTCTTGCTCCCCCCTGCCACGAATGCGCTGGTGGCCACACGACACAACAGTGCAAACTTCTCAACACAGCACCACGCAAATGCGCCAACTGTGGTGTAGCCCATCCAGCCAACTACAGGGGGTGTATTGCATACAAAGAAGCCCTGAGGCGCAAAATAGCAACACACACAAAAATTACTGCCATCACAGCTCCAAAACCGCCCCTGCAGCCAGTAAGGAGTGGAATATCCTTTGCTGGAGTGCTCGCTGGCAGCTCCAGCAGCATAGGGCGGTCAGAGGAATCTCAGGGCTCGGCACATGCACAACAAACATCCTCAGCAACAGACATACAACACGCAACACCACACACGCACCGGATACACCACACAACACAACCCTACCCCATGAGATCGCGGACTGCAGCCCACTACAGACTACAGAAGAGGCACCAACACAGGGACAACCACAACGCCAGAGAAGGAGAAACAACAAGAACCGGAGAGACATGACCACACCACTACAAGCACACAGACAACAGGACAGCAATAAACACGAAAACAATTCGGACATCAACACAAGGACCCACACAAAATACCCTCTCACCACAGAGACCACTCAGGCGCCAACAATCGTCACTCAAACAGCTGACACATAAGCCAGCCCACACCAGATGCCAACAGAAGTACCAGCAGCTGCCAACACAACCAAGAACCGACAGCCTGACACGTCCAACATTACCACAACACTCCAAAGAATAGTAGATACATTATTTCCCTGACTCACGACCATCGAAGTAGTCATGAAGATTATGGGGTGTGTGTCACAACTCTTCACGCAGTTTATGTCGAGCTCGCTCAACTGGACTAGCATACAAGCCATAATCACGCCACTATTTACTCCAATACATGGATAATATGCCACACCAGCCCCGAAACGCAGACGCCAACACAAACTCACAGATCCTATTTCGGAATGCCAACGGGATCACAAACAAAAGAGCCAAAATGGTTGCGCTTTTGGAGCGAAAGGGTATCCGAATCACCCTACTGAACAAAACACTGCTTACACCTCACAAACAGCTAAACATCCCAGGCTATTGCATTTATCGTACCGACCGAACGGATGGCAGGAGGGGAGGCAGCACAGCAATCATCATACACAAAGACATAGAACACATGAACATTGAGCTCCCTGCGCTTGAGAGACTAGAGGCCACAGCCATCAGGGTCAAGTTCACCGGAGCAAACAAGGCACTGGTATCACTGTACAATCCTCCTAGAAACATAGCAACACATAATGTCAGCACAGTTCTCAACACAGCATCGCCGGCTGGAGTGGCCGAGCCATTCTAGGCACTACAGTCTGGAACTGCATGACCGTTACGGTCGCAGGTTCGAATCCTGCCTTGGGCATGGATGTGTGTGATGTCCTTAGGTTAGTTAGGTTTAAGTAGTTCTAAGTTCTAGGGGACTGATGACCTCAGAAGTTAAGTCCCATAGTGCTCAGAGCCATTTGAACCATTTGAACATAGCATCATGGCTAATCGCCGCTGGAGATCTAAATGCAAAACACCCTGACTGGAACTCCTGAATATGTACCTCCAACAGCAAGAAACTATACGAACACATATTAGGCCGAAACTACATTATACTTGGGCCAGACCTACCCATGTTTGTGCTTAACACAGGCTAGACACAGGCCATATGTGCTAGACATAGCCCTCATCAAGGGCATCATATGCACATTCAACCTTATGGTTGAAAACGATCTGGACTCAGACTACATGCCTGTAATACTACACATAGAAGAAACATTGCAGGACACAGAACCACACAGGATACTGAACTACAAGCACATGAAATGGACACTGTTGAAGGAAATGCTTGATAGTCGTACTCCGGACACCCACGAAATTGACAACACACAACAAATATATGAGGTGGAGGCTCTTACTACTGCCATCCAAGATGCAATGACTGAAGCCATTCCACATACAACACCAAAACAACACTCCACGGCCTTCTCCCAGGAAATTCTGGGCCGTATCTCAAATGAGGAACCACCTCAGGAGACACTGGCAGTGTACCAGGCACCCATTCTATAAACTGCACGTCAACAGACTCCAGGGTATAATACGGGACAAAATACAAACATTTAGAAACGAACAATGGGGACAGAAACTGGACCTGGCGTGTGGAAGCTAGCCAGACACTTCACCAGGGAGAAACATTACATTCCCACTCTACAAGGACCAAACGGCCCAGCTTACACCACGACAGAGAACACAGAGCTTATGGCCACAACACTTGCAGCACCTTTCGTGCTGAATCTGGCTCCTTCAGATCCAGTATTCACACTTGAAACGGACCAGGAGGTTACACGACTTTTAGCCCAGCCCACGCACGACGAAATTAGATGCACTAGTACAAATAAAATTACATGGGTTAGCAAGCAAACCAACGCTAGCAAATCCCTGGGCCTGATGGCATTCAGAACCGTGTCCTCCAGGACTTCACAGACAGAGCTGTAGATTACCTTGCACGTATAACAAATGCCATCCTAAAACACCAACACTTCCCTGACTTTTGGAAGGCGGACAAGGTCCTGATGTTCAGGAAGCCAGGGAAAGACCACTCCCTCCCACAAAATTACCGACCCATCAGTCTGCTGTGCTCGTTCAGCAAGATTGTTGAGAAGGTAATACTACATTACTGCGTCGCCAATGACACCCTAAGACCAGAACAATTCAGCTGTAGGAATCACCAACCAACAACACAACAACTCTTCCGCGTAGTCGAACATATAACACATGGCTACAACATGAAAAAGCCATAGGGGCCGTCTGTGGCACAATGGTCTCATACACAAACTAGGCGAAGCTGGTTTCCTGGACGGACTTGTACATCTCATACACTCATATCTGATGAACAGATGTTTCAACACTGACGTGCAGGACAAACAATCAATACAACGCGGTATCCAAGCTGGAGTACGCCAGGGAAGCATTCTAGGGCACATCTTGTTCAACCTGTACATTAACGAATTCCCAGCAACACAAAACATGAAGTTAGCCATATACGCAGATGACACAGCCATCTTTGCAAAAGATTGGAAATCGTCGAACATTAATTTGCGAATACAGACAGCACTCAGAACTGCCAAGATTTGGTTGGAACGAAGGCGTATTAAAGTAAATGTCAACAAGTGCAAAGCAGTTCTGTTCAATCGCAGACCAAAACTACTGCGCAAACATCAACACTGTAGAAAGATAACACTACATACATGCCCAATACATTTCCAAGAGAAAGTCAGATATCTCGGTGTCTGACTGGACAAGAAACTTGCATGGGGGGATCACATCAAATACGTTGCCAACAGAGCGCACACGAGGCTCAAACAACTCTACCCAATGCTCAACAGGCAAAGCACACTGAATAGGAGGGTGTCGAGGTCCATATACATGACATTGGTTAGACCTCTGATGATGTACTCAGCTCCCATCTGAGGATATGCAGCTCCTACACACCAGCAGATCATACAGAACAAAGTGCTGTGCATCATCAGCAATGCTCCATGCTACACACACACACACACACACACACACACAGTGGATGTTCACGATTAATACTGCCTTGAAACTCTCAAGGAACTATTCAAAAAACACTCCACACAACTATACAGGAACTCCAAGACTTGAACAATCCTTTCACCCTTACTCTGGGAAACTATGATCACAACCATGGGTGGAACCATAAGGAGTCAAAGACACTACTAGGTAGGGCATAACCACCTATGACAAGCTAACAGACACCAACAAGTGACAAACGTTGGCAAGCCCCTGAATATCAGCAACATTGACTAGATATGCCAGCTGCTATTAAAGCCAACCAACAGGCTACAGCAGGGAGACCGACGAGCTCGCCCACTAACACACAAACAAATCACCACTATCAACCTACACTGTGCATCTGGTATATGACCTATCGGACACAAAACGATGATGAATCTAGCTGTTACAGGTATGCTGATGCTGACTGAGAGATCAACACCGGCACCCAGCGGCAGCTGCTGAGTAACAGCACCACACAGCAACAAAAGTATTGACATGCATGATACCCACTACTAACAAAGCCTACCCTTTCATGACCTGTCACAGGCAGCATGACATCTGCTACTGCTCTTACTACCTGACCTAACTATTGCACAGGTTTTTTTCCCTTGGCTCTTGCCTTGGCACTTTTTTTCCTCTGCCCTTCAAACCACTCGAGGGCCTCCACCTCTATTTAAAAAACAAAACAAAAATACATTAGATGAGTTATCAAATTTGTGCAATTTCAGTTCCCAGAAGATATTCTCAGAGAAGAAGATCTGGAAATACCAGGTGTTGAACTGTTAAATGAAAATATTACCATAATTTGTTTGTACAGGACCCCCAATAGTGACATGAACAATTTACTACAAAATTTAGAATACCTCATTCATAAGTTATCAAAAAAGAACAGAGGCCTGATTATTTGTGGTGACTTTAATATTTTAACATTTAACTTGAAACCTATAATATAAAAAGCAAGACATTTAACAAATACTTCAGCCACGACAATAGACCAAATATTTACTGGTATTCTTACAAAATGTAATGCAAAATGTTTCACCACAGGTTTTGGAGATCATATTGCACAAATAATATCAGTGAAAATCGATCACCCTGTACATACTATCAAAACATTGGTAACCACTGCTAGGAATTTCAATTTACAAAATATAAATACATTTACTAACTGCTTAATTAAATACATGTGTGAGGAAGTATACAGCTGTAGAAACACAAATGAAGAAGTTGATAAATTTCTAAGCACCTTCCAACATTATTTTGAAGTTTACTTCTCACTCATAAAAAAAGAAAATCAGGGAAAAAATACAAAAAAATAGCTGGACAACTGCAGACAAAAAAGTTTCACTGAAGGAAAAAAATATTTCTCTATACCACAGCCAAGCAAACCAAAAATTTCCAGAATTTGATGCATATTTTAAAAGATACAAATAGATCCTCAATAACAGAATGTCAAAAAGTCAACAAATGATAATTACATGGAAAAAGCTACAAATAAAATGAAAGCAGTGTCAGCCATTGTTAGGAGAGAAACTGTGAAACACACAAAAACATTGTAACATTAATTGGCTTGAAAATGGAGACAAACTTTCTGACCCACATTGGGTAGCTGATGTATTTAATGTATATTTCACACAAATAGCAAACAAACTGATGCAAAAACAGCTTCTGGTAACAGAGATGATCAAAAAATTAACTTAAATGAAAGAACAATCTTTTTCTATCCAGCAAATGGAAAGGAAATATTGATTATTATAAAGGAATTAAAACCAAAATGTTTTTTAGGTATAAATGATGTCCCTGATTAAATATTTAAAACATGTGCAACAGTACTGACTAATCCGCACTCATCTTTGTAGTTCTTCATTGTGTAGTGATCTTTTTCCAGAAAAACTACAAATGGTCAAGACCTCTTTTCAAGAAGGAAGCCAAGACAAATGAAAAGAACTACAGGTGAATATTTCTGCTGTCTGATTCTTCTAAAATACAAAAGACATGTTTGATTCATAAAAAAAAATAATTTCGTATGAATTGGTTCAGAAAATTCAAATCAACAGAAACGGCCATTTTTGACTTTGTTAATAAAGTCTTGGTTGCAAAACACGTATCAGCAATATTTCTGGAACTCAAATAAGCTTTTGATCTGATAGACCACAACTTATTGCTTCAAAAATCGGAGTATGTAGGAATTAGGGGCCTGGCACATGAGTGGGTGACAAAAGCAGAGAGCAGATAGTTAAAATCATGCATCACGAAGAAAACATTATGTACACCTCCCTGTCTTAAAGAAAAGAAATTAAGTATGGTGTGCTCAAGGTTCTACTTTTGGCCCAGTACTCCACTTAATATTTACCAATGATCTAGAATCATCTTGTGATTCCCAAAAATATATAACATTTGCAGATGACACAAATTTATTGATAAAAGGCAAAACTGCTGAAGAACTACAATATGAAGTACAAAATTGCACCACACACATTATAAAATCTAATCTAATCACCACAAACCATCTTAATGCTAACACAGAGAAAACTGTTGCAATGCACCTTCATACCACACACAATAAACATCCATTAACCTCCGCCATAAACCTATTTAATAAAAAATTAGAAACTGTAAACACATCAAAATTTCTAGGCTTATGGATTCAAGACAACACAATGTGGGACATGCTATGCTATGCCATAAAAATACTTGCTAGGTGTACAACAAAAGAAACACTAAAAAAAGTGTGTATTATGCCCAAGCGGAATCACTGCTGCAATATGGGAAAATTTTTTGGGGAAATTTGCCAATAATCAAAACCTGTTTCATAGCACAGAAGAGGCATTTGAAGATACCACACCCAGAAATTCTTGCAAACTCTTCTTTTAAAACACTCCAGATACAACCACTTACATGCTTGTACATTCTGGATATAATTACATACATAAAGGAAATTTCAAAAACTAAAAACCACTTAGTATGCACAAATCAAGCAGTCTGTGCACATGACTCCAGTCAAAAGTCAGACTTCCACAGTGAACATGCAAGCACAACTCTCAGACAAAGTCGACCACTGAAAAACGGCAAAAACCTTTACAGTAAACTTCCCCAGCACACCAAGAAAATAAAAGAAACACATTAATTCAAAGTGGCTTTGAAAACACATTCATAGACAGGTATTATTATACTGTAAATGAATATCTGTTGACACAAATTTAAATTATTTCCTTTGAAAAATGATTATCTATTGACATAAATTTAAATTACTTCCTTTTTTGTGTTATGTATGTGGAACTGCTTTTGTTATGTATTGTGCTACATATTAGCTTGTACTATTATATTAACATATTGTATTTCAATTATTTACTGTAATGCATCGTGTGCTTAAATGATTTATGTCACTGAATCAATGTTAATGTTATGTAGCATGTACTTAAAATTGTGTACTAGTATACAAAGTAAGCTATATCCTATATCAAATATTTGATGAATGGATGCTTAACAAATAAAAAACTAACTGTTCAAGCTTACCTTGAAGTGGGTTCATTGTCAGTGATCACACCCATATTACCTTCAAACCAATTTTTTAATGTCAAAAGCATTCTGCATATGAACTGGGAAATATTGCAGATGACTAAGACATTATTTGTTGATAACACACATAAGAGAGTAGATGCAGGAATTCACACATCAGTTCTCAGTTTAAATTATTCTGATTGACTTTAAAATTTGTTGTGTGACAATTTCAACTTTATTCTACTCTTTTCCTAATAATAAGTTCCTACATGGGACATGAACAGTTCACATACAGACAGTATTGTAATTGGCACTTAGTAAGCAAATAGTTTTCTGTGATTCCACAATACTGTTAAAAGGACAGTTGCTACTCACCATATAGCAGAGATGATGAGTCACAGGTAGGCACAACAAAAAGACTCTCACAAAATAAGCTTTCAGCCAACAAGCCCTTCGTCAAAAATAATCAAAACACACTCACATGACCACAGTCTCTAGCAGCTGAAGTCAGACTTTGAGCAGCAGCAGCAGCAGCAGCAGCAGTGCATGGTAGGAGAGGCAACTGGGTGGGGGTAAGGAGGAGACAGGGTAGAGATAGCGGAGTAGGGGGTGGGGGACGATGAAGTGCTGCTGGGGAGTACTCAGGGACGAGGTGGAGAGAGGGTAAGCCAACTAGGTGCAGTGGGTGGGGGGGAGGGGGAGAGTGGGCTTGGATGGGGGGGGGGGGGGTAGAGGGAGGAGGAGGCAGCAGGAAAGGAGAGAAGTAAAAAGACTGAGTGTGTTGGTGGAATAGAGGGCTGTGTAGTGCTGGAATGGGAACAGGGAAGGGGCTAGGTGGATGAGGACAATGACTAACAAAGGTTGAGGCCAGGAATGTCATGGGAATGTAGGATATATTGCAGGGAGAGTTTCCACCTGCACAATTCAGAGCCGGTGGGTAGTGGGTTCTTATAGACGGTACATACTGTTTCTAGCCTTCCTGCTTTCCCTTTATTAAAAACCATGTCTTTGCCTGAAGTCTTGAGAATGCTGTTAAATGTTCCATAAAAATACGTTGTCTGTTGAAGCATCCTTCAAAACTGACAGTTGCAGCTATTTCGCCAAACCACCATGGCACAGGAATCCAGTGTGGAAGGTCTTAAGAACAGGGTACATTGCTTCCACAGTGTGTATAATCATGTCAATAGTATCTTAGCACTTCAATGTCCTCCTCTTGACCAGCTTTAAAAATTGATTTTGAGGTGAAAGTTTGCCAGTGGGCTTTCAAAAGCAAGTGAAATGGGGCATACTCCAATGATTGGGAATCAGAAATACTTGTAAATTTCTAATCATTGTAATGAAAGGAAATGCTAGATTTAAAGAAAGTTGTAGAAGCTTCTGGTACATTTAAAATGTTGATGCTTATGAACTATGTTAAAATGGCACTGAATGTAAGTTGCTAATTTCATGGTTCCACTGATATGAACTCATAAAAATGAGGAAAAGTGTTCAACTTGTGAAAAATTCCATGACTCTAATAACATAAAGCAACTTGACTCACAATTTCGAAAGAACGCAAAATAACTGAAATAAAGACCAGCGAGTGTAGTAACAAATATCTTGTATTACCACCTTGAGTTCATGAGCATCTCTCATATGGGAAAAAATAAATTCAAAACTAAAAGTGTTACACTGAAAAAGCAATTTGGTGTTTCATGTCAGTTACGTAACTGTAAACCCCAAACAAGAAACTCTAGATGAGCTCTACATGTGGTGACACCAATTTAGCCACAAAATTTCACAATACATGTAGTAAGACTGAAATCATGTCATAGTAGGAGAGCTCATACCCTTAAAATATAAACGTGAGTAGTTGCATACTAGAAAATACTAAATGCACTTAGAACATGAGAAACATGTTTAAACTGCATCATACAGATCCAGAAAATTGGTAAATGGACTGCTGTACAATGAAAGTTGTTTGGGCCTAGAATGACACCCACAGTTTCAAGAAAAATCCAGAACATCTCCTTTAATGGTGAAATACTGAAAATAAAAATACACTGAAAACTGATCAATAACAAACTATCAGGAAATAAATAGTTAGACAAAGCATTTCAGTAAATAAAATGCAGTTATCAGATATTCACAGCAGAAACTGAGTAAAAGTGCTGAATTAAATTTCAGCATTCAATTGAAAGTTTAAATGAATTTAACGAAAAATGCCATGTATATAGATATTACAAGCAATATACAGTGCAAATCACTCAGTCTAGTGAAACATGACCATGTAATTAGTTGCAGGGGCAAATGACGGTAATGGAACAATTGCGAGCACTGATTTTTCAGCCAAAGTAAACGGAGCAAAATGCCAACAGGAATGATATTTCCAGTGAAAACTGCAAGCACATATACTGATGTACTAGTGATGTTGAAGTAACTGATATTGAATTCCTGCACCAAGATTTTGCAGCACATAGAATTAACATAGGAAAAAGATAAAATGAAAATGTGTGATGACAAACGTGTTAAAATTCACTGGCAAAAACCAGTGCCATTAAATTTCTTTCCTCTGGTCATCAAACAGACTTATTGCAAAGTCAGTCAAACAAAACCGTTCAAAGATCAGCTGAACCAGTGGTATCAACAGTGTTAGAGGCAAAATCAACAGTCTTAAAAGGAATGGAAATGCAAGCAGTATTCACCCCATGCTAAAAGTGTTTCTACTGTTTCAAATAGCTACACATAAATCTTGGTGCAAGTAAAATAGAAGCCTCCCATCTGCTGTCAAATAGGGAGAAAAACTCCCACAGAGATGTGATATTTTATTATACAACAGAACAAGAAAATCATATCTTTTTACAAGGTAAACTGACTATCAAACTTAATTCAAATATCAGTGCAATGCAAACAGTTCTGCCCACCCCCACATTCCCCAAGATATTGCACATGTCCTTATTGTGCCAACAATTTTATTCTTGCAAATGAATATGAAGTCTCTGAATTTTAAAGCCAATGAATCTGGTGTTCTACTAAAAGGGAACAGAGGAATCAGTTTTGTATGTTAACAACATTTATTCATTCTTTAACCATTTTTTTACAAAGGTTTGGACAAGTTATTTATAAACACACACGCAAAACACATTGTTACTATAAAATGACTTTCTTAATAATGTAAGAAAACAATGACTTTTTATATCTCAGAGAGAGAGAGAGAGAGAGAGAGAGAGAGAGAGAGAGAGAGACCACGCAAAATACATATACTGAGAAGACATTTTTGAAAAGTGTTACCCTACAATATAGTGGATATTTCTTATATGTACACAAATAATTTTCATCGTTTAATGCTATGACATTATGACACTTAACGGAACTACATAGTCTTTCCAGTGTCACTACAAAGCACCTTTGAAAGACTTCAATGGTGTAATGTGTGGTACTTTATCAAATAACTACCGTATTAGGAAAAATTTACCATACCACGTAATATCACTCATTTTAATGCTGCCCTTTGACTTACTTCTAATTTACTTACTTATCAAATTTGTTTTATTATGCCTTGTCAGAGAAATATTTTGAAAAATCATAAAATCCACTTCTCTAATTCAAACAGTTCAGAAGTTAATTTTTTTGCATTTTGAAAATGATGATTAATCAACTAGTTTTGAAAGGGTATAATGGTCTAGTTCAAAAGTGGCACATCATAGGACTGGGTGATGGTTCAGAATAGAACATTATAAGGTGTTACCACTGTGCATTAATTACAAAACTTTTATCCCATTTTCTGTTTTTAAAATGACACCTCAAAAAATTCCAACATAAAGCATATAACACTTTAATTATGGAAGGCAGATGTACTATAGCGCTTTCAGAAGATGTAAAACATTGAGTGTGTTGACAATATAAAGTTAAGCCAGAATACTCAAAAATCGACAAAAAGTAGATCGTTTTTAAGACTCAAAACACCAAAACAATGGAGTAGAATTTTGTAATATTTTTGTAATGTGTAGTGAACATTTACAATGTTCTATTTTTGTACCAAAACTCATAGTACTACACAAGCCACTTGTCCCTTAGAAATTAGGTGATTAGGCCTAACCACCATTTATAAAAATGCCAAAAATTAATAACTTTTAAACCATCTGAGTTAGATCCCTCTTTTTTTCAAATCTTTCACGAAAAAGCAGAATGATACAAATCTGATACAAAAGTATCAGAATTTAGTTTAAAGGCAGCATGGAAGTAAGTTATATGAAGTGGTAGTCAATGTTTTTCCTATAACAGTGCTACAGACCACTATCCCATCATAAGGTAAGGGTGCCACAAAACCCCACCAATAATTGTAGAGATGCATCTGGTATAACATTCTTCTCTCCTCTTAAATACTTTTCACTGAAGTCAAACTCATGCAGAAACGAAGCCCACCAAGTAAACCTGCTATAGTATATATTGCTCCTTAACAACAATTTTAAGCTTTGTAGTCAATTACTACAATGATTTTATGATCTGCCAACAAATATTTATAATTTTTTTGAAAGCCCACAAACCACACAAATCATTTTCAGCAACTGGAAAATTCCTTTTGTGATTAGTAAACAGCCTACTTGCAAATGCAATGTTCATTTTCCCATGTATATGTCTTCTATTTTTTGATACACCCAACAATTCATGCCATAATAGGATGAATATGTTGCCACATAAAAGGGTAGTGTGAAGTCAGGTTGGTGTGGGAGTGGAGTGGTCAACAGTTTCTCTTTGATAGTTTCAAATTATTCTTGGTTTTGCTTATTCGAAAAATAGTTCAAATGGCTCTAAGCACTATGGGAATTAACATCTGAGGTCATCAGTTCCCTAGACTTAGAACTACCTAAACCTAACTAACCTAAGGACATTACACACATCCATACCCAAGGCAGGATTCGAACCTGCGACCACAGCAGCAGTGCGGTTCCAGACTGAAGCGCCTAGAACTGCTCGGCCACAGTGGCCGGCTTTTGCTTACTCCTTGCCTATACTATTCTTTGCTTTGTCAGTTTCAACACTGCAAGGTAGCTCCCCAGCAGACTGCTTCTGATTTTTTCCAGATCTTGATGTGTCACTGTGGTGTATTAAATGTCCAAAAAAATTTACATCCTTCCAGCCAAACTGCAATTGCCAACTTTAATGTTTTACCCCTCTTTTACTATTTAGTCATCAATTTGTCTAACACTTTAAGTGCTCCTCCTAAGTTTTGGGCATTACAAAAATATCATCTACATACAAAACAATTTTACCTACATCTACATCTAAATCTACATGATTACTCTTATTCACAGTAAAGTGCCTGGAGAGAGTTCAATGAACCACGTGACGAAGCAAGCTGGGATATTTTTACTTCCCCTCGTTTTGCCATCTGCCTCCTTGAAATTATTTTTTTTTATTTTTAATTAATTCCCATTAACATAAGTGAGCATACCCTGCATTTTCAAAAAAGAGAAAGGTTGGCCCTCAGTTTTAAAGAATATAACACCAGTTCTAATTTTGTGCTTAGTTTTATGTATGTAATTGATTTTCTAATTTATTTCAACTATTCCTAGTTAGTATCTTTGTTATATGGTGAAATCAGTAATTGTTTCACAACTTAAATTATATTGCTGACTTATAAACAAATATAAATACTGTAATAATTATAAACATTTGGAGGAACAACTAACATTATTCTTAAAGGATTTATTCGGCTCTATTTGTAAACATGTTAGCAAAGCCAGCCCTTAATTAATTCCAAAGTAATTAACAGTTTTGTCAAAAGTATTGTTTGCATAACAATATTTGTCAATTTCATGATTTAAACAAATAATTTGGCCTAACCCTTGCAGTAGAAGAAACTATTAAAAAGAACAAATTTTTCAATGTACTCAGTTAGTTTAATGAGTTAAATTTTAATTGTAATTTCAGTAAATTTAACTTCAAACAATGTGCAGTTTCAGTAACTATTATTGTGAGGATACATAAGGGCCCAATTTTTGGTCCCAAGACAGTCAGTCCACAGCCGAGTTTCAGTCAAAGAAACTGTACTGGTTAGATCAACAACAACACATCCAAATTAACTGTGAAATAAGTGGAACACAGTTAGGTTGTGTGTTAAAACAATGACAGCGTCTGTTCAATATGTACTGTATCATTCTAAAATAACTGTGGACTGTGTGGTTAGGCTTTTACTGCTCGTAGATGCACAACAGTAAACTATTGTAGCAGTATGTGGATGTTCACCTGCAACCTATTAATGCAGCTTATCGAAAATTAAACAATAGAACACTGGCCATATATAACTGTGTATTATTGGGGGGTTGTGAACAGATAAAATAAACTGTGAAACGCAACTGTGCACCTGTCGTCTACATTATTTACAGTAGTCAGTGTCGAAGTTACAAACCCCATTTTTCAGCCAGTGTAGCAATGCAGTACGTTGACACCAAGGACAATCAACAAAGAAATAAAGCAGGCAAACATCACTACCAACTTCAAGTTGTCTCTCTACCTTTCCCCTCTTGAATGGCGCACGGGAAAAATGAGCACTTAAATTTTTCTGTGTGAGCCCTGATTTATCTTATTGTATCGTGATGATCATTTCTCCCTATGTAGCTCGGGGCCAACAGAATGTTTTCGCAATTGGAGGAGATAACTGGTGACTGAAATTTCATGAGAATATCCCGTCGCAATGAAAAACCTCTTTTTTTAAATGATTGCTACTCCAACTAACATATCACTGGCACTATCTCCCCTATTTCGCAATAATACAAAAACAAGCTGCCCTTTTTTGCACTTTTTCGATGTCATCCGTCAGTCCCATCTGATGCGGATCCCACACTACACAGCAATACTGCAGAATAGGGTGGACAAGTGTGCTGTAAGCAGTCACTTTAGTAGACGAGTTGCACTTTCTACAAGTTCTGCCAGTGAATCACAGTCTTTGGTTTGCTCTACCCACAACATTATCTATGTGATCGTTCCAATTTAGGTTATTTCTAATTGTTACAGAAGTTCGAAATTTAGTGTGGACTTCAATGTGAGATTCTTATAACAGTTTCTACAATGGAACTGTCTCGAAACCTGGCACAAAATCCAAAGAGATTCTGGTCGTATGTGAAGAAACGATCAATGCCTTCTCTGTGTGATAGCAATGTAGATACTATTTAAGACAGTGCAGCCAAAGCAGAGTTACTAAACACAGTCTTCCAAAATGTCTTCACAAAAGAGACAAAGTAAATATTACAGAATTTGAATCGAGAACAGCTGCCAACATGAGTAACGTAGAAGTAAATATCCTCGGAATAGTGGAAGCAACTTAAATCACTTAATAAAAGCAAATCTTCTGGTCCAGACTGTATAACAATTAGGTTCCTTTCGGTGTATGCTGATGCATTAGCTCCATACTTATCATATACAACTGTTTGACTCCTAGCAGGAGTAATCCACTTAATTACAGGCCCATATCATTAACTTTGATATGCAGCAAGATCCTGGAACATATATTGTGTTCGAACATTATTAATTACCTCAAAGAAAATGGTCTATTAACACACAGTCAACATGGGTTTAGAAAACATCGTTCTTGTGAAACACGACTAGCTCTTTATTCACATGAAGTGTTGAGTGTTATTAACAAGGGATTTCAGATCGATTCCGTATTTCTGGATTTCCGGAAGGCTTTGGACACTGTACTGTACCACATTAGCAGCTCATAGTGAAATTGTGTGCTTATGGAATATCGTCTCAGTTATGTGACTGGATTTCTGACGTCCTGTCAGAGGGGTCACAGTTCGTATGATTGACGGAAAGTCATCGAGTAAAACAGAAGTGATTTCTGGTGTTCCCCAAGGTAGTGTTATAGGACCTCTGCTGTTCCTTATTTATATAAGCTATTTGTGAGACAATCTGAGCAGCTGTCTTATGTTATTTGCAGATGATGCTGTCGTATATCGACTAATAAAGTAATCAGAAGATCAAAACAAATTGCAAAACAATTTAGAAAAGATATCCAAATGGTGCGAAAATTAGCAGTTGACCCTAAATAATGAAAAGTGCCAAAAGGAATTCGTTGAACTTCAGTTACATGATAAATCAGTCAAATCTAGAGGCCGTAAATTCAACCAAATACCTAGGAATTACAATTGCGAACAACTTAAATTGGATGGAACACACAGAAAATGTTGTGGGGAAGGCTAACCAAAGACTGTGTTTTATCGGCAGGACACTTAGAAAATTTAACAGATCTACTAGGGATACCGCCTAAACTACACTTGCCCGTCCTCTTTTAGAATACTGCTTAGCGGTGTGGGATCCTTACTAGATAGGATTGATGGAGTACATCGAAAAAAGTTCAAAGAAGATCAGCACATTTTGTTTTATTGTGAAATATGGGAGAGTGTGTCACTGAAACGATACAGGATTTGGACTGCACATCATTAAAAGAAAGGCGTTTTTCGTTGTGATGGAATCTTCTCACAAATTTCTGATCACCATCTTTCTCCTCCGAATGTGAAAATATTCTGTTGATGCCGACCTTAAGAGGGAGAGACAATCACCACAATAAAATAAAGGTAATCAGGGCTCATACGTTAAGATGTAGGTGTTTGTACTTTCCGCGTGCTATACGAGATTGGAATAATAGAGAATTGTGAAGGTGGTTTGATGAACCTCTGCCAGGCACTTAAATGCGATTTGCAAAATATCCATGTAGATGTAGATGTAATCCCTAAGTATTTAGTTGAATTTACAGCCTTCAGATTTGTGTGACTTATAGCGTAATCTAAATTTAGCAGTTTTCTTTTAGTACTCATGTGAATAACTACACATTTTTCTTTATTCAGGGTCAATTGTCACTATTCACACCATACAGGTACAGTATTTAAATCATTTTGCAATTTGTTTTGGTCATCTGATGACTTAACAAGATGGTAAATGATAGCATCATCTGCAAACAATCTAAGAGGGCTAGTCACATTGTCTCCTACGTCGTTAATATACAGGGTGGTCGGAAATTCCCATTACAGACTTCTAGGACTTTTAGAGGGGACTGAATACATCGTATGTTGAATAAGAACCCATGTCCGAAAATATCATCCAACAAGACTACAGAGTGTCAAAGTTATAGGCGCGTACGTATACACTGGGTGATTCCGTGATGATGTTACAGACTTTCTAGGATGATGGAGGATGATAAATGTATTATTTTGAAGTAAGGATCTCAGTACCGGAAACGAACGAGTCGAAAGTTATAAATGAAAACCGTTCTGATACCTCTGACAGTTTAATACAAGTACCGGTTCTTGTGTTGCGAAGAGTGTAGGGCTGGTAACTTTCAGTGATGGTAGTGTGGACAAAAATGAGAAAAAATGTCCAATAAATGTGGGCTCTAAATTGCATACCTGAGGAGCTATAAACCATTCGTTCATCTTTGCTAATGTGAAACATATCTCTTCTACTGAGCAAGTGTTCATAGCTGTTAGGGTATGCACTTTAAAGCCCATGTTTATTGGAAATTTCTTCTCGTTTGGTCCACACTACCACCACTGAAAGTTACCAGCCCTACACTCTCCGCAACACAAGAACCGGTACATGTATTCAACTGTCAGAGGTATCAGAACGGTTTTCATTTATAACTTTCGACTCATTCGTTTCCGGTACAGGGATCCTTACTTTAAATTAATACATTTATCATCCTCCATCATCCTAGAAAGTCTGTATCATCATCATTGAATCACCCTGTGTATACGTACGTTTACAGATGCCCGCGCCTATAACTTTGATGCCCTGTAGTCTCATTGGATGACGTTTCTGGACATGGGTTCCTATTCAAAATACGATGTACTCACTCCCCTCTACAAGTCCTAGAAGTCTGTAATGAGAATTTCCGACCACCCTGTACATCAGGAGCAATAGAGGTATTATAACACTTCCTTGGGGAACGCCAGATATTACTTCTGTTTTACACTATGACTTTCTGTCTATTACTGCGAACTGTGACCTTTCTGACAGGAAATTACAAATCCAGTTGCACAACTGAGGCGATATTCCATAGGCATGCAATTTGGTTAGAAGATGCTTGTGAGGAACGGTGTCTCAAGCCTTCTGGAAATCTAAAATTATGGAATCAATTTGACATCCCCTGTTGATAGCACTCATTACAGGGTAGTTGGGAAGTTACTAGGTATTGAAACTAACACATAACTTATCTTTGTGGAGTTTTTTTTTATCAAATTAATACAGTACGTGCACTATTACATGGGAATATAATTGCATACATTAACAGTCCATTAAATTTTAATGTAGGCACCTGTGGCGTTGACCAATCTCCTCAAATAATCTGGAATGCAATCTACAACTTTCTGGAGGAAGTTGTGTGGGATGTTGGTAAGAACTTCCCTAATCCATGCTTCCAATTCGACCAGCATGAAGATTTCACCTGATGCGCCTCCTCTTTTGCCCATCCTCATAAAAAGAAGTTACAAGGTGTCAGTTCTGGAATTCTTCCAGGCCATTCATGAGGTCCACATCTCCCCAGCCAATGTGCTGGAAATTTGTCATCCAATCAGTTCTGCACAACATTTGCAAAGTGAGATGGTGCACCATCTTTCAAAAAGGCGTAATCGGTATTTACCCATCCATATACCATGGGCCAAACGTAATCCTGAAGCATTTGAAGGTAGTGTGTCCCGTTCATTGTTTCACGCAGAGATATGGGTCAATGACATTTGTAGCTGTTATTCCATACCACATGGTCATTTCTGGATGAGAATGCAACTTCTCCACTGTAACTCCAGGATCCTCTGCCATCCAGTAATGACAATAGTGGCAACTGACAGAACCTTCCACAGGGAATATGGCCTCATCACTCCAGAGGATGTTACAAAACAATTGAGGCCAATCTTCATGCCATTCCAACATTAACTACTGATACTCCATTTTGAGACCACAGTCTTCTGGTGTCAGCTGCTGCTTATTTTGAGACCATAGTCTTCTGGTGTCAGCTGCTGCTTGTAATGAGGTTTCCATGTTCAAAAGTTTAATTCTTTATGTAATACTTGATGCACAACATGCCTTGTGAGTCTACTCCCACAAGCTGCCTGGAGCGTTGATTTCCTGGGCTAAGATTGAACATGTTCTGCACAAGTGCCAAATTCTCAGGACAGTGACATGTGTATGGATGATCTGTTTTTGCTGCAGCATTTACTGAACCTGTGGTCATGAGCTTTGTGTGACCATTTGCTGTCTCTGAATTGTTCACTGTTTGCCTCTTGTGGCCACCATCAGTATTATGTGGCATGAAAAATCAATATCCTATTTAATGTTCTCTATGTCTATGCTATTTACAATATTATTCCATCAATACTAAAAACTTAACAGCCATTTAATGATGGCTAGTTCCGAGTGTATGAATTTCTGGTGACAAATTGGGTTCTTCATTGTCTTTACATCTTGGGCTATGGACTAAAACGAATACAAGGTGTTGCTGCAATAACTAGGCAAGCCATGTTTACAAATTTGAGTAAAACAAAAAACTGTCCAGAAATTGGAAAAAATTTGTGTTTCATGTCTTTTTCCAACCTTAATTTACATCACCAACTTGTTATGCAAACAGAGAATTGATATTTATTGAATCTTAAATAAATTGACTTTTCTCTCCTGCATCAAACAACTTGGTCTTAAAACTGTAACATAACCAACCAAGAAACTGAAGAAACAGCAAATATTAGCACTTTACAGTGAACTGAAAATTAAGGGAAGATGAAGCATCCATAACAGTCCTGTCACATACCAATGCATAAAATTCCATGTCCAAGGCTGGCGCATAGTACATCTCAGCAAGATTCATGACGTATTTATATTTCAGATTTAGCTGGCAGAGGAATTCATTCTTGTACCATATGATCGAGCAATTTTCAAATCATCCAATGGTAATAAAATTGCATTTTCAGCCAAAACTGGACATATCTGGTTATTCCAAAAATGCTTTCAGTTACAGCTAACAGATAAACAGCATGTCTTAACAAAAACAGTAAAAAGGTGCATAATGGGATACTGGCAATAACCAGAACTGCCAAAGGTGAATCTCAAGTTTCTAAAATCAAAGGTTTATTCACTAATTTTTTGTGATAATATTTCTTATAAACCAGTCACTTCTTTTACATTTTGACAATACAAATTTCTCAAAGTTTGCAGTGATCTTCATCTAATTTACATTTTAGCTGGCTCAGTGCTACTTTTATAACTATTTTTATAAAGATAGTCTCAGGTTTTGTACAAATAATAAAGACAATAAATTATAAACAATTGGTGATGTCAACCAGTTCCAGTATCCTTGCAAGTAAACAAGAGTCAAATGTCAGGAAAACAATGAACTATTTCAATCGTTGGCAACTGACTCTGGTCTTCCAGTCCATGTAAGATATCCCTTCTTATTATGATACCTCTTTGAAGTATTGCAGATGGTACATGTCCATAGTGCACATGGCGTTGGTCTATTTTTTATACGGACTTTAGCAGTCACGCCTGGGATGAGCTGTATCGAACATCCCTTGCAAATGCTGCGTTTCAAGCTGATATCCCTGGTAACAAGAAGATGAGAGCAGTCAATCACATTTATATCACTTCTTAAAAAAATAAATTCCTCAGCGGAATATAAACAATAGTATTAGGAATTAAGTTTCACCATACACTGAGCAGTGATCATGCACATAAGTTGTATGACATGAATGGCTGGGGTATCCCAAAGGACAGGTTCAGCGATGGACAGTTACAAACAACCTGGCTTGCCTCCTTCCATTTATACTAAATTTGTTTACGCATGTCATGACTGGCAATAGGCAGGACACTTTAGTTGCATCTACTTAAAGTCTCATTATGTTCATTTGTTATGGAGAAATTAGAAATTTATTTCATAAAATTTCAGTGGTCATCAGTAAAGGAACTAATAGTTCTAGTCTGTGAATACGTGAGAAATGCACAGCTCACACATTGCTCTGAATGCAGCAGGTGTGATAAGGGCACTCAAACATTTGAGATGGCTTGCACGTGTCAAGTGGTCATAGACATAAGCTCGCGAAACCTAGTGGTCCTTTCCAGTAAGTCGGGGTTAGTGACTTGTGACATGGCTCACCTCTTGAGATCGTCGAAGGCAACAGTTCCAAGTGTTTGCTGTGACACCACAATTTATGGCGGAAAATTACAAGCCTTGGAATGTGGTTTGGCCTCAGGATACTCCGAAGTGTTAAACTACAATCTCAATTGGCCATCAACAGCTGACAGATGGGAATTTCTAGGACAAACTAGTCAGAAAGATCTGCTCTGATTGCATGGTGACTGACGACATTCTGGTTGATTCATTAAATATGGCATGAAAGAGTAACATTTTTCCTGATTGGCATTTGAGGCCAGACTGGCACAAACTGCTGAGACAGGAGCTGGTGGGAAAAAAAAGGAACATACTTGCTTTGATGACAGATGGTGATATGTCACTGGTTTGAGACATTGTGGCACTTTATGAGCGAGATTCTGATTCTACACTATGAACACAGTCCTCAAACTTACCACCACAGCAGACTGGTGCGAGTATACAGCAGCACGGATCAATCTTTATATAGGAAACATACTATCGCCACAGATCTGCTAAACTTGATTCATACCTTAGTCATTTGATGTGCTATTCAACTGACCACTGGAATTTCTAAATTAATCAATGGGTTGTATTGGATTTATGATTTAATGTACAGCTAGTATACAGTAGCCATCCTTCCACTTGTCTATCTTGTTAGTTGCCATCAGCAATTAAGTTTTGTTTTCTCATAGAATGTTGATCCAGATATTTTGTCATTGATTCATATAATAATCAGTTTACATTTCGTTGTTGTTAAGGTCTTTGGGCGCAAAACTGCTACGGTCATTAGCACCTGGTCTGTGGCTTAAAGAAAGGTAAAAAAAACCAAACTGGAAATCAGCAGCAATGGGAGTGAAACACAAAAAGGGGGAGGGGGGGGGGGGGGGGGGGAACAGACGGACAGCTTAGAAAACCAATATAGAAGGGGGAGTTTGTTTTCCCCAAAAAGAGCTTCAAATGACCGACATCATCTCACTGACACTGATAAACTCGAGGATGCAATCGGCTGAGCGCATGTCATCTGCTAAAATGGAAGACGTATCAGGTGACAACTGTAGACGGATGCGTAGTGGAATAAAATAGGGGCACTCAAGTAAAAGGTGTCTCACCGTCTACAGTTGAGAGCAGTGAGGACAAAGCGGGGGAGGATCGCCACTTAAAAGATGTCGATGGCTAAAAAGACAGTGCCCTATCCGGAGTTTAGTTAAAATTACCTCCTCACGACCACAAGTTCGGGAGGAAGAAGTTCAAGCACAGGAAAGAGCTTTCACATCCCGCAATTTATTATTGGGAAGTGTAGACCAATGTGCGTGCCATTAAAAAGCAACATGATGACATAAAATGCGCTGTAGATTGGCTAAGGGAACCATGCGAACAGCAGACTGAGGAAAAGAGACTGCAGCCTTGGCCGCTATATCGGCTGCCTCGTTTCCACAGATACCAACGTGTTCTGGGATCCAGAGGAATGCCACACAGACGCCCCCCAAACACAGCAAGTGGAGGCAGTCCTGAATCCGGTGGACCAGAGGGTGGACAGGGTAAAGAGCTTGATGACTGAGGAGAGAGCCAAGCGAATCTGAGTATATAATATACTGTACCCGCTGATGGCGACGGATGTATTGGACAGCCTGGAGAACAGTGTAAAGCTCTGCAGTAAAAACTGAACACTGGTGGGGACGCCGAAATCGATCAGGGGTGTCGCCAACAATATAGGCACTCCCAACACCAAATGACGTTTTTGAGCTGTCAGTTTAAATAAATGTGGCATCCCCCATTTGTGCGCATAGAGCAGCAAATGCCCGACGATAAATGAGAGAAGGGGTACCATCCTTGGGAAGCTGACAAAGGTCACAGAGCAGGCAGGTCCAGGAGTGGAGATAAGGCAGTGCTGTACCCCCAGTTGTCAAGAAAGTTTTAGGAAAGTGGAAGGAAACTGAACATAGCAGTTGACGGAAGTGGACTCCTGGTGGTAGTAGAGAGGAAGGGCGGCCTGCATACCCTAAATCCAAGGAGGTGCCAAAAAAAAATGTCATGGGCCGGATTAGCAGGCATGAAAGACAGATGGCTAGCATAACGAGTCAGAAGGACAGCTCGCCAATTGGACAGTGGAGGTTTCAACAGTCTCAGCATAAAGGCTTTCCACAGGTCTGGTGTAAAAAGCTCCAGACACTAAACACAATCCACAGTGGTGGAGATGCTGAAGAATAGATGGTCGAGCAGAGAAATAAACTATGCTTCCACAGTCCAATTTCGAATGCACTAAGGCGTGATAGAGGCGGAGAGGACCACTCAGCCGAAATATAGGAAACGTGGGAGGACCAGGACAGTTTTCTGTCAAACATAAGACCCAAGAATTTAGTGACGTCCCCGAACGGAAGGTCAACAAGGCCTACATGTACAGAAGTCAGAAGAAACTCTGCACAATGCCAAAAATTGACACAAACGGTCTACTGGGAGAAAATCTGAAGCCGGTTTCGATGCTCCAAGTGTGGAGGCGATCAAGACATACTTGATGAAGTTGTTCAAGAAGGCTGGTCCATTGAGAGCTGTAGTAGATCACAAAATCGTCCACAAAGAGAGAGTCTGAGACATCAGGAAGGAGGCAATCCATAATTGGATTTATGGCAATGGCAAGCAGTACAACGGCACAGAGCCCTGGGGTACCCCGTTTTCTTGGGAGAAAGTACGGAAGAGAGTAGTGTTCACTCGCACTTTAAATGCTCTGCCATAAATTCATGAATAAAAAGGGGCAGCCGACCTCGAAAGCCCCAAGAGAACAGTGTGCGGAGGATGCCTGTCCTCCAACAGGTATCGTATGCTCTCTCCAGATCAAAAAATATTGCTACCGTTTGGCGTTTCCTGAGAAAATTGTTCATGATGTAAGTGGAGAGAGCAATAAGAGGGTCAACTGCAAAATGATGTTTTCGGATACTGCATTCAGCAGGTGTTAAAAGGCTTCGGGACTCCAGCCACCAGGCTAAATGGCAATTCACCACACACTCCAAAACCTTACATACACTACTTGTGAGAGAAATGGGTGATAGCTAGAGGGGAGATGTTTGTCCTTTCCAGGTTTTGGAACAGGAACCATGATAGCTTCCCGCCATCTTCTCGGAAAAGTACTGTCGGTCCAAATTTGATTATAAAGGGGAAGGAGGTAACGTAGACTACGGTATGATAAATGCAGCAACATTTGTATGTGGATACCATCTGGTCCTGGGGCAGAAGAGCCAGAAGAGGAGAGTGCATGTTGGAGTTCCTGCATGGAGAAAACAGTATTATAGCTTTTGCTATTTTGAGAGGAGAAAGCAAGAGGTCACACTTCCGTTGCACGTTTCTTTGGGAGAAAGGCTGGCGGGTAATTTGAAGAGCTCAAAATCTCGGCAAAGGGGTCCACTAAGGTATCATGCGCGACAGTGAGCCCAGAGATCGGGGAGAAACTAGGCACACCAGATAACCATCGAATTCAACTCCAAACTTCTGAGGGAAGAGTGAATGCATTAAAAGAGCTAGTAAAGAAGTCGCAGTTTGCCTTCTTGCTAGTGCAGATGACACAACAGCATCGCGCATGTAGCTGCTTATCGCAAATATAGTGGGACAAATTAGGATGGTGGCAGAAATTGCGAAGAGCACGTCACCGCTCATGTATTGTGTCACGGCACGCCTTGTTCCACCGAGGAACTGGGGGGTGCCGGGGCAAATCGGAGGTACAAGGTATTGAATGTTCCACACCTATAAGTATAACTTCTGTAACATTAGTGACCTGATCGGCGACGCTAGGAATATGACGGTCATCGAATGTCACTAGAGACCAAACAAGTGTCCTATCGGCTTCGGCAAACTTCCAGTGTCTTGGGCGCAGAGATGGCAGTTGTGGCTGCAATCGAAGGACACAAGGAAAATGGTCACTCGAGTGTGTATCAGCAAGAGTGAACCATTCAAAGCGCCGAGCTAGCTGAACAGTACCAACCAAAAGATCCAAATGAGAGAAATTCGTCATGGAGGCAGACAAAAATATAGGTTCCCTAATGTTGAGGCAAACAAGATCTGCTTGGTGGAAGACGTCAATCAATAGGGAGCCTCGCAGACAAGGACGCGGAGATCCCCAAAGCGGGTGGTGGGCACTGAAGCCCCAACCAGCAAATAAGAGAGGGGGGGAGGGGGGCGGTAGCTGACCAAAGAGATGAAGGAGATCAGCTCTTGCCATTGGTGTGGACAATGGAATGTATACAGTACAAAGAGAGAAGGTGTATCCAGAAAGGGAAAGACGTACAGCAACAGCTTGGAAGGAACTGTTTAAGAGAATTGGGTGGTAATGGACAGTATCATGGAGAAGAATCGTAAGTCCCGCATGTGCTGGAGTGCCATCTGCAGAAGGGAGATCAAACCAGACTGACTGAAAATGAGGGAAAACGGAGCCATCATGGGGATGTAGCTTTGTTTCCTGAAGACAGAAGATGACCGGCGAGTAGGATTGTAAGAGGATTGACAATTCATCCCGATTGGCTCTAATACTGCAGATATTGAAATGGATAATTAACATAAGGTGGACAGAAAAGGGAAGAATCTTACCACGGTTGCTCTCAACTCAACGACTGCTGAGAGCTGGCGGCTGACAGAATGGAACGGCATTCCGCCAAAGGCAGAAGATCCTGATCCATAGCTTGTTCGGGGGCAGGTCCCGCCACCAGCGATTGGCCGCCAGCAGTGCGCCTTGGCAACACGGAAGACGGCCGAGGGCGGTTACTGCCAGGTGCCGCTGTAGATGAGACACGCCGTGACGGAGAAGGAGAGGAACTTGGTTTCTTATAAGCCTTCTTGGAAACAGGACGTTGAGATGAGAGAAGAATCAATGTTTGTGAAGTCACGGTAAATAAAAAAATCTTCGCGAGTAGGCTTTGTTTTGGAAGTCTGGTTGTCTGATTTTGGGGCTTGTGATTTAGCAGGAGCCGATGAAGGGTGAGCCGTAGAGTGAGCAGCTGATAGTGGGGAGGTTGAACCAGCGACCTTGGCACTGGCTGATCTAACGACTGTGACACTAAAGGTGAGATCCCAAGTTTGTGTGGCTGCCTCCTTAGTAGGCTGAGAAGATGCAAGGACAGTGCTATATTTACCTGCTGGAGACAAAGTGGGCTTTTGACTGGTGAATAACTTAGGAGCAGCAAATGTAGACACCTTTTCCATCACTCTGATTTCCTGAATAAGCTGTTCATCTTTGAAAATGGGGCAATCTCTAGAGAAAGCAGTGTGGCCACCCATACAGTTGATGCAACGAGGGGATAGAGGTGGACAAGCACCCTCATGGGCATCCTTCCCACATGTAACGCATATGGCCGGGTTGGAACACGACTGGCTGGTATGATTAAACTGCTGACACCGGTAGCAACGCATAGGGTTGAGGATGTAAGGTTGAACTGAAGTTCTCTCATAGCCCGCTTTAATGTTCGATGGAAGTTGAACTTTCTCAAATGTCAAGAAGACAGTACGGGTCGGTACCAAGTCCTTGCCAACCCTTTAATGACTATGTACAGCGGTTACACCCTGGTCAGACAGGTAGTTTTGAATTTCCTCATTGGACAATCTGTCGAGTGTGCGTGTATGAACCACCCCGTGTGATGAGAATTTAAAGTGCGGTGCATTTACACCCGGACAGGGAAGGTGTGTAGCAGTGAAGTTCATAGCAGTTTTTGTGCCTGTAGGGCACTGAGTGTTTCTAACAACAAGGTGCCATTTCATAAGCGGGAGCAAGACTTTACAGGACCTGCAATTGCGTCGACACCTTTCTAAATAATGAAAGGGTTGACTGTGGAGAAGTCTTGACCGTCCGACTGAGAAACAACAAGGAACTGTGGCACTGATGGAAGAATTGTCTGTGGCTGAGACTCATTAACTTTCGCTTGTAAGCAGAAATTGTAGACGTAGAGGAAACCATTGCGGAAGTATTCCCCATGATTACCAAAGTCTCTGATGGAGCGCTCCTTCGTTGTGGGGACCATCTCTGAGGGCATTCCCGCCTTAAGTGATTGTTCACACCTCAGTTCACACCTCCTGAGAAACAGATGGAGGAACCAATCGCCACATTCGGAAGGTACCAGCTCGGGTAATCACCCCTCCCTGGGCCTGCCCATTATCAGGGGTACGTATGTGTCCTACCTGCCTACCTGTGGCGGGGAATTATGCGTTACCCCGTCACTGGCACGTGGGAATGCGGCCTTCAGAGACGCACAGGAAAGAAAGAAAGAGAAAGAGAGGAACAAAGAAAAGAAAAGAAGAGAGGTCTCAAACGCCGCAGCAGAGAAGAGGGTAAAGAGAAGAGGCAAGGAAAAGGAGGACAAAGGGAGGACAGAGATTTTCCAGCATAGGAAGCAAAGAAGAGAGACTGTCTTACAGTTACAAGCGTCCGTCTCCGGACATAGGCATGAAACATACTCCCATAGGGGGTGAAGGGGAAGAGAAGAGGTGGGAGTGAGTGGGGGGGGGAGGGAGGATGGGGGATGGCGAAGGATGTGGAAAAGGAAGGTATGCAGCCCACAAAGGAAAGAGAGCCACACTAGCTCAGGGTCCTGTGCTCGCCACGCACGTATCCACAAGAGAGTTGTGGACCCCCTGGGGGGAGTTTACATTTCATTTGCATTTTCATTTGAAGGAACATGTAGTTCCCTTCAATTCACTGATTTGTTCTGCTGATCGAAAGGACAGTTATATAGTAGGATCATTGCAATTTCCTATCTTATGATTCTATATTAGAGCATTTCAAGTAGCAGTCCGTTGAGCAATTTACAGTTAACATGGAGTCTTAAGGGGAGTGTGACAGAGTCTGGGTAGGTCTATTACTCTGATAGGTGTGTCAGTCTCAAACTGCGGGATATTGCATGCATACATACGTAAGTAAAGTCGCACGACATGAATGGTGGGGATAACCCGAAGTGCAAGTTCAGCTCCCTAATTGGAAAGGTTTTTCCCCATCCTTCACACTTGCAGGCATCTTTCTTTCATTAAGTGCGAGTACTGTGTGCGTAAGTGTATCTTAAATGTAGATAACTGCACGCACAAGTGTGTGCGCACGCAGGTGTGTGTGCTGAAGATGATTGTTTTGTTTTGTTTTGCTTTAGGGCACAAAAAACAACTGGGATTATACGCGTCCAAGTCAAAACTAGAGAACATGAACACAGAGACAAGTGAAACAACTATATGTCAGTCCCAGCTGACAGAGTAGAAGACAGCTAAAACAGGCATATGAAAAAAGGGCTAAAAGAGACACCATACAGAAACGGAGGTCCAAAACTAAAAATTAAATGGCCCTTGCCATATTGCTTTGGCGGATAAAAAGTAAAATATGATCGACAGCCCATGCTTCATTCGCTAAAACGGCTGATAAACCAGATGGCAAACCCAAGCTGGAATGTAAATGGTTAAAAAAAGGGCATTCCATCAGGAAGTGGTACACAGTTAAAATTTGGGCACAATGTGTACAAAGTGATGTGTATCATCAGTTAGCAAATGACAATGGCTAAAAAGGCAGTGCCCAAAACACAGCCAAGTTAAAATAATATCCTCCTGGCAGGAGGGCCGAGAGGAGGTCATCCAAGTCGCTGGGAGAGACTTCATAAGCCGAAGCTTATTCATAAGAAGGGAGGACCATTGACGATGCCAAAGGGACACCACCGCCTGACAGTCGGCAATGCAGAGATCATCAGAGGGAATATAAGTACTCGCGGGTTGAGGTACAAGGACTGCAGCCTTGGCAGCAGTGTCAGCAGCCTTGTTTCCTGGCAGACCAACATGACCAGGAACCCACAGAGACATGACATTGACTCTGCCAAGAGTGAGCAAGTGACAGTTTTCCAGGATTTGCTGCACTAAGGGACGGGCAGTGTACAGCAAACAGACTTTGAAGGGGACTAGTGAGTCTGAGCAGAGGACACAATGAAAAGGCTGTGTCGCCGGATGTACTCCATGCCCTGCGACAAGGCGAAGAGCTCGGCTGTAAATACTGAGGAGTGTGCCGGAAGTGGATATCGAAAGACAGGGTGCCAATGACGAAGACACAGCTAACCCCACGGTCAGTGAGCCATCAGTGTATTCAAAGAAAAGTTCCACACAAAGATCGTGAAACTGAAGGCAATAGACTGAGGCTGGAATAGTGTCCTTAGGAAGTAAATGAAGGCAAGGTTAAAATGGGCCACTTTAAGAAGCCAAGATGGTAAAGGGTTCATGCCTACCAGGAAAGTTGCAGGTAGTAGTGTGAAGTTAAGCCGCCGTAGCAAGTGCCAAAAGCAGACTCCAGAATGAACAGAGAAGAGGGACGAGCCCCATACTGACGATCAAAGGAATCATCAAAGGAGGCAGCATAGGAGTGGTGGCCATGCATTGGAGACAAACAGCATGCATACCTGCTGAAGAGAAAGTCATGACAGTGGGACAGTGGTAGTTCAGCAGCTTCAGCATACAGGTTCTCAACCGGGTTGCTGTAAAAGATGCTCATGGCCAAAGGGATGCCATGATGGTGGATAGTGTTGAGGTGGTGTAAAAGGGATGGGCGTGCAAACGCATGAACAAAGCACCCATAGTCGAGTTTCAAATGGACAAGGGACCGGTACAAATGGAGGAGGGTGGTTCAATCGGCACCTCAAGTAGTACCACTCAGGACAAGTAGGACACAGACCACGTACAGCGGGCTGTCAGGTAAGATACATGAGAGGACCAAGAATGTTTCCTATGAGGCATGAGCCCCAGGAATTTCCTAGTTTCAATGAACAGAAGGGCAACAGGCCCAAGATGTACAGATGGTGGGAGAAACCATTTGCGCCACCACAAATTCATAAAGACGGTTTTGTCAGTGGAAAAGACAAAGCCATTATCTATGCTCCAGGAGTAAAGATGATCAAGACAGTGCTGAAGATGCTGCTCAGTGAGACAGGTCCGTGGAGAACTGCAATAGATAGCAAGATGGTCAACACGCCGGGAGACAGGCCATTATAGGGTTCATAGCGACAGCAAAGAGGACGATGCTCAGGATGGAACCCTGAGGCACACCACTTCCCTGGATAAAGGTGTCTGACAAGGCAGAACCCACATGCACCTTGAAAACTTGGTCTTGTAAAAATGCCTGAAGGAAACAGTGCAGGTGCCCACGGAAGCCCCACAAGTAAAGAATACGGAGGATATCAGTTTTCCAGCAGGTGTCATAGGCCTACTCCAAATCGAGAAACGTGAATGCAGTCTGGGATTTCTGCAGAAAATCATTCATAACATGGGTGGACAAAGTAATGAGATGTACAACTGCAGAATGCCATTTCGAAATCCAAACTGTGTATTCATTAGTAAACGGCGAGACTTGAACCACCACACCAGCTGGGCATGAATCGTATGTTCCATCACTTGCAAATGCAGCTGGTAAGAGATGGGGTGGTATCTAGATGGAAGGTTTTTGTCCTTACTGGGCTTAGGTATGGGTACAGTGATGGCTTCATGCCAGCACCAGGAAAATGTGCCCTCTGCCCAGATGTGATTGTACGTGTTAAGCAGAAAGTGCTTGCCCACAAGAGAAAGGACATCTGAATGTGGATGGCATCTGGCCCTGGAGCGGAGGATCAGGATGAACTGAGAGCATGACTGAGCTCCCTCATAGTAAAGGACACATTGTAGCAATCATGATTCAGAGAAGAGAAGGGTATTGCCCGAGCCTCCTCCACTCATTTTCCATGGAGGAAGGCAGTGTGATAGTGGGAAGAGTTCGAAACTTCCACAAAATGGCAGCCCTAGGTGTTGGAGATAGCAATAGGGTCTACGATGACATTGACACCTACTCTCAGGTCGGAAATTGGGGAATAAATCTTGGTCCCAGAGAGCCATCAGAGGTTGGCCCACACGACAGAGGAAGGGGTGGAACTGTTAAAAGAACTAGTTAATTAAATCCAGCTAGCTCTTTCACTATCCCGAACAACACAACGACACTTTGCATGTGTCTGTTATAATTAATGCAGTTTGCCAGTGTAGAGTGGTGGTTAAAACCACGGAGAGCATGTCTCCGTGTGTGAATTGTGTTGCGGTGTGCCTCAGTCCACAAAGGGACCGAGACATGACTTGGTAAAGAGGAGATAACATTAGTGAGATATTCCACCTGGTCATCACAACTGGGGAAATCTTGTTGTTCGAAAGTTGCCAGGAAGGAGTAAAGCTGTCAGTCAGCCTTAGGAAGCTGCCATTTGGGCATGCACGCGGATGGGATAGGAGTCAGCAAACGGATAGCACATGGAAATGGTTGATCAAGTAGGTGTCAGAAAAAATGGACAACTCAAGACTAGGGGCAAGCTGGGCAGTGCACAAGGAGAGGTCCAAATGGGAATAGGTGTGCGAGGAGTTGGAAAGGAAAGTGGGTGCTACAGTGTTAAGGCAGAAATGGTTACGTTGGTTAGGAAGGTCTGCCAAGAGGGCACCTCTCTAACAGGTCCTGGGAGAACACCAAAGGGGATGATGCACACTAAAGTCACCGAGTACCAAAAATGGGGAAGGTAGCTGCCCAATAAGCTGAAGGAAATCTGCCCTGGTGACACTGAATGACGGACGGACAAATGGCACAGAGGGGAAAAAAGTCAGGTGGGGAAGGAAAAGGTGAACTGTAACAGGTTGAAGACTGGTAGTCAGGGAGATGGGTTGACTATGGATGTCATCCTGTATGAGCAGCATGATGCCCCCATGAGACAGAATGCCGACCTCAGGGGGGAGGGTCAAAACGAATTGGTAAGAAACGTGAAAACTCAAAGCAGTCATGAGGGTGCAATTTTGTTTCCTGAAGGCAGAGTACAAGGGGATGCTACGATGCTAAAAGCAGCTGTAAATCCTTTTTGTGGAACCAAAGGCCACGAACATTCCTTTGGAGGAGAGTCATGAGGAGGAAGAGATGTAGGGGTTTCACCTCGGCGGCTGCCAATTGACAGCTGGGGAAGAGGCACTACTACAGGGCACAGAAGCAGGAGGATCATGCTCCATGGGGTCCACAGAAGCATCAGCTTGCTTGTGCAGTCGGTTTGTGGAGTCCAATGCTGAGTAACAGTTGCTGGTGCACACCGGCAACATGGAGGCTGGCCAGGCTAAGGTATCATGTGGTGACACCATCGAAGAGGATCGTCGAGGTGGCGAAGGAGAAGACCGTTTGCCTTTGGTGGACTTCTTCGAGCCTTTCTGGTTAGACGAAGACTCAAGTGTTGTTAGGCTGGAGGGGCGGAAGAAGTCTTCAAGTGAGTACTACTCCTATCCTTTCTGGCCTACCAGTTGTGTAGCTGGTTTGGAATGTAGGGCCCAACAGCGATAATTTCATAGTCTGCTTTCACCCTGGATGGAAGCACCACTCTTTCAGAGGCGAGAAAGAAAGTGCAGGTGGGCGCTAAGGAGGAATCTTCCTTTTTCATTACATGATGGACGACAATGACACTGATCAGAGAGGCAAGATTGGATTTCGGCCTCAGTTAGACCGTCGAGCAGCCTGGTGTAAATTACACCACGGGAAGAATTCAAGGTTCCATGGGCCTCGGCATGAACAGGGTAACCATGGAGTAGCAAGGCAGCAAGCAATAGTTGTGCCTGAGAATCAGAAGTGGTCTGCAAAAGCAAAGTGCCATTCCGAAAATGAGAGCAGGATTTCATAGGGCCAGCAACTCCATCTACATCTTTCTGAATAATAAATGGATTTACTGTGGCAAAGGACTGACCATCTTCAGCATGTGAGACCACGAGAAACCGTGGTGCAGCAGGAAGGGTCTCTGAATCATTAGTCTCATTACATTTAGTAGATGTTGAGCAGGAAGATGATTGACTCATTGCAAGGAAATCCTCCATTATTGCCATAGTCTCCAGTGGCGTTCACCTTCCATCTGGGGGGGTGGGGGGGGGGTGGGAAGGGGCCTCTTCAAAAGGGTTTGCACCCACCTTAGGTGATAGCTCATACCTCAGGTCACAGGTCACACTTCCTGAACACCTGACAGAGGGACCAATCAGCAATTTGGGAAGGTTACAGTTCAGGCAATCATCCCTCCCTGGTGGTCGGGGAGGGTGGGGGAGGGAGGGTGGTGGTGATAGAAGGGGAGGGTTGAAACCCAGGCCTGGTACATAGCCTACATCTCTAAGACCACCAAGGAGGTGATCCTCATCCAAAAAATACATCATCGAAAGTCTCTCATGCCCTCACTTCATGACAGATTGCAGAAAGGTTCATAAGGACACACAGAACTGGTGACTTGTCAGCATACAGAACTACTGAAACATTTAAGATACATGCACCAATAATTTGATCAGTTTCCACAATGTGTCACTACCTACTGCAGCAAGTTTCACTGCTCTGAGTTGTCAATTATTGAAGTTAGTCATTGTTTCCCAAAATGTCCGCGAAGAAAAAATAGAATGATTTCAAGTTTCAATAAGAGTGTGTGTATATATATTTATTTATTTATGTCCAATCTACTTGAACAAATCCTATTTTATTGTTAACACACTTAACAGAATATTAGCCCCTTGTAGCACCAAAATTGTACTTTCCTCAGTTTTAGTGTAAGTTTCACATGTTTGTCATTTACTATACAGTGGATTTATGTCTCATAAAAATGTTTGTTCCATTGTAAATACTCAGTAATAATTTTACATTGGTTTTGGCCCCTTTCACTATCACTATGTGATAAGTGAAGCAGCTATAATAACAACAATAAATAATGATAACTGTAATTATAAAAGAATAATTACATGATTTAATATATCTCCTCTCATGGTGTTACAACCCTCCGTAGGTCTTATCCTCTTCAACAGGTTTCCCACATACTGCCCTCTCTAGTGCAGTTCTCCCCATCCTCTAACTCACAGCTTTTAAATCATCTTCCACATTTGCTATTCACCACTTTTGTGACCTTCCTCTGTCTTCTTTCAGTTGGCTTCCATACAGAAACCATTCTAGTTATTTGTCCAGCATCCATCCACTAATGAGTACTGATGAAAAGCAGCTCTGACTTTTTGAATGCAGTATTCTGCACAAGATCTATGGGGCATTTTGGAATAACAATGGTTTCTGGAGTTCTAAAATGAATGCCGAACTGTATCACCTGATAAGAGGAGCTGACAGAACAGTAAAAAGAATAATAGCCTGGCTTGGAGATGTGATTTTTTGGCATGAAATGGATGACAACTGTTCAAAGAGCCTGTACATCTGATGGCTCCATCTGCACCCCTGTCCACATTAAACTCACCAACCACCAACAGTACCTGCATTTTGGCAGCTGTTATTCCTTCAACATCAAAAATCCATCCTATAGAGCCCGACCACCCAGGAATGGCATATCTGCAGTGACAAGAAATCCCTTGCCCAGTATGGTGAGGCTCTCACTAAGGCCTTTACAGACAAGCACTAGCCCCAGTACACACACACACACACACACACACACACACACACACACACACACACACACACACACACACACCTCCCACCACCTCTTACAAGCAGCTACGAAGTATTGCCCCCTTTGTCACCCATTACACGAAGACCATAAAAACTGAATCACATCATCAAGGTTTTGATTTCCAATCATCATGCCCTGAAATGAGGGACATCCGGCCTGAGATTCTTCCCACTCCTCCTAAAGTGGTGTTCCATTACACACCCAACCTCTACAGCATCTTACTCCATCCCTATGCCACTCCCAATCCCAATTCCTTGCCCAAAGAATCATAACCATGTGGAAAACCCAGGTGCAGGATCTTCTCAGTCTACCCACCTAGCACAGGTTTATTAGTGGACTGGCCACCTGTGAAAGCAGCCATGTCTTACCAGCTGTGCTTCCATCATTGCACAGCTTTTTATATTCTACATCTATGTCTACATATATACTCCACTAGCCACCAAGCAGTGTGTGGAGGGCATATCCCCCCCTCCCCATTCAACTCGCGGATCGTATGAAAGAAAAACAACTTTCTGAACACCTCAGTACGAGTTCTAATTTCTCTTGTCTTTGAATGGTGATCACTGCGCGATTTGAAAAAGGGTGGTAATAATATATGCTCTACATCCTCGGCAAAGATTGGATTTCGGAAATTAGTGAGCAGCCCCTTCCATTTAGTGCATCGTCTATCTGCAAGTGTGTCCCACTTCAAACTTTCTATGGGATTTTTAATGCTCTCACGATGGCTAATCTTGCCACTCTTCTTTGGACCTTCTCAATCTCTTGAATCAGACCCAGCTGGTAAGGGTCCCGTACAGATGAACAATACTCTAAGACTGGATGAACTAACCTATTGTAAGCAATTTCCTTTGTCGATGGACTGCATCGCTTCAGGATTCTACCAATAAACCGCAATCTAGAGTTTACCTTACCCATTACTTGTGTAATCAGATAGTTCCATTTGAGATAATTTTGAATAGTCACACCCAGATACTTGACAGATGTTACCACTTCCAAAGACTGGGCATTTATTTTTTACTCGTACATTAATGGGGATTTTCGCCTTGTTACAACAGGCTCTAGATATCGGCTCAAAGGTTGATGCCATATTTCTTGACTTTCAAAAGGCGTCCGACTCAGTTCTGCACTGTAGCTTTATCCAAAATGTGCGCACTTAGGTCTATCCGATGACATATGTGGTTGGATAGAAAATTTTCTAACAGAGAGCAGTATGTCATCCTGAATGGGGTGACTTCAACAGAAACAAGTGTAACTTCAGGTGTGCCCCAGGGCAGCGTAATAGGTCCACTGCTTTTTTACGATTTACATAAACTATTCGGTTCATGGTATTGACAGCGGCATTAGACTGTTTGCCGATGATGCTTAATTTACCATCTAGTAAAATCATCAGATGATCAATTCCAATTACAAAATCATCTAGAGATAATTTGTGTATGGTGCAAAAAGTGGCAATTAGCACTAAACAAAGAAAAGTGCGAGGTCATCCACATGGGTACGAAAAGAAATCTGATAACTTTTGGGTTCACAATAAATCGCACAAATCTAAGGGTTGTCAATTCGACTAAATACATAGGAATTACAATTACGAGCAACTTAAATTGGAAAGACCACATAGATAATATTGTGGGAAGGTGAAACAGAGCCTGCACTTTCTTGGCAAAACACTTAGAAGATGCAACAAACTCATTAAAGAGACAGCCTACATTACACTTGTCCGTCCTCTGCTGGAATATTGCTGCGTGGAATGGGATCCTTACCAGTTAGGATTGATGGAGGACATCGAAAAAGTGCAAAGAAGGGCAGCTCGTTTCGGTTATCGCGCAATAGGGGTGAGAGTGTCACTGATATGATACGTGAGTTGGGATGGCAGTCACTGAAACAAAGGCGGTTTTCTTTGCGGTGAGATCTATTTACAAAATGTCAATCACCAATTTTCTCTTCCGAATGCGGAAATAATTTGTTGACACCCACCTACGTAGGGAGAAATAATGATCATAATAAAATAAGAGAAATCAGAGCTCAGACAGAAAGATTTAGGTGTTCCTTTTTCCCACACGCCATTCGAGAGTGGAATAGTAGAGTAATAGTATGAAAATTGCAGAGTACCGATGTAGATAAGAATGGTGCTATATTTGTAGTATAGTCAACATATAATCTTACGGGGACATCGTCTGGGCCAGATGCCTTCCTGGTGTCTAAGGATCTTAACTGTTTTACAATCCCAGATACACTAAGCACTATGTCAGTCATCCTTGCATTTGTTTGGTAATTGAAAGGGGGAATGGTGCTATAGTCCTCCACTGTAAACGAGTTTTTGAATGCTAGGTTTACAATTTCAGGCTTCTGTTTATCATCGTCCATTACATTGCCCGTACTGTCAGCAAGAGAAGGTATTGAAGTATATGTAGTGTTCATAGATTTTACTTATGACCAAAATTTTATGGGGTTATTTTTAGAATCAGGTGATTCTTTTTTACATTACTATTACATTTATCGATTTCCATGGATCCCTTGGAGAGGAGTCTCTGGGATGTGGAAAGAGTCAAAGTGTTCTTTTTTTTACTCAGGTACATGGATATTATAAAATTCTAATTCAAACAGAGTTATGAGCTATAATCCTTGTGAAGATATTCATCAATGGAGTAGAAGGAGTTCGCCAACAGGAATTTCTTTAATTCACCCTGAAACCGATCTTTATCACTTACAAGACCTTTGATATGCTCTGCTAAGTTATTGAATATATGAGTACCCATGTATTTGACTCCTTTTTGTACTAATGTTAAGCTTTTATAGCCCTTATACAGATTGTTTTTGGTTCTGGTATTATAATCATGTTTTGCACTATTTTGTGTAAAAAGAGACATGTTGGAAAAGACAAAGGACATCAATGAGTATATGTACTGATAAGTAGCAGTTAGAATACCAAGTTTCTTAAAGAGGTCTCTGCATGATCTAGGACTGACACCATATATAATTCTAATAGAGGAGTTTCCCCAAAAGATGATTCCATAACTCATTAGTGAATAGAAGTAGGCCAAATAAACTAACTTCTTCATTTTGAAATCACCTATTTCTGCTATCATGTGTACTGCAAATGTAGCTGAACTAAGGCATTTCATTAGGTCTAGAGTGTGAGTTTTCTAATTTAGGTTGTGGTCAATAATTTCATTGTTTGAATACATTATACTTATAGGGTCAGGTATTCTTTGTGAGGTACTAAACTGTATGTACTGGGTCTTGTCAAAATTCAGTGACAATCCATTTGCTGTGAACCAACCACTGATACTTACAAAAATTTCAATAGCTGGTTGCTCAGTGAGATCACAGGTACTGTTTTTTATACCAATACTTGTATCATCTGCAAATAAGACAAAATTTGCATTTTGTGACACTGCATATGGAAGGTAATTAATATATAATAGGAACAAGGGACCTAAAGTAGAGTCCTGGTGCACTCCTTATCTGATGGTTTCGTATTTTGAATGACTATTGTTATGTGGTAAGCCTGACACACACACACACACACACACACACACACACACACACACACACACACACACACACACACACACACACACACAATATTTTCTATTTAAAAGATAGGATGAGAACCATGAGTCTGCTACTCCTGTTATCCCATAATATTTTAACTTTTGTATAAGGATATCATGCTTAATACAATCAAAAGCTTTAGCCAAATTACAGAATATGTCACGTGGGAATAACTTTTGATTTATCGATTCTAATACATCATCTGCAGAAGTAAATATAGCTTGATCAGTTGACAATCCTTTCCGAAATCCAAACTGATTGTGAATGAGAATATTTTTCTGTACTAAGTGTTTATAAAGTCTGTTGTACATAACCCTTTCAAAAACTTTTGAAAATATCTTCAATAAGGAAATGGGACAGAAGTTTTCCACTGATGATTGGTCTCATTTTTTTGTGTAATGGTTTGACAGTAGCATATTTAAGCCTATCTGGAAAACTACCACTGTGGAGGGATTCATTACTCAGTATGTCACAAAGTTCTGAGGACAACATTTAATTATGTTAGTGCTTATTTCATCATAACCACTGGAACATTTGCTTTTAAGAGAGCTAATAATATTAGAAATCTCTTTTGGTGAGGTAGAATACAGCTAAATTTTGTCAAACTTCTGCAGAAATGCGTTTTTTAAATATTTTAAGCTGTCTTCTGAGGAACTATGCAAACCTAAGTTGTCTGCTACAGAAAGGAAAAAGTTGTTGAAAGTGTCTATTTTGGAGGTATCTCTAATCAACTCATTATTTACATTGAACATAATTTCCTGATTTGCCCGATTAGTTTTTCCTGTTTCAAAAAAATGGTTCAAATGGCTCTGAGCACTATGGGACTTAACATCTGTGGTCATCAGTCCCCTAGAAGTTAGAACTACTTAAACCTAACTAACCTAAGGACATCACAGACATCCATGCCCGAGGCAGGATTCGAACCTGTGACCGTAGCGGTCACGCGGTTCCAAACTGAAGCGCTTAGAACCACACGGCCACACCGGCCGGCTTTCCTGTTTCACTTTTTACTATTTTCCATATAGTTTTTATCTTGTTATTGGAGGCATTTATTTTTTCTTGAAAATAAATGCATTTCGAGGTTTCGAGTGCTTTGTTTAGAATTTTACAATATAATTTGCAATGTGATTTAGCTTTGTAGTCATCGTTTTCCCTTGAAATTAAGTACAGTCTTCATTTTGTTTTGCAAGATACTTTTATTCCATTTGTAATCCAAGGTTTTGAAACATTTAATCTATTTGCTTTGATTACTTTCTTAGGGCAGCAGTTTTCAATGTGACCTATGACCGTTTTAGAGAAACAGTTATATTTTTCTTTTATCCCAGGTGAATTGTATACATCTTTCCAGTCTGTATTACTCAAACAGCTTTTTTATACTTTATAAAAGACATATTTATGCCAGTGACTGTAACACTTTCTTTATTTCACGATTGCAATTTTGGCCTTAGGCCATTATCAAGTGAAGATGTTATGGCTATTAGGTCATGTCAACCTAATAGCCATAACATCTTCACTTCATAATGGCCTAAGGCCAAAACTGCAGTCGTGAAATAAAGTTTTACAGTCACTGGTGTAAATATGGTGTCTTTTATAAAGTTCTACCAGACTGTGAATCCCTGTTACAAAAAGTTAATTAGTTTTTTATAACTTCTATTCCTGTTTCATTTATTATTTGTATAGTTTCCCACTTCCTGTTATTAGTTGAATCAGACCACACTACATTATATGTAAGCAACTGGTCATCATGATCTGAAAGGCCATTAAATATTGGATTTATACTATGATTTACTAGTGTGGTAGTACCTACAAAAATGTTATCAATAGCAGTGCTGCTGGTACCCATAAACCTGGTTGGAAACTGTACTAAGGAATGAGATTATAAGAAGTAGTAAGATACTCTAATATGGATCTTGAGTGATTATCCTTCAGAAAATTTAAATTAAAATCTCCACTTAGTATGAGATCATTATTTTTGGAAGTTAAGAAATTTAATACTGCATCAAGCCTGTTTAGTGAATAGCTGGAAATTACCAGTCGGAGCCCTGTATACTGTGACTAATTATTTTTCTTGTGTGTGTTTCTACTTGTGTGGCACATGCTTCAAAATGCTGATCACTACAGTATTTAAGAATGTCGATGTTTTTATAATTGTGACCCTTTCTAACGTAAGTGGCAACTCCTTTCTCCATCTCTTTTCTACAGTGCTTTGAAGCTAAGGTATACCCTACCATATTAAGCATTTAAATTTCACTACCTAAATGATGTTCAGAAGTAAAAATAATATCAACAGGATCTAAACAGATCTGAAATTCATTAATTTTGTTTTTTAAACCTCTGATGTTTTGATGTAGTAAATTTATTGTTACTATTTTGTCTTCACAAGTATTATGCTTAACATTTTCAAATACTTCTTGTTTCAACATTGAATGTGTAGATAACGAGCTTAATCTAAAAAAGAACTACTTCCATGAGTTACAGTGTCCCCCCCTTAAAGAATTTGCTATCAACCTAGCTAGTATATCCTTCGCTATTCTGTTGAGATGCAGGCCATGAGAAGAAAAGCCCCACCTACCAATAGTTTCAATAGGAACCAAACCAATCCCTGACCCAGCACCAGCCCGAAGCAGTCGATCCAACTCCATATTGACCCTCTTCACAGAGCTGTTCAACTGGGTTCGATTGTACTGCTTGAAAACAGGCACAAACTCAACATTAGTATGGTTTGTTGCTGATGCTATTTTTACCAGGTCCCTATCGATTACGTTCCCTGCTCCACGCACTGTTACAACATGATCCTCCTCTGTGAAACCCTTACACAAAGATCTTAGGCCCTCTATCACTTGGCTGAGAGATGCACTAGGCTTGAAAGAGTTTGTGACCTGGTAGCTGTCACCTAAATTTCCCTTCAAAAGTTGGCCCACACCTCTTCCATGACTGCTACCTAACAGCAGAATTTTTTTCCCACTTTTTCTGAAGCAACAGGCTTCCTAACTGAATTCTGCTGTGCATCACCTGCACCTACATCTACATCTACATGAGGTGCTTCATTACTTAACTGTGGCACCAGGGCAAATCTGTTTCTTGTGCCATCAATGAAACTGTCAGATACTGTCCTCTTTCTGTGACCCTTGTTCCCTCCTACCAATTCCCACTTCTCTTCACCCTTCTCCCCCCTTAACCTAATTAGTTCCTCCCTAGCTTTATCTCATTCAGCCTGAAGGGCTCTAATCTTCTCCTCCTGTTCTGCTATTTTCATATCCCGTGAACACACACTACAGTACCTAGGAAGAGCTTCATTTTGTTCCCCAGTTTCCATGCCACTACATTCCCCCCAGTGAAACGATCTGTCACAACACCTGCATAGCACCCCAGAACTAACTTTCCTACTGCAGCTAAAACACTTCACACTCATGATCGTTTACAATATAGGCCTACTTTTTAAGCTTTCACTAAATAAAGATAATTTCCTATTTACTATGCTCTATGGGGCTCTAATATAAATATAATACTAATGTACTTACTTACACTTCAAATCACTTGACTTTCGCACACAAAATTTAGGCCTGAAAACGGCTGTTAAGCAGTAATGGTTTTATGCTATTTTCTTTAAAAATGTGGCACAGAACTTAAAATCTTCACTACCCCAAACAGTTATTACACTACTGAATGCAATTGAACCTAATAAAATCTAGCCACTGCACTTAGTACTCACTAGAACTTCAAAAATAAGCGCACACGAAATATCAACACAACCGGTCAGTCCAAAGAACATATGTGGACAATTTGCTTCCAAATTCGTTAAAAGAATCTCTCTCTGACATTTTGACAGCTACTTTCATTTCACATAATTTCTGTTTGTCAGCAGGGCAGTGACAACGTTTAAAACGACTGCGCAAAATTCCCTGCTTTCTCAGTAACTTCCTAATATGTTTGTTGTACCAAGGTAGATCCTTTCCCTCCCCTATATTTTTGCTAGGTGGTGGACAGTACCTTTAAATTCTAACAAAAGATGCTCAATATCTTTGAGTCTCGTGGTGAATGCTTGGAGCTGACTATGAAGATATTCATTAATGACACTTTTATTTGCTTTCCCAAACAAGAAAAATCTAAGCTGTTCCTTTGGTTTTTTGCAACTTCCACTGACATAGAAGCCACAATGACATTATGGTCATTAATACCTTCTTTTATATTAACTTCCTCAAAACGATCAGGTCTGTTTGTCACCAAGATATCTAATATGTTCCCATCTCGAGTTGGTTTTCTAACCAATTGCTGAAGCTTCTACATTGAAAGCACTCCTAGAATAACTTCACGAGTCTTTGCTTCTGCCCCCTGTGATAAACATGTAATTTTCCCAGTCAATGGATGCCAGATTAAAGTCTCCACCTATAACTAATGGATAATTTGGATATTTCCTATGTACTCTAGACTTTCCCTGAAACATTCTGCGAAGTTTGTTGCGGATGCTGGTGGTCTATAAAAACATTCTAAAACAATGGTCAATCCTTGTCTGATTGCGGCTTTATCCAGACTATTTCACAGTCTGATCCAATATCGATTTCAACTGGTTTAAACAGCTTTTAATTGCAATGAACACATCACCACCCATAGTATCAGTCCTATCCTTCCTAAACGTTGTCCAATACAAGTTCAAAATTTCACTGCTACTTATGTCCGGTGCCAACCAGGTTTTGGTACCTAATACAATATTGGCATTGTTACTGTTTATTTCGGAGAGTAACTTGGGGATCTTGCTACAGTACTTCAACAATTTGCTAACATGAGATATAGCATATGTAAATCCTTTGGAATGACCTGTTTAGGTGAGCTAACAACTTTTACAGTTGGCACACTCACATTAGTGTCATGAACCGGTAATTTTTCAGGCCAACGGTTTGTTTCCCGTGGGGAGGAACCTAATCTAAAAAACCCCCATGTGCACACAAGTACTGTGTTACCCATGTAGCTGCTTCCTGTGTGTAGTGCACCTCTGATCTATCGAGGTGCATCCTACAACCTTCCACCCCATAGCGTAGGTAAAGGAATCTACAACCATTTGCGTCACAGAGTCGACGATATTGGTGTGACTATCAACCAGCTCTCTAATATGATGAATGGCCACCACCAAACTGTGGCCAAGAGCAAAGTAGACCACCTTGAAGCACAACATGCAGTTGAACATAACATGCCTGATTTCAATGGTTGCTTCACTATGGAGCCATTTGAATCCTTCCCTCAATCACCAGCTTTTCTGAACTGTGCATCTTGGTACTATCCTTACAACACATTCTCCACTCCTGTAATTGTCCTGGCCTCAACCTACTGCGACATACTGTCCCGCATACCCTCCACTGAACAGTTTCCACTCCCTCTGCCCTATCATTTCCTTCCCATTCTTGACTCCCATCCTCTCCGTTTGTCACCATCTGTCAATCCTCCCACCCATCTTTCCCCATTCCTCTCCTTTTTTCTCTCTGTTTTCCTCACCTCCCTGCCCCGAAATGTCCTGACTCTGTGCCTGTTGGCCTTCTAGTGCATACTCTACCAGACAGTGCTCCTCTCTCGCCCCACCCATGCACTGCTATCCCTTTTCCCTTCCCCACCCCTTTCAGATTGCTACTTCCATTCCACGTGATAGTAACAGTCTGGTCCAAGATGCCAGAGTTGGCAGTCATGCGTGCATGAGGTGTGGTTGCTTGTGTGAATGAATAGTGTGTTTCATTTTCTGATGAAGGCTGTGGCCGAAAGCTTATGTTTAAGTATGCTAACTGTGCCTGTCTGCAACTTAAAGCATCATCTTTATGGTAAGTAGCAATATACCTTTCCCTACATTGTTAAAGGCTTGCTTGTAGTCTACATTTGATTTAGCATAAAATAAGTGAAAATTTTCTTTAGTGTCAGAACATGAGGTACTTCTTGATCTGTAGAAACCATTCATCTTTGATGAGAATCTGTCAGAACTATGAAATGTCAAACACTGCGGGGTTCCCATTTCTTTATGTTTGAGGGGAAAGGTGAGAATACTGGGAGGTTGTGTTTTTTTTAAATACTGGGAGGTCATGTCTTTTTTTTTTTTTTTTTTTAAATACTGGAGGCAAAGTGTGAAGGTTTCACAAAGTGTAATAAGATGCTCTGAGATGCTTAACTACCTCCATTCTGATCAATGTCATCAGGCTACTGGAACAATACAACCAACCACAATTCCAGCCAAGAGTAAGCTCCAGTCTGGCAATGAAATGAAGAGGGGCCACAGTGCAACTGACCAGACCATACAGGGAGTGGACATACACTGATGCAACACCAAAAATAAATTCATAGTAATGAAATTTCAAGAATAGATTTGCCAAGTTAACACATGTAAGTGATTAACACTGCAAGATCACAGTTCATGTAAACACAAGAAGCCATTGCAAATGTGAAATGCTGATACATTAATAACTGGTGCAACTGCCAGAATGTTGAATGCTAGCATGTAAATGTGCATACACTGTGTTGTACAGGTGCTGAATGTCAATTTGTGGGATGGAGTTCCATGACTAATGCACATGCTCAGTCTATACAGGGACAGTTTATGCTGTTTGTGGATGATGTTGGAGTTGTCCGTTATGTCCCATCTGTGCTCAACTGGAGACAGATCTGGTGATCAAGCAGGACAAGGCAACATGTTAACTCAATGAAGAGCATGTTGGGTTACAACAGTGTTATGTGGGTGAGTGTTACCCTGTTGGAAAACAACCCCTGAATTGCAGTTCTTGAATGGCAGCACAACAGGTCAAATCACCAGATTGACATACAAATTTCCAGTCAGGGCACATGGGATAACCACCAGTATGCTCCTGCTGTCAAAAGCGCATCCCCAGACCATAATTCCAGGTGAAGGGCCAGTGTGCGTCGCATGCTGACAGGCTGGTTGCAGGCCTTCAACTGGCCTCCTCCTAACCATGACAAAGCCAACACTGGCACCAATGCAGAACCAGCTTTCATCAGAAATCAATAGACTCCACCCTGGCCTCCAATGAACTCTCATGTGACGCCACTGAAGTCGCAAATGGCAGTGGTTTGGGGTCAGCGTAATGCGCACTACAGGGCATCTGGCTCAGACCTGTCCTTGAATTAACAGATTTGTAACAGTTTGTTGTGTCACTATGGTGTCAACTGCTGCCGCAGATGCAGTATGATGTGCCAGTGTCACACGCCAAACATGATTGTCTTCCTTCTCTGTAGTGCCACATGGCCATCCAGGGCCTCATCTTGCGACTGTGCATTCTTGTGACCACCACTGCCGGCAATCGCGAACAGTGGCCTTTCTGCAATACCGCAGAAGGAGCTTCCAGCTTCTTTTAGCCCTATTATACAACCTTGCTTGAACTCTTGAGGTGTTGATAATGGCACCTTTGTCACCTTAAAGGCATTCTTGACTAACAACTGACCACATCCAATGTCAATGTCACAAACATTACAACATGTATTTAAAACAAACTTGATTCATATCCTCTTAGTGGAACCACTAGCACCAGTCTTATGTGACTGTTGCAGAATTTTAATAGCCATCTTCCAGTTGTAGAAACACACCTACCAACTTTCTTATATGTCATAGAACACCACTGTGGTTAATTTGAGTGACATTTCAGAACAATATTATAGATTGCTACTTACCATAAAGATGACATCAAGCTGCAGACAGACACAATTAAGAGACACATGTAAACTTTCGGCCACAGCCTACATCCCCCCACACACACACCACTTGTTCAAACTCACATGCTCACATGACCAAATCCATCAGCTAGGACCAGCTGCGCAGTTACGAAGCCTGTGTTGTATGCAGGTGACTGTTGATACAGTGTGGTTGTAAGTAGATGCAGTTTGGAAGGCAGTGAATAAACACGAGAGAGTAGAGAAAGAAAAGACATGAATGGTGTTTCTCTTTCTTTTTCTGATGAAGGCTGTGTTCAAGCTTCTACACAGGGAGTGCAGTGTAGAGTTTAGGTTAGGCAAGTAGTTTATTTTAATAGCCTTTGTGTATGTGATGCATCTAATACCTTCACATGTCTGATTTCTGGCAGGTTCAGTGAAAACTTGATTATTTAAACAGGTAGATACGGGGATGTGTGTTTACTTCCTGTATATTGTCATAAATTAATTTGGTTATGTGATCTGAACACTAATTTTGACTGAATAAAATGAAACTGGTCAGAATTTTATTTCAATCACCTCTGATTTATTTACAAATCTCTTTATTAAATCTGCATAAAATGATCTTTTAAACAGTAAAATGAAACATAGGGCAAGGAAATAATTGTAAGGAACATCACTTTTTTTGTCTCTGTTTACAGCAACAAGATAAAATTTTGTTTTCAATTTGTATCCAATTGTAACTGAAAATGTTGTAATTAGCTCTTCATTCATAATGGTCATTGTCCTAATTCATTTGGGTGTAACACTGTCATTTACATGTAAAATAGACATTTGGCTTATGAATGCATGGCCTTATTGCTAAAAAATTAGGCATTTAATTAAAGGGGGATCTTCACCACTGCATTCATAGAGTCGAAATAAGCCTGACATTCATGCAAATACAACTCTTAGTTGAAACACCTATCTTTTAAGGCGACATTGTATGACTTATGGTTGTAGCAATACTTATTCTTTTTTACTATTTTTAATTATCTCTTCAGGCTTTTGGTGTCTTAAATCACAACCCATCTGTGCTATCAATAGGCTTAGCATGTACGACAACATGACTACCAATCAATTTTAAAATTTTGCAATTTGGCCTGGTTTTAATGAAATATTTTACAACTATCCCTGATAATGGAAACTCTCAAGTAACCTTTGAGGTTTTTAATTCTATGAACTATGGTAAAGAAAAATTAGAATTTTAACTGACCAGAGATACTTACATACGAAGAACTGATTTCTTTGATATGCTCCTCATAATAGCTCCATAATGGGTAGCTATGTCAAAATGGTTTGGATACTTTAACAGAAGAGAAGCTGCTGCCTGCAATAATGAAAACTCAGAAATAACACAACTGAAGAGTAGCAATTGCTTATTTTTAGGTTCTGTCTGGGTCAACACAAAGTTGTCTATCATTCTTCGGTATTGCATGTGTGAGGATTGCATATTACTGTTAGAATTATGTCATGTTTGTTTTGTTTTAGGATGCAAAAACAACTAGAGTTATATGTGCCCATCTCAGAACTGTAGAACATGAAGACTGAGACAGGAGTTAAAAGCGGCTACACAAATTCCAATCAACGGAAGAGAAGACAGCTAAACACAGGGGTGTGGAGAAAGGTCTATAAAATATGCCATAGAGAAATGGAGGTCCTGAACTAAAGATTAAATGTCCTTCACCATATTTGTACAACAGATAAAAAGTAAAATGTGGTCGAAAGCCCATGCATCATTTGCTAAAGCGCAATAATTCAGACAACAAACGGGAACATTAGCAAATAAAAAAACAGGCATTCCAACAGGAAATGGTGGACCATCAAAGGTTGATGGCAATGAGCACAAAGTGGTGGGGGAGCACCACTTAACAAATGGCCACAGCTACACTACTGGCCATTAAAATTGCTACCCACGAAGATGAAGTGCTACAGACGCGAAATTTAACCAACAGGAAGAAGATGCTGTGATAAGCAAATGGTTAGCTTTTCAGAGCATTCACACAAGGTTGGCGTCGGTGGCGACACCTACAATGTGCTGACATGAGGAAAGTTTCCAACCGAAATCTCATACACAAACAGCAGTTGACCGGTGTTGCCTGGTGAAACGTTGTTGTGATGCCTCGTGTAAGGAGGAGAAATGCGTACCATCATGTTTCCAACTTTGATAAAGGTCAGATTGTAGCCTATCACAATTGCGGTTTATCGTATCGCAACATTGCTGCTCACGTTGGTCGAGATCCAATGACTGTTAGCAGAATATGGAATTGGTGGGTTCAGGAGGGTAATACAGAATGCCGTGCTGGATCCCAACAGCCTCGTATCACTAGCAGTCGAGATGACAGACATCTTATCCGCATGGCTGTAGCAGATCGTGCACCCACGTCTCGATCCCTGAGTCAACAGATAGGGACGTTTGCAAGACAACAACCGTCTGCACGAACAGTTCGATGATGTTTGCAGCAGCATGGACTATCAGCTCGGAGACCATAGCTGTGGTTACCCTCGGCGCTGCATCACAGACAGGAGCGTCTCCGATGGTGTACTCAATGACGAACCTGGGTGCACAAATGGCAAAATGTCATTTTTTCGGATGGATACAGGTTCTGTTTACAGCATCATGATGGTCGCATCAGTGTTTGGTGACATCGCGGTGAACGCACACTGAAAGCGTGTATTCGTCATCGCCAAACTGGCGTATCACCCAACGTGATGGTATGGGGTGCCATTGGTTACACGTCTCCGTCACCTCTTGTTCACATTGACGGCACTTTGAACAGTGGACGTTACATTTCAGATGTGTTACGACCTGTGGTTCTACCCTTCATTCGATCCCTGCGAAACCCTACATTTCAGGAGGATAATGCACGACCGCATGTTTCAGGTCCTGTACGGGCCTTTCTGGATACAGAAAATGTTCGACTGCTGCCCTGGCCAGCACATTCTCCAGATCTCTCACCAATTTAAAATGTCTGGTCAATGGTGGCCGAGCAACTGGCTCATCACAATATGCCAGTCACTACTCTAGATGAACTGTGGTATCGTGTTGAAACTGCATGGGCAGCTGTACTTGTACACACCATCCAAGCTCTGTCTGACTCAATGCCCAGTCATATCAAGGCCGGTATTACAGCCAGAGGTGGTTGTTCTGGGTACTGATTTCTCAGGATCTATGCACCCAAATTGCATGAAAGTGTAATCACATATCAGTTCTAGTATAATATACTTGTCCAATGAATACCCGTTTATCATCTGCATTTCTTCTTGGTGTAGCAATTTTAATTGCCAGTAATCTAAAAAGACTACACAACCTACCTAAAATGACCTCATAGCAAGAGGGCTGAGAGGAGGTCATCCAAGCCACTGGGAGAGACTTAATAACTTGAAGCTTGTTCCCATGAAGGGAGGACCAGTGGTGATGCCAAAGTGACACCACCTGCTGACAAACAGCAACACAGAGATTGTTGGAGGGAATGTAAGAACTAGGGGCCTGAGGTGCGAGGATTGCAGACTTGACAGCAGTGTCAGCGGCCTCATTCCCTGGCAAACCGATGTGACGAGGAAGCAAAATAAACATCACAGTGGCTCCTTCAAGAGAGCAAGTGACAGCTTTCTTGAACCTGTTGCACTAAGGTATGGACAGTGTACAGGACACAAGAGGCTTTGAAGAGCACAAAGTCAGAGCAGACGATGCAATTTAAAAGCCTGTGCCATCGGAGGTACTGCATGGCCTGATACAGGGTAAAGAGTCTACTGTAAATACCGAGTGGTGTTCTGGATGACGATACCAAAAAACGTTGGTGCCAATGATGAAGGCACACCCAACACCACAGACAGTTCATGAACCATTTAGTGTATTCAAAGATCCTATCGCGCAGTTCCATGCGAAGGTCATGACACTGAAGGCGATTGAGTGAGGTCGGAATAGTGTCCTTAGGAAGCGAATGAAGGCCTAGGTGAAAGCGTGCCAGTGCATGAAGCCAAGGTGGTGAAGGGCTCACATCCAGCAGGATAGTGCCAGGTAGCATGAAGTTAAGATGCCACTGCAAGAGCTGAAAGGCAACTGGAGGATGTAAGAGAATAGGGACACCCCCACACTGGCAATGAAAGGAGTCTTCGAAGAAGGAGACATAGGATGGGTGGTCATGCATAACAAATGGCATGCTTATCTGTGAGGAAAAAGTCATGGCAGTAGGACAGAGGTAGTTCACCAGGTTCTGCATACAGACTCTCAAGCGGGCTAGTATAAAAGGTGCCTGTGGCCAAATGGATGCCACAATGGTGGATGGTATTGAGACTGCATAAGAAGGACAAACGGGCAGATGCATAAACGAAACACCCACAGTCGAGTTTTTAATGGACAAAGGACCGGTACAAACAGAGGAGGTTGGTTCAATCTGGCCTCCAGGAAGTACCTCTAAGGACAAGTAGGGTATTGAGCGACCACATACAGTGGGCTGCCAGGTAGGACACGTCATAGGACGGGAGGACCAAGGAAGTTCCTATCGAGCATGACCCCCAGGAATTTCATAGTTACAATGAACGGAAGAGCAACAGGCCCACGATGAAAAGACGGTGGAAGAAACCACATGCACTGCAGAAATTCAGACAAGCAGTTTTGTCAGATGAAAAATTAAAGCCATTGTCAATGCTCCATGAGTAAAGATAATCGAGACATCACTGAAGACACCATTCAATGAGACAGGCCCATGGAGAACTACAATAGATAGCAAAATTGTCAATGAAAAGGGAGCCGGAGATGCCCAGCAGGACACAGGTCATTACAGGGTTAATGGCAATAGCTATGAGGATGACACTCAAGATGGAACTCTGAGAGACACCATTTTCCTGGATAAAGGTGTCCGACAAGACAGAACCCATGCTTACCTTGAAAACTTGGTCTCTTAAAAATTCCTGGAGGGAACAGGGCATGAGGCCACAGAAGCCCATGTGTACAGTGTACGGAGGATACCTGTCCTCTAACAGGTGTCTTAGGCTTTCTACAAATTGAAAAACACAGCCAGTCTGGGAATTCTGCAGAAAACCATTCATGACATGGGTGGACAAAGTGACAAGATGGTCAACTGCAGAATAGCGTGCTCGAAATTCCCCTGTGCAGTGGTTAGCAAACGGCGAGACTCAAGCCACCATACCAGACCAGCATGAATCATACATTCCATTACTTTGCAACACAGCTGGTGAGAGAAATGGGGCAGTAGCTAAAACAAAAGTGTTTGTCCTTACCAAGCTTAGGTATGGGTATGGCAGTGGCTTCACACCAGCATCTGGTAAATGTGCCCTCTGCCCAGATGCAGTTGTACATACAAAGGAGAAAGTGATTGCCCGCAAGAGAGAAGTACAGCAACGTCGGAATGTTAACATCGTCTTGCCCTGGGGTGGAGGATCGGGATGAAGTGAGAGCATGATCCTGCTCATTTCCAATGGAGGAAGTCTGATAATGGGAGGAGCTCAAAATCTCTGCAAAATGGCGGCCCAAGGTGTTGAAGATGGCAATAGGGTCCTCTATGACATTGTCTGCTATTTTCAGGCAGGAAACAGGGGAGTGGATCTTGGTCCCAGAAAGCTGACCGAGGTTGGCCCACACAACGCAAGATGCAGTGGAACTGTTAAAAGAACTAGTACATGAAATCCAGCTAGCTTGCTTTCTATCCCAAAGAATCCGATGACACTATGCACGCAACTGTTTATAATGAATGCAGTTTGCCTTCATAGGATGACAGTTAAAAATGCAAGAGCATGTCTCCATATGCAAATGGCATTGCAGCCACCTCAGTCTACCGAGGGACTGGGACACGGCATGGTAAAGAAAAAGAGCAAGGAATGTATGTACTATTGTGCTTATAATACTTGTAAGTTGATAAATGCTTCTACTTGTTCTTGTTACTGTAAACTTTCATGGGGGGAAATAAAGATTGTCAATACTATAGTAAGTATCCAGTAATAAACAAGTGTACCAGTCATTCACTAGAACAAACAAAGGGAGATGAAACGTCGGGCACGGAAACAAGTCTTAGATGACAACCAATGTGACAAAAATCACCAAGGTTATAAACTGAATTTAAAAAAAAAAATTATGATTAAGATTGCTACTGAAAACAGATATATAACAGACAAGACTGCCTAAAATGAAAAAATATTATGGTGACAGTTTCACGACTAGTCCAACATTCATCATCTGCTCAGCATGTTCTATGTATGATGATATAGATTTGAGACCCTTTTGTCAAACCAAAAGAAAGATTAAGTTCTAAAACATATCGAGGAAATGTTAGGCAACATGAAGAGATGTTAGTTACCTATAAAGAAGTTGATGACCAGTATTATACAAGACTAGTTGTTTGTCATTTGAATGTGTGTCAGAACTATGCCATAATAATGATGCAGATACAGAAACACACAGACAAATATAAAATCTATGCTAATAAAGAGCTTGGAACAAAAAAGTCTTAGTTCAGGTTACCAAACTACATAAATTGGCTAGTCTTCTTACATCTGTCTTTGCAGTGCCAATTGAAACTAACAGCCTTTTTGTTCTCAGAGCATACAAATGTCAGTATTAACAAAAAGGAAATTTGTAAAGTTGTTAAGGCTCAGAAATACCTGGTATAAAAAATTCATCCTCTGAAATGCTTCTTCTTCCTGGAATTTCTTCATAGATTTTTTGTTTGTTGCAAATACCTGGAAATAAAGCTTCTTTTTAATTTACACAGTGCAATGGAAGTTACAATTACTACAGTATATTTATTTTAAGATGGCTGACTAGATCAGTAAACACAAAGCAGCATGTGTTGATAATTACACTGCTGGCCATGTTCCTCTTCCAGAAATCACATTTTAATGTTGGTTGGTTGTGAGAAGCTCTTGTTATGCCTCGTCTAAGGAGGCTAAACGTCTACCGCCATGTGTCGCAATTGAACACTGGGTGGATTGTGGCCTATTGAGGCTGTGGTTTATCATTCCGCACTGCTGCTGATTACATTTGTCAAGACCCCAAGAATATCATGCAAATAGAACCTATGGGTTCAGGAGGGGCATCGATAATGCCATACGGGATCTCAATGGCTCCCCTTGAGTAGCACCAAAGGTGACATTTTTCTCACTAAGCCAGGCAGATTCTACAGACACCTCATATATCTAGAGTCCGCTTGTTAGCAGCAAGACATTTCCATATGCACACTGTGGTGTTGTCTAGAGCACTCGTCACTACCTCACAGTGGCAACTACTGTTGCAGCTTCCCTTGGTGCTGCAGTCGAGAGAGGTGCTGGAAGTTTTGGGTGAGCCCCAGTTCTATGTACAACCTTATGACTGAGTTAGTGTGTAGATGCACAAAGTATGATGTGATAAATTCAGTGGTGCTACCATAGCTTCAAGATCTCAATGACATCTTTCACCAAGGTAACAAAGCCTTATGTTACCTGTGCTGTCATGATCTAAGCACAATATAGAGGGTTTCCAACTGTTCCCCTGACTGGCACATTCTCCACATCTTTCATCCACTGGAAGCATTTGGTCATGATCTGCAGAGAGTATTTCACATCACCACTTAGCAGCCACTGTGACTGATGGATTTAGGCACAGAACTGAATCAGCACATAATGATAAGAACAGCTCTATTCCAAGCACAGTTCGACTCAGTCCAGCCAGGTTAGAACCACTGTTGTTGACAGTTTGCAGCTCTGTGTACTAAATTAGCATCACTTAGACCCCCAAAGCATATACAAATTTAAAAACATGTTCTACCCTCCCTGGTGTCTTAATTTTAGCGGACAGCAGTGTATTTAGCAGTTTGTCATATTTCAGATACATGAGACATTTACAAGAAGCTGGCACTAATCACTTCTACAGGTGATTTATTAGAAACCACAGGTGCATAAAAATAATATCGTCACGATTGGTTTTTACACCATCTACATATACCACTAACACTCTTTGAGCATTTGCATTCAAATGTTTACTCAAGATGTCTGTACTGAAGCACTTGCTTCATAACAATCTTTTTTATTATTGCCCTACTCATTATACATTTCCATATGGCGTAACTTTGCACCTGATTTATTCTAAAGAGGCCATTACTTAAAGTGCATGTGACCTACCTATAGCTAAGTCTTGCTCAATTCCCATGCCTCAGCCACATACACGCCAGTATTTTCAATAATTACGTTGTAGGCAAAGTGTTTCATATTCTTCATTATGTCTGTGCTTCACAATACAGAGTACAGTTTACACTTGTACTGTTTTGTGAAATGATTGCTATTACACATTTGTATAATTTGCAGCTTTTTGTTTTATCTGATTCAATGTCAATGTCTAAGTTGTTATATCTGCAAATTTCAGTTCCTGCATATTGATTATTGGGGATCGCGTTCTCAAAGTATTTCTTTCAGCTTTCAAAGCACACAGGGGCTCATCCACTGTTACACACACTGCACAGTTTATAAACTTACCAGATGGGATGAGAAGGAAAAACTTCCTTCTCATGCCGTCCAGTAAGTCTCCCCTGACAACTTTTGAGGAACTAGCTTACAACAACAGAACACTGGGCCATCTTTCTGAGAAAAATCTTAATAGCTCAATTTGGCTACTACAAAACTTCTTTACTGAGAGTGCAATAAAAGATCTCAAACTCAATTCTAGTAGAAATAAACAGCATTTAGGATAATTTTTAAAAAGAAAATGAATTCTTGTTGCAGAAAGTTCTTGATTGAAAGAAATGGAAATATTGTTAAATAACTTGACTGTATTAGTGTTGTTCTGCTTATGAAATTACACTACAATGGACAGCTGTGGCAATGCCTATGGTGCGTGTCAAAGGAAAGAATGAAAGTACAATTTCATTAACATAATTCATTTAAGTAACAAGTACCTGCAATTTCATTTTTTTTTTGTTTTGTTTTTTTTTTTTGTTTGTGGTTTTAGGGCGCAAAACTTCTATGGTCATTAGCGCCCAGCCCGTGACTTAAGACAGTAAAAAACCGAAATTGAAAACCAGCAGCAATGGGAACAAACTCATAAAATTGGAGAAACTAAAAGTAGAAAGAATGCTTAAAAATCCACTACAGACAGGGGGTGGTTGTCCCCAAAAAAAAAACTTCAAATGACTGACGTCATTTCACTGTCATTAATAAACTGGAGAACGCGGTCGGCTGAGCGCGTGTCATCTGCTAAAATCGACGATAGATCAGGCGATAGGTGTAGATGGGAGCGTAACGGATTAAAATAGGGGCATTCAATTAAAAGGTGTCTGACCGTCCACGGCTGAGAGCAGTGGGGACAGAGTGGAGGAGGATCACCGCTTAAAAGATGTCTATGGCTAAAAAGACAGTGCCCTATCCGGAGTCTAGCTAAAATTACCTCCTCCCGACGACGCGTTCGGGAGGAAGAGGTCCAAGCGCAAGGAAGGGCTTTCACTTCCCGCAATTTATTACGGGGAAGTGTTGACCAATGCGCATGCCATAAATGAGCAACTTGGCGACATAAACCGCTCCGTAGATCGGTGAAGGGAAGCGACTGAATAGCTGGCCGAGGAAGAGAGACTGCAGCCTTGGCCGCCATATTGGCCGCCTCATTTCCACAGATACCAGCGTGTCCCGGGAGCCAGAGGAACGCCACCGAGACGCCCCCCAGGTGGAGCAAGCGCAGACAGTCCTGAATCTGGTGGACCAGAGGGTGCACAGGGTAAAGAGCTTGGAGACTGAGGAGAGAGCTGAGAGAATCGGAGCAGATAACGTACTGTATCCGCAGATGGCGGCGGATGTAGTGGACAGCCTGGAGAACAGCGTAAAGCTCCGCAGTATAAACCGAACACTGGTCGGGAAGTCGAAAGCGATTTGGGGTGTCGCCAACAATATAGGCACTCCCTACACCTAATGATGTTTTCGAGCCGTCGGTGTAAATAAATGTGGCGTCCGTCATTTGTGCACATAGAGCAGCAAATGCCCGACGATAAACAAGTGTAGGGGTACCATCCTTGGGAAATTGACAAAGGTCACGGAGCAGGCAGATCCGGGGACGGAGCCAAGGCGGTGCTGTACCCCAAGTTGTCAAGAAGGTTTTCGGAAAGCGGCAGGAAAGAGAATGGAGCAATTGACGGAAGCGGACTCCCAGGGGTAGTAGGGAGGAGGAGCGGCCTGCATACCCTACATCAAAGGAGGCGTCGAAAAAAAGGTCATGGGCTGGATTAGCAGGCATGGAAGACAGATGGCTAGCATAACGACTCAGGAGGACTGCTCGCCGATTGGACAGCGGAGATTCAGCAGTCTCAGCATAAAGGCTTTCCACAGGGCTAGTGTAAAAAGCTCCAGACACTAAACGTAATCCACGGTGGTGGATGGAGTCGAGACGCCGAAGAATAGACGGCCGAGCAGAGGAGTAGACTATGCTTCCGTAATCCAATTTTGAGCGCACTAAGGCGCGATAGAGGCGGAGAAGGACCACTCTGTCCGCTCCCCAGGAGGTACCATTCAGGACACGGAGGGTGTTAAGCGATTGCAGACAGCGAGCCGAAAGATAGGAAACGTGGGAGGACCAGCACAGTTTTCTGTCAAACATAAGACCCAAGAATTTAGCGACGTCTGAAACTGGAAGGTTGACAGGACCTAGATGTAAGGAGGGCGGAAGAAACTCCTTTCGTCGCCAAAAATTGACACAAATGGTCTTACTGGGTGAGAAACGGAAGCCGGTTTCGATGCTCCACGAGTGGAGGCGATCAAGACATCCTTGAAGACGTCGTTCAAGAAGGCTGGTCCGTTGAGAGCTGTAGCAGATCGCAAAATCGTCCACAAAGAGGGAGCCCGAGACATCAGGAAGGAGACAATCCATAATTGGATTTATGGCGATGGCAAACAGTACAACACTCAGCACGGATCCCTGGGGTACCCCGTTTTCTTGGGAGAAAGTACGGGAGAGAGTAGTGTTCACCCGCACCCTAAAAGTGCGCTCTGCCATAAATTCGCGAAGAAAAAGGGGCAGCCGGCCTCGAAAGCCCCAAGAGAATAGTGTGCGAAGGATGCCTGTCCTCCAACAGGTATCGCATGCTCTCTCCAGATCAAAAAATATTGCTACCGTTTGGCGTTTCCGGAGAAAATTGTTCATGATATAAGTGGAGAGAGCAACAAGATGGTCAACTGCAGAACGATGCTTTCGGAATCCGCATTGGGCTGGTGTTAAAAGACTGCGGGATTCCAGCCACCAAGCTAAACGGTAATTCACCATACGCTCCAAAACCTTACAGACACTACTCGTGAGAGAAATGGGGCGATAGCTAGAGGGGAGATGTTTGTCCTTTCCAGGTTTCGGAACGGGAACGACAATAGCTTCCCGCCACCGTTTGGGAAAGGTACTGTCGGTCCAAATTCGATTATAAAGGCGAAGGAGGTAACGCAGACTAGGGGTTGATAAATGCAGCAACATTTGGACATGGATACCATCCGGTCCTGGGGCGGAGGAGCGAGAAGATGAGAGGGCATGTTGGAGTTCCCGCATGGAGAAAACAGTATTGTAGCTTTTGTGATTTTGAGAGGAGAAAGCAAGAGGTCGCACTTCCGCTGCACGTTTCTTCGGGAGAAACGCTGGCGGGTAATTTGAAGAGCTCGAAATCTCAGCAAAGTGCTGACCCAACGAATTAGAAACTGCGACGGGGTCCACTAAGGTATCATGCGCGACAGTGAGCCCAGAGACCGGGGAGAAACTAGGCGCGCCTGAGAACCGTCGAAGCCGACTCCAAACTTCCGAGGAGGGAGTGAAGGTGTTAAATGAGCTAATAAAGAATTTCCAGCTTGCCTTCTTGCTATCGCGGATGACGCGACGGCATCGCACACGGAGCTGCTTATAGCGGATACAGTTGGCCAAAGTAGGATGGTGACGGAAAATGCGAAGAGCACGTCGCCGCTCACGTATTGCGTCACGGCATGCCTCGTTCCACCAAGGAACTGGGGGGCGCCGGGGCAATTCGGAGGTGCGTGGTATTGAACGTTCCGCAGCTGTAAGGATAACGTCGGTAATGTGTGTGACCTCATCGTCGACGCTGGGAAAGCGACGGTCATCGAATGTCGCGAGAGACGAAAAAAGTGTCCAATCGGCTTGGGCAAACTTCCAGCGTCGCGGGCGCATATATGGCAGTTGAGGCTGCAGTCTAAGGACACATGGAAAGTGGTCACTCGAGTGTGTATCATCAAGGGCGAACCATTCGAAGCGCCGAGCTAGCGGAACAGTACCGACCGCAAGGTCCAAATGAGATAAAGTTGTCGTGGAGGCAGACAAAAATGTGGGGACCCCAGTGTTGAGACAAACTAGATCCGCTTGGTGGAAGACGTCTAGCAATATGGAGCCACGTGGACAAGGATGTGGAGATCCCCAAAGCGGGTGGTGGGCATTGAAGTCCCCAACCAGCAAATAGGGGGGTGGAAGCTGACCAAGAAGATGAAGGAGATCAGCTCGTGCCATTGGTGTGGACAATGGAATGTATACAGTACAAAGAGAGAACGTGTATCCGGAAAGTGAAAGACGGACGGCGACAGCTTGGAAGGAAGTGTTTAAGGGGATTGGGTGATAATGGAGAGTATCACGGAGAAGAATCATGAGTCCTCCATGGGCTGGAGAGCCTTCAACAGAGGGGAGATCATATCGGACGGACTGAAAATGAGGGAGAACAAAGCGGTCATGGGGACGCAGCTTTGTTTCCTGAAGACAGAAGATGACCGGCGAGTAGGATCGTAAGAGGATCGACAATTCATCCCTATTGGCTCAAATGCCGCGGATATTCCAGTGGATAATGGACATGGGGTGAACAGAAAATGGAGGAATGTGACCAAAGTTGCTGTCAAGTCAAAGACTGCTCGGAGCTAGCGACCGACAGCATGGAATGGCAGTCAGCCGAAGGCAGAAGATCCTGATCCATAGGTTGGTCAGGAGCAGCTCCTGCCACCAGCGATCGGCCGGTTGACCAGCCACCAGCAGTGCGCCTCGGCGACACAGAAGACGGCCGAGGGCGATTTCCGCCAGGTGGTGCTGTAGATGGGACACGCCTTGGCGGAGAAGGAGAGGAACTGGGTTTCTTTGTAGCCTTCTTGGAAGAATGGTGTTTAGATGAAGGAGGAACCGACGGCTGGGAAGCCGCGGTACGCAAAAACTCTTCACGAGTATGCTCTGTTTTCGAAGACTTGGCGTCCAACTTTTGGGCACGAGATTTAGCAGAACCCGACGAAGGGTGAGCCATAGAGTGGGCAGGCGAAAGTGGTGAGGTTGAACGAGCGATCTTTGCGCTGGCCGATCTGACGACCGTGGCACTAAAGGTGAGGTCGCAAGTCTGCGTGGCCGCCTCCTTTGTTGGCCGAGGAGAAGCAAGGACAGTGCTGTATTTTCCTGTCTGATGCACGGTGGGCTGTCAACTGGCGAATAATTTTCGAGCAGCAAAGGTCGACACCTTTTCCTTCACTCTTATTTCCTGGATGAGCTTTTCGTCCTTAAAAACGGGGCAATCTCGAGAGGAAGCAGGGTGGTCACCCATACAGTTGATGCAGCGAGGGGATGGAGGTGGACAAGCACCCTCATGGGCCTCCTTGCCACACGTAACACATTTGGCCAGATTGGAACAGGACTGGCTGGTGTGATTGAACCGCTGACATCGATAGCAACGCGTAGGGTTTGGGACGTAAGGGCGAACGGAAATTATCTCATAGCCTGCTTTGATTTTCGATGGGAGTTGAACTTTATCAAATGTCAAGAAGACAGTGCGGGTTGGAATGATGTTTGTGTCAACCCGTTTCATAACTCTATGAACTGCCGTGACGCCCTGGTCAGACAGATAGTGCTGAATTTCTTCGTCAGACAATCCATCAAGGGAGCGTGTATAAACGACTCCACGCGACGAATTTAAGGTACGGTGCGGTTCCACCCGGACAGGGAAGGTGTGGAGCAGAGAAGTACGCAGCAATTTTTGTGCCTGGAGGGCACTGTGTGTTTCTAACAACAGGGTGCCATTCCGTAATCTGGAACAAGACTTTACAGGACCTGCAATTGCGTCGACACCTTTCTGAATAATGAAAGGGTTGACCGTGGAGAAGTCGTGAGCTTCATCAGACCGAGAAACAACAAGGAACTGTGGCAACGATGGAAGAATCGTCTGTGGCTGAGACTCAGTATACTTACGTTTGTGAGCAGACATAGTGGAAGGTGAGGAAACCATTGCGGAAGAATCCCCCATGATAACCGGCGTCTCCGATGGCGCGCTCCTCCCTTGTGGTGGCCCTCTCTGAGGGCACTCCCGCCTTAGGTGATTGTTCACACCTCAGGTCACACCTCCCGACAAACGGACGGAGGGACCAATCGGCACTTTCGGAAGGTATCAGCTCGGGTAATCACCCCTCCCTGGGCCTGGCCGTTACCAGGGGGTACGTAGGTGTCCTACCTGTCTACCCGGGGCGGGGAATTACGCGTTACCCCGTCACCGGCTACGCACAAAAGGCGTGGGTCGGCCTTCAGACACGCACAGGGAGGAAGAAAGATCAAGGGAAAGGAAAGAAGAGAGGTCTCAAACGCCGCAGCGGAGAAAAGGGAAAGAGAAGAGGTAAGGAAAAGAGAAGGACAAAGGAAGGAAGAAGACATAAAAGCAAGGAAGGCGAAGAATGCAGTACATTTACGAGCGTCCGTCTCCGGACGTAGGCACAAACCATACTCCCAGATGGGGAGAAAGGGAAGGAAAGAGCCAGAGGTGAGGGGAGGAGGGGCGAAGATAGGGATGGGGAAGGGGAAGGTATGCAGCCCGGAAAGGAAGGAAGGCCACATTAGCTCAGGGTCCCGTGCTCGCTACGCACGTATCCACAAAAGAGTTGTGGACCCCCTGGGGGGCTGCAATTTCATTGCAGAGCAAGCCATTTATAAAGGAGATTTGTGTTTTTTATTTCTTGACTGATGACACACTGGCAGCTGCCTGGATATATTATTTGTCATATTTATAATCTAGACCATGTATGTGACTACTTCTCCATCAGGTTGCAGTGAATCAATTTATAAACACACTTTTTATTAATCCTTAACTATATTTTACAATCAGGAAACAGAGTTGCCATTCCAGCAAACATGCCACCCTGTCCATATGTGGAAACGACAGACGAGAGAGATGGGACAGACCTACTCTGACCTGAAAGAAAAATCTGAAGATTTTTTTCCACATTTTCTACAGAGAGAGCCTGTCACTTCTGACTGCTGTGCACTCACAAAATCTCACTATGTTGACCAGCAGATGATTGATAGCATACTTTGCAATATTATCACTAAGTTTATCCTTCTCTTGGGCATTGCACCTGTGGTGGAAAGTGAGTGTGTGTGTGTGTGGTTTTTTTTTTCTTTTTCTTTTCTGAACTGTGCAATAAGAAAATTGTGTAAAATTGATAGACAAACACATCATAGAAGCCTTTTCAGGGACCTAGGGATTCTTCTTACACTTATATCCAATCATATACACCCTATTGGTACTTCTTGTTAATAACAGGAGGGAAAAAAAAAAGAAAACAAAAAAAAGTCAGCAATTCAGAACCAAAATACTAGAAATAAAAATTATTTTCATACAGACTATGCATCCCTCTTTAGTGTTGAAAATGGAGTTCAATATTCAGGTGCAGAATTCTAGAACAAGTTGCCAACGGACTTTAGGCAGGAAATCAGAAATCTTCAAATATTTAAAAACAAACTAAAAGAGCACCTCATTACCCATTCCTCAATTTATCAGAATATATATATATATATATATATATATATAGACACACACACACTCTGTGAAAAATATATCTAAAAACAAAGATGATGAGACTTACCAAACAAAAGCGCTGGCAGGTCGATAGACACACAAACACAAACATACACACAAAATTCAAGCTTCCGCAACAAACGGTTGCTTCATCAGGAAAAAGGGAAGGAGAGGGAAAGACGAAAGGATTTGGGTTTTAAAGGAGAGGGTAAGGAGTCATTCCAATCCCGGGAGCGGAAAGACTTACCTTAGGGGGAAAAAAGGACAAGTATACACTCTCACACACACATATCCATCTGCACATACACAGACACAAGCAGACATTTGTAAAGGCAAAGAGTTTAGGCAGAGATGTCAGTTGAGGCAGAAGTAAAGCGGCAAAGATGTTGTTGAAAGACAGGTGAGGTATGAGTGGCGGCAACTTGAAATTAGCGGAGGTTGAGGCCTGGTGGATAACGAGAAGAGAGGATATACTGAAGGGCAAGTTCCCATCTCCGGAGTTCTGACAGGTTGGCGTTAGTGGGAAGTATCCAGATAACCCGGACGGTGTAACACTGTGCCAAAATGTGCTGGCCGTGCACCAAGGCATGTTTAGCCACAGGGTGATCCTCATTACCAACAAACACTGTCTGCCTGTGTCCATTCATGCAAATGGACAGTTTGTTGCTGGTCATTCCCACATAGAAAGCTTCACAGTGTAGGCAGGTCAGTTGGTAAATCACGTGGGTGCTTTCACATGTGGCTCTGCCTTTGATCGTGTACACCTTCCGGGTTACAGGACTGGTGTAGGTGGTGGTGGGAGGGTGCATGGGACAGGTTTTACACCGGGGGCGGTTACAAGGGTAGGAGCCAGAGGGTAGGGAAGGTGGTTTGGGGATTTCATAGGGATGAACTAAGAGGTTACGAAGGTTAGGTGGACGGCAGAAAGACGCTCTTGGTGGAGTTACATAAATGCTTGATTTGAAGTATTGCTTATAAAACTGTAACTGGGTAGTACAGGAGGATGAGGTGGGCATTTCTTCCATCACTGCCGGAAGGAGGAGGGAGAAGAAAGAAAGAAAGAAAGAAAGAAAGAAAGAAAGAAAGAAAGAAAGAGAGAGAGAGAGAGAGAGAGAGAGAGAAAGAGATATTTTTTTCCTCCAAAAACACACATATAATGTAATCTGGAAGTAATTATTATAATTATCAGTAAGGATATTAGTGCTAGCCATAATTTACTGTTAGCACATTTCACAGAAGTAGCCTGAAGTGGTTGCTTCTGCTTGTTAAAGCATAACTTTAATTGTTCACAACCCTGAGCGCTCTCCTTCATTATAGGATTGACAGAACAAGTGTGAATGAATGAATCTTAACATGACTACACAAGTACATCCATTACATTACAGTAGGAAGGGCATACAAGATCTGGGATGACATTGTGTTACCAAGATGTGTCAGTTAGAGATCAGTTACAGTAGTAGACAGATTTCTAGCAGAAGAGGGTCTCAATTTGATATAGGTACAGTTTTGCTTCTTATCTGTTACTACCCAGCATCTCCTACACATCAACATCACATACTAACTTCCAAAGAATGCTTTATTTACTTGGCCTGGAAAAGGGTGGGGACGGCTTTGGACAAAAATATTAGACCTGCAACCAAGACTGACTGACTTCCTTCATATCAAATATTAGACCTGTTAAGTTTAAAGAGGCATCATGTCGAAGGGGCATTTCTAGCATACAGAGTAGGTCTGCTCTATTGGAACTATTCCACTTGCAATTTTTGCAACGTCTTCTGCACCTGATAGTATGTTTCCCAACTTTACAGATATACTACACTGCACACTTTCCAGGCCCAACAAACCTAGCTGCAGCACCTTTGCTGTGTGATGTGGCAAAGTAGTGCCATGAACTGTTTATTTCATAGTAATCTCTCAAAAATGTTAAGCTGTAGGAGAGGAAATTATGCTTACACTGACTGGCTGCACCATCAGTCATGAATGTGACCATTTCTACCACTGGGTGTGTAAATAATGTGCTGCATAATTTTATTTCTGAAAGCATGCTCTGAACATTTACTATGATCAAGTTCATCAGTAGCAACAGTCCAAGAATATCCACAATTTTCAGAGTCCCCAACACATGTTGTGGTTTTGACCAGTGAGCATTCTGAATTTAATTCTGCAGTTTAACAATATAATTATCTGAAAAATCTACTTGTACCAGTGTGTAGCCCATGTTTTTGTCTTCAAAAAACTTGACTATTGTGTTTTTATAAATGTGTGTTGTAAGAATTGGGGTAGCCTCCTGTAAAGAGCACCAAGGCTGGCCAACAGTAACATGAAACTCTTTCAGATTGACTTGCTGGTTCAAACCCCCAATTGGGTCCATTCAACCATCTGCTTCAGTAAGTTCTTGTTCAAAGAGTGCTTACCTTTCAGATATACATTCACAACCCTCACATTGTGAAATCGTGCAAACCTGTTTCTCTTGACTGCCGACTATAGTACTTTATAAAGCCACAAAATTTGGTCTCGACTTTTAGAATAACCTAGCTGCTAACTTTCAAAAGTAACTTTCCTTTCTTATAATAGTAGCAGAGGCAAAAGTTGTGCAGGGTATCCTGTGAGGTGTAAAACTGTGACCTTGATGCACAGAACTTCAGCCAGTTTTATTTTCATGTGGGGAAATTCCTGTGCGTGTTTCTTTCAAGGTCGTTACTACATAGCTCTTCTGAAATCACCTTTTCTGCCTTATATTTCACTATCACAAAATCTTTCATTCCAGGAGTCTCCTAAAAATGTCATCTGACATTAGCAACAGGTTTTTCTGGGCCTGGATTTAAGCTTTCCTGGACTTCTAGGTAAAAAGTTGCCACATCTTTAACTGATTTCTTTAATATGGCTGGAGATGTATCTGGAGTTCTGGTGTAGGTGGCACAGGCATCACCACTGTTGCCTTCAATGCTGCTTCTAACTTAATTTCTGCATTTTCTGTGATTAATTTATTTGCATCCTAAGTTGAGCAGGAGTTAAACTTTGTCAATTCAACATTCTCTTTTTCCTATCTCCTTTGTTAGCCTCATCACCTAAGCCATTTTCCATAAATCACTTAAAGTATTCCCAGCTCATGTGATGATAAAGCAAAAATGAAGGGTCTTGGAGAATTGTGAAAAATAGTGTGATTGCCAGAAATAATGCAATATCTCATTTACATCATAATTATGTCTTTTTACTATAGGAAGCTTCTAACAACACAATACATAAAAATGCTTTTCTAATTCAGGCTTAATTCATGTTGACCTTCCAATACAGTCAACATTCTGTTGCAGTAAATAGGAAAAGAGTAAAATGGTATTTTTCCTATAGGCTAAATTGAGGTTTTTCTTATAACCTGGCACTTTCAGTGTTTCCCACAGAAGATATTTAATTAGCTTAGATTATAGACGAATAAAGACTGTTCTTTAAAATAAATAACCACATTCTGCATGTGTTATGCACCAATTTATTCATCCCATTGTGATTTTTAAGTAAAGAGGGTTATTGGTTCACCTTTCAGACATTACGCTTTTACTGTGTATTAGTTTCTTCTCTCTAAAAATTGCTTTTCTTTTTGCAGCGCTTCCCTTCTTTCCTTACACATTCCCTCCAACATTTACTGAAGAAAGCCAACAGACAACTGCCTAAAATTACAGTATAGCCAATGTATAAATATTCAATGTGCAACATTTTAAGAGTCACGGAATGTCAGCCATTCCATACTGTGATACTATGTATCTCAAAGTTGTACTTGCATGTCTATTTTCAGCCTTCCATAAAATTGCATTGTTGCTGAAAAGTTCAGACTTCTTTCAGTAACGAAATAACAGATTATAAAAACCAAACCAGACTGGGAACCTTACTAATTAAATGAATTACATAAAAGCTACTGAAATGAGGTGGCTTAAGATATGTGTAATTATTTCTGAGATATTTTGTTAACAGATGTTTTCACATTACTTTGTTGCATTGCTTTGACAACTTAGTTTTCAGGGGTAACTAGAAGCTGAAATTTTAGACAAGTTATAAAGCCATTTGTTCTATCCAGCACTTAACATATAGAGCTTCAGACTAAAAATTAAAATTTTAAAAATGTTTCAGCTAAGAGCTGGTATAATCAGATCTGTAATACTTTTTTTTTATTTTTCTGATTTATGTCCAAGTTCTCATGGAACAGCCCTAATATCAATAAGTTTGCAGTGAAGTAACTATTGGCCCTTAGCAGCAATTCACAAAAGTGAATAATAGGGAACCAATGAATACCAAGGAGATGAAGCTCTTCTAAGGCTTGGTACGGATGGAAGGAGTATGGTTTGCTGCTCTACAAACACATTGCTAAACAAAGCCAACATTGCAACACACAAATGCATGTCCAGTAATGCTTACTATGGTTCCTAATTTTATTGCTTAAGGTTCATTTAAAAAAAAAAATGGCAGTTCAATATGGCAATAATCTAGCAAAAAATTCTACCACTCCTAGATACAGACGAATGTTAGCAATGTCAGAAGGACCAAAAATGGCAGGAAATTTAAAGTAAATAATTTTCAGAAAGTAATGAGTTGACACAGACAAGCATACCAAACTTTAAAGCACACTCAAGGTGAATGAAAAGAAAATTCAGAATGATTCATATCTGGTGGCAGGTCAAGGCAGTGTTGCCAGTTCCAACTGAACATTGTGGTACACATGCTTTGTACTTGAAAATGTGTACCCTGAAAAGTACATCTCACTTGCTTTTGTAGAGTTTGTCTTTTACCAGCAGTCAGTGGTGACAACTTCAAACAAGCGGAATGAAAATTCATTAAATAACTCATTACAATCATTTTTAATCCTCACATTGGCTACAACATTCAGAGCTAAGCACCCTGAACACTACTGAATAATCACTGTCCACAAATGTTCAACATATATGGGCAGAACGAGCCTGATCTTTACAGCCTCATTCCTAAAACCAACTACAGATTTGAGGACTGTGTATACTGCTGATCTTACTCCATCCACTTTCACCATGGAGCACACAGTAGCTATAGGTAATCACAAACATCACCAATAAAGCACGAAGCCTCTTGTGAATGCTCCCAATACCATACCTATCCTAATATACACCACGAATTCAGGAACTGATCTGACAAGACTGATCTACATGTGAAGACCCTTCATGTAGGAGTGAAAGATGAGAGAGAGCAGCAGTAGTGGAGAAAAAAACTTGCTGATGACAAGATCATTGGACAGTAAGTAATAACTGATATGTTGCAAGAAATTTCAAGGAATCATACTAATATTTACATTGAGTTTGGAAACAACAAAAACTGAAAAGCTACTCAAAATGTCAATATAACAAACTCGAATTTGAACTTCTGAATGTCAGGCACTGAGTTAAATTGTACAACTGAGAAACTTCAGATTGTTCTCAAAATATTGTTCTGCCAAATGGATATGTCCAAAGTTCAACTTTTTCAGGCTAGCAAATTTAAAGTTTTTAGCTCACAACTATATATTTCTAGAGAAAATTGTGGCGTGATAACTACTGAACTAGGACTCACACCACATGTCTGAAAGAGATCTGCCTGGCCCATAATGGTTGGAGGTGTCTGCTCATTTTTCAGTTTTTGACAATATCTTGCAACCAGCCCACCTGTATATTACAAGATGTGCTGAACTGCCTAAATTTTATCTTGATTGTTTCAATTCTGTGCACAAGTTATTCTTGTACAGTGTATTTTTTTTTTTTTTTTTTTTTTTTTTTTTTTTTTTTTTTTTTTTTTTTTTTTTTTTTTTTTTTTTTTTTTAGGGGGCGCAAAACTTCTATGGTCATTCGCGCCCAGACAGTGTACTCTAGTTTTGGGTTATCTTAGATAACCAGACTTACTTTATTGTTTGACACAGGAAAGGCCACTCACCAAAGCAAATTTATATGTAGTGAACCATAACATGGGATACTAAGTAATGTCTAAATTGTTAGTTTAGTTCAAATGATTTTATGAAATTTTGCTCAACTTCATATACATTGTTTTAACATTCAGAATACTAAACATAGTGCCTTAAGGGGTAACGCTTAAATGAAGCGTGTATGAGCCTCATTTCAATGCTACGTACCACGGCAATCAACATGTCATTCGTATGTTAACTAGAAACTCTGTATAAGTATGTATCACTCAAACATAGGGATGATGCAGCTGTTACTGTAATGTTATTTGGTCTGGCGAAATATTCGATACACATAAGAGGCTTCGGCTAAGTGAAGCCAACGAATGTGAAACTAAAAATTGCTGATCGTGGTGACATGAGCCAAATATAGATTCTGGTCACAACATTGAAAAGAGACCATAGCTATCATTATGGAGGATCCTATTGCTCACGTAAAGTAAATCCCTAATAATAATAATAAAAAAAAAAAAAAAATAAAAAAAAAAATAAAAAAAAAAATCGATAATTTACAGTACTAGTCATCCACATCAACAATTTCGCGTTTCATATTCGCATCCGGGAGCAATCCTATTTTGCCGTAGCAGGGATAAACTCTAGCTACATCTTTCAGGAAAACAAAATCTCGTGAAGGAGTTGTTTGCCACCACCCAACACCGCAAATTGTATAAATACAGGTTCTGAAATATGTACAGTTCATCTGTTTCCCGGTCAGCCTTCTTTTAATAGAAGATTAGAGAGATTTCCACATGCCCTCTTTACTCTGCGTGTGGATCAACGAATCTTTCTAAGGCATATTCGATTGAATGGTTGACAAATTCGTTTTCGAATCTGCCAGCTGCCGGTAATTACTTTCGTTCCAGGCAGGATGAAGTGCTTAAAAAGGGACATCAAAGTTTATTTATACCTCGAATTCAATAACTATAAAGCACATTCCTGACTCCCTTTCACTGCTTCCAAACACCTATATCTGATCAATTTCGTTTTTCAAACTTCGTCCTTTCCTACACTTACGAGGTGTGATTAGCGATTCATCTATTTTAACAAACTTTTTACCAAGCAAAGCAACACTGTCATTCATCACAATCAGGTAACACACCTTCCTACAAACATCATAGTAATCGCAAACAGTGTTTGAAGATGACCAAATTTCGGAAGGAACGGTTTCTAACGCATATTCTTAACGCGCATGGTTCACCAAACAAACTTTACTTTGTACCTTGCCACTAGAGGAAAAACACATTGTACTGTCCTTATTCTGGGGTAATTTCAGCTTATCTGCTTCCATGCCTAATTACGGATCTCCAATACAGCTTCGCTTATTGCCTCACGTAGTTCGCGAATTCCCTTTCGAGTTTCGACCGACTGTCAAATAAGACGTTCCTAACTTGCTGATGCTCCCGCGAACAAAACTCAAACCTACCCTGACCCTCACACGTGCGTCTCGCGGGCCCCGAGGAATCGCTTCATGACGTCATCAAAAAGGCTGAAAGCGTGACAGCGCTGCCTGGTGACTAAACCTGTAAACAACTCTGTTGACGTAAGTGACGTCACACGTTGGCTAATGGCTACATTGCTTATACAGACTTGCCTTCAGCTGTTGTTTTGGAATGTCAAATCAATCCAGATTGTTTGAATGAAGCTTCCGTTAACAGAATAAAATGTAGAAAGAAGGTTTAAATGCGAATAATCTGTATTATGGTGACATGATAAATCCGCAGCGTAGTCAAAATTACATATTAGAGCCGTACGTGATTGATTGAAGCCAACTGATTACAAATTATTGGTCGAAAGGCAGAGTGATTTATAGCATAACACATATTACGCATTGCGGACAATGTGTCTAAATGTTTTTAACGCATTAACTGCAGCTTACTAATGTAGGCTAACTACCACTGAGACGTTTGCAGCACGAATTTGTCTTTGCACCCATACCAGCAGTAGCAAATGCGGAAAAACGAATCAAATATGGTAAAGGATGCGTAGTGGAACGCCCATTGCATTTTTCCAGTTTGTGTACGATATCTGTACGTAATATGCATCAAAACACGTTGGATGCTTGTTCATTTTCTAATATATGTTTTTTGGGGATGACCTAGTAGTTTTATTATGAGAAATGCATTAAATGTGGAAAAGTTCATTTAAATATGCCGCAAACAAATATTAGGCAAAGACACACGTCTGTCTGTACCACAACATTTATTTCTCATTCGCTGTGTTCAACAACTGTCAACGAAATTATTGCTTTTCAACCTAATGTAGACCTCAGACAAATAAAGTTATTACTCCACTCAAGGTTTCTAGGGAAAAGGGGGCGAAATCCAGTATAGTGCTCTTGTCCAGATATGTGCTCTTGCCCTGTGTGTGTTACCGATATGCTTAAATTTTGATCGTTGTTTTTCTGTAAACAAACAGCTATATGTCAATCACATCTTCCTGTGTGTACTTTCTCAAAAATCCAGTTTATGTGATCTTAAGATAAAAAGAGCTCAATGAGGGAATATTAATAGATCGAAGCAATACTGACATCTCCAAATTGTAAGGCTGCTATATATGGAAGTCACTGATTGTCAGAGTGTGTCAGTGGTACAAAACATTTGAAGTAAATCACGAAGCTTTAGGTTAGTTCAACTATTAATTCATAATGTAGTAGGCAGTCACAATTTTCTTCCGTATCTGTATGTATATACATACTACACAAACAACCAAATGGTACCGTTCCACTCGCAAATAGAGAAAGGGAAGAAAGGCTGTCTATCATCCGAGCCCTGATTTCTCATGCCTTCTAAATTTTCTCAACAGTGTTATACAAAATAATACTCGCACATAGTTTGAAACTACTGGTAACCTAACTAGCATCCAGCCTCTGAGTTGCTTCAATGTGTTGCTTAAATCTGACCTGGATGTCAAACTTTGGAGCAGTACTCATGAATGTGTCACATAAGTGTTCTATACGGGTGGTCTAAGTGATCTTCCCCTCATTTCCAGTCACAAAACGTATTCATCTTCCCAGAGGAAGGAAGTAATGACCCTGAAAGCTAGAAATGGTTTTTTTATTCAAGTACTGTTTTTCTCTCATACTTCGTACAAAGCATTTCAGAATTTTACAATGAGTACTGGCAGCCCTACATATAATGGTAACATTAAAACCCTGTTAATTTGAACCTTAGTGTTAACTATGATATGCATTCTTGAGTCAGAACATTACGTTTAATTATAATTATAGAAGGAGAGGCTTATAAAATAATTTTTTTTACTTTGTATTTTATTAATATCTTAGGATTTTCAGTTTTCTGCCTGATGTCTAGCAGCAACCTCTTAAAGACTTTCAATCAGAATGTGAAATTCCATTCTGAATCGTAGGCAGGGATGTATAGTCTACGTGGACATTTATTCTGGTAAACCTTCCTTCCAGTATTTTGCAAGTTCATTTCACTGAACAGAGTAAAATTACCCCTATTATGAACAACAAATACTATTAGGGAATAAATATGTTGACATGTAAGTGAAAGACTCCGAAGGCCCTGAAGAGACTTCTGTAACAAGCTGCACTATCGATTTTACACAATAATTTTACTCATATGGATCAAAAGTTCTGTTAACTTGCCATATCAGATTTGAATAATATCACAAGCTTTTCATAACAGCCTCCATCACCGTTACCAGCAATGGTACTGCTATGTAATGGTATGGTGTACTGTAGCAGCACATTAAAAGTGTTTCAATTGAATTGATTCTGCATTATTTCTCTTCCCCATGTCCTTGACATTAATGCTACCAAGTTACGTTCTGGTACGGTAATTAGTTTCCATGTTAAATATAGACAGTTTTAACTGTAACCAAGCAGTAGTTTTCTTTGATGACAATATCAGTTCCAGTGCACAACTGAATTTAAAAATCTGTCTTGTGGGGTGAAAATCCGTTATTGCTGCTATTATGTGCTGACAATGAGATGACTTTCATAGAAATACTGAGTTATTTCATTTGTAATACAGTTTCATAGTTTTTGTAGTTGCTCACGATCTTTACACTTGCATGCAATGGGTGTAGCATCAGCATACAGAACTATCCTTGAATTGGAGGAGCAGTATTTTGTCATTTACACAAATCAACAAAAGAAAGTATCACAGTACAAAGTCCTGGGTACCCTGTATTACCTATCAGTAATGTTAGATCTGTGTGTGCCACTCGCCATCCTTATGAGTGAAAACCGATTTGTGTTAGATAAGGTTTTATTAAACTGTGAACAATTATCAGCATAATTACCAGCCGTTTTCCCTTAGTATTTACTATCTCTCTCTACAAGCAACTGATAGAGATTAGCTAAAACAAATCTGTAATTTCAGATGGAGGTCTGTCTATATCTAAAATTATGTTTCCTTTCCCATCTATAGCTTATCGTAGAAAGTTGAGTAACACCTTCAACACATAGGAATTACATCTATGAGCACCAATTATTGTCACTTTTTGCAACATCGCCATAAGGTTTGATATCCCTACTGAAAGATGAGCAGAAATTCTTTGTTAATGGGTGCATAATAAGATTCTTTTTTGGTATACCAGTGCTCAGTAATAACTGAAACATCTGGTTTATTAAAACATGCTATTATGTCCAAATCATTGTGCTCATTTCCTAGGCTCGTAAAGTTTTGGAGGCTGATCTTGGTTTGCTGGTTGCATTGTATCCACATATTTATTTATTTATTGTAACCATATATATCCCCATTAAGCAAATCAGATGTGCTTGTCAAACTGGGAAGAGGAAACAAAAAGGCCACACATGTACAAAATAATAATAAAAGGAAACATTCCAAAAGAGTTCCTGACAGCAAAATGTAAAACTTAATTGTTTTTGGATATATTACTTCTTATATCCTTCATTCAAAAACTTAAGAAGGCTGTTAGTTTAGTGTCTTCAAGGCATAATGCTGTTTCATTGAGCATCACAACAATCAAGTCTGAGATAGTAGTGTACTATGATACTACCTATGAAGAAATTGTTGCACTGGATGTGAAGTGCACAGTTTAGTCTACCCAGCAGGTGTTCCAGAAGATGGCCCTGCACTGTTCTATACCATCATGAATATACCTATACATCAGTGATATATTAATCACTGACAGAAATTTGAATAATCACATTTTTGTTTCAAGTTTCTGAAATGGCAGTTGATGAGATCATATCTGAAGAGACAGCTATCAACCCACACTTTCAGCATGAGGTAGGACTAGCAATTACCGGAACTCTGAAATGTGGATCTTGTAAACCTAGAGTTGCTCTAGGAAAACAAGTAAGATGTGACATGTGTTTCAGATCAAAGATGAGAAAATAAAAGGTTGCTGTATTAGTTATAGCACACAAATATGCAGTGAATAAGAAGTGTGAAATGACTGTGTTCACCGGCCGGGTTGGACGAGCGGTTCTAGGCACTACAGTCTGGAACCGCGCGACCACTACAGTCGCAGGTTCGAATCCCGCCTTGGGCATGGATGTGTGTGATGTCCTTAGGTTAGTTAGGTTTATGTAGTTCTAAGTTCTAGGGGACTGATGACCTCAGATGTTAAATCCCGTAGTGCTCAGAGCCATTTGAACCAACCATTTTTTGGTTGTGTTCAAAGCTATGTAGACTTGTTTAATTCCTGGTTTAAGTAATTCACATTATTTCATTGCTGTTTCCTGCTATCATCCATTAATACCTCAATGTCAACAACTACTTTGTTACTTTAAAACCTTCAACATGTTCACTGTGGCTGATACAAAGGTCAATAAGAGCTACTAACACCGTGCTTGTAAGTGTCATCCACAGTGAATTTGCAAAACAAGAACATTTTTCCAATTTCATTGAAAGTCCTAATTCGGCTTCCTTTTTCAGGCATGTTTATTTTTAAATATTAAAAGTGATGAGTGTTTCATTACTAGACCACTAATTTTGAAATCTGGATGACATCATCCCAGCACTGTAACAAAATGTGCACCATACACAACAGGTTCAATGCAATCTCTCCTCTCCACAAATTTGCACCTCAGATGTGTTGTATGTCATATAATACTACAGTTAATTTTCCATATATCTGAGCAAAACCAGTTCTTGAATGTCCAAGTTTATCTCATCTAGGCATTGCACCTTTCCCTTAACTTTAGTGTGCTTTACAATAAAATTTGTATGAAAAGTTTTCTGTGTAAATTACCTATTCTACACCTACAGCTAATGCTTGTATAACACAGTGTGCCATTCAGGTGGGTTTACTTGTGTGTCAACATAACTGTCAGGTTTGGTATGAAAGGGTTTCTTGAAATATATTCCCACATAAATTTTTTAGTATCTATTCTCAGTTGCAAAATATATTACGCACTGTCAGTGCCATTTCAATGCAACAATTTTAAATCATGCTGGGGAATATACCAATAACACAGTTCCAGCACACCTCAGAAATTTGATTTTAGTTGCTTCAAGCAATGAGAATTACGGACCAAGTCTTGCACTGCCCTGTTTTGTGTATTAACCCGTTGGCTGGCATGAATGTGCCGTGGTCACAGCAAACTGCTCTGTTGGGGCCAGCAATGATATAGTAACAACCAGGTATCAGCAATTTTACACTTTTATCTTACTGAGGAAAAATATTTACTTATATTTGATATTCCTTGCCATTTCCAGACTATTTTTGGGTCTGCAATATTTTTTATTTAAATGTCTTACAAAACCAAACGGTTAAATGACTACAAAGTTATTCATGAATTCATTTTTAGATACATATTTAACTGTGTAAAGGATAATTCCTGAAACAGTAATTAGCATTCTAGCTGTTCTTTTTAGCCACGACTGTACAGATGCATATACCAAGCAAATTATGCTTTCAGTCAGTGATTTCTTTTGCCATAAATGACTAGTGAACGCACATGCCAGAGGATGGTAAATATTCATACTTTGCCTCTGAGAAGCAGCAAAGCCATTAGAAATAGCTATGCACATAGTCCAATTTATGTTGAAATTATCACCTGGGTGTTTTAATTAAATTTGGTCTACTATAAGCAAATTTAATTAAAATACCCAAATGATCATTTCAACATAAATTGGACTAAGGGCATAGCTGTTTCTAATGGCTTTGCTTCTTCTCAGAGGCAAAGTATGAACATTTACCTTCCTCTGGCATGTGTGTTCACTAGTCATTTATGGCAAAAAAAATCACTGACTGAAAGCATAATTTGTTTGGTAGACATAATTGGAAATGGCCTTTTTAGTTATAATTTTACATTTTTGGATTACAGTACTCCCTGAGACATTATCTTCTGGATTTCTTGACCCTGACATGATTAGTAATGGATGTTTCACCACCAGGTCAGGCATACAGCATTAAGTGTCCTGCTCTGCTGTGAGCAGCATGGTAGTCAATGTGTTAAGCAGGCATTTAGGAACTTTGAGTGTGAAGTATATGAATCTGTACAGTCGTGGCTAAAAAGAACAGCTAGAATGCTAATTACTGTTTCAGGAATTATCCTTTACACAGTAAATATGTATCTAAAAATGAATTCATGAATAACTTTGTAGTCATTTAATCGTTTGGTTTTGTAAGACATTTAAATAAAAATACTGCAGACCCAAAAATAGTCTGGAAATGGCAAGGAATATCAAATATAAGTAAATATTTTTCCTCAGTAAGATTAAAGTGTAAAATTTCTGATACCTGGTTGTTACCATATCACTGCTGGCCCCAGCAGAGCAGTCTGCTGTGACCACCGGCACCTTCATGCCAGCCAACGGGTTAATACACAAAATAGGGCAGTGCAAGACTTGGTCCGTAATTCTCATTGGTTGAAGCAACTAAAATCAAATTTCTGAAGTGTGCTGGAACTGTGTTATTGGTATATTCCCCAGCATGATTTAAAATTGTTGCATTGAAATGGCACTGACAGTGCATAATATATTTTGCAAATGAGAATAGATACTAAAAAATTTATGCGGGAATATATTTCAAGAAACCCTTTCATACTAAACCTGACAATTATATTGACACGCAAGTAAACCCACCTGAATGGCACACTGGGCTACACAAGCATCAGCTGTAGGTGTAGAATAGGTAATTTACACAGAAAACTTTTCATACAAATTTAATTGTAAAGCACACTAAAGTTAAGGGAAAGGTGCAATGTCTAGATGAGATAAACTTGGACACACAAGAACTGGTTTTGCTCACAGTCATTTCACACTTCTTGTTCACTGCATATTTGTGTGCTATAACTAATACAGCAACCTTTTATTTTCTCATCTTTGATCTGGAACACGTGTGACATCTTGCTTGTTTTCCTAGAGCAACTCTAGGTTTACAAGATCCACATTTCAGGATCCTGGTAATTGCTAGTCCTACCTCTGCTGAAAATGTGGGTTGATAGCTGTTTCTTCAGATATGATCTCATCAACTGCCATTTCAGAAACTTGAAGCAAAAATGTGATTATTCAATTTTCTGTCAGTGATGAATATATCACTAACGTATAGGTATATTCACGATGGTATAGAACAGTGCAGGGCCATCTTCTGGAACACCTGCTGGGTAGACTAAACTATGCACTTCACATCCAGTGCATCAATTTCTTCATAGGTAGTATCATAGTTCACTACTATCTCAGACTTGATTGTTGTGATGCTCAATGAAACAGCATTATGCCTTGAAGACACTAAACTAACAGCCTTCTTAAGTTTTTGAATGAAGGATATAAGAAGTAATATATCCAAAAACAATTAAGTTTTACATTTTGCTGTCAGGAACTCTTTTGGAATGTTTCCTTTTATTATTATTTTGTACATGTGTGGCCTTTTTGTTTCCTCTTCCCAGTTTGACAAGCACATCTGATTTGCTTAATGGGGATATATATGGTTACAATAAATAAATAAATATGTGGATACAATGCAACCAGCAAACCAAGATCAGCCTCCAAAACTTTACGAGCCTAGGAAATGAGCACAATGATTTGGACATAATAGCATGTTTTAATAAACCAGATGTTTCAGTTATTACTGAGCACTGGTATACCAAAAAAGAATCTTATTATGCACCCATTAACAAAGAATTTCTGCTCATCTTTCAGTAGGGATATCAAACCTTATGGTGATGTTGCAAAAAGCGACAATAATTGGTGCTCATAGATGTAATTCCTATGTGTTGAAGGTGTTACTCAACTTTCTACGATAAGCTATAGATGGGAAAGGAAACATAATTTTAGATATAGACAGACCTCCATCTGAAATTACAGATTTGTTTTAGCTAATCTCTATCAGTTGCTTGTAGAGAGAGATAGTAAATACTAAGGGAAAATGGCTGGTAATTATGCTGATAATTGTTCACAGTTTAATAAAACCTTATCTAACACAAATCGGTTTTCACTCATAAGGATGGCGAGTGGCCCACACAGATCTAACATTACTGATAGGTAATACAGGGTACCCAGGACTTTGTACTGTGATACTTTCTTTTGTTGATTTGTGTAAATGACAAAATACTGCTCCTCCAATTCAAGGATAGTTCTTTATGCTGATGCTACACCCATTGCATGCAAGTGTAAAGGTCATGAGCAACACCAAAAACTATGAAACTGTATTACAAATGAAATAATTCAGTACGTATTCAGTGTTTCTATGAAAGTCATCTCATTGTCAGCACAAGATAGCAGCAGTAACGGATTTACACCCCACAAGACGGATTTTTAAATTCAGTTGTGCACTGGAACTGATATTGTCATCAAAGAAAATTACTGCTTGGTTACAGTTACACTTTCTATATTTAACATGTTATAACATGGAAACTAATTACTGTACAAGAACATAACTTGGTAGCATTAATGTCAAGGACATGGGGAAGAGAAATAATGCAGAATCAATTCAATTGAAACACTTTTAATGTGCTGCTACAGTACACCATACCATTACATACCAACACCATTACTGGTGACAGTGATGGAGGCTGTTATGAAAAGCTTGTGATATTATTCGAATCGGATATTATTCGAATCTGATATGGCAAGTTAACAGAACTTTTGATCCATGTGAGTAAAAATTATTGTGTAAAATCAATAGTGCAGCTTCTTACAGAAGTCTCTTCAGGGCCTTCGGAGTCTTTCACTTACATGTCAACATATTTATTCCCTAATAGTATTTGTTGTTCATAATAGGGGTAATTTTACTCTGTTCAGTGAAATGAACTTGCAAAATACTGGAAGGAAAAACAATATCCATGTAGACTATAGATCCCTGCCTACGATTCACAACGGAATTTCACATTCTGATTGAAAGTCTTTAACAGGTTGCTGCTAGACATCAGGCAGAAAACTGAAAATACTAAGGTATTAAAAAAATATAAAGTAAAAAAATTATTTTATTAGCCTCTCCTATAATTATAATTAAACGTAATGTTTCGACTCAAGGATGCATATGCTAGTTAACACTAAGGTTCAAATTAACAGGGTTTTAATGTTACCATTATATGTAGGGCTGCCAGTACTCATTGTAAAATTCTGAAATGCTTTGTACGAAGTATGAGAGAAAAACAGCACTTGAATAAAAAAAACCATTTCTAGCTTTCAGGGTCATTACTTCCTTCCTCTGGGAAGATGAATACGTTTTGTGACTGGAAATGAGGGGAAGATCACTTAGACCACCCGTATAGAACACTTATGTGACACATTCATGAGTACTGCTCCAAAGTTTGACATCCAGGTCAGATTTAAGCAACACATTGAAGCAACTCAGAGGCTGGATTCTACATAGGTTACCAGTAGCTTCAGACTATGTGCGAGTATTATTTTGTATAACACTATTGAGAAAATTTAGCAGGCATGAGAAATCAGGGCTTGAATGACAGACAGCCTTTCTTCCCTCTCTCTATTTGCGAGTGGAACAGTACCATTTGATTGCTTGTGTAGTATGTATATACATAAAAATGCAGAAGAAAATTGTGACTGCCTACTACATTAAGAAGTAATAGTTGAGCTAACCTGAAGCTTCGTGATTTACTTCAAATGTTTTGTCCCACTGACACACTCTGACAATCAGTGATTTGCATCTATAGCAGTCTTACAATTTGGAGATGTCAGTATTGCTTCTATCTATTAATATTCCCTCATTGAGCTCTTTTTATCTTAAGATCACATAAACTGGATTTTTGAGAAACTACATACAGGAAGATGTGATTGGCATATAGCTGTTTGTTTACAGAAAAACAATGATCAAAATTTAAGCATATCGGTAACACACACAGGGCAAGAGCACATATCTGGGCAAGAGCACTATACTGGATTTCGCCCCCTCCCCCCCTTTTCCCTAGAAACGTTGTCTGTAGTAATAACTTCATTTGTAGCATAGTCTGAGGCCTACATTAGGTTGAAAAGCGATAATTTCGTTGACAGCTGTGGAACACAGCGAATGAGACATAAAGGTTGTGGTAACACACAGACGTGTGTCTTTGCCTAATATTTGTTTGCGGCATATTTAAATGAACTTTCCCACATTTAATGCATTTCTCATAATAAAAAAAAAATAAAACTACTAGGTCATCCTCAAAAAACATATATTAGAAAATGAACAAGCATCCAATGTGTTTTGATGCATATTACGTACAGATATCGTACACAAACTGGAAAAACGCAATGGGTGTTCCACTACGCATCCTTTACCATATTTGATTCGTTTTTCCGCATTTGCTACTGCAGGTATGGGTTCAAAGACAAATTCGTGCTGCAAACGTCTCAATGGTAGTTAGCCTACATTAGTAAGTTGCAGTTAATGCGTTAAAAACATTTAGACACATTGTCCGCAATGCGCAATATGTGTTATGCTATAAATCACTCTGCCTTTCGACCAATAATTTGTAATCAGTTGGCATCAATCAATCACATATGACTCTAATATGTAACTTTGACTACGCTGCGGATTTAGCATGTCACCATAATCCAGATTATTCACATTTTAACCTTCTTTCTACATTTTATTCTGCTAACGGAAGCTTCATTCAAACAATCTGGATTGATTTGACATTCCAAAACAACAGCTGAAGGCAAGTCTGTATAAACACTGTAGCCAATGTGTGACGTCGCTTACGTCAACAGAGTTGTTTATAGGTCTAGTCACCAGCAGCTGTCATGCTTTCAGCCTTTCTGATGACATCATGAAGCGATTCCTCAGGCCCCATGAGACACACATCACACTACTGCCTGCCAAAGTGACGTCAATTTGACGTCACTCGCAATCTCGACGACTGCAGGAACTTCTATCGAATTTCGTTAGCGTTCGATATGATGTGCTCTCGCGGGATCCAAGGTCAACGAATCTTTCCAACACGTCATCCTCGTTGGCCTCGGCGGTCCCAGAGGAATCGCCTCATGATGTCATCAGAAAGGCTGAATGCATGATAGCGCTACCTGGTGACTAGATCTGTAAGCATCTCTGTTGTAGTTGGCCTCGATGTTGTTATATGTGACGTCATAACCTGTCGGCCACAGCCTTTATACAGACTTGCCTTCAGCTGTTGCTTTGGAACGTCAAGTCTATGCAGATTGTTTGAATGGAGCTTCCGTTAAGAGAATTAAATGTAGAAACTAGGTTCGAATGCGAATAATCTCGATTATGGTGACATACTAATGTGCACATAGTCAGAGTTACAGATTAGAGTCTTACATGATTGCCTGAAGCCAACTGATTACGAATTATTAGTTGAATGGCAGAGTGGTTTATAGCATAACACAAATTACGCATTCAGGACAATGTCTCTAAATGTTTTTTAACATATTAATTGCAGCTTAGCACTGAAACTTTTGCACTACGAATTAGTCTTTGAACCCATACCAGCAGCGATAGCAAATGCGGAAAAATGCATCAAATATGGTAAAGGATACGTAGTGGAATGCCCCTTGCATGTTTCCCCTTTGTGTACGATGTCTGTACGTAATATGCATCAAAACACACGTCAGATGCTTGTTCATTTTCTAATATATGTTTTTGGGCATGACCTAGTAGCTTTGATTTTTAGTATGAAAAGTGCGTTAAATATGCGAAATGCATTTAAATATGGCGCAAACAAAATATTAGGCAAACCCACACGTCTTCTGTTACCACAATATTCATTTCTCATTCACTGAGTTCCACGACTGTCAACAAAATTATTGCTTTTCAACCTAATGTGGACCTCAGACTATGCTACAAATAAACTTGTTACTCCAGCCAAGGTTTTTAGCGAAAAAGGAGGAGGAGGGGGGGGGGGGGGGCCACAAAGTCCAATATAGTGCTCTTGCCCAAATATGTGTTCTTGCCTACTATGTGTTACCGATATGCTTAACTTTTGATCACCGTTGTTCTGTAAACAAACAGCTACAAGGCAATCACATCCTCCTGCACTGTCAAACGGGGTTACTTGGGACTGCAGTCCAACTTCGGACAACATAAACGCAAACTTCGAAATATCTTTGACATTAATTGCATCAGTGTAGACCTACCATAACACAACAGGTGTCTGAAACTGTATGTTTACATGTAAGATACATATTTTTCCAGGAAATAGCAAGGTAGGGGTGTAATTATAGTTGGATTTAAGTGACGTACCTAATTTTCTTGAAAAATACACGTTAAAACTTTGTATGTATTAGCTTAGGTAATGAAATTGTAAAGCTGATGATGTTGCATCGTTATAACCCCACTTTTCAACAACAGCAGAGATGCTTTGTATTTTGCATAGCTGCCAACCTAATGAACCAATTTTTTTTTTTAAGTTGTGAATTGTAGTTTTGGGTTTACTTGGGACAGTGTCCCAAGTTACATTTGATTCAATAATCGCCCACAAAATTAGTTACTATTGATTGTTTTCACTACTATTGATTGTTTTAATTATATTTCAGACTAATTAACACGCCAAGGCAGTACAATAGGTGGTTAGGAGCCCGAGAATACCATGACTTTTCGGATGATAGCCTGCAACTCGCTTTGGAAGCTGTGAAGAAGAAATAAATGTCAATAAGGAAAGCTGCTGAGAAATATGGCGTATCTAAGAGTACAATAGCTCGTAGAATGGCTGGCAAAAACACCAAAAAATTTGGGCATCCATGAATTCTATCAACAGATGATGAAAAAATATTGACAGATTCTTTACTCCTGATTGCAGACTCGGGTTTCCCTATGACTGAATTTGAAGTGCGACCAATTGTCAAGAGATATCTTGCCAAAATTGGTGTGCAAGAGCCAAGATTCAGAACCAACATGCATGGTGTTGACTGGGTAAAATCATTTCTGAAGAGACGATCTGATCAACTGAAAGTGAGGTTAAATGAGAACATCAAGAAAGCCAGAGCTGCTGTAGATCAACAAATAATAACAAAGTACTATGAAGCATTACAGGCAACAGTAAATGATGTACCCACCGAGGCAATAATTATGTTGATACAAGAAAGGAAGGAAAAAAGTTATTGTTCAGCAGATAGGCAAGCATCCTGAATGACTGGTAGACTTCTCCAAGTCAAGCACTTCAGTAATGTTTGCTGGAACAGCCAGTGGGCATTCACTGTCCCCCTATATGGTTTTTATGGTAGATCACCTATATCAAATATGGGTGGAAGGAGGACCTCAGGGGGCAAGATACAACAGAACAAAATCTGGGTGGTTTGGAGGTCCAATTTTTGAAGATTGGTTCTTTACTCTAGTTTTACCATATTTGAAATCATTAGGAGATGGACCAAAGGTTATTATTGATGACAATCTCCCAAGTCATATTTCTGTAAGAGTGATCCAAGAATGTGAGAAGAACAATATCAAATTTGTTCTACTGCCACCCAATGTAACACATCTGCATCAGCCACTAGACCTAGCATTCTTCAGACCATTAATATTTGGATGGAGAAAGGTGCTACAAGAATGGAAAAATAAACATTGCAGAACAATTCCTAAGGACACCTTTCTATGTCCGCTGAAGAAGTGTTTAAATCGTCTTGCTGATAGAGTGGGTGAGAATATAATAATTGGATTCCAGAAAAGTGGAATCAGTCCACCTGACGCACAACAAGTGTTGGCAAGGCTACCAAAAACAACTATTGAGGAGAGTCACTGGACAGCATCACGGCAAGAATTTTTGCATGAAACTTGGGCTTCTGAAACTAAAATCCCAAAAAAGCGACAGAGGCTTCAGCTCAATGCAAGTCAAATCATTTCAACACAAATGATTGAACATCTGAAGAACAATACGACTAGAAGGGCCCACACTAAGGAGCATAGAACTGCTGATTCCAATGAAGTGAAACATGGGGGCGACTCCAATTTATTTCTGCCTGAGACCCAAAAACAGAAGCATTGTGACAATGATGACTCAGAGTCTGAATCTGATACTGCATTATTCTCAGGTCATGACATGATTGATGAATTTGACTTTGATAATTTTGGTACATCGGGTGAAGAATGTGACTCTGAGTTTTCGGGTCCCATTGCAAATGATAACAAAAATTTTGATGAACCCTCTGGAACCATCCAGCCAAATGTTAATGATTTTGTGATTATTCAACTTTTGTATAATGAAGGCAACAAGAAACAGAAGGAAAGGTTTTTTGTAGGGCAAGTGCTTTCGATAAAAACTGATGGAACCTACAGGTACAAATTTCAAGGAAAGAAAACAATTATATTTGTATTTCCTACAGTTTATGACATAGACAGTGTTAAGACATCAAATAATGAAAGTTATTGGGCCAACTAAAGTAATGAGTAGAGGTAGATATGTATCCAATGTTCCTGTCTATATTTGAATCAAGTGCAATATTCTGTAATTTGATATGTTGCGTACTAAAGGGGAGATAAATGCATTAGTTTGGAAATAAATCAATGACTTGTCTTATTTGTTGTTTCTCCAATGTGCCAAATAACCAAAAATACAGGTTAACTTGAGACACAGACATCAAGATATATCAATACTGTTAAGATTAAGTTACTGTCCCAGGTTACCCCATATCAAGGGTAACTTGGGACAGCAAGAAAATATTACTTTTCAGGTATAAGCAAAGGATAAATACTCAGTTCATGTCAAAACTAACTAGAACATACGGCCACTGGTATTCACGCACAATCAATGTCTTTGTGACACTTAATTTCTACATTTTACAGTAATTTGAAAAATGAAACCATCCTAAGTAGCCTCACTTGACAGTACATAGTTTTTCAAAACCAGTTTATTTTTATATGATCTTTTGATAAAAATAACTGAATGAGGGAGTATTAATACGAGGCACTTACTTAAAAAACACGCCTCGTAGATCTAAACCATACTGCTATCTCCAAATTGTAAGACTGTTATAGCTGCAAGTCACTGATTGTCAGAGTGTATCAGGTACAGATAATTGTGGAAGAAAACATTTGAAATAAATCACGAAGCTTTAGGTTAGTTTCAACTAATATTTTTCATGTAGTAGGCAGTCACAATTTTCTTCCATATTTTAATATACAGAGGGGTCCAAAAAAATGTATCCACTGTTTAAATGTCCATAACTTGAAAACTAATTGACGGAGTTGTCTCATTTTTGGTGAAAGTGTAGCTTAAAGTCCAACTTAAAGAAATCACTGTAGGTGTTCGTAATGGTCACCATTAACATTCACACACAAACGATGCCGCCGAACTGCAGCACGAACTACTGACTGCAACGTGTGAATGTACGATGGATTCTCGAAGTTCATCCAATGTGGGTGGCTTTTGTTGATAAACGATGACCTTTAGTGTTCCCCACAGGTAAAAGTCCAGAAGAGTTAGGTCTGGGGAACGTGGTGGATACTCCACAGCACCTCTATGGCCTATTCATCTTCCTGGTAAATTTTCGTCGACATACGCCCTAACACGATTTTGGTAGTGGGCTGGGGCACCATCTTGTTGAAAGTAAACTCTTCCATCTCCATACAAGTCTCGGATGGGAGGTAAAATGGATGTCTGAAGCATCTGAAGGTACACTTCACCGGTAACCCACACCACACATTTACTCCTGGCAAACTCACGGCTTTGTCTACATGGATGTTCGGATTTTCGGCGGCCCAGTGGATGCAATTGTGGTGATTTACTGTGCCATTGAGTTTGAACTGTGCCTCATCAGACCACACAATCATCTCTGCAAACTCTTCATCGTTGCGCACCATGTAAGTAAACCACTCGCAGTACTCCTTTCTACAATCTGGGTCGTCCTCGTTCATTGTGTGTAGCAATCGTGGGATGTAGCACTTCCACTTCGCTGTCTTCAAAATTCGCCGAACACTTGAGTGACTCACTCCAGTTTCACGGGGACACTGTCTCACAGACTTCTGTGGTGAGCGAGTGAATTGTTGTAACACACGACGGGAGTTAACTGGACTGTTACAGGTTGTCCAGATGGTTGTTTGTGTACATCTTTAAAACAGCCTTCGGCTCCAAATTTGTCTCGAATGCGACGAATCGCTAAACGTGTCGGTGGGTCTGTTTGATACTCATTTCGCCATTGCCATTGAGCCTCATTAATGTTTTTCTACTTAAAATACCACTTCAAAACTGACTTCCTTTCATCGAATATAAGCCTTGCGCCAGACATGTTTACTGGAGTAACTAGGTGCAACTAAGAACAAAACACTGACTATCTGGCGACTGTCATCTGACAAACCAAAACAACGCAATACAACGCTTGTGTGGCGATTGCCGGAACTACAAACTATTACACTACCAAAGATGAGACAACTGTGTGAATTAGTTTGCCAGTTATGGACTTTTAAATGGTGGATATATTTTTTTGGACCCCTTTGTATATACATACTACACAAGCAACCAAATGGTGCACGGAGGAGTGTACCTTGTACCACTACAAATCATTTTCTTTCCTGCTCCACTCACAAATAGAGTGAGGGAAAAAAGGCTATCTATAAGCCTCCATAGAAGCCTGATTTTCATATGTTCTAAATTTTCTCAATAGTGATCTACAAAAAGAACATTGTCTTCACTCCAGCAATTCTCATGTAAGTTTGCCAAGCATCTTTGCTTGGCAAAGATGCTTGGCAAACTTACATGGGTAACTATGGGTAACTTATCTAGCAGCCCACCTCTGAGTCGCTTCAATGTGTAGGTTTAATCTGACCTGGTGGGGATCTGAAGCACTGGAGCAGTACTCATGAATGGGTCACACAAGTGTTCTACATGGATGGTGTAAGTGATCTTCCCCTCATTCCCAATCTTGCAAAACATATTCATTTTCCCAGAGAAAGGAACTAAAGTTCCCGAAAGCTAGAAATAGATTTTTATTCAAGTGCTGTTTTTCTTTCATACTTCATACAAAGCATTTCATAATTTTACAGAGAGTACTGTCAGCATTACATATAATTCTGTTTATTATGAACTTTACTGGTAACCAGTTCTAAGCAAAGAAGGAAAAGCAGAAAGGTGGAAGGAGTATGTACTTGAGGACAATATTATGGAAATGAAAGAGGACGTAGATGAAGATGAAATGTGAGATACGATACTGCGTGAAGAGTTTGACAGAACACTGAAAGACCTGAGTCGAAACAAGGCCCCGGCAGTAGACAACATTCCATTAGAACTACTGATAGCCTTGGGAGAGCCAGTCCTGACAAAAGTCTACCATCTGGTGAGAAAGATGTATGAGACAGGTGAAATACCCTCAGACTTCAAGAAGATTATAATAATACCAATCCCAAAGAAAGCAGGTGTTGACAGATGTGAAAATTACCGAACTGTCAGTTTAATAAGTCACAGCTGCAAAATACTAACGCGATTTCTTTACAGACATATGGAAAAACCTTGTAGAAGCCGACCTCGGGGAAGATCAGTTCGGATTCCGTAGAAATATTGGAACACATGAGGCAATACTGACCTTACGACTTATCTTAGAAGAAAGATTAAGGAAAGGCAAACCTACGTTTCTAGCATTTGTAGACATAGAGAAAGCTTTTGACAATGTTGACTGGAATATTCTCTTTCAGATTCTAAAGGTGGCAGGGGTAAAATACAGGGATCGAAAGGCTATTTACAATTTGTACAGAAACCAGGTGGCAGTTATAAGAGTCGAGGGGCATGAAAGAGAAGCAGAGGTTGGGTAGGGAGTGAGACAGGGTTGTAGCCTCTCCATGATGTTATTCAATCTCTATATTGAACAAGCAGTAAACGAAACAAAAGAAAAATTCGGAGTAGGAATTAAAATCCATGGAGAAGAAATAAGAACTTTGAGGTTCGCCAATGACATTGTAACTCTGTCAGAGATAACAAAGGACTTGGAAGAGCAGTTGAATGGAATGGACAGTGTCTTGAAAGGAGGATATAAGATGAACATCAACAAAAGCAAAATGAGGATAATGGAATGTAGTCGAATTAAGTCGGGTGATGCTGAGGGAATTAGATTAGGAAATGAGACACTTAACGTAGTAAAGGAGTTTTGCTATTTGGGGAGCAAAATACCTGATGATGGTCAAAGTAGAGAAGACATAAAATGTAGATTGACAATGGCAAGGAAAGCGTTTCTGAAGAAGAGAAATTTGTTAACATCGAGTATAGATTTAAGTGTCAGGAAGTCGTTTCTGAAAGTATTTGTATGGAGTGTAGCCATGTATGGAAGTGAAACATGGACGGTAAATAGTTTGGACAAGAAGTGAATAGAAGCTTTCAAAATGTGGTGCTACAGAAGAATGCTGAAGATTAGATGGGTAGATCACATAATTAATGATGAAGTATTGAATAGAATTGGGGAGAAGAGGAGTATGTGACACAACTTGACAAAAAGAAGGGACCGGTTAGTAGGACATGTTCTGAGGCATCAAGGGATCACAAATTTAGCATTGGAGGGCAGCGTGGAGGGTAAAAATCGTAGAGGGAGACCAAGAGATAAATACACTAAGCAGATTCAGAAGGATGTGGGTTGCAGTAGGTACTGGGAGATGAAGAAGCTGGCACAGGATAGGGTAGCATGGAGAGCTGCATCAAACCAGTCTCAGGACTGAAGACCACAATAACAACAACACTTAACCAGCATATGCAACCTTGAATCCAAACATTACACTTAATTATAATCAATTATAGAAGGAGAGGCTAATAAAATAATCTTTTACATTGCATTTTTTAATATCTTACAGTTTCCAGTTTTATGCATGATGTCTAGCAGCAACCTGTTAAACACTTTCATATCAGAATGTAAAATTCCATTCTGAATCACAGGCAGGGATGCATAGTCCACATGGACATTATTTTTACTTCTAATATTTTGCAAGTTCATTTCATTGAACATAGTAGAATTGCCCCTGTTATTAACAACAAATACTACGAGGGAGTAAATATACAGACATGTAAGGGTAAGACTCCCAGGGACCCTGAAGAGGTTTGTGTAGCATGCTGAGCTATGGGTTTTACACAATAATTTTACTCACATGACTTAAAATATCAGCAGGGACTAAGTCTGGCGGTTAAAAACCTGATGAGGCTCATGCTTTTATACCCAGTGGATGGCACCTGACTGGCTAAATTACATTATGATGACATCATGGAGATGGTATATGTTAAGGTGACATTCCCTGCATTTATGGGCTATATTTGTGTTGCTGTCCAGTATGGCTTAAAGCACCATCGCTCATATCGGATGATGAATATCATATAGAATAGGTACCCAGATATATGAGTGGTTCAAAGACTTCTTAAGTAATAGAACCCAGTACATTGTCAACAATGGCAAATATTCATCAGAGACAGGGACATCATGAGTGCCCCAGGGAAGTGTGATAGGACTACTGTTATTCTCTGAATATGTAAATGATGTGGCAGACAGGATGAGCAGCAATCTGCAGCTGTTTTTTTACTATGCTGTGGTGCATGGGAAGGTTTCTTGTTTAAGTTACTTTAGGAGGACACAAGATGACTTAGATAAAGTTTCTAGTTGGTTAGGTGTATGGCAGCTAGCTCTAATGTAGGAAAATGTATGTAATGCAGATGAGGCTACGGTCCCGCACACCGTTAGGCCGTCTTCCGCTCACGCCCCAACATCGTGCAGCCCGCCTCCAGTGGTGTCGCGACAGGCGTGAATGGAGGGACGAATGGAGACGTGTCGTCTTCAGCGATGAGAGTCGCTTCTGCCTTGGTGCCAATGATGGTCGTATGCGTGTTTGGCGCCGTGCAGGTGAGCGCCACAATCAGGACTGCATACGACCGAGGCACACAGGGCCAACACCCGGCATCATGGTGTGGGGAGCGATCTCCTACACTGGCCGTACACCACTGGTGATCGTTGAGGGGACACTGAATAGTGCACGGTACATCCAAACCGTCATCGAACCCATCGTTCTACCATTCCTAGACCGGCAAGGGAACTTGCTGTTCCAACAGGACAATGCACGTCCGCATGTATCCCGTGCCACCCAACGTGCTCTAGAAGGTGTAAGTCAACTACCCTGGCCAGCAAGATCTCCGGATCTGTCCCCCATTGAGCATGTTTGGGACTGGATGAAGCGTCGTCTCACGCGGTCTGCACGTCCAGCACGAACGCTGGTCCAACTGAGGCGCCAGGTGGAAATGGCATGGCAAGCCGTTCCACAGGACTACATCCAGCATCTCTACGATCGTCTCCATGGGAGAATAGCAGCCTGCATTGCTGCGAAAGGTGGATATACACTGTACTAGTGCCGACATTGTGCATGCTCTGTTGCCTGTGTCTATGTGCCTGTGGTTCTGTCAGTGTGATCATGTGATGTATCTGACCCCAGGAATGTGTCAATAAAGTTTCCCCTTCCTGGGACAATGAATTCACGGTGTTCTTATTTCAATTTCCAGGAGTGTATATTAACTTATGCGTGACATTGGATCTGTTCTTGCATCTAGCTAAGACTATCCGCATGTAGTTTGTTCATGTGAAAATGCTCGCAAAGCATGTAACTGAGGCAGGACTTGGATACCAGCCCAGTACTCACCTAACAGGATGTTGAAAACTCCCTAAAAACCATATCCAGGTTGCCTAGTACACCAACCCTCGTTGTTAATCTGTCGGAGGGACACGACACAACCTGTGACCAGCGCACCTCTCCATCTCAGAAACGGCGTTTTAACATGCACACATATCCAGGTGTGTAGATTGTGTCTTGCTTTACCTGCATTAAAATTTCTTTTACCCCATTTGTGAAATATTATGATTAACATAGTGCCAAATTTTCCACTGTGATCTGATCTAATGTATTGTTGATAGTATTTAGCTTTTGTATAAGATATTTTTTTTTTCAACTGAGTCTGAACCTCTTTAATGACCAATGCTGCTTTGGGAAATATATCATATATTTTGCCATCACCTATGTCATTTCTTCTTAAAATACCACCTATTTCTTTATACAATTCCACACTGTGTTTTTGTCACTGTATTTAAAGCTATACATTAAAGACTCCACTAATTCATATTTGAGACGTAAGTTGCTATCGCTTGGATTCTTAACCACCCTGTCATGTCCAAGGATTTTTGTCTATGCACAGATGGCTCATCTGAGGGCCTGGGGGCATGCTTGTTCCAGATACAAGAAGAAGAAGGTAAAGAAGTAGCTAAGGTCATCAGTTTTGCTAGTCGAACATTATCAGAAGCAGATAGATCTTACTCTGTATCAGAATTGGAAAGTTTACATGTAGCATGGACATTTAAAAAGTCTGAATATTTTTTGTGGGGTAAGAATACCAAAGTTTACTGTGACCATCAGTCACTGTTATTTCTTTTGACATGTTAACTATTGCACCATAGATTAGCTAGGTGGTGTCTATATTTACAAGAATACAATTTTGAGATCATGTATATTAAAGGAAGTCAAACTGTTATTGCAGATGCCTTGTTTAGGTTACCACAAGGTTTAGAGGAATTTAGTAAATTAACAGAGCATGGGAACCGGGGAAGTAAATGGGTCTCTTCCATGGTATTGTAGATTATGTTCAAAGGATAGGAAAACTGCAGAACAGGAAGGGAAGATTAGAGCCGAAACTTCCTGGCAGATTAAAACTGTGTGCCCGACCGAGACTTGAACTCGGGACCTTTGCTTTTCGCGGACAAGTGCTCTACCATTTGAGCTACTGAAGCACGACTCACGTCCAGTACTCACAGCTTTACTTCTGCCAGTATCGCGTCTCCTACCTTCCAAACTTTACAGAAGCTCTCCTGCGAAACTTGCAGAACTAGCACTCCTGAAAGAAAGGATATTGCGGAGACATAGCTTAGCAACAGCCTGGGGGATGTTTTCAGAATGAAATTTTCACTCTGCAGCGGAGTGTGCACTGATATGAAACTTCCTGGCAGATTAAAACTGTGTGCCCGACCGAGACTCGAGCTCGGGACCTTTGCCTTTCGCGGGCAAGTGCTCTACCATCTGAGCTACCAAAGCACGACTCACGTCCGGTACTCACAACTTTACTTCTGCCAGTATCTTCAAGATTAGAGCCCTTCAGGCTGAACTGGATAGTGCTAGGTAGGAACCAATGAGGTTAAGGGTGGAGGAGGGTGAAGACAGATGGAAAGTGGTAGCAAGGAACAGGGGCCACAGAAATAGAACAGTTTCAGACAGTTTCATCATTGGCACAAAAATAGATTTGCTTTCCGACCTCAATCAGCTAAGGAAGAGGATCAAGTAGATGTAGATGTAGTCAGCACTCAACAGACTTAGACTAGGAAACCAACTGTTGCAAAAAAAGTAGGAAGTAGGAAGAAAGTTCTGTTGTTAGGTAGCAGCCATGTAAGAGGTGTGGGACAGATTGTGCAGGAAAAATTAGGTGACAGGTACCAGGTCACAAGTATTTTCAAGCCCAGTGCATGTCTTGGCCAAGTGATAGAGGATGTAGGATCATTGTGCAAAGGTTTTACAAAGCAGGATCATGTTGTGGTAGTGGGTGGAGCAGGAAACAGTATTGATAGTGATCAGGGCTACAATATTGAGTGTGACCTGGTAAAAATAGCATCTGCAACGAACCGTACAAATGTCGGCTTGGTTCCTGCTTTCATGTGGATGACCAGTCTCAATTAAACAGCTCTGTTAGGAGGGTCAATGTGGAGCTAGATCAGCTGCTTTGGGCGGCTACTTTTTCAAGCATAGTTTTGGTTCCTGTTGATGGTATTGGTGGGTGGGACTTCACAAGACATGGCCTGCATCTCAATAGGAAAGGGAAGGGTAAACTGGCTGGGATGATAGTAAAATCTTCAAGAGGCGGCGCTGAAACTCATGGGAGTACTTTTTTAGGCTAAGATCAGTATCCAATCATCCTACATTGATTGAAATTAAGCTTAATGAAAAGTTCAGACTGGCAGGTACTAGAGATGTGAAAATATCACAAGATTCTCATAACAGTACAGTGAAAAATAATGTTAGTATGTCACAAGGTTCACATAAAAGCACAGTAAAAGATAATGTTAATGTATTGCATCTGAATAACAGGGGATTAAAAAACAAAGTAGATGAGCTTCTTGTTTGTACAGAAGATTTAGAAACTGGTGGTGGCGCACTATGCCTGTCTGAACATCATATAGTCACAAGTATGGAAATGGTAAATGTAGGTGAATATAAGCTTTCAGCACTTGTAAGTAGAGACACTATGGAGAGAGGAGGAGTTGCCATATATTTTAAAATCAGTCATAGTGTGAAAAATTTGGAAACTAAAAAATTTTGCGTAGAGCAACACATAGAAGCAAGTGCATGTGGGCTTAAACTAAATAAAGGCACTTTTATAATTGTAGCCGTGTATAGGTCCCCATTGGGAAATTTTGAACTATTTTTGAAGAACTTGGATTCTTTGTTGTGCTACCTGTCAGACAAAGGAAAGCAAATTATTGTTTGTGGGGATTTCAACATAGATTTTCTGAAAGAGTCAGATAGAAAGCTTGACCTTGAAGTATTACTTGGTTCTTTCAATTTGACATCAGTTAATGATTTTCCTACTCGGGTGGTACAGGAAAGCAGCACACTGATAGATAATGTTTCCATAGACCAAGATAAATTTAATCAAATAAATACTTTTCCTGTTAAGAATGGTCTGTCTAATCATGATGCACAGCTAGTTACAGTATATGATATAGCTCCATACAGTAATGGAAAACAGTCCTCCAAAATAGTGTGTTCCATTAACGTTTTCACACTTCAAAATTTTAGGGACAACTTGCAACGGTTAGACTGGTATGAGGTGTATAGGGAACATGATGCTAATTTAAAATTTAACTTATTTCATGATACATTTGTGAATATTTTTGAAAACAGTTTCCCAAAGAAAACAGTGAAATATAATTGTAAGAAGCCATATAAAAGGCAATGGCTTATTAAAGGGATAAAAATATCTTGTAAACAGAAAAATGAAATGTATCCTATAGCTAGAAGGAGTAATGATGCCGAAACTGTGAAACATTATAAAAACTACTGCACTGTATTAAGAGAAGTTATTAAGAAGTCCAGAAGTATGTGCATTATGTCTGAGATTAGCACATCTGATAATAAAATTAAAACAATTTTGAATATTGTGAAAAGTGAAACAGGGCAACTGAGAGCACAGGAAGACTGTATTTCTGTCAAACACAATGAAAAGTTTGTTAACAAGAAGTCAGAAATAGAAAACATTTTTAATAATAATTTTTTAAGTGTTATATAAAAATTGGTTCCAGCTAGTCATTGGAAAATGCAAGGCAGTATATGGAAGAGGCAGTACCTATGCAATTCGATAAAATTGAAATTCAACCCACCTCTCCCACTGAAATTAGGAAAATAGTAAATTCACTCAAAAGTAAAAGCTCACATGGAATTGATGGCATTTCTGACAGAGTACTAAAAGCTTGTTTCCAACAAATAAGTAGGATTCTGAGCCACATATGTAGTAGCTCACTGAAACAGGGAATTTTTCCAGATAAACTGAAATGTGTTATCGTTAAACCATTGCATAAAAAAGGGGATAGACCTGATGCTAACAACTACCGCCCAATCTCACTTCTTACAGCTTTATCCAAAATTCTTGAAAAAGTAATGTATTCAAGAGTAGCATCACATATTTGTAAAAATGAAGTACTAACAAAATGTCAATTTCGTTTTCAGAAAGACTTCTCAACAGAAAATGCTATATATGCTTTCACTGATCAAATATTAAATGCAATGAGTAACCGAACATCACCCATTGGGGTATTTTGTGATCTCTCAAAGGCTTTTGATTGTGTGAATCATGAAATTCTTCTAGATAAGCTTAAGTATTGTGGTATGAGTGGGACAGTGCACAAATGGTTAAATTAGTACTTACCTGGAAGAATGCAGAAGGTTGAAATTAACAGTACAGATAGTCTACAAAAACCAGCATAGTCCTCTAACTGGGGAGGTATCAAGAATGGTGACCCACAGGGTTCAGTCTTGGGACCCTTATTGTTCTTAATATATATTAACGACTTGCCACTCTATAATCATGAAGATGCAAAGTTAGTTCTTTTTGCTGATGATACAAGTATAGTAATCACACCCAAGAAGCAAGAATCAGCTGAGGAAATTCCAAATAATGTCTTTCAGAAAATTATTAAGTGGTTCTCTGCAAATGGACTCTCACTAAATTTTGAGAAAACACAGTTTACACAATTCTGTACGGTAAATGGCATAACACCATTGATAAATATAGACTATGAATGGAAGTCTGTTGCTAAGGTAGAATACTCAAAATTTCTGGGTGTGTGCATTGATGAGAACTTGAATTGGAAGAAACACGTTGATGATCTGCTGAAACAGTTAGGTTCGGCTACTTATGCTATTAGGGATATTGCAAATTTTGGTGATAAACATATCAGTAAATTAGCCTACTATGCCCATTTTCATTCATTGCTTTCATATGGCATCATATTTTGGGGCAATTTGTCATTAAGAGAGAAAGTATTCATTGCACAAAAGTGTGTAATCAGAATAATAGCTGGATCCCACTCAAGATCACCTTGCAGATATTTATTTAAGGAACTCGGGATATTCACAGTACCTTCGCAATACATATAATCACTTATGAAATTGTCATTAATAACCCATCCCATTTCAAAAATAACAGCGAAGTGCAAGAAAGGATGATATCCACTATTCTGGATTAAATTTCACTTTGGCACAGAAAGGGTTGAATTATTCTGCCAAAAAATGTTTGGTCATTTGCCAAATAGTATTAAAAGTTAACAGACAACCAACCAACATTTAAAAGCAAATTAAAAGAATTTCTGACGGACAACTTCTTCTACTCAATAGATGAATTCTTAGATATGTAAAAAAATTAATTAATTATTTAGTGTAAAGAAAACTTATGTTAAAGTGACACATTCCACATCATAACGAAATGTCTTATTCATGATCTATGGAACAAGGGTTAATGTATGTGTATGTATGTATGTATGCAAGATGCAGAAATCAAAATGTTATTAATGCAAGTTAAAACACAACAGTTAGAGTACAATGAGTTTTGTAAGCAAATGAAAATTATACAACAGCAAGATCACAGATGGAGTAAAGTCATACAATACCTCAAGCAAGATGAAGGTGGACAGACAAGTAAATTGTATCAGGAGCACAAAGGCGTTTTGTTTCACAGGAAACATGAAAAATCCGATCAATGGTGTGCGTGTATTCCTCAGTATTATATCGACGAATTTATAAGACACACACATGGAGCATGGCGGCATTATGAAGTAGTCAAATCTACTGAAAAAATTGCAACACTTTGTTATTTTCCAAATTTGAGAAGAAACATCCTACAGGTATTACGAAAATATGCAATATGTCAAAAATCAAAACAGTTCATTGTGTCAAAAAATACTGAGCTACACCCAATGCTCACAAAAAAACCTCTAGATATAGTATCCCTGGACATAGCTGGTCTATATGCAAGAAGTAAGGGAGGTGTAAGATACATAGTGGCACTGTACAATATTTTCTTGAAACATATCAAAATGTATGCCATTAAAAATGCAAAAAGCCACAAATATCAGAAAAAGAATTGAGGAGGACTATTTGATAAGAATAGGTAAACCAAAGGTATGATAATGCTTCATATTTCGTTGGTCAAATATGGAAACAATTTATGACCTCGCAGGGCATAAAACGTGTATTAGCCAGCTTTCTTCACCCAGAAGCAAGCCCAGTAGAATGAGTGTTTGGGAACTTAACCTTTTTATTAGGATATACATCCCTCACAAACACACCCAATGGGTAGAATGACTCCTTTCATGACAATTGTCAACAACCTTCCACATGCTTCAACAGGTTTCACACCTAACAAATTGATGTTCTGGACTAAACACATGAATGAGTGGGAGTCGCCTATACCAAAAGTACCCACTACAGAAATGACACTACAAGACAAAATCAAACTAGCCATGATTACACTAAAAAACAGGGTCGAGTACAGAAAGAAAATTCATAATAAGAAACTGAAACGTGCTACACAATTTTTTGAAGGGCAACGCATCCTCTTACAGCACACCCAAAATCAACAAAAGTTGGCAAACTGAATAAGAAGTGGCAATTACTCTATGCAGGATCATACAAAATGTACAAAATACATTACCCTGGAACATAAAAATTAGTCTATGAGAAAACAGGGAGAGACAGAGGTCTCCACCCTCACAAAGAAATAAAAGCTTTTATAGAATGATGAAGCAAGGTAAGATTTTTCTTTCTGTCACAGGATATTGTACATAATGTACATAACTCTAAGAGCAATTTTTTTCTGAATAAAATAATGTGTATAGAAATAAGTAATTCTTTTGATTTGTACATGTAAGCATAAAATCAACAGGAATGAGAGGTAATACACCGCTTCATGCAAAGCAAAAGTATAACCAGAATTAGCTTATGGCTCAGCTGTGTACACTGAACAATACGTGCTAACATCAGTAGTAAGAGAGGAGGCATTGACCTGTGCATATGCGTGACAGACTGGCAGAAGGCACAACCAATTAGGGATGCAATATGTGCAAGTACCTAACTTAAATACAAAGTAAACAGAAATACCAAGCAATTACATCTACTGTATAAGAACTAAGGAACCTACTGATATATGTATACAAGATTTAATTAAATACTAAGCTACATACAACATATTTACAAGCAAAAGGAAGCATTATGATAAAATATATGAGCCGTCTAAGCTAAGAAGAAACGATAAGATACCGTACGAAATGTCAAATATTTTTCTTTACAGGGTAAATGATCATAAAGGGTAACACAATAAATGAAAGTCTATGAATTTAAACAAAGTATGGAAATATCTGTGGACGGATGTAATGACCAAATGTACCAGTAGCCACCGAACTACATAACGCAAATAGTTTTCAGTTGGTTTTAAGCTTTTTTGTTTAAGTGACAAGTGCATTGTCATGGTGCAGAAGAAGAGTATTACGTCGAGAGTAGCAGGGACCGAATGAAGAAGTGGACCACACCGCAAGTAAACAATTTAGTTATAAGGGTATTTATACAGAGGTCATAAGTCAAATAAAAAATGAAAATATGCATCATCACAGTATAGCTCTGATATTTACCAGTACCTATTCGCTGCAAAGTACAGATAAACATTTAAGCATGTGATTTTTCGAAAACCAATTACTTTTTATTATTTTACATGAAAGCATAAATAATGACAATTCCAGGTATTTGAGAAAGATAAGTCTACAATGGTTGAAACTCCTTCACAATTAACACTAAGCTACATGTGACTTGAAGTAAACAGCAGTAGTGCATGAAGAAACAACATGATAATACATGAATGATTAGTCAGTACACATTATTTCCTTGAAACAAGTGTTCCTTGGCAACTCGTCCATGATTGCACAAGTAACATTTCCTGATAAATCCTTGAAGCGGTAGATGAGTATTTCCTTCCTTCTCTCCCATGAAAAGGAGGCGGCGCCAAGCATAGTTAGGCCGGCAATGCGTAACGTTTTAGTCCTATTTTGATGTTTTTCTCCCTCCTCTACCTAAGCAAGAAATGAGCTTCCATAAGTGATAAAAGCCTGTCTATAAAAAGAAGTAAAGTGTATCATATGCATGTATTGTACCATAATAATGTGCTATGTAATTAATTTGTGATTTGATGTGAATGAAGATAAGTTAAAACTAACAAACAAACTGTAGTAACAGAAACCAGTTAACGAAAAATTTATGATATTTTAAAACTTAAGAAATTTATGTTCGTAGGGTAACCGATGGATGCAATGTCAGACATAGGTATAAGCTATCCTGTTATATATTGTAACTCAATACTTGTATGAACTTTCATTGGAAACTAAACTCCATATGAAGGAGTGAACTTTATAACAAGCAATTTATACAATGTTTTGGATGGCAACATGTGCCTGATACATTAATAATCAAAGTATAGTTGTTCGAGCCAGTACTTACCTAGTCAACAGATGCTGTTGGCCATGGTAATAATGACACCTGAGCCATAAGAATGGAGATCTTCTGTCACAGCATCAGAATTTTAACAATAAGCACACACACACACACACACACACACACACACACACACACAGCACCCAGAATGAAGACAAATGCCACGGAAATTCTTTAATATGTAATACTCTGGTGAAAGTGTGACTCTCGATGTGAAATTAACACTAAGAAATGGGTGTATGCAGTACAATGGTAGTAACTAGCATGTTGATCGTTAGCGGCTCATGTATTGCGGCCAAACCTACTAGTGCGCAGGTACATAACCCGGCAGTGACAACAAAGCAAACTGAACATTATTTCAGCATGCTATATTGAAATATGTAATGAACTATCATATTATGTATATAATCTTTTAAGTCTATATCATACTCCGGAAGCCACATAATGGTGTGTGGCGGAGGGTACTTTTGGTACCATTATCTGATCCCTCAAACTCAGTTCCACTGGCAAATAGTGTGTGGAAAGAATGATTGTCTCTAATGTCTCGAATTTTCTCCTTGTGGTCTACAAGCGAGATGTATGTGGGGGGAAGTAATATGTTGTCTGACTCCACCTGAAAACTGCTGTCTCGAAACTTAAATAGTAAATCTCTCCGTGATGCACAACACCTTGAAAGGTCTCTGTTGGATTCCTTTCATGTTAATTTCTTAAATATGTTGTCATTTACGGCATAAATTCCTCTTCTAAATTTACTGTGGCAAATCTGACTATCTGGGAGGAGACTGAGCAGTGAAACGTGTTACTTTTACACATAAACAAGAACGATCTGTCACACTGCTACACTTTAAAAAACAGTTTATATGTAATTCATGTCACACAGTCTCATACGGAACCTACATCCGCTTTCTAAAAGCAGAGAGGTTTCTATTCTTAGTATGGTCCTGTCCGTCCCTTGTCATGTTGGTATAGGAAGCTGCCTCTCTGGTCACTTCCGTTTGTATCTGTTAAGCACACTCGGTAGCGGCGCAGGTCAGTCTGTCCGCGGCGAGCGTCTGAAGTGGTAAGGTCTCCGGCTAAGCGCATCTCTGCTAAGTCCGTAGGACAATGAATTTCTTAAGTTCAGCCTAACTGAAAATTTAATCACCTTTATTTCAGGTTTGGATCTAAAATATCTAATGTTATCTTAAATTGCAACACAGTGTATTTCGAGTGTGAAGTTCAGAATATCTTCCAGTAGTTGCTTTGTCACTACTTTGTGAGTAAAGTGGAACCACATGTTGATCAGTAATTCTAATTAAGATCATCAATCTTAAATGCGAATGTACGTGAGATTATAACGTCACGACAATATTTTTTAATATAGCAACTTTTCTTTATGTTCATCCCACGTGGGATGTGCTTTGTGAGACCAGTACCATGTGCTTATACAATTGTTTGACCCATCAGGTTAATAGTAAGACGATAGTAACCAGTTTGAGTTTTTCTTTTGTAAATTGCTTTATTTTAATTATCAAAATTATTGTGGAGTTACACTTTTTGTGTAAACCAAGTTGACCACGTGAAGCATGTGGTGTAAGCATCAAAGTGGTCCTCAGCTATTCTTTTCGGGAAGATTTCACAGAGAGTTAGTATGAATTTAGTATACCAGTGTGTGGTAATTTCATGACGGACAGGATTGCACTACGAACGTAACTTCTTTGGGTGAAAATTGAATGGGTTGGTTGTGGTTAATTTCCTCTTGCATATGTTTCAACGTTCTTCGTGTGTTATTTTATGAATGCAGTGTTGTATGCAGTCTCCCAATCTTGGCTCCCTATTTGATGTGTTCCGTAAGGTTACAAACTCACATTTACACAATCCTAAATAAGGCACCAGTTTAGTTATGAATCAAGTTTGATATGCTGAAATTTTAATGGAACAATGGTCAATGTTAAAATAAATGTCCAAATATAAACTGATTTATTTCTTTTTATTTAAATTCTCTTTTTATATATATATCACCAGTTACCGTAAGATGAGTACTAAAAGATTATAATTAATGTTAGTCTGGTTGGGAATTTGGTAAGCTAGACTGGATACCTGGTGAAACAGTTGCACAGTAATGCAAGGTTAACTTCCTCAGATAGCTCACAGCTTTTAACCCACTTTTATGGTCTTGAATAGCAGCACTGCTTTCAGAAGAAATTAATGCAACAACATTACACATGGCGACCCTGTTCTGTGATTCCTCTAGACTCTGGAATCTCTGAAACGTTAGATTGCGAGCGTTGTATAATCTTAATTTTTTTCCCTGCAGCGCTCAAACAACTTCTCCGTTGTTTCTGAGCAGACTTTCAAAAGATTCACGGCATTGTTGAGCGGCGTTCTGTTGTTTGTATTGTTGTTTTGTCTTCTATATTTGTGTGTTTTATAAGTGTGTGTGTTTTTTTTCTCACTTGTAAGATGCACTGACTTCGATCAAAGACATAAATTAGTTTTCCGTGTGAAAAAGTGCGTATTAGGTTGGGTACCTTTCATGTGACTGTCGTAATTTTTGGGGGATACATTTATTCTGATTTGTGTGTTGCATACTGGGTATAAATTGAACTAATGCAGACACGTAACCAAGCTAAAAGTAGGTGGTCCAACAACTTAAGCAACATGGACCAAGGGGATAATTTGATTTTGAATATTAACACGTCGGACGGTTCCGAAAATGCAATGGGGAATACTTCAGAGGAAATGCAAAACATGACGAACGGGCTCACAGCAGAGCCAGAAATTAATTTGCCTCCAACTAACCAAATTGATTTGGCAGAACTCATAAAAGCCTTATTGCATCAAAATAAAGAAAATGCAGAGAAATCAGAAAAATCGTTCTGAGAACAAAAAGAATCATCCGAAAAATCGATCCGAGAGCTAGGCGAACAAATGACGCAGAAATCCGAAAAATCGATCAGCGAGCTAGGCGAACAAATGACACAGAAATCTGAAAAATCGAACCGCGACCTAGGCGAACATATAGACAAAAAACTAATCCAGCAGACAAATAAAGTCGACAAGTCGATGCAGAGTGTGTCCGATGATATCTCACAAAGAATAAACAATCTGGCAAGTGAAATAAAAAGTGATATTATGAAAGAATTAGGCCGTACTTTTGAACAAATCAGTGATCGTCTGCAAGCCTTAGAACAGGGCAAGTGGAGTCGTGATGTGGAATGGAAAGAGAGCGAGGAACAGCTACTTAGGAATTTCCAAGCTCTGAGAGAAGAATGCCAAAGGGAATACCAGCAGGTACTCTCCAGGGTCCAGGAGGCGGAAACGCATTGTCCCACGTTCGTTAGCAACACAGTAGCGGACAACAGTCAAGTGATTCACGCACTCGAACAGCAAGTAGAACAATTGAAGCAGACTGGGGTGGAGGACAACAGACAAATACATGATAAGATTGCGGCATTAGCGGACATTGTAGGCACGATGAAGGTGACAGAGAGCGATAACAATACTACACCGGTAGCGGTCGTAGAGAGCGAAGAAGTGCGTTCGCCTCTTAGATTTCAGAAGGGACAGTTTGAAGTGAACAGGTGGTACAAAGCTGTAACAGGTGAATTTCAAGAACGCGTGGCGTGTCTGGGAAGCCGCATGGGGTGTGATTCCGAACTCGCCAATAGCACTAAAAATAGCTGTACGAACAGTGCAGAGAGGGACTCCGGCCATGAGGGAGATTTTGATGACAGGTAAGAATTTATTTTGAGGGGCACACATGAGAAAAATAGAAACATTCAAGGGCCTCGCTGGGAGGAATTGCGGGGATTTGATTTCAAACATTTCCTTATGGTGAGAAAGTTTGAGATATTTCGAAATTCGCGAAAAGGAATACATCCACGAGCATGGCTCGAGCAATTCGAGTTCTGTCTTCCCCCCCAACTGGGCAAGTTCACATAAGATAGAATATATGTGTGGCTATTTGGAAGGCGAACCGGCGATTCACATGAGGTCGGCAGCGCATCACTGCAACTCCACTCGGGAATTTCGACAAGTCTTTCTGTCCGCCTATTGGTCGGAAGCGGCACAAGATAGGGTCAAGCATGGCATAATTATGCTGCCAAATTTGAACAAGTCTGGTTTCGGCAGCCCAGCATGCCTATTCGACCACATGCTGCAGGCAAATCAATTTTTATACGACCCACACGGGCCTGCGGAACAAATTAGGATATGCATCACCAAATTGCCGATGCACTTGCGCTACGTTGCAAAGAGGACGTGGAAACGTTTAAGACACTTCTCCAAGAGTTGAAATATAATACAGCAGAATGCCCGCCTAATCAAGCACAAAGTTATTACGAGGCACAGCAGCGCGATCGCAGTCGTGGCCATAGTACTAATCAATGGCGTGACTGGTCGTCGCGACGCGAACGGAACAATAATCGGGACCGGCCGTATAGAAACTGGGGTAACAATCGCGAACACAGGTGGAACAACGGAAATGATCGAGGACATGGACAAGATCATGAACGCAACAGGTACGGCAGCCAGAATCGATATTATGGTGAACATGGTGGGAATAGGATTGTAGGCGGAGCACCACATGATGTTGAAATTCGGCCGGCTAACCCTAGACATAATCCAGCAAATGGAAATGAACAAAACCGGCAATGACAAATGATCAGCGCAGAAGGCACCCAATCGGAACAAATGAGTGACATGGCAAATGAGTACATAGGGTGTATAGAGAGGAGAATGAATTGATTGGTTTACATTTGTGACACATGCATTTTGAATAATATGTTGGTAAAACTAATGATAAAGATGTTTCTATGCGATTGATTGAAGCGATGTTTGTAGTTTTTTTTCTTTCCTTGTGCAATTAGGATTTAGGTTGGTTCTAATGTGAAGATAAAAGGTTCCTTTGTGAACGAGTGAAATGCTGTTTATGGTTTTTTTTGTGTACATTGACAAGAGTCGCTCCTGAGAGAAGCAAGATCTGTGTTGAATTAATGCAAAACTCAGGGGAATATCCAATCTGTGGGTACTATGGGTCTGGCAAACCCAGGTCCCCAGCTGTTAGTAGCCTTGTTTCCGATTTTCTGCTTTCAGTACTACTATCTATCTATTACTATTCTATATCTGTCAGTATAAATGAGGATCACTTACTATAGTATGCGTGCTGTATGAATATTTTAAGATAGGAGAACTCTGAGAAAGGAATGAGTAACTTTAGAATTTTGAAAACAGGATGCATTAATACGATTGTTTAACCAATGGCTTCCCAATATGCAATGATATGTTAATTTTGATGATATATCTTTTTTGTTCTTTATAGCTGAGTACGTAAAGTGCTGTCTGTGGATTTTGTAAGTAGATTGACTCCCTTCAAGGTGAAAGAAGAGTTGTGGTTTGTGTAATTTACGTGGCCCTGAAATAGTATTATGGCAGTCAAATGACGAGCAGTTTTCCAGCAAATGGAGAATGGAACAGAAATATGGATCCTTTTTGTAGTATTGATTGATGTTGAGCCAGAGCCTAAACAATTACTCTGTGTTAACACTTGTCCTAGAAAAGTGACATTTGTGTGTTTTGCTGATGCTGTGAGCATTACAGCTTACTGTTTTTGCTGGCGCGGGATGCACTGCAGCCTATATGAGTTGTACTGAGGAAATTTCCCTCTTGACGGTAGAGGAAGATTAAATAATTTTCACTAAGGGGTTGAAGGAATGCTTGGTTTAATGTAATAAGGATGAGGCAAAACATTTGTCATTTAAACTACAGGAGGATTCGGATCTTTTGTGTCAGTTGTAAGTTCAATAGGATGTTAAGATGAAACTGTGTTACAGAATAGAGGAGACCACAACTTTACCATTCATGAGAAATGAATTCCGAATAACCACCACAGGCGAAATAACTGATTTGGAAGCGAAAGGTAACTTAAAGAAGGAACGAAATTGCAGCAAAATGGGTAAGAAAATGTAGTATAACCTGTATGATGAAAATATTTTTACCCTTCTCAGAGTCATCTATGTTATTAATTCTTGTGATAACGTAATTTTAGATGAAATTGTCTTACTGTTTTATGTATAAACATATGAGTATGATAAATGTATAATTGCGAGTATCTTATCACGTGTGTCAATTGGTATAAATGTTTTGGCGTGTAAATAACCATTGTTCTTTTTACTATGTATGTTTAAGGAAAGTTTCTCCATATTTATCATGTGACAAGACATATGCCGCAAGCGTCAAGAAGAGGACGAATTAGAACAATGTTGTAGAGGTGCAAACACTGTGTTGACATAGCATTGAAGTAGCTTGTTGGATTAACTAGTAGTGGATTGAAGTAGAATTTTGAGTAATACATGTTTATGGGTAGTTAGTTTGTAGTATAGACAACAGGTGTGCATGTGTGTGTGTGTGTGTGTGTAAATAACATGTGAACCCTATGCTGTCCTGACCTATACTTCCACAAGACATAATCCCATTCATTTTAGTGAATTAATAAGTAGCATTTGATTTCTTAAAACGCAAGTGAACCACATTAGTGATGTGGATTTAGATATTATATTGTCAGTTCATTTAATTTTTATTTTTATACTGACAAGTCATTTCACTTTTATTTTTTATATTGTCAAGTCATTTAACTTTTATTTTTATATTGTCGATTCATCTACCTTTTTTATTAAAAAAAAAATTAAGTCTCACTTGTGTTCTTAAAAATTGTGAAAGACAATACTAAGTGGGATTATGTATGGCATTTTGTAATCACATAACTGTGATGAACAATTTCTGTGAATGCAGTTGAGAATGTGAAAATGAACCGGTTAAACTCTTACGAGACAGCGGGAGCAGCGAGGAGGAGGACTAGTTGCAAACAGGCGGGTTTCCCAGCAGGACACACTGTCAGCCGGGCCACTTCTGGAGCGTGCTTGCCAACAAAAGAAGGGCTGCAGGGCAAACACTTTCCCTTGCGCCTGGAGCTAATGGCTGGCCACACGTGCGACCCTTTGTGGAGGCGATGACCTGAGATGGCCGAGCGGTCCACCAAGCGGAAATCCATCTGCTGGCAACGCACCACTCGCACACGACCATGACGAGACGGCCGCGGTGAAACGACAGAAGACAGGGGATAAAGGGGCATGGAGCCTTTTGACAGGTACTTTCCAGAGAAACTTGCAGACGTCAACGACGACTATCAACATTTCTTGGCCGAAGCCCTTTGTCAAGCGACAGTAAATCATGATTCGGTGTTCTCTGGTTGCTAAGGGTGGCACAAAGAAGAGCCACTAAATGTCATCCTTACCCAGGAATATCAAACTGGCGAGCCAATTGAGGATAACTCAAGAATTTAACAACACAAGGGGCGTGGAGCCTTTTGACACGTACTGTCCAGAGAAATTGGGAGACTTCAGCGACGCGTATCAACATTTCCTGGCGGATGCCCACTGTCAAGCGACAGTAAATCATGGTTCGATGTTCTCTGGTAGCTAAGGGTGGCACAAAGAAGAACCATTAAGTGTCATCCTTGCTCAGGAATATCAACCTTTCGTGTCAAACGAGGATACCCCACGAATTTGACAACACAAACATGGAACCAAATCGAGATGTACGTGACATGGGCCACCAAGAGAAACTTCATGAGAGGGTAGAGACGGTGGGATTGCACGCAACAGATGGACAAAAATCCCTACTGACAGCTGCGGCGACGAACCCCCCCCCCCCCCCCCCCCCCCTTTTATATTGTGCCTCGGAACACTGGAACTACTGAGTGTGCTAGTGAACAGTGATTATACTACGTGTGTTCTTTCAGAGAAACTTTGATCATGTATTTTGCACGGGTTCGATTTATTGGTGTTTTTTTATTAGACTGACTCTTGTATTTGGCAGGTGTTTTATTTATTGGTGTTGTTTTTATACATTGACTACTGTACTTTCAGAGCTGTTTTATTTCTCAATGTTTGTTTTTGTGTGTTGTATTAGATTTGTGATATTTTGTTTCGTAAATTCATTCCTGTGGCATTGATTCGTTTATCAGTCTGATAGCTATTCATGCTCATTGGACTGTGATCGATTAGCCTTTGCGTGGGGCATATTTATAGTGAGGAACCCCTTAAGGGTAACAATCACATAATTAATTGTAGTTTCAGTATAATGACACAGTTATCATTGATTGCTAACTAACTGAAATATAGTAGAGTGATTAAATTAGTGCCACAAAGTTATTTTAATTCTACAAATTATTAGTTTTAGAAGATATAGAAATTTTTTTGCGATAACCACTTTGTAAAACGTTTTTTTTCTCTTATCTTTTTTTTTTTTTTTTTTTTTTTTGCGGATTGTGCATTGTAATGTTCTGCTTTATAATACTGATGTTATTTTCATTTTTTTAATTGCTGTGGCCCCTTTGCTATTTTCATAAATTTTACTTGTTAATAAACAGTCATAAATTTTCCTGTGATCAGTTGGATCTTGCAATGAGCAGATACTGGTGAACTCCATAAGGGTAACAACCAGAAATTGTTTTCAAATTAATGACACAGGGACCATTGTTATTACTTGCTGACCGAATTAGGTCTACACTGTCTTTTAAATAGGTGTCACAGATTGTTTTTTTTCTCTTTGAAATTGGTAGATTCTAAATATGTGTTGAAATTATTGTGTTTTAGCAAGTAGTTGGTGGCCTTTTGCCTTTTCTTTACATTTTTGGTTTAAGTTGGGTGTGAGAAGCCTGCTTGGGAATGTCCTAGCATGGCCAGAAAATTCCCTGCACAGTCTTTTCCCGGAGCTTTGGGGTTATGAAAGGTCTCTGTTGGATTCCTTTCATGTTAATTTCTTAAATATGTTGTCATTTACGGCATAAATTCCTCCTCTAAATGTACTGTGGTGTTTCTGACTATCTGGGAGGAGACTGAGCAGTGAAACGTGTTACTTTTACACATAAACAAGAACGATCTGTCACACTACTACACTTTAAAACACAGTTTATATGTAATTCATGTCACACAGTCTCATACGGAACCTACATCCGCTTTCTTTTATATACTGTATATGATAAGATACTGTCATCCCCCTTCCCTTCTGTGTGAGAGGATGAATGAGCAAATGTATTTCTAGTTGCATGCTTGATGGTAGCAGACAAGCCTGTCTGCTAGAGAACAGTAGGACCAACGTCGGAACAGGTAGCTACGCTTTCTAAAAGCAGAGAGGTTTCTGTTCTTATTATGGTCCTGTCCGTCCGTTGTCATGTTGGTATAGGAAGCTGCCTCTCTGGTCACTTCCGTTTGTATCTGTTAAGCACGCTAGGTTGCAGGGCAGGTCAGTCTGTCCGCGGCGAGCGTCTGAAGTGGTAAGGTCTCCGGCTAAGCGCATCTCTGCTAAGTCCGCAGGACAATGGATTTCTTAAGTTCAGCCTAACTGAAAATTTAATCACCTTTATTTCAGGTTTGGATCTAAAATATCTAATGTTATCTTAAATTGCAACGTAGTGTATTTCGAGTGTGAAGTTCAGAATATCTTCCAGTAGTTGCTTTGTCACTACTTTGTGAGTAAAGTGGAACCACATGTTGATCAGTAACTCTAACTAAGATCACCAATCTTAAATGCTAATGTGCGTGAGATTATAACATCTCGTCTTGACAATATTTTTCAATATAGCAACTTTTCTTTATGTTCAACCCACGTGGGGTGTGCTTTATGAGACCAGTACCACATGCTTATACAATTGTTTGACCCATCAGGTTAATAGTAAGACAATAGTAACCAGTTTGAGGTTTTTCTTTTGTAAATTGCTTTTTGATGTAATTTATTTTAATTACTAAAATTATTGTGGAGTTACACTCTTTGTGTAAACCAAGTTGACCACGTGAAGCATGTGGTGTAAGCATCAAAGTAGCCCTCAGCTATTCTTTTCGGGAAGATTTCACAGAGAGTTAGTATGAATTTAGTATACCAGTGTGTGGTAATTTCATGACGGACAGGATTGCGCTACGAACGTAACTTCTTTGGGTGAAAATTGAATGGGTTGGTTGTGGTTAATTTCCTCTTGCATATGTTTCAACGTTCTTCGTGTGTTATTTTATGAATGCAGTGTTGTATGCAGTCTCCCAATCTTGGCTCCCTATTTGATGTGTTCTGTAAGATTACAAACTCACACTTACACAATCCTAAATAAGGCACCAGTTTAGTTATGAATCAAGTTTGATATGCTGAAATTTTAACGGAACAATGATCAATGTCAAAATAAATGTCCAAATATAAACTGGTTTATTTCTTTTTATTTAAATTCTCTTTATATATATATATATATCACCGGTTATCATAAGATGAGTACTAAAAGATTATAATTAATGTTAGTCTGGTTGGAAATTTGGTAAGCTAGACTGGATACCTGGTGAAACAGTTGAACAGTAATGCAAGGTTAACTTCCTCAAATAGCTCACAGTTTTTAACCCACTTTTATGGTCTTGAATATCAGCACCGCTTTCAGAACAAATTAATACAACAATATTACAACCTCTTTTGTAATGTCTGCCAGTGGGGTTTGTTTAGCATCTCTGTAATGCTCTCTCGCCAGCTAAACGATCCCGTGATGAAATGCACCACTCTTCGTTGGATCTTCTCTATCTCCTCTATCGGTCCTACCTGAAAGGGATCTCAGATAGATGAACAATATTCAAGAATCTGCCAAACAAGTTCCTTATAAGCCACTTCTTTCATGGATGAGTTACATTTCCTTAAGATTCTTCTGATGAATGGTGTCTGCTTTTCCCACTATCTGTTTTATATGGTCATTCCATTTACGGTCAATCTGGATAGCTATGCCTAGACATTTTATGGCAGACGCTGTCTCCAGTTGTTTTTCATCAGTAGTGTAGCTGTACAGTAGTGTATTTCTTTTCATATGTATGCACAATAAGTTACATTCATTTACGTTCAGGGTCAACTGCCAGAGTCTGCACTATTCATCAATTCTCTGCAAATTCTTACTATCTTCTGGCGTTGCTACTTTGGTATAAACAAATGCATCATCTGTGGATAGCCTTAAAGAGCATCTGACGCTTTCTATTAGATCATTCACATATATTGTAAACAGCAACGGTCCTATCACACTTCCCTATGGTACTCCGGATATTACCGTTGCATCTGTCAATTTAGTTCCGTTAAGTGCTAGATAGTCTTGAATCCAATTGCAGGTCTGCTCCGATACTCCATGAGCTTGTATTTTTTTTATTAAACAGCAATGTGGAATGGTGTCAAACGCCTTACTGAAATCAAGGAACATGACGCCAACCTGAGCGCCATTGTCCACTGTGCTGTGGCTCTCATGGAGGAACAGAGCGAGCTGAGTTTTGCAGGATCTCTGTTTGAGGAATCCAAGTTTATTTTTATAGAGGAGATGTTCATTTTCCAAGAACATCATAATTCTTGAGCATAAAACGTGTTCCATAATTCTATAACAGATTGACATATGGATCTGTATTACGGCCTTCCTTAAATACGGGAATGACATGTGCTTTTATCCAGTCATTAAATACCTTTCATTGCTCAAGTAAACTACGATAAATTACTGCTAGAAGGTGAGCAAGTTCTTTCGCATAATCTTCATAGAATCTTATAGATATCTCATGTGGTCCTGAAACCTTTCCACTATTAAGTTCTTGTAGCTGCTTTTCAATTCCGCGATCGTTTATCTCAATATCTGCCATTTTGATGTTTGCACAATGATTGAAAGGAGTGACAGTGTTACGATCTTCCACGGTGAAACAGCTTCAGAAGAACAATTTCAGTATTTCGTTCTTCTCTCTGTTATCTTCCGTTTCGGTACCGATGTGGTGGCTGAGAGAATAAATAGATGATTTTGACCCACTTACTGATTTTACATATGAGCAAAATCTCTTAGGGTTTTTACGTAGATCGGTTGACAACGTCTTACTTTCAAATCATTGAACACTTCTCTCATTGCTCTCCTTATGCTCATTTTCACTTCGTTCAGCTTTTGTTTGTCAGTTAGGGTTTTACTTCTCTTGAATCTGAGATGAAGTGCTATTTGTTTACGTAGCGCTTTTCTAACAAGGCTATTAAACCATGGTTGATCTTTATCAAAACTAGACATGATTGTCTCAGTGGGAATTCCGCGATCGTTCATTAAATAAAATATGGCGTTTCAGTCTTTGATCGCTATTCTTTATTTTCAATTACCGGTTTCGGGCTACCTGCCGCCATATTTTATTCATTGTTGATCTTTCCCATCCCTTAAAACCTCACTCAAAACATACTTGTCTAGGGCATATTGAACAATGACTTTGAATTTTTTCCATTTGTTTTCCATATCTTCATCCTCATCACCGAATATTTGATGCTGACTTCTGAGATATTCTGAAATTTATATCCTGTCACCCTAGCTGAGCCAATATTTCTTCCTACCTATCTTAACATTTCTTATAAGACCCGTCATCATAGATGCTGTCACAACCTTATGATCACTCATACCTTCCTCTCCGTAAACTGATTCGATAAGTTCAGACCTGTTTGTTGCCAGGAGGTCTAAGACATTACCCTCTCCAGTTGGTTCTCGAACTATCTGCTAAAGTAATTTTCGGACAAGGCATCCAGAACAATGCCATACGATTCACTATCTCTGGTACCAGTTTTGACAGCATAACACTCCCAATCTATACCTGGAAAGTTGAAGTCACACCCTATTACAAGCACATGGTCAGGAAAATTACCAATGATATTATGCAAATTCTGTCTGAAGCACTATACAATTATAGATCCAGGTGGTCTATAAAAGCATCCGATCACCATTTTTTACTATTCTTTGATACTCAGTTTCTCTCAGATTAATTCACATTTGGCATCCGTGATAACCTCACTACATTTTATCGAATTTTTTACTGCAATAAACACACCACTACCACTGGTGACTAACCTATCCTTATGATAAACATTCCAGTCTGAGTTTCGTTGTCAATGACGTATGGTTTCAATCATCTTTCTGTTCCCAATATTATCTGTGCATTATAGCCTTCAGTGAGCGATATTAATTCTGGAACATCTCCTTGGATGCTCCTGCAGTTTACTAAAATCATATTAATCTTTTCTATCTCTGATCTGCGATGAACAAGATTCTCTGAGGTTGCTGTGGCTGATTTAAAAGGCAAATTGCCTTTGCACCCAAGGAAGGGCTCCTCGAACCTAAAGAAGCCCCATGTGCATGATACACATACTCCGCTACCTTAGTAGCTGCTTCCTGCACGTAGTGCACGCCTGACCTATTAAGGTGAACCCTACAATTCTGCACTGGATAGTAGAGGTCGAGAAATTTGCATCTGATACCATCACAGAGCCATCTGAGCCCCTGGTTTAGACCTTCCATTCTGCTCTAAATCAGAGGACCACGATCAACCCTGGTTACGATACTACTACTAGACAGTTTAGCCTGTACCCTGTGTAAATTGCTAGTTGCCTTCACAAAATCAGCCAGCCGCTGAAAAGAGTCGAAGATGGCCTCAGAACCCAAGTGGCAGGCATCATTCATGTCGACATGTGCCACTACATGCAGCCAGTTGTATCCAATGCGCTCGATAGCCACTGGCAGGGTCTCCTCCACATCACAGATGAGACCTCCCAGCAAACGTACCGAATTCATACTGGAATTCTTTTCCATCTTGCCTGCTATCTCCCTGAGAGGCTCCATCACCTGCCTACCATTGGAGCTCCCAATGACTAGCATACCCACCCTCTGTACTTGTCTGGACTGGGCAGGAAAGTCGACCCTGGTCCAACAGGAGAGGCATCCCATGCTGGCTGAGAATTATCATCAACACTGGATAGCACCTTGTACCTGTTGCTAAGATGTAGGGAGCCAGCTGCAAGGCCCGCTCCCTCTTTTGTCTTCTGCCCAGTGACACGCAAACCCACCACTGTCTGTCACCCACTCTGGGGTGAGGCCGGACCAGTCAGATGTTGCATATCGGAAGCTGCAATGACGTCTGGGCCACCAGGGGATTCCAGTGGCATCAAAGGTATCACAGGATTCGTCACTGACGCCCCGATGTCACCACAACTTTGAGCATTAGCTAGAAGCTTGTCGATGGTAGTCAATGCAAGTACAAGCTGTTTATGGACAGCAGCCAACTCTCCTTGTGTCCGCACACAACCAGCAAAGTCCCTAGACATATCGTACTGTGTGTAAAATAGATATAAGGTATCAAATGGCGCTACTGAGTTTGAAAATATAAGAAAGGAGAATAAGGTAACACTAAAGTCCCTCCGCAGATTTCTCACTGTTCTCTGAGGCTGCAAGCTATTAAACAAAAATAAATTTGTCTACTGAAGTTGATGTATTTAAACACATACCTGTTATTAGAAATTCTGTTTGCCAAAAAGTTACTGCACAAGATAAATATTCATACTAGAATGCACTGATCTAAACTGTGTGCTGCCTACAAGCACAAGATCAGAACTTAGTGGCATGAAGGAGTTTCTGGCGATAGGAAAATTTACACTAGGAAGCCGCCCTACACAAGGATATTCACAAGACTTATGGAACAACAAAAGTTATGATTAATTTTCTAACCACTAGTCTACACAGTAAAATACACACATACAGTTCACTTCCTAGCAGAAGCACATAGACAAAAAATAAAGACTAAATTAATTTACAGTTTATCTGACAAGTCTGCTGCTGCTCTGCTTCATGTTCTCTTGGCTTGGCAGCTGCTGCTTGTAGAACTCTAACATACAAAGGAAAAGCTGACAAATCCATTCATTGGATGAAAGAGAAGCCACCAGATCAATGGCATCGACTCCTGTCAGCAAATGTAAATATATAATATCTACATGCAAAAACACTGTACATCTCCTTACTATGTCAATGTATAGTGAAGGAGCAATTGTGTAGGTACAAGGGGAAAGACCCCCCCCCCCCCCCCAGATATGGTAAAGTTAAAATTTATTAAAAAATGTAACAGCGATAATGACAGAATCAAAGACTAACCATAAGTGTCAGCAAGGACATTAATTATGAATGCACAGTAAGGTGCAGACAAATGAACAAAAAACATCATTCACTTTTTGTACATGATTTTGTTCCACTCTCTTGTATGTAGAAGGATGGCTAAGATGTATTGCTCAGAGTATGACGTGCTGTGACTGTTTTGTATTATATGTGATTCTGAATAAGAGGAGACTTAACAACAGTATTAAGTGTTTTTATTGAACTGAAGTGGAGCCAAGTTGGGAGGAATTTCCTTCATGTTTTATATCATCTTGAGGGGCACTGGTGTTCCCTGGAGCCAGCTGCCTACATCTACAACTGAAATGTAGGAAAGCTATCGCATGGTCATATTTTCGCAAGAATAACAACAAGAAGAAGCATTCAGAAGATGGCAAATGTTGTTGTTGTTGTGGTCTTCAGTCCTGAGACTGGTTTGATGCAGCTCTCCATGCTACTCTATCCTGTGCAAGCTTCTTCATCTCCCAGTACCTACTGCAGCCTAAATCCTTCTGAATCTGCTTAGTGTATTCATCTCTTGGTCTCCCTCTATGATTTTTACCCTCCACGCTGCCCTCCAATACTAAATTGGTGATCCCTTGATGTCTCAGAACATGTCCTACCAACTGATCCCTTCTTCTAGTCAAGTTGTGCCACAAGCTCCTCTTCTCCCCAATCCTATTCAATACCTCTTCATTAGTTATGTGATCAACCCATCAAATCTTCAGCATTCTTCTGTTGCAAGATGGCAAATATTATTAAAATATATATAGTGATGGACACAGAAAAAAAGAGAAAGATGCGAGGTAAAGTTAATGAACAGTAGCACAATTTTATACACACAGAACACATTTAATAATAATGCAATTGTACTATCTATTCATTTTTCCATATATATATATAGTTATAATAGAAAGAAACATTCCATGAAGGAAAAATATACCTAAAAACAAAGATGATGTGACTTACCAAATGAAAGTGCTGGCAGGTCCACAGACACACAAACGAACACAAACATACACACAAAATTCAAGCTTTCGCAACAAACTGTTGCCTCATCAGGAAAGAGGGAAGGAGAGGGAAAGACGAAAGGATGTGGGTTTTAAGGGAGAGGGTAAGGAGTAATTCCAGTCCCGGGAGCGGAAAGACTTACCTTATGGGGAAAAAAAGGACGGGTATACACTCGCACACACACACACATATCCATCCACACATATACAGACACAAGCAGACATATTTAAAGACAAAGAGTTTGGGCAGAGATGTCAGTCGAGGCAGAAGTGCAGAGGCAAAGACGTTGTTGAATGACAGGTGAGGTATGAGTGGCGGCAACTTGAAATTAGCGGAGATTGAGGCCTGGTGGATAACGGGAAGAGAGGATATATTGAAGAGCAAGTTCCCATCTCCGGAGTTCGGATAGGTTGGTGTTGGTAGGAAGTATCCAGATAACCTGGACGGTGTAACACTGCGCCAAGATGTGCTGGTCGTGCACCAAGGCATGTTTAGCCACAGGGTGATCCTCATTACCAACAAACACTGTCTGTCTGTGTCCATTCATGCGAATGGACAGTTTGTTGCTGGTCATTCCCACATAGAATGCATCACAGTGTAGGCAGGTCAGTTGGTAGATCACGTGGGTGCTTTCACACGTGGCTCTGCCTTTGATTGTGTACACCTTCCGGGTTACAGGACTGGAGTAGGTGGTGGTGGGAGGGTGCATGGGACAGGTTTTACACCGGGGGCGGTTACAAGGGTAGGAGCCAGAGGGTAGGGAAGGTGGTTTGGGGATTTCATAGGGATGTACTAAGAGGTTACGAAGGTTAGGTGGACGGCGGAAAGACACTCTTGGTGGAGTGGGGAGGATTTCATGAAGGATGGATCTCATTTCAGGGCAGGATTTGAGGAAGTCGTATCCCTGCTGGAGAGCCACATTCAGAATCTGATCCAGTCCCGGAAAGTATCCTGTTACCTCCCACAGAAGAACCACAAAAGTGCCCCACTTGTAACAGGATACTTTCCGGGACTGGATCAGATTCTGAATGTGGCTCTCCAGCAGGGATACGACTTCCTCAAATCCTGCCCTGAAATGAGATCCATCCTTCATGAAATCTTCCCCACTCCACCAAGAGTGTCTTTCCGCCGTCCACCTAACCTTCGTAACCTCTTAGTACATCCCTATGAAATCCCCAAACCACCTTCCCTACCCTCTGGCTCCTACCCTTGTAACCGCCCCCGGTGTAAAACCTGTCCCATGCACCCTCCCACACCACCTACTCCAGTCCTGTAACCCGGAAGGTGTACACAATCAAAGGCAGAGCCACGTGTGAAAGCACCCACGTGATCCACCAACTGACCTGCCTACACTGTGATGCATTCTATGTGGGAATGACCAGCAACAAACTGTCCATTCGCATGAATGGACACAGGCAGACAGTGTTTGTTGGTAATGAGGATCACCCTGTGGCTAAACATGCCTTGGTGCACGACCAGCACATCTTGGCGCAGTGTTACACCGTCCGGGTTATCTGGATACTTCCTACTAACACCAACCTATCCGAACTCCGGAGATGGGAACTTGCTCTTCAATATATCCTCTCTTCCCGTTATCCACTAGGCCTCAATCTCCGCTAATTTCAAGTTGCCGCCACTCATACCTCACCTGTCATTCAACAACATCTTTGCCTCTGCACTTCTGCCTCGACTGACATCTCTGCCCAAACTCTTTGTCTTTAAATATGTCTGCTTGTGTCTGTATATGTGTGGATGGATATGTGTGTGTGTGTGCGAGTGTATACCCATCCTTTTTTCCCCATAAGGTAAGTCTTTCCGCTCCCGGGACTGGAATGACTCCTTACCCTCTCCCTTAAAACCCACATCCTTTCGTCTTTCCCTCTCCTTCCCTCTTTCCTGATGAGGCAACAGTTTGTTGCGAAAGCTTGAATTTTGTGTGTATGTTTGTGTTCGTTTGTGTGTCTGTGGACCTGCCAGCACTTTCATTTGGTAAGTCACATCATCTTTGTTTTTAGGTATATATATATATATATATATATATATATATATATATATATATATATATATATATATATATATCATATGCAGTCAGTTTACAAATTGAATGTTCTGGATATTAATAGTACCGGCTGCATATTCTATACCACAGGCAGCTTTCATTTGAATGGTCTTGTGGAAAAAGTTCATAACTCAAAAAAAAGTCAAAACAATCACATTTAATTCTCTCAGTCAGATACAAGAGTAGTTATAAAAAATTTGTACCTCCCACTACAAAAAAGAAAAATAGTGATTATTTGCACTGAAGCACATTCCTGTAGTAGTTAACACCCAAAGAAAACCTTTTTTAGACTAGGGGTATAGGAAAAGTTACAGAGTAAACGTTGTACCCTTGAATAATAATTTAGCTCATATCAAATCAAACAAAGAACCCTGTCAGAAGGGCAATAGTTTACGTGAATACTATAAAAATATTTCACCAAAACATAAGAAGCCTTCTAAAAAAGGCAGAACTACTGCTTTTTCTTCATAAAACAGCTGACACTGATGAAACTATTGCTGATGTGCTCTTCCTGACTGGACATCACCTAGAACCTACAGAAATCAATTGAATACTTTTAAGTAGTTACAGAATTGTTTCTTACTACTGCAGGACTGTAAAATCCAGAGGGCTTGATCTTTGGACCACTGATTTTCCTGAACTATACTGACAATCTACCAGTTACAATTAATGAAGAGCAAAAATAGTCATGTTTGTAGATGATACAAGATTCAGATCACAGGTCTCACTCCACTTATGCAGGACATAGCCCTGACAGTCACTAACCACGTATCCATATGGTTCACAGCAAATAGCTAACGTTATATTGTCACGTAAAAGAAGGTGTAATTAGATGAATGATGAAGACTAACTTCATTTAATGAAGTTTTATTCAGCACTTGCACATACAAGATCACAGAGCGAACTGCCTTTGGCCAGAACACATATAGTGCATATACAGATACAGAACTTTCCAGTACAATAATTCTTGACATTTGTGGACGCTTCTAGAATGTACTCAAACCGAATATAGAAATTAAAATTGTACAATCCAGGTGAGTTTCAAACTCACGACCCTCCATGCAACAGTTTAGTATCATAACAACTACACCATGGTGCTACTCTGCGTCTTGTGCAACATTGCTCACTCCTTCTTCGAACAGCGTCTCGGTGTTACATCATCCTAGTCCGGGAACGAGTCATCGGTCCTGCATACTCCGACTCCTGATGACTGATTCTCACCCTGGAGGTGTTCTTCTAGGAACTTCTTTCGCCGCTTCTTGGCTGTCGCTGGAGCTTCGAATTTACCTTGGGTTGCAGGATCCTTGTAGAGCTTCATTCGAAGGACTTGGACTGTATGTCTGATCTTTCGTTGTCTTGTGTTGGAGTCGAAATCTTCAGCTCCATAAGTAACATCAAACAACTGTCTTACAACCTTATAAGGACCAAAGTAGCGCCTGAGGCGCTTCTCAGAGAGACCAACCTTCCGAACAGGAGAGAAGATCCCGACGAGGTCAACAAACTGGTAGACAACAGGGCAGTGGCTCACGTCATACCTTCGGTGATCGTTTCGTTCAGCCTGCAGAGTGCGGAGTCGAGCTAACTGGCGAGCTTCCTCGGCTCTGGTTAACACCTGGCCGATGTAGGTCATCGTGCACGTCATCAGAATGTAACAGAACACAGTATCCATCGTCGTAGTCGCCTCACGCCCATGCACCAGGAAAAATGGCGAAAATCCTGTGGTGTCTTCTTTGGTGGTGGTGTAGGCAAACGTCATGAAAGGTAGCACCTCATCCCAGTTGCTCTGCTCAACATTGACGAAGATTGATAGCATGCCGGCCAAGGTCTTATTAAGGCGTTTAGTAAGCCCGTAAGTTTGCAGATGGTAGGCAGTCGTCATGTGATGAGTAATGTTGAACCGACGGTTTACCTCTGTCACAAGATTCGATTGAAAAACTTTCCCTCGATCCGTAATTAACGACCTTCGGGCACCATGTTTTAGTACAATGTCTTCCATGATGAATTTGGCTACCTTGGACACTTCGGCTGTTTTAACGGCTTTTGTAATGGCAGAGCGTGTCAGGTAATCAGTGCAAACAATAATCCATCTATTGCCACTAGCAGATGTTGGAAGTCATCCAAGGACGTCAATATCAATACACTGGAAAGGCGTTTCGGTTGGTGGAATGGGTATGAGTCGGCCAGGTGGTTTCTGAGGAAATGCCTTTCTCCTCTGGTGCTCTCAACAGTGCGACACATAGTGACGGACACTCGTAAATAAACCTGGCCAGAAAAATCTCTTGCGAATTCTATCGCAAGTCTTAATAAATCCTAAATGTCCGGCCTCAGGTGTGTCATGGGATTTCTGTAGAACATCTAAACACATGTATTTAGGAATCACTGGTAGCCACCTCTTTCTTAACAGATCAAAGTTTTTCTTGCAAAGTAATACATTAACTACCTTAAATTGTCCTTTCACATTCTCTGACCGATTTAAGGCAAGCATAATTTGAGATATCTTGGCGTCCTTCTCCTGCTCAGCAGAGAGATCCTGGAGTGCAGCGAGACTGTCACTATCTTTATCAAAGTCTTGATGGTCTTTCACAGGATTTCTTGAGAGACAGTCGGCATCTTGGTGTATTCTTCCATTTTTGTACACTATGGTTAATGTCATACTCTTAAAGACGTAGTGCCAACCCGTCATTCTGTTGGATCCTTAAGACGTGTGAGCCAACAAAGTGAATGATGGTCTGTAACATCTGTGAATGGCCTTCCATAGAGATACTGTCAAAATTTGCACCTGCCGCAGATCACAGCTAGACATTCTCTTTTTGTAGTTGAGTAGTTTCTCTTGGATTTTATAAGTGTCCTAGAAGCATAGGCTATAACCTTCTCTTTTCCATCCTAAATTTGCACCAGAACAGCACCGATCCCATACCCTCTGGCATCTGTGTGTAGTTCCGTAGGTGCTCTCTCATCATATAGACCAAGTACAGGGTCAGTCGTCAGAGCTTTTCACAGCACATCGAAAGAATCTCCGTGGGCACTACCCCAGATAAATTTAGCATTAGCTTTTGATAACTCTTGGAGTGGCCTGGCTTTGATGCAAAAGTCTTTGATAAAACGATGGTAATAAGAACATAATCCAAGAAAGCTTCTCACATCTCTAATACTTATAGGAATAGGAAATTCCGTTATAGATCTCACCTTTTCTGGGTCTGGCCACACATCTTTGTTTTACACAAGGTGTCCAAGAACTTTAATTTCTCTTGCTCCAAAGAGACACTTTCTTGGATTAAGTTTCAGTCCACCTTGTTGGAGACACTTAAGAACGGCCCTCAGTCTTTTTATATGTTCATCAAATGTCTCTGAGAACACTATAATGTCATCTAAATAACAAACACACATCGTCCACTTGAGGTGCCTTAGAAGATTATCCATCATCCACTCAGAAGCTGCTGGTGCATTACACAAACCAAACAGCATTACCTTAAACTCATACAGGCCCTCAGTGGTAATGAATGCAGTTTTCTCACGATCAGCCTCATCTATTTCGATTTGTCCGCATCCCACGTATGTGTCCATGCTTGAGAAAAACGTAGCCCCTTCAGACCATCTAGCGTATATTCAATTTGTGGAAGAAGGTAAACGTCCTTTTTAGGTATCTTATAAAGCTTCCTATAATCAACACAAAAGCGCCAACTGTCATCTTTCTTCCTGACGAGAACCACCAGTGACGACCATGGGCTCTGCGAAGGCTGAATGATGTCATTCTTCACCTTTTTACAGCCTCGTCGCGACTTATTCGACGTTCTGTTGCTGACACATGGTATGCTCTCTGGCTTATTGGTTGATGGTCTCCAGTGCTAATCTGGTGCTTCACCATCGATTTGTCTAATTTCCTCTTCACCTGTGGATTGAAGGGTTGGAGAACCCTTGAAGAATGGCAAGTAGCTTGTTCTGTTGTTCTTTAATGAGATCTGGTGATAGTCGAGCTAGAAGATCTTGTCTCGTAGTGGTAGCTCCAATTTCGCCCAAAGACTCGGCATGGGAGGTTTCTATGACACTTAACTGTTCTTCTTCTTGGCGACAGTTAACGACCCACAATTCACCAAATCCGTTCTTAAACGAGACAACAGAGGCCGGGATAACCAAGTTATTCTTCAGTGGTATGCTTCTCTTACATTCCACTACAAGATCCATGGGTTGATGCATGGCGTGAAACGTGACAGTTACCTTTCTAACGCTGACTGCAGGAATGATCACTTCATCCAGCACACATAGTCTTCACACACCCAGATGTGCATCTTTCTGCCCATGGTATCTCATCTTGCTTAGCATAATCTTCGAGCGACCACAATCTATAATTGCCTGAGAAGTTTTCAAGAAGTCCCATCCAAGAATGACATTATGACCACACTCTTGTAAGACGATGAATTCTAAGAGCTGTGTATGGCCACTTATACCCATACGAATGGTACATTTTCCTGTAGGTTTTACATATTTCCCATTAGCCACCTTCAGCAGAGATGTTTTGCTGTCAACGAATACGGCTTTTTGCAACTGGCGACGGTACTTCTCCGAAATGACTGAATATGATGCTACAGAGTCCACAAGAGCTTGGGCTGGTCGGCCACTCATGAGGATTTCGATGTAGTTTTGTACCATTTTTGTAGTGATCGGCGGTGGAAGATATTTCTCTTTGATGGCCTCACCACCATGAAAGGTCGCAACCTTTAGTTTTGCATGTGATCGGCTGGAGCTTCTAAACGGCGATGGAGACCTTGATCAGCGTGTTGAGGAGTGTCCTCTCCAGCGACTAGCTTGCGGTGATGGTGACCTATGTCATCCTGCACCCACGTATTCTTGTTAATCTTCGTCGTCCTGGAGTTGGTGTCGGCTAAGATTGGTCTGCTGTCTTCTGGCGCAGGCGTCATCAAATATCCACCGTCTTTCTCGACAATACAGCACCTCATGTCCCGGTCGTCCACAGTGGAAACATACTGTTTGGTTATCCTGGTTCCTCCAGACGTCAGTCTTCCTTGGTGCCCAAACAGGTTCCTCATGCAGTACTGTAGGAATGTAGCTTCGCCTGGATCTCGAATTTTTCACCGTTTTAAAGGGAAATGAAGGACGAGAGATCGGGTTCAATGTCTGTTCTACATCCTCCCTTATGACCTCTTGAAGCGTCTCGTTTTTTGCTAGCCGTGCAATCCAAGTGCCTTCTGCACTTACTCTCTCACTGTCTGACGAAGAACACTTGTGAAATCAGTTCCTTCCTCCATCACAGACATCGATACGATGTTTGGAAGCCGTTCAAACTTCTTGCGTGTAATTATTTTTTGATGCATTGTATTGATATACTGGCACCATTTTATGAAGCTGTCTGCTGTCGAAACCTCTTTCAGGAGTAGGGCTTGATACATGTCCTCAGCAACACCCTTCATGAGATACGCAACCCTATCTTCCTCGTTCATTCTACGATCCACTATTTTACACAGCTCCAACACGTCTTGAATGTAGGATACTGCAGCTTCTCCTGGGCGCTGTGTCTTGCATTTTAATTTATCTTCAGCCTTTCACTTCTGTTGTTGTGAGTCGCAAAAATATTTGTGCAGTTCCGCCTGGAATACTTTGCAGCTTGTGAACTTCTCCTTGCTGTTCTCATACCATTGTTTGGCAGTAACCTCCAAGTAGAAAAATACGTTAGCCAAACACACGATGTCATCCCATTTTTTAAATTGGCTATTCGCTCATATACCTTTGGCCACTTGTTTGGACCTTGGCCATCGTCACCAGAGTACCAGGAAGGATGTCTCATATGGTGGCACACAGTTGCTGTCATCGTAACGTCCTCTTCTTCTTCTGTCTCCAATAGATTGCGATCTGTTGAATATGGCTCGAGCTCGGGCTCACATAATGGCGGCTCTCTCGTGGCCTGATAGGAGTAAATGTGTCGTTGATAATGTGCGCTGTCAGAAGTCCCAATACCCAGCGTCTCCACCAGAATAATGTCACATAGAAGGAGGTGTAATTAGATGAATGACGAACACTAACTTCACTTAACAAAGGTTTATTCAGCACTTTCACATACAAGAGAATTGAGCGAACTGCCTCCGGCCAGAGCATGTACAGTATATATACAGATACAGAACATTCCAGTACAATGATTCTTGACATTTGTGGATACTTCTAGAATGTCCTCGAGCCGAATATAGAAATAAAAATTGTACAGTCCAGGTGAATTTTGAACTCACGACCCTCCATGCAAAAGTTTAGTATCATAACCACTCACCACGGTACTACTGAGCTTCTGCTGTGACAGTATCGTTTCAGACAGTAAACAAAAAACTCCAAGTTCCTGAAATGGAGATCAACAACCAAAAAATTTATGAAACTACACTGTAGCGATTCACCTTCTTTATTTCTTCATTGACTGTCCTCTGTGTTGACGTACTGCATTGCTACACTGCCTGGAAAATGGGGTTTGTAATTCTGACAATAAATGCTGTAAATGATGTAGCCAACCAGTGCACAGTTGCATTTCACAGTGCGTTAATTTCACTGTTTACAGCCACCCAATATTACACAGTTATAGACCAAGGCACTATTGCTTCACTTTCGATAAGCCTCATTAATAGTTTGCAGGCGAAATTCCACATACTGCTACAATAGTTTACTGTTGAATATCTGTGTGCAGTAAAAACAGAACCACAAAGTCAGCAGTTCTTTTGGAATAATCAGGTATGTAAGGAGCAGTCACTGTCAGTGGTTTAACACATCGTACTGGTGTAACACTTATTTCACTGTTAGGTTAATGCACTGTTGTCATTCTAACCGACGCAAATTCTTCGTCTGAAAGTCGGCAATGGACTGACTGATACGGGACCAAAAATCGGACCCTTATATATCATCACAATAATAGGTACTGGAATTACAAATTGTTCAAAGTTAAATTTATAGAAATTACAATTAAAACTTAACTCATTAAATTAACTGAATACATCGAAAAATTCCGTCTTTTTAACAGTTTCTTCTACAGCAAGGTTTAGGCTGAATAATTTTTTTAAATGAAGAAATTAACATGTATAGTTATGTAAACAATACTTTTGAAAAACTGTTAATTACTTCGGGATTAATGATAGGGTGGTTTTGCTAACATGTTTTCGAATAGAGCCAAATAGATCCTTTAAGAATGCTACTGTTCCGTCTCCTAAATGTTTATAATTAGTACAGAATTTATATTTGTTTATACGTCAACAATAGAATTTAAGTTACGAAACAATCAGTGATTTCACTCTATAACAAAAGATACTACCGAGAAATAGTCGAAATAAATTAGAAAATCAATTAAATATGTGGGTATTACGTGGTGTAGAATCGTAATGATACACTTTTGCAGTCGAATGAATATTTATATTACCACTGAACAAAGTGAACACAAGAGAAGCTGACGAACATGGCGTGCAGTGAGACACAAAGTGAACTGCAAGTAAAGTCAACTAACATCGGTTCAAAACATGGAACTTCACACCAGACCAGAGGTGCCACAGAGCTCCCCCCCCCCCCCCCCCCCCTCCCTCCCCCGGCAGTTCTGAGCATGGAGTCGAAGCTAGCTCACGTCAAGACAAAATCCTCGTGCCAGTGCAGCGGATGAAGGTGACATCCAGCATGCAAAGTGGCCATCTCAGAAGCCATGGTGGTCAGCTGCGCAGGTGGTGGTGAATTGTTGGAGGCTGGGTCAGCGGCATCAGCGGGCAACGTGTCGAAGGCAGGCCAGCCGGGGGTGGCGAAACATGGCTTGGAGATGGACCACACAGTTTTTAATCAGTGTCAGATGTCCATTGAGTAGAATCACGAAGGTACTAACTCCGTGGCGTAAGACGTGGTGCAGACCAGGTTGTAGTGGGGCTGCCCATACAGAGTCGCCTCATAGCATGACGAATTCGCATGATGCCAGGTCTTCGTGTACAAACACTGGCGGCGTGGAATGAGCGCGAGGTGGGGGTGGGCGAAGGCAAGCGTGTGCGCACACACTCATTCTACAAGGGCCAGAAGGTCGGTTACGTCGATCGGGGGGGTGTCCTCGATGAAGCGGCTGGCAGGACGAGAGGTTCTCCATATAAAATCTATGCCAGTGAAGCATTCAGGGGTTCCTTGTGGGCAGAGCAGATGCCGAGAAAGACCCAATGAAGAGCCTCAGACCAAAGCCCACCATGGCACATTAGTGCAGCTTTAAGAGTTCTGTGCCATCGCTCAACCAAGCCATTTGCCGTGGATGATAGGCCGTCATGTGAAATTTCGCTACTCCGCACAACTTGCACAGTCGATCGAAAAGCGAGGACTCGAATTGTCGTCCTTGGTCCATAGCAAGTGAAAGGGGGCAGCCAAATCTCCCCACCCACGCTGATAAGAAAGCATGAGCTATACTCTCTGCAGTAATGTTAACCAGAGGAACCGCTTCAACCCAACAGGTTACGCGGTTGATCATAGACAAAATGTATTTGTACCCCTCGGAAGGGGCAAGAGGACCGATCGCATCAAACGTGCACGTACCACCGGCAGCCCTTGGGGACGTTGAACTGTCCTAAATGAGGCTGCACATGTCTGCCCACTTTACTACATTGACAAGGAACATACACGCATGTCCAGGAGCAGCAATCATGCCACACGCCTGGCCAGACAAAACATTCAGTCACTAGTCTTGTTGTTGCTCGCATCCTGGGTAGGGTCAGATTGTAAAGCATCGATGATCCCACGCCAAAGGGCGGACGACACCAAGGGGTAGGGGGAACCAGTAGAGGTGTCGCAGAGGTCGACAACCCGTACACGATAAGAGGTTTGATGGTCAGTGAATATTCGTCGTCCGAAACCAGTCGCTGGATGCCCGCGTCCTCAGTTTGATGTCACGCCATTTCATCTAAGTTCAAGGGTGCGGAGATCACCCAGATACAAGACAGACAGTCAGCTACAACATTTTCTGCACCACGGATGTAACAAGCATCTGAAGAATATTGGCAAATGAAGTCCATGTGTCGCAAGCGGCGCGACGGTAGACCCTTCACCGTGTTGCGTATTGCGTCTGCGAGGGGTTTATGGTCCGAGTAGGTAGTGAAAGGACGCCCCTTCAAGTCGCTCCTGAAGTGTTTGACTGCCTCATAAACCGCGAGAAGCTCGCGGTTGAAGGCCGACCATTTACACTGACTCCTGGTCAGTTTTTCCGAAAATAAACGAAGCGGCTGCGAGGAGTCCGTGGTGTGCTGTTGCAAGACAGCGCCCGCAGCTGATATCTTAGCACTGGTAGTGACAGAAATACGGGTCTCAGGGTGAGTGAGAGTGACTACTTACATGATGGCCAATTTCAGAGTGTCGAAAGCATCGAGCATGGGGTGAGTCCAGTCCAACTTTCGCTTCCTCGTGGTATTTTTACCGGAGAGAGTGTCGGTAAGAGGCACTGGACAGAGGCAGCCTGGGGGATATGGCGTCGATAAAAGTTTATCATACCCAGAAAGTGCTGGAGTTGCACGTAATCCTCAGGAAGAGGCAGTGTGAGAATGATTTCGACACAAGAATCCATTGTTAAGAGGCCGTCGGCCGACACCATATGACCAAGGACTGTAACTGATGCCGAGCAAAGTTGGGATTTGTCGTTGTTGATAATCACACCGTTGGCCACGAGAGCCATACGAACTGCGTCAAGATGAAATTTGTGTTCCTCGGCACATGAGGAAAAGGCAAGTATATCGTCCAAATAGGCAAAAGCGAAAGGCGGAGGTAGGAAAATTGAATCAATAAGCATTGCCACGTCTGCGCAGCGTTTTTCCCGCCCTAAGGCATGTAACAGTACTCAAATAGATAAAGGGTGTAATGATGGCCAAATGATGGCCGTCTTCGGAATATCAGGTGGGTGCATGGGAATTTGGTAGTACGCCATTGAACAGTCTAAACCAGAGAAGAACTTCGAGCCATTGCACTCCGAGCATTTGCAAATGTTACGACATCTAGCGTTATGACATACAGGTGGGCCATCCATGGTGCGGATTCTGTGACAAGTGTGATGAGTGCCATTGCTGATTGCCAAAACCCGTGAAGGGAGGGAGATTGGGGGGGGGGGGGGGAGGAAGGGGGCGGAAGGGGGCACAAGCAATGGCAGTTCACTGACCTTGCTGGGCCGGAATGGGGGGAATGGGGTGGGCAGTGCATTAGCAGCGGACGACGACTGAGGGTGTGGTGCAGCAGCCATACGATGCGAGGGATCCCGCGGAGTGAGAACATGCACGTCCTGTAGGTTCAACTGCGACGGTGCGGAAGAGGAACCAGGGGACGATAAGCTCGGCCTAGCAGTGATGCAGAATGAAGATGCAGCAGAAGCGGCTGACGAATCTGAAAGAACTGTCTCTGCAGACAGACTGCGAATAGTACTCCATGCGTGAACCAATTCAGTTGAGGCGGCAGCAATGCGTGTGCATAACTTCTCTTTATGTGTGCAGGGCCCAACGATCTGCGTTTGGACGTCTGCCAAGTCTACATCTACAACTACATGGATACTCTGCAAATCGCATTTAAGTGCCTGGCAGAGGCTTCTTTCGAACCACCTTCACAATTCTCTACTATTCCAATCTCGTATACCGCGCGGAATGAATGAATACCTGTATCTCTCCGTACGAGCTCTGATTTCCCTTATTTTATCGTGGTGATCGTTCCTCCCTATGTAGGTCGGTGTCAACAAAATATTTTCGCGTTCGGAGGAGAAAAGTGGTGATTGGAATTTCGTGAGAATATTCCATAGCAACGAGAAACGCCTCTCTTTTAATGATTTCCAGCTCAAATCCTGTATCATTTCTGTGACACTCTCTCCCATATTTCGCGATAATACAATACGTGCTGCCTTTCTTTGAACTTTTTCGATGTACCCCGTCAGCCTATCTGGTGAGGATCCCACACCGTGCAGCAGTATTCTAAAAGAGGATGGACAAGCCTAGTGTAGGCAGTCTCCTTAGTAGGTCTGTTACATTTTCTAAGTGCCATGCCAATAAAGCGCAGTTTTTGGTTAGCCTTCCCAACAACATTTTCTATGTGTTCCTTCCAATTTAAGTTGTTTGTAATTGTAATAACTAGGTATTTAGTTGAATTTACGGCTTTTAGATTAGACTGATTTATCGTGTAACCGAAGTTTAACGAGTTCCTTTTAGCACTCATGTGGATGACCTCACACTTTGCGTTATTTAGGTAAACTGCCACTTTTCGAACCATTCCGATATTTCTTCTAAATCGTTTTGCAGTTTGTTTTGATCTTCTGTTTGCTTTATTAGTCAATAAACAACAGCGTCATCTGCAAATAACCGAAGACGGCTGCTCAGACTGTCTCCCAAATCATTTATACAGATAAGGGACAGCAAAGGGCCCATAACACTACCTTGTGGAACGCCAGGAATCACTTCTGTTTTACTTGATGACTTTCCGTCAATTACTACGAACTGTGACCTCTCTGACAGGAAATCACAGATCCAGTTGTATAACTGAGATGATACCCCGTAAGCACGCAATTTCACTATGAGCTGCTTGTGTGGTACAGTGTCAAAAGCCTTCCAGAAATCCAGAAATACGGAATCGATCTGAAATCCCTTGTCAATAGCACTCAGCACTTCGCGTGAATAAAGAGCTAGATGTGTTTCACAGGAATGATGTTTTCTAAACCCATGTTGACTGTGCAATAATACCTTCTAGCAGAGCACAAAACATACACACAAAATTCAAGCTTCCGCAACAAACGGTTGCTTCATCAGGAAAGAGGGAAGGAGAGGGAAAGACGAAAGGATGTGGGTTTTAAGGGAGAGGGTAAGGAGTCATTCCAATCCCGGGAGCGGAAAGACTTACCTTAGGGGGAAAAAAGGACAGGTATACACACGCACACACACACACACATATCCATCCGCACATACACAGACACAAGCCTTTACAAATGTCTGCTTGTGTCTGTGTATGTGCGGGTGGATATGTGTGTGTGTGCGAGTATATACCTGTCCTTTTTTCCCCCTAAGGTAAGTCTTTCCGCTCCTGGGATTGGAATGACTCCTTACCCTCTCCCTTAAAACCCACATCCTTTCGTCTTTCTCTCTCCTTCCCTCTTTCCTGATGAAGCAACTGTTGGTTGCGAAAGCTTGAATTTTGTGTGTATATTTTTTGTGCTTGTTTGTGTCTGTCAACCTGCAAGCGCTTTCGTTTGGTAAGTCACATCATCTTTGTTTTTAGATATATTTTTCTCACGTGGAATGTTTCCCTCTATTATATTCATATATATATTTGTAAAAGTAAATATCCTGAGATTCTTAAAAGAGAGAGATATATATAGGCCCCTTTACTGATATGTGTTGCCAGCAACAAAGAATTATTTCAGAAAAGCTGTGACATTCACAAGCATAACACAAGACAGGGGAAAATTTCCATGAACGCTCTGCAACTCTAAGAAAAGTCCATAGCGGAGTAACAGAGACAGGAATAAAAGTACACAACAGGGTTCCCATCAATATGAAAAAGGAAATTAATGACGTACAGGTATTCAAAAGAAAACTAAAAACGTTCTTCAGAGAACAAAATGAATGAATTCTTATAGTAATAAGGTATCCTTTTGAATGAAAGTAGAGAAAATCACTCAGATTAAAAAAAACCACTCGTAAAAGAAAATCTTTACTTACGTCACGACGACAAAATTGTGTATTCTTAACATAAATTATAATGATAAAATGTAAATATATTTATATGGTAGGTTTAAATGTGTTCTACCATTTATTCTACACTGCTAAGTATATCTTGAATTTACTTATGTGATGAAAATAAAAAAAAAGTATTTTAATTTAAACCTTAATGGCAAAATGTAAATTTATTTATTTGTGGTACTGGGATAAAAATATATACTTTGATTCATCTACTATTTTCAGCATACACTTCAACTTAAATCAGTAAAATGCTGGTTGTAATGTTGTCTGCATCCAATCGTTCAAAGAAAATAAGTATTTGTATGATATACAAAATGCCCACATAATTTTGTATTATTCCACTTAACTTGTCCTGTACAAATAAAAGTATAATAAAAAGTTAAATCAAATTGAAGACTTGCTGCCTTGGGGCTTTCGTCACATGGTCCTCATTTGCCAGTACACCACTGTCGCTATATCAAAGGAGCCGTGAACATGATCGACAACTACATGTCTGATATGCACACTATCTCTTCACTGTGGGGTGACATGGTACGGCTCCAACAGGATGGTCCAGATATAGGCCACTTATTACGAGATGATACTACCTCACTCGTTATCGAGCCATGATGCCTTCTTGTCTCTTTGTGTGTGGTGCTAAGTGACATCTTTGCAGGTACCCTACACCCCCTCATTCCAGCCCCCCTATGCCACAAAGTCTTCTTGGCTATGTATGAGCTCACCCATCCTGGTATTAAGGCCACTACTTCCCTTGTTACCAAACGTTTTACATGGACGTCTGTAAATTGCATTCCTACCATACCATCACAGTAAAGTTGGGCGCCACACCTGCTCTTCCTCAGGTAAATTCAACACTCCTATAGGACGTTTCTGACGTGTTCATCTCAACCTCATCAGTCCTCTTTCCCCTCAGAGGATTCCAAATATGTTCTTCTATTATTGACCATGTCACCAGGGGGGTGAAGGCTGCTCCTGTCCTGAATATTATCGCAGATACTGTCACTCCTGCATTTGTCACCTCTTGGACTGCTCACTTTGGTTGCCCCTAATCTATTATTACTGACTGATCAAGGACGACAGTTTAGATCCGTCCTTTTCAGCAGGCTCTGCGACTTGTGTGTTGCCAATAACTTCCACACTATGGCTTGGTGTCAATAACTTCTGCACTATGACTTATCATCCACAAAGTATTGGGTTACGAGCACTAGCACTGTACCCCTAAGGCAGCTCTCATGTGTCATTCTATTTCATGATCCAAGGCCATCCCCTAGGTCCTAATCAGAATTCACACCACATTTCAAGTGGACTTACAATCTTCCGTGGCTGACATACTTTACAGTGAACCCCTGTCCTTACCTGCTGAATTCATTGAAGACTCAGAGCCATTCCCACCTCCAAGCTCTCACCACTATCCAAGTGTATCCACGCTCACATTGCTCATATCCATATTCTGCCCCCACACTGCCCCATGTGTGTTTGTTGACAAAAACATAGAGCACTGTGACTGTGTAATCTTCTGCAATGACACCATGTGGTCCACTCTCCAACAGCCTTGCTCTAGCCCCCACAAAGTGCTTCATTGCTCAATCCACACCTTTGATATCCTCTTACATGGTAAGCCGCAAACTGTCTCCATCAAAAGTCTCAAGCCAGCCTGGACAGTTGATGGTGACCTCCTCCCCCCCCTCCCCCCCCGCCGCCATCCAACGGATACCCTGGCATCTCCTCTGGCTGAAGAGTATGCTCCTTCCCCTGTGGCTTCATCACTGTCTGACTGCCCTAATGCTGACAATGCCTGCATTCCACGTTCTTTGTGTGCTCCATGTGCTATGGGTACTGTGTGTGACATTCCATCCTCCAACACTGGCACCATGAGCACTTGTCTTGAACCTCACAATTCGCCCACTCCCCCTTATGTCATACATTTTAATGTTGATGTCTCTTCTCTCTCTGTCAAGGACCTGAGATTGCAGTTACATGATGGCACTCTCTTTGTGCTCCACTCGCTTCACTGCATGCTCAACACCTCCACTCATAATGTCACACTCCTGCGTGCCTTCCTCCTTCATCCTGATACAGAGGAAGTTAGCATCATAGCCTTGATCAATGCCCCTGGTCACCTTACTATCCACATGCCTCTTGCCACGAGTGCTACTGCCACAGGGCAGGACTGTCAGTTCCTGTCTCCTGCATAGGCCACCCTCTCTGCTCTATAGGATGGCATCAAGAGTATGTCATTTCAGTCCTACACAACTCTGTACCTGCCCGTTCTACAAGAAGTAGTCCAGCCGTGCCCCCCTCTTGGGCAGCCGTGATACAGCTGCTTAGTCACACTGGCCACACAAGATGCCCAATGTTGACCGACTGCCACATCGCCTCGCTGACCTTGGCTCCACTGTCTCACTTCCTCCCCAGCGTTCCTCACTGCCAGGGAGGGGGGGGGGGGGGTTGAGGGGGGCTCTATGGTGACCACCTATATCAAACATGTGGTTATTGACTTTGATAAAAACTGCTGTGGTTTGTGATTTGAGAATCTTTGAAGCAGTTTTGTACCAATGGCCATTGTAAGAGTTCACTTCTATTACTGTATGGTACTTATGCTAATAAAGTGCTTCATTTGTTTGTACAATTGTGTTGATGATCTCCTCTGCCAAAACAGTTCACTGTGGGAACAGAAATTGCCACAACTTTTGTTCTCTAAAATTGCATTAAATAAAATGAGTGACAAGCCAACTTGCTGTCTCACTCCTGCCTGCATATCAAACAATTTGGAGAACTCTCCCGTGAACTCACTATAGATGTTATATTTGTTCATGTTTGCTGGAATAGCTTTCTAGTCTTATCTGCCATCATTTCTTCCAGTGTGCTGAAGACTGTTTCTCTGCCTATGGAGCCGTATACTTTCTATTACTACATCAAGGGTTTTTGAAAACCAGCACTCGATAAAACTGAGGATGTGACGTCATTCCCATGCTAACACATTTGCTGTCACTGGTGTTTAAACAGTAGATGACATTATGTAACATAATTCTAAGATCTGGTAGTTTTGGCTCACTTGCAGGTAGATGGAGAAATGTGTGTCAGATTCATACAAGTGTGGTCACATTCACTTTCTTTCTTTTAAGAGTTCTTACTCAACTGACACAGAACTATTTTAAACCACTGTTAATATGCAGGATATTTCACAATTCATGTTACACACTTCTAGAGGTGGTAGAACAAGTTTTACGTAGGAACCCATGTCCTGAAAGGATCTGTTTCCATGTTACAAGGAAAATGAGAGGTACAGATTTCACTCATGTTTACCATGATATTATAAAAGCTATTCGATGTGACAACCACCAAGTTCAGTGCACGTGGTGTGTCTGTGCAGTAAGTTTACATAAATGCTGTCCAATGTATGGTTTTATCATTCATGCTGCAACCATGATCTATGAACCAGATCTTCTGCCAACTTGACAGGTGTCTCTCATGTGATCCAACAAGAAAAAGTCCAATCTGGGGATTGCGGTGGCCAAGCATCTTGTGCACCTCAACCAGTCCACTTGTCCTCGTAGACTACATTCAGATGATTTCAGACACGAACTGCAAAATGTACTACCACACCATCATGGTGGAACCACAAATCATGCCGAATTCTCAATGCCACATCTTCCAAAGCTCCACCAGCACTTGTTGCTGGAATATCAAATATCTGATACCAGTTAGATGAGGAGGAAGGATGTATAGCCCAGTCACATGAACATTGCAGATACCCACTCAAACATTTATGCCACAAGGGTGCTGAATTCTTCATGCACACATGGCTTTGTGGTATTATTGATCCAAAATACGGCTATTTTAAGCATTCAAAACATTTTCCCTGTTGAAATGCACTTCATCACTAAACAAAATTTGCATTGGAAGCGTGAAAATCCACATGATGGTGTAAAAACCAAGTACAGAAATAGACAATTGGCACAAAATCCACCGGGAACGTGGGTTGTACCTTGTGAGGGTGGTATTGGTGGAGTTGCTATTCATGTAGAACACACCTGATAGATGAGTGAGGCACATGCAAGCCATGTGCAATGGCTCAAGTACTCATTGAAGGATCCTGTTTAATTTGATGAAGTGCTTCCTCTACCATTACAACAGTGCACTGCCTTCAAGGAGCATCACAGTTTGCTCTATCGCTTGTGAATTTCCCACTTTCCTGCAGTTCTTTGTTATGCTCTGGCAAATACAGGATGAGATGGAGTCACATGATTTAGAAAGAATTCATGGTACAGATGTTGAGCTTCTCTTCCTGTATGGTGAGCTTCGCTGTAAGTTATTAACATATTGATGTACTCTGTGAGTGTGTACTCAGGCATCTTGTCATTGCAGTGCTAGTCACCATTAACGTCAACTGACGAAGAAGCGTGAAAACAAGGCAGATGGAATCGGAGGACATCACATGACATTGCCCCATTGTACTGTTCATCAACATTGGTAGCCTACAATAGCAGGTGAACTGTGTAAAAAACATCTAGAGCATGACTGAGTAACTATTTTTTTCTTTGTAACATTGAAATGAACTATTTCTCGACATGGGTTCCTATGTAAAATTTTACCTACTAAGTCACCTCCACAATCTCCAGAAGTGTGTAACATGAATTGTGAAACAAACTGTTTATATATATATATATATATATATATATATATATATTCGTGGAATTTTTCCTTCTATTATAACCATATATATATATATATATATAGTTATAATAGAAGGAAACATTCCATGAAGGAAAAATATACCTAAAAACAAAGATGATGTGACTTACCAAATGAAAGTGCTGGCAGGTCGACAGACACACAAACGAACACAAACATACACACAAAATTCAAGCTTTCACAACAAACTGTTGCCTCATCAGGAAAGAGGGAAGGAGAGGGAAAGACGAAAGGATGTGGGTTTTAAGGGAAAGGTTAAGGAGTCATTCCAGTCCCGGGAGCGGAAAGACTTACCTTATGGGGAAAAAAGGACGGGTATACACTCGCGCACACACACACATATCCATCCACACATATACAGACACAAGCAGACATATATATCATATATATGGTTCAAAAGAACAAAGTGAGTCGGAAAATATACTTCACCAGAGGAAGTTGCTCAAAACAAAGACCATGCTCTGATTTCGTATGAATAAAACTAGAGAAGCTTCACTCAAGTGGAGAACATTCTCTGTTTTCTGAAGTGAGCTTTGTAGAATACTTAGAGCTGAGTACTGTTGTTGGTAAAGTTTTACCGACTTCTTGGTAGTAATGGCAGAATTTATGCTGCTGGGAAGGCAAAGTGCAAGATGCATTCCATAAGTAATGTGACCAAATTCATAAAAAATCATTTATTGAATATATTCGTACAAATAATCAAAAATTTTCAAAATAGCAACCTCTTGCGTCAAAACACTTCTGGAGGCGGTGTTTCCATGCTTGGAACTCATCCTGGAATGCCTTTTCCGGAATGTACTTTAGAGCTGATGTAACATGCACCTGGATGCTTTAAATTGTGTCCCAATGTTTTCCTTTCATGACTCCTTTTAACCGAGGAAACAAAAAAAAAAGTCAGTGGGAGCCAGATCAAGACTGTAGGGAGGCTGGGGAACCAATGGGGTCTTGGTCCTAGCCAGGAAGTCGTTGGCAATGAGGGCGCTGTGACTCGGCACCTTGTCGTGGTGAACTTTCCACGTGTCCTTGATGTCACTTCGGCAGTGCGAGACCCACCTTTTGAGTCTTTTGAGCACTTACAAGTAGAAAGCTGAGTTCACTGTTGTCCCAATAGGTACAAATTCGTGGTGGACAATGCCTCTGACGGCAAAGAAGACAATGAGCATGGTTTTGATCCTGGACTTGCTCATGTGTGCCTTCTTGGAATGGGGCGACGATGGGGTGTACCACTCTGAACTCTGCCTTTTTGTCTCAGGGTCATACTCAAAAATCCACGACTCATCACCAGTAATAACTGAGTTTAAAAAATGAGGATCGTTTTCACACATTTCCAACATTTCTTGGCATCGAAGCACTCGCATGTGCTTGTGTTTGTCGGTCAACACTTTTGGGATGAGTTCGGCACACACCTTTCTCATGTTCAAATCTTCGGTCACAATGCAGAAAACGGTTGTTTTTGACATGTTTCGAGTTTGTGCTATCAATTGCTCAGCCATCTGTCAGACTTCAAACAATCGCGCACACGCGTCACATTTTCGTCGACTCGTGGTCACATTATTTATGGAACACACTCTGTAGATATAGGTAGCTCAAAGAAATACTGAATGAGTTGATGACCGTCCACTGCGAGGTTCGTTGGTGATCTCCTCTCGGCCCTCCATGAACGACTTGTGTCATCGGAAAACGTGATTTAGACAAGCAATCATTTCCATCATGCTGAAGTAATGGAAACATTTCGGTGGCGGATTTCCCAAGTTTAACGCAAAATTTGGTAGTGCACGTCCTGACTCTCTGGCAGCTCGTAGCCGAATGAGACAAAGAGCTTTTTGAAGCTAACACCCCCCTCCACTTATCCCAGCCGGTTACAACACGCTGTGGTGTACCGTTGCGTCAGAAAAAAAACTGGTTGCATTACTTATCGAACACGCTCTGTAGATATCGGTAGCCCAAGGAAACACTGAAGAGAGAAACTATAGAAGTATGTATGGGTTTAACATAAAACATTATTTGCATGGCGGACTGACTTCCAGAAAATTTCGAAAGGAGAGGGGCGATCTTTCAAATGAAGAGAAAATTAAAACATTTTTCTCACTATTTAGCTGACACAAGTTTTGAGACCGATTTACGAGAAGACTCAGACGTACAGCAAACTACTGTGTTACTGACATTTACAGATATTCATTACTATGCCTCCTCACTGCATAAATTTTATGTATTGCTATGTTATTTATAAGTAGGTGGATCAGAAAAATTGCTAACTGGTTTGTTACAAACCTAGCGATCTAACAAACCATATGTGTGACTGCTTACACACTTGATATGCGTGGTATTTAACCAAAATTATCTTGTGTTGGAAAACTGTGACAGAATTCCCATTTGGAGTACATAAAAATGTTATGTAATTTTAAGATTTCCTTTTCCTTTCTCACTTCAGCTGACCCAAGTTTTCAGACCGATTTACGAGAAGACTCAGGCATACAGCAAACTACTGTGTTACTGACACTTACAGATATTCATTATTATGCCTCCTCACTGCATAAATTTTATATATTGCTATGTTAAGATATAAGTAGGCGGATCAGAAAAATTGCTAACTGGTTTGTTACAAACCTAGCGATCTAACAAACCATATGGGTGACCGCTTACATACTTGATATGCGTCGTATTTAACCAAAATTATCTTGTGTTGGAAAACAGTGACAGAATTCCCGTTTGGAGTAGATGAAAAGTTATGTAATTTTAAGATTTCCTTCGCATAATGTGTTCACCTAACATCAATAACAAGCATGTTTCCCGCATGTCGAAAATTCGGTAATATCGCAAGAAAATGCATTTTACTAAACTGTCCGTAGTCGTCTTAATAATTTGTTGCCGCACATAAAAGTAGAACTGGAATGTAGTACAACCCTTCTAGAACACACTGATGCCAGTTCCGTATTTTTGCACCGAACAGGTTGCCTGTTTGAGCAGGTTGGATGAAATACAACATTACACATGCATTCTGTGCCAGACAACACACAGCGAGAACATCCTCAAGAAGAAGGGGAGGTAGTGAGAAGGAACTCCCTCGTCAGATAATATTCTTCGAATTTTTTACTCATACGGAAACGAGAACTTCTCAGAAAAAGTTCTTGTGCTCTGAGAATCTCTTTTGTAGAATGTCCTCTTTCCCACTCATACGACCCATTAGGCTCACTGCAGGGATACTTCTCCATGACGTCAGTCACTCCATGTACATAGGGCTGGTATCTGTACAGATCACCACTGGTATCTGTCCAGATACCAGCTGTGATCTTGAAGCTCTCGAAGAATGAAATTACAATAAAATCAGACCTTTAGCTGCTTGCAGGCGTTGATGAATATCAACGGGGACAGTTGAAAAATGTGTGCCCCTACCGGAACTCGAACCTGGGACCTCCTGCTTACATGGCAGATGCTCTGTCCGACTGAGCCACCGATCTTCTCCAGTGTGGATGCACTTATATTACCAGAACTCTTACGAGAATCAGTAAACTGACTGCTGTGAGTAATGAATATGGTGGGCAGGGGTACAACAAATGTAGTGTGTGGACAGAAAGTTGGAAAGTGTCGGTCTGACAGGGAGCATGCCAGAAGAACTGCCGATATTGCAAAATTTTCTTTGGTCATAAGCCTGCTCGACCAGCGATATGCTACAGAGACCAAAGACATAATAACAACTGTTCTGATGGAAAACGCCTATGACACATTAATAGCGGAGCTCATACGCCTTACAGCGCCTTCACAGGAAGATCGCATTTGCCACGCGCTAGCTCAAGTAGAAAGGGGCGACGGGAAGCTCTCACAGAACCTTTGCCATCTTTGCAACAAAGTGGACTTCAGCACCATTCCTGGCAACCTCCTGCGCACAATTTGGAGCAACCGTCTGCTGGCCCAGGTAAAAGCCATTGTTGTTACACAGTCGGACATGTAACTGGACACGGTCGCAGAATTTTCTGACCACATTCAAGATGACATCACGCCATACTCACAGGTCAATGCAGTAACTATTCCTACTAGTGTTACGTCCATAGCCCGACAGTATCACATTCCAATTACGGTACGCTAATCGCCAAGATGGATCTCTTAAGCTCTGATGGCAGCTTTGCTTTCACGCAGTGATACGAGCCGCCATAGAGGGCATAGCCGACAAAATTCATAGCGTCGCTCCACTTCACATTCCATGGCAGAGTCTAGGTCCACAGCTTACTGGTACCATTGCAGATTCAGCGAACAGTCTAAAAAGTGTACAAGCCCATGCACATTCCCAAATGGGAACGTCAGTCGTTAGTAGGCGCCGCCGACTGCCACACCACCTATCGGCACCTATTTATAACGGACTGGATCTCTGGAAGGAAATATCTATTAGTTACAGGATCTGATCTAAGTATTTTACCGACGAAGTCAGTCCGCTGCTGCAGGTACCGCAGTCAAGTTGGCAGCTGTTAACAATACAGAGATCCGAGCTAATGGTACACTGTGTGAAAATGTGAATTTAGGTCTGCGTAGACAATTTACATGGAATTTCACGGTAGCGGACGTGGCGGAGGTGATTATAAGCACTGAATATTTAGCATATTTCAAACTTTTGCCTGATATATCTAATTCCTGACTTGTGGACAGCCTTTCTGGTTCGACAGCTGCCAGATGTCACCATGACACTAGGACCAGTAGCATCCAGCTTGTGCAATTAGCGTGATTTTTCAAGATTTCCTGGCCTTAACCAGACCACCGGGAACGGCACAACAGGTGTTGCATGACACTATCTACCACACCAAAACTACAAATGGACCACCTGCGTCATATCACATGGATATCTCACAATAACAAATGCAGAGTTTGCCTTATGTTGAAGGAGGGAATTATTCTCCTGCCATGTAGTCCGTGGGTGTCAGCATTACACCTAGTCCCTAAAACAAATGGAGTCTGATGTCCTTGTGGTGATTATCGAATGCTGAATACCATGACTATTCTCGACAACTACCTGGTACTATTATTACATGACTAAAACCACGTCGTTCATGGCTCAACAATATTTAGCTGCACAAAGCCTTACATGCAGATCCCGGTCGTGCCATGGGACACTCCCAAGATGGCTATAATTACGCCCTTCGAGTTGTTTGACTCGAAGTTGATGACATTCAGGTTGCAGAACGCTGCACAGACACGGCAGCTGTTTATAGGTACCGTCTTGTGAGGACTACGTTTGTGCTACAAATACCTCGATGACGTGCTGATCCATTCAGAAACCAGAGAACAGCATCACAAGCACAAGCACTTACGTGAGTTTTTTAAACGTCTGGAGAAGTATGGCGTGGTTTTAAACACTATGAAATGCATTTTTGGCCAGCCTGAAGTTGAATTTCTGTTCCACTACCAGAAAAAGTTAAGGTCATATTACAAATGCCAAAGCCTACCAATGTATAAGGGCTATGCAGATACCTCAGGATGTTAAATTTTTAGTGGCATCACTTACCACATACTGATGAGCAACAAGTATCGTTAAATGCAGCACTATCAGGTACAAAGGTATGAGTAATGCTCCCATGCAATGGAATGAAATTATGGAAGCGGTGTTCAAAGCATGAAATGCAGACTCAGGTCTTGCTACTCGCTCACCCAAAACTTGACGCTCCACTCGTCTTGGTCGTTGATTCCAGCCAGTCTGCTATCGGCGCGGCCGTCTAACAGCTGGTAGATGATGTATAGCAGCCACTGGAATATTTTTCGCATAAACTGACGCCTTCACAGAAGTGCTGGAGCGCATATGACAGGGAGCTGTTGGCCATCTACAAATCCGTCAATCACTTCAGGCCATAGATTGAAGCATAGGATTTCACAGTTTATACCGATCACAAACCGCTAGTATATGCACTTTGTAAGCACAGTGACAGGTGTTTACCACGGCAGTACTCTCAACACGAGCTTATAAACCAGTTCACTGCAGACTTGCAGCACATTTCCAGATTGACCAACATGGTGGTCGTCTGCTTGTCCAGAGTATCTGGTATTTCACAACCATTGAACATGACAGAACTAGCAGTCACACAGCAAGAAGACCCTCAACTACAAGCAGTATTATGTGATGACAGAAGTTCGGTAAAATTGCAGCTGGTCGACATTACATACGAAACCGGCAAGGTCTAGTGCAATGTACTGCATGGCAGATCACAATTATATGTGCCGACTGCATTCTGCTGGACAGTTTTCGATAACCTCCATAACATGTGTCACCCTGTAGTGGGTGCGACCGTTAACCTGGTGTCAGAGAGGTCTGGGCAGCAGGGCGTGGACAGAGATCGTTGTCAGTGGACTAGTTCTTATGCAAAGTTGCTCAACACATGCACGCTCCAATAGGGGAGTTCCCCGATATCAGTGTGTGTTTTGCTCATATTCATCTAGATGTGGTAGGACCCCTGTCTCCCCCAGACGGCTAATGCTGTCTAATGACATATTGGCCGGAAGCAGTACCTGCTGACGACATTTCAGCAGAAATGCTTGCAGCAACTTTCACGTCAACATGGCTCACCAGATTCGGTTGCCCTCTCTACAGGGTGTTACAAAAAGGTACGGCCAAACTTTCAGGAAACATTCCTCACACACAAAGAAAGAAAATATTTTATGTGGACATGTGTCCGGAAACGCTTACTTTCCATGTTAGAGCTCATTTTATTACTTCTCATCAAATCACGTTAATCATGGAATGGAAGCACACAGCAACAGAACATACCAGCGTGACTTCAAACACTTTGTTACAGGAAATGTTCAAAATGTCCTCCGTTAGCGAGGATACATGCATCCACCCTCCGTCGCATGGAATCGCTGATGCGCTGATGCAGCCCTGGAGAATGGCGTATTGTATCACAGCCGTCCACAATACGAGCACACACAGTCTCTACATTTGGTACCAGGTTTGCGTAGACAAGAGCTTTCAAATGCCCCCATAAATGAAAGTCAAGAGGGTTGATGTCAGGAGAGCATGGAGGCCACGGAATTGGTCCGCCTCTACCGATCCATCGGTCACCGAATCTGTTGTTGAGAAGCGTACGAACACTTCGACTGAAATGTGCAGGAGCTCCATCGTGCATGAACCACATGTTGCGTCGTACTTGTAAAGGCACATGTTCTAGCAGCACAGGTAGAGTATCCCATATGAGATCATGATAACGTGCTCCATTGAGCGTAGGTGGACGAAACTAAAATGAGCTCTAAAATGGAAATTAAGCGTTTCCGGACACATGTCCACATAACATCTTTCCTTTATTTGTGTGTGAGGAATGTTTCCTGAAAGTTTGGCGGTACCTTTTTGTAACACCCTGTATATAGCATCTGACAGGGGGAGACAGTTTGAGGCTGAATTGTTCATACAACTAGCCACATTCTGTGAATACTCGCACCATAAGACCACAGCCCACCTCCTGGCCAGTAATGGCATGCTGGAAAGGTGGCACCATACGTTGAAGGCAGCATTGGTGTATCCCGGAACCACATGGACTTCTGCACTGCCCATCGTTCTACTTGGTCTGAGGACTGCATTCGAATCAGATATTAAGGCTTCAGCAGCAGAGCTTGTGTACAGAGAGTCACTGCGTCTGCCAGGTAAATTCGTCGATGCCTCATAGACATGTGATGTTAACCATCAGCCACAATTCCTTTGTACTCTTTGTGAGGCGGTGGACCACATGAAAAAAGTGAGAGCCCCTAGGCGTGGACTGCACATGACGTTCATGCATAATGATCTGGACATGTGCAGTCAGGTTATGCTTTGCACGGATGCTGTCAAACCACCACTGCAACCACTCTACACTGAGATCAATTCTAGAGTTCCGTTCCACTCGTTAGCTTTGAGCAATGACGTCATACCTAAGACAAAGGAGCTGCCTATAGGCAATCTATGACAGCAATGGATCATACTCGTGAACATACATATATAGCATGCAATGAAATTACAATCACATTTCATGCAGTTATTTACTTAGTCATCAATTACATAGAAACGAATTGAAGATAACGAAAATAATTAAGAGCAAGAATTTTAAAAAAATTCACATGTGATAAGAATTAGTCTCGTAATTTATGAGAGTACAAAAAGCACAGATAACCTTTTAAATTGCACTACAGTAAAGTGCATGGCGAAGTCATACTATTGTAAAGTAAGTTTATTTTTAGTATTAATTATTGAATCTAACAGAAGAAGAGTAGGGAAGTTGGGGTTTTGGACGGAGAGAAACTAAAAAGTAAAAGAAAAACTGGAAAATGAAATGAATGTTAACAAATACGAAACAATAGCAATGAAATATGGAGAAACCGACAAACTAAATTCTAAAAGAAAATCCGGTGCAAAACTAATGAAAATCCACAAAAAATAACGAATATTGGAATCCATAACTAGAATTAGCCTATATAGCTAAATCGCTGTCACCAATTCCAACCTTTCCATGGTTGTATATAAATTCTTTTTGCAAGAGTTGTATGCACTTAAACGTAATAGCATTTCTACATCAGTAATTGCTCTCCAAAACGACTATGGCGAAATAACAAAAATTGGAATCGGTAACTAGAATTGGCTTATATAGGTTCGTATGTTAGTCATTTTCTGCAGAAGTTCAGAGAGCAATTGAAAATGCAGAAATCCTACTAAATTTCAAGTGCATACACCTGCTGGAAAAAAGAGCTAAATTACGTACAAAGGGCATTTAAAAAGTTTTGGACAGCTGTCTCTAATGCTGTCACTGTACGAGTGATACCACACTACCCAATGACAAACGAGTCATTTCAGCAAGCTGTCGTGTAGTCACACATCTGTCATTTTGGATGATTTGATCAGGGGTCTCCTTATTCACATCACTCACTGCCGTCGGTGGTCTACTGCATCGTGGATTGTCCAGTAGAGAGAAATCATTTCTAATGCATTTTTTAAGATAGCATCAAAATCTGCCATTATAATTTTCTTCCTTTTGTAAGAGGTCCTTGCGACTTCGGTTTCCATAAATTTTTCCTTCAGAACTATATGACTATTTGTCTCCATTCATTTTCTTTATTTCTATGTCAGATACCCAAAATAAATATCATAATGTAGTACATATCTTATTAGTCACATGAGGAAATACCAGATATAACTGTTTATAATTTTAGATACCTTCAACAGAAGAATAATTGTTACTGTGGTGGCCCCCTCACAGCTGTGCAGACACTAGAACTACTATCATGGCTGACACAGCATTTGCAGCGCGTGCATGCACATATTTACCATTAGCCAAAAGCCTGGCAACGGCGCAGCACACACCAGACGTGTGAAGACAAAGCGAGAACCAGTGGGAGCCAGGCAGCAGAATGCACCAGACTCATTGCATGAAGAGCTGTGCTACCTAGCCACAAAGCACGTGGGTTGAGCGATTGCGGACTCCCCACACGTGCACACGCAGAAGCCTGCCTGTCCGTTTATGCCGCCGCTTCTGCCTCGCCCGTGAAAAACGTCACACTCCACGGATAGTGCCAGGAGCCGGCCGTACAGAGACTTGCCCATGAGCACACGACTACGCGATGTCTTTTGGAGTGTATACCCTCTGGATCGTGCACTGCTCCACCTCAAGCTGTCAACCATGGTCACGCAGTCGGCAGTGGACTATATCAGGCACAATTGTACACATTTCAATCATTGTAATAAATGTGGTTGCCTCATGCCAGCATTTCATTTGTATTCAGTTCCCTTGGCCTCTTCTGAGCAGAGTGCGTGGGCCGCGACTATAGGGTTGGCTTATCACACAAATAATCGTAAGCGGAATTACGAGCAATGCCGCGCCACTGGTGTCCCCGGAGTGATGTAAAGGCCAACACGTGGTGACAAACTTTTCTTATTTACTGTTTTCCATGCCAGAAACTGCTTATCTATGCTTATGACCTTGCGCAATGACGATTTTTTTGTGATCCACAGTTGTGTGTGAATGCAAGCTAAAGAGTGATTTTTGAGTTAAAGTTTTGTGTGAATTTGTCTATCATTGTGTAAGATGGCAACTGCAGAGGAGCTGGAAAGAACAGTCCAGGACCTGCTAAGGCGCAACTGGGTGCTGGAGGCTGAGCTACTGGCATGAACAGCCCGCGAGGAGCCGGCCCTCGAAAATTCACGCAAGCTTGCTGCTATCAAACCGGGAAACCCTACTACAAGCACAGGATGCATGTTAATTAGGCTGCCACTGTTCTGGCCATGCGGTCCGTTCCTGTGGTTTAGCCAGATGGAGGCAGTGTTCTAGACCTACAACGTGTCGTGCGAGCGCGCGAAATTCGGCTACGTCGTAAGCCAGCTCGACCAGAACGTCGCTGTTGTAGTGCGAGACATTATCACCGCCCCACCAACACAGTCCTCATATAAGCGGCTGAAGGACGGACTAATCAGCCGTATTTCAGCATTGCAGGAGCAATGGGTGCATCAGCTGTTGCAACATCAAGAATGCTGCAACATGAGGCCCATGCAGTTCCTGCGCCATCTACGGGACCTGGCGCAGCTCGATATGGTCTTGGATTCGCTGTTATGCGCCATCTGGGTGCACAATCTGCCAACACAAGTACAAGCAGTGATTGTGGCCCAGCCTGAGGGGGAGTTGGACGGCATAGCAGACCTGGCCAACAGAGCCCTCGCTCGATACTCTCTCAACGGCGCCAAACACTGCCTACTCTGCAGCCTGTGCCACCGTAGAACCAGCACCAATGCTCGGCCCACATTGAAACGCTGTCCCCGGCCACACCACAGTGGATGCTGAGCTCCACACTGAAGTTCGCGACTTGGCTGCCCAGGTGACATCACTAACCACACAGGTTGAGTGCTTCTCGTGTTACCCGCCAGAGCGCAGCAGGAACTGCAGCAACAGCCGTTCTGCCTTTGGACAATGCAACCCGAACCGCAGTAGCTGGCCTGGTGGTACGTCACAGACATCTGAGTCGACACCTGATGGATACTGCTGGTACCACACCCACTTTGGCAATGACATGACAAACTGCCAGCCTCTGTGTTCACGCCCAAATGCCAACTGCAGCCAGAATTAGACCCACCCAGCTGCGGTGCCATATCAAGGCATCTCTGCGTAGCAGAGCAGGGTGACAGTGTCAGCTACCTAGTAGACATGGGCTCCGACCTGTTTATATACCCAAGATCTATGCTCAAGGACAAAAGATCGGCTGAGGAACTATCATGGACCACGGCAAACAATTCCTCTATGAAAATGTATGGCACGTACTACGGAGAATTGAAGTGCAGGCTGTGCTGCATACTCGCATTGACATTTACCGTGGCCAATCCTGGGTGCGGACTTTCTGGCGCACTTCATTTTGCTAGCTGACACAGCGAACGCCCAGCTGATCAACTCTATGACCGTGTTGAAGATAGCGGGACAGCAGCGACACACTGCCTTCTTCAACGTGAAACCAGTGTAGTGCTCCGGTCCCTACGCCTACATACTAGACCAGGGCTTCACAACATGCGTGCTAGCGGAGCAAGCTGTGAGCAGCAAGGTGCGACCATGGAGCAGCGCGAGCACGCTACCCCCACTACCGGACCAGAGCGGAGAGTGGGGAGAGGCACGTGGGGCACACAACAGCTGCCGCCAGTCAATGTAAATCCGCGGCCACCTGCGGGGATATCACTCACGAATTAATACTGTGACAAATGAAACAAATAAAGGAGAATGTACACGTGCCACATAATTTTATTAGCTTAGTGTATGTCTCTACATTCGTATTAATTTGTGAACTGTTACACAATAAAAGGTGTCGCTGAAGTGTGGGATTCTCTGTTATCTTGTACTTTTTGCCCTTTACAATTGCGTCTATGTTCGGAGTAATTGTTCTTGTGCATCGTAGGCGCAGCGTGCAGTTTAAATTTCGATCAGACAATGCGTTTCTCAGGCGCGTCTTGTTACATTTCATTGCAGAGAACAGTTATTCACAAACAAGCTGTGTGTTACATTTTAAGAATACTCAAAAAATCAGTCACAAAATCTGTTCTCATACATGTATATTATGCTTACTTCCATTCTACATTACAGTATGGAATCATATTTTGGGGGAACTCACCTGGAGGTAGATATATTTTCAAAATGCAAAAACAGGCAATACACATAATATGTAATCTAAGACATAATGAATCATGCAGACAACATTTCAAAACAAATGGCATTATGACACTGCCCTCTGCTTACATTTATAATATCGTCTCATTTGTCAAGTCATACCTGTTAAACAATGACTGCACACTAAAATTCAATGGAGATATTCATAACTATGCAACATGCAGCAATCTGACCTACACATGATTCAGTCCAGAACTACCTGCTACCAAAAAAGTGTTTTAAATGTTGGGATACAAATGTATAATAATTTACCCAATGAAATCAAAGCAACAAAGAACCCAAGAGCCTTCTCACATAAGTTAAAAAAATATCTCTTGGACCATTGTTTTTATGCAGTTGATCATTTTTTTGAAAGGGGTTAAAAATGTAAACAATATGAGAAATGTTCAATTAGGTCTGTTAATTATATACTGTGCATGTCTATAAAATATACTGGATTACTATATACTGTGCATGTCTATGAAATACACTGGACTACTTTACTATTACATTTGTATTGGCTGTTTGTATTTTACCATACAACATTTATATTTACTGTTTTGTTAAAGATAGCTAACTTCCTCATTGCAAAATAATGTAAAATCAATTTATTAAATATTACTTGTAAATATGTTCCCTTGACGTGTCCAGTATCATATGTACAACCTTACAGTTCTATGATTTGTATTAACTGCTTTGTTTAAGATAGATAATTTCCTTGCTACAAAATAATGTAAACATCAATTTGTAAAAATTTGTATTAACTGTTTTGTTTAAGATAGATAATTTCCTTGCTACAAAATAATGTAAAAATCAATTTGTAAAAATTACTTGTAAATAGCTCTCTTGACCTATCCAATATCATATGTACAGCTGTACAATACTATGATTGCCTGGATCAATAAAAATACAATACAATACAATACAATACATGGAACCGAACATTGATATTATTGTAGCCGACAGTTTGTGCAAATGAGGAAATCTATCCTGAGGGAAGTGTCTGTAAAATTCCAAAATGTTTTTCTTGTTCTGAAATTTGTCTCTGTATTCTCTGTCACACTGCAGGTCAATAATTTCTAGTTGCAGCTCAGGACGAATCTCTTCAATATTCGCTAAATATGGAGAGGAGAACAGATCAGAATCACTGTCTAGTACTGTCAGATCTTAAAAGCGTTGATCAAATTCATCTTTAAGGGCAACTAAACTATGTGAATAACGTTCACAGTCTTTGTGAACATCTTACATGGATGATAATTTAGGAAAATGAGCTAGATTTCCTGTTTCCAGCTGACTCACCCAAAGTGTAAATTTCATTTTAAAAGCTCGTATTCGATCTATGAAATGAGTAATTAGCAGATCTTTACCTTGTAGTGAAATGTTCAAAGCATTCAGATGGCTAGTTAAATCTGCTAAGAACGTGAGATCACATTTCCATGAAGGCTCTTTCACTTCAGGAACACACATGTTATTTATTTCCATGAACATATTTATCTCATCTAATAGGCAAAAATTCGATTTAATAATTCGCCACGACGAAGCCAGCGGACCTCGCTGTAATAAGGCAGGCTACCATACTGGCTTTCTACATCCTCAAGAAAGCTTTTAATTGTCTGTGTTGTAGCCCATGCTTCCTTATATAATTGGTTCTATGAACAACAACACTCATCACATTTTTTAAAGTGATACTCTTTGCACATAAGTTTTCCTGGCAGATCACACAGTGAACGTCCCTTATTTCATTCGGCACGGTCAGTTTTTGCATTTTCTCCTTCAACAGCGCAACGAAACCTAATTTTTTCCCTGTCATCGCTGGTGCACTGTCTGTAGACACTGAAACTAAAGAATTTCCACGACAATCCTATATTTTCAACACTACTTAAAATATCACCTCCGGTTGTAGTGTTCTTCATGGCTACTACATCGAGGAGCTCCTTCCCCACCTGAAGATCTCTGTTAACACCTCTAATAAATATGGAAAGCTGCGCTGTTCCAGTGATATCAACACTTTCGTCCAGAGCTAGAGAATACACCATAAAATCTTTATAGATATTTGCAAGCTGGCTCTGGACGTCGTCTGCCATGTCCTGTATGCGACACATAATGGTCATGTCAGATAATGGCACAATCCGAAACTGTTCAACTTGAGATGGACACAAATGTTCTGCTGCAACCACCAAACATCTTTTACTAAATCGCCATCAGTGAAGGGGCGCAGGGATTTTGCTAAAAACAAAGCAATTTCGTAGCTCTCTCTGAGAGCTGCCTCAGTTGATTTTTCTTCGTCATCGAGATCTTCTTCAGATAGCTTCCTTTTCAGTTTAATAACTTCCTGTGCACGATCTGGTTCATCACATTTTCCACTTCCGTAGTCTTTCGCGTGGTACGACATATAATGTCACTGCAAATTAAATTTCCTAAAAGAATTCAGCGTTTTGTGACATACTAAACATTTTGCAACACCATCTTTTTCTGTAAACAGATACAATTCCTCCCAATGGGGGTTGAACTGCGAAAGCATGGTTGGGGTTACACAACGGCGACTTGACATGATTCTTAACCAGCGAAGTGACTGTTGAGCTGATCGTAGTACTTTTAACGTTACACAGTCGGCGCGAATTCAATAGGCACGCTGTGGTCCTATTCATACGTGCGCGCACATTTCCCCTCCCTCCCTGCTCCGTGACCTTGCACCTGTTCGCGAGCACGTGCCTGAGCAGACACGAGTACTCGCGCTCAAAACCGTCCAGTTGTTAACCCCTGTACTAGACCAATTTCTGGAACTGACTCGATACCTGGCGCACCGAAAGAAGTCAAACATCCACAGTACATCACATATTATCCATAACCGGTCCACTCACCTCTAGCTGACCACATTGCCTTGCCCCAGATCGGCTTGCCATAGCTAAGGCTGAATTCGAGGCTATGCTGCAACAAGGCATCATCTGCCCGTCAAGCAGTCCCTGGTCTTCTGCCTTGCATCTCTCCTGAAAAAAGGACAATTTGTGGCGTCCATGCAGTGACTACCTTGTGCTAAATGCTTGAACGGTGCCAAATCGCTACCCGATACCATACCTGCAGGACTTCAGCCACACTCTGGCGGGGTCTGTACTGTGTAGCAACACCAACTGTGTGGAGGCATTCACACAGATCCCCGCAGCACCCAGTGCATGACATGGAGCTAGCCATTGTATCAGACGCCAGCCAGACAGCTATAGGTGTGGCGTTGCAACAATGCATCACCGATAGCTGGCAGCCACTCACCTTCTACACCAGGAAGCTCTTGGAATCGCAACGCCTTTGGAGCACTTATGACTGTGAGCTCTTAGTGATATTCAAGGCTGTGAAACATTTCCGCCCATCTGTCAAAGCTCGTCCTTTTATTATATTCATGGACCATAAATCGATCATGCACATGTTTGTGAACAACTGCAATAAGTGTTCACCATGCCAGTTCTGGCAGCTGGAGTACATCTCGCAGTTCTCCATAGAGATCTGCTACATCTCTGGCATTGACAACATTATGGCCGACTGCCTATCTCGTGCATGTGCCATCATCTCTCACCCTTTGAACTTTGTGGACATTGCCAACGTACAGGAGAGTGACGGCAAACTAAATAACCTCCGCCACGATGCCTCCAGTGGCCTACAACTCGAACTGGTGCCTGTGCCCAGCTCCAATCGCAAGATCTGTTGCAAGACTTTGACAGGCAAGCAGCAGCAGTTTTTCCCCGAGAAATTCCAGCACACCGCCTGCGACCGTGTGCAGGGACTCTCACACCCCGGTGTCAACAGCACTATGTCGCTTGTGGCCACACGTTTTGTCTGGCCAGGGATGTGGAAAGACTGCCATCAGTGGGCATGTGCCTGCATCGCATGCCAGCGTGCCAAGGTCGGCAGACACCCAAGCGCCCGTCAACGCGTTCCCCAATGCGACATGGGGTTCGAACATGTTCACGTGGACATCATGGGTCCTCTTCCCTTGTCCCATGGCAAGCAGTACCTGATGACCATGGTAGATCGTTTTACACGCTGGCCGGAACCGACGCTGATTGCAGACATCACCGCCGAGACAGTTGCCACCACCTTCGTCGAAATGTGGGTGGCCCACTTTGGATGCCCCAGCCACATGACCACTGACCACGACCACCAGTTCGACTGTGCACTATTCACACACGTCGCCTAACTGTGGAGTGCAGCTGCAATAAACGACAAGCTATCATCCAGCATCCAACAGCATGGTAGAGAGGCTCCACAGGACGCTAAAAGATGGCTTAACTTGCTGCAACACGACTTGGACAGAGGCACTTCCCTTGGTACTGCTCGGCCTATGAGTTACTCCCAAGGAGGAAATCGGCGCTTCATCTGCTGACCTCATATATGGACACTCACTGGCTATTCCAGGGACTTCGTGGAGGAAGCACCACTACTGCATAGACTGATGGCTGCGCTGTCATGCAGCTCCCAAGCTCCGCTCTACAAGGGGGGATCTGTGTGGCGGCCCACCACACAGCTGTGCAAATGCTATAACTACTATCGCAGCCAACACAGCATTTACCATTAGCTGAAAGCCTGGCAACGGCGCGGTGCTCACCGGTCGTGTGAAGACAAAGGGAGAACCACTGCGAGCCAGGCATCGGAACATGCCAGACGCATTGCACGAAGAGCTGTCCAACCTACCTGCAAAGCATGTGTTGAGCGATCATGGTCTCCCCACACAAGCACACGCAGAAGCCGGCCCGTCTGTTTATGCAGCTGCTTCCGTCTCGCCCACGAAAAACGCCACTCTCCATGGATAGTGCCGGGAGCTGGCCGTACAGAGAACTGCCCGCGAGCACATGGCTACGCAATGTCTTGTGGAGTGTACACCCTCTGGATCACGCACCGCTCCACCTCAAGCCGTCAACCACAGTCACGCAGTCGGCGATGGACTATATCAGGCACGATTGTATGCATCTCAATCATTGTAATAAATGTGATTGCCTCACGCCGGCATTTCATTTGTTTTTCAGTCACCTTGGTCTCCTCTGAACAGTGTGGGCGCAATATAGGGTTGGCTTGTCGCAAAAATAATCATAAGCAGAATTATGAGTGATTCCACAACATTACCAATTTCTAACAGTTGTCAACAGTTTTGCAAATGGATGAGATCTGTCAAACTGTATTTGTGCTACGAATGGGAAACATGTAGCCAAACACCCTCCCAATAAAGAAGGCAGTGTGTAGTTAAATTATAAAGGCACACTTAGTACTGTGTTATTCGGACTGGTTGGGTCTGACTATAGAGTTCTGCACTTCGATGTAGGCAGTAATGGTAGAACATCTGGTTGTGGAGTTTTTAATAACTGTAAACTGTAGGAATGCCTTGAACATAATACTTTGAATTTACCAGTTCCTCCCTCCAACTTTAGAACTGTTCTGACACCATATGCCAGCTGATGATGCATTTTAGAGGTTACCCAATGCAGCATCGAGTGTTTGATTATTGGACCTCTTACAGCACGAAATTTGCATGAAAACATCACTACTTTTTAATGAGAGGAGAGTATCACATTTGACGCTAGAGCTTCCCAAATTCAAGGAGAATGGCACAAAGATAGACAGTAGGCATAAACAAATGTACCACTGGAACCCACAAAAGTACATGATTGAGCACAATAAGCCAAATTTACAAATTCCTTTGATTCGCCAAAAGAGGAAGCAGACTGGCACTACCAACGTCATTAAATTTTCACCGAATTCTGCCTGTTAGCATGCACATGCATCATGTTTGTAAAAAAAAGTAAAAGTATTATTTGTAAAATGTAAAATTTATGTCACATATAAAATTATCGTGTCTCCTTTGGCGTGCATCAGGGAAACACAAATTTCAGTGAATCAAAATACTCGCACTTGTTTCTGTGTACATCACCAGCACTCTGTCCACTTTTCAGTTACCTCATTTTGTTGAGTTCCTACGCGTATTGTGCGCGTACAGAAATCTGCCACAATATTTTCGAGAGCGTTCTGTTTCCTTATTCAATTTTTGAAGTACACCTGCCTTACATCCCACAATACAAGGAAGCATTCCACTTTTTATATTAACAACTGCGTTATCTCACAACGCCACATGAATTACGGCACTGACATTTTTAACAAAACACAAAACGTCTGCAACTTGAAGAAAGCTTCCAGCAATCGGCTAGTTTGACAAGTAGTTGGAGCAATTCTCACTAAAATGATCCACTAACTTGCGGAAGCTACTTCTGCAAGCTGTCAGAAGTTGACTTGCTGCGGGTATTGCCACATCAAAGACCTTGCAGAAGTAGCTTCTGCCCATAATGCTACTAGCATTCTTAATTAGGGAGTGATCCGGTGACCTTGCTGGTCAAGATAGGTTTTGGCAAGCACAAGAGCAGCAGAAACACTCGCCGTGTGCGGACGCGCATTATCTTGCTAAAATGTAAGACCAGAATGGCTTACATGAAGGGCAACAAACCAGGGCGAAAAACATTGTCCACGTACCGGTACCGCTGGGATTTAAGGGGTACTGTAGGTGATAACCAAGGGCGTCCTGCTATGAAATGAAATGGCACTCCAGACCATCACTCCCGACCGTCGGGCCGTATGGCGAGCTACCATCAGGTTTATATCGTACCACTGCCTAGGGACGTCTCCATACTAAATGACTGGAGTAGAATTGTCTTCAGTGACGAGTCGCTCTTCGAGCTCCGCACCTACTGTAACTAAGGTACTGTTTGCTCATGACGCTGTGGTGTACAAGAAGATCTCGTCTTCAAATGCCTGTAGGGGGATGCAAGATAGCGTAGACAGAATTTCTTATTGGTGTGATGATTGGCAACTTGCTCTAAATGAAGAAAAATGTATGTTAAAGCAGATGAGTAGGAAAAATAGTTCTGCAACGTTCAAATACAGCTTAGTAGAGAAAGCGAAGTGAAATGAGATGAGCTCCTCAGTTTGACAGCAGGGAAGCTGACGCTTCACTTCATTTTACTGGGAGAACTTTGGGAAAATATATCTCATCCATAAAGGAGATGGTCTACCGAGCGCTAGTGTGGCTCATTCTTGAGTACTGTTTGGGATCCCCACCAGGTTGTGATTGAAGGAAGACACTGAAGCAATTCAGATGCATGCTGCTAAATTTGTTACTGCTATATTCGATGAGTGCACAGATATTACTGAGATGCTTTGTGAAGTCAGAGGGGAATCCCTGGAGTAAAGACGGCATTCTTTTCACAAGGCACTGTTGCGGAAATTAAAGGCAGCAGCATTTGTGGCCAACTGCAAAACGATTCTACTGCTGCCAACATATATTTAGCATAAGGGCCATAAAGATTAAATGGGAGAAATTAGGGCTTGTATGGAGGCTTTTTAGACAGTCTTTTTTTCCCTCGCTCTATCTGCGAGAGGAACAGGAAAGTAAATGAGCAATTCTGCAAGGTAATAGCCTCCTCCTTGCACTATACGGTGAATTGTAGAGTGTGTACAAGTTGACACTGATATTGCCGTAGATGATGTTAAAGTTTGTAGTCTTCTATACAAGTATGTATGAAACAGAGATGTTGTTCAATTTATAGATAGGTTTATCGATATACTTCTATTCATGTGGATATTCCATAATGAATACATAATCATAGATAGAATTCACATTCCAGAAACATATTTAGTAATTACTTTGAAGTTGAAGGCTTTCTACTGTGACATCTGGATTCTCTGAATTATATGTACAAGTTGTGAAAGAACTTATAATTTGTTTCTGTACTGTAATGTTGTAGATCGGCTGACACCTAATATCATAGCCATTTTCTTGCACACTTTCTTTTGCAGGCTATCATCTGCATGTCAAGTCCCAAAAAGCAGGCTTCTTTATACATTTTATAACAATTTTTTCCATCCATGAAAACAGAAAGCTCCTTCTGCAGAGATGCAGTAACAACAAAAAATAATCAAATGTAAAAAATACACACAGCTGGAACAGCATCGATGGCTGGCCACACACTGGCAATATAGCACGAGTGCTGCCCCATTCAGCTGCACACAACTTTGGGCAAAGTGAATAACTGGGTGAATGCTGGTCGCTTGACGAAACACTGGTTGGATGGGGCAAATTGGCTGTGTGAGTGTTACACATTCGCCTGTCTTGTAAACAGCGGCAAGTGTGGCCGTGGCTACACTAGTGTGCCACAATGCCCTTTACGGAATTATGTTTCTCTAACACAATTACACTCCCCCCCCCCCCCAGATTGACTAATCTGGCATTGTAACATCAACCAAAACAGCCTTGCTGTGCTGTCACTGCAAATGGCTGAAAGTAAGGGGAAGCTACAGCCATTATTTTTTGCGAGGTCATGTAGCTCTACTGTATGTTTAAATGATTATAGTATCCTCTTGGGTAAAATATTCTGAAGGTAAATTAGCCCCACATTTGAATCTCTAGGTGAGGACTATGCAGAAGGATGTCATGATCACGAGAAACAAAACAGGTGATCTACAGATCAGAGTGTGGAATGTTAGATCCCTTTATCAGCCAGATCAGTTAGAAAATTTCAAAAGGGAAATGGATAGGTTGAAGTTAGATATAAGAAAATAGTAAGCTACTATGAACACCATAGTGAACATATTATTGTAGCCAAGATAGACAGACACGAAGCTCAGACCCACTACCGTAGTACAATATGCCAACTAGCTCTGCAGAAGATAGAGAGATTTAAGAAATGTATGATGAGAAAAAAAGGAATTGTTCAGATAGCTAAGGGGATGAAAATTTAATAGTGATGAGGGACTGGAATTCGATAGTATGAGAAGGAAGACAGGGAAAAGTAATAGATGAATATGGAGTGGGGGAAAAGGAAAGGAAGAGAAAGTCACCTGAAAGAATTATGGACAGACATATTCATCACAACACTTGGTTTGAGAATCATGAAAGAAGGTTGTATATATGGAAGAGACCTGGAGACACTGGAGGGTTTCAGATTGATTATGTAAATGCAAGACAGAGATTTCTGAACACGATTTTAAAATGCAAGATATTTCCAGGTGCAGATGTGGGCTCCAACCACAGTTAACTTGCAAAAATGTAGGAAATTAAGGACATGGGACCTGGATAATCTGAAAGAAACAGAGGTTGCTGAGTGTTTCAGGAGAAGCATTAGGCAATGAATGACAAGAACAGGAGAAAGAAATATTGTAGGAGATAAATTGTCAGTTTTGAGAGATGAAACAATGAAGGCAGCAGAGGATCAAATAGGTAAAAAGACAAAGCCTTGTAGAAATCCTTGGGTAACACAGGGGGTTGTGACATTACAGCCTTTATCACTGTAAAAGTTTTTTTTTCCTGTATTCGCGTCAGTATGTGCGAACTTTTAACATATATCAATGAATGTTGTAACCAGATATCTTTGCCGCGCTCCTGAAAAGCGCAGAATATCACGATAGCTATAAACTGTTATACGCTGCTATCGATCAGTAAAAAAAAAAACGATGCACCTATGTTTCAAAAAATAACAATTGACAATTTTTACTTCTGCAGGGAGCCGCGACGCTCTCTGGCTGTTCTTCTGTGAGTGTGTTGCGAGTCGGACGCAAAAGTATTGTGCTCCATACTGATATAATCATTTTTTTTTGTAAATTTAAGAGTTTAAGTGATTAAAAATATATGTAGCCACAAACAAGCGAGAATGTGTATCACGAAAATTCGCTCCACCGCCACAATGGGTGGCCATGTTAATGTAAGTTTCCGTTTCATAATATAATACTTAAAGCCTTGAAGTTTATTTAATTTCATAGAAAATCTCTCAACCTTATTTTCATTAATTATACTTGTGATAATCTTTTCTGTTTAAAAGATTTATGCAGCTTATGATCCAGCGTGTGTTCTGTCGGAACAGGAGGCTGTCGTGACGACATCGTTATAGTATTTATTCCAAGTTCTTTCAGTTCCGTTTATATGTTCGTACAAATCCAATTAGTTGGTCCCTTAGGTTTCTTTCATGTAACTTCTGTCTGATTTCTCCGCGCGAACTTCCTCCGAAAAAAAAAAAAAATCTGTTCATTTTTTAGTAATTTTCGATATTGCGAATGAGAAAAGACAGCCGCCTCCTGCTCCGAACGGAACACCACGACTTTTCTATCGTCGGAGAGCACCGCACGAATTTTCCGCTAAAAGGTAATAGAATTTCTTAAAGCTGGATCAATTACACATGTTGCTGCTGTTCTCCGACAAATCTGGTGTGATTAATAGTAATTTATTCTGTCACGACAAAAAGAACCAATTTTATTTTTACCAAAGCAACAAAGCTTTCAATTAAAGTAAAAAAAAAAAGGAAATAAAATCATACCAGATCTGGCGCCCGAACAGGGACTTGACTAAAATATTGAAAGTGTCACGGTACTAATATATGATTGTCTTATTTCATGTATCGCTCTTTGGAACCCAATGCTGCATAAAATTACGGATGAGCAATAAATATACGCAGTATTGAAGGACGCGGTATTTACACAAATATCTTGGGATTTAATAAGACGCAAATTTGCAGTTTTGAAGACAACGCCGAGTGAGTACCAAATTTTCGTTTGCCATAGTTCTGTCTAAAGAGTAGCTCATTTGACCTTCAAATTCGACCTCACTCTATCCTTTCTCTAGCTTAACGTAAAAAACCACTTTTTTTACGTAAATATTTGAACATTTTCTGTAACCTTTTGTTGGGCTATTTGTTTTATACTGTAGTTAGTATTCTCGTGTAAGTTCAAGATGGATGCCATTTCAGTCTTTTCTGTGTAACAGCGTTGGCAATCAATTGTTTCAACGGCGTTGACTCCATCTTGTCTTTTTGCTACAGACGTGTGTCAGTTATTACCCACGTAACATTAGACTTTTGACGAACGCGCCACGACTTTAACTTGCGCGGCAAGAATAATTGACAATCAGAATTTCAGTTGGCAGTACCCATTTTAAGTTGGCAATAGCTGAATTTCATTATGGCGGACGGACAATCGAGCGCGAACTCTGCAGACGAAAGCGACGGCACTGTTAACAAACATTACCGACTTCGCTCACGCGGAACGACGGCCAGGACAGACGACAGACAAGAGGTAGCTAACGTGGACGACACTCAGCAGGAAACACCCACCTCCCCGATAGCGGTATCAATTGACATTGTCAAAATGTTACAGGAATTGATACTAGACAGACAGGAGAGGGAACAACGTGAGAAAGACAGAGACAAGTTTTTATCAGAGTTGAAAACGGATATGACAACACAGATTGACTCAGTTAGGAATGACGTAAATACCACCATTAACTCAGTTAGGAATGACGTAAATACCACCATTCACTCAGTTAGGAATGACGTAAATACCACCATTGATGCGAAAGTAGGTACCCTCACTACGCAAGTAGGCTCTCTCGCAGCACAGATAGATTCGGTTAAGGGTGACGTCACGGCGCAAGTAACCACTTTGACAACACAGATAAGCACTCTGAATAACAAAATTGATAACATTGGTCAGAATCTCACAACTCAAATCGAAGCGTGTCGCAAAGAAACCGATTCGGTAAAACTTGCGTATAAAACAGTTGCACGACAGGTAGACGAGTTAGCGACAGCGGTAGCCACTGTAGAATCAAAAGTAAGTGCAATGGCGGATGACATTTCGGACCGAACTATTGAGGAAAGAGTTAACAGTAGTGTTGCTTCGCACACTAAAGCACTTTCCGAACATTACAAAGAATGGATTGATGTACAAGAGAAGCTTGTTGAGGAGAAGGTTACACGTGACTTGAAAGATGTTGTTAAATCCGCAACCTTTGACATATTATCTGCACCCGGCAGTTCAGGAGACACTGTTTGTACTGAACTAGGCCAAATTAGACGAGTGTTTACCCGGGATTTGCCGGAATGGCGGAAGCAAGTAACAGATGAGATATCCGACCTGAAACAGCAAATTCAAACACTACAGTATGATAACCAGAGTGACGGGAAACACTCACTACCTTCTGAGCCAGATGAACATCAATACCAGACAACACAACAACACAACACACCACAGTACATTCCGCGACCGAAAAATGAATTTAACGATTCACACAACAACAACACTGAACAATTGACACTCACAACCCTCGTGAAAGAGGAGAGTGTATTGAAACACAGAGTTTTTCAACCATTCCAACCGGAAAAGCGAAATATTCATCCAGTCGTTTTCCTAAAGAACTTTTCAGGAGTCTTTCCAGCTGCCTGGAATGACAAACAGAGAATACAATTCATTACCGGATACATACAAGGAGAAAGTGCTATATGGGGAACCGAGATGGTTGATAAGTGCAAAACATTTAGCGAGTTTGAGAAGAACTTTTTAAGCAAATTTTGGAGCGCAGGTGTTCAGCAACGCCTACGTAAAGAGGTCTACAACGCCGAACCTTTCCATTCGAACAGTGGCGGACTTCGCCGGTACTTTGAAAAGTACTTGAGAAAGATACAATATTGGGACACTCCCATAACAACAAAAGATGTTATTATGATTCTTAAGTCAAAACTACCCATTTCCATACGCGAAAAATTAGTGAACGTGTCAGAGGAAGATCAGGACGCATTTTTATCCGTCCTTGATTCGCTCGATCTTATACACGAAGACGCGCGTGCAAATGCTAACTGTAAGAACAACAACGCAGGCACGTATTCGAATGGAAACGGTAGTAATGTAAATGGTTCACACGAAACACAATACGGAAACAAACAGTACAATAACCGCAATAGAGGCCGAAACAATGGTTACCGTAATGGTAAATACAAAAACAAGCATTACGGGAACCAACGGTACAATCCAATATACAACACGCAACAACAGTATTACGGGAATGCCCCATACCAACCAAACAATAACGGTAGTAACTTCTACCAGAATGGGAACAAACACAAGGGTAAACGTTGCAACAATCAAAATTGCGGAGGTCAGCTACCTCCACCACAACCCCATGGGCAGCCACAACATCAGCAACAACAGCAATACACGCCTCAGCAACAACCATTCATGCAACAACAACAGTACACGCCACCACAACAGGACTTTAGATACAATAACAATAAACCAAGAAAACAATACAATCCACCGGTATATTTTACGCAGGCAAGTAATGTACCGATTTTTCAGCCTGGTAACCAAGTGCAGTACCAACAAGGGTTTGATACAAATCAACACACACAATGGGTAAAAAAACAGCGAGAATGGTCAAGTGATGTGACAGAAGAATCAAATCAGTCGCATCACAAGAAAGCGGAAAACTAAAGGCAGCACCTTTTCGCCTCCTTGGGGATGCTGCGGGACATAATGGGGGCAAACTCGACCTTGAACGACTTAACGTAATACGTTATGATCGCAACACTGACTTGAGAGACGATTTGTTGCAGGAAAATATTGAGACAAACTTGAATGACGTATGGGAAGACGAAGTACAAGCAATGACTAAGATTTACACCTGCGGAATTAATGACGAGTCATCGGGAAAGAAATGAATGGTTAGATCCCATACCTAAAATTGTAGAACCAGAATTAGATTTAGATGCAAAACTTAGGCAAGCATTGGTATCCTTAGCTGTACAGGCGAATCTACGCAAGAAGTCTTACGACAAGAAGGTATCTAAGGCTCTTACATATGATATTAATGAAAAGGTGCTTTTACGGACACATTTTAAGCCATCGAAGTTGTTGAAAAGAAATCGGAAATGGAGGCTATTGTACGACGGACCATTTGTAGTAATTAGAAAACCACATACAGGATGTTATCTAATAGCGGATCCAGCATCTGGCAGAATTAAAGGATTGTATCACCACCAGGATCTCAAGATGTATAACGAGGCAAAGTAACAAGCAAAGGAACATTAGCCTAAGGTTTAACCTGTGAAACACTTCGGTATTCAAACACACCAATACGAGTACTCACGCTTTGGCGAAAAAACTATGGAGGTAATTGAAGATTTGATTTATTATGGCGTACGAAAAAGAAAGCACATTCCATTTGAGAGGACAGATTCTCAGTTAGTTTTAAGTTAGTCATAGGTGTAAGCAGTCCAAGTTGGCTGTTGGCATTGAGGAATGCCGTTATTGGTGAAAGGAGATACGGAAGGAAGTAGCAGATTGCCACCTTCCAACTCCAATGAATATATATATGTATGTGAAATATTAGGTTAAGCAATTTCTTTTTCAGCCCTCAAGATGGAATGTTAGTCTTTAAGTGTACAGAGTACAGCCTATTGCGTGTAAACTGTGCGTTATTGTAACACCGCCATGAACTATACCTTTTGTTAACGCGATCTTTAGAATTAAACAGATTTGTGTAGCCAAGTGTTTGAACTGTCAAAAGCTGTAAATAACAGAGAGAGAGAGAGTATCACGTAGTATTTGACAGTTTTCAGGAGATTCAATCTCAGATTCAAAGTACCATCTACGAACAGTAAGCCTCATAAGATTTAATAGCTAAGCAACAAAGCATTTCCTTTATTCTGTTTTACAACAGCTGTTAGGTCATGTAGTCGAGAGTGCCACTACATGGAAACATATACGTCGTACTGACAAGTCTGAAGTATTCCTGATGGTAAACGTTTCTTCTTTAAACATGTAAGATGCACTAAAGTAATTAGCTATTTCACAGCCAAGCCCGACAATCGCCCAGAAGGAAGCGTGAGAAACTAGAAAGCTGTCACCAGATATGACTCACATTATAATAATAAAACTAAGATCTGATATTAGATTAAAGAATAGCCACTTGAAGGCACACGTGACGCATGTCATGCATCTAAAGTCACAAAAAAAAAAAAATTAAATAAATAAATCCTGGTGTAGTTGTGCTAGAATTTGTATATGTATATAGTGTATTTATGTTCATATTTGATCCTCTCCTCTTCCACTTCCCCATCCTATCCCATTAAAAAAAATGAGGATTAGAATTTGACAGGCTCATCTGAGTGCTCTTTAGACGGTTGAAGTGGAAACGAAATTTGTGGGAGAGATCCGTTAGCGAAAGTTTTGTTCTAATCGCGTATCGCGAGTAGCAATGCTGAGAGATTATAATACATTCCGCGAGTAGTACTTGCAGCCAGTAACTTTATGAAGCATGAATCTTCCGGAGAGAAATGCATAAGTATGCTCGACCAGTAGAGACGGAATTTGTTCAATCTGTGCTCTACATAAACAGTGACACTAAATTTTGAAGAGAAACGAAATAACAAGCTACTTAAAAGATTTGTTTTAAGAAAAATTTTACCTTTGTAAAAGGGAGAGAGAATAAACGAAATAATCGTGCCTTGATGCACAAGTAGTGGTATTCAATACGCTAATCCGGCGTGGCGTGACTGAAAAGGTTAACAGAATTTTGTGACTGTAAGCAAACTTAAGAAATGTATGTATGTATGTAATTTATAGACATTGTTAATCTTGTAATGTATTTACCTGTGAGTAACTTGAACTGTGAACTTTGAAATCGCAATGTGAGATGTGAATTTGCAGACACTTTAAGACGTTCTGAACAAAATGTGAATGGTAAAGTGTACAAAATACGTGTGCAGTGACATGTGTACACGCAAGTGCAGGTAGTGACAACGATCACAGCAAAGCATTTTGCAAACTATATGTAAAACGTTGGCTTCACTGACCTGTGTGTAAGCAGCATGGCAGGTCGCAGGGACTGTCGTGTGAAATCCTCGAAACAGACGGTGGTATTTTTCTACCCAAGTTTTCGATACGCCGATCGACGATGGAGAAAGGACACTAGACGTGTGTTTTCCGCGTGTTCTCATTTTAGCAGAGCGCGAGTGACACACGTTAAACATCATACGAGCATACACGAGCGCGTGTTGCACTGGACTAGTAACCGGCAACAGCGCGGAGCTGCTTGCAGTTGGACTCAACAATTAACATTTGAAACACAACCGACGAGCGCGCTGTGGAGGCGTGTCATTGACCTTAGAATGTTTTCCGTCTCACAACTACGCAAGAGACATTGCTAAAGCTATCACAGTGAAACTTAATTATGAACTTTATTTATTCTGCAAAAAGAGAAGTCTTAGCTTCAAATTAATTTCCATTTAATCAGTCACGTCGGATATTTTGCAATAGATAATTAAATAAAGACAAGGCATTACTGAGCACTGAAACGTTAACTGGAAGGGAAGGTTATCAATCCTGTCCAGAATCCTATAAAACCTTTACCTGTAAGTCTACATTATAGCACGAACCTAACACAGGTTTCTTTTTGTTTATTTGCATGTAAACGACCTGACGCTTGATGCGAGACACTAGAGAGGCAACACGAGCGAACACAAAAAAGACGCTACCCAGGGTCGTGACCTCTCGGACGACGCCGCTCACCGAACGAGAATAGACGTTCCAGACTCCGGTTAAGTGAGCGCGTGACAAAAGTGTACAGTGTAGTGTCAAGTGCAACGTCCTGATTAACAACGACATTCTAAAAGAATCTAATGAAACGGATAAAAAAACATTACGAGACCAAACAGGTCACGGACAATTTTAGAGGACTGTTTAAGTAATTATTTCAATGTATCTGTGTATGTTTGTCTACTGACATGTTTTGTTTTCTATATAGAGTATTATTCATTTATCTTTGTGTGTGTTAGACTTAAGATTGTTTTTTGTCATATGTTGTTTCACAGTAACAGCAATTAAGATAACAGTGCAAGGACACCTTACAATGAACTGAGAGAAGTGCCAAAGTGCACAAAAGACACTGAAAGGCTTTATTTGTTTTCATAACTGTACTGGAAGCATAAAATAACTAGATGACAAACTCATTCCAATTTTATGTTAGAACGAAGGTAAACAGATGATAAAACACAGTAATGTCTTGAAACTACATGTGAGTCCTGATGATCCTCCGGAATCATCATGCCTCACATGGGAGGCATTGTGACATTACAGCCTTTATCACTGTAAAAGTTTTTTTTTCCTGTATTCGCGTCAGTATGTGCGAACTTTTAACATATATCAATGAATGTTGTAACCAGATATCTTTGCCGCGCTCCTGAAAAGCGCAGAATATCACGATAGCTATAAACTGTTATACGCTGCTATCGATCAGTAAAAAAAAAACGATGCACCTATGTTTCAAAAAATAACAATTGACAATTTTTACTTCTGCAGGGAGCCGCGACGCTCTCTGGCTGTTCTTCTGTGAGTGTGTTGCGAGTCGGACGCAAAAGTATTGTGCTCCATACTGATATAATCATTTTTTTTTGTAAATTTAAGAGTTTAAGTGATTAAAAATATATGTAGCCACAAACAAGCGAGAATGTGTATCACGAAAATTCGCTCCACCGCCACAATGGGTGGCCATGTTAATGTAAGTTTCCGTTTCATAATATAATACTTAAAGCCTTGAAGTTTATTTAATTTCATAGAAAATCTCTCAACCTTATTTTCATTAATTATACTTGTGATAATCTTTTCTGTTTAAAAGATTTATGCAGCTTATGATCCAGCGTGTGTTCTGTCGGAACAGGAGGCTGTCGTGACGACATCGTTATAGTATTTATTCCAAGTTCTTTCAGTTCCGTTTATATGTTCGTACAAATCCAATTAGTTGGTCCCTTAGGTTTCTTTCATGTAACTTCTGTCTGATTTCTCCGCGCGAACTTCCTCCGAAAAAAAAAAAAATCTGTTCATTTTTTAGTAATTTTCGATATTGCGAATGAGAAAAGACAGCCGCCTCCTGCTCCGAACGGAACACCACGACTTTTCTATCGTCGGAGAGCACCGCACGAATTTTCCGCTAAAAGGTAATAGAATTTCTTAAAGCTGGATCAATTACACATGTTGCTGCTGTTCTCCGACAAATCTGGTGTGATTAATAGTAATTTATTCTGTCACGACAAAAAGAACCAATTTTATTTTTACCAAAGCAACAAAGCTTTCAATTAAATTACTAGAAAAAAAAAAATCATACCAGAGGGTATTGAATTTACTTCATGAAAGAACAGAATATAAAAATGGAGTAAGTGATGTAAGCAAAAGGTAATACAAACATCTAAAAATGAAATAGACAGGAAGTGCAAAAGATCTAAGCAGGAATGGTTAGAGGACAAATGAAAAGATTTAGAAGCATATATCACTAGGTGCCACCTAGCGGAGAATAAAAGAGGCATGTACTAATATCAAGAGCTCGACTGGAAAATGAGTCCTAAGCCAAGAAAGGAAATATGAAAGGTGGAAGGAATATACAGGGTGTTTCAAAAAGGACTCTACAACTTTAAAATTTCATATAAATTTATTGAAAGAAGATGTAGAGCTGGGTTTACTGTTGTTTTATAGAGAAACATGTCAAGTTTTTTTACCTTGACCCAAAGATGATGTATGTGGCTTCTGTCAGTTATCCTGCCCATCATAAGTCAATTTCTCCCCAAACTTGCTGTGGCATTGCAGGTGTAACTTGCTTAGTAGCCGCGTAAATTCTTACTCTTAAGTTCAGGTATAGAAGACGTCACAGTAGGTACAAACACGATATCCTTGATGAATCCTCATTTAAAAAAAAAACAACATCTTGCATGATGTAAACATTTTGTTCTTGGTCAACCTCATCAATCTGTGGTATCAAAAATTGTAGTAACATATCCAGGTACACTATCCCGTTGATGGTTCTCTCATGAAAAAGAAAGGGTCATAGACTTTGTTCTTGCTCAATGCACAAAAAACGTTCAGTTTAGGGCTATCATGTAGTAATGTTTGATGAGGATTTTCACTGCCCCCAAATCCTACAGTTGTGTGTGTTAACCTTGCCACTTAAGTGAAAAGTTAACTCATCAGAAAAGATGATTTTGTCCAAGAAATGTTCATCCTCATGTAATCAATCTGACATGTCAGGCAAGAAGTTCTTGGGAGCAATTTTATCAGTGTCTTTTATCGCTTGTATAATCATCAATCTGTACGGTTTCAAATGCAAACGGTTTCTCAACACACGCCAAACAGTCTTATGTGGGATTTGTAGTTCGCAAGATGCATGTGGGTCGATTTTGTACTGCTGTTGACAAAATCTACTCTATGATATTGTTAGAAGTGCATGGATGACCTGATGATTTTCCATGTCTTACCGAGCACCCTGTTTCTACAAAATATTTATGCCACTCATAAATTGTAGACCTACTAGGAGGATCTTTAGAGTACTTGGTACGGAAATTATGCTGGACTATTGTCGCCAACTTCAATTCTTCAAACCAAAACACACATCTAGAACGCTAATGTCCAGTGAAGGCAGGCATCTTTAATGCAACTGCCGCTAGCACTCCATACGGTGCAATTTGGCACTAGTGTATTATGCGAGACAAAACTTGATGTATTTCTCTACAAATTGACACTAGATTTACCTCTGTAGGTACTATGAATTAATTTACATGAATTTTCAAAGTTGTAAAGTCCTTTTTGAAACACCTTGGGTAGAGGATCTATGTAAAGGAGGTGTACTAGAAGGCTGCAGAAATGGAAGAGGACGTAGATGAAGATGAGATGGGAGATATGATACTGTGAGATGAATTTGACAGCACTGAAAGACCTAAATCGAAACAAGATCTCAGGAGTAGACAACATTTCAGCAGAACTAGCGACAGCCTTGGGAGAGCCAGCCATGACAAAACTCTTCCGTCTGGTGTGGAAGCTGCACGAGACAAGCAGAATAACCTCAGACTTAATGAAAAATGTAACAATTCCAATTACAGAGAAGGCAGATGCTGATAGGTGTTAATATTACCAAACTATCACTTTAATAAGTCATGGCTGCAAAATGCTAACACAGAAGAATGGAAATACCACTAGAAGCTGACCTTAGGGAATATAAGTTTGGATTCCAGAGAAATTTAGGGATACACATGGCAGCACTGACCCTATGACTTCTCTTAGAAGATTAGAAGATAGGTTAAGGAAAGGCCAACCCATGTTTATAGCATTTGTAGACTTACAGAAAGCTTTTGACAATGTGGACTGGAATCCTCTCTTTGGAATTCTGAAGCTGTTAGGGATAAAATACAGGGACCAAAAGGCTATTTACAACCTGTACAGAAACTTGACAGCAGTTGTAAGAGTCAAGGGGCAAGAAAGGGAAGCAGGGGTTGAATAGAGAGTGAAACAGGATTTTGTAGCCTATTGCCAATGTTATTCAACCTGTACTTTGAGCAAGCAGTAAAGGAAATCGAAGATCAGACTGCAGAAGGAATTAAAGATCAGGGGGAAGAAATAGAAACTTTGAGGTTGCCAATGACATTGTAATTCTGTCACAGACAGAAATGACTTGGAAGAGCAGTTGGACAGAAAGGACAGAGTCCTTAAAGGAGTATATAAGAAGAACATCAGCTAAAGCAAAGCAAGGACAATGGAATATAGTTGCATTAAATCAGGTGATGCTGAAGGACTTAGATTAGGAAGAGAGACACAGTAGTAGATGAGTTTTGCTACTTGTGCAGCAAAATAACTGATGATGGCCGAAGTAGACTGGCAATGACATGATAGGCATTTCTGAAGAAAGGTAATTTGTTAACATAGATTAAGTGTTACGAAGTCTGAAAATACATGTATGGAGTGTAAGCCATGCATGGACAATAAATAGTTTAGACAAGAAGAGACTAGAGACTTTTGAAATTTGGTGCTACAGAAGAATGCTGAAGATTAGTGGGTAGATCATGCACAACTAACTAATAAGGAAGTATTGAACAGAATTAGGGAGAAAAGAAATTAGTGGCAAAACCTGACTAGAAGAAGGAATCAGTTGACAGGACACATTCTAAGACATCATGGAATCACCAATTTAGTATTAGAGGGAATTATGGGAGGTAAAAATCGTAGAGAGAAACCAGGAGATGAATGCAGAAAGCAGATTCAGAAGGGTGTAAGTTGCTGTAGTTATTCAGAGATTAAGATGCTTGCACATGAGGGAGTGGCATGGGAAGCTGCATCAGACCAGTCTTCAAACTGAAGACCACAGTAACATGATAACTGAGAATTCACCACACTTCTTGCACTTAAGAAACGGGCTAGCTTATTTAGTTTTACTTGCTTTTAGGAGTAACATCCCATTGCTAAGTTGCTTAACTGATTTTAGTGATGTTGTTAAACATCCAAGCACTTTCCCATTTCAAAAAGAAGACAGCTATCACATGTCCTCTCCATCCATTTAACAACAATAAATACATTTTGACACACATGTATCTTGCCACTGTCCACATTTCTCAGGCATTGCTTATTGCTCAGGAGGATGAGCCTACCAAGCACTCTTGGTGGGGTGGGAGGTACAACCACTGGTCCACCTACACACTGCAAGATTTTCTTTTTGCAAATTATGTAACATCACATTCCCATGAACAGCTAGGGAAATAAGAGTCTACCCACACAAAGACCCACTGTTCTAGGTAAGCCTCATACAGCTGAGATACAGCAGGTTCCACAGAGGCTGCCTACTAGGAAGCATTTCACCTCAACAACCATTTACCTCATCAGCACAAGCAAACCTTAAGGTTGAGGTTTGGAACTTCCTCACAATCTGGGAGATTAAATCAAGATTCCCTTTCTCTATGATACACAACATTCCACCAACACACCACACAATAATTGCTGAAACGTGTGCAGAGCTTATGGTTACAGAGGACTAGCAACGCTATCCAGCCCCAAGAGCATATGCGGCTTCATTGACAGTACCCTGGACATCGTAAGCATTACCATGCCCTCTGCTGTGACGTGGGTGCTGTACTGCCACTATACACTGGGGGGTTTACTATCTCTGACACTCTTGTCATGTCTCAGCTTTATTGTTGCTCTGGGCATTCTACAGACATTGAGAGAACTAAGAGTATTTATTGTAGCCTTCGGCAACAATACAGTCTCTAAGAAAAGTGTGAAAATTTCAATCCACATAAAAATATGATATATTCAGAGATGTCATCTATTAGGTTTTGAACAAATAATAAGGTGTGGTGAGTGCCACCAGTAATGCTGCAATTAAAAGGACTTCATATTACACAACTAAATGATTAATGAGGGTAGGCCTACATCTCAAAACTTCTACAGCAGCCAACTGCATTTGGGGAATGTCAGCACTGAACTACTTTAAGAGCCAACCACACTCAGGACATGTGGCACTTTTAGACACCTATGGAAGTTCACTGCAGTACAAGGGTTAATACATTTTTCTCTCTGTCTCATGGTGTGTTGATTGTGGTGTGAAGAATTTTAATGATGTATTTGCTGACTAACACCCCTATAGTATTAAAGGTGATGGATGTGCATAACTTAAAATGTTTGTTCGTAAGAGCTTTGTTCGTACAAAATGGTCTTATATTACAGCTTTTCCTTGCCATGTGCTATGAGGGCTTCAATCGTCTTCAACATGTGATACCCCACATCAACAATAGACTTGTGTGTAGCAACATAGTTAATAACAAGCACCACCATTTGAGGCAATGATGACCTAAAACAACATGTGGTAGAGAGGAAGATATGTTTCAACAGTAGGATAAAATTAGCTTCAAACCATCTGCACATCCTGGATCAGGTATGACAGTCTACTTTGTCACAGTTTATGCGTAGGCCGAGCAACCCAGCTCAGTGTTGAGTTAATTTCCCAGGATGGTGGCAGTTATTTCCTTCAAATGACTTAATACATCACTGATCAAAGGAAATGGTAAACTCCTAAAGGATGTAGCAATGTATTTTGTAGTGTGTATATCTCATTAGTTACACCATCCTTTGTAATCTCTGAATGCATGTACGTACACACGTACACACACACACACACACACACACACACACACACACACCACCACCACCACCACCACCACCACCACCACCAACAACAACAACAACAAATTGCATTTATTTATGCTAAGCAAAAAGAAATTTACACAACACTAAAGTACTATTATTAATAGATATTATCTTTGTGAAAATAAGAAGTTGCTCATATTAATCATCAATAATTTAAATTTATTTTTTGTAGATTATTTTACAAAGAAGACAATCTAAAAATAATCCCTACTGATAAAATATGTGAAACACCTACTAAATGCAGAAGCTGAGGAAAATATACAGTAACACTGACTCACAGCGGAGGTGCACAGGTAAATTTTATGAGCAAATCATGTTTCCACATAAACATCATGCCTGAAAGTACATTCAGCAATCTTTCCACTGCGAGAAATACTTGGCATAAAATACCAATTTTGCTAAAAATAAAACAGTACCATCTTTTTCAGTTTAATATGATAAGTAGCAGAAATTTAATAATAGTGACAATTTTATTTACATTATCAATGTAGAACACAGTATTTAAGCTTTTTTCTGAATGTTTTTGAACATTTACACAATTTTCAGAAAAGCTTAATGTATATAAAATTACATTCTATTATTTATGCCAACATGTATCAATATGTCAGGAAAAGTAGCTATAAAAAACTTTTTAAACAGATAACCTTTTTGTTACGATATGATCCTGTTTAACAAGTAGTAGCCTACACAGTTTAGAGATGTGAACAAAAATGCTACTCCAGATAGTTAAGTTTCAGAAGTTTATTTCTTGGTATACACTATAAAATTTAATATTTGTTATTATGAATAAGAATTTTTAGTGTTTAATGCTTTTATTTTTATTTAGTAAATATGTCGTTCTAAATATTGATACAATTGCTTATATAGTAAAACCACCGAAGAAAATGCACAGGGGATTTTTAATTACAATTAGCCTATACCCACATTCATGGAAGGCAGTGATTGTTCATTTTAAGTTAATAACCAAGAAGAGCTCCCATACAAGGACAATATTGTGAACAGAACAAGAACACATTAAATTCTCTCTACCCGCATTCACTAAAAGTGAGAAACTCTGGAATCTCCTGTATGTAAACTACTTTGGGCAGGGCAGGGGGGATGCGACACAAATATAACTTAGTCATTACACAAAACCAATAGTATGTAGTATGTCAAACAATGCACGTTTCGTTGTTTCATGTTTGAGACCTATTAAATATTAGGCTTATATCATTAAATTTCAAGTTATATTTCTGTCACAGGAATATTTATTGCATCATTCTTTAAAACTGAATTTTCTTCAGGAACAGTGGAACATTTCATTAACTCAGTTTTAGCTTAAACAGCTCATGGATAAGGTTATTATGACTGTTTCCACTAACGCTTCCTTTTGTTACGCGTATACATGCAATATAGACCTTGGTGGTTTCACTGTATAAATTATACAAACAATTACCATGGCCGTATTATGTTATGTCTAAATGGTATTCCAAAAATAGGTATAGTGTTCCTGTAAGGATAAAACCACTTAACATAGGAAGTAAAAACATTACACCTGGAAATATTTCCAGTGTGATTTATTACAGGCAGTATAATCTGACTCACTCCCGTCTATGATGCACATTCAGAAGTAAAAAAAAATGTAATTAAATGAAAATGACTGAACCTGATTGCTTCACTATGGTTTACGTGTGAAAGGTAGCTACACAGTTTTGTTCAGCTATTTGCAAATCAGATGCTGGGTCAGCAGAGTCATCACATAAATCTGAGTGCTTTAAACAGTTCAATTTTTTCTTCAAATCCATACAAATAAAATTAATCATCCTGTCAGAAATAGTGTGCTGGTGGTAGCTGAGTGTTCCCAGAAATAAGATTTCTGATTAAAATTGATTTTATTATTAAGACAAAGCAATTGTTCAGGAATAAGTTGACTGTCTTCACGATAATTATCTGGACACAGAGGAATTCATTTGGTATTGTAAATCTAGTTTTGATGAAGCACTAATTTTACAGCTGAGAGGCAGGAACTACAGAAGAACATGTCTCTCATGCCAGTAGCATGAGAACTTGCAGTTAGTTTTATAATTCAGTTGTTTGTGTGAGCTATGTTATTCATATATCGAAATATTTTTGGGAGGAAGAAGAAACTCTAGCATGTTGTATATATCAGGATCCCAAATTTATAGTCATGGACATCGGAACCTTTGGCAGTCATCTGTTCAGTGCTCCATTGATATTTCTACACCATTCTTGTAAGAATGTGTTCATGGTAGAAGTATAATGACTAAAATAAAATAAATAAATTAAAGTGGTTGTTCCTCAAAGGTTCTGAAGTGCTATCAGCTTACACTGCTGAAGGAAGAAGAGCCCAAGCTGAGATCAAGTATTATGTATGTCAGCATTAATATTGATGAATGCTAGATTTTAACTCCATTTCCTCCATCTATGTACTAAATGATGGCAAAAATTTAAAGAACAAAAATTGTATTCCAAGTACGCTTTGCAAAAGATGTAGCAGAATAAATATTATTTTCTGTTGAATCCAAGCAACTGCTTTATTTGGAAGTTTGGTGAATAACTGCAGATCTGATAATGAAGGTAATGAGTGCATAGTTTTACAAAATTTGCAGATGTTGATGTGTTACCTGCATGGTATGGAGGTAATGCTCCTGCCCAAAACAAGAATAAGACACTGTCATTAAGAGTTGGATAAAAGACTGGGATTACCCAATGATATTTTGACTGCAGGATGTGGTATATGAAAAGCACAGAGTATCCAGGTAACAGGAAACTGGGCCAATGAAGTGCTCTCTCTCTCTCTCTCTCTCTCTCTCTCTCTCTCACACACACACACACACACACACACACACACACACACACACACACACACACCACCTTTTTTCACATGGGAAAGGGGGGAGGGGTAGATTAGACTTACAGTGTCATGTAACTATTTGCAAGGTGACCAGAAACTATAATTACAATTGATTAAAGTTGGTCCAAATCTAATAATCATTGAAATCTAATAAAATGTATAAGAATTTACATTTTGAACAGTCTGTTTTGTTAGTAATGGTATTTTGTAAGTACCATACTATCCCTGATTGTCTCTTGCTTTGAGCAAGAGATGCTGGCATTATCATTGTTACTTGTGGTGGAAGGAACATCAAATGTGATATGTGATAATGTAATGATGTGCAGGATAACCCACAATATTAAGCATACCGTATTTGGTGACGGTGTATCCTACAAAATATACAAGAGATTTTACTCTGCTAACTGAAAATAACATCCACAACACTGTGGACATAAAGCACATTAGATTTTAAAAAGAAGTTCAACATGTAGCAACGTTTAAAAATTAAGTTGTGATGTGTATGTAAAGTGACTTGTTTCGCATAATTAAGAATTACTGTGCAAATGATCAACAGAACGTGAAACTAACTAACAAGAAACTGCAACTGTCTGTAAATAACAACTCCATCTAATGGAATTTGCATTCCACTCAGGACTTTTCACTATCATATTTGTAACTCCATCAAATGTTCAGGTCATCTGTAAAAACTTACACCCTCAAATAATGTGCAGTTCTCTCTTAACCTTCCCGCTATTCTCTTATAACTCACACACACACACACACACACACACACACACACACACACACACACACACACACTAGCATTTAGTCTCTCTTCTTCTGCAGCAGCACCTTGAAAAAGTTGTTTATCCACAATCATTCTTTCAATTGTTATTCAATATATTAGTTTCCTGGAACACTGCCAATCCTCTGCTATTTTCACATGATCATAACATGCTTCATTTAGAAAGCTCTTTTGTTGTATACTCCTCTGGTCACAGGACAGAGACAAACATCAGCAAGTATTAAAAAACCTAGTGCAACCTCAACAATTTACAATACTATGCAAATCTTATTTCTTTTCTTTTTTACACATTCATCAATTTAGAATGAAGTCTGTCTTGGATTTCAAATTAAAATAGTCATAGAAAACAATATCTACATTGCAAATGCACATGTCCATAAGCCACAATATTGGCTGCTGTAAATGATACAATAAATTTCAAGTGATATTTATTAACTTCAACACTTTCAATAATTATGGCCAAAATATCTAAGAAAAGCTTAACACATATAGTCATGTTGTAATACACAGAAATTTTCCACGCAACTAAAATAGAAGGTAAAAAGAGTCATTTTCCAGGTGTAAAATAGCTAGAGAAGAAATGAATGTCCAGTGAATAAACAAAATTATGAACTATACGATTAATTCAAACCAATTTTCTTTCTGACAATGAGATAATAAGTATGACAACAAAAATGACTGCTGCTCAGATAAAAGGATGGAACAGGCAATATGAAAATATATGAAACTGTATAAATGCTAATTACAAATTTAGCACCCATAATAGTAGAAAAGACAATATTTTTGTTTAAAAAATAGCACCATTTACATAATACATAGTACAGCTTTATTGATTTGACATAATTCACACATTAAAAATCTTTTCAAAAATGATGTGTCAAAAATGTGACCACTTTAATAAGAAGAAAATAATTTATCAGCTGTAAAAATTAAAAAATCTGTACACACCCAGCATCATGATACTTGCACAATAATTCTGACAGTTCAAAAGTACAATCTTAACTCTCAGAGTGACACACACTATCAACTGACAAGTAGCACAAAAAAATAATAATCAACAATCTGCATTGAAATACTATTGAAGACAAACAGGGAAAACTCTCACACTTTTGTCTGCAGAGGAGTCATAACAGCGTTACTTTCAGTCTACTGAGAAAATTATTTCTATCTGCATTCAACAATAGCAAATTATAGTAAAATTTTATAATAGAAAATATGAATGAAACTTCATTTCCAATTTTTAACATAAGACAAATTTCAATTCCTTGTTCTGCATTAATGTTCATGATAATGTAATAAGAAACCCTAGAGTAAGACTTTCATTACTCTTAAAAATATATATACATAAACTCAGTTGCTTGTTATTGTTCTCTACGGCTTTCAAAAATTATACAAATTTCAAGCCACAGAAACGTCTAAAAAGTAGATTTATCACATCAAGCAATTATCCTGTACACCAAATTTTAACAGTTCATATACTGTACTCCTTGCATCTATCATTCTTGTCACTTATTTTTAATATGAAGATAAAAAAATGATTGCATATTGATTTATGATGATTGCACAATATTTCTACATCTAATGAAATGGTTTATCCTTTATTTTCAACAGCAATGGTCTGCAACCCCTTTTGGCTTACAGTAGTTTTAAATTGTTCTGGTACAGGGAATTCCGCCTGAAACAAATCAAATTAGTAGACATTTAAAGCCAGTGTAATATGCAATAACAGCTGATGGATATACAAGAAAGAAACTATTAAATCACTCACATTTAGTCTTCAAATAATTTGACAAACTATTATTAGTCTACCAATATCTTCATGTTGCAATGAATTACAAAGTCGGTGCACAACATTATAGAAGAGGGAAGCTAGATTTAAAATGGAGGAAGAAACACAATCATTGAGTGCATTCTTTAATGGGAGGCTGGCAAAAGTATCACCTAACTTCTCTCTGCCTTGTGCATGATGCATAAACAGTGATACAAACTTATGTTTTACTTATTACCTGGCAAACCGAACTGCTAACCTGGCCAGTGTGGCATCCCCATCATGTTTACACAAGGGAAGAAGGGAAGGTGGAACAGCACACACTTACAAGTGAGGTGCTGCCACACACTACATGTCTGTATGTCAGTGCATTGCTGTTTAAGTGCAGCTTTGAATTTATACACGCATCTAGTGTTTTTAGAATCGATGATAGGTCTCCAGGGATAATGAGCAAGTCAGTTTTCCCTTTTTGTAATTTGTCTCGCACTTCCTTAGTTTTATGTCCGTGGAAGCTGTCCACGACCAACATGTTACATAAATTCAGTAATGCACCAGGATGACATTGCCAAACATGTGTCACCCAGTCAATCACAAGGTTATTGTCTACCCACCCCTTCGGATTTGCTTTCACTAATATGCCTTTCTCTAATATTTTTTTCAAGGTCCAGATGCTTCACTTTCTGGCCGTGGATTGCTCGGTGATTACTGTTAGTTTCTTGAAGCCATAGTTTTTTTTGCGAGTCGGAATACAATCTCTCATTCACATTGTACTTTCTTCCAGCTGCCCGGTTTCTAACTTTTTGGCTTCTTCAATAATTTTCAGTTTTTCTTTAGCAGTGTACAAGCGAAAATGAGAACTCGTAGCCATAATTAACATCTTTGAAGACATTGTTAATACTTCACTTCTAACATGCTACTGACGCATCACAGACTGGGGCCACAACAATGCAATAATATAATGGGATCTATTGTTGGAGGCGGAGCAGTACTAACCTTATTTTGAATAATCGTCCTCAAATTTGGGAAAAAATGTGTGGGTTATTCAAGTATATGCAGTAACTTGTTATATGTGTTACTTACTGTCTGGAAAGAACCACTTTGATGGTAAGAACCCCCTACCTCTCATGCGAGTGTGTGTGTGTGTGTGTGTGTGTGTGTGTGTGTGTGTGTGTGTGTGAGGGGGGGGGGGGGGGGGTAGCTCATGACATACAAACAGCCATACTGTATTCACAAAATACTTGAGAGTGAGAGCACTTAGTGACGTGCAACCAACTTCAAAAATGATTTCAAACCTTTAGAGAATTTTACTGCTGCAACCCCCCCCCCCCCCCCCCCCCCCCCCAAAACACCACTCACTCACTCACTCACTCACTCTCTCTCTCTCTCTCTCTCTTTCACACACACACAGACACACACACACACACACACACACACACACACACACACACAAAATTATGAAATGTAGAAGATTTATTGCTTATTACATTTTCACTGTTCACGCATTAAAACTTGAGCATCAGATGCAACATTTTAATTTATTACTTCTTCCTTAACAAATCTATTTGCAACACAGTTGCAGACAGTATCCACATATAGAACTGAACATACATGCAAAATTATACAATTAAATGACACACAGTTCAGGAGATATGACATTGTAAACATTAAGCTTCACGAAAACAAAACCGAATAGCGAAATTCGCGAGAGATACAAGTGAAATATGTATACAACTATGCGTGAAATACATTAAATACATGTGACGTGTGTGTGCGCAAGCAAAGCCCCGGGTAAAATGCTCCTCCTAAATCCCTCGATTGATTTCATCCAAAATTGGTACACTTATTACTATCTGAAAAGAAATAATGTGGGGGGAAGAACCATCAGTGTATGTGATAATGTGGAGTGAGTACGGGGTGAGGAGAAGATGAACGGAGGGGAGAGGAGGAGGTGGGTTTAGAGGGGGGGTGAGAAGAAGATAGAAGGGGGAGAAGGTGACAGAAGGGGAATGAGGAGATGGACTAATAGAAGATTGGAATAAATACGTACTAGTGAAACTAATACTAACAAAAAGATAGAGGGGCTGGCCAGTACTTACCTCAGCTCAGTACAGCCGATAGATAAAACAAAACAGAACAGAAAATTTACATTCCTAGCTTTCGGAACTTTGTTCCTTCATCAGGGAGGAGAGAGGGGAAAAAAGGGAAGAAGGGAAAGTAGATTTAGTTACTCACAACCCAGGTTATGAAGCAACAGGGAAAGGTAAACAGGGAGGGTAGCAAGGATGGAGGCATGGTTGTCAGAGGGAAATGTAAATTTTCTGTTGTTTGTGTCATCTATCAGCTGTACTGAGCTGAGGTAAGTACTGGCCAGTCCCTCTATCTTTTTGTTAGTATTTGTTTCACATCTTTATATGAGATTTTCCATTAATCACTTAAATACATACTAGGACAAGGCAAGGTACCCATCTAGTAATAAATGAATTTGTACCTACCTCCTGAGTCATTAATCATTTAATTTTATCCCTTCATAATCTATTTTGTAACCAACACAACTAAGGTGGTTTGTAGGTATCATCAAAAGTGAAAGTAGAGCAAAAGTAATAAAAAAAAAAGACAGAATTCATTTTATAGTAGGATTGAACCTAGAAACTCAGTGTAATGGCTTGCGACCTCAAATATTAAGCTATAGTGCTATTTTTGCAGACTGCAGTTATTTTAATTCATCATAATTAAATTCATCTAATCACTTCTTTTGACTGGAAGCCAACTAAGATGATTCCTTCTAGAATAAGACACTGTTTACCTTAAACTGTTCCATTATTTAGGCAGTTCTCTGTTCCCCATCTCTGACCACATGCCCTCCTCTTGTCAGAGTTTCTTTACTAGCTACCACTTCTATATGACACAAGCTGTAAAGTTCTAGCAATGTTCCTATTTCCTTGTGTTGTTCATAAAAGCACAGAAATTCTTGCTGAATAACACATTTATCCACAATGTCAAGGCAGGTATGCCTCATATTTTGCTTGCACATTCCATCACACTTCCCTTCCACAGCAAAAAAAAAAAAAAAAAAAAAAAAAAAAAAAAAAAAAAAAAATTAATTAATTAATTAATTTTGCTAACAATATAACCAACTATCTATTAACAATGTGTACCACCTTAACTGGAGTGTAGCTGTATCTAGTCAAGCGAACAAGCTAGTTCTGCTACTGGTGGAATACGTTTCACTTTGCCAAGTAATATCTCCTCTGTTTGTTATCAAAATGTTAGTGATTCATACAACTACAGGGTGATGATGATGATGTTTGGTTTGTGGGGCGCTCAACTGCGTGGTTATCAGCGCCCGTACAATTTCCCAACCTTTGCTCAGTCCAATTTCGCCACTTTTCTGGGTGATGATGAAATGATGAGGACAACACAAACACCCAGTCATCTCGAGGCAGGTGAAAATCCCTGACCCCGCCGGGATTCGAACCCGGGACCCCGTGCTCGGGAAGCGAGAATGCTACCGCGAGACCACGAGCGGCGGACACAACTACAGGGTGTATATGCAGACAAGGGGATTTTTCCCAGATCTCCCGGTTAACAATGCACTTTCCTCCCAGGTGAAAATACACTTTTTCTGTGTTAAGTGACAGTATACTTTTCCTAGGAACTGTACGACTTATCAAAACTTGGTGGGGCATGGAGGGTGGGGAGGGGAGGGGGGGGGGGGGGCGGAAATCACTTTTTGGAAAGATCTTTGTGGTGCAGCAACATGTATGCTGTATATTTTTGTATTAAGGAAGTATAAATTCGAATTCCACCAAACACCACATGTTACTTTTTAAAGCATTGTAATCGAGATTGTGCTGTGCTTTTGTAAGCCAGTCATAGCTCATATCACGTGATCTCACCAGCCGATGACGGCGGATATTCAGAGCGTAGGACATGTGAGGTAGTCAGCCAATTGCAATACCACTGTTATGTAGTGCAAACACACAAATAGGAAAAGTTAATGGTTTAAATTAATTTATGTAGTGTTGCTACAAAAAAAGCAAAGGTTTCACATATAATATTGGTCTCTAAGATTAATAAGCTGCAAGAGAAGTTAAGCTTTTACATATAATGTTGATCTTTTTTGCATGTGTTACATTTTAAGATACATCACACAAATGTGCCAGTAAAATTTTTAATAACGACAAACATCTGATTTTCTGGGCTCGAAATTCTCGTAAATGGCCATTCTCAAAGAGTTGGTTTTTAAATGGGAGTTTAATTCATCATACATTCTCACACATAGTTCATCTTGCGTAAAGGGAAATTTACTTTCAAAGTAACGCTTTTCAAACAACCATTTGCAATATTCTCCCACAACCTGTTACATATAGGTTCATTTCAGCAGTTGCCATAGAGCACCAGGTAACAGGAGACACCACACTTAAGCAGCTACAATGACGCAGGAAGCCAGCATGTTCATACGTGTGAAAGATCTTATATTATGTCACAAAAGAAACATGACATCACAAGTTACTCCAAGAGCATCGGAATTTTGTGAGCCATAGTGGGGAATTAAACACTTCGTTTTAAATAAATTGACTGCCTCAGGGGAAAAAGATTAATAAAAGCCAAATTTATTTAGCAAATCGACAAAAATAACTTCATTGTTCTGCAAGTCGATTAATGCTCGACTGTCAGAGAGATGGAAATAAAATAAAATCTGAAACTAATAACATATTTCAGCCTTCCATAATTATGTGAATATATTTTAATTCACTTGACAGCCCCTGGCACAGCAATCCGTTTTGTATTCGTTTGACATGAGAACAATAAACGAAGAGGAAACAGCAAAATTACTACACGTAAACACGAGGCATGTGGAGACTACCCACCTCCCCACAACAATTCTGACTGCTCTGCACCATCAGACCCGAACCAACGATATTTTCGAACTGAGGCAATAATATATCTAGATAGTTCCCATCTGTTTACACACACTTTTTCCTGGACTTCTGCCATTGATGCTGGAACTCACCTTCTGTAATATCCTCCAAGACCCTCATCACAGCTTTTTGGACAACTTGTGTTGTTTGAAAATGGCATCCCTTGACCAACGTTTTCACTCTTGGAAATAGAAAAAGGTCACATGGAGCGATATCTGGTGAATAAGGTGGCTGCGGTAGTACTGAAATTTGTTTTGAGGTTAAAAATTGCTGTACTGACAGAGCGATATGGGATGGCGCATTATCGTGATGCAGAATCCAATTATCAGTAATGTTGGCACGAACCCGAAGAACTCTCTTTATGAAGTCTTTCTAAAATTTCTTTGTAGTAATATTGGTTAACTGTTTGTCCAGGAGGCACCCACTCTTTATGAACAATTCCCTTGGAATCAAAGAAGCACACAAGCATGCATTTCACTTTTGACTTTGACATACAAGCTTTTTTCGGTGTGGATGATCCCTCTGAGCACTATTGCGAACTTTGGCATTTTGTCTCTGAATCATACTGAAAAAACCAACTTTCATCACCAGTGATAACACGGCTCAACAATTCTGGATTGATTTCCGTGTTTCTTGCAGTTGTGGTGTGAGGTTTTTGGGGATAATTTTTGCACAAATCTTTCTCATACCAAGATCTTCAGTTATTACTACACAAACCATTTCTCGATTGATGTTCAGTTCTTCCGCAATCATTTTCACGGGTAATCTTCTATCAGATCGTACGAGTTCACATACCCTGGCCAAGTTGACATCCGTCTGTGAGGTTGATGGTCATCCATTGTGGTCGACATCTTCAACATTCATTCTGCCTTCACTAAACATTTTATGCCAACGAAAAACTTGAGCACTTGACATAACCTCCTTTCCAAAAGCCTTTTGAAGCTTACCATAAGTTTTCATCACATTTTCATCCAATTTAACACAAAAAGAAATGGCATACCATTTCGCAATATTCTGCAGTTCCATTTCCGTGACAAGAGAGAGAAACACGTGTTAACTTATTACAGCACAACTCACAAGTGAGCAGCTGCATTGATGTGCCGCTTGGACTAGAAGCAGCTTATAGACCAAGGTCAAAGATATTGTGCCTACGCGAGCCTGCAAGGTTGCCACATCTTGCAAAGAAAATCAGTCTCATTACTTTATTGTCACACCTCGTATTTTGTAATGGATGCCATCAAACTATCTTCAGGACAGTGGAAATTAAAATGTCCTGTGGTGATTCTCCTGCCCCTCTTTAAAAAAAACTTGCAATTACTGGTTGGGTTTATTTGTAACCGGGAGAACAAGTACTCTTCAGAAAATTTTCACTCTTTATTGCCTATTAGCTAATAACTTGTTTTCTGTGACATAAGATTAAATATAGGGTACATAAAACCAGTGAAGACAAGAGACAAGCAAGCAGTACACATTTCTTCAACCCTTAAGTTCTAGCATTTTTCTCTCTCTAATCTTACTATAGCTTTACAGAGCATGCTTTTCTTTCTGGGAAAGAATCTATTACCTCACCAAAGTTCATCAAACGTTTTGCTGCATGAAGAAAACGAAATGTCGTTATCTAATATGGTAAAAGCTGTTAATACAAACAGTACCCAAGCCTGGTGTGGTTCCTCAATCTGATTACATGTAATTTGTCACTGTCTGCTAGACAAAATGCAAGAGGCCTGTCTAATATTGCAGCAATCATCGCACACACCAAACAAATGAGATTGTTTTAGCATAAATGGTCATTTTTATAACATTTCAACATAATTCATGAAATACAAATATCAAATGCCTATTAGGCCAACTAAAAGCAAAAAGCTTTATGTTATAAAATAGTTTCACATTTCATTCATACATTCCAGATTCTCAAGCATGAGATCCAAAAGTAGTAGTATGAAATTTTTACATAAATTTGGAATCGTCATATTCTTCTATAATTCGTGTGATGTCCCCGTTTCCCTCATTCTAATAATCAATCTTGTCATCACTAATTCTGTAACTATTCCTGTCAGTGTGAAAACTTATTCTTCGATTAACTTCACTAACCCTGTCACAATCACTAGTTTTAGTTATCCTGTATTTATTCTCCGGTTACGCATTATTACATGTTAGTACAACGTGCTGTCCACGCTACTCCCAGAATAGAACTTAGGCGGCTGCTAGCCGGAGACTGTACAGCTGGCCCTTAGTAGTGTAGGGGTCTGGCCAAAAATTTTCTGTCATTTTCTTGGAGACACCAAGAAGATAATACGTAATCTTTCTTACCTGCTATTCCTGTTAGTCGTTTATTCTCCACTCTGGTAGTCTGAATCTATGGATTTCACTAGTAATTATAACAACACTTATCATTTGCAAACCCAGACAACCGCATATACAAACAGCAATAGGCATTCACCCGTTCTGCTTTACTCTGCTTACCTCGTATAGTAGCCCTGCCACCTTTTGTCTGGAAGATAGTTTATTTATATATGCGATGGGGATTCCCCTAGCAGGGAAATCATGCACACTATGTACGCATTCAAAAATCAACTTATGATTCATTTGGAAATCAACTTAGAATGCATTCAAAAATGTTCAAAAACCAACAGGGACATGTTTCAAAATCATATGAATAATCAATAGACCAATGTGTGTTGGATGCTAGATGCTTTGTGAAACAATGTTTTCTTCCTCAAGATATGAACTTGGTGCCCCCCCCCCCAAAATTGCTGCCCTGGGTGGATACCCCGGTTTGCCCCCACCCCCTTGATCAGGGCCTGTTGTGCAAGTGTGAATCTGGTAGCTTGCACACGCCAGTAAAATTTTTCTGGGCAGTATCTGGCTGCTAGCTGCTACTGTTTGTACAGCTAACAGCCACACTTCCGTAGGCAGAAGTGGGAGAAGGTACTACTCACACATGACTCAACTGTGCATGCCCATGAGTCCGCTCGCACTACTCAGACGAATCTAACGTAAACAATGGTGACGTCACGCTCATCACAGGCAATTTGTTGTTCTGAAGCATTGCACAGTCTTCCTAAGGCCTTTGACACATTTTGCTGTTGCCAGACAGCTTGTATGAGCACTGTGTTTTGTTGTTGTATATGGTGCTTTTCCCTTGCAACTTAAGTTTTATTTATTTATTTTTTTCCTCTCTTTCATGTTTTATTGTTGCACTATTATTCTGCCGTGGCAGGACACAGTAATATCCTTTGTTAGAGCATTGGTTCTCAACAGCCAAAATTACAAAAATTTAACTGAAAACTAAAACAATGAAAAGCTCTAGGAATTCTAAAAAATTCCCCGGTTTTTCCCAGTTTTCTTCCTGATGAAAAACTTCCCAGATCTCCCGCTTGTCCCAGGTTGTATACACCCTTAACTAATACTTGTGTTCCTGATAACCCCCAAGACGAAGTATCAAGCTCTGAGTCAGTTTAGCTTTATTCCTGGGTCCAAAGCTTATCTCGGCTGCTGGAAATTGCATATGACAAAGTTATAAATGGTGTCGTCAGTTGGGTCACAATTATACAGATAGTAGGGTGTCCTAAGCTAAGTACTTTGAACGAGAAGCTAGTAGTTGGAAATGTCCAGTTAGTTTCTTAGTGCTTTACTAGTAGCTTGCACTTTTTAACAACAATTAAAGCTTATAGCATCTGTTCAAGGTGATAACTGCCAAGTTGATGGCCAATTATCGAGTTCTTTGTGTCTACCCAAGGCAAGAAATTTATTAGAATCAGGATGATTGATGCCTTTTGCTTCTTTCCCTGTATATCTGATCATTCTTCCTGGCATTCCTTCCATTATCCATACATTAACTGCATTCCTTCAGGTTCCTGTAGCGGGTAATGTTTTGCCATGGACAAGTCACAAATTGTAAACAATGATAATCTTTATCATGGACACATCACACACAATTGATACTGTTTCTCAAGTTAGTTTCATCAACTTCATTGGGGCAGGCAACTATTTGTCTTACAGAAAACTTTTATAATATGTTTCATACATATTGCTTGTTCATGATCAAACAGTGCCTGAACTATTCAGTTGCAAACATTGGGCCTTTTCCTCCAAATAATCAGCATAGTTCTCAAATACGTAAAATGTTGACCCTATAATTTTGGGCCAAACTGTATATTAACCCTTTAAGTGACCTTGGTAAATATGTATGCCACTTTAACTACCATGTATAATTTATTTTCTTCTGATTCATTGGTATGAATATTTACCACTCCACGCCTCATGTTGGATTTAGAAATAAGTTAAGGAGTTTTATTCGTTACTATTTCCACAGAGTACATGCTGACATGCATTTTGTCACTCAAAGGATTAAGTATTTTATAAAAAGTGCTCAAAACCACATCAAATTCATCTGTTAAGCAAGTCTCCAAATTTGATAATCACTCAATTGAAATTTTCTCATTGCCAAAAGCCACCCCTGCCCCCATATCAGTTTAATTGTGAACTGAGATTTTAAGACATCGACACCAAGTGTTTCTGAATATGAACTTCTCAGTCAGATCTATGTACATAAGAAACGCCTATACAATTTCCGCTGTAGCACCTGTTGGGAAGATTACGGAAATGTTGGTAAAACGAAAATAAGTGATAATTCAACTGGACTGATGTGTTAATGTAACTTAAATACTTTCACATCTTTACAAAAAATTCTTGAGTTGTGAGCTATATTGCATTATGAACTCTACTACACAGAACACTACAATTGTAATTGTTCTTCTGAGCTCAGAGGGGATAACTGAAATGGTCTATATTCATTAACCCTTTAACAAAAGTCTGTGTTTAATATACAACCAACATATATACTTACATAGTCACCATTTCCCTTAGGCACCATTACATTCATCTCTGATGATTTGGAACTGACAATTTCAACATCCAGTGATTCAGGACTAAGGTACATTTGGCAGCCATCAGTCTTGTCAATGGTTATTGTCGGTACTTTACCTAACACCTTTAAAAGTAACAGACAGGCATTAATATAAGTTGAATACATCCAGACTCGAATGGCTTATTATGTAATAGGAAATACAGTAAGGAAATTTGTATTTTGTCAGGAAGCTTTTTGTATTATACCTTCTAGTGAGAAGAGATGATGACAACAAAAACAACAACATAATACTCTACAGGCAGACAATTGCAAAATCTGTTACTCAGTACACCAGCAATTCAGTATACATGACACTGAGCGGTTAATGGCTAAATAGGGAGGTACAGAATGAATACTAAATAGGGAGGGACATAGAGGATCACATTAGTGATGTCACTGTTTGTTCTATCTTTGTTCCACATCAAATGCTCTAATTTTCAGTGATGTTACAGTCTTTATTTAGTTACAGTAATCATAATGGTCTGCAACAGTTCATATACAATATAGGGAGTGATGTCATTTTTGGTTCGGGCAAAAATAATTCCAGAAATTAAATATTATCCAATTGTAATCACACTCAAGTCAAAATCCAAAAGCCAGGCCGTTAATGGAGCACAGAACACAAAACTGAAAGCAACTTTTTTTTTATGAACAACAAGGAACTGCTTGAACAGAACTGACTTCCTGGATGGAGGATGCATCTATTTACATAAACATTGAATATACCACAATGTACAAACATAAGGTATTTCACAACCAGTAATGATAAACAGTAAATAAAAATGACTGCTGGTGGTCGGATATGAACTAGCAACCAGCAACACACCAGCCAGAGTCTCTAACTACAATGTCACAATGTGTGCGCCACCATTTCACAGCACTGTTCCTCTCCTGGACAAGCAGTGACCCACTGTTTCAGAAGTTCTCATTGCAGTCAACTACAGCACTCTGGATCTAGAACTTGTCAATGGTCATCTGTATAGCAACACTGTTGGATCCTCATGTTTTAGTCATGTTATTACATTCTCTTCAATTTATTAAGCAGCAACAGTAGCACTCCTGTCAAAGTTTCATGATCTTCAGTTTCCTTGAACGAGGAGTCCCCATCATTGATCTGTGCCTCTGCACCGTAGCTGATCTGTATGCGGAAGACATGGGCAATGTCTCTGTGATTTTGTCTTCAATGCAGGGTCATAATCCTCTACTTCATATGTGACGTTGACAATGGACAAAGGATACAAACGTCCCAAACTAGTACATTTTCTATTTTCTGATAGTCCCCATTTTCTGCACAGGCATAAAAATTCATACCAAGTCTCCTGTGCAGTATCTCACTGTTTGGTATTTTAGCTGTCTCAGTCTTCCTCCTGAGTATCCATGGTCCATCTGCAAATCAGTTGACTTGCTTCTATGGTTCCAATGATTAGGTGTTTCATGTAGTCGTCCTGTATACATCCAGTTAAACCAGGAACATTGTATCCACTATCATTTCAACCAGACTCTATTCTATCCTAATATCTCCATTCGACATTGACATACATCAAAAGCTTATCTTCCAATCTTTTATTAAAGTGTTCTGTGAGGTCATTATCCGTGGACGGTAGACAGTTGTCATCCAGTGAATGATGTCACAATTAGGTGTAAACTCTTTTACTAGTGTCAACTGGAAAACTTATCTATGATCACAGTTCTTCACATGGGGCGCTCCTTGCTCCAAAATGATGTCTTCTACAAGGCACTTTGCAATTTCTGGAGCTTTGGCAGTTGGCACAGGTTTGATAACAAAATAGTTGCTGAGGTACAAGTCTACTCGAAAGAAGAAGAAGAAGAAGAAGAAAGAATTCTGGGAGGGGGGGGGGGGGGGGTGGGGTGAAGGAAACAAGCTCCTAACAAACATGACACAGTGCTGCCAACATATTTACGTTTAGATACAAGCTGTGTTCCTAACAAACATGACACAGTGCTGGCAACATATTTACATTTACATACAAGCTGTGCTCCAAGCAGCACTGACAGTGTCATCTGTTAGCTGCTGCTGATGCTGCTGCTCCTGCGACAGCTGTCAACCACTACATTTGGTGAATCGACATAAGTAAAAGCCAAGATGGGGTAATAAAAGCTCACAGGATTTGTGAAATCAAAACTGGTTGTTTCATGTTGAATACTGGTGCTTGCTGCTACTAATTCCACATCAGTTCTCAGAACAATTTGAAATTAAAAAGAACCAGTAGTAAACCTTAACACAATGGAATAAAAAAAGAATGAGTAAATACACACATAAGTAACTCAGAATCAGTCCCTGCGCATGATTAATTATTTTGCTACTGACTGAGTCAGCAGTATGAATAACGATTTTGTGTATTGATAGTTTGGCAACACCATTGCACCACCACTAATCTTGTTCCACTTGTTGGACCTTCCTGCAGGACCCTTTCCCAGCTGTCATCAATTACTGACAGAAGGGATTCATTTGCAGCCTTAACAGGTTGTCTTTTACATGTCCCCTGAAATGATACACTCCCTAAACAACCGTGTTACTTTTGCCGTGCCGGTTCTGCCGCACTCAAATCATAAATGTAGGGTGGCAAGCAGACAACAATGTGCCCTCTCTCTTTCACCACTTCATTAGTCATTAGTTTTTTGCAAGTCTATGTTCTTGACTTAAAGTGAACAGGGCCTGCTTTTCATGCTCTCATTACAGGCAACATGTCTCTTTTGCAGCCATTCCAACATACTCACTTTCGTATCATACTGTGTGGGTGTTTTTCCCCCACCTGTCTGTTATTGTATTGAACACTGTCCACCACAGTACCCGACTTTGGAGGAAGATTTGGGAGAATCATATTTGCAAACCACCTTTCAAAGTTTCCCCGAGTTCACTTGACTACGTTAATCACCTTTTGTGGCTTTAGCTCACAATTTATGTTGTGTATCCCTGATGAATCCCTTACCTGATACAACACTTCCAATAATAAGTCTTTCAAAAGTGCGTTTCCCACCCCATCATGCTGACATCATCCTTCTCCCGCCAATATTTACCAACCATCACATTACTGTCTATCCAAGTTTCATTCAGATGGAATATTTCAGTGGCTGCTTCCTTAATATTTTTCATTTTTACAATAAAATGCAACTGCCAATCAATAATGTCTCCGTGCTCTAACAGTAAAGACCTCTTATTTCTCCACTTCAACCCACATGAGTGAGATGGACAGCGAAATATTTTATAGAGACGTAATACTCCAAGTCCAGCCAATCTTTTCCTTGAGTTCCAGTTGAAGTTTCCACAGACGGAGAGCAATCTTCTGCACCATGTAGAGGTCAATGTTTGAGTGTGTCAAGACACCTCTGTCAGGGGTATCCAACTCGGTTTTCCCAGTAGATATTTTTAAAAAAGTCAAAAAATATGGCTGATTTATTTGCAGTTACTGTATAGTTACAAGTAACAAGGAGAGGTCCCCAGAGGAAGGATTGACTTTTCAAAACCACCATTTCTATTATGGTGTTTAAAAAAAAGGACATAAAGATATGTGGCAGGACTCGTGCCAACTACCTTCAGCATACCAACCAAGTGTCTTAACTACAGGGGGATTTTACAAAAAATCAACTTCATTATTTCAGCTTTAGTCGCCTACTGCATGGCAAGAAATTCTTTTGCACACACAAACAAAATGAATACTTAAATAACAAATTATTTAGGAATACAAGAGATAACTCACAAAGGCAGAAGCACTGCGTTGTTTATAGACACATAAACAAAACGTACAGAACTTGGCTAGCTTTCAGAATGCACTTCTTTTTTCTAGCTGTAGGAAAAACATGCACACAAACCCATACACACACTCACTCACTCATATGCATACATTGTGCTCAGTCGATTGCCAGCTCTTTACTGGCCCATGGTGAGTGTACAGGGGTGGGGTGGGGCAGAGCGGGGTGAGGTGAAGGATGGAGAGAGGTGAGAGGGAAGGAGTGGGTTGGTGGAAAGCATCTAGCAGCTCGTGGGAATCGAGTCTATGCGCTAGCTAGTGTGCAGGTATAGGGGGCATGTGACAGACACTGATGATTTCATGGACTGGGGTGTGAGATAAAAGCAAACAACCAGCTACCAGCTGATGTGGTGACACAAATTGGGCAGGGTTGTCAGGACAGGGGATGGCGCACACACACACACACACACACACACACACACACACACACACACATACACACACACACACACACACACACACACACACACAGTCAGTCAGTCAGTCAGTCATTCATTCATTCATTGAAATCTTGCATGTCCTGTGCTCTGCTGCATTTTGTGCCACTGGGTGGTCCACCTAGCTTTTGGCAACAGTTTGTCAGTGGCCATTCATTCCAGTTGACAGCTGGTTGGTTGTGGCAGAGCTGGTATATAACATGACTGCTTTCATAGGTGGCCCAGCCTCTCATGGGGGTAGGACGAACCTGTGATGGGACTGAAGTAGGTAGTGCTGAGTGGGTCGACTGGGAAGGACTTACATCTGGATCTTCCTGTGGCAGGGTATTGTGGATGGGAATGGCAAAAGGATATTACCCAAGGTACTTCCAATCCCTCCCATGGGGGCATTCCAATGCATACCCAACCTCCACAACATCCTAGTCCATCCCTATCCCACTCCCACTCACAATCCCCTGCCACAGGGATCATCTCGATCCCCCACCCCAAAGCTTTTCTGAGTTGTGCAGAGGGGAGTTATCCTTACAGCACATCCTCCATTCCCATAACCTTCCTGGCCTAAACCTAAGTTAAATCGCTGCCCCCCTCCCCCGTGCACACACACCATCCCATGCCCAATTTGCCCCCCCCCCCCCCCATCAGCTAGTTGTGTGCTGTTATCTCACACCTTCACCCTAGTCTGTGAAATCATGTGACTTGCCACCGCCCCCTCTACCTGCACCCCTAGCTAGCCCAGAGACACTCCCCACTCTCCCATGAGCCACTTCCCAGCACACTTCCTGCCTCCTGCTCTCTCCATTTCCCTCACCCTACCCGACCTGCGACCTGACAACCCCATCTCACCCTAGTATACACACCGTGGGCCAGCACAATGCAGTCCTTATGACTTTTGGTGAGTCATCTCCTCTTAAGTAATTTGTAATTTTCAACCAGAACTTGCCATACATGACTACTTAAGAAATTCAGACAAAGGGAAAGGCAGTGTCAAAGCACTGTCAAGTTCAAAAATTTAACTGAAATTTTCCTGTTTTTGCAAGGAGCTTCTGGTGATTTCCTGATTGTCTTTACAAAATCTGTTAATCCTTCTCACAGAGTTGAAGCTTGCCCCTCTGTAAGTTACTGTTCATTTTGTCAGCTAAGAGAGAGGGTGGAGCAATTCTATTTTTGGTCTGTTGTTCACTATATTCAGTGACATCATTAATTATTTTTCTTGCTTCAATCCGTAATGTGTACCATTGTCATTCTCTGAGGAACAGGAGGAGTATCTGGCGTTGCCTGTGATAGGCCAAGAACTGCTTCACCACACATAAAGAGGTGCATTACTTTACTACACAACACAACACAGCACAACAGTCACTTCATAATGGCTACATGTGCAAGAATCTGTATTAGATTGCTGGGGTTGGTAACGGCCAGATGAAAAACATGAGTTCACCAATCAGCTTCTGTCAACACAGAAACTAGGAAGCCCTTGTTCTTCTCTTTGCAAAGAAACCCATTGTGAGTGTAGATAATTATCCATTAATTTTCCATTTTCTGACCTTAGGGACCACCAATCAAGGTCAACAGCAATTCAGTGGAATAGCGCTGCTGCATGCGAGATTGGTACCATATGCCCCACAGGTTACTGTGGCATATGCTTCTTTTGCTGGCACTGCTTACAGTGGCTCACGTAGTATCTCACAGATCAGTAGAGTCCTGGCCAGTGATAGATACATCTGATTCCGCCTAGGGGCTTCATGAATCCCATGTGACCAGATGTTGCAGTGCAGTGGAAGAACTTCAGTGTAGTTGGGTGTAGATGAGCAGGGATGATAAGCAACCATTTGGCCCCACTCTATCATAGTTTCTATAACACAAAGCTCTAATTGGAATTCTCCTTTGATCCGTTCCTCATTCTTCAAGGCTTCTATGGTTTTCTGCAGTGCTGGGCCTATCTTCTGTTCAGCAGCAATATCATTTAATGGAGAAATAATTGAGATTTCATCCATGTGCCTTGCACTTCCACCCATTTTTGTATACCACTGTGACATCATAATTCTGAAGCCTCAGTTCCCATCTTGCTAGTCAACCCGATGGATCCTTCAGGCTATTCAGCCAGCACAGGGATTGGTGGTCCACCACAACATCAAATCATTTGGCAAACAAATGTGGCCAGCTCTCTTTGATGGCCCTAACAACAAGCCACTTTTTCTTGGTTGTAGAGTAGTTCATCTCAGGCTTGAGATTACTCTGAAAACCACTTCCTAACTTTGCACTAGAACTATCCTTATCCCATAATTGCTAGTGTCTCAGTCAAGTTCTGTCTCGGCAGTCTCAGCATACAATACTTGGACTGGAGAAAATGTTAGTGCTTCCACAAGGACGATGAAAGATCAATCTGGCACCTTATTTCAGAAAAGTTTACTGTCTCCCTGCAGTAGTTCTTCCACGGGACGTACATTAGCGTATTAGTCATTAATGAACTGCTGGTAGTATGAGTACATTTCAATAAAACATCTCACATCATGAATGTGCCAAGGAGTCAGAAAATATGTAACTTCTCTTATTTTTTCATGGATATGGATTCACTAGATGTCCCAAAATTTTTATTCCTTGAGCAGCAAGAAGGAAATTTTTCAGATTTATACGCAGCCCAGCAGTTTGAACACATTTCATCACAGTTGTCAGGTGGCTTAGATGTTCCTTGAAAAAACGATATCATCCAGATAGCAAATATGCATCATCCATTTAAAGTGTCGAAGAAGTTCGTCCATCATATGTTCGAAGTTGACTGGTGCGTTACACAATCCAAACAGTATAACTCATAGAGGCCATCGCGAGCAGTGAATGCAATCTTTCTCTGTCAACCTCAGTTTTCTAGTAGCCTGTTTAAACGTCTATAGTTGAGAAATACGCTGCTTCTTTCAAGCAGTCTACAGTGTCATCAATGTGCAGCAAAGGATAGACATCTTTCTTCACGATTTTGTTCAGTTGTTAGCAGTCAACACAGAAATGCCATGTGCTATCCTCCTCCTTCACAAGGGCCACAGAGGCGGACCAAGGACGCATTGAAGGTTCACTGATGTCACCTTGAAGTATCTTCTCCATTTCCTCCAGGACTGTCCGTCGTTCATCCGGCAGCACATTATGTGAGTACTGGTTAGTTGGTGTACAATTCCTAGTGTTAATGGGCTGCTTGGTCTGTTTTTTCTCTGCACCAGATCTGAAAGCATCTGAAAATTGAGCAGAAAGGCTATCAATTGCTAACTCTGCTCTTTGGTCAGGGCAACCCTACTCACAGTTTCGTAGTAGTGTCTGCTACAATCATTTTATAAGTACATCTGTAAGACTACATGGAGGAGTATTGCAGCAGCTGCAAGTGGCTGGTGAACACAGAGTGTTATCATTTCTGTTATAGCAACCAAGCTGTTTAATTATTGTAACACAGGCCAAGCTCACTCGATGGAATCCATAGCACAGTGATGATGCACAGCAAAGGCAAAATGGTTTCTCCACCTGCAGGTTTCAGTGGTGTCGCCGAGAACACAACCAGAAGAGGAACACTGGTAAGACAGGTTTTAAAATACCTGTTATTTTTGAAGCGGTTTCATTTGCAGCCCAGCAGCTCTACTAGGATGTGGGTGCTACACCAGGTGAGGGAACGACAGGGAGCCTCCAGTAGGAGTTATGAGATCAAGACTCAGTTGCAGTCCCAGCTTCTAAGATTAAGCCCACCCTCTGGACTTGTGCCACACCACAGTGGGCCTTCCAGGCTCCCTCCAGCAGCAATCAGACTCCTGCCCAGGGGGGCAGTGAGACACATCCCTTGCAGGGCACCTGTTTTCCATCAAAGTGATGGTGCCGCTCCATGCTCCACACCAACGACCATCAGGATGCAGTCATCCACCGCAGAGCTGGCTACCACAGCAGGACTGCCAACCATCTCGAGCATCATTGACGCAGTGTGATTGACACAACAGAGTCGCGTGGCATGCACTGAGCACACGAGTCAGCAAAGCTAAGCAAAAGCATGATGCAGCCACCCAGCAATCTTACTGTGGAATGGAAGCATGGTCGCTGGCTCACAATGACACAGTACTAATGTATGAGAAGAAAAGAAAATATTAATTTTGGTATCTCCATCTTCCTGGGCCTCCACTGGCCTGCTACCCTGCTTCAGTCCTGCTCCATCTGCCATCCTGACATCATAGCCACCCCTCCACTCCATCTCAATTACAGCAGGTTCCTCCCCAGTGTTGTCTAGGGTAGTAGTGAAGTACAATTCTATGTCAGTAACACTAAGTAGCCCCCCTAGATTGGTTCGACTGTCCTTAAGCACATACCTTTAGGGCTGAATTGTGGCTCCTGTTCACAATTAGTGTTCCAAAGTTCTCCCTGGCACCTGGCAACAATTATGATCTTCAGTGGCATGTAGATTTCTTTAGTGATCCTGAGTAGCTCTTTGTAATCAACAAAAGCTTCACAGTTTAACTGAGCATCTCGAGTGATGATTGGAACTCATCTCAATGATGATAGCAGAATATCAATGTCTTTAATGACAAACACCCACCCAGAGCAATCTTCATTAGGCATGCTAACTGGAACAGCTTCACAATTTAGAGCTCTGACCTTCCACAGTCTATGATTGCATGTAGTACCTGCAAGACTTCCCATCTCAGAATAACATCATGACTACAGTCTGCTAAAACAATGAATTTGAATGCCATGTTCTGCACTGATAGCTCTTCTAATAAGATGCATTCCTGTTGGCTGCACGTATTTCTCATTTGTGACCTTCAGCACAACAAATTATGGATCATAGGAAACAGTTTCCTTTAATTTATGACGATAGGGAATCCACTGCCTCAACTTGAGTCAGGAGAGGTTGGCCACCAATGATGTTGTCAATGTGATTTCCTGACATCTCAGTTACTCACATCCACGGAGAACTTGCACCTGTGGAGGCCTTGCCTCCATACACGGTCGTATCACTTAGTTTTTTTGAAGTTGACGGCTATGCCAGAGATCGGTACCTCTGTACAGTGATGGAGAATAGCTAACGGATCTTGGGGAACAACCCTGTCCTGGGTACAATGATCGGCTTCATCCCACGAGTTGACTATAGTGATTTGCAGTTGGGTGGTGTGAATAGGACTGTTGTAATGGCTCATTTGTTGTGGCATAATAGTCTTCAAACACTTGTCTTCAAACACTTGTCTTCAAACACTTGTCTTCAAACACTTGTCTTCAAACACTTGTCTTCAAACACTTGTCTTCAGTAGTATATAAGGTGTTCAGGGCATCCACAGTGGAAACATAGCAACAGGTTGTCATTTCTCCTCCAAATGTCTGTTTCTCTGTGTGGCATTGTACTTCATGGAGGAGTTGGTTGTACCCACATTGGTCAGATGCTTTATTATTTGACAATTGCAGCGGAAGTCCGAGTTGGTCGAGTTCATTTTTCATGGTGTGATCAGCTAATGGTGGAGACTGCTCCTAAAGAACGATACATATCTTCTTCAGCATTCTCTATTACCACTTGACATGTGGGGTCAAAATTTATGGCTGACCTCTCTCTTGCATACTCAGTCTAACATTTCAGGCTGCTATACACTGTTGTATCTCTTCTCTTGCTATCTCACTTATGAGAGGTGAGCTCATGGTGGTCTTCCACAACTGCCTTAGAGACCACATTCGGTAGTTGCTCATATCTCTTTCATCCAATTCTTCTTCTTCTGTAGCATTTTCTTGATTAACTGGCATCACTTGATGAATTCCTCTGTTGTCTACCAGAAGAGCTTTGTACATTTCTGTGACTCTTTTCAGCAAGCACAAGATTTTGTCAGCTTCTGTCATACGCAGATTCACAATGTGCCACAGGACCTAAACATTTTGCATGTAGGATTGTACCATTTCCCATGCCTGTTTTTCAATTGTTCTCTGCTATGCACACTAGCTGTGATTGTCACCAACATTTTCTTCAGTTTGGCTTGGAATCTTTCCTGGCATGAGCTTCTCTTCCTGAATCACAGCCGGGCTGTGTCATCCAAGTAAAATTACACATTTGCAAACACATCATATCATCCCACCTGCTGCACTGGGTGATTCGATCAAATCTTTTCAGCCATTTTGTTGAGACCTGACAAGAATCTCTCCAGGTAACACCAATGGATGCTGATGTGCAGCTGACTTACTGTTGGCTTGCAATCCATTGGTACCCTGAATATATGGACCATGGAAATGATGTACTGCTTGTGTTCCTGTCTGTGTAGGTGATGGCTTTTATGTTGCCTAACTGAAGCCACAGTCACATAGATGTTTTCAAATATCCGGGTCGCCACCAAACAATGTCATGTCATAATCACAATCAAAGCTAAATCTGAAAACAGGGTGTCAATGAAGTACAACACTTAGCACTGAAAGTAATTTCATAACGAACGCTCTTTAATAATAGAAAAGAACTCACTTCCTGGACAGAGTGCACCTATTTTAACAGTTATATTCCAGAATTCTTGTATTTACACAAACCCTGAATACTCCAGAATATACAAACATTCAAATAAAACATTTCAAGAACCTTTCAGAAATGACAAATGCTAAATAACAAACAATTGCTGTTGGTCAGGTTTGAACTGGCAACCTGCAGCACATCAGCCAGGGACGCAAACCGTTATGCCACACTGCATGCACCACAGCTTACGGAAATATTTTCCTAAAACAGCAGTTTGTGGTAGTTTTCTTGTGGTTAGCCACCCTTCATTAAATATCTATACTAGAACAGCTCATCCCCCCTTCTCTTTTTCATATGGACACTGTGACCAACATAAAATACAGTGCAGTGTATGAAAACCCTTACAACACATAGACATATAATGAAGATTATCACATCCATCATTTTTTTCTTTACGTAACAAAATTTACCTGATATTCATCAGTAAAAATAAACATAGCTATATGGAGGCATAATGGCAAGTTTCATGCCACCACTGTAACACATCAGTACAGTATTAATAAAGTTCATAGAGAAAATCCAAAGAAAAGCAACACTTTTTACTATTGCAAAATAGGGGAGAGAGTGCCACTGACATGTGCAGGGTTTCGGGTGGACATAATTAAAACAAAGGCGTTTTTCACTGTGGCAGAAACTCTCATAAAATTTCAATAAACAACTTTCTCCTCTGAATATGACAGTATTTTCTTGACACCAACCTACATACGGAGAAATGATCATCATAATAAAATAAGGGAAATCAGAGATCGCATGGACAGACAAAGGTGTTCATTTTTTCCATGCGCTGTCCAAGAGTGGCATAACAGAATTATTGTGAAGGTGGTTCGATGAACCCTCTGCCAGGCATTAAGTGCGACTTGTGGAATATCCCTGTTTACACGATGCCTCACACATCAGGTAAAACTTGGATAAATCTGTGTAGGAAACAGTCTTTTGGAATAGACACTCCTCTACTAAATATTCACCAATTTCTTTTTTTCCTCCAAAGGACACTACATACAGATGCATATTTTCCTGAAGACTTTAGGCCCAAAAGTAACATGAAATCATTGTGGAGGAACCAATGCACCATTAAATGAAGGACAAAAAGTCAGATAACTATTTTTTGTAATACGGCACTGAATTTTTATATTCCAATTTCAAGTGAACATCATAAATATGTACTAATACTGGACAGTCTCTGCAATATTGCATCATCATGTTGAGATCTTACCAGATGTATGAAGATCAGTCGATAAATCTAATTTCATGAATCAGTATGAGCTAGAATCCTTTCTGAATAGAACAATGGTTGCAATGTGTTCAAGCAAACAAGACATTGTGTCAAAACCACAAAACAGTTAGTCAAATGCCCTAAAACATTCTCAGCAGAATGTTGTATCAGCAGCAGTTTGGTACAACTCTCTTTGTCTATACTTTAGGAACTGCAAGTATACAAAAGAAGGGCAACAGGAATTGTCACGTTTGTTTGATGCATGGGAGAAACATGTAGATGCAGAAGAAACTTAACTTGCAGTCTTGATGAAAGACGGAAATTATCCTGAGAAAGCCAACTTTGAAACTTTCCAGAACCGGCTTTATGTGCTGAATCTAGGAATATACTACAGCTCCCTACGTACTGCTCGAGCAGGGACCGAGAGGACAAGATTAGGCTAATTACAGCACACACAGAGGCATTTAAGAAATCATTCCTCCCATACTATATACGTGAATCAAATGTGAAGAAGCCCTAATTACCAGTACATTAAAAAGTGCCCTCTGGTTTATATTTCATAGTGGTTTGTGTATACATAGAAAAAGGCCACGTCTTACACCCCAACAATATGAATGAGTATTGCAACCATCAGACAACACTGCCATCAGTATTATTAATAATAAATATACATTTGATTGTCTCTCTGATTGTGTGGGAGAGTGAGTGTGCTTAACAACAGAAAAAGGATGGTAGCTCAAAAGCTAGTAGCAACTCAGCACGGTGCACTTTTTTATGTGCCATACTTTAAGCATCTACATGTGAGTGGTTGCCCCCCCATATTCTTCTCTATTAAAAGGGCAACCTTCTACCTACACCCAAATCTATAGAAAGAGTGACTACTAAAATATACTCAGATGCTGCATTTTAATGGCATACATTATAAGGGCTGTGTGCTGTACTGAACTAACCAATATACAATTATTGCTTACAATAACTTTGAGAGAACTCCTAAAAATGATGACTTGCTTAACCCACTACTCAGCGTATTACTGTGTTGACAAGCAAAGCCTGGCACTGTCCTTTTCCCACACAGGATCCATATTTCCAAGACTTCACTGCTGACATGAAACAATCCAGTCATTACCTGTAAGAACTATATACTTAGATACAGTAGCCACTTGGAAATTCTTGGGCAAAAATTTTACTTTCTGCTGTACATGTGACAGAATATCTGGATATGACATTTTTTGTTTAATCAGTATTACTTACATCACCAAACAGGCAGCTTTTCCACCCTACTTACCACTGAACTGCCATTTCACATCTTATTGTCACACTGCATATTATGTTTAATGGTGACTAGTTTCAAAAGTGTGTTCATTTTCAAACAATTACCTGCATCTCTAACATTTAAGAGTAACATAATTCTAAAGGAACATTCAAAAGCACTGTTCTACACCAGGTCAACGTAACAAACATTTTTCGGTTTTTCACTTATCATTACCATTTCTATATTCATGAGAGACACAGACCAAGTTACAATGTAATTGGCTCGTAAAGTGTAATAACAACTTCTCTGTACACTAGTGTACAGGTAAAGCATACATGTGATGTGTTTTTTCTCCAACATGCAAATAACAAAACTGATGATAACTTAAAAAGCTCTCTAGTCAAGAGTTTATATTCAGTGCATATTTCACACATCTTTCATAAATTGCATTGTGTTTCATTTGTAAATTTAAAAATAAGATGACGTTAATAAATAACATTTACCTGCATTTGAACTGACTGGCAATTCACGAATTCAATTGATGACACCAAGTTGTCGAAAACAATTGATGCTTTCTTACAAGAATCCAACACAACTGAATTTATCTTGCCTTTGACAGTAAGAGTAGAATCTTGGCATTTAAACATGTACACAACATTATTCATCTCTGCATTCTCTACAACAAGAGAATGATTGCCTTTTTGGTATTCCTGAAAGGAGCACAAAGAATCAGTACAAGTGAATCAACAACTGTAAATGAAAATTACTTAACAATCTTTTTAGTGACAAAGCCATTATTACATTTTCCTCTTAAGGCAGCAAAAAAGATTTGACAAATATCCTATACTGCAGGACAGAACATTGCAAAATAATTATCAAGTGATGATAAATTAATTCAGCCTTGTTTCTTTGAGAAAACTACAGTTTTTTACTTTGTTAAGGTAGGTACCAATGCAATTATGAGAATTTTTTGGAATTTAGCTATGTGAAACTTACTGAAATGTTAAAATTCTCAGTCTGCAAATTCGCATTGCATAAGTTTTTTGTGTATATTTGATTTTAGCTCAAACATTTCTGTGTATGAATTGTAGATAACATATCGATATTTTACTTCAAATTGAGAGCAGAACAATGTCTCATTTTGTTCTCAAATTATTGACTTTTATATCAGGCAGGCAGTTGTGCACTATGTGCCAAAGTCCGTCCCTGCACACTGGGAATCCTGTGGCCATAACAATAATCATATTTCATAAATGGTTCAAGAGAGAAGAATGATGTTTTCTGCAAATGATAGCACACAAAGAGACACATATGCTTTATGATATGTTCTCAATTTTTTTCCCCACTGATATATGGAAGTAAAACATCTGCAGCAGTTAGAGGGTCAGTGGAATGGAATGCAAAAACATATCAATAGCACTTAGGAAAATCCCACAGGTTGCATTTAAACACGTTCTCAGCACCTGGGGAGTGGTGGAGCATGACGAGATAACTTGTTCACAGCAGTCAAAGGATCAACAAGTGGTTACATGGGGTACATGTAATGGATTGCTGAATGACTACAAATAATGGCTTCCAAAACCAAGATGGTAATTAATATATTGCTAAATTCAAATACAGTAATGAAAAGTCCTTGGAAAAATATAAATAATCAAGAGAGTTGAGGTAACAAATCACCAAACAGTTGAGACACTGAGTTTTCAATAGACAAATGTACAAGACTGAGAACACTGCTGAGCTTTTGAACAATTCTTCCTTCAGAGATAACATAACATAGGCACACTGTCCAAGCCAACTATATTTTACTGGTACAAGGTATGAGGTATGAGGTCGTGACACTGTGTGTGTGTGTGTGTGTGTGTGTGTGTGTGTGTGTGTGTGTGTGTGTGTGTGTGCGCGCGCGCACACACGCATGCACACTTATCATCTCTGATGAAATGTGAATGCAAAGAGGCAGACTGAGGATTTAGGATGGAAACACATCAGCATAGAAAACTGGGAAAAGAATTATGTTTTAATGACAATCGCAACAACACATGTGCAATGTGTGAGAATATTTGATAGAGAGGCAGAAAATAGGAGACCTCTCTCACTGGTTTCCAAAGTAGTCGCACAAAACACAGCCATGGTTCTGGTTAGTGAAGTGATTGTACTTTGTACTGGTAAAGAAAAATACGAGAAGGAAAGGAGTGATGCTGGACCCTCATCTTCGTACACCAGGCAAGAAGAGAAGTAATCAGAAACTTGTAACTATAATCTCGATCTTTTGGCACAAGAAGCAATTCAGCACCTCTTATACAATTACCATCATAATCGAAATTGGTCTACATTAGATCAGCTGCATATGACATTGCACGAGCTCGAAGTTTTTGAAGGCAACAAACTGTCATTGTGACAGGTTCTGCAGAGGGTTTTTAATATAAAAATATTTCAGGCCATAAAATGTTGGTGGAACAAGAAGACATAGTCGCATGCCAATGCAGACATTAATTTCATGAACACTGTTTGGATCGATGAAACATCATACTCTTATAAAAGGTTGGAGTGATGGCAAAGGAGAAGGTATGGCACTCCCCAAAGGCAAAGGTGGCAGAATTACTCTTTTACATGCTGGTATCTACCATGGGTTTATTCATGGCTGTCAGCTGCTTTTCAGATCCAAGATAACGTCAGAGTACCATGAAGAAAGGAACTGTGAAACATTTTTAAATTTGTTGTGACTCGCCAATCTTTCAAAGTGCTACTGCACAGTTACGTGCATCCTCTACATGCGGTGCTGTCTGCCAGCCATGCAGCAGCAGCACCACCTAAGCAGCCAGCGGCCGCTAGACTTGGACTCAGTTATGATTTGACTGTTAAAGTGTACACACATATTACTCTGTTTAATTGATCTGTGACTTTCATGTATTGTGTCTTCCTTGAAATATATTTGTTCAACTTGAAGTTATTACAATTGGCGATGAGGTAGTGATTTTTCTTTTCCCTCGTTGACCCACATGTTTCCATGGCTACTTTAGAGCAACTATTGCAAGGTCTCATAGAACAGCAAACGCTTCTCACAAATGCGATGCATGATTTCATCGCAACTTCAAATGCGGGGCGTCTCTTGTTGTTGTCTCTACCTACTTTTCCTCCTTACGACGGAAGACTGGTCTGATCACGAAAAACGTCTTCGACAGCACTTCTTGGCATTTCATGTTGTGGATGAACAAACATGTAAGTCTCTGCTCCTTTCATGGATTTCACTTCAAGTGTATCGGTTGTTGTCGCAATTGGCTCCTTTGAAAGATCCTGTGTCTTTGTCCTTTGCTGAAATGTGCTCACTTCTGCCCGTCTATTTTCAAAAGCAAACGCATGTGGTAGCCTCTCGTGTTGCCTTTTATCATTGTCAAAAACAACCAAATCAATCCTATTGCGCTTGGGCTGCTGAACTTCACGGCTTCAGTAGAAAGTGTCAATTTGTTACTGAAGTTCACAAAGAATCCTACACCGATTCCATGGTATGGGATGCTATTATCCAATCGGCGCCCGACAAAGAAGTTAGGCAACGTGCCCTCCAGTTGGCACATCCGACTCTAGGTGAAGTCCTATCCATCGCTCAGTCTTTAGAAATTTCTCGCGCCGCTGGAGCACAAATAGAGGCATGGGGCGACGCCAGGGAAATATAGCCTCTGTGCGATGTTGACGAAGCGTGTGGCGTGTCCCCACTGGCCGACGTGGCCGCAGTACACTCCCAAGTGCAGCCTCGGCCTAACCGTAAACAACCCTCTAAGAAACTGCAGCAAAACCCATGACAACGTCCTTCATGTACGCGGTGTTTTACTAAACATTCACAAGAAGATTGTCCACAATGTTGGGCCGTGTGTGTGTGTGTGTGTATGTGTGTGTGTGTGTGTGTGTGTGTGTGGGTGGGTGGGGGGGGGTGTCATCCATTTGCAAATTCGACCGCATACATGATGTTCATGAACATGACGCTAATTCTGATTCTGTATTATCTGTCAATTGTACTTCTTCCCTTTCAGGGAAGTTATTCCTCACTGTACAAATACTTGGTCGAGATATTCGCATGCACGTGGATACTGGTTCTGTTGCCAGTATCAGCAATTCTCAGACTATCTTCATTTGGGTTCTCCAATCCTGTCACATGTCACTAGGCAATTACGGACTTACAATAAACAGAAGATTTCTCTCTTGGGACAATTTGATGCTGAGGTATCTTACAAATTTGTCATTCGCACTGTTCCCACATTTGTGGTCGACCATAGTAACGCGGAGAATCTTTTTGGTTTCGATGCATTTCGCGTTTTTGGGTTCTCCATAGATGACTCTGTCAATATCGTCTCTAATGCTATTCCTTATGCTCAATCGTATTCCTTGACGACATTTTCGTCCCTTTTTTCTCCTGGGTTAGGCCGTGCAAACGACTTTGAAGCTCATATCACGCTCAAACCCACTGCTCGCCCTAAGTTTTTTAGGGCTCGGCCCATTCCTGTGGCCCTTCCTGATCAGGTCAAACAGGAGCTGGATCGTCTCACTGCTTCAGGGGTCTAGCTTCCTGTCACTTCCAGTGAGTGGTCCTCTCCTGTCGTCGTCATTGCTAAGCCAAATGGTGATATTCATCTCTGTGGCGATTTCAAAGCCACTGTAAATGCTCAATGCCTTATCGACACTTACCCTATGCCTCGACCTGAAGAATTGTTCACTAAACTGCTGGAGGCCAGTATTATTCTAAACTTGACCTGTCGGAAGCTTATCAACAACCTCCTCTCGACACTGCTTCCCGGCAGTTTCTGGTCCTTAACACGCCTTTCGGCCTCTATCAATACCAACGATTGCCATTCGGGGTTGCCAGCACCCCTGCTCTCTTTCAGCACTTCTTGGAACAATTATTGCTCACTGTCCCTGGGTGTATAAATTGCCAGGACAACATTGTTGTCACTGGCTCCACCACTGACTAACATCTTCAAAATCTCCACACACTTTTTCATGTCTCTCAGACTGCCGGTATTAAGTGTAATCTTCAGAAATCAAAATTTTTTCAGGCATCTATCACGTACTGGGGGTTTCAACTCTCTCGGGATGGTATTCGTCTACTTCAGCAAACTGTCGCCGCAATCAATGTCCTTCCTCGCCCTTCATCTGTTAAGGAGCTGCAGGCCTTCTTGGGCAAAATAGCATACTATCATAAGTTTTTACCGTCTGCTGCTTCGCTGGCTCAGCCGTTGCACTTTTCACTGGTCCGCGTCATGCAATGCGGCTTTCCAGAAATTGAAGACTATGCTGAAACAGGTCCCGTGCCTGGCTACTTATCGACCTGGCCAACATCTTGTTCTTGCCACGGACACCTCTCAATACGGGGTCGATGCAGTCCTTGCGCACCGTTTTTCTGACGGTTCTGAACAACCCATTGCTTATGCCTCCAAAACGCTCACGGCTACCCAACAAAAGTATTCTCAAATTGAAAAAGAAGCTTTGGCCATTATTTATGCTCTTCATAAGTTTGGTGTTTTTCTCCATGGATCCAAATTTCATCTTGTTATGGATCACAAACCACTTGTTTCCTTGTTTCAGCCATCAATGTCACTTCCTGACAAGGCTGCACACCGCCTCCAGCATTGGGCTCTTTACATATCTCGTTTCAATTATGAGATTCATTTCCGGCTGACGGCTCAACATGCGAATGCTGATGCACTGTCTCGCCTTCCCATGGGTCCTGATCTGGCATTCGATAGGGACGAACTTTTGTGTTTCCACCTGAATGTTGCTGAGCAGCGGGTTGTGAATGGGTTCCCCATCACCGGGGACAGGCTGGTGGGTGCTACGGGTTCTGACCCTACCCTCTCCCGGGTTTTACGCAATATTCAGAAGGGTTGGCCAGATCGTCCGTCCGCTAAGACTTCTGAACCGTTGCGGTACTACTACACTTTGCGTTACCGCCTCATGGCTAAGGATGGTGTTATCCTCCATTCCACCGAAAATGCTTCGCCGCGTGTTGTGGTACCTGCGTCTTTGCGTGCTTCAGTCTTGCACCTCCTTGACCAAGGGCACTGGAGTGCCTCTCACACAAAATCTCTGGCGCACTGTCATGTGTACTGGCCCGGCATCGACTCTGAAATTGCCTGCAGCCCTTGTGCATCACAGGCCGCTGCCCTGAAGTCATCTTTGTCTGATAATGGTCCACAATTTGCCTCTTCCGATTTTGCGGATTTTTGTGCCCGTCACGGCGTCATGCATGTCAAGGCCCCTCCGTTCCATCCACAGTCAAACGGTGAGGCTGAACAACTGGTCCGCACATTTAAGGCTCAGATGAGGAAACTCCCGACTTCTTCTGCTGATGATGCGCTTCTCCAATTTCTGGCTTCTTACCGTTTCACCCCCATGGGCGACCGCAGCATGGCTGAGCTCTTACATGGCCGACAGCCCCGCACGCTACTTCATCTTCTGCGGCCTTCCACCTCACGGCCATGGGTGCCTTTGCTTGGCCAGTTCACCGCCGACGACCTTGTACGGGTACGGGGATATGGCAGGCGGCCAAAGGACAAAATGGAGTCCTGGCTGCATCTTACGACATCATGGCCGACGCCTGTATGAAATCCAGATGGACACGGGTGTTGCAGTGTGTCATTCGGACCAGCTTCGGCCTCGTGTGCCGGCAACGCCTGTTCCGGATGCCGCTACACCACCTTCAGCTCTACCTGACGCTCGGGATACTGGAATCTCTCATTACTCACAAAGCAGTCCTCTCACCACCATATCGGTGCCAGCACAAGAACTGACGCCACCAGGAGACGTGCCCATGCAGGAACCAGATGACCATCATCTCGCCTCCTTCTCCTACGGATGCGGACACATCGTCCATGTCACCTGTTATAACAATCGGACTTGCCGCAACAGGCAGATTGGTGCACGGGGCCCCAGCAGATTCGACCCCCACGTCTCCTGTCATCTCAACCCGTTATCATTGGGGACACTTCCGACCGTACAGCAAGCCGCCTCCTCGAGACTTTACGGCCCGTCAAACAACACCTGTGGACATTAGCAATCTACAGGCCACCTCCATCAAGACCTGTGCAAAAAATTCAAAGGGGAAAAAATGTTGTGAGTCGCCGATCTTTCAAAGTGCCACCGCACAGTTACGCGTGTCCTCTACATGCGGGGCTGTCTGCCAGCCATGCAGCAGCAGCGCCACCTAAGCCGCCAGCCAGCCAGCGGCCGCTAGACTTGGACTCAGTTATGATTTGACTGTTAAAGTGTACACACATCTTACTCTGTTTACTTGATCTGTGACTTTCATGTATTGCGTCTTCCTTGAAATATATTTGTTCAACTTGAAGTTATTACAAAATTGGTTCACAAAAATGTTGCTAACAAGTTTAAAAAACCCATCAGCAATTGTTTTCTACAATGCTTCGTACCATTTAGTTTACAAGGATAAGATTCTAATCCTGTCCTCTCAAAAGGAAGACAATATTCAGTGGTTATGGAAACACAAAAGTAACTGTGAGTGATACACTGAAAAAAGTACATTATTAGAACTCTTGTCACTTCATAAGCCACAATTCCAATGTATGTTATTTATGAGGTAGTTTATAAACACAGACATAGAGTCATAAGACTGCCACCTTATCACTGGCACTTTAACAGAACTGAACTTATCTGGATGCAGAAGAAAGACCATGTTACTCACGAAAATAAAAAAGGTTTACTGTGAGTGAAGTTGAGAACTAACTATTCAGAGCCAGGAAAATGTCAGTGAAATGGACTGGAGGACTACTGTGATGCATACAAAGTAACTGACGAAACATGGAATAATGAAGATCTTCTGTAAGATATGGTTATGGAACTTATTACTGCTTCCAGTAGCTCAACCAGCTTGCAAAGTTCAACTGGTTTGAAATGAGCAGTATCTATCCTCTTTTGCACAATGCAATTTGCAATCGGTAGAGGCACATACACAAAAAAAGATTTATTCCTCTTAAATAGTATACTTTATTTCTGTATGCTGTGCCTGTGTCGCCTATAACCTCTAACCTGTAATGTGTCAGCTTGTGAAGCCAGTGTGAGGGTAGTTTCATGTAACCAATCAAAGCAAGATATTACAGTCTGCTTTTAGCAATGATTTCTGTCTCAGTTTGCTCATTAATGTTAGGTTCACACACTGAGAACACAGCAAGTGGGATGAATAGTTCTGCAACTAGTTGTTGACCATCATTTTCTTGGATACATTTCGCATCACTGGGTTGTGGTAATGTTAGCAGTTCTGTCATTAGTCAGCTGTTGACAGGGCATCTCGTGCTTGCATCATACCTCATGGCGGCCACTGTCACACTGCTCAGGGTTTCATGTAAATAGGGGTTCTCACACTTTCAGTAATATTGTCAATCTATCAACGTACTGATTTTTTAAGGGTGGGTACTGGCATACTGTCAATACTAGAAATACTGATGAGCAGCATTGATGGCTCCAAAGATATTCTCAGTATTATTATTCTTGAAGAATCAAGTTTGCCAAATCATTAGTAATTCTTTTTATTACTATTACTGGTTTCGACAAATCTATGCTGTCATCATCGGATTGTGTGACATTATTATACGTACTTGCTTGATTCTTCAAGAATAATATAACTTTCAGATTGCCCTCCAACAACTGATGCAATGTGAAACATATATACTCAGTATTGTCAATATGTACGGAATGTGTGACTGACTATTGGCAGTTCGATAACATTCAAGATTCAGATGGTGGCAGAACTTCATGAATCAGTCACAAAGCATTAGTGTCCACTGTTTATGTTTTCAGTTCACCTTTGAGTGTGATATCTCTCTGGTTCAGTTTTTCAAGTAGTCTTTTAACATAAAACAATTTTAATAGGACTATGCAGTAGCAGTCATGTCTACCACTTTACAGTGGTCAGTGGAAGAGTCTCTATGGCACTGCTTTCTTTATTAATTAATAGACCTTGAAATTACATTAATTACCTGAATATATCATTGCAGTACACAAATAATTTCTTCATGTGTTTCAATAACATTTTTGCTAATTGTCTTTGCTGATATTACACCACTAAACTTCAAGCATTCAAATGGCATGCCTGTTGCCACAAATCTCAGTTACCTAATCTCTCATTGACTGCAACTCTCTCTCCCATTAACAAATTTTGCTTCTATATTTTATGTTGCATCTACATTAATAATTTGCCATAAGTTGCAGGACTCACGAAAATAGTTTACGACATATTTTGCTTCCATGGTTATGATTTTAGAGAGTATATTAACATATGAGAAGTCACTTCTTTTTTCAGCCATTCTCAGACTTATTTCCTTTTTTTTATTGTTTACCAGCAACAGCTAAAATAGCTGCAGCACACACTTTCTTTTGGACGTTCCGACATCCTTAACCTCACAACATTGCTGACAGCCAATGTGGCAACACTGTAGTGACAGGAGTCAGATGTCAACTATCAAGTAATTTCAATCAGACTATAGCAATTACTAGAACAATTCAGTACACAAGGCCACAGCTGATTCTTCACCTTACTGTTGTCCAATGGAAAAAAGCTCAACAGTTTAATGAATTCACTGTCAATACTGTGAACAAGATATCAAGAAAAATGATTTTTCCTGTTATGGCTTGTCTAGGTTTGTGTAAAAACCAAAATAAGTTTTTCTTTCTGCTGTTAGTAAAAAAGTGATAAGCTATAGCAAGAAGTAGTAGTCCAACATCTGTGTGCACATCTTCCTTCCCCTTCAACCCTTTTACCAAAAGAAGGACCTACAGGCTCCAAAAGCTTGCAGACTTTAATACCTTTCATTTTTATGTTTTCCTGCTGCCGTATGTTGAGTGAATTTTTTATCTATCAAATTAAACTATATTTTCAAAAACTGCTTATTTGTGTGCAATAACTTTGAATAGAAAGCTGTAGTAATTATTAACTGTTTTAACACATATCGGGAATTTACAATGCTTTAATAGCTTAGTAATTTTAATTTTAATGATGGCTGTAATGCTATACATTTTCCTCATTTCACAATATATATGATCATACCATCTGCATGCCAGTCAAAAGTAACAATAAAAATGCTAAATTTCTTATGGCTGTTAATAAAAGATTTTCTTACCACCATCCATTTCTTCCCTTCTTTAGTGAAAGTTGGTGGTTTGTCTGGAACACTAACTGGAGCAGTAACTGGCCTCGTCGTCAATGACTGTGAAGGTGCTTTGAAAGGTGCTGGACCTGCTCGTAGAGCTGTATTCTTGTGTGTCTGCATGTCAGGTGTGACTCGTTTCAGGGCTGAAATTCACAATCCATACCATGAGAAATACTAATCTTTTTCCTGTGGAAATGAGTTCAAAGACATCATGTAGCAGGCTTTATGTGAAATATGCTAATCTTTTAACACAATGCATCTGTTTTCGAGATGACGGTTAGTTCTGTACAACACACAGAATGTTAAAATTTGTGTTCTTTCCTTATTAATTTCTATTACAAAATTTATCACTATCATTGTGTGACAACAAGGTAGTTTACAATTACTGTGAGAAGACACAAGTAACAACTTCAATCAGTGGATTTCACTTTTCCACTCTTAAATATCCTTCCAATGTAGTTTACAATTACTGTGAGAAGACACAAGTAACAACTTCAATCAGTGGATTTCACTTTTACACACTTAAATATCCTTCCAATTCATGGCCCTACAATTTGACAGCTTTCTAGAAGATAAAAAAATTCTTACTTTATTATTGGCCATAATAGCTGGCTCTGCCTCATACTTCATTTCTTCATTTCATACGTGGCCTGATGCACAGCAAAACTCAATAATGCTCTGATCCTGAAGGCACACAACGTCTCATGGGCTCTGGATTTTTATCTATAGTTAGAATTCCTGACACCTTTGTGAAGCAAAGGCATTGGAATAGTGTGTTATCAATACAGTTCACTACCCTACTAATAATGGCATAGTCCTTCACTTCCCATAAAACCTCAAAAATTAAATTGATGTATGGATCTTTAACCATTATGTTGTAACTATCTTTTAAATTATCAATGTAAACATAACACATTTATTAAGTCTACCTAAAATGTTATTAGAAAAAAGTTAATAGTGCTAAACAGTATCAAACTGATGATTATTCTGAGCCACCTGATCAACCATAGGGTACACTGGTTCATGTCCTCCTTGTTTTCTGTCTAACCCTATCCTACTTCGTAACATTTCATCTGCTCAACTGAGTGCCGTATAAACAAATGGAGGATAGTGTCCATCACGTTCTGTGCTCAAATTGTGCCAACAAAATCAGCACCTAAAACCCACAAGGTAATGCCAGGTGAACTTCCAGTCTCCAGTTTTTAACGGTGCATTATGAATCACAATCTGGGGACCTTGCAGTGCACTGCAATTATGGGTATGACAGCACTCCAAATTAACTAATAGTGCATCTTTAAGAACGGGAAGATTACTCAACAGTTAAGTAAAACTGCTATAAGCAGACGCCATTTGTGCTCCAAACAGAATAAAAATACTTAGGTCAGATTCAATGTCGCACTTACATTGAAGTAAATTTGTTTAGAATTGTGAAAGAAATCATCCCTGACATAGCTAAGGAATCACCCTAAATTTTACTTGAAGCAGTTTAAGGAAACCACAGACATTCAAATGAGGATGACTTGACAAGAATTTGTGCTCCTTTTGGTCCTAAATATGAACTAAGCAACTTCAATCACTTCACTGTGCTACAGAAAACATAAATGAGATATCAACAGTTATATGATGAATTAGAAGCACCTGTTTTGTAGTCCGAAATTGTACTGTATGAGTTAGCTGCTCATTAAATATGAAGCTAAATAGGTATGAGTGGTTATCTCTTGTGATCATAATTTTAGACAAGCAACAAATTAAAAAGCAGACATTTGAAGTACTTTGTTTCACTTGAGTGTCCTATACATTGTGAGAAAGTTCACTCAAACAAATGGGAGTGTTTTGTTTTGCCTCGAGTTCCCCAACCCAAACAGCACCTTGTACACTTTGAGGTTGAGTAACAATGTCCCTGGATTTGCCAAGCATGTAGCCAGTCGTTATTAGCCAAGTTTCTTACTTTAAGTCCTGCCTATTTTTTCTTTCGTAAACACTAGGTGGTACCTATTTGTACATTCTTTCCCAAATTATTTCAAATTTGGTTTCCTTTACTGGCTATCACTGCACTTTTAGCAACAGTTAAAGATTTCATACGTGGCAAGTACCCATGAAGGCAGTACTCCACAATAAGAATCAAGCATTAAATAGCATGAAATGAAAATGATAACATTTTTATAAGTTCTATGACTTTCTTCCAAGATCTTCTACTTAAGTAATAGTTAATAGTTCCCATTCCTTCTGTAGGTTAACAACTACTTTGGAAACCTTACTGAAGTAATGGGCACAATGGCAGAAAGAAAGCTGGAATCTACAGGGTGTTTCAAAAATGACCGGTATATTTGAAATGGCAATAAAAACTAAACGAGCAGCGATAGAAATACACCGTTTGTTGCAATATGCCTGGGACAACAGTACATTTTCAGGCAGACAAACTTTCGAAATTACAGTAGTTACAATTTTCAACAACAGATGGCGCTGCAGTCTGGGAAACTCTATAGTACGATATTTTCCACATACCCACCATGCATAGCAATAATATGGCGTAGTCTCTGAATGAAATTACCCGAAACCTTTGACAACGTGTCTGGCGGAATGGCTTCACAAGCAGATGAGATGTACTGCTTCAGCTGTTCAATTGTTTCTGGATTCTGGCGGTACACCTGGTCTTTCAAGTGTCCCCACAGAAAGAAGTCACAGGGGTTCATGTCTGGCGAATAGGGAGGCAATCCACGCCGCCTCCTGTATGTTTCGGATAGCCCAAAGCAATCACACGATCATCGAAATATTCATTCAGGAAATTAAAGACGTCGGCCGTGCGATGTGGGCGGGCACCATCTTGCATCAACAACGAGGTGTTCGCAGTGTCGTCTAAGGCAGTTTGTACCGCCACAAATTCACGAAGAATGTCCAGATAGCGTGCTGCAGTAATCGTTTCGGATCTGAAAAATGGGCCAATGATTCCTTTGGAAGAAATGGCGGCCCAGACCAGTACTTTTTGAGGATGCAGGGACGATGGGACTGCAACATGGGGCTTTTCGGTTCCCCATATGCGCCAGTTCTGTTTATTGACGAAGCCGTCCAGGTAAAAATAAGCTTCGTCAGTAAACCAAATGCTGCCCACATGCATATCGCCGTCATCAATCCTGTGCTCTATATCGTTTGCGAATGTCTCTCGTGCAGCAATGGTAGCGGCGCTGAGGGGTTGCCGCGTTTGAATTTTGTATGGATAGAGGTGTAAACTCTGGCGCATGAGATGATACGTGGACGTTGGCGTCATTTGGACCGCAGCTGCAACACGGCGAATGGAAATCCGAGGCCGCTGTTGGATCACCTGCTGCACTAGCTGCGCGTTGCCCTCTGTGGTTGCCGTACGCGGTCGCCCTACCTTTCCAGCACGTTCATCCGTCACGTTCCCAGTCCGTTGAAATTTTTCACACAGATCCTTTATTGTATCGCTTTTCGGTCCTTTGGTTACATTAAACCTCCGTTGAAAACTTCGTCTTGTTGCAACAACACTGTGTTCTAGGCGGCGGAATTCCAACACCAGAAAAATCCTGTTCTAAGGAATAAAGCATGTTGTCTACAGCACACTTGCACGTTGTAAACAGCACACGCTTACAGCAGAAAGACGACGTACAGAATGGTGCACCCACAGACTGCGTTGTCTTCTATATCTTTCACATCACTTGCAGCGCCATCTGTTGTTGAAAATTGTAACTACTGTCATTTCGAAAGTTTGTCCGCCTGAAAATGTACTGTTGTCCCAAGCATATTGCAACAAACGGTGTATTTCTATCGCTGCTCGTTTAGTTTTTATTGCCGTTTCAAATATACCGGTCATTTTTGAAACACCCTGTACCATCTGCTCTACTTGCACCTCTACTAATAATTAATTTCTTTTATTTTACTTATTTTTTCAATTTCCGTACATTTTCTAAGTAGTCTACAGGTGGCAGGTGCTCCAATATTTAAAAAGCCTTAACTAAGCTTTTCCCCTATTTAAATTAATTATTTAAGGCATTATTTTTAATGTTCTGATTCCAATGGTGAATCTAGTTTACTGGAAAATCTGTAAATCAAGAAATATGACAAACTGAACTTTTCACTGTAGTTTGACTCTGCAATTTTTGTGTGATCTTGTATGTATTTATGGACTCCGTGACAACTCATTAGAAAGACTATGCATTCCACTAAGTCAGTAATGTATTCCAATTTCTGTGAAACTAATTAACTTATAATTAACATTAAATTTAAGGAGTAACTGTATTTTCCATTGCAAATTTTGCCTTTGTGCCTGACAAAGACCTTTGCCGTTATACTTTTGTTGACTTAATTTTTATGCACAATATGATGTACTTCTCTAACTGATTATGCAATTAATAAAGATTTTTGTATAATTTATCATAATTTTCAATATGGTGCGTGTATTCGTAGAGTATTCCCAATGCGGCTGCATAAAATGGTTTCATAAAATTCTCTAATTTCTTAGACCACCATACATTTCACACACAAAATTACTGTTAATACTCATATTCCATTCCAAGTGGTAAAATCTAACCTATCCATTTTTCAAATCATTATTTAGTTTCCGAGATCACAATACGTTCATGCATCAGTCTTTAAATAGCTGGACACCAAAATTTTCAGCCTAGACTCAGATACATCAACAGTAACATCTACGAACAACTTGGACCATAAAAGGTCTGCACTTGGGGAGTAAACATGTAACACCTCTGTGTAACTTTAATGTAAGAGACTTGGTCATGTGAACAACAAGTAACATCAATGTCGATTGTGTTTGGAACCAGCTAGTACATGTCCAACACCTACATGAGATTTCGATAAGCCACGATAAGAGTATTGTACTGTACTGTATTTATTGGTCCTCTTGTCTACAAAGCAGCTTATGCATAAGACATTGGACAAGTCAAGTTATAAGTATACAGCTGAAAGTCATTTCTAGGCATACTTATTTAAGGTCACAATAATACACTTTATATATTAGTATTTACATAACACACTTCAAAAATTTAAATATTCTTCAATGGCGTAAAAGCAGTTATGCTGTAAATATGACTTAAGAGATTTTCCAAAGGTATTGACTTCAGTAATAGCTTTTATGCTTTCAGGAAGGTTTTAATAAAGCTTAATGTGGAAATTACCTTTTAGGCACAGAGCTGTGCTGATCTGGGTTATATATAAGTTTCTGTTTTGTCTGGTAAAGTGATAATTTATATCAGTTTTTTTGCAGTCTGCAGTCCTTTCCTAATATATTTATTTTAAAGAATAAAAGAGTTTCCATAATGTATACACGTGGTAATGGAGGAATATCAGATTTCTTAAAACAGAGGTTTACAAGAGTCTCCAGGCTTGCAACCAAATAAGATGCTAATGTCCCTTTTTTGTAGTTTAAAAGTGCTACTAGCTGTCTTGGGAGTTTCCCCAGAAAGTGATCCCACATCTAAGACAAGAGTGAAAGTAGGCATGATATGCATTCATTACTGTTATCTCACTACAGCATGATTTTAGTGAGCAAAGAGGGTAACATGTTTTTCTCAGTTCTGCATTGATTTATTCATTATGTTTATTCCATTTTACACTGCTCTGCAGCCAAAGTCCTAAGAATTTGGTTTCAGTACTGTTACCAACCAGTTTGCCATTGACAGAGACTGATGGAATAAACATGTTCTTATTAGGAGCATAGTGGTATTTTAGTGCAATAGTTATTTTACTGTTTATTACAAGTTGATTATTCTGTGCCCAGCTCCGAAGTTGTTTTGTGACCATGTTTGCTGATTGCTCTAATCTACAAATATGATTGTTTTATGTGCATCAACATTTAAGCTTAGATCATTCACATACAGAAGGAACAGAAGGGTCCCATTTTCTGATCCTTGGCGTACACCACATTTAATTTGTTTATAGTCAGATAAGTGTTCGGATACTGTTTTTAGTTCAACATTTGTGTGCTTGAGGTCAAAAGCTTTTGACATGTCAGTAAATACTCCTATTGATTTTTGTTTTCTGTCCATCAGGTTTAGGATGGAACTGATGCACTCGTAAATAGCAGTTGTCACCGAAGTCTTATTTCTGAATCCATGTTGTTCATTACATAGGATGATGTTTTTATTTATAAATTTCATAAGTTTGTCATACATAACTTTTTCTAATACTTTTGAAATGAGGAGGAAATTATGATGGGTCTGTAGTTATTTAGATTATCTTTCTTTTTTATATACTGGAATAACTTTTGATGTTTTCAATATACCAGCGAAAGTGCCAGCCTGAAGTGAGCAGTTGCATAAGTGTGTGAGTATTTCAATTAGGTTTGATGCTCTCTTCCTTTTTTTATTGTCGCAGGTACACCATCGATACCTGCAGGGTTTGAATTTTTTAGTCCTTTCATTGCTTTAGCTACTTCATCTTGTGAAACAGAACTGATGTAAATTGATCCTCTACATGCACTTATTTTATATTTATTTGCCTGGTTGTTCTTATGATAGTTTCATTGTAACATATTACCAGCAACACCAGTGAAATAATTGTTAAATGTGTTGGATACTTATAAGGAGTTTGTTACTTTTTTATTTTTTATGATAGCGTTATATTTTTGCAAGATTGTCTGTATTCTCCAGATTCTTTTTTATAACACTTCATATAGCCTTTGATTTATTAGCTGAATTATAAATGTATTTATCATTATGTATTATTTTGGCTGCTTTTATTACTTTTCTTAATATTTTGGAGTATTTTTATAGTATTCACATACTTCAGGTGAGGAATTTTTTGAGTTACATATTTCATGAAGTAGTCTTTTCTTCTGGCATGAAACCCTTATTCCCCTTGTGATCAAGCAGTTTGTTCTAGAGTTCCCCGTATGGTTACAGTTTTCAGTGGCAATGCAATTTGAAAGAAAATGGATTCATGTATCACTGAATGTGCTGAATTTTTCCATTTATATCATTCATTTTGTACATTTTTTCTGTAATAAGCTGTTGAAGTAGTTTACATTATCCTGATAACTTCTACATCAGATTCTTAAAGACATGTTACTAATAATACTGCCTTTTACTTTTATGCTTAATATTTGAGCAAGATGGTCACTAAAACCTGCATTGGAAATTTTTAGTGAAATGTTGTTAAACTCTTCTTGACTAGAAATTGATCTAGAGCTGTTCTGCATGTTTCTGTTACTCAAGTAGCAGCTATTACTTCAGCCTTTAAATTATAGGATGTTACAAGGTTCAAAATGGGCTCTCTATTTCCACTAATTGTGAGGAAATCAATATTGAAGTCACCAAATATTATCAAATCACAATCCATTTTATTTACTTTATTTAGTAATGACTCCATTTTGTTTAAGAAAAGTTCGAAATTTCCAGATGGTTATCGGTAACTATAGCAATAACCAGGTTGAACTCAAAAATTTTTATAGCTGCTATTTCATTATACTCCTCGACTTTTATTCTTCTTAAGTCAGGTAGGGTAATAAAATCTACATTCTCCTTTGTGTAAATTGCCACCCCACCCAGCTTGCTGTTTTTCCTGCAGCAGTAAGAAGCCAAAATGAATTTGTTTATTTTTCGCATTCTCCATTCATTCTGAGTTAACCTAGTGCTCAGAAATGCATAACACTGAGATATCTTCAAGTTTATCTGTTAACAGTATGTTAATTTCATCAATCTTGTTACATTTAGTGTTTAAAATTGATTTTAGCATTTGTGCTCTATCTCTATATAGTGCTAACAATTTACCGTATTGACATACATATAACTAATCAGTATTCATGCAGTTCACATTTAACATTCCTATGAATGGATTGTGTATATATCACTAGCATGGATGTGTGGATTTGTCTGACGTACTTTTATCAAGTCTTCTGAACCAAAGAATGTGTTTTAGTTTGGACTGTTATTGTGTAATGTACTTTATATTCAATCATCTCAGTTACCGTCTCAAAACTCGAATGTGTGCACTGTTTACATAATTTACAGCTACTGTGTTCTGTAAATATTCTCTCTGTAACTTCAGACAATGTCACTGTATTATAGGAGAGTGCAGGTGTCTCCTTGTACAGAAACACCTGATGTGCAACCAAATCTGACCATCACAGTCTTTTTCATGGTAATACATGTCAAAAAAGCCATTTTACCAAGAAATCTGTGTTGTAGAATAGTTGCGAGCTGATTTCCTGAAGCTGTGGAAATGATTTTTTGACAATCGAGACTCCAAGGGCTTATTGGACAATGCAGGTAGGCGCGGCTACAACTCCCTTTTTCCACTGCTATCACACACTTGCCCAGATTTCTCTCTCTCTCTCTCTCTCTCTCTCTCTCTCTCTCTCTCTCTCTCTCCACCCTCCTCTCCGCCCCCACCCCAAGCAGTGATGTTATCATCCCATTATACTTGTGTCAAGTACATTTTAAATGGCTTTCATTTTTTTCTGAAGCTTGATTTATCACTATACAAACTTTACAACACACATGTACCTTACTATTACGGGTTTTTGATTTAGCATTGATAAGCTCAGCAGATGACAATGCTGTAGTTTTATGTGTTGCACTCTCAAATATGTCACAGTTTTCAGACAGAGAAATTACAGTTTTCTTTTTGTTTCATTAAGATCCAAATATCATTATCAGTTGATGAATTAACAGCCTAGTTGGGCAGAGCACCTAAAGTGTGGTAGGTTGCACACTCGTAAATGTTTTCTCCTCACAAATCATAAAATGGTAAAGCAATACCAAAAAAATTTAAAAAATGTCTACAACTCTTAAGCACTACTCATTCTACTAAATGCTAATGTTGCAATTCCTATTCATAATTTGAGTATTCTGGTAAAAAAGTTTGAAGTGTCTGTTGAACACTAGATTTAAAATTATAGGTGATGCTAGGCTGCAACAAAGGAAATGTACTGCATACATTTAAAACCCTGTTGATGGGACATTAAACCCACTCTTCCTTTCTTCCTTCATTCTAAACCTTGTAAACTGGGTTTAGTATTACATCAGCTTTAAAACAAGCAATTGTCATTAGACGATTTCAGCTACACAGTAAAGTAATTACGTCAAAAACAAATTTATTTTGGGAAATTTATCCATGAAATTACTAGACTGTTTAAAGCATGGTATCAATTGTGAATACAAGCACTCCGAGAACAACAACAACAACAACAACAACAACAACAACAACATTATGGTTACAGATACAGAATTTTCATTTTTTGTTCAATCATGTTTTGAAAAAGCAAAGCAAACACTGCGAGGTGACAAGAGATTTCTTCTGTGATTTGGTTCTCTTTTTAAATATGTTTATTTCACCAACAATATTACACTTATCGTACTGAATTATCAGTCTCAGTGTCACAGCAATAATCTTGCCAAGTGATTACCATACTGAACTGCATTTAATATCAACGTAGAACAACATTTTGATGGTGCATGTAGTTTCACCACACAATAACTTGCTAACATACTGACATGGCAGCAATATGATCTAAAGATATTTGCTGGGACAGCAAAAACCAGCAATTCAATACAATAAATATTTAATAGGAACAACCTGGTGACAATTTTGATTTTCCATGCACTGCTATGAGTGGTGGTGGTGGTGGTGGTGGTTAGTGTTTAACGTCCCGTCGACAACGAGGTCATTAGAGACGGAGCGCAAGCTCAGGTTAGGGAAGGATGGGGATGGAAATCGGCCGTGCCCTTTCAAAGGAACCATCCCAGCATTTGCCTGAAACGATTTAGGGAAATCACGGAAAACCTAAATCAGGATGGCTGGAGACGGGATTGAACCGTCGTCCTCCCGAATGCGAGTCCAGTGTGCTAACCACTGCGCCACCTCGCTCGGTGCACTGCTATGAGTGAGACCTTTTATCCTATGCTATCATGCAATGAGTTGTTCAGTCTGGATAACTCCCTTGTAGGTTGTCCAAAGTACCATAGGTGATAGAATACACCTGCAAAATATTGTGGGTGTGATAAATAATTCTACTGCTTCTAGTTTCTATTGATAACTCTCTGTAGTTGAAGATACTGCTTTCCATGTAAGACAGCACTTGTCAGAATCATGTGATGAAGTTTCACCAGTATGGCAGCAGCCATGAGCAAGCACAGCAGTATTCAGATGATGTTTTTCACAGCTTTTGAAATATAACTACCATAGATATTAAAACAAAACAAAAAATTATTGTATTACAGCACTACCTGAGATTTCATGGTGTCAAACACAGTCATTTGCTCTAATTATGAACCACTAGAAATATAATGCACAAAATATAGAGAAGATGAAAACTCCTGAGATATAGTAGGCCAAAAGAAAAAGGTAAGCCTCTCCAGGAAAAGGATACTACCTGTACACTACACAGAGTTCTGTAACAAATGTTTTTAAAACAAGCATTAATCTTTTGAACAGTTAGAAACTGACAACAAAGCAAATGAGAATATTATGTACTGCGCATCTGCAGTCTCTTCTCCGCAGCAAAGAGACTTGCGCATCTCTTCCAGGAGGGTGCGTAAGGCTGGCAGCACATTCAAGTCTCACCTGCACATGTGTGTGGACCTGCAGTGGTAGGGGTGGGGGCAGGAGTGTTGCACGTGTGTTGCAGCTGTTAGTTGTGTTACTGTGTAGTTCTTGTGAAAGACTAGTGGTGATGCTTACTATTGCAGATAGAGCATTTTCAGTGGAAGAGGAAACTTCAAGAGGAAGAGGAAACTTTACAAAGTGTGTACGGTGGTAATTTATATTGCATTTTCGTGCTTTGAGTTGACCGCGTTGGGACGCTGTACACAATTTAATTCACAAATTTCAGACAACAGCCTCTCTTCATGATGCACCACCAACTGGTAGGCCCACAGTTTTAACAGAAAGAAGCTTGATGACATTTCAGACACTGTGTTGCGGGGCCCAACAAAATCAGTGACAAAATTATCGCAAGATGCTAAAGTCTCTTCTATGACAGCACGTTAGCCTGTACAAAATTATTGCCATTCAACAATTACATTGTAAGGCCCACACAAAATGAGGAGCACATTGTGAACGATTTCAGCGATTTGTTAACTGAAATGGAGTTGGTATATTAGGTGAAACCTTTGTCACTGATGGTTCTTGGTTTCACCTATCTGGCTGCATTAATTCCCAAGCTTCATGAATTTCATCATCTGAGGATCCATGTGTCTTAAGAGAAACACCAGTGCACATGCAGAAAATTGGAGTGTGGGATGCCATAATGTGAGGATGAATTATAGGCCTAATCTTTTTTGATACTACTGTCATTTCAGATGTCTATTGTTTCTGGATGATTTATCGATTTATTGCCCTGATGAATGAAAATGAGATTGATAGTTCACTTTTCTAGCAAGGCAACCCTACTGCTCATATGGCACACTAGTCCCTATGACTTTAGATGAAATCTTTGGAGGCAGAATAATTACAAAAGGTCTCTGCCCCCCGCACTCACCAGATCTGTATCTGTCTGGGTATTTCCTTTGTGGTGTGGCTAAGAGATTTGTGTATCAAAATAATCCAGAGACAATGTATGAACTGTAGATAGCAATAATTAATTATCCGCACTGGATTACATGAGAAACATTGGTAAAGGTGTTTGCAAACAAATGTAAAAGTGTTGAACTATGGCTTCAAGAAAAGAGGAAAACATTTCCTGCAACTATTGCGGCACTGGTGAGTACAGTCCACTTAATTGTAATTAATATAATTAATTTCATTGCTTTAATTGTAATAATGTTGATTCCCATCTCCCTATACAGCTGCAGCCACTAGCAATGAGTCCCCAGTTCCTAGCTTACACAGCTACATGAATGTGCTGTCAACCCTATGCAACCTGCAAGACAAAACACACACACGGCCTCTGTGGTCTCTGGGCACTGAAGCCTGAGTGCAGTGAGCAGCAATCTTGGCTGGGATGCTCATTACAATCAGACTTCAACACATGGAGGTGACAGTGGCCATCCAAGTGTGGGTTCTGAAGACATTGTCTGATGATCTATTTTACTTTTAAATGCACCTGTCTGCTATCATAAGCCTCCTTTATCTTAATTCATGTTATTGTAATACTATTTTGGACTTTCCAGACTCTTAAAATAAACTTGCAGGTATTGAATAAATCTCAGGCAAAATGGAAAGATTTGTTTACAAATAAACCAAATCTCTAATTCTTTTTCTGGTGCCTTTGTCCCCACACTGGCACATAGTTGACATGGTTATGAATGTATTTGGGATGACTATGAATGTATTTGGCATGGTTAATTTAAGTGGTGGCTGGATGCCCTTCTATTTGCACCATGTCACCCCCCCCCCTCCCACCCCTCGGATGGAATATGTATACCCCAGCTGTCTGCATGTATGGTTATTTATGAGAAAGTCAGGGAACAATTGGAGTGGACTGCAGTCAAACAATTAATAAATTACATCAGATGTAACAACCTTATATCAGTCTTGCATTTAGAGTGATCACAGACTTTGTCAATATGGAGTAAAAATAGGAGCAGAGTACATAAGAAACGAACTCATTAGCAAAGATGCAGAGTAGGGAAATTCATTTAAGAACAGGAATCTAGATTAGACTACATTAAATATAAAGTTCATTATAATAGAAATGAAGATTGTACAGACACAGGCAAAAAGGAGAATTATTTCACAAAGTGAACAACATGAGATGTTTCAAGCATGAAGAAGGCACATGAAGAAAAGACTTTCAAGCACTAAACTAAATAGAACTATTCAGCTGTCTCTTATGGATGTGGGAAGGCAGAAAAAGGAGGGAGGGAGGAAGATGAATGCTTCATTAAAGTCTTTAGAATCTCCAGATTATGCTGGCTAACACTGCTGTCAATAAATACTGAAACTTAGTACTGAAACACCATGAAGTTGGCAAGTTACGAACGTCAAACAGCCATGAAGTGTGCTACAAACATTTTGCATTTCAGCATAATGCCACAAAGTAGGAAGGAGCATAGCAACCTGTATTATGAATATGAAGAAAAAGACTACACAATGGGTTTTTTCTTCAGAAATCACATTTGAATGTCGGCTGTTTGTGAGAAGACAATGTTATGTCTCGTGTAAGGCCTACGAAGATTTCCATGACTTGCACCAAGTAAGACAAATTATATGCTCAACTGTGCAGTCAAACAGCCACATCACTTATGCTGAGCCAAGAAATGTGCCTGCACCAGCAGGGAGAGAGAGACAGACAGTGGTGTGCTCAAAGGTAACACTGCATACAACTGGTACCACGTCATATTTTCAGATGAGTTACAGTTCTGCAGTCAGCATCATAAAGGATATATTCAGGTCCAAAGGCTCTGAGGATTCGGAATATACCCAACTAAAATCGTGATCATCATCAACATGACTATGTGAGACCATAAGGTGCCAGTGCTGTCCTGATCTACTAAGGTACAGAAGTTGTTCTGACCAGCATGTTCTCCAGCTCTCTCACCAACTGTAAAAATCTGGTCACACAGTTTGCCAAGAGAATGCCACACCATCCCTTGGCTGCCACTGAGATTGACAGGCTCACAGAGTTGAAGGATCATGGAATTGCATAGCCATAACTGTCATTCGAACTTACTTTGACTTTATGCCCAGCCAGATTACAGCCACTGTTGCTGCAAGAGCTGGCACTCTATGTAGTACATTTCTCACTCTTTATAACTCCAAATCTTTTACAAATTTAACACTAAACCCATCCTTGACATGCAACGATTCTTCTGCTGTTGAATCCAAACTTACACTGGTAGACACTTCTCCTTCTTACATGAAGCATAATACAGTCTCCTTACAAACAACCAGCAATCCAATCCTATTTCTAAATGAGAGAAACACTGCAGTATCTTTCCTTATACACAGAATGTAGAAGCTTTACTCCAAACTACAGTGTGTGGTTGTGATGAAATGCTAATAATGGCATTTTCACGCACATAAGTACACTTCGTGCAAAGCTGACATTTGTTGCAATTCCTCCTTGTGATGTTACTGTTTTAATAGACAGTAGTGTATTTTTCAGATAAACCATTTCAGCATTTGTGTTAACTGGGTTAGGGAACGGTGGGAAGCTTAAATTGGGGTGGCCAGAAAGGAATTGGAAATGCTGTCCACCTGCATAAAAGTCTATTGTCTTAACATTATGCCACCTCACTCAGTGAAAGTATGAGGTAACAAGCTTTCTTTGGAATAGGATTAAGCACACCAGGCCGCTTGCAAGTTGTGGATGAAATTGTAAAACCTAGCAGTGAGTATGAACTAATACTCAGTCTGGGATCCATTGTTTTTGAAAGGTTTTCACTCAGTGTCAACGAAACCTGTTTAACAACCATTGAGAACCAAGCCACGAAGATAAATATCCTTCAACAGTGAATATAGGAACCTAATTATGTAGTTTGAAAGTAGATTTGTAAAAAAAAAAATAGAGCAAGCGGTAAGTAGTGTATATTAAACTCTCCAAAAAGATGTTGGTGCAAATTAAATTACGAGAGTGTGCTGAAAAGTAATGCCTCCAAAATTTTCAAGCGAAAACTCTTAAAAGTTTTTTTTTAAAATAAAACAAATGTTATTAACATTCTTCATCTTTTTTCTTCATGGCTACATATTTGCAGTCTTCTGCCGCTAGAGGGCTCCGAATTGTAGTGTGTAACATGAGAAACAGCATGTTGTAATGGAGTTTCGAATTCAAAGAGTTTGTCTACATGGAGCAACCAATTCTTCAGCAAGACAATGCCAGACCACAAACGAGTGTTGTGACATCTGCAATAATCCGATGCCTTGGGTCACTGTCATCGATCATATTTCATAAAGTCTCAACTTAACCCATCTGATTTTTAGCTGTTTCCAAAACTTAAAGAACACCAATGAAGACTTCACTTTGATAGTGATAAAGTGGTGCAAGTATAGGTGAGGTTGTAGCTTCCTCAAGAAAGTTAATCATTCTACAATGACAGTACCAACAAACTGGTCTCAAAATAGGTTTCACACCAGGGTGACTGTGTACAGAAATAAATACGTAGATATTAAGAACAAAGATGCAGAATGTTAACATTTGTTTTATGGAAAAAGCTTTGAGTGTTTTCACATAAAAATTCAGGTGTCACTTTTCAGCACACCCTTGTTATAACGCATAGTATCGATAGATGAGGTTCTTTTTGTATTTATTACATTCGAAGGTGCCAGCTGTATGGACACAAAAAACTGAGCTGAAACTGGTTTGGTCAAAAATGGCTCTTATGGGACTTAACATCTGAGATCATCAGTCCCCTAGAACTTAGAACTACTTAAACCTAACTAACCTAAGGACATCACACACATCCATGCCCGAGGCAGGATTTGAATCTGCGACCGTAGCAGTCGTGAGGTTCCAGACTGAAGCGCCTAGAACCGCTCGGCCACACCGGCTGGCGAAACTGGTTTGTGTTGCTTGTGATGAACCAAATAGGAGTTTCAAAACTAAACTTCCAATGTGTCTAAAAGAGGAAGATTACAATCGGTGTTTATTACCAATTTTTACTTATGGCAATGAGACATGGATACCAATGCAAAAACAATTCAAAAACCGAATGCTGTCTAGCAAATGACAGAAAGATGAATGTCTGAAATTACTAGGAGTGAAAAGAAAGCAAACAGGTCAGGAAATACAATGGATCAGAAAATGCAATTATGACCAATAAAAATGAAACTGAGGTGGGAGGATGTGTTGCCAGGTAAACGAATTATAGAAGACCAACAATGTTTCTTGCTGGGTTCCAGGACATAAGAGGAGATCAAGACAATGAACTAATGGAATGTGGGTGGACAACATTAGAAAACATGCAGGAGCAACATGTATCAAAATACTTCAATAAAAGTTTTCCAGGTATGTGACTAGATTTTACATTGTTTCTTTCTACAATGGAGATTAAACACACCACCCCGATTAAGATCACTTGCATCAGCAGTCAAAATTTTGGTCTATAAAAACAATATGACAATGGCACCAAACACCAGGAATGGTTTACTGAAGAGGCCACCACTGCAGAAGTCTACATTTGCAGATGGATGCATACAGAGAAGAATGTAATGGATGGAGAAGTTTTGATAAAGCCTTTAGAGAGCAGTGGATGTCAATCAGCTGAAAATGTTGATGAGTTATAATAACTCATCTTAAGCAAAAGCATTCACAGCTTTGACTCATACATACATGCTGCACCTATGCAGTTTCACAGTAAAAAGGCACGTAAAAATGACAAGAATAAAGTTCAGAATGAATTCTCTGCAGAATATATTTTCCATAGCTCTTTCACCATAATTAAATAATAAATCATGCTGTAGGCATCCGCAGATCCTTGCTGAGTTTGTACTTGTGAGTATGAGCACAGAAAGTGAGCAGCTGCACATATGAATTAGAAAAATGAGACTGTGCATTCTTGTTCGTCATACATGCTCTAAACTTCTCAATCTAAACTCTAAAAGGATAAATTTAATTACTGAACTTAATAGATAAAACCACTGTCCTACCAGTAAATACATCTCTACAACTGTTATTCAGTGTAGTAGGGAAACCTAAAGTTCCCAATGTTGAAGACATTCACGTCCAGCCGGTTTAGTTGCAGCAACTAATACAAATCATTAAAAATGCATGGATGCTGTTCCTAAAGTTTGCAGCATAGTTCTAGCAGGTTCCAATGATTTATAGTGGGACAGCAATTTGGGGACTCTGAGAGTATGTTTGAATTTATGATTGCACCTAAACATATGATGCCAAGAAATTAGTTTTAGCTTAGATGACATGGATTATCATTTTATGATCATCACTAAGACCACGAATGAGTGTCAAAACTCTTGTCATTCAGGAACTGTTCAAGGTTCTCGACCAAAGGATCTATTTCCGCAAAATTGCACTGCCTAAAGTCTGCAGTACTCCATCCAACTTGAACAATTGTTTGGATGCAGTCCATCCATAAGCCTTCAAAGACCTCCTCCACCTCCCCCTTCTTCTTCTTCTTTCTGAAATGTTTCTACTTATGAAGGTCATTTATAGTGTCTCTTCCAAGCCACTCTTTTTCTCCTAAAGTCTATAATTTGGCATCTCCACTCACTGCAGTCCCCTTTAATTCACATCATTCTTCACCTGCTTTCTCAATCTTGTTCATGATCTTATTGTCCAGATTCTGTCCATTCTAGGACTCTTGTTCGAAGTCTTTCAGGTCACACTCTTTTGTCGTAAACCGTTTAAGCCTATTACTCTCCACAGCTTCTTTTTGAGACTTGATTTGTGGGGTGTTTCATATTGTTTCATTCCTTATCCTGTTACTTCTCATCTCACTCAGGGTCCCAGAAAGCACATCTCTGTTGCTTGTATTCTGATCAGACCTTCCACTGTCAAGCTTTTGTATGTCCATCCTTTTAGCACGACATCTCTGGGACGACGGCCATTTACTATCGTTACAGTTGATGGTTGGAATACTGACACATTATCTGCGAATCAAGTAATGCTGGCAAATGATGGGTTGTGCATGGGGATCGTATCAACCTGTACCACATCAAAACAGACTGAAGATGACGCAATTAAGTGTCGAAACTGGTAGTGACAAAATAAAATCATAAGGATGGCTGTAGGTGTTTTTATTTTTTCACTGTCAATGTCCAACATTCTGAGCCATGTGTCAAAACTGGCAGATAATATGATTTGTAAGCCAGGAACTTTGCTTTTGACAGATATTTTCCAGTTTCTAATAACGTCCAATACGCAATAACAAAATTTTGAACTATTTTCTATTCTCTCGAAAATTTCATCCTTGGTTGGTTGGTTTGTGAAAGGGGACCAAACTGCAAGGTCATTGGTCCCACTGGGTTAGTAAAGGATAGGCAAGGAAGTTGGCCATGCACTTTCAAAGGATCCATCCCAGCATTCGCCTGAAGCAATTTAGGGAAATCATGGAAAACCTAAATCAGGATGTCTGGATGCGTGTTTGAACTGTCATCCTCCTGAATGTGATTACAGTGTGCTAACCACTGCATCAACTCCCTCGCTAATTTCATCCTTGATGCTTCCTCTCTTGGTTGATTTACTTCCTGAATACTTGAAAGCATATAATTCTTTATGCTCGAGATATTTAGTAACTGTACCAAACTAAGCAATTTGCCTTTTAGGTGATACATATCGAGTATTCCAAAACTCGCTGTCCATGTCTTTTCATTTGATGTAACTACACAAAATTATGAAATAGAGGTTCTGCCTATGTATCCCTGCAATAGAAACTAATAGGAGTCAATTCCATCAGTGATTATTCACAAATTGATGTGAAGGAACTTGCATGGATGTTTTTCTGTAGTTTATGCACCAGATTCAAGTTAATTTCAGTCATAAAACAGGAAATTGGTATGGCTCCAAACTACTTGTGAAGGACATCTGCTACTAAAGGTAAACATTTAGGACAGGTTTTTCACAAAATGAACTATGGTATATGCAAAAATAAAATGACATTTGTTTCTTCAGAGATGGTGGACAAACTGTTAACAAGATAGGCACTAACCTGCTGTGCAGCTGCGGGCAGACTGGACACTATTACTGCATTCCACAAACATGTTTTCCCTGCTTCAACATGACATAAATTTCTACAGATGGTCAATGTTACTATTATCTTTGACACACCAGGTGACATTCCTCATCCAATGAGTTTCAGATACAGAATTAACATCAAATAATGGAGTCAGCCAATTTAACATTACTTGTGCAGAAACTTCCACATGTGAATGACAAAGCTTTCAATGTTAGCATACACTAGTTCTACAACTAATTAAAGTCATAGTGCACACAGGGACTACTTACAGGCTGTTATACTTTCGCCTTTGTTGATTTCAGCAAAGAGAGCAGATCGGTCCTGTGCAGAGCTATCAAGCGATGGGGCAATGTCCCCTGTAGGCAGTGCAGGGGGTGGAGGAGGCAGGCCAGGAGGTGGGGGAGGGGGTGCTGCAGAACTCGCCTTACCACCACCCCAAACCAAGCCTGTCGTATGATGCTGTTTCACAAATTGCTGCAGCTCTGTCAATACTTGGCCCCAAGCCTTAACCCATTCAACGTGAGTCTTGTCTCTGAAATAGAATAACTTTACATGAATCATAACTTGATGGAACTTAATAGAAACATTATATCTAAATGCAATAATATTGAAAAAAAAAAATAACTCAAACAAGTGTTACAAATGTCAAATGCCTACTTCTAAAATGAGTGGTCTAAAGGCCACTGGAAAACCTGTCACAAAGAGAGACTTGTGCTTCAAATCATCAATCATGATTATTATGGTAATGGTAGTGAGGATCAGCAAAAAAGTGAGTGGAGGAGGAAGAAAATTTTTGCTAAGAAAGGAATATGTTGATTTGAAAACCATAGTGGTGTGATAGAAGATATGATTCAACTGACCTCACTTCATCCAATCTGTGAAGTGGCTCGCCCAGCAACTACATAAGAATTTATAACAATACTCATATTAAAGATTAATCCATCATTTTTCATGCACATAAAGCACTGTCAAGCTGGAAAGAGACACACCAGAAAAAAAAAACAAAGGAGAAGAAGGAAGAAGAAACAGAAAAAAGGATGGGAAAAAAGTTAATTTCTATCAGGTTTACAGCTAAGATAACATTTACTAAACGACCTTTGGGCAGGAAAAATAAAATAGTTATCAATTTGCTCATTCAAACACACAAGAGAATATTTAGATAAGGGTAAACCACAGAAAACCATTATCATGATAGCCAGGTGGAATTTGGACAATTATTTTTTTTAATTTTACTTCATCTCACTTAGTAACAGACTGCACTACCTCAAACTATAAATAGTAAAATGCAGAGGAGCATTGTTAGACATAATTACCGAGTAAGGAATAAAAAGTAATTCTCTATGATCCACTCTACAACAATGAACAAATAATTTTGTATAGCAATTTCTCTCTTTTAACAAAGGAAGGAGTGACATTTAAAATTTTTTGGCACCAACTTCTGGTATGGAAAATCCTTTGCATTGACTGCACTGTAGGTACTTATTTAGTGCAATATTTACACCATTTCCCACTTATCCGCCATTTTGCTCTACAGAAATGTTGAAAGGTGTATGATTGGAATATAAACTTAGTTCTTATGAAGTCTGATACTGTGGCTGAATGGTGTGTTCTGCACATATTACAACTCTCACATCATGTTCCATTTAGTTTACCTCTTCAACAGCAGTTTATGTTGTGTTCATATGTCAAATTACTTTCTTAAAGTTTGTACAAGAGTTTGTTAGTGAGTACAACGTTCATAAAACAAAAATTCAAGACTCTAAGCTCAAACTAGCTTCAGAGAACCAGTAAATTTTATATTAGGTGTAATGGGTGTTCTCCAGTGGAGGATGGTGGGTTGCGGGTAAGTCACAAGCAGTTCATTGCCAGTAGTAGCATTTATTCATGTTCCGAAAGTGTTCACAGGAGGCTCGTGCCCACATGAAATGAGAATTGGGGAGGTGGGTCATCAGAGCACAAAGCAGCCAAATGTAGCCATGTCTAGCTAAGCACAGCAGTGCAGGGACCTTGCAAAGCCTGCATACTCAGCCTGATGGTGGTGATGACTCAGTTACAGTGTGAGGTGGCATAGCCAGGCTTGCATTAAGTGACCCTGGGTGGCGGGTAGGTCTGGCACTAGTGGGCACTAAGTGGCTCGGTTTGAACCTCAGTCGATCACTGCTATGACTGGGGTCCCTAGCAGGTGGTCCTGTCAGGCAAACAGTGGAGTCAAATCAGCCTTGTGGCAGAAGCTGAAACTACTGCAGATGCTGACTCCACGACTCATAGATGTCTCCAGCCTGGTCGGATGACCAATATTTTGACATGCCAAAGTGACTTTTTTGTTGTGTGCCTTGCACAGTTATCACACATGCTGCATGTTCATTTCAGTAACTGCCCATTCGCTGACCATCTGCAGGACCTAAATGTGTGCAATGACACAATGCTGTGCCAGCATACTGTAGTAAGTGGCTGTCTGTGGCAACAATCCTCCTGCATTTAAATATGTGGTGTTACACAGGTTCTTTATAACACAAAATCAGTTTTTGGGTGTTAACTGCTTAAGTTTTTTTCGAGAAAACTTTGTAGTTGAACAGATCCAGAAATCGAATGGAATTTATCAAGTGATTTGACTTGCACGAATCTTATTGTAGGACCTCTCATAAAATCCAAACTGATGGAATCGATGTTAGATTCTTACCAGAATTTGCCACAGAGGTAAGTTCTCTTTTAACCATAATATGCTGTAGGTCCCTTGAACAGAAAACTGTGTCTAGCAGTTGAAAGAGAACACACAATACATCTGTCGACAAGTAGGGTAGCAGAACTAATTCATAAACCTACTGTCCAAATCTTTGTCAACCATCTATTGTGGTATCCTGGATTCATGAACTCAAACATAATGAGAAAATTCTAACAGAAACACGTACTCTGTACCAAACAGTATGGATTTCAAAAACATTGGTTATGTGAAAACCAATTCGTACTCCCCCCCCCCCCCCCCCCCCCCAAACAACATCCTGAATGCCAGAGCTGTGACTCACGACAATGAGCTGGATGGGGTATTTCTTGACTTCTGTAGTAAAGCATTTGTCTCAGTACTGCACCAAAGCTTATTAGCGAAGGTAGTAGTATATGGGGTTTCATACGAAATTTGAGACTGGATTGAGGACTTACTGGTACGAAGAATACAGCATGTTATGCTGGAAAGTGAGTAGTTGACAGAAGTACAGTAACTGCACGCATTTCCCAAAAAAACTGTTGGGGCTCATACTGTTCATCTTGTATATTAATGACCTGACATGAGAGATTAATAAGTAATCTTAGATTTCTGCAGATAATGCAGTTGTGTATAATAAAGAAGTACTACCTGGGAAAGTGGCACAAATATCCAGTCAGATCTTCATAAGATTTCAAAGTTGTGCAAAGATTGGCAACTTGCTTTACATGCCCAGAAATGTAAAACTGTGTATTTCAAAAACATAAAAATTTATGAACAGTTAGCTCTTGCAAATACCTCGATGTAACAATATGCGAGTATCTGAAATGAAATGATCACACAGGCATAATCATAAATGAAGCAATTGTCACACTTCAGATCATTGATATATGCCACTAGGAAAATGTAGTCCACAAAGGAGATAGCCTACAAAACACATGTGTGATTCATCCACGAATATTGTCAAGGTGTTTAGGACTCATACCAAAAAGAATTAACAGGGGATAATGAAAGTATACAAAAAAGGGTGACACAAATAGCTGCACATATGCTGAAAAACGAGCTAGCAGATACTTGAAGACTACATGTCAACTGATCCACAAAATCTTACTTTCAAATATTCAAGAACCAGTATTAAGAGAGGAATCTAGGAATATACTACAACCATGTAAGGAATGCTCCCATAGGGACTGCAAAGACAACATCAGACTAGCTACAGGGCATGCAGATGCATTTAAGCAGTCTCTCTTCCCTGTTGCATATATCAATGGAACTGGAGGAAACCCTAATAATATGCGGTAAAATAGGGAGAACCCACAGTCTTGCATTTTACAGTCATTTTCAGAGTATGGTTCCATGTGCCTGCATTTAACTAGAACACCATCTGATCCTATTTTATTACTTCAGAAGAATAATGCAAAAAAAATATGCTTTATTGAACCATTTCATTTAAAACTTCATAGGTATATATGACTCATAAAAGAGTAGCTAAGAAAGAATCTCCATAAAACCTCACCAATAGCACTCTTATATTTGTTAGTTTTTTTTCTTATTTTACTATTAATGGAACTAATTTCATTTATGAGAAAAATGAACTGAAACTTAAGATGTTAGCATAGATGTAGGCTCAAAATTTTTCAGTGTTCATGTACAACACAGTTTGCTTAGCTGGATAACTGCTCAATGTATCTTGAAATAGTTATACAAATAGTTATTAAAAATTACAATTGCATATGTATCATCATGCTCTATCTCGAAAGTACTAAACACTTACTTTTCTCTCCATTCCTTCAGTACCCTGTTTGAATAAAATTGTGATGCATCATTCATCTCCTTGATGTATGGCGAAGGTGCTGGGCTCTGTTAACACAAAGTATTGCATATTTAAATAAAATGTATTCTAAAAAGCAATTATTTTGTTTTGTAATTCAAAACAGAAATGGTTGCCACTGAATTTTAAGGCAAATAATCAAAGCATGAGAGTCAGAAACTTTATATGGTGTCTGGTCAGGAAAATACACATTTATAAGGAAAGTTTACGTACGACAGTAACCCATCCTAAAGCAGCAATACTCTCGCTAACTGCACTCAGGTGGAAGAAGTGAGGAGAATCTCTGTGTTTCTCACGGTACTCCTGAATAGCCTGAATGTGAGTAGATGTTGGTTTCAGAAGCTCTATATTTTGCATCTGGCTAGGTTCTTTTGACTGAGCAGCATTTGTCAAATATTGCAACTGGGCTCTGCAAAATAAAATAAAAAGTAAATCATACTGAAATGTTTGCTACAAATCTCTGTTTTACAATTTCAAAATCTGATGATACTAATTAAGTAGATCTATGTCAACCACTGTCAATAAAATAGATACAATTAGTATTTTTCATTTTTTGGAGGTTTCTTTGTTCAATACTATTATCTTTATCAGCATTAGCAGGAGAAGATGATAATTTGTAAAGTGTATTAAAAAAGGTAGTTTTATCCATTTGAGTGGAGAAGACCAAGGCTGTTTTCATAAATTACTCTGTAGGAAATACCGCAATCTTCCACACTTGTGGGTGGTTGCAGTATTTCCTACAGTGTAATTTAAGACAGTAGTTTACAGGCTAGTAAAATAATTCATTTTTACAGGTGACTGTATGTTGCCCACTGTAAGCAGCATATATAGTTTCGTTAATTAACAATAAACTCTGGGCTAAGAACGTGTGAATTTAATTATAGTACATTTTAATGTTGGAAAGCTTTAGGAAATACGATTTGTGAAGAAAGTGACTGTACAGACAACAACAACTGCAATGCAAATGAATATTTATACTTACTGAAATGCCTGACTGACAAGGTTAGCGTGCGAGGCAACATCACCACCTATTTGCCCCGAAAGCTTCAAATAGGAAGCCAAAGCCCCTTGTATTATGTCATTATATCCTGCAACACTCATGTTGGCACGGAGGTTGAGGGCAGATTCAGCAACTTCAACTGTTTTCTCTAGGCGTGTCGTTACTTTCTCCAAACGATTTATCAGTACTTCGAATTCGGCAGAGGAGGGGCGACCGTCTGCTTCACCTGTGTAAACAGAAACGAGAGCGTAAATAAATCACTGTGAGTTTCAGAGTCCATATATTTTAAACATATACGCGACTGAGAGTTACACACTGTTAATTATTTTCTTGTTGTTCTTTTTACATTAGGTCAGCACATAGATCTTGAAAGGAATGTAATGAATTATGCCTAGTTAAACAGGGGTCATGCAGGTCATGTCCAGAAAGTAGTGTGTTGTGATTCTTCAGACTTTCCCGGTATTGTGTTGTTCACCAATCACCATGACGATGACTAAAATCTCGGGCTAATTGCTTTTGAATTAGGCTAAGAAAGACACCTGCAATAATATGTCGTTAAATGCTGTCAGATGTGTAATGATTAATGTGGTTTGTTGGCTAACAGGTATACGTATATTCGCGTGACATCGGGCTCCGTGCAATGAACGGAGATTTGCAGTAAGGATCTCGCACAGACCGCACCTGGCAGATGTCTGACCCGAATACACACACCATGACTCACGCCGGTACTGACGTTGCGCAACGAATGATACGTCGGCTCCAGCTGTGCAAGATTTCTTCAAAGATCATAGTCAGTTTTATAAATTTCTGTTCAGTCACTTGTGTATGATGTTGCGCCAAAAAAAGTGTCGGTTTATAACGCGGAACTGTGCAGCATATAACGCTGTGCTTCGCAGGAATTTCTAATAATTATTTGACAACGTAATGATGTTGGCAGTAAACTCTTCGTTAACCTGGTGTAGCTCACAACGCACGGTCGCATTTCTCAAACGATACGTGATGCAGCTGGAAATGTTTTTTTTTTTATCTAACCGGAAATAATGAGGTACAGAGAAGGCGAATAAGCATCAGAAGAGTCGCACGGGCTAATAAATATCCATGACGTGAAGTCCTCGCCATAATTCATCGTGAGATGGAGACACTGATGATCTTGCATGGACGACCAGACAGAATTTCGGTCACACGACACGAACTCTTCGGCGGGTTGGCCGCTGCGAGATCATATTCCAGATGATTGTGAACTCATCTACCAAAGAAATACAAGGTAGAACCATAGATGATGAAAATGTGGAAAATAAGAGGAAAACGCCAGATAACGTCATAGTCACGGCGCAAATAGAACACACGAAACAACGGGAGGACTTACCCACGAAGAAGCTCGCAGCACGCCCACGGGCAGCCGGCGCTGTACTGACTGAACCACGAGCGGCGCGCGCCGACGGCAGCAGGCTACACCCGCTCGCCACTGATTCACGCACCTTACCGCGAGATATTTTAAGGCGGTGGTGAAGACTTTGCCGTTAGCCGCGCGCAAACGCCGTGCACACGCCCACGCGATCTCGAACGGCTCCCGGCAAGACCACACGCGATACGCATCCCTAGCCCGACAACGACAATGATACATCGATTGCTAAATTTTCCTTGTTTCACCCTTTGACTTCAATGCTCGTCTATCTACACGGGACAGGAGGAGGAAGCAACCCGTCTTTTTCCGAATGACTTCTCCCATAGATAAAAGAGCAGCTATCCACACGTCCTTCACTGTTTTGGATTTAACGACTGCGGCGTCAGGGTACTTTAGCATTTGAAGAAAGACGGGTGGCTTCTCAATATTTTCTCTTTAACGTTACCAACAAGTTCTTAATCACGATACTCCTTCATACCTGCCAACTATTCGCGATATGCGTCAATTAAAACGACAATTTCTATGGATACTGATGTAGATCAACCTCCCAATATCATTCACCATTCCAAGCGGTTAATAATTTCCGTTATTTTGGCTGCAGTATTGCCTCTCTAGCAAGAGGCATATCGATATGCGCATCGGACGATTTAGTAGAATGGGAGCTCTTTACCCGAGTGTGACTCATAATTTCCACCATACTTCTCATAACACGGACTGGGTTCATGGTACGCATCGGGAGCGAAGGTTACTAACACCGACCTGGAATCATAACTAACTGATTTCGACGTTTGATGCTTGCGGAATATTTTACGAGTTTCTTGGATAGACAGTATCAGATGAATAACGAAACAGTTTTGTAGAAGGCACAGTGCAGTAGTATCCCAGCCAGTACGAGACTCAACTGATGCTGCTGGCTGTAACAAGGTCACGGAACGGACCCGAGCAGCTTACTTCATGATACAGTATAATTCTCTAGAAGGCTGCTCGCGCAGAGTGACCAGTGGGACGCTCGAGGTTTAAATTCAAGGGCTCCTGCAGGTATGAGCTAGCTTTAACATAAAAACATAGACTTGTCAGCTGCAACTACCGAAGTACGATCATATAAAAACAGTTACTACCAGGAACTCGCCAGAATGGGTCTTGAATGGCGTCACTGCTTGAGTGCTGGGATGCGACGGTACTTCTATGCTCGACTCATCAAATGGCTCTGAGCACTATGAGACTTAACTCCTAAAGTCATCAGTCCCCTAGAACTTAGAACTACTTAAACCTAACTAACCTAAGGACATCACACACATCCAAGCCCGAAGCAGGATTCGAACCTCCGACCGTAGCGATCGCGCGGTTCCAGACTGTAGCGCCTAGAACCGCTCGGCCACCCCGGCCGGCCTCGATTCATCAAGGTGGAACAGAAGTCCACAAGGATTCACATTAAATTGGGAAAGATGTGGTAGGAACTGTCAATGTCTGTTCAGCCATAATCGCAGACGTCACAGCACTGGCAACTGTTAATACTAGAAGCTGTGATCATGCAATAAATGATCACTGCAGCGAAAATGAAAGAACATAGCTCCCGTCGACGTGATCAGAAGCGAGGCGTTATCTAGCGCTGAGCAAAACTGGGGAAAGAAATTGTCCAGACCCTTTTCCAATTATCATTCTTCTATCAGCCGAACTGATTTTGAGAAAGCAAGGAAATCCTTGATCAAGATGCTAGGGCGTGGATCTAAATCCTGATTATCTCTAGCACGACTCTACAATCTTCTGCAGCGCCTCCTCATACGGCAAAAGTATTTAGAATGGTCACATCGCGTTGCCCGTTGGCATTTTGGTGTTCCACCACCAACATTAGTATCGAGGCATAAGGCGCAATTTTTGTAATTCACCATTTAAGAGTTTGAGTGATCTCTGTGTGAGTATTCCCTAAAGTGTTATCTTCTTATTGTCACTTCTACTCCCCATTAACTCCAATTACCTGTACATTTTTACACTGTTTTTCTCTATAATAACAATTGGGACTGTCTCCTACCAACGATGTACTTAAATTCGTACTGCCTCATACGACGTGTCTAGGTGGCTTAGGATGCCAAACTACCAACCCAAACCTCACACAATCCTGAGATCTTTTTTCTATCACTTACCACTACTTTCATCCCTGACCATATTCTAAGCTGTACCGTTGTTCGGACTCCGCGCTAAATTGTTGGTGCACAGTATAGGTAGCTGGAGTAACAGGGTCATAATTAAAGATTAATCGTCATCAGACGTGCGACATTCGACATTCACTGCTGGATAAGTCCGCCTCTAGGATCCGTATGTTACAGTCTTCCGCTTTATTCATCATGTCCGCTACTACACGTTTCCTAACATCGCCTTGTTAGGTCGTCGTCTCGGGATGTTTTCACCTGTTTGAAGCCAAACAACTGCCTGTCACCGTTGGCCTGGCTAAATGTCCCGCCCACTCCCATTTCATTTCCAATACAGTCACTAATAATTACGTATTCCACTTCTGACTGTTCCTTGTTTCACATCTTTGTTTTCCTGAGTCTCTTAGCAACACCCATACATTTCTCCATTGCTCCCTGAGAAATCCTGATTTTTTAACGGTTTTTGCATTAAATTTCCTCGCTTCAATTCCATATATGTCAAAACTACCCATACACAATGATTCCTTTTCTGAGAAATAAGTGGCTCGTTTCTTTTTCTTTTTTTTTTCTTCAAATTCTGTCCATCCAACTGTCTTCAACTGCCTTAAATGCAAAAACTCACCAACAGCTTCTGGGACTTGATTTTTACTATTTTCTTATCGATATTTTTAGTCTCGTTGTAATTAACTTTCATGTCTACTTTAAAATTTGCTCTATTAAGTTGTTCCGTTCGTTGTGGAAATTTATTTGCACCAGAGGCAGGTAAACAGTTCTACGTCATCAGCAAAGCTAAAGCGGTTTGGTTACGTAACATTAACACTTATTCCTCTTCCGTTTTTCGAGCTTAGGGATCCGAAATCATCCTCTACGTCTGTTTCAAAGAAGAGTTTTGGTAGTATGGAATCCCTTGCTTCATTTCTCTTTACAGTGTTTAATGTCTCATTGAATTTAACAGAAGTGGAGCACTAAATTGACATGGCAAGGATGACGAAATTAGATAGGAACCACGCCAGAATTTGCATGTAGCGTCATAGTGCAATCATGGAGAAACGAAATCACGACAGCAATACGGCGATTTGAGCCTTCCTCGCCGCGTCTCCACACAGCATATCGCTTGATCTAGGGGCAACACCCCCGCCTTCTGACGTAAATGTGTCGGGTTCGATTCCGCGCGTTGTGTGTGACATTATCAACGCGTATCAACACAACAGTCGACTGTTTTCCATGGAGTTTTTGCTTAGGTCCCTTCGGCAAGCAGCCTAGTTATGAAGTATAAATGCCACCTCGAAAAGCTGATTAATGATATTTCCAAAAGGTATCTGCAACTTAAAATTTTCATAGGTAGTAGGGAGAAAGACTTTCCCTTAAATTTGCAGACTTGTAGAGCCTGGCCTGATATCAGAAACGCTAGTTTCATTAGTTGTAAGAAATTGATCGCCGTTTCCCTAAAAAAAAAAAAAAAAAAAGTCTACTTTAAGTAGGAAACACTTTGGCTACATACTTTATGAATGGCACGTGAATGATGCCAATTTGAAATGTCACAATTAACAAGTGTGCATGTTAAAATAACGTTGCAAAATTGAATGTTAGGAACATTTTCTTTGAACATATTTCAATAAGATTTTCTAAATTCTGTCGAGTCACTGTCGCACTGAAACTGCTTGGCCTAAAACTTAACAGTGCGATGAAGCATCGCCATGAAATAAAGTAGTCATCCCATGGCGAATTTCTTACAGGCTTATTTCTTTTCTTTGTCAGGGAATGACTCGTATGTCTTACAACTGGACAATCTCTTAAGTATGTAGCTCTTCAACACAGACATATGAAAACAGTCAGGTAATGCCAGTTCCTCAATTACACTGAAGTCCTCACAACAGTGGTACGCTGGGAAGACACATGATGCTGCGGTAAACGCAATTCAGGTTCCAACGTGGGGTGTGCGCTAGTGCAACCGGCCTGTCATGCGGTACAGCCACTAGAGCTGTTACCTACATACTTTTACCGCGAAGTAGTTACTTCTTTAGCACACACGACCAGTTAAGCGCCGCTGCTGTTTCTGAAATTCGGTAAGTGCGTCTACAAAATACAAAACTCTTTATTCCTTGAACAACCCTATGTAAGTGCTCACATTAATATAAAGAACACTGATCACTTTGCTGTAAATGAGAATGATACAGATTAATACACGCAATGTACCAATAAGCAGTCCGAACGCTGCACCTTTCTTCTATGCATTACTTCTTAACACGGAAATTTTACGATTTTTTCCCAGCAGCTTACTACAGTAATTAAAACTTACTCTTATGGACTTTCTGATATTTTCCATTGTTAAAACCTACTTATTCTCCTCATCAAGACAATAAGAAACAATTTTAGTGTGTAATAGGTGTAAGTTTACAGACACTCCTATTAAGCAACTTGGAAAAGGTAACTTAGAAAAGACTTCACGAATACACTAGCTGTACAAGAAATGATTAAATACGGCGGAGACACTTTTACCTTGCAGATCTTTTCGGAAAATGAAATTTCGAAGGGTAAACCGGCGGAATATAATAAAAGTTATATCCATTGATTCGACACCGCACCGCCTGAGAACACAATTCCTCTGCACAATGCATGGCACGTGCATCGCTTTTATTTAACCTACAAATAATGCAGAGCTCAATTTCTATATACACTACCTGAAGCATCCAATGGATATGGTCGTATGTCAATGTATCTGCAAACAAGTAAACAACATCGACGGGTGTGTAAAGGATTAGAAGTGCAATTCTCTGTGAAGGGTAGAACGGCTACCATAGTACATAAGTGTTGGTCATGTTTAGTGTTATTACCAGGTTCCGGTAGAAAACATAAGGGGCGTGAACAGCGTTGGATGTTATCACTGTCAAGGGCACGGAGATGCCGCGTACTCGCGTTAGTGTTATCAGCACCTGACACAGTTTGAAAGAGACCTCACTGCAGGTTTCCATTTGGCCGGCTGGCAGAACTGTCCAACATCCACGTTTTTGGGGCATTCAGATAAGGCAATAGCCCGATGTTGGACTGCATGGGAACATGAGGTCAGGCACACACATTGTCATGTTTCTGGTTGATCAAGTTTGACCATGACGAGGGACGATCGCCGTATTGTGCACCAAGCACATCGTAGTGACCCCTTCACTTCTGCGCCAGCCAAATAATGGACTCCCTGCAACATTGGCCGGGGCTAGCTAAGCCATACTACGGGAATTAATATCCCATGTGTAGGCTGCCACTAACACCACGATACAAACGGCTGCTTTTGATGTGACATTTTGACCGGGAAACACGAAATAGTGAATGGTGTCGCACTGTGTTCAGCGATGAAACGAGGTTCTGCACTACTGCGGCTGACTATCGTCGGCGAACATACAGCAACCTAGAGAGAGGTGCCATTCTTCCAGTGTTTTGGAATGGCAAAGCGGTGCGGGGAAGCATCAGGCAAGACTCGAGTCACGGCTGGTAGTGACTGAGGGAACTTTGACGGCACAGCGATACGTTCGTTACGGTACGCCACGGACATCCTGCGTCCTCATGTGTTTCCTGCCACGCGACAGAATCATAGTGCCATTTTTCAGCAGAACAATGATTTGCCACATGCGGTAAGTATCTATGAACTGTCTGCATGGTAATGAGGTACTCCCAGGCCAGCAAGAGAGAGAGATCTGTATCCGACAGAACATGTGTGGGACCAATTCTAACTCTAACTCCGTCCCAGTGCCAGAATCAAGGACGAGTTACAAAAGTTGTGGGCCAGCTTGCCTAAAGAGATAATAATAATGATAATGATAATAATAATAATAATAATAATAATAATAATAATAATAATAATAGGCTTGGTGCAAGTCTTTCAGTTGGATGCCACTTCGGCGACCTACGTGTCCCTAACTTACCTCTGTTATCCAATCGGAGAAAGGAGGCCTACTGTTAACATGGAATCCGAACCACCTGTCTTTTCTGGCGACTCCTCACAAAAGAGATGATACAACGGTTTCCCAAATGAACCAGTTTAGACATTTAGGTCAGGGGGGAGTGCAACTTCATACTGACAAGTGGGATCATACTGCCAAGTTCTTAGTAAATTTGACTCGATTTTGTATTCACTGAAGTAACATCGCGTACCCTCCAAATTGTGAAGTTTCTTTTCTCTTCCTCCTCCCCTTTCGGGTGTTTAACTTTTCGCGGTAGGCAGGGTACCTCTGGCGGCGGAAAATTTATTCGCGGCTATTTGCTTCTCTCATACAAATTGCAGCGATTGTAAAAATCTATTTGTAATACCATATTTTTTTGTAATGAGTCACTATATTGTCAGAAATGAGCTCGCTGGCAGTGAAGTACGAGTTCAGTTTTACACTAACGGGGAAACAAATCGGGTGTCAGCGGATAATTTCTGTATTCGTCTGCAGTGATCTGGATAAAGCTCGGAAGAGTAAATAACTCAGAACGGGCTGCGCACGAAATGCATCCGGCTTCTCGCGCTACTGTCTCCGTGGTGAATTTGGGCAGAACTTTCAATGTAAAAACGTGGCAAGGTTGGGTTTCCTATCACTTCCATATTGGTTCGATCGATATCTTATCAAAACACATAGTTGTAACTTGGATTTGTTTTTTAATGTTTGGATACATGTGTGATTTTGGATTAAGTTCTGATCTCAAATTATAAACAAAGAATCACAGAAGTTGTCAAAGATGTCACAACCGCTATATCATTCTTCATGACGAACGAGTTCATTTTTATTCATTTATTTTCTTCAAACACCTAAGATGTCGAAGCACGAATTCAGGCGCCTCTTGGATCGTGATATCGCATAATCACGAAGACGGAAAAATTAACAGAATGTTCGAGTCAAATAAAAGCGTACAGGTAACTGTCCTTCCACCGCACTATTTATGGGAAGTACAGAAAAAAGGAACTCACTCTGTAGCTACTCAACAACAATTTGTAAATTCGGTAAATATGGGTATTATGTAGAACACTCATGAATAAACTGATAACAGTTTGTGTAGGCAAAAAAAAAATTTTTTTCTTTGTAGCATTTAATTTTACACGGATCGCTTGTGTTCTGAATATTATTAGGTAAATGTGAGCAGCAAATAATCATGGTAGAAGAATGTGAGATGAACTGAATTAATTTCATCTGCAAATCACGGAGAACTGCACAGCAGAAAATGTTATTGTTTGTTTACAAACCACTTAAAAATAAACTAGTTCGTTCACAGATAACTGGTAAACTAATCTTTTCATAATCCTTGCAAGACCAATATTCTAGGGAGCACTAGTGCATTCCTCAGTTGACATTTTCGGAATCCACTGTCTTAATGAAAAATGTGCTCGAGGTAGGCCACTGTATTGAAACCTTAAATACCTTCTTCTACAGCGCTTTTGTTACTGTTGTTAGTATCCCACGGAACAAAGCAAATTGTTAAACAAACGTTCGTATCACGATAGTAATAGCCTGTTAAAATATTAGAAGAGTCCATCTTTGGATACCACATGTCTTCTTGCGCGCTCCAGTAGACTTGTCAACTGCAACTACCGAAGTACGATCATATTTCGTCGGGACGCTCGCAGCGTGCCAAGTGAAATGGAAAAATAACAGTCTGATGGCGAAACGCGCGGAGGTTCTTAAAAGTGACGTAAGGTCGCCACTCGCCACTGCTGGCTGTGATCCCGGCGACGCCGAAGACAGCAGCTCTGCTGGCGAGACCGGCGACCGATGGTCGCACACAAAGCAGAGCCCCGAACAGCCCTCTAGGGGTTTCCATGGCCTAATGCAATGATTCCCAACTTTCTGAGGCCGCTCATACTTGAGTGCAATCAGATATTAGCTAGTACCCCCCCCCCCCCCCCAAAACATTATCAACAACAGCGTCAAAATAAACTTTAAGACAAAAAAGAAATTTCTCTGAACACTTTTATTTTTGAAATGACGAAAGGTAAATGGCATTTAGTAGTTATATGTGTCTTAGTAACCCATGAGCTAATGATTCAATGAGATAATTGGTGCTGATTCATTCTAAAAAGTTTTTTTTTAACACAGTGCTGTAGGAATACTCAGTGAAAAGCGAGCACTACCTGCAACTCTTTCCCACAACAGAAAGATATCTATCACACTAAGCGCAGACACTTGTCACAAAACATGCTTCCTCTCCCTAGCAACACTTCCTTCACCCACACTCAGCACCCCCGTTTAACATAAACAAAGTTACAACGTGTGCACTATTCTTAGTGTTTGTGAATCACTTGGACTGCTGGAATCCTTCCTTCAGAAATAGTAGAAATGGGAAGATTTCCGGCTATCAATATTTTGTCTTCGACTACTGTCACTGATGATAATAATAATAATAATAATAATAATAATAATAATAATAATAATAATAATAATTATTATTATTATTATTATTATAGCAGCAGTACAGTAACCATTACATTGTTACTGTTGCGTTGTGCTGTTACTCTGTTCGTTTATTGCGGCGAGGCGAATAAGGCAGCAATTTCTTCGGCTCAACTGTACTGTCAAACATGCATGATGCAAAGTACAAAGTGTGTGTGTAGTGTGTGGACTGTGTGTGTGAGGAAGATGTTTATACATTTGCTTTACAAGCTGTAACCTCCACTACAGTGTGTCAGGCATTTGAAAGAAAAAAAAGTAATTATTGGTAACTTAAGTAACCGGTAACACATTCTTACAAAACAGTGATAACAGTAATGGTCTATTTAAAAAATTCATTTCGTGACTGAAACACAATAAATGGAATCCTTTTGTTTTTATCACTCAGATAATTTCATAGGTTGCGAACCCTTGGTCTAATGGGACTCGAAGCGCATATTGCGCTGTTGGGATATGCAAGGTCCTGTGGTATGTTGATGGCGACTATGCATGCATAGATAGCATTTACAACTGCCATTGTTGCAAATCTTCACCATCTGATACTTGATGGGGAGGGGAGAACAGCTTATAAGCGTACGTATCAGGTGTCCCACAGTTATTCATTCAAATTAATACCGGGGACTGAGAACGGGGGAGTGCGTTTGGAGTACAGTACAACCATACGGTCACTGGTTTATGATGTTAGAGCCTCTGTCCTAGCCTCAGACTAGTGAACGACAACGTGCAGCATTCAATGTGCAAGTTTCTACAGAACAAAATCCATTAACCACAAAAGCCTGTGTTCATCTAGAACGGTTCAACGTCGTTATGCAAATAGATAATGGCCACGAGTTATTTGACCCACATGATCTCCTTCCCGTCTCAACAGACGATATTTCGCATTCCTCGACAGCAAGTTACCAAACCCAAACCTGCTCCAGTATATGCCTCTGTATACCAGATGAGTAACGTGGTTCCGATATGGCAACGTGGTGTTGTAAGAGACCGTCTGGCAGCCACGTTCGGGAACCCATAGATAGGGTAAGGTGGCGCCACGAGTTGGGCGCGGAGGTTACCAGACGCCTGTTGTCTCGATTTCATCACTGTGAACATAAAAGATAGCTCGTATATCAAACCATAACTGAATCAGAAAAGGACTCCATCACAAGAATGTCTGTCGTACTACTGCCGTTCGGTATACACTAAGAGTCTTTAGAACGTGCAGTCAGCATCTTGTTCTACACACAGTGATGTCAGTTGGTAGCACATTCGAGCAGCTAATGTAATACAAACAGTTGCCTGTATCATATTACACGACTGTCTCTGGTAGTTTTTCAAACTAATTTACCTCGGCTAACACAAAACTATGGCGGACCGGGACTGTAACCAGATTTTCTTGCTTTCCTGTAGTCTAATGGATAAGGCATCGGTCTCCTAAACCTGGGAGTGTGGGTTCGAGTCCCACCAGGGGTACGAAAATTTTTAATTTGAAAACAGATATGATCTGAAAGCACTCTTCGTAACTAACTGCTTGAAAGTTTAATAAAGGTTCGAGCAGCCGCCTTAATCATTAGGCTAGCTGAGCGTGCCTGCAGACCTGGTTCAAACTCTCAGTGTCAGTTGGTTGGTTGGTTGGCTGGTTGGTTTGAGGAAGGAGACCAGACAGCGTGGTCATCGGTCTCATCGGATTAGGGAAGGATTGGGAAGGAAGTCGGCCGTGCCCTTTCAGAGGAACCATCCCGGCATTTGCCTGGAGTGATTTAGGGAAATCACGGAAAACCTAAATCAGGATGGCCGAACGCGAAATTGAACCGTCGTCCTCCCGAATGCGAGTCCAGTGTCTAACCACTGCGCCACCCCGCTCGGTCTCAGTGTCAGTGCTGTGAATGTTCCGTGGCATCACAATCTGCGCTCTAATGTGTGTGAGTGTGAGTAGGGGTATGACTTCTCTACCTCCCGTGTTAGTGAGATCCAACAGTTTTGGAATAAAATGTATATAGGGACGCTCTCAACGGATCAGGCCCATGCATTTAGTGGTGTGCCAAAAACGCTATGGACGTGACACATGGAATGGAATGTGAGTAAAGCCGGCGCAGTGAATAATGGTAATAATTTCACAATTCCATTTCTTTTCCTATATGCTCGCTTATTTCGCATTTCAGTGTTACAGCTGTAATAGTTTGGCATGTTCTCAAAGGAAAACTGACAGAAGAAACGATGATGATGATGATGATGGTGGTGGTGGTGATGGTTTGTGGAGGCGCTCAACATCGTGGTCATCAGCGCCCATCCAAGTTCCAAATCTTTCCATTTCCAGTCTCGGCACTTCCCGAATGATGATGAGATGATGACGACAACACAAACACCCAGTCGGCGGAGAAAATCCCCGATACGGCCGGGAATCGAGCCCTGGACCCAGTGATCCAGAGTCAACAACGCTAACCACTAGACCACTAGCTGCGGACATTGAAGAAATGACGAGATACTATAGCACACTAATCTTGCTTCCATTTTTTATCCTGCTCCGCACTTTTTTCCCCTTTCTATTGCTTTTTGTCTTGTACTGAGATCAAATCAACGCCTGCTGTACGAAAGAGTAAGGCAAAGAACAGAGCTGCAGACAGGGATACGTTAAACTCAAAAATTGTGACCATCATATATTTCCTTATTTCTTACACGTCTTGAAAGTTGTATAAACTATGAACCAACAAGATGATTCGGAAACATACTAATTATTAAACTGGATATTACTACAGTTCACGTACTTACAAGCATAACCGTAGTCTATAATCTCCTCCTAACAAAGTATAAGCTGCCAATAATACATATAATAAATTTTATGTGGACACAAATACACCAACAGATGTAATACGTTCAAATGGCTCTGAGCACTATGGGACTTAACAGCTAAGGTCATCAGTCCCCTAGAACTTAGAACTACTTAAGCCTAACTAACCTAAGGACAGCACACAACACCCAGTCATCACGAGGCAGAGAAAATCCCAGACCCCGCCGGGAATCGAACCCGGGAACCGGGCGCGGGAAGCGAGAACGCTACCGCACGACCACGAGCTGCGGACAATGTAATACATTCCCAACGCTACTGAGCATATCACAGTGTTTCAGGAGACGTGCTTTGTGAGACATATAATCGAAGTGCCGGCAGTCAGCATCTGAGTAGCAGATGAAATATACCCATGTTCCCAGAGGTCTTCTTTTTTTCATTTCTTATTGTTCGTTTTCTCGTGAAACATTTACAGGCTTCACAACGAATCATCCGGAAAGCATAAAACAAGTTTTATCGTATATTAATTCATCGTTTTACAAATTGTAGTAAATGACATTTGACGATTTACTGTTTGGCTGCAAGTTAAATACTTTAGTATGGTGCTGAGGGAGAGCTGTGCGACTGCAGCGTAACGCACACTTATAAATGTACGCGACTGTTCTCGGGAAGATGTAGTTTACAATGCGCGGATAGATAATCTGATGATGCAACAACAAACATGGAGGCACACACAGCGTTTTAAAATTACGTTGAAGAGTGTAGTGCACTGGCGACGCACCAATACAGCCCCTCTAGCGCTGCATGCAATCGGCAGCGATACTCACGTCTTGAACCATTGCCGTTCTCTTTTGCCAGGTAAGGTTTCGGACCAAAGTGTCTTCTGGGAAACTCTGCCATTTTGACAAATTAATTCCTCACTATGCCATTGGAAAGTAGATCACTAAATGGACAGCCGTTAACGACACCACAACCAGGAAAACATCTCTGGACTTAAAAGGTCGGACAATTAAACGTCATTATCCACTTGAAACGATAAGATACTGTTTCTCATACCAGTACTTATCAGTTATTTGGGATTCGCCGTCTCTTCTCTTGACCTTCAGCTCTTAGCCCCTAACCGGCAATAAATAGAACGAACGACGACTATGACCATTGTTCCCCGACTGGCGCTTCGATTATTTTGCGCCAGAAGTACTTGCCCAGTGCAGGAGTCGTTAACGACTTCTTTGATATGTAGTTTCAGTTTCTGTGCCATAAAACTTACAAACATCTGCGAGTCAGTTTTAGCTGCACAGATGTTCACCACGATATACTAACTATGGCTCCCATTTCTCTAGCCTAGAGTGGCACTACATGAGGGCGGTGAAGCTTGCTGCATTCTTCTCCGCCACGCCAATTCTAAAAAACGTTGGTGGTTTGAGAAGGGTTATTTGTTTCACTAAATTTCATAGCACAGGTTAAAATCTAAGCAAAATATCACACACACACACACACACACACACACACACACACACACACACGAGGGCCCGGGGGTGGGGGGGTAAACCGGGATATCTGTCCCAGGCGGCAATTTCAAGGGGGCCGCCAAATTCATATTCTTGAAGGAAAAAAACCTTGTTTTAGAAAGCGCTTAACATCCAGCGCACACTGGTCTATCGATTATTCATATGATTTTGAAACGCATCCCAGCTGGTTTTTGAATATTTTTTAATAAATTCTAAGTTGATTTCTGAACGAATCGTAAGTTGATTTTGAATGCGTTCATAGTGTACAGTCATAAGTTGAGTGGTGCATGTGATGTGCTGTGATGTGTCAGCCAGGGGAAGCCCCGTCGCATCTAGAATTAAAATACTTTCCCGCATGGAACGGGGCTATAGGAAATGAGTAGAATAAACCCAAATGGACAAATGCCAATCGCTGTTTTTTATGTGGTTGATTGGGTGTGATAATGATCAGCATTGTTATAATTACTAGCGAAATCCACAGATTCGGAATACCAGAGTGGAAAAAAATGACTAACAGGAATAACAGGTATGAAAGATAATATTTTTAATCTTCTCGGTGTATCCAAGAAAATGAAATTTTGACAGAAAATGTTTGCCAGAATAAACGCGGCATAACTGAACCTATGATTCTGGCAGCGTTAGAAAAGTTAACCGGGGAAAAAGTTTTCACAATGGCAGGAACAGTTATAGAATTAGTGATGACAAGATTGATTGTTAGAACGAAGGAGGAGAAGAAACGGGGACATCACACAAATTATATGGTAGATTATGACGATTCCAAATTTATATAAAAATTTCATACTAACACTTTCCGATCTCATGCTTGAGAAACTAGGGCGTATGAATGAAACGTGAAACTATTTCCTAACATAAAACTTTTTGCTTATAGTAGGCCCAACAGGCATTTGATATTGGTATTTCGTGAATTATGTTGTTTCGTGTTATTTATGTAAATGAGATACATAAAAATGACCATTTGTGCCAAAACAGATTCGCTTACTTGGTTTGCGTTACAACTGGTGCAATATTTGAAAGGCTTATTCCGTTTTATTTAGCAGACAGTGACAAAATAGACGTAAACAAATCGATAAACCTCACCATTATTGGATACTATTCGCATCATCAGATTTTTCAATATTATACAACGACATTTTGATTTCTCAAGTAACAAAACGTTCGATGAACTTTGATGAAGTAATAGATTCTTTCGCAGAAAGAAAAGCACGCCATGTAGCAAGATTAGAGAGAAAAACATGCTGGGACCGAAGGGTTGAAGAAATGTGTACTGTCTTGCTTGACTCTTGTCTTTACAGGTTTTATTTTCCCTGTACTTAATTTTATGTCGCACAAAAGAGAAAGTTATTAGCCAATAGGCAATAAGGAGTGCAAATTTTCAGAAGAGTTATTCTCCCGGTCACAAATAATCCCACCCAGTATCAATTGTGAGCTTCCTCCCACCCTCCTCCCTCCTAAAGAGGGATAGTATATCAAACCGGTCTACCCGACTGGGAGTAGGAGAGGCACCACGGGACATTTTAATTTCCACTGTCCTGAATATAGGTTTGAAGGCTTGCATTAGAAAAACATAGATGTTTGAATTCCACAGAGCGAAATAGAGTGACGTACGATAGAAGAATGCTGTGCGAACAGGAGTGACACTTCGCTTTGGGACACGTAATACCGAAAAACATTCTTACATTTCCTCTAAAGTATATGTATTATATATCAAACCGTTCAGAAAGATGTGCGCTACAAAATGAACATATGTTTGAAAAATCTTTTTTTCTAAATTTTTGGCATTGTATCTCAAACGCTCGAGGGGGGGGGGGGGGGGCGCCACTATCACATCAAGTTTTTGCCCCTGTTCGGAAAGATCGTAGGTCCAAGGTGCACGTAGGCGCGCGCGCACACACACACACACACACACACACACACACACACACACACACACACACACATAGCGTTTTGTTTCTAAATACATGGATGTGACTGCTAGACTTCACTACGAAAACCTCTAATTTCTCAATTACTTTTTTTATTGTCAAAACCTACAGTCAGCATTAGTTGTTTGCCGCTTCTGCATTCCACAGAAATTGTATTTCTCTTTATTTGTCATACTGTTCACCCTCACCACATTCTGTGAAAGATCTTTCACGGTTCAGATAAGTGAACTGTGTTGTTTGTACACAATAAAGGACAATGTCGGTCAAACCACAGTGAGGCACTGGTAGAGAAACATCAAAATTTGCGTCTCCATTGAATCAACCGATATTTCAAACGGTTTTGTATGTACATAACAAAACTCTACATAGCTCCATAATTTCCATGTTAAATGAAGCAACAGCAAACATACAATTCACCCGCTATACCACTGTCTCTATATACTATCAATGTCAAACGTACTATCATCAGCGCTTCGGCTTTTTACGTCGAGGTTACTGCGTCAGTCCGTGTAAAGTCCTCTGTATTGAAAGCTGACTGCGACGACGGGCAGGTGGCGATGGCAATGGCAATGAAACGTTAGCCCGAAAGTAATAACCATTACCGATCGTTAAGTGGTGAACAGAAGAAGAACTGTAACAGTCTTACAAATGAACCAATGCATCTCTGCACCTACGCAGAATCGCACAGGATGAACAAAACAATAACGGTCAACAGAGCCATTATCTCCACACACGTCATGAGAACTGTCACGAAACCTGATCAGACGAGTGGGACGTTTTAATCACTTATCGATCTGGATTCATAAAAGGCAAAAACTCTGTGTCAGGACTTCCTAATGAGGGAACAGAAACCCAGCAACAGTTCTAATCGGGAAGAAACCGCGATTCACACGCCGTGCATCAATAGCGCATAAATTCCTTCCCGGCGCGGAAATATGCCGAATTTGTGAACTACATACTGCCGGCTAAAAAGCGTTGTTCATATAAATATATGGTACGAACTAGCTCATGATAGCTACGGTTATGAAATAAATGGAACAGTTATCATTAATTCTATTGCTTGAGGCTGCAAGTGCTACATAGTTAATCCATGTCAAATGTTGGCATAAATATACATAATAATAATAGGTATTGTAGTACTGAACTTGTTAATACACAGTCTATACATTAAGTTGTAAGCTGAACATTCCCTCATCTGTGGTTGGAGTTTGACCAATAGTTGCAAAAATTTCAGTCTTCAACAAGATATACAGGTTGGAAAATTATGAAGTGCAGTGGGCCTGGAAGATTTAATTCTTAGGGAAGAGAAACCATTCTCTGAACTGGTGACAGTCACGATATTTTGTCCAGGCAGGACAAATACAGCAAATACTGAACAGAAAGGGATGGGGGAGGGGGAGCAGGAGAAAATATCATATACTTTTTTTCTAAAGTGAATCACTTCAAAGCGCTGGCAACTAGACCCACTGTAAATGCTGTAAATTTTGTATGTAGACTGTGTGGTACGTAAATATTGTTATTTATTGAAAGATTGAACTTCGATTCTAGAGACACAGAAGTTTCACCATGTACTCTATTTAGGAAATGATACTATACCCAAATAAAATATCACCATCCGTTATTTAGTTTGCAACAGATGAAATGTTGAATAGCTTTAGCTACTGCATATGAAAAACGTAATAAGAAAGCTGACTGCAGTATTAAGAGTGGTTTAATGCTTTCATTGCGTATCAACCGTTGTAGATGAACTGCAAAACGAAAACCAAATAAAATTTAGACTGGCTACAGCAAGAAAAAGAGTTCTGAAGAAGAGAAATTTTCCATCATCGAATACAGACTTGAATGACAGAAGTCTTTTCTGGAGGTATTTGTATGGAGTGTCGCCATCTATGGAACTGAAACGTGGTTAATAAACAGTTTCAGACAAGAAGAGAATGAACGCTTTTGAAATGTGATGCTACAGAAGAATGCTAACGATTAGATGGGTAGATGGATAGATTGGGTAACTAATGAAGAGGTACTGATTGGAATTGGGGAGACAAGAAATTTGTGGCACTTGAAGCAGGTTAGAAGAATGTAGGTTGCAGCATTTAGTAGACCATGAGGCTTGCACAGTACACAGTAGCGTGGTGAGCTGCACCTAGCAGTCTTGGACTGATGATGATGATGATGATGACGACGACGACGACGACGACGACGACGACGACGACGACGACGACTACTACTACTACTACTACTACTACTACTACTACTACTACTAGAACAATAATAATAAAAAAGGGACCCGAATGAAAAAAGTTTAAATATAAACCTGAATGTGAGATGGTCATAACCTCCAACTAGCTATCAGAATGGTAAACAGACGATGAGGTGCCTTCTACATGAAAACGTTAGAATGAGGCAAGAAATCAGTACATGAATGCCATAACAACAGCAGATTTGTCCTAAGAGAGAATACGTCCTTCCGTGGAAACACAAGCGACGTTCCAAAAGTGACAGTAAGCAACCCTCCTTCCTGTGGCATAACTCTACCTGCTTTGTAGAGCACACTGCAGGTAGTCTACAAGCGAGATTGCTCCCGCGCTTACGAAATGTTTCACCAGCTTTACTTACTAGGCAAGGTAAAATTTCGCCATGGGTCAACACAGAGCATATTCTCTGAACTGCAATGTTCTCCTTTCTACAGCAACATGTTTCGTATTACAAGCGTAACCTCGAATAAGATATTTAATTTCCTGCCGAACTTCACACCAAACCTCTGCGTTGGTCAACACTACCATCTTATCCTTTTTCTGACTCAGGATCTCACTTATCATGGATGACTCAGATTTTTTATAGAAGCAAATGGGAAGTTGTGTACACAAGATGGAAACCAAATATTATCGTCATAGTCCTGAACAGTAGAATACCAGCTTATTACAACTACTAAATAATCTCATTCTGGAACTTATTTTCAAGAATGTATCAATCAACGAATAATCAATGGATAAATCAAAACAGGTTGCATTGTTTTAAACATATTGACCTTGTGTTCGGCATGATAGAGGCCCTGATCTCGATCAGCCATAATGATTTAGGTTTTCTATTGTTTCCTCGAATCACTTGGGGCAAATGCCGGGATGGATCACCCTGGAAGGTCGCGTCCGAATACCTGTTGCACCCTCATCATAGTGCGTGACAGCTACAATAACTGCTACTACTACTTCTACCACTACTACGGCGGCGGCGGCGGCGGCGGCGGCAACTACTTCCATACAAAATACTGATGAATATTCCAGATTGCAGAGGAGGTACTTCGGCAGATGTATATACTGATGAGCCACACCATTATGACCACTGCACACTATGACGTTGGAACTGGAAGCCGCCCGGTAGCGTTGCGGGGACGTGACGCGGTAACAAAAGTATGTAAAATGGAAATGAGCATTTGGCGTCATTGGCCGGGAGGTCCCTAGCGGGGCAGGTCCGGCCGCCTTTGTGCTGGTACATTCGACGCCACATTGGGCGACCTGCGCGCCGGATGGGGATGAAATGATGATGAAGACAATACCCAGTCCCTGAGCGGAGAAAATCCTAGACCCAGCTGGGAATCCAACTCGGGCCCCTCAGGACGGCAGTCCGTCATGCTGACCATTCAGCTATCGGGGAGGACACAAAAGTATGTAAGCAGAGCATACACGGACGGGGGATCACCCTAACCATGATATGGGCAGCAAATGGGGAAATCCATTGAGATAAGCGACTTTGACAAAGGGCAGATTATTATTATGCAGAGTCAGTGAACGAGTATCTTGAAAATGGCGAAGCTGGTCGCATGTTCAAAATGGTTCAAATGGCTCTGAGCACTATGGGACTCAACTGCTGAGGTTATTAGTCCCCTAGAACTTAGAACTAGTTAAACCTAACTAACCTAAGGACATCACAAACATCCATGCCCGAGGCAGGATTCGAACCTGCGACCGCAGCGGTCTTGCGGTTCCAGACTGCAGCGCCTTTAACCGCACGGCCACTTCGGCCGGCGGTCGCATTTTCATGTACTATGTCGTGAATATCTACGGAGAGAGTCAGAAAGACAGTGACACTACCACTAGGTGCTAACTCTTCACAGATCGCGCGGTTCGGAGGCTTGTCTGCTCTGTAAAGAACGATGGATGGTGATCTGTGACATCTCTGCCGAAAGAGCACAATGGTGGTGCACGGGTAAGTGTTTCGGAGCACACTGTTCATCGTACTTGTTGAACGAGGAGCTCCGCAGTAGAAAAATGGCTCTCAGCACTATGGGACTTAACATCTGTGGTCATCAGTCCCCTAGAACTTAGAACTACTTAAACCGAACTAACCTAAGGACATCACACACATCCATGCCCGAGGCAGGATTCGAACCTGCGACCGTAGCAGTCGCGCGGTTCCGGACTGCGCGCCTAGAACCGCTAGACCACCGCGGCCGGCCCGCAGTAGACCACCCCTAAGTATTCACATGTTGATCCAACGACATCGTCAAGTGTGATTGCAGTGGACACGGAACCATCGGGATTCGGCCGTATAACAATGGAAAAGTGTCGGTTCTTTGGGTGAATCACATTTTTGCTATACTAGGTCGATGGTCGTCTCCACAATCGCCGTCATCGAGGTGTACGGCGGCTCGAAACGTGCAGCGCGCTACAGATGCAGGCTGATGGGAGCAATATTATGCTATGGGAGACATTCTCCGGCGCTTTGGTAGCAATCGATACGCAGAATCACGGATATAGTTCCAAAAACAGACAAGCAAGCAATTAAGCACGTGGTCATAACGTTTTGGCTCATCAACGTGTAATTTCCTCAATACGTGACGTGACCTATGATTATCAACACGCAAATTCCTTAATTTCGAACGCAATCTTCAGTGTGATTGTTTAAAGGAACGAAAGAACTTAGGAAATTGAGAGTTTAACGCCCCGTCGACATCCAAGTCATTAGAGACTGAGCACAAGCTCGTACTGCGGAACGATTAGGATGGAAATAGGCCGTTCCCTTTTTCAAAGGAAACATCCCGGAATTTGCCCTAAGCGAATTAGGGAAATCACAGTAAACGAATATGTGGAATGCCACACGGGGAGCTGAACCGACATCCTCCTAAAAACGAGTTCAGTGTGTCAACCACTGAGCCACTTTGCTAGGTATATTTCTTTAATTCCCGGTTTCACTATAGACGAAAATCATTTGTTGTAACTAAACTACGATAAACACAATTTAGACGGATTCAGCGTTCTATTCACTGTATGAACATGCATCGTGGCTTTGAAATGAAGTGCTGAAACGTAGAGCAGAGGAGCCCATAGAAATGGGGCCAGGCATCGAAGACCGTCCAGTGTGTATGCTTACTCACGAAACAGCAACATACATAGTACACGCGGCTTCGTATAGGAAACCTGACGTTTGCAACATCTATACATCGGAAAAGGGGGAAAGTAAAGAAAGAGTAGGATCAGTGTACCACTAAATCACGAAAAAAAACAAGAACTGAACGATATAACTGACACATTTACAATATTTGTCACCGATTGATTATTATGCAAACTCTCAGCTTCTGGATGCCTTCAGTACTCCGGGAAGGTTACTCCTGGCGCTCACGAAATGTTTCCACCAGTTTTGCTCCCGAGGCAATGTAAAATTTAGCCGTGCGACAGCACAGAGTATATTCTACGAACTGTTCTCATTTCAACAGCGATATGTTTCGTATTAAAAACGTAATCCTGAATAATATCTTAACTTCCCGTTATGGATGTGAAAAGCTCGAGAGTAGTGGCCACCAGTCTTACAATCCAGAAGAACAAATGTAAATTCGATATTAAATATCTGGGGATCAGACAATAAGATCCTTTTATCAAACAGTAAAATGAATTTCCGGAAATGACTGGAACAGTAGTCACTTATGGGAATGCTAAAGTAATAAATATCGATGTAACGAAAACGAAAGCTATCAAACAGTCAAAGACGAAATAATATTGAATGTGGAAGAACAAGAATATATCCAAGAACAAAAACATTTAGGAATTAAAAGAGACGGATGTATGCAGGAGAAATAAAAAGCTTCCGTTTATAAAGAATAGGAGTATATTTTTGCCCCATTATTGACTTCAGTCTGAGGAAATATCTTACATATAATTTGTGTTGTGTATTACGTTGAAAACTACAGGAACTTTGGCACAGAGAAAGGACATGGAAAGAGCAGAGACTTGTGGAAAGTGGGTGTAACGAAGACTGAAAAAGTGGGGACGAATTAGTAAGACATTAAGTGCAATGAAAAGTGTGAGAAGACAAAATAAAAAGAGCTGTAAAAGAAAGAATGGATAGCAGGAAAGAGTGACAGCAAGGAACTGCTCGCCGATATGACAACGAATGAATCAAAACGAATTATACACACACAACTACATTATTTTTGTTGGCTTTTATTTGTTTGAATTTACGCAACAGAAGTAACTAGTGCCGGAGATTACATGCACCAACCGATTGTGTGTCTCAGCAACGACTTTAGTCAATAACATTAATTACGTCAGAGAACGTGAAGGAATCATTTACATAGAAAATCAAACAACAGGCTTCAATAGGGGGACACCGTTTAGCCTCCTCGATGCAACAACAACTGCAAGCACATTGCAGCGCACACCACTACTATTTTTCGACATAAGCCGTTTGTATTGAGAGCTAAATTCGGAGTAACAGCGTGTACTGCAGAGGCAGACACAAAGGCGCGTCTGTCAGAGGCAGTGCAGAAGAGGCGTGTCCGGCGAGGCTCAAAGCCGACACTTGATAACCGCTCATCCGGCTGGCCTGTTCTGCCGCTCATGGGAGTTGTACCGACAGCAGCCGAGCGGACACACAACACTCGGCGCTCAGGATCGCCGCGCTAACTCCCCAAGTACTCCACGCTGGAGGTTAATACTGCAGTGAACACGAGGCACAGGCCAATGGCCACTACACAGCAAGCTGGGAGTCAGTGTGTCAACTCTGTTAAAGTGCCCGACACGTTAAGGTTACAGATAAAAGAGTGGAAATTCACCGCGGCTACTCTAGACCTGGCGATATTAACTGCGACAGTAGTGTTGCTTTTGACTCTAGTTTAACGCAGTGATCGACCAACAACAGCTCAGTTGGCCACGAGTAGAATAGTTAACCGGTCGCGATCCTACTGAATTTCAAAGTCGGCATATAGGGGCATAACGGAAACTTAAATCGGGATGGTAGAGAAGGGACCGCACGGATTGAATTGGTCACACAGACTTCCTTCATACTTCTAGGGTGAGAAGATCAGTGTCCAGACATCAATTTCCATAAACACACAAAATAAAAAAAAAATAATAATAATAATCTGGCTAAAGAAGTTCACCTCAACACACACCTAACTAAATTATTTAACAGTTACATTGCAGACCCATACATTTTCCCTGATACACTTACACATGGAATAACTTATCTGAAACCTACAGATCAAGCAGACACAACAAACCCAGCTAAATATCGCCCCATAACATGCCTACCAACAATCTACAAAATATTAACTTCAGTCATTACACAGAAATTAATGACACATACAACACAGAACAAAATTATAAATGAAGAACAAAAATGCTGCTGCAAAGGAGCAGGAGGATGTAAAGAGCAACTGATAATAGATACAGAGGTGACATATCAAGCTAAAACTAAACAAAGGTCGCTACACTACGCATACATTGATTACCGAAAAGCTTTTGATAGTGTACCCCACTCATGATTACTACAAATATTGGAAATATACAAAGTAGATCCTAAATTGATACAGTTCCTAAACATAGTAATAAAAAACTGGAAAACCACACTTAATATCCAAACAAATTCTAATAATATCACATCACAGCCAATACAGATTAAGCGTGGAATATCCCAAGGAGACTCATTAAGTCCTTTCTGGTTCTGCCTTGCTCTGAACCCACAATCCAACAAGCTAAATAATACATATTATGGATACAATATCACTGGAACATACCAATACAAAATCACACATTTGCTATACATGGATGATCTAAAACTACTGCCAGCAACAAATCAACAACTCAACCAATTACTAAAGATAACAGAAGTATTCAGCAATGATATAAATATGGCTTTTGGAACAGACAAATGTAAGAAAAATAGCAAAGTCAAGGGAAAACACACTAAACAAGAAGATTACATATTGGATAACCACAGAGACTGCATAGAAGCAGTAGAAAAAACAGATGCCTATAAATATCTAGGATACAGTCAAAAAATAGGAATAGATAATACAAATATTAAAAAAGAACTAAAAGAAAAATATAGACAAAGACTAACAAAAATACTGAAAACAGAATTGGCAGCAAGAAACAAGACAAAAGCTATAAATACCTATGCTATACCAATATTGACCTATTCATTTGTAGTGAAATGGAGTAACACAGACCTAGAAGCACTCAATAAACTTACACGATCACAATGCCACAAATATAGAATACATCACATACATTCAGGAACAGAAAGATTCACATTAAGCAGAAAGGAAGGAGGAAGGGGATTTATCGACATAAAAAAACCTACATTATGGACAGGTAGACAATTTAAGAAAATTCTTTATAGAACGAGCAGAAACTAACAAAATACACAAAGCAATCACTCATATAAATACATCGGCTACACCATTGCAATTTCATAACCACTTCTAGAACGCTTTAGATCACATAACATCAACAGATACGAAGAAAGTAAATTGGAAAAAGAAAACACCCGTATCATCTAACACAGCCACACATCGATCAAGATACATCCAACACATGGCTAACAAAAGGCAATATATACAGTGAGACGGAAGGATTCATGATTGCAATACAGGATCAAACAATAAACACCAGATATTACAGTAAGCATATTATTAAAGATCCCAATACCACAACAGATAAATGCAGACTTTGCAAACAACAAATAGAGACAGTAGATCACATCATAAACAGATGTACAATACTAGCAAATACAGAATACCCCAGAAGACATGACAATGTAGCAGAAATAATACATCAACAACTTGCCATACAACATAAACTAATAAAACAACACGTTCCCACACACAAGTATGCACCACAAAATGTGCTGGAGAATGATGAATACAAATTATACTGGAACAGAACCATTATAACAGATAAAACAACATCACATAACAAACCTGATATCATACTCGCCAATTAAAAGAAGAAATTAACACAACTAATCGAAATATCCATACCCAATACAACAAATATACAGAAGAAAACAGGAGAAAAAATTGAAAAATACATCAAACTGGCTGAGGAAGTCAAGGACATGTAGCATCAGGATAAAGTTGACATTATATCAATTATACTATCAACTACAGGAGTCATACCACACAATATCCACCAGTACATCAACGCAATACAGCTACAACCAAACGTATACAGGGTGTTACAAAAAGGTACGGCCAAACTTTTAGGAAACATTCCTCACACACAAATAAAGAAAAGATGTTATGTGGACATGTGTCCGGAAATGCTTAATTTCCATGTTAGAGCTCATTTTAGTTTCGTCAGTATGTACTGTACTTCCTCGATTCACCGCCAGTTGGCCCAATTGAAGGAAGGTAATGTTGACTTTGGTGCTTGTGTTGACATGCGACTCATTGCTCTACAGTACTAGCATCAAGCACATCAGTACGTAGCATCAACAGGTTAGTGTTCATCACGAACGTGGTTTTGCAGTCAGTACAATGTTTACAAATGCGGAGTTGGCAGATGCCCATTTGCTGTATGGATTACCACGGGGCAATAGCCTGGCGCGGTACGTTCGTATCGAGACAGATTTCCAGAACGAAGGTGTCCCGACAGGAAGACGTTCGAAGCAATTGATCGGCGTCTTAGGGAGCACGGAACATTCCAGCCTATGACTCGCGATTGGGGAAGACCTAGAACGACGAGACAATTCTTCGTGCAGTTGACGATAACCCTAATGTCAGCGTCAGAGAAGTTGCTGCTGTACAAGGTAACGTTGACCACGTCACTGTATGGAGAGTGCTACGGGAGAACCAGTTGTTTCCGTACCATGTACAGCGTGTGCAGGCACTATCAGCAACTGATTGACCTCCACGGGTACACTTTTGCGAATGGTTCATCCAACAATGTGTCAATCCTCATTTCAGTGCAAATGTTCTCTTTACGGATGAGGCTTCATTCCAACGTGATCAAATTGTAAATTTTCACAATCAACATGTGTGGGCTGAAGAGAATCCGCACGCAATTGTGCAATCACGTCATCAACACAGATTTTCTGTGAACGTTTGGGCAGGCATTGTTGGTGATGTCTTGATTGGGCCCCATGTTCTTCCACCTACGCTCAATGGAGACGGGATACTCTACCTGTGCTGCTAGAGCATGTGCCTTTACAAGTACGACACAACATGTGGTTCATGCATGATGGAGCTCCTGCACATTTCAGTCGAAGTGTTCGTACGCTTCTCAACAACAGACTCGATGAGCGGTGGATTGGTAGAGGCGGACCAATTCCATGGCCTCCACGCTCTCCTGACCTCAACCCTCTTGACTTTCATTTATGGGGGCATTTGAAAGCTCTTGTCTACGCAACCCCGGTATCAAATGTAGAGACTCTTCGTGCTCGTATTGTGGACGGCTGTGATACAATACGCCATTCTCCATGGCTTCATCAGCGCATCAGGGATTCCATGCGACCCAGGGTGGATGCATGTATCCTCGCTAACGGAGGACATTTTGAACATTTCCTGTAACAAAGTGTTTGAAGTCACGCTGGTCGAGCCATTTAACGTAACTGCTTATCGGCAAGAGTGCGGCGTTGTAGTCTATTAATCGCCAGGTTGCCGATTCGATTCTCGCTAAACGCTGTCTTCTTTACTTTTATTTGAATTCTATATTATATCACACTGAAACGTCGATTAACAAATAGAGTACCGATAGTTAATAACCAACCGCTTGAAAATGAGGGTATTCTTAAAATCTGAAAAATTGGTAAACAAGCGAAACGTCTTACTGTTAAATGAAATACGGGGTGTTTCAAAAGGAATGACCTAATTTTGGATGGTAAAAATTACTAAACATAGGACACGCCGGCAAAGAAATGTGTGTTGTTTGAATGGGCGCGGCCTAGAGTTTCAAAACATCTCCGTTAGATGTCAGTGTGTCTTCTTAGTTTGCAGTCATTCAGAAGGAAGAACGCGTTTTGCGTGCTGCTGTTTGCAAACAGTGAATCAATGATTTCGGTCCACCTTGCTTTTCATAGGCGTTTTGGCATTGATCCGCCTGTACCCAAAAACATTCGTCGTTGGTATTGCCAGGGTGATTATGCAAAAGTAAGAGATGCGCTTCATGACACGGTAGAAAGATTTCGACAAACGTTTGCTGTCTGGCGAGTGTTACGGCGACGTTTGGTCTACAAACCACACAGAGCAAGGTCTTCGGGTTGGGGAGAAAAGAAAATGGGTCGATTTCAGCAATGCTCTGCTAGAGAACATAAAAGACGACACTTTTTCAACACGGTTGATTTTTAGTGATGAAGCAACATTTCATGTTAGCAGTAAAGTAAGCCGACATAACGTGCGCATACGGGGACTCGAGAACCCTCGTGACATTACTAAGCACGAAAGAGACTCGCCTAAAGTGAACTTTTCTTTATGCCATTTCTCGTGAAAAAGTGAAAGGTCCTTTCTTTTCTCAGGAAAACACTGTGACTGGAACGAGCTTTCCTCAAGTGCTGCAGAACTCGCTTTTTCCACAACTTTTTGAGAACTTCATTTTCCAATAGATGGAGCTCCATCACACTGCCCACAACAACGTATTTCAGTTTCTCAATGACACACTGCCTCAACGCTGGATAGACCACAAGGAACCCCGAGACACTGCGCTACATTCTTGTCCTCCAAGGTCCCAAAACATGACCCCATGCGATCTTATCTGGTGGGGACATGTGAAGGAAAGTGTGTTCATCTCCTCTTTACCTTGTAGCATATAGAAGAAGTGAAGAACGGAACAACAGCCGCTGTAACTTCTGTAAAAGCAGATACAATGTGTAAAGTTTATGACGAATTTAGCTATCGTCTAGACGTTGTTCGTGCTGCTGCTGCTGGTGGCACACTGAGCATTTGTAACAGCACAGCTGAAACTTCAAGATTTTGCTAGTATTTTGCAATCTATACTAGAAAATCATGTCATTCTTATTGAAACAATCTGTATAACACTGTTTTAATACTGTAATTTGTTTGTTGATAATCTCTAGAAATACTTTTTTTTAAAATTTGATTCTTCGCACTTTTGCACGCAATTTTAAGTTATAATGAATAATCACATTTTCATGTCGTTAATAATTTTTTTAAATATTATTTTTAGTAAAAATTATAAATGTATAGTTATCATTTCAGTGTGATAGTAAATAGAGAATGCAAACAAATGTAATAAAAATCGCATCTAGCGAGAATCGAACATACGACATCATGAGTACTGGACTAGAAAGCAATACAGACTATCCACAAGCGCTTGTGTTAAATGGCATCAATTTTTTTTATACTTACGAGCGCTTCGTAATCTTCAAAGTTAATTTTTCGAGTGTCATTGAAGAGCGCATCGTTCTGAGTCAGTAAATATACGTCCTGGAATTGTCTTCAAATCCCGTTAACTATGAAGAAAATCGAAAATGAGAGAGCACTCCGTGAGCTCCCTCGTTAGCCATCCCGATTTAAGGGTCCATTGTTTCTCCTAATACTTGTTCACTATTCTCTTCTTGGCGACCGAGCGAGGTGGCGCAATGGTTAGCACACTGGACTCGCATTCGGGAGGACGACGGTTCAATCCCGTCTCCGGCCATCCTGATTTAGGTTTTCCGTGATTTCCCTAAATCGCTTCAGGCAAATGCCGGGATGATTCCTTTGAGAGGGCACGGCCGATTTCCTTCCCCATCCTTCCCTCACCCCGAGCTTGCGCTCCGTCTCTGATGACCTCGTTGTCGACGGGACGTTAAACACTAATCTCCTCCTCCTCTTCTTGGCCAACTGAGCAGCTGCCCCGCTACTAATGACTGTAATTCCAGCGGTACGTTAAACTCGTCTCAAAAGAAGCACTACCGGTTGTAGTTAATATCCCGGCGTCTTAACAACAGTATACGCTAACTCGGTGGGTGGAAATAAATACGAACTGACGCTGTGTTGAAGTGGTCGTCGCGTCCTGCGCTTTTCTGTGTATATCGCCTGCCTAGCAATGAGGACAACGTCGTTCGTACCACATTTTTCTTCAGAAAGAAACAGATGACCGAAGCATTTTCGATCTCCGATCACAAATATAAGTTTTTAAAGTATGCAACTGTCTTCTTCATGGATTAGGAACTGAAAATAACAAGCAACACACTCTGGACATTTTGGGTCTCGTGTGGAGCAAAAAGACCGCTGTACTTATTCAAGCACCTAATTCGTATCCATCTGACAGGGTGCCATGCGTAACGTGGCCACTCCTAATATTTTAATAAGCTTTCTATCAAGTCATAGTACTAAAAGGAGAACCAATTTTGCTGCAGAATTAATACTTTCAACCGTCTTATCTAATGACATACCGAAGCCAGAGCTAACACAAACGAATCGCGGCTTTGTTGAAGGAACTGTTACCGTACTTCATAGGGAAGTCAGAAAAATTGCGCCAAGGATGGGGATTTTGGGCCGTGTTAATGCTTTTTGACAAGTATCTTAAACTATTCCACCGTCTCGATCGATGCGTCTAGAGCACCAGTGACTGGAAAGTCTTCGCGCTTAGCAGAACACGTTAACTGCTCGGCCCTTCCTGCCCATAGAGACCGGGGCCGTTACTAGAGGTCGCGTCGCGAGACGGAGGGAGGGAGGGAGGGAGGGAGATTTGAGTTTAACATAAGGTGATTTGTGGAATACAGATGTACATGGAAATCCCACTGACGAAGTGATGACTAAAAAGAAAGGAGATAAGGGTTCAACGACACGTCGGCGGAGACGTTATTTAAAGGCAGAGCACATGCTCGGATTGGGAATGGATGATGAAGGAACTCTGCTACGTTATTTTCAAGGGAGTGACCCCGGCATTTGTCTTGAACGATTTACGAAAACCTAACTGGCGCGATGGTCGAGCGGAGATTTGATCAGCCACCCTCCAGAATGAGAGTCACTGTGTCACCCCGAAAGTGTGGAACATTTGTTGCAAATGGGGCTGGAGTCCAATATCGTATTAGCACACATCATTTACTGTAGGCATAAATACGTACGAGACTGAATGGAGTACATTTCTAGAGATCACACACTACGCTGCAGCGTCTTTCACTAACTAAGAAGAAAATTACGCTAACTTATAATGTTGAGTGTCGATTGCAATGAAACTGAGCCAATACGTAAGACTTACGAATAGGCATAAGTAAAACGTACCAATACATTACCAGAAAAATAATACATGGTCATTTTAAGGTTTGTTTAAATCGTAAAAGATGGATCTGATTGGTTTAAGTCAACTTATGTGGATACCGAGCATATAACCCGAGTAGTACTACAGTACATGAAGTGATACGGCAGTGGTTGCCAAATTTTTCTTCTGACGAGGACACTTAGAGAATCCTGGTACTTTGGGGGAAAAGTTTATTTTGAAGGGTAATAAAATTTGTAATAAAATGAGAAAGACTTGTTTTATTCACTGATTACTTTAGTTTTAAATCATAACCAATAGTACAGAAATCATAATATAAAAAGTAAGAAAAATGTCGAAAAACCGCCATGTTATTAATAGTTTTTCACGCAGCACTAATACACTTCCCGCGAAACGCCAGTGTTTCGAGGAACGCAGCTTGGCAGACTCTGCTCTGCGGAACCAGGTTAGAAGATGGCGCTGGACATTTCACGAGCAGAACTGTTCTCTCATAATGATATCAATCCACAAGAAAAACGCTGCTGTATTGTAGGTTAAGACGACGACCCACTCCACTTTGTAAGGATGTACACAAGCATCAAGGATATTCCCCCTATAGATATGAGCAGTAACAAATCTACTGGAAATACCAAGAGGTGTGTGTACCGTAATAGAACCGTTGTATGGAAACTAACAATGTTTTGTAGCAGCTAAATGAACACGGTGCCATCGCATCTGCGTTTAAGTACTCAGTGATACAATAGTGATAAAAATAACTTGTATATCTTTAGAAATTTACACACAGCTGCGTCATCCGCATACGTCAGCAACTTCTGCTTTAAGCTAACTCTTAAAAATAAGTAGACGTTCATCTTCAAGGATTGCTTGAATATAAATATTTGTGGGCAATGCAAACAGCATGCCGGATCAAGACAAACAGGCACCTCTCATTCGTTTGCGAACTTCTCCTATCGAGTTCCGGGTGTATTTCACGGGCAGCTATAACGTTTTAGCATGCGACTAGGTCCTTACGATTCCATCCAGATCTGAGATGTCTAGGTGAACAGTTTGCGACAGAAATCGCTTTCCCTAATCGATGTTCAGTGCAGTGCGAGAACTGTTACACAAGTAACAAGATAACAGTCGTATATTTAAGATAAACTCAGCCAGCAAGACATTCAGGCATTACGAGTATGAAGGTGGAAATACTTCAGTGCTATATTTGTACAGTGTGAACCAGAACAATGACAAATTTTCAGAGGTTGTTCAGTGATACATTCTGAGTATTTTGGTAGAAGGGACCCACGCTCCCGTGGCCTGTTGCAAAGTTATTGCATTTCGTTTGGTTCCTTGTCACAATTAGCCTCGTATCTGTGTTCCAATGGAAATAGTGCACATCAGAGCAAATGGCTACAACATGAGCTGTGTGTCTTAATTCCATTCGCTCACAGTAGCTGCTGCTGACAACGGTGGTACACAATTTACTCTTCATCTTTAAGCTTGTATTCACTACTGCTCGGTTCTGTCTTCGGTTTGTTTTTCCGGCAGTGTTAGTTGTACGTTCACAGTAATTTTCAGTTTGGGAAAATTTATCCCTAAAGATGAAAGAAGCAATAGAATTTATAGAACTTTTAGAGTTGCCATTGTCTTTAAACTATTTCCAATTTAACGATAAATATTACTACCAAGAGAAAGGTTTGGTCATGGGGAATTGTCTTGCGGGAACGTTGGTAGATATTTTCGTCAACGAACTTGACAAAAAATGATTTACCAAATACCGAGGACACAAGAACGACACAGTATATTGTATGCGATATGTTGATATCATTATAGCTCTAATCCAAGGTGATAAAAATATGTAGAGGTTTATTTACAGGACCTCAACGGTATGCACAGAAGCACGCAGTTCACTGCTGAATTTGAAGATAATGATAAAGTGAACTTTTTGGGTTTGACCATTGATACATCTGGTGGTACGCATTCGTTTCAGAACATCACCAAACCGAGTACCACTCATCTGGTAATTGACGCCAACTCGTGTCACCAATCTAGGTATAAAAAAGCATATTTTCGTTCAATGATATATAGACTTTTGAATCTTCCCTCAGAACAACCAGCAATTGATGAACTTACTGTTTTGAGATATACTGCCATTAGAAATAAATATCAGTCATCCTTAGTAGATGAATTACATAAAACAATTAAAAGGAACCGGATCAAAAATAAAATACATTTGCTGGTTAAAACCATGTACGTACCAATGACCTACCAAGGAACTGTCTCGGACAAATATTAAAGTAGCCTTTAGTACGGGTCATAAGATACAATTTAAACCTCGCCATAATGGTGGATCACCCCGCGAATTATGTAGCCAAATCACCCCGCGAATTATGCAGCCGCCGGCCGAAGTGGCCGTGCGGTTAAAGGCGCTGCAGTCTGGAACCGCAAGACCGCTACGGTCGCAGGTTCGAATCCTGCCTCGGGCATGGATGTTTGTGATGTCCTTAGGTTAGTTAGGTTTAACTAGTTCTAAGTTCTAGGGGACTAATGACCTCAGCAGTTGAGTCCCATAGTGCTCAGAGCCATTTGAACCATCTTTTGAATTATGTAGCCAAATCACCCCGCGAATTATGTAGTCAATCAGATGTGTACAGATCACATTGTGGGGGGAGGGTGTGACGGTTTCTATGTAGGGCAGACCGGTAGACACTTTTTTGCAAGATTTCGGGAGCATATGGGTAATCACAATAAAACAACTTCTGGTGAGCATTTACGACTCTCCAACCATACAGTCTACGAAACTGGACACATTATGAAAATATTGCATAAAGCAGCTAAGGGTGAAAAACGTAACAATTCCTTTAATAGTTTTGAAGATATATTGTGAAACTGAGACCCCCCTCGTCCACTCCCTGCTGTTCCTTCACAAAACTTACATGCAGTCTTCTACCAGATCCCCCCCTCCCCTCTCCTCTTTATTTCCCTCAGCTACCAACTACCATCCTCCATAGCTCCCATTTAACTTTTTAATTTTTTGACCCTCTCCCCAAATTTCCAACTCCCCTTTATTTCTGCTATGACAAACAATTTTTAACTTTGTACCACCCCACTCCTCCTCGTCCTTTCTCCCGCCCATCCTCTTTCTGCCGCTCTCTCTATATATTTCCCTAACCCTGTAGGATTCCTTCCCCTTCCCGCCGCCGATTCCCTCATTGCCTCCTTTCTCCTATCCCCCTCCCCCTATCCTCCCCTCCCCCAAGGCCCCCCCTTTTCTCCACCCCCGCTATCCACCCATCCTGTTACCCCCTATCCCTGGTTTTTGGATTTATTGTTCTATGGTGCGTACAATAATTTTTTTGTATGACTAGTCTTGGATAGATCAGAGAATAGTATGTACACGATGTAAATAAAAAGATTGTCGTGTACTGTGGGCGAGATCATCGGATATTGCGGCGTATTGAGCGCGTTGTAGCACATAATGACAATCTAGGAGGATTACAAATGTATGTTACCATTATGTTTTGCATACATGTAATCTATAACGGTGAAATCCGCTACATCAGGCGTAAAGATTCACCTTAGTAGTTCCTTTAGTCTATAACATGTTTTTAAACTGTGCATTAAAATCTTTTTGGGACTAATTTAAAAATATTTCAATATATCGCCGATTAATACGATGGCGCCACCTGACGTCTACACGGCTAGTTACAAGGGCGCTGCGACGCCTCAGTGTAGTCCACGTCACGTCGTCAACATGGCGTGTAGTTTTAACTCTACTGGTGCAGTGGGTGTTGTACTTTTACCTTTTATTCATTTGACAACCCCTCTGGGAGCATTCTGTTTTATAAATGGCAAACCATGTTTTTTTTTTTTAAATGGACGACACATGTATGTAAACATATATGCAAAGGCATGTAAAAGTTTTTGTACCATTTGGGTTTTCCCAAAACTGGTTGTTATCTTGTGCAGATTACCGATTACCTACTTTCTTTTTAAGCGATCTTGGATTTCACAAATATATATAAGATGAAAGGTGAGAGTACACGATGGCTGACGTGTGTATCTGATTTCACTGGTCCTTTTCAAGTGGAAATCGCGACATAGCATGCCTAGCGGATGCGCACCTGCAGCTTATCGCCATTTTTCGGACAGATTGAAGAACTGGCATGAATCATTTGATAGCTTCGTACTGACATATCGTACGTACAGTTGGCTGTAGGTAATGACTGCAGAAAAGAGGTGTTGTCGAGATGGACTCATGCCGAGAGGGTGGCAACTTCGACTGTGTGACGAAAAAACTGAGGCAGAAGCTGAAATCCGGGCAGAGGTTACAGGGAGAGTGTGACGTCAAACCGTCGCGAACTCCTACTTGAAGCTCGGTTGGGATCTCGAGTTGCCATGTGCTGTTTACTGCTGATGCCACACCACAAACAGGGACTCTGATGGTGTAGAGCCACTGTCACCTGGGGCGGTGGCTAGCCTTCCGCCGAGTTCTGCTGTGAGCTTCGCTTCCGCTTGTGGCGGTTAGATCGACACAAATGTTTCCTTAGGCGATCTGGTGAAATTTCGCACGGAGCAGCAATACCTCTCAAACTCTTGGAATCATGATGTGGGGAGCTATTGGATGCGACAGAAGGACTGAGTTAGTAACTGATGAAGGGAGCCTGAATGCTCACCAGTATGTGACAAGAAGAGTCAAACCTGCTGTCAAACACTTCATGACCACAGTACCGAATGGCATATTTCAGCACTATAATGGCGAACCAACATTACACCTCTCACCACTAAAACGTTGAGTATCGTGCGGATGCTTCGTTGACCTGCCAGATAACCTGATTTGTCACCCAAAAAACATGAGTAAGATCCGATGGGAAGAAGTATACTTTCATTCCACTCAGTAACCTTCATGAATTGAGACAGCAAGGATTTCTACCATAGCAAGAAATTCCTCAAGATGACATTCGGATACTGTTTTCTTCTATGACACAAAAAATAGACGAGTACATTCGTACCGTCAGAGATCGTACAGGCTCAAAATAATGATGATGAATGTCTCCACAAAGTTTAATAATTATCGGTCTAGTGTTTCATAGTGTGCTATCTTCCACTTCTGTTATTTGTATCATAAATTCAATATAACATTACTCAAACCATTGTTGTCAAATCAGGTGCCATATTCCTTTCTTTTTTTTTACCGTCCTGCTTGACACAGTTTCTCAAGTTTAATACTGCTATTTCCTACGTTATGTTCCCAAAAATTCCGCTAGGAAAGATTATTGTTATTTCGACTTTTGATCACAAGTTAAATAACTAGGCAAACTATTATTCTGGCACACACGAATGTGCATACCGAACCACAGTGGAACCTGCCCTCAGGCCAACAAGGCTCACATTTACAGCTGGTCTGACAAGCGGCAGCTGTTGGCGCGGAACAAGTCGTACACAAGTCTTGCCAAGGGCTGCGCCGAGGGATTAGTTTATGGAGTCGACCGCGACTGCCGCACTCGCGCGTGGCCGGGAGCCGCACTCGATAGCGCTCCGTTGCGAGGGCGCCGATCGATGGCTCGTCGCACAACAAATGCGGGACGCCACGCCACGCCGCGCCTCGCCGCCCGGGGCCAGGCGACCGGCTCGTCGGAAGTGGGAGGCTACTGTGCCGGCCGCCAGGAAACTTGCGCCAGTTCCTCTGTGCTCCGGAACTGCAACTGGAGCGGTCGGCAGGGTGGGAGTGACAGTCGCAACTGCTCTGAAGCTGGCTGAATTTCACGGCAGCAACTCCCTTGAGGCGTGCACTACAAACCTCTGATTGTCGGGGAGATAATCTGAGGCCGTATGCATATTGGTTTCACGTATCGAACAGTCCAAAAACTACTTTACCTGAATTACTCGTATGTCGGCCTCTTATCCACGATTCATCTACAAGCCGAGACGCCTTTTTCTTATGAGCGTAACCAAGTCGGACAAAAAAATTAGTCACCTCAAGACACATCACGCTAACACCGAGTAAAAACACTTCTAGACGTGGTAATGGTCTCATTTCAGACAGGATGCAAGTCCGCAAGTTTGTTTACGTATGTCAAATGGTTCGAATGGCTCTGAGCACTATGGGACTTAACATCGAAGGTCATCAGCCCCCTAGAACTTAGAACTACTTAAACCTAACTAACCTAAGGACAGCACACCCATCCATGCCCGAAGCAGGATTCGAACCTGCGACCGTAGCGGTCGCGCGGTTCCAGAGTGTAGCGCCTAGAACCGCTCGGCCACTCCAGCCGGTTTACGTATGTCATATTCAACCGAAGCCCATCATTGACATTTAGGTCCATAGAACCAGCAAGTCGCGGGGATGTCGATTAATATACACTCCTGGAAATTGAAATAAGAACACCGTGAATTCATTGTCCCAGGAAGGGGAAACTTTATTGACACATTCCTGGGGTCAGATACATCACATGATCACACTGACAGAACCACAGGCACATAGACACAGGCAACAGAGCATGCACAATGTCGACACTAGTACAGTGTATATCCACCTTTCGCAGCAATGCAGGCTGCTATTCTCCCATGGAGACGATCGTAGAGATGTTGGATGTAGTCCTGTGGAACGGCTTGCCATGCCATTTCCACCTGGCGCCTCAGTTGGACCAGCGTTCGTGCTGGACGTGCAGACCGCGTGAGACGACGCTTCATCCAGTCCCAAACATGCTCAATGGGGGACAGATCCGGAGATCTTGCTGGCCAGGGTAGTTGACTTACACCTTCTAGAGCACGTTGGGTGGCACGGGATACATGCGGACGTGCATTGTCCTGTTGGAACAGCAAGTTCCCTTGCCGGTCTAGGAATGGTAGAACGATGGGTTCGATGACGGTTTGGATGTACCGTGCACTATTCAGTGTCCCCTCGACGATCACCAGTGGTGTACGGCCAGTGTAGGAGATCGCTCCCCACACCATGATGCCGGGTGTTGGCCCTGTGTGCCTCGGTCGTATGCAGTCCTGATTGTGGCGCTCACCTGCACGGCGCCAAACACGCATACGACCATCATTGGCACCAAGGCAGAAGCGACTCTCATCGCTGAAGACGACACGTCTCCATTCGTCCCTCCATTCACGCCTGTCGCGACACCACTGGAGGCGGGCTGCACGATGTTGGGGCGTGAGCGGAAGACGGCCTAACGGTGTGCGGGACCGTAGCCCAGCTTCATGGAGACGGTTGCGAATGGTCCTCGCCGATACCCCAGGAGCAACAGTGTCCCTAATTTGCTGGGAAGTGGCGGTGCGGTCCCCTACGGCACTACGTAGGATCCTACGGTCTTGGCGTGCATCCGTGCGTCGCTGCGGTCCGGTCCCAGGTCGACGGGCACGTGCACCTTCCGCCGACCACTGGCGACAACATCGATGTACTGTGGAGACCTCACGCCCCACGTGTTGAGCAATTCGGCGGTACGTCCACCCGGCCTCCCGCATGCCCACTATACGCCCTCGCTCAAAGTCCGTCAACTGCACATACGGTTCACGTCCACGCTGTCGCGGCATGCTACCAGTGTTAAAGACTGCGATGGAGCTCCGTATGCCACGGCAAACTGGCTGACACTGACGGCGGCGGTGCACAAATGCTGCGCAGCTAGCGCCATTCGACGGCCAACACCGCGGTTCCTGGTGTGTCCGCTGTGCCGTGCGTGTGATCATTGCTTGTACAGCCCTCTCGCAGTGTCCGGAGCAAGTATGGTGGGTCTGACACACCGGTGTCAATGTGTTCTTTTTTCCATTTCCAGGAGTGTATGTCTCCCGCTCTTCCAAGTAGTCCCATACATTTTCTATGGTACTGAGATAGGAATATTTAGCGTGCCAATCGAGATGCGATAGGAAGCCTGAGTGTTCCTCAAACCAACAAATGCGTGCAGCTCAGTGAACATGGCTTTTTACCTCCGTAGACGAGGACGTCCATAGAAAACTCAGCAAGAAAGGGCAAATTCTGGTCACCGAGAAGCTACATCTACATGATCAGTCCGCAATTCACAATCAAGTGCTTCGCAGACGGTTCATTAAACCACCTTCTCTAGACGCTTCAGTCTGGAACCGCGCGACCGCTACGGTCGCAGGTTTGAATCCTGCCTCGGGCATGGATGTGTGTGATGTCCTTAGGTTAGTTAGGTTTAAGTAGGTCTAAGTTCTAGAGGACTGATGACCTGAGATGTTAAGTCCCACAGTGCACAGAGCCATTTGAACCAACCACCTTCAAACTATTTCTCTGCCGTTACAGTATCGAACTGCGCGCGGGAAAAACGAACATTTATTAATTCTTTCTGTGTGAGTTCTCATTTCTCTTATTTTATCATCTTCATTTCTCCTTATATAGGTGGGAGCCAACAGAATATTTTCGCAGTTGAAGGAGAACGTCGTTTATTGAAATTCACGAGAAGATCCCGACGCAACGAAAAACGCCTTTGTTTTAATAATTTCCATCCTAAATCGTGTATCATATCCGTGGCACTTTCTCCCTTATTTCGCGATAATACAAAACGAGCTGCCCTTTTTTGAACTTCTTCGATGTACTCCATCAGTCCCATCTGATATGGATCCCACACGGCACAGCAATATTCCTACAGAGTGCGGACAGGCGTACTGTAAGTAGTCTCTTTAGTAGATCAGTTACATTTTCCAAGCGTTCTACCTATAAATCAAAGTATTTTTGCCACGCAACATTATCTATGTGACCGTTCCAATTTAAGTTATTCGAAGCTGTAATCCCTAAGTACTTAGCTGCGTTTACAGCCTTTAGAATTGTGTGACTTATCGTGTAATCGAAATTTAGCGGATTTCTTTGAGTATTCACACTTTTCATTGTTGCACCATACACGTATCTTCTCTAAATTATTTTGGAATTGGTTTTGATCATCTGATGACTTTACAAGACGATAAATGACAGCATCATCTGTAAACAATCTAAGAGGGCTCCTCAGATTGTCTCCTATATCGTTTATCTAGGTCAGGAGCAGCAGAGGGCCTAGAACACTTCCTTGGGAATAGCCAGATACTAATTCTGGTTTTTTTAATGACTTTCCGGCAGATATGACGAAATGTGATCTTTCTGAAAGGAACTCGCGAGTCAAGTCGCACAACTGAAGCGATACCCCGTAGGCATGAAATTTGATTAGAAGAGACTTCTCAGGAACGGTGTCAAAAACCTTCTGGAAATCTAAAAATATGGAATCAATTTGACATCTCCTGTAGATAACATTCATTAGGCCTACTTCGTGAGAATGGCTGTATGTCAAAAGAACGATATTTTCAGAATCCGTACTACTTGTCAATAACTCGCTTTCTTGGAGGTAATTCATGATGTTCGAATACAGTACATGTTCCAAAATCCTATTGCAAATCGACGTGAGTGATATGGGTCTGTAAAACAGTGGATTACTCCTGTTTCCTTTCTTGGGTACTGGCATGACTTGTGCAAGTTTTGTCTTTTAGGTGCGAATCTTTCAACTAGAGAGTGTTGAAATAAGCATTCTACTCATATGAATTTTTGAATTTAAGTCGTAAGCAGACGTTTATCAAATAGCGATGCGGGTTGCTAGACAGTTTGGTGGTGAAATGGAAGCTATCGCTTACGAGAAACAATATACAGTTAAACGGCGCTCACAGAATGTCGACAGTAGCGCATACATGTTTGACTATTGCTAATACGTTACTAACGGTAATATAACATTGTTATCGTTTATGAGCGAGCAATGGTCAAATTTAAAGAGCGATAACAGGGCGCTCGGCGGTTGTTTCAGCGACATTGTAATTCTGTCAGAGACAGCAAAGGACTTGGAAGAGTAGTTGAACGGAATGGATGGTGTCTTGAAGGGAGGATATAAGATGAACATCAACAAAAGCAAAACGAGGATAATGGAATGTAGTCGAATTAAGTCGGGTGATGTTGAGGGTATTAGATTAGGAAATGAGACACTTAAAGTAGTAAAGGAGTTTTGCTATTTGGGGAGCAAAATAACTGATGATGGTCGAAGTAGAGAGGATATAAAATGTAGACTGGCAATGGCAAGGAAAGCGTTTCTGAAAAAGAGAAATTTGTTAACATCGAGTATAGATTTAAGTGTCAGGAAATCATTTCTGAAAGTATTTGTATGGAGTGTAGCCATGTATCGAAGTGAAACATGGACGGTAAATAGTTTGGACAAGAAGAGAATAGAAGCTTTCGAAATGTGGTGCTACAGAAGAATGCTGAAGATTAGATAGGTAGATCACATAACTAATGAGGAAGTATTGAATAGGATTGGGGAGAAGAGAAGTTTGTGGCACAACTTGACCAGAAGAAGGGATCGGTTGGTAGGACATGTTCTGAGGCATCAAGGGATCACCAATTTAGTATTGGAGGGCAGCGTGGAGGGTAAAAATCGTAGGGGGAGACCAAGAGATGAATACACTAAGCAGATTCAGCAGGATGTGGGTTGCAGTAGGTACTGCGAGATGAAGAAGCTTGCACAGGATAGAGTAGCATGGAGAGCTGCATCAAACCAGTCTCAGGACTGAAGACCACAACAACAACAACAACAACAACAACAACACTGTAAAATGTACACGAGCTCATTTTGGGATCAAAGTACCAGTACTAAAGCCCTTCATTCAGCCGTAGATGACTCACCAAGCCGCATCTACGTTACCTAGGTAGCAGACGACGCTCGTTCGCCACTCTTCTTCCGTACAGTACACTATTCGTAGGAATCGTTTGGACTATGACACTGGTTGTCAGTGAACTGCCGAGCAGCTGCTAGAATTGTGCCCTTAGGGAGAACTATGCCGACGATCAACTGGAACAGACTTTCCCAGTAGCGTGCAGCACCTCACGTGTCGACTCGCCATGGCATTGACTCCACATGCCACGCTGCTCCACGACCGCTCAAAACCACTCGCAGAACGAAGACTCATCACAGTAGCGTCCCAAGCAGTTTAATTAGCTCAATAATAGCTTAGATACGTTCAACAGCAGGTCAGTAGATTATGGAGGCCAGGTGAGAACCTTTATGTTCGCGGAGTTCTTGGTGAACACCTGTTCTACTGTCCGGGGTTGCAGCGCTGTCCTAATTACTGCGCAGTAGAGGGGTGCAACAGAATAATAAATGGATATCGACGGACGATGGAAGAAGTAGCAGAGTCTATATTCCCCCTATGAGGGCATCACCAAGGACAATGTATCCGTTCTTAAAATCTGATCGAATGGACGGCAGCTCAGATATATTCATTCACAAACTATGCGCTATAGCTGACCATAACGGTGACGGTTTTACAAGAATCGTGGCCGCACCGTATCCCCTTGATGCGACGCGACACCCCATAAATGTCCAGTGTCTGCATAGCGATGGGACTGAAGAGTACCATTCACTTTTCTCTAACGACCTTTTCTATATTTAAAGATTAGTTATACTTTTCCATCTCGAACATTACACTTCAATACTTTCCTACTATAAGCGAAAGTAAAACATCTTTGCAAAGACAGTAAGAAGCAATTTTTTTCTCCTCGCATATTCAGTCTAATGGCATTTCGCAAACCGTGTTTTTTTTTTTTTTTTTTTTTTTTTTGTCGTGAAAATTTACTGATGATGGCGAGTGTTCGCCGAAATCAGTATGGAGAGAGAGTCCTTCAAGGTGTACTCACAAACCCTACACTGCGATGTCTCCGCAGATTGATTAATGGTGCGCTTTGGGGTATTCAGACGACAACCCCGAAGCATATAATAAATCCTGTAATGTTTGATTAGTGAAAGTGCAGGTCCTAATGAAGGGCAGTTATACACAGTGAACGTTTGAAACTCCCTTTTCTCCCTTCCTTTTGGGAGTTGTCTAACCGTTATCTTACAGAGCAGTGAATCATTGTTGGGTAAGAAGTCGGTCTGTTCCTCAATTAGCCTGTGACACCAGCGGCCCCGTAAATCACCGGCGTTGCTGATACGTTTTTTTGAGGCCTTTCGTGAAAGCATTTTAGAATTAGGGAGGTGACGCACGGTTAGCAAGCTGGACACGCATTCGGGAGGACAACGTTCAAATCTCCGACTGACCATCCAGACTTAGATTTCCCGTGATTTCCCTATATCGCCAAAAGCAAACATGCCCAGCCGGTTCCTTTCAAAGGGCATGGCTGATTTCCTCCGCCATCCTTCCCATAATTCGTCTCTAATTACCTCGATATCGATTGGACGTTAAACACTTGTCGTCCATATGTCATATATAACAAAAAAAAATTATACAATGCCGGGGGTCCACGGTTATGTCATAAAAAATGTGCCTTGGCGCAGCAGAAGGACAAAACTGTTCGCTCGGTTATACAACAAACACAAATATTTGTGTTTTCTCCGACTGAGTTCTCTAACTCACTGCTCTTTAGTTTTATTATTCTTCTTGCACAATATTTGGATACTTAAGCAACTGGAATGAGTTTACTGGACAGAGCTCTGTAAGTTCCTAAATACATACTTAAATCAGAAGGAAACGTAATGCCGGGGCGCACCTAATGGGAATGTAACAGGACACTTATTATTCTGAGTTCTACTCTTGTCAATATATTTAAACTAAAGTGGCCTCCTCGCGTCCGTGTGTAAATGCAGGCTAATCTCAAGAACTGCTGTAGGTATTTTAAGCCGGTTTTGACTAGTCGCTACACTGAGGAAGGTTTCTGTACACAGTTAGTAAATATTTCGCATAAACTGTCTGAATTAACATGAATTAAAGTTAAGTTGTGAAAACGATGTCGTTTCCAGCAAGGGAACAGCTGCCATAAGAGTAGCTGTGACTCGAGAACGCGTCTAGTGGGACCTAGTCATAAAAAAAAAAATTTAAAAAAAATTAAAAAATGGTTCAAATGGCTCTGAGCATTATGGGACTTAACTTCTGAGGTCATCAGTCTCCTAGAACTTATAACTACTTAAACCTAACTAACCTAAGGACATCACACACATCCATGCCCGAGGCAGGATTTGAACCTGCGACCGTAGCGGTCGCGCGGTTCCAGACTGAAGCGCCTATAACCGCTCGGCCACTCCGGCCGGCCGAACCTAGTTCGCGTCTGGATTGGTGGTCTACCAGTGGAGCGTGTGGATAGAAACCTAAGGGTTGTGGGATTCCCGGCTGGCTTATTTGCTTTTCAATCTGCCTTTTAACTAAGCATTCACATTTTAATTACATGAAGATTCTCCAGAAACGAAACATGGCTCGGATTCCACGTTACACTGTTGCCGCCGCCGCCCCCCGTTACCCCGGTAGGATAACTAGTTAGGGGCATGCAAGTCGATTGCCAATAGCAATTCCCTCTCTTAATTCACTGTAAATCCTCCAAACGACGGGCAGCGAGTTACTCACCTCTGACAGCGAGTTACTCACCTCTGACGCACCGTACTTAATAAATATGACCAAATAATGAAAAAGTAACCGCCCCATCATCAGACTATGATGAGAGATAATTCGAATTAATCAATTATTTTAACCAAGTTTCTTGCAGTTTGAGAACAACTCCACAGTGAAAAAACATGGGACTCCAAAATGTGTGGTGTTTTATGTTTTGGGCTACACGTAAAACGTCTTTCCAGGAAAGTACTGCAGCAGTGCAGCACAGGACTCAAGTTTCAGCTTCCGACTTTCCTTGAATTAAACTGAGACGTGGACACGGTTCTTTAAGGCGGATCCACGCCGCGCCACTCCGAGGCGCGCACTGTGTTCCAGTTGGAGCGCGCGCAAGGTCTGAAGATGGAGCGAGCCGAAGCCCCGTCTACACTGAGCGCGCGCAAACGCGCCACTTCCTTTGATGTACCAACAGCCGGAAAACTGCGCGGCGCGGCACGAGGCGGCGCAGCGCGGTTCGCCGTCCACACTGAGCGCGCGAGCCGCGCACAGCCGTTTTGCGCAGCGCGGCGCGCTCAGTGTGGACCCGCCTTAAAACCGTGTCCACGTCTCAGTTTAATTCAAGGAAAGTAACACAGCGCGGCGAATAAACCAGAGTCCGCGACAAAGAATAAGGCAACGAGTCTCAACAAGGCGTCGCACTGCGTACTAAGCTTCACAAGAGGAGTTTGTTAACACAAGCTACACATGGAGATCATGCCCCTTTCTTCTTATTTGTTTCTTTCATTTGTACTACCTCACCCAGTTTCCGATACATAATGATTCACTCACACTCACGTGCACACATGATTCGCATACTATTTTTACGTTGGTTGTAAAGATATTACGTACTTACATTACGATGTGCTTCCATCACTGCCGTGAGATGTCGCTCCAAACGCCAATTCAATATGGAATACACAACTTTCATGCATCCAGACAACTTTACTGGCGAGCGCTTTTTACATCGAGTAAGTTTTATGATGATTGTGGTAGTCAGTTATTTAAGGTTGCCCTCTGAATTTTATTTGTAACTCTACGCAGTGGCCCGCAAACAAAATGCTCCACGCCAGACAAGTCGTCTGGACGCGGTTACTTAATGCTACCCGTGCGAAATGGGCTGTTAATAGCAATATCGAGTGTCGCTATTTTTATTTTATATTTTTTCACACTTTTCGGTAAATATTTGAAGTTGTTCTTTTGAAATTGTCGTATAACATAATTTTACTTTCACAGTGTGAAGGAATCTGCTACTTTTTGAGCCTTCATCACGTCCAGTCTTTCCCTTTGACTGTGTGGCACAAAAGTAGTAGTCCAATTGCACTGGGGGGGGGGGGGGGGGGGGTTAAGGGTGTGACGGTTTGAGTCGAATAAAAAGATTTCCGATGTGAAGAAATAGCACACCCCACTGGCATTCTTCCGATGTTGAACAAATATCTAAATAACAAGATTCGTCTTTGCAGTGGGTAGAAACGTATGAGGGAAAATGCTGACTTCAACGGGACTCGGAGCTATATACATAAACAGCAACTATTAGCTTCACCAAGGAATTTTGACACTACAACTGCTAGGTCCAGAAATGAAAAAAACAGGATAGTCGATATGAAGAGTTCCGGACAAATCAGACGTGCGACGAAACCAAACGACGGACCTATCGGACAGATTTTATTGTGCCACTTACATGCAGTCACCATTGTTACTAATGTGGTTATCGCCAAACGTGAACGTGTATCGTTTCCTTCCAATTCTTGCTCTAACGGGGATAGGCAGGCTAATAGCTTGTTGATGTACAGGATATCTAACAACAAATCAGTAATTAAATATATAGGTCTAAAACCGGCAGTATATTTACAATGTGCAGCCGATATTTCTATAGGCAGATACGTAGATATTTTTCCCGTCGATATATCGATACAATTTTCGTTATATCAAGTCGATAATGATATTTCTTTAAATATCGATATATCGGTCTACCGACATGTAAATATATCGACAGTCTTAGAGTGAAACCGGGCCGGTCGCTAGTTACGCATAAATGAGAAGCATTGCTGGGAAGTTGTCCTACACAGAAAATTAGTATTGCTAAAATTTGGATTGGAAGTCCTGGAGGACCTACAAGCAATCGATGCTTGGCAGAGATTTCTCAGTCGGCTCTCACTACTGCCAAACGCACAGACGAACAGCTAAAAGACAATCTGATTTATTTTTAGCTGACAAAAGTGCTACTTGCGACTATAGCAGTGTAAGTAAGTATAATACTATGATTTGTAAGAGCATGAATTTGTGCAGAAATGCCCAAGATTGTCACATGTGAGCTACTAAATGAATAGTTGTTGTACACGGAGTTGTCCTTAATCTCCGCGTAATTCCCCTGAACGAAGCAGAGTGTCAAGGAACACTGGTGCACAACGTACCTCCGTTACGTGTACAACGGTGGCTGGCAAAGAACAAAAGTGTAGGTCGAGGTATCCCAAACTGTGTTCACGGGAAGTGCATGACTGCCCGCGAAAAACTGTCATATGGCCTTTATTTCCGACATTTTTACTATATTAACTGTGTTTTTAAAATGTTATGATTTTTGTGTTATGATTTATGCTTAAAAACACAAGTAACCGCTGAATAAAACAACTTTTCTCATTTTTTAAAAAAAATCATAAACTTTCAAAATGAACAAGGTATTCAAGGTACCAGGAATCTCAAAGCGTTCCGTCAGAGAAATAGTTTGGTACCTCTGATGTAAATGAATAGGGAAGTGTAATAAATGTCATGGACGTCTGTAATTGACTGAATAACTATATGGGATAGTTTAGTCGTCTTATGAGGGTCACCGAGTGAGGTGGAATACTCATCGAGACACTGAACTAATATTCGAGTGACGTGGTGTTCAAATCGCCGTCCGGCGATCCAAATTTTGGCTTTCTGTTGTTTCCCTACATCGCGGCACCGGAATCGGCCCTTGAAAAGGGACATGACCGATTTCTCACACCCTTGCTCAATTCGAGTCTATGATCCGTTTCTCATGACTTCGTCGCCCACCAAACGTTAACACTTGATCTTCTTCCTTCATTTTTCTACTCTCTTGAACAAACGAAATCATTTACAAGTTACAAGATATTTCGATAGTACCGCATGAATAAAGCTTGCCGTGTTCGATCATGACTGTCGATCACTTCTTTTGGTCACTCAACTTTGCCCAATGATGGTAACTGCGCTTATTGTTCTTGGTGAACTATGTAACATCTGTTACTAGGCAGGACTTCGACAGCTAGCTATCCCTCTGGACTAATCTGTAGAATTACCTACGACCTAACGCGTTCAACGAAGGGTTAAGGGGACAACCGCTTCAGAGTCTGAGTCAACCAAGTTGGAATTTGGCGCGACGGTAAATGAGCCATACTTCACGCTGCGATTAGCTTCAGCTCGCTATAATACCAGTAGCCTGGCAGTTAGATGTCGCAAGAGAGCCACGTTGCACACCGTTGTGATTTTAGTTGTGCTTCATATACATGCAGCATCTGATAATCAAAGACTCTGAAAGAATCCAATACGGAACGTAGAATGAATGACACCTTAAAATGCGTGGAGTGCGGCTTTAAAGATTCGGGGCAGCGGTGAAGTATCGCTTGGTAGGTATTGTACTTCAATTTAGCTGGTTCTGCGACAGCGAAATGAGTGCTTAAACGGCCGCCGGCAATAAAGCGCAAACAAAGCAACAGGTCGGTGTAAACCAAACAGAGAGAAACTTGCTCACTCAATACTGGAGTAGTCTGTAAGTACATTCGAGTTACAATTTGCCATTCTGCCGGAGATATGTGCAAACAGCAACAGCTGGTAGCACAGCCAGAGGTCTCTATTTAAAATGAAAGCAGAATCAAAGCTAGGGTTAGATTAACAGCTTACACTATACGATGAATAAATTGTCGGAACAGGAAATGAATTGCTCGTACTTCACAGCTGACTGCGTAACATGAATAAAATTGATTTTTCTGTCGCTTAAGCTACCTAGAAACACACATTTTCCTCTTTCAACATGTTGCTCATAGCATTCCAAAATTGTGATCCGACGTTAACCGGCAACTGACCTCCTTTCAGACTTTATATCACAGACTCCATCCAAGAATCATTTCAAACTACTTTTAATGCATATAAAAATTAACCAAATTCACATTAGAAGGGACAACTAATAAACACGTTTAACTACCGCGTCATCAAAGACATGTTCTGTTCCCTCCGCCCTACCTACACACACACACACACACACACACACACACACACACACACACATTTTTCCATAACGTCCACAAATTACTTCCTTGCCTGTCTGATGGCGAACACAAGGGCGTACGGATAGGCATGATACCAAAATTTTCTCCAGTTTCTTCCCCTCTCCGGCCATTCGTGCCCAAAAGATGTTACTCAATATGATTCGATGTAACGTCCGTTTTCAAAGAGCCTGATTTTTTTTTCTTTATCAACTGTATTCTTCGCCTCCCGGTATGGAACAAGTAGTGTTTGTTTAAATTTCCCATCCTGTCTTTAGTATGCTCTTCTTAGTTGTTCTTTCCTTTCTCTTCTCTTTTTTTTGCATTATGTTCCACATTCCTGATTCCTTGGTGTACTTACATACGTTTTACTTCCTTCCCTTCTGCTTTTTTTTCTCGAGACACCCTCTTGAGTCTCGTTCCTCTGAAATGTTCGGTTCTCTCATTAGCTATCACTACCAATACTTAACGCACAGATCAAACTTAACTTCCACTCATAATGCTTCATGAACAATGAAGTTTAGATAGTGAAATCGAGCTTCCACTTACGTATATACAATTAAACACGACGTAATGCTAATGTTTTCAAAATACAAATCACAGATCCCCTTGAAGCACCAACCACATCAACTCAATTCAATAATTTCGTGCAATCAGCACTATCTGTAAATCACCACGATTTTTGTGTGACAGTGAGATAATTGTTAATGAGGTACCACAGTTGAGCTGTTCATCTATTACCACTCCAACACATTGCGCAAAGGGAGAGAAATTTATGAATATTCCGTTTAGGATTAAAGGTGGTAGGGATTTCCATCAGTTTTTACTAATGAACCCATGACCAACCAGGATCGCATGGGCTGGCTTTCGGATAGACTGAGCTTTAAGATGTTCGGTCCCCATACTGATAATTTTCACTCTTCAGCAACGATCATAGGCTATCCTCAAGATAGCTGTTTCAACACTATGTATAACTGGAGGTCAAAACCTTAGTTGTAGTATACGTACTGAGCCAGAACAGTTGACATGTATCTGCCGTAGAATGAGAAGGGTATCTGACCTAATACCAAACTCTGAGGTACGCTTGATATTATCCGTTCCCATTGCTACTTATTTAAGCAGATGGCGTGTTATGTGTGCGGAAGCCTGACTGATATTCGGTAAGCTGGTCATGTTAATTACAGCAAGTAGCTGCGTTTAGTTACCACAATATCACAACTTCAATAATTTCCTTTACATGGGACGATATCTCCGCATTTCGGTCCCTTATTTCTGCAACAAAATGCAATTGAGGAACCCACGATCATTTTTAAAGGACAATGTAAAACTATTGCACTATGTACCGCATTATAACTGTGTAAGCACTGGCATTATATAGTTTGACCATCTGTTTGGCCCCGTTTGTAGCTCTCTTGACAGTTACAGAATAAGGAAACAATGAAGGACGTAGCCAGGATTTCGTCAAAGGTGGGTCCAGTGTCTTAAAGAGGATCTTAAAAAGACTCGTGTTCATCTTTTTAGACTGAAAACACAGATACTTATTTAGTAGTTTTAAGCACATAATTTGCTTTCGAGGAAGCTTCATACAAATAGTACGAGGGGCGTTTGAAAAGTCCGTGCAAAGTCCGTGAGATGGCACCACCGGCGCGTATCGAGGTCATGTTAAGTTAGTAGCATATTTGGAAAGAACGCACACCAAGTTTCAGCCATATTGGTCTAATTCTTTGAGTTTGGTATTCGTGTGAACCAAGGAAGTCGAGTGATTGTCAAAAAATTGAACGAAGAAGAATTTCGTGTGGTGATTAAACATTACTAAGAAAGGCAAAACGCCTCAGGAGACTAAAGAGAAGTTTGATAAACATTACGGTGACTCCCTGCACCTTCAATTAGAACAGTTTGTAAGTGGTTTCAAAAATTTCGGAGTGATGCTGAACGTTCTGGACGCCTTGTGGAGGTTACGTCTCCAGAAATCATTAATAAAATCCATGATATGGTGAGTTAAGGTGCTTGAGACTGCTAGTGCTATGGGCATCTCGAATGAACGGATACATAATATTTTGCATAAACATTTGGACACGAGAAAGCTATCCACAAGATGGGTTCCCCTATTGTTCACGCTTGACCAAAAACGGAATCGTGTGAAGTGTTGCAAGGATGGTTTGCAGTGTCGTTTCGTCACTGTGGATGAAACATGGATGCATTACTATCCTCCTGAGACCAAACAACAATCTAAACAATGGGTTACCAAGGGAGAATCTGCACCAAAAAGGGCAAAGACCAGTCCTTCGGCCGGAAAGGTTATGGCGACTGTCTTTTGGAATTCGCAAGAGATAATCCTCATCGACTATCTGGAAAAGGGTAAAACTATTACAGGTGCATATTATTCATCGTTATTGGACCGTCTGAAAACCGAGCTGCAAGAAAAACGCCGGCGACTGGACCGCAAAAATGTCCTTTTCCATCACGACAATGCACCAGCACACACCTCAGCAGTTTTGGTTGCAAAATTAATGGAAATAGGATTCCAACTCGTTTCACATCCCCTCTATTCTCCAGACTTGGCTCCCTCGGACTACTATTTGTTCCCCGATTTGAAGAAATGGCTGGCAGGACAAAGATTTTATTCAAAAAATAGGAAATGACTGCAGCAACTAATAGCTATTTTACAGACTTGGACAATTCCTATTATTCGGAAGGGATCAACAAATTAGAACGGCGTTGGACGAAGTGTACAAGTCTAAAATGAGACATGTCGAAAAATAATTAAAGGTTTACCTCAAACACGTAAGTAGTTTTTATTTTTGCACAAACTTTTCAAACGCCACTCGTATTTGGTCTATATTTAGGCAAAAAAACTCTGTCGTATATATAACAAATATCCAATATGCGCAATTAAATATTTCTTAATTTGGCAATACGATAACTTCATTCTATTGGCAAACGAATTTAATAATGAACTGCCTCTTTGCTAGCAAAACACAGTTCAGTCTTCTAATCTAATACAAGGTTCACCATCGCAGAGCAGACGATCCTTAAGGTTTGGCTGAATAATTTGAAGTCTTAAACGGGTTCACATCTTTTTTTGACAATAGTTATCTTTCTCTTATTACAATCTCGTATTTAAATCTACGATTTATCTGAGACCAAAACATAATTTTTTCAGCAGTCCAAAGCCATCCAAAGTTCAATTCATTCTCAAATTTTATTAAAGTACTTTTCATTTCATTAAATTCTTCCGTTTATGTGACCAACACTTTTTCAAAATTATTATTTCAACAGTCACTTCAAACTAGAGCAACCCAATTTATTTATAAAACAAAACGGAATACACAGATACTATGAGCTACAGTTTTTGTATCTTAACACTGATTCAGGCATTAATTACAACTAGATTTCTAATATGCCGGTACGGTAGCTCAACGTGTTCGGTCAGAGCGTTAGCTGCTCTCTGTAATAAAAAAAGTGAGCTAATGGATCAACGACGAACTGAAACGGGTGTCTTGCGACGTCCGCCCCGAGCAGATGAAACGAACGAAAACGAACAAAATGAGATTAAAAAAAAGAAACCGGAACATCATAAATGAGTTTGTATTTATCCATGACAATATGGTTATACAAACTTTGACGCCAATAAATTCCTCTACGATGTACAAAGTACGTTGCCATTTATATGACATTTATTTACAAATACTTTATAGAGTTGTGACGGCTGGACTCACCGTTCCAAGGATATTACGAATAAAACATTTCACTGTACAACATCGTTCTTGTAAAAAAAAATAACCTAGAAAACATTATATATACACACCTGTTCTGCAAGTGAGCCATCTTTATACATCGATACGTAGTATAAAACGACGATCGCTAGAAGCATTCCACTGTAAATATGGATATTACTGCCGGGAATTTCCGAAAAGATGTTAGGCTCACCTTAGATAAAGCTCTTTCCATCTAAGCATACAGGCGACTTCTTTAAGGGAACTAGAATCTGCCAGGAAAGAAATCAGTTCAGAAGGAATTGGTGTGGCATATAATAAGGGAACAACCCGCATATGCCTAAATAGGAAACCACAGAACACCCTACTATTCTCAAGGTTGTCGGCGGATATTCAAACCATCTGGGCTCCCGAATCCAGGGATTGTTAGCACAGCACCTCAAGGCGAAGAGCTACCCCGCACGGTGGAGAATTTGGAAAAACTGGTTATTGTACACTATTGCTAAATAAAATAAAATAAAAGGTATCACTAAAAAACATGGAATTTTGACTCTGCATGTTGTTCCTTTAATTGTACATGTCTCGTCATCTGACAGTGCGCGGATGAAGGCATATCTTTAGAGTTAGTTATGCAGGGAATTTGTGGCTTCAGTTATTATCTATTAGTTCGCAGCTTTTTTCTTAAATTTAATAAATACAACAGGTACACATAACAGAGACATTAGTCATCAGTAATATTTTATAATTAACTGTTTACAACAAACTGCTAACGCTGGTGAAACTTTTCGATTTCGTGGCTGTAGAAATCACGCGATGTTGAGGTGGAGAAGTGGCTGTAGAAATCACGCGATGTTGAGGTGGAGAACTCGTCGAGCCATGTTCGGAGCGAATTTTTATCCGGAAATGAAGCTCCTTGAAGATTGTTCTAGAGAGAGCGGAAGAAGTGAAAATCTGAGGGCGCAAGCTCAGGGGTATAAAGTGGGTCCGGAGTGACTCCTCAACCCAAAATATGTATAATGTTTTTTGTCAGTCTAGCAGAATGCGAGCGGCCGTTATCGTGTAGTAGCATCACTTCACACAGTCCTCCTGATCGTTGTTTTTGGACTGACTCTGCAAGACATCTCAGTTGTAGACAATAAATGTCAGCAGTGATGGCTATACCCCGGGAAAGCAATTCGTAAGACACCACACCTCGCTGTTCCACCAGATGGATAACATATCTTTTGTGGATGAGGGCAGGTCTTTGTACGGGAGTTGCTGCTTTGTTTGGGTTCAACCATTCCGTTCTTTTCCTTCTCACCAGTAACGATACAGTATAGAAACGGTCGATGTTGAACCAACTGATGACGGGGCAGGGGGGGGGGGGGGGGCGTACGTATAATCACCCACTGATTTTTGCGATTTCGGCTTAGATCCTGCGGTACCCATACATCCGATGTTTGAAACTTTCCCACTGGATTCAAATGTCCCACGATGGTGGAATGATCACAGTTCATCATATTTGCCAGTTCTAGAGAACACTGACCTGGATCATTGTGGATCAATACGTTTAAACCATCTTCATCAAAGCCCGAAGATCTTCCTAAACATCGAGAGTCACTAATGTCAAAACGATCCTCCTTAAAACGAGAAAACATTTTTGTTGCCTTGATCTGGTCGAACGGCATTATCCCCTTATGCAGGATAATGTTTCTGGCTGCTGTCACCTCTCTGTTGTCCTAGAACAAAGGAATATGTCGGAAATGTTCCGATTTCTCCACTTGGCACACCGTTTTCTAGCGTCCGCAACTCCACCTACCACCACGTAATGAAAAAAAATGACAATATGTAAACTCAAATAGCGAGAGTGAATTACAAATAAAAAGTGGCAATCGACAAATAAACCCACAGCAAAACAAAAACTTTACGAACTTATGCACCAACCAAATATTACACGAGCGTATATAGATTTTGGACGAAAAAGGAGAGGGCGAGGGGGGGGGGGGGGTGAGCGCACGGCGCAGTCGGCTCGGATGAATTCAAGCAGCCCGCTGAAAACATCTTTAGAAACGAACGAACTATATATAATGTGTTGTCGTCACATACCTCTTCCTTTCTCCACAAACCCCTCCCAATCGTATTAGAGTACAGCCCGGGTAACGAGATTGGGCGATATTTCCCAATTCAGACTAATATTGATAGAATTTTGAGCAAAATTTTTAAAGAAATGAAACCATCGTCGTTTCGGTGATATTTTTGTTGATCAACGCCATTTTTGGGCGACACAGGAAATCCTGGGTTGAAGACACCCGTTTGGTAAAACGCCGTGTCCTGCTGCTTGAAGTAGTCCCTTAGTGCCTGCTACACATCCTCGTCCAACGGGAATCGTTGGCCCCTACAGGCCTTTTCTTAAGGGGCCGAAGGCGCGATAACCGCCTGGGAGACATCATGACTATGGGGCGGGTGCTCGAGTGTCTCCCACTTGAGTTCGCCCAACTTCTGCATTACACTTTGCGGTATGGGGACGTGTGTTATCTTGAAGCAGCGGCATCCCTTGTTGCACCATTCTTCGACTGTGCTTGTCGACAGAAGTGCTTCCTCACACACATTCTTCACTACCACTGTTTGCTGTTCTGCAGCCAAAAAAAGAATATTGGCATGTTGGTCCTGTTTAAACGCATTTGGTAACAACGTCGTTATAGATCATGTTTCCACATTTACCCCATGCACGCCGATAAGACACTAATGCTACTTTAATCCCTTGGCCACATGTCAGTGCTTATATACAGGCATCGGAGCCGCGATACGATGCATGTATGTATACTGCAACAACGCAATCAGACGGAAAGTTTTTGATCGCCCCTTGTATCTTTCAGTTTCACTACACCGAAACAATGTCGTGTGTAATTTCATTTAGTGATGGGGAGGGGGTGGGGGTTACGGACCCTTCCTTTGGCTACGTCCCTGAAACAACTCTACCTCGTTTTGATAGGTTTCTACAGGTACAGAGAACACTGATATCTTGTATTGCTTCCTACACTTTTTGCAAAACGTGTACGATACGACTGAGAAAACGAATATGATGATGGTAGTGACTTAACAAACACTTTAAATCACGAACATGCTCTTCCATCATTTGCTGGTACTTCTAGCAGCGTGACAATGAGTATTATACCACTAAAAAAAAAAAGGAACTGACCCCAGGAAGATGGCCTCAATGTTAGGCCATTTCTTTGTACCACAGCCCCATTCGCCTGGGGGTTTGATGAACTGTTATGGCAGACACGAGACAGATTGCGCCCCGGTTTGTTTTGGGCAGTGGTCCTTTCCAGTAGAGCATATCTTTAATGGCGAGTCCGCCTCCGTAGGTAAGTGGTCAGCTTAGATGACTGCCATGAGGAGGATCTGAGTTCGATTCGCTGAACTATCACGGATGTTTCCTCGGCGAGGAGACTGGTGCGGGTGTACTCTGCCTTGTGATGCCAATTGAGGAGCCCCTGAATGAGAAGCAGCAGCTCCACGGTCTAGAAAGTCGGCAAAGCGATGCACTGAACATATACTACTCCACATCGCATCCGCATGACGCCGCAAGGATGACACAGCGGCCGGTCGACGATCCTCGGGGATTCATGGCCTGGACGAGGAGCTTCTCCTTCAATGGCGAAAAGCCGGCGATCATCCATGACCTTGAATGTATTCCTTCATTCATGACGGCAGGCAGCGGATCCGACAATAATGGAAGTCTTTTTATACACATATTTCACTAGAGCACATCAGGTGGAGCATGTAGTGGGCTATGGGTAATTAAACGCCTCAAATCTAGGAGACTGTCACAATGATGCAAACTGTCAGACTACATCCTTCGTCTTAAGGGAAATTCCACTTTCAACATTTAACGAGTCTTTAGCAAAACAAATTTTGTCTCGTGGGGCACTCGCCGAAGACAATCTAATGTGTGCTTTAAAATGTATGCGAAGCAAGCAGCCAAAGTTTATGAGGACCGAATGCATACTAAGGGAGCCTGCCCTCTGAGGTGTTTATTACTTGATCATCTTCTCGAAGCAGCGAACTCGACTGTCAGTCTGGAACCGTGAGTCATGCACTAGAATTGCAACGTAAAGTATTTTTCATTTAACAACGGAAGCGAGTATCTTCTCGATGTAGCGCGCAAATCTACCTCATACGAGACGTGTATTTTTTTTAAAGTAAGTACCGCTTTGAAATTTTTAAAAAAAGACGTGCTAAGATATCTCAATAATTTTATTTTTATATGAAAGCGTGTACCTTAATCTACTTTTCTACACAATTTCCGTCAATATTGAGGCATCTGTCATGACGTTGTACTTTTTTTCTAATACCCTCCTCATAGAAGTCTGCCGCCTGACTTGTTAACCACTGCATCACTGCATCTTGAAGACGCTGACCACCCAGGTGTTTCTTCAAGTGCAGGAACAGATGGTAGTCACTGGACGCAAGTTCGGGGCTGTACAGAGGATGATCTAGAGCTTCCCTTCGAAAAGATCTTTGGTCTGATTCGCCACACGCGGACGGGCATTGTCTTGCATCACAACGATGCGCTTGCTCAACTTCCATGGACTGTTGCTTTGATTCTGGTGCGACATAAGCCACCCATGTTTCATCGCCCGTAACAATTTGGCTTAAGAACTCATCACCGCCGTTGTGGTACCGCTCAAGGAAAGTCAATGCACTGTCTAAACGTTTGGTTTTGTGCCCATCCGTCAACATTTTCGGTACCCAACGTGCGCACAATTTTCGGTAAATCAAGTGCTCGGTCACAATGCCGTACAAAGCACTACGAGAAACATTAGGAAAGTCATCCTGCAAGGAGGAAATCTTAAAGCGTCTGTTTTCTCTCATCTTATTGTCCACTTCCTGCACCAAACTCTAACGACCGAAGGACGCCCACTCCGTTGTTCATCATGCACATTTGTGTGGCCATCTGTAAATGTTCTCACCCACTTTCTTACCATTCCATCACTCATAACGTTTTCTCCGTAAACTGCACAGATTTCACGATGAATATCGATCGCTCTTAGGCCTTTAGCACTAAGAAATCTTATAACAGCCCGTACTTCAAAATCGGCGGGACTCACGATTATCGGAGGCATCTTAAACACTCAGTACACAACGTGAACAAGGAAGAATCAGACTGTAATGGCGTCAGTGCGTAGATTAAGGTACAGGCTTTCTTGTAAAAATAAAATTATTGAGATATCTTAGCACGTCTTCCTTTAATTTCAAAACGGTACTTACTTAAAAAACACGCCTCTTAGATGCGGAAGCAGTCGACACAACAATCCACATTTACAAATACACTGGGAAAGCTGCTGTACAGTGCATGATGGAGGGTACTTCGTACCCATGTTAGCTCTCTTCGCGTACTACGCAAGGGAAAGATTCTGACTGTATATCTTGCCAAGTGCCCCAGTTGAGCGTAATTTCACGATCCCTTCAGCCGTACACGAGGCACACTGTGGTGGCAACGAAAATGTAGTATAGCTCTCCTCTAGTTTAACGGATCTCTAAATTTACCGCATACACTTTTGCAAGAACAACGTCGCTTTTCTTTCGAAAATTCTCAAGTAAGTTTCTTAAGGTCACTTCCGTATGGTGAATACAGCCCTGTTAGTTGACATACTTTGCATACTTAGAGATACGAAATGTCTACCACGCAGTAAAGTAAAATTTGAAAACATACTGAGAAAGTTTCTCCTTCACACCTCCTATCCGGTACAAGATTTGTTTTTATTATAGTAATGTGTACAAAAGGTGGTGGGTAGTGAATTACTAACTCACATCTGCATTTAAAAAACTAAATGTTCAGCGCTAGCCATATTTACAAAATAATTTATGATGTGAATATAAAATGATTCGTTCCACTTCCACATCATTACAATTTATCGTGTAAATGATCCATGGAACACGAAATTAATTGAAACACTAAATGGCTGGTTATAGCATCAGAATTTGATCGACATGTGCTGTCATGCCTTGTTTGATAAGGACTCCAGACGATGGTGCAGCGCTCTCGACTTGTCTGCACTAGCCTCATGTATGAGGGAGGACTTTCTTTACGAAACACCGCTCTTACAAAAAACTCATCCAATAAATCTGAGTCTTCAGTGAACCTTTCCTACTTTACGCCTTCGTCCCATTTCAATAGCTTCTTAGGGTTAGCCTTAATCATTTTAAACATGATGTGACTGGCTCCAGAGGTTTACCATTAACCTTGTAACTGGATATTATCGGGCTTTGTCTGCTGTATTTAACCGCATTTAATGAGAGCTGTCATTCATTACGTTAACAGAACATTTTGGTTAAGTCTTCCACATTATCTTACGATTGTCCGATGACGTTATTTTCCAGTAGACAGTATGATCAATGCGATACCGCAGCTGACCCTATTTGAGAAATCGTTACAAACGATATATTGAGAGCATTTGTGGTATCCTGGGGTTACGTTAGTTTCTACTGAACATCTGCCGTCCAGAGTACGAGAAGAAGTTAATGACATCGGTTTTTTTTATTCTTTTAGAATAAGAACGCACCGAGAGCAAAACGTTTTGCCATCCATGCATCGCCGGGAAAAATAAAACAGCCTGCCGACCCGAGTCTATTGAGAAGCCGGGCAAAAGGAGCGGAGCACAAAGCACGGGTCTTTAACATGCGCGCACTATAGCTGTGCGGAACCTACCCCGCGCCCCATTGCGTTACGCTGTGAATGGACGGCTCAGGAGCTTGCAGTGCTGCCAAAGAATGCGGACATCTTTCAGTGCTTCGACTGCTGTACTGCGAAAATCTGCTCCCTCGTACTCTACATCAAAATAACAAGGGGCTGACTTACACCAGTGATCACACAGAAATAAAACACGTTATCAGTAACAGTAATTAATCTAAAAGTAGAAAACTATTCCCAAATAAATTACAGTACGGGGTACTTTTTTAATATGCATTTTAGTTACTTAACGAAGTACAGATTTCATGACTGTTGGGAATCACACCATTATTGGAGCATAAAAATGTAAGTAATATAGAAGCTTCAACCACGCCACTGATTGACACAGAAAATTACATCAAAATTATGTAGTTTTGTGGCACAGTAAGTGACAGACCGTAAGCTGATCCTAAGTGGATCCCACATTTTTATTTCTGGAAGAAAAAACTGACATTCATCTCTGGCAATACTTTTTTATGTGAAGAAATAAAGGTGCGGTGTCGTTTTGATTGGCGTTATAATCTAGGTCACCGTCCAATACATGGTTCAGTAATTTGACTTAAGTCGGAGGAAGGTAAGAGCGCATAATCTCTAACAGGGCCACATAAACAGACGGCAAGCGAACTTCTGGTGCGTGGCGAAGGGTGCTTTGTATACAAGCATGGCTAGTAAAGCACTGTGAAAATTGAAACCGACACCCCGTTAAAATCTTTGTGAACACAATGCGAACGGATTCCGAGTTTACTCGAGTTCCACGCCATCCGTTACAGATGGATTTCGAGATAACTTTTTTTTCTACACGCTGTCTGAAGACGCCATTTGCTGTGATATATGTTAACTAGTCTATTTAGAAGTTTCCACCTGTAGTCAATGTATCAAACTAGATTGTCTTCATGTATTTTTCACTTATTTAGCATTATAATTATATTATTTTCGTCTTTAAGTTCCTCCCGCTTTTATTGATGGCCTCTTCAGAAAACGGAAGCAAATAAACGACACGGAGGTTTTCGATGATGATTATTCAATAGTTCCTAGCGAGAATGAAGATCCTGATGATTGAGTGAACAGATGAACTTTCTGTTATGGTTCTGAGGATGATTCAGGTGACAGTGGCATCATTAGACGTGTGAGGTGTAAGTGTAAGGTGGCAATGTTTTCAAGTGAGTCCGACAATAACGATGAAGGTGATTCTTCTTGTGAATGATTTTTTCATTATGTTAAATCTTTCCAGATGACGCCATTCTCATTCGGGCACTGGCTATGCCAGTGCAATAGTGGGACTCGGACACCGTCTCGAGTACATTAATAAAATATGAGTGCCAATATTCTTATCAATATCTAGAAATACTACTTTCTTCACGTACTACTACTTTCGATTTTCTTCTACGGTCAACTACCTTCAAACTGTTCTCGTCAGTAATTTGTTGGCAGCCACTAAAAATAATAGTAAAAAAAAAAGTGGCTCTTTACTTACATGTCTTGCAATGACCAACACAAATTTCCTAAATTCTCAATCTCTCGTCGCTAATTCGCCCATAAACTTTGGCAGGACCTTTCCCGAAATGGTAACTGTGGTATAAAAGACTCAGCTGTACTGCAGGTTACAACGAATATGTTTAAGAATTGGAATATTATATGCTGAAAATTTAAAATCCACTTGCTCGTCGTTACCCGTACAGTATGTTCAAAAAAAAAAAAAAAAAAAAAAAAAAAAAAAAAAAAAAATTATTTATATATATATATATATATATATATATATATATATATATATATATATATATATATATTCTCGCTGTAGGTTTCATTGCGAGTGGAATATCCCACGCAGTGGTAGAAAATAACTCTGATGTAGCAGAAAACGAATGATGCACTGATAGCCAATACGTATAATAAACTCAATATGATCACACAGTTAGAATTAAATATTTTTTTTAATTCTGACTGTGGCAAATATGTGTCACTGCAGTGCCCAACGGCGTACTTACCTGTTTATTTCGATTACGCAGAGAGGGTTTGCCTGTACGTTCGGTGGTCTGCAAACACATACTGTAAATTTTCCGCTTCATCAACGCTTTACAACATGAATATCGATTAAAATATGAAAGGGGACAGAACAAAGTGTACACGGTACGCTCGGTGTTTACTGTTTTCACCCGGCTCCAGCAGACGTTTGCTTTTATGCAGTTAACCCTACAATGACAGGTCTAAGTGTGATGTAAGCCCCCAAGCAAGATAAATGTAAAACTTTCATTTCCAATCATGATCGTGATTGAAGAAAACGTATCTAACGTGTTAAGAGGCGTACTTCAGTCATTTTGAAGTTTCTAGCCCCTTCTAGCACAAGAAATCTAAGAGAAGAGAGTCTCATCTCAACCAGCTATGGAACACCAAGACAGCCACAACTATGAAGCTATATTACACCTAAAGTAATATAACTTATTCTCCGATGCACATTGTAACCCTGCAAGTTTAAACACCGAAATTACACAGCTACTGCCAAAAACAACTGGAGACACACGAAAACGGCGCAGAGGCAGTCCTAGAATATACAGTAATGTTACATATAATGCGTCTAAAATTGGAGCTACGGTTTCGGTGACAGTAAATTAACACGTGGAATTATTTTTCCTTTTGTTTTTATTAAAAAAGAAGAAGTCTGCAAAATGCATTCTTAACTTTGAAACCATTTCAGGTTGTCGTCGAATGAGAGTTATTCTGCAGCAAAATGGGAGTGACTAATGGACGTATTATACAGAGTAAAGTTAGAAGTAGCGTGAACGAAAGGATTGCACGCAACACTTTGCTTTGATGCAAGTGATGTAGCTGCAATTGTAGAAAACCCCAACACCATATACATAAATTAAGAAAACTAGGTATCTGTCATGTAATATTAATAACGCAGACTACGTGTATCACTGACAAAACTCTCGTCTGATCAATTCTTGAGTGTTGTTCGCATTCCGAGAGTCAAGTTGTCCTAGTGAAAGAGACACAGGAAACTACTCGATTCGTTATCAGTTTGTTTAGCTTGGGCAAGTGCTTCGAACAAATGCTCGTCTTAACGCTAGTGGGAGGAGCAGAATGAAAGAGGCGGTATGGAAAAATTTCCTATAGCACGGATTCCGAGACGATGCAGGAGACAATACCTACCATAAATCATAAATCGAATAATAATTCTGACTTATACGGGCGGCATAATGACAGCTGTACATCGCATGTTAGTAAATGAATTAAATTTGACGGGGTAGTCAAAGTTTTGATTATCACTTCGAAAAAATGAAGTTCCGTAGTTAATTTTCTAATGTGTTTGCAGGTACATGCCTGCAGTCTGGGTACACACTGAAAGTTATTCTGCCGAAACAGAACGGCGTACCCCACTGAGAGTGGTGTAGCGTTTTCTGCTATTGCAAGGGAACAAAAATCCATGCTGAATTGACGGAAGTCTATGGCAACAACGAACCATCATATGAAACGGTGGCGAAGACTCTTCAAGTGTTATAGAACAAGTCTGAATGACTTGAATATATATATGACAGACCACCTGTCAACAATCGGAAATCTCATTGTAAGTGGAGTTCATGTTGCTCGAAGACAATCAAGAGGAAATCAGTCACGGATCAGGTTTCAACATTTTCGCACGACATTTTAAATATGACAAAGGTCGTCGTCCACCGGGTTCCGCGACTGCTCACACCCACTCAAAGGCCGCCGAGCCAGGGCAGCGGCGCAAATGTTGCAGCTGCATCAGACCAGCCCAGCTGTCTTCCTTAGCCCTCGTAGGAGAACTGCTGACGTTGTGGTCTGCTACAATGATGTGCTCGTAAAGCCGATTTCACATGAACGACTTCCGGTCAAAATCGACTACTATTCAAAGTGAGTGCGCCTTTTGTGCCTGCGCGTAAATCAGCAGCCAACCACGTCACTAGTACGTCTACGACTTCAATGATCCATAGATTGCGGAGGTCTCACTTTCGAGACGCTACGAACTGAGCATGCCCAGAAACGGGCAGCGGCACTGCAGCAATCTCTGCTAACTTCGGAACTTAACCTATTCTGGACGAGCTCACTCCTTTTACAGAAATGGATTTTCTACTTTCGTGTGTTCTTAATCTTTATTGTGTTGTTTGCTTTGTTTTCGTGGCACTCAAAAGGTTTCACGAGGTCCTGGTATTTTTCCTACTAGTGTTCTCCTCAAGAGCGACGAAGTATCTGAAAGATGATAACTATCTTTAAGGAGAAAATGCGTCCACTATGCATAAATAAAAGTCTAAGTATTTTAATAAAATTATTTCAACACTGAAAACGTCAGAATTATCTGACGAGAAAAATAATTTTCGATGTAACAAGATACGTAGGGTAAAGTAAATAGGCGCTGTTCATTGCGTTCTAGATATTCACTGATGTGTTCGCAAGTGTTCTCGAACAAACAGATGTGTAGGTTTAAAAATGTTTGGACGACACTAGACCTATTCTTTCAGCTCTCAGGAGTGTAGAGAATAACCACACCTTTGACGAGAACATCAACTATGAATTTTGCTTTGGTCATTAGTAACCTATACTACCGTTTGTTCTTCATTTTGTTACTATATTCGATTTTTTTCGTGAAAACATTAATATCCCATAGCCTCACTTTCACCTTCATATGCCAAACTGCACAGCAGACAGCTCTCGTTTTTGGCGCTGACATGTTAAACCAATACGACAACTCGAAACATACGATAGTCAGTACACGAATGAAAAGTCTGGGCCGCTGCAGCACTCACTTATCTGGTATTGTCAACTGACTGAGACAAGAAGGTCGCTCGTTTAAATGGGGCTTAAGGGGCGAATAAGAAAATAGGAATGTGGAACCTACTACGGCTCTGAGCACTATGGGACTTAACTTCTGAGGTCATTAGTCCCCTAGAACTTAGAACTAGTTAAACCTAACTAACCTAAGGACATCACACACATCCATGCCCGAGGCAGGATTCGAACCTGCGACCGGAACCTACTATGAACAGCATAGTGAACGCATTATCATAGCTAAGACAAGACACGAAGGCACACTGGAGTCGTATTCGGGAAGACGGTGGTTCAAACCCGTGTCCGGCCATCCTGATTTAGGTTCCCCGTGATTTCCCTAAATCGCTTTAGGTAAATGCCGGTTTGGTTCCTTTGAAAGGGCGACGGGACAGATGACTTCACTGTTTGGTCCCTTACCGCGAATCAACCACCAACCACACGAAGCCCACGCCTATCACAGTAATACAAATTTACATGCCAGCTAGCTCCAAAGATGATGAAGAGACTGAAGAAATGTATGACGAGATAAAATAAATTATTCAGATACTTAGACAAAATTCAATTGTAATTGGGGATTGGACCTCGATAGTAGGAGAAGGAAGAGAAGTAAAATAGTAGGTGAATATAGACTGGGGGGCGCCTGGTAGAGTTTTGCTCAGAGCTTAATTTAATCATGGCTACCACTTGGTTTAAGATTCATAAAAGAAGTCTGTATATATGGAAGAGACCTGGAAACACCGGAAGATTTCAGATTAATTATATAATGATTAGACAGAGGTCTAGGAACTAGATTTTAAATTGTAAGACACTGCCAGGGGCAGTTGTGGACTGTTGACCACAATTTATTGGTTCTGAACTGTAGACTGAAACTGAAGAAACTGGAAAAAGGCAGGAAGTTAAGGAGATTGCACCAGGATAAGTTGAATGAACCAGAGCTTGTTGGGAGCTTCACGGGGACCAGCAGGTAACAGTTGACTAGAACAGGGAAAAGGAATACAGTAAAAGATGAATAGGTAGCTTTAAGAGATGAAATAGTGAAGGCAGTAGAGGATCAAGTAGGTAAAAACACGAGGCCTGGTAGGAATCCTTCGATAGCACACAAGATATTGAATTTAATTGATGAAACGAGAAAATTTAAAAATTTTGCAAATGAAACAGGAAAGGGAACCGGGAATCTAAAGTCTACAAAAATGGGAGAGACAGGAAGCGCAAAATCGCTAAGCAGGAATGGCTAGAGGACAAATATAAGAATGTAGAAACATATTTCACTAGGGGGGAAAAAATATACCGCCAAGAGGAAAATTAGAGAGACCTTTGGAGAAAAGAGAACCACCTGTATGAGTATCAAGAACTCCGATGGAAAACCAGTCCTAAACAAAGACGGGAATGCCGAAAGACAAGAGTAGTACACAGAGGATCTACACAAGGGATATGTACTCGTAGGATAATGACGAAGTGATTTTCGAGGTGGGAATTTTCCCGAACAGCCAAAATGCAGACATCTGCAACGAGTGTCTCCAACGAGTCATCCACCGTGGGGAACATTATGTTGCACTGATGATGGTTCGTGGGGCGCTCAACATCGTAGTCATCAGCGCCTGTACAAGTTCCTGTCTCACAACTACCCGAATGATGATGAGACGAGAACGACAAGACAAACATCCAGTCCCCGAGCGGAGAAAATCCCTGGCCCGGATTATGTTGCATTGAAGAATGAACATACAGAGGGCGGAGACTAACGGCATAGCCAAATATTTCAGTTGCGGCTTGACTTTTTTCCAAGATGATAATTGAAGCGTTATGAATAGCCCTTCGAGATAAAGGGAGGGGGATAATTCCTAACACGCTACGTCGAAAACGCGGTTAACGGAGTAGATATGTCGATGTAATCAGGAACAACAAAATAAAACGATGAACTCCAAAAGTCGTTGAAGAGATCATGTAGAAGAACATTGTTGTTGTTGTGGTGTCTTCAGTCCTGAGACTGGTTTGATGCAGCTCTACATGCTACTCTATCCTGTGCAAGCTTCTTCATCTCCCAGTACCTACTGCAACCTACATCCTTTTGAATCTGCTTAGTGTATTCATCCCTTGGTCTCCCTCTGCGATTGATCTACCCATCTAATCTTCAGCATTCTTCTGTAGCACCACATTTCGAAAGCTTCCATTCTCTTATTGTCCAAACTATTTATCGTCCATGTTTCACTTCCATACATGGCTACACTCCATACAAATACTTTCAGAAACGACTTCCTCACACTTAAATCTATACTCAATGTTAACAAATTTCTCTTCTTCAGTAACGCTTTCCTTGCCATTGCCAGTCTACATTTTATATCCTCTCTACTTCGACCATCATCAGTTATTTTGCTCCCCAAATAGCTAAACTCCTTTACTACTTTAAGTGTCTCATTTCGTAATCTAATTCCCTCAGCATCACCCGACTAATTCGACTACATTCCATTATCCTCGTTTTGCTTCTGTTGATGTTCATTTTATATCCTCCTTTCAAGACACTGTCCATTCCGTTCAACTGCTCTTCCAAGTCTTTTGCTATCTCTGACAGAATTACAATGTCATCGGCGAACCTCAAAGTTTTTATTTCTTCTCCATGGATTTTTATACCTACTCCGAATTTTTCTTTTGTTTCCTTTACTGCTTGCTCAATATACAGATTGAATAACATTGGGGAGAGGCTACAACCCCGTCTCACTCCTTTCACAACCGCTGCTTCCCTTTCATGTCCCTCGACTCGTATAACCGCCATCTGGTTGCTGTACAAATTGTAAATAGCCTTTCCTCCCTTTATTTTACCCTGCCACCTTCAGAATTTGAAAGAATATTCCAGTCAGCATTGTCAAAAGCTTTCTTTAAGTTTACAAATGCTAGAAACGTAGGTTTGCCTTTCCTTAGTCTAGCTTCTAAGATAAGCCGTAGGGTCAGTATTGCCTCACGTGTTCCAATATTTCTACGGAATCCAAACTGAACATATCCAAAAAGAAATGGGAAGGGCATGCTCAAGCTACTAGAATGGCGGGCTGGATGTAGTAGCTGCTGCTGCTGTAATGGCAGCAGCTCGGCCGGATACAGCTGTGCTGTGACAAGACGCAGCGCGGAAGCGCTGACAGCTGAGGGGCGCCAGTTCAGTCGCCATGAAAGGGTAGCGGCGCGCTTCTAACCGCAAACATTGCGCGGGAATTTCCTCTGCGTCGCAGATCACGCCCCTTCCCTGCACAGCTTTTACGCAGCTGCTCGCTGGTTCCTTCTTTAAAATTCTGTACACGTAATGTTCTTAGTGCTGTTTAAAGGAACCTAGTTTTTAGGTTTCCGTGCCTCAATCTGTAAAAATGGATCCCTTGTAAGATACCTCTGTTGTCCGTCCGTCCGTCTGTCTGTCTGTCTGTCTGTCCGCTTGTTAAGGCACTTTTCCCTGGAAGATTTTGGGTGCATAATGTTCAAATTTAAGTCGCGTACTAAGGTCGATGGCCCCCTTGGCGGTGTGAAAATTTTAAGCTTTTAAGTCCATGCAATCAAAAGATGCGCCAATTTATGTCACATATTTTGATACTCCAAACCTGTAGGGTACTTCCCGCTGACCTAGAATCATGAAATTTGGCAAGAAACAAGGTTTCACAGTACTAGTAAAGGAAAAACCCCAATACTGTTAATTTGTAATCACATCATAAGAGAAAAACATTTCTTTTGTTATTTATTATCCGAATTCTCTGAATCTCTGGGACTGCTATATTGCCAGTATCAGCGTCGATAATAGGCAAAATTAGTCAATATCCTCGATTCCCGGTATGGAGTACAATGTCTACATACATAATTAAGTTTGTACGGAACTTTCAGTGCACGGCTCCTACTCGCAACAAGCCTTCTTCTTCTTCTTCTTCTTCTTCTTCTTCTTCTTCTTCTCAAGCGTGACTTCCTTTTAACTGTACGGTATATGTTACATTGCATTTAGGAACTTTCGGGTAATTGGACATGTATAAATAATTACAGATTTCTGTAGTTATATATATATATATATATATATATATATATATATATATATATATATATATATATATATATATATATATATAATGTTTGGAGGCAGCTGTATTGCGTTGATGTACTGGTGTATATTGTGTGGTATGACTCCTGTAGTTGATAGCATAATTGGTACAACGTCAACTTTATCCTGATGCCACCTGTCCTTTACTTCCTCAGCCAGTTGGATGTATTTTTCAATTTTTTCTCCTGTTTTCTTCTGTATATTTGTTGTATTGTGTATGGATATGTCGATTAGTTGTGTTAATTTCTTCTTTTAATTGGCGAGTATGATATCAGGTTTGTTATGTGGTGTTGTTTTATCTGTTATAATGGTTCTGTTCCAGTATAATTCGTATTCGTCATTCTCCAGTGCATTTTGTGGTGCATACTTGTATGTGGGAATGTGTTGTTTTATTAGTTTATGTTGTATGGTAAGTTGTTGATGTATTATTTTTGCTACATTGTCATGTCTTCTGGTGTATTCTGTATTTGCTAGTATTGTACATCCGCTTGTGATGTGATCTACTGTTTCTATTTGTTGTTTGCAAAGTCTGCATTTATCTGTTGTGGTATTCGGACCTTTAATAATATGCTTGCTGTAATATCTGGTGTTTATTGTTTGATCCTGTATTGCAATCATGAATCCTTCCGTCTCACTGTATATATTGCCTTTTCTTAGCCATGTGTTGGATGCGTCTTGATCTATGTGTGGCTGTGTTAGATGACACAGGTGCTTGCCATGTAGTGTTTTCTTTTTCCAATTTACTTTCTTCGTATCTGTTGATGTTATATGATCTAAAGGGTTGTAGAAGTGGTTATGAAATTGCTGTGGTGTAGCCGATGTATTCATATGAGTGATTGCTTTGTGTATTTTGCTAGTTTCTGCTCGTTCTATAAAGAATTTTCTTAAATTATCTAACTGTCCATAATGTAGGTTTCTTATGTCGATAAATCCCCTTCCTCCTTCCTTTCTGCTTAATGTGAATCTTTCTGTTGCTGAATGTATGTGGTGTATTCTATGTTTGTGGCATTGTGATCGTGTATGTGTATTGAGTGCTTCTAAGTCTGTGTTACTCCATTTCACTACTCCAAATGAGTACGTCAATATTGGTATAGCATAGGTATTTATAGCTTTTGTCTTGTTTCTTGCTGTCAATTCTGTTTTCAGTATTTTTGTTAGTCTTTGTCTATATTTTTCTTTTAGTTCTTCTTTAATATTTGTATTATCTAATCCTATTTTTTGTCTGTATCCTAGATATTTACAGGCATCTGTTTTTCCATCGATTCTATGCAGTCGCTGTGGTTATCCAATATGTAATCTTCTTGTTTAGTGTGTTTTCCCTTGACTATGCTATTTTTCTTACATTTGTCTGTTCCAAAAGCCATATTTATATCATTGCTGAATACTTCTGTTATCTTTAGTAATTAGTTGAGTTGTTGATTTGTTGCTGCGAGTAGTTTTAGATCATCCATGTATAGCAAATGTGTGATTTTGTGTTGGTATGTTCCAGTAATATTGTATCCATAATTTGTATTATTTAGCATGTTGGATAGTGGGTTCAGAGCAAGGCAGAGCCAGAAAGGACTTAATGAATCTCCTTGGTATATTCCACGCTTAATCTGTATTGGCTGTGATGTGACATTATTTGAATTTGTTTGGATATTAAGTGTGGTTTTCCAATTTTTCATTACTATGTTTAGGAACTGTATCAATTTAGGATCTACTTTGTATATTTCCAATATTTGTAGTAACCATGAGTGGGTCATTATTATTATTATTATTATTATTATTATCATCATCATCATCATCATCATCATCCGAGCAACAAACAGCAAGACAACAGTTATTGGCGAAGGCTATCGTTTCTCCCGTAATCTCTATTAGATATTACTTTCGTAATTAACGCTGTCAAACCACGACGAATCGCGAGTCGTATCAGCGTCATTGTAGCACTAATACAATATATGGAATACATGTAAATTTACGTTTATAGCGGTATACCTTCGACATAATTGTCACCTTCTTTCATGGAAATAATTCTTATTGCCGTTTGATTTTAACTTTTGATATATCCACTGATTTTTTTATTTTTTATTTTTTTCGAAAACAGGTCTTTATATGCATTACAGTTGGGTAAACGCAGGCGTAAAGTCTGTTGTGCTGACGCTCAAAGTCAAAAAGGAAACCAAGCGTAAAAAAAGACAGGAAGAAGAAGAGTTATACCTGACAAATATGTTGTATGTTAACGGCTGGGCTCAGAGCACTATGGGACTTAACTTCTGAGGTCATCAGTCGCCTAGAACTTAGAACTACTTAAACCTAACTAACCTAAGCACATCACACACATCCATGACCGAGGCAGGATTCGAACCTGCGACCGTAGCGGCCGCGCGGTTCCAGACTGTAGCGCCTTTAACCGCTTGGCCACCACGGCCGGCTGCATGTTAACCTTGGGCCTAGAAACGACGGAGAGGCTCCGTCCCCGCCGCGGCCGCAGTGGTCCACAACCCAACGACGACTACCGCAGTACACTTCACCCCTCCGCCGCCCCACACCGAACCACGAACCACTCTTTCAGAGTTATTGTGTGGTTCGGCCCCCGGTGGACGTCGCATTTACACGATACTTTTGTACAACAAATCGTACCAAAAACGACTCGTTTTTTGAATTCTTAACATGATGCATAAATTAATGCGTATATTTTCATAGTAAGCAAGTATAGATATAAGACCCACCAAACCCACCTATAACGGCACTTTTGTTTCTCAAATACGCAAATCAAAACGGCGACAACTGGATTTGCTTCTGCGAACCAATCATAGAACAGAATACGTGACGTCACACAAACACCATGATAAATGGAAGAATTGAAGTCATATTGTACGAGTAGAGTGATTGCGAGCTTCTTATGGAGTCATGTTCATGATTTCGCCAACTCTCACCTAAATCGTCATATATCAACTTACCGAAGCCTCGAGCTACAGAAGAGATCGAGCTGTCACCACAAACTGGATACATAAAACAGTTAAGGTAATATTGATAAAATACTGAAATAAGCATTCGAAGTGTCCTAGTTAACCACCAGAAACACGTTTGCATAATGTCACGTGTAATGTGCTGTGATTGGCTGATAGAAGGAAATCGAGTAGGTGCTATGTTGGCTTACGTGTTTGTGGAGCTAAAGTGCGTATTTGGTAGGTTTATATTTGCACATTACTAAAATATGCAACTTCATTAACACAACGCGTCAAAAACTTCTGCAAACCAGGTTATTTTTAGTATGATTCGTTGCACAAAAACAGTGGGAAATGTGGGGTCGTTGTATACAATTATTAGCACGATTCGAAGTTAAAAAGCGTTTGAAGTCTGGTTCATTATTGCAGGAAAATGAATTTTAGGTGATGTAACCAGTAAGCATTTGAAAATTATGCAGGGATAGCTACTTCACGCACGGATAAGGAAACAGATAAACGTATAGTGTTGCATCTTCAAGCTAGACAACTCTTATGGCCATAAATCCGTGTAAGTCCCTTTCAAAGCCCTAGGCACTTGCTCTTGTTTCAAAGAACCATAAGATGCCGTACGGAGTGGCAGCGCGGTTAGAGGCGGCATATCACGAATGTGTGTGTGTGTATGTTCGTGTGTGTGTGTTTTGTCCTTAGCGTTAGTCTAAGTTAGTTTAAAGTAGTGTGTAACTCTAGGGACCGATGACCTCAGCAGTTTGGTCCCTTAGGAATTCACATACATTTGAACCATAGAATGACTATGACTGGGGCTCTAGTAATGTCGAGATAACAATGGGATCTGTTATGTGCACCTGGAATGGCAGGTTTCAGACGTGTCAACGCCCAGTAGGAATATAAATTTAATGGAATAATAGGTTCTCCTACCAGCACGAAATGTGGGTATTACCAAATGTCTCGTGTTATTCTCAAGGTAATTTGTCTTTCAAGTTCACATTTGAGTGCTGTTTTGACATCTGCATTTTTTTTTCTTCAGTTGATTTGATTTAATGGGTTTAACGCATTTTAACGCACGTGGTGTTTTTTAATAATAAACGCGATCTGTCATGTCAAATACAATGAGATTGTTAATTCATATTATAGGACCTTCTGGTACTCTTCCTTAGAATAATTTTCTGCTGTTGCAGATCTGAAGATGGCTGTATAATCAGCGAAAACTAGTCGTTACTTAATGTTATTCACTTGCGATCTTGATTATTAAAAGATTTTACTAAAAATTTTAACTTTAAATAAAAATTGTATATTTTTATCTTCTACATACCGAACACCGAAAGCCAATGAAACAAGTAAAAAAAATAAAGCCACTCTGTACTTCGAGAAACTTCCGCTAGAAGTTAATTTCAAAACTGGCAAACAATGACATCGAAATTAGCAAAAAACAGCATAAAATAAAATAATTTTTACCTGTTCACAGGACGTAAGACAATAGGTGTTCTGATTGTTAATAGCTTCTTTTAACCAATCCATCTTAATGCTGAGACACAAATCTTCATGATTCAAGCGATAAGCGAACAAAGACAGACGGCTGTTTCGTTACGCAATTAACGTGTCCTGAACTAAAGCTTTCGAGTGTCAAACGAGTTCGGTGCCGAGTGCTTCTAAAGACTTCATATTTCCCGTGAGCTAGCAGTTTATTTTTGTCACTCTAAGTTGGATCATTCGGGTGTGGGACGAAACTACCAGAGATTTAATTAAAGGGTGCGCTATTTCAACGAAACGAGTAAAAGCAACTTCCTATTTGTGTGATGGCCTTCATATCTGTACTACACTGATACTGAACAAATGCTCGCGGGATCGCCACGCCCATTTAAACGCGTATGATATCGTCACGATTCCTATACATACAATTCACAAGAAAACTTCGGGAATCACAGCCTAAAATGTCTTGTAATTGTTATATACGGTGCAGCCAAAGTGCAAATTATTTATTCAATTACTAAATAATCTCTTTCGCCAAGTCAAAGGAGAAATTCCGTTCCCGCGAGGAGTTTCTGAACGCCGTAGCACCGAGATTAGAACATCATTTGGTGCACACATTTTGCAGAGTAATGCGTTAGTGTGTCTTCCGACGAAAAGATTGCTCTAATTACAACAGGTCACTAGGGAGCCGGCGAAATGGACGGCGTAGTTGCATCGCCGGCGTGAACACAGTGGCCTAGACACATAAATCTTGCAGACAAGCAAATAACAAGGCACGGCGCGCTGCTGGCAGCCAAAACCATTACTGTAGCTCAGCTGGAATCGTCCATTCGGTCTGTGCCCTGCGCTCTAATTACCCCAGGGGCTGCGAAATATGCATTTCTAACAAAATATTACTATAAGCGATAGTTAAAGGTGGCGGACTGTGTCCGAGCACAACATTCTCAAAGGGTCGGCTGGCACCCACAGTATGTTGCTGTGGTCATGTGGTTCATAGTGCCCGTACAAAAATTGTACAAAGAAGCTAAACGAAAGTGCAGACATCATGCCAGAACTTGCTGTTTGGCTTTTTCATACCATTTTTGTACAGCCACTATAAACCACATGACCACAGAAACTTGCTGCATGCATTTATTGTTGACACTTGCAAATAATGCAATAGTTATTACCTTCTGAAGAAGAGCGGTAAATGCCTTTAACCGATGAAGAAATAAAATTTCTTTTATGCAACTGGATGCTGATTATTTCGATATGTACAAAAACAGTTGCTGAAGATGTATAAAAGCCGGCCGAAGTGGCCGCGCGGTTCTGGCGCTGCAGTCTGGAACCGCGAGACCGCTACGGTCGCAGGTTCGAATCCTGCCTCGGGCATGGATGCGTGTGATGTCCTTAGGTTAGTTAGGTTTAACTAGTTCTAAGTTCTAGGGGACTAATGACCTCAGCAGTTGAGTCCCATAGTGCTCAGAGCCATTTGAACCAAGATGTATAAAATAGTAAAATTGATAAATATTGTTTATTTGCTTTACGTCATACATTGCTAAAACACAGTTCCGCCTTCAATGCTAAAATTAGCATCGCTATTAGCATATTATCCTCCCTTTTCTATAAAAAGCTGCTGAGGCCTGCAACTGTAAAGCGAAGCGCTTGTACTTCGGAAGACGCAGCAGGTTTCAGTTCAGCACGCCGAAACATATTTAGATTTTTGAATAGTAGGCCTAAATCTCGCTATCGGATACCTGAATGATCCTTCGAGTTATTGCGTTAACTACAAGAGACGGGTCCAAACGCGGGCGATATTTGTCTGGAAGTGGGTGAGCCTTTTCTTCCTTAGTAACAGTTACTGCATTTCAGCAGAGTAGCTCCACATGTTCCGTTCAGTGATCAGTGGCAATATAATAGGAAGCCACGTTAGGTTTTCTGGCGCACTTTGCTCGGTGAATTGGACTTAAACAAGAAGTGATAGATCCAGCTCGGTATGCACTTGCATATACGTCGAAGTTCGATGAGCGTGTCATGATGGATAGTACTGACTACTCCTCATTTCGTTGTCCCTGTGAGCGCAGACAGCACAAAGAGTAACTGTAGTGTGTGCCTCTCATACACCCGTCTCACTCTGCACCTGGCAGTTCCATCAGCACAGCGTTATCGTACCTGCTGCTGTTGCTCATTCCAGCACGCATCACTAGGGTCCGGAGTACCGTATCCTACGCCGACATCCGAGACATTACTCTTGTGTGTCTGTGTGTGTTCCTGTTCTATCGTTCACAATCCACTAGATAATCGCGATTGAAGTGATCCATTTTAGGACAACATACGAGTGTATTCTGCTCGGTGTCACCTAATACTTCCATTACGTCGGTAATCCACACGAAAGAGAACGAGTAGACTTCTGCTATGACAGGGAATCACTGCCGTAACAATCCAAAATTGTTCCCCGAAGTAGTCCCTTTTGCATTCACTCACTGCGTCCAACATTTTTGCACTGCATTGATTTCATCCCTAAAGCGAGATTATAATAGAGGGTCTGCAAAAACTTATCTATGGCTGAATGCCTAACCTCGTCATAAGGATGCAAATGTTTTCCATTCATGAATTTCTCTAGAGGTGGCAGAGGTCCTAAATCTGTCCCATATTTATGTACTCGCGGCGCGTCCCGCCTTCGCACGGATAGCACCAAGTATTTAGGACTGGAAGCCTTCCGGGGCGTTACCCCGTGAATCATTCGGTCTGTGAAACACATTTCAAAACCCCTTCATATGCACACAGGAAAACGCGGCGGGGGACTTTATAATATGTGTAGATTTACAAATCTAGTTTGTGCTCGCGTATTAGATACATTCACAGCTTAGATAATTTGCGTAGTACACTCTAATCACCCACGATGGAATTACCCGACGCCGGAAATCAGCAGACGTGATGTACATGTATAGACAAAGAAATGTAAAAAAACCTTTATATATTCTTTGCATGATTTCAGGTAAACTGTATGATTTATTCAAGACAAAGAGCTACACAAACTGACCACGTCAGTAACCCGTTAGTTCGCCTGTGGCCATTATGCAAACAGTTATTCGGGTTCGCATTGATTCATAAGAGCTATTGAATGTCGTGCCAAATTCCATCCAGTTGAGGCGTTAGATCATCAAAATTCTGCCCATAAGGCTCCAAACGTTCTCAAGTGGGAAGAGATCTGGCGACCTTCCTGACCAAGGTAGGGTTTGGCAAGCATTAAAAACTTTCGGCGTTTGAGGGCGGGCATATCTTGCTGAAACGCAAGCCCATGATGCCTCGCCAGGAAGGGCAATGAAACGAGACGTAGAATGTCGTCGATGTACCGCTGTGCTGCAAGGGTGCTGTGGATGACAACTAAAGGCGTCCAGCTATGAAAAGATACGACACGCCAGAGGCGGGAGACAGTCGGATTGGTATCCTACCGCTGTTCGGGGCACCTACAGACGCGTCTTCGGACTGGATCTCATTGCCTGGAGTAGAACTGTCTTCAGTAACGAGTCCCGCTTCGAACTGAGCCCCGACGACCAGCAGTGGGATACCGACCTCACTGTAGCCCACCACGCGTTCCGATGACCAGAAGTGATGATCAGGGGTGCCATTTCTTTTATAGCAGGACCACTTTGGTTGTCATCCGCGGCACCCTTACAGCACAACGGTCGTCGACGATATTCTACGCCTCATTTTGTTGCCCTTCATGGCAAGCCATCCTGAGCCCACATTTCATCAACATATGCCCACCCATACACGGCAAGAGTTTCTACTGCTCATCTTCGTACTTGCCAAATACTGTCGTGGCCGGAAAGGTTCCGGATCTCTCCCCAATTGAGCTCGGGATCTCGGGATTTTGATCATTTATTGCTTCAACTAGACACAATTTGACACTATATACCTCAGGAGGCCATTCACACAAGAGTCATGTATTTGTATAAATATGCCGTCAAACATTCCAGAGGCTCTCCTCTCCCTCATACAGCGAGCCAGGTTCGTAATTTTTACTTCTTGTTCACTCCATTTAGTAAAGAAACACGCGTAAAGCCAACACGTAACACTACACACAGAACAAAAACACTAGCGCTGTGTAACGGCATTTAGTGGTAGTAGGCCAGAACAGTGTTCCATTTATCTGTACAGTGGGACACTGATTTTGTGTTCCCAAGATGCTGACAACATTTTGCGAACATCAATAGTCCAGTACTAGCTGCGAACAATGTTTCAGAAGCTCAGTGTAAATGCGCTTTTGGTAAGTCGACGTTATTAAATCATTTCAAGACAGGTTTACTGCATACTCAGGAAGGAAATTATTACAATCCATAAAACATGATACGATTAGCGAAATTTAAACTACACATTCTTCGTTTGTTGTTGATGATAATGTCACCAGTCCAAAGACTGCTTTGACGCAGCTGTCCATGCTACTCTGTCCTGTTCAAGCCTCTTCATCTCCGAGTAACTACTGCAACCTACACCCTTCTGAATCTGCTTACTGTATTCATCTCTTGGTCTCCCTCTGCGATTTTTACCCTCCCCCCGCGCGTTTCTCTCCAGTACTAAATTGGTGATTCTGACGCCTCAATGTACCCTGCCAAACGGTCCCTTCTTCTAGTCAGGTTGCATCACAAATTTTTCCTCTCCCCAATTCTATTCAGTACCTCTTCATTAGTTACGTAATCAAACCACCTAATCTTCAGCGTTCTCCTGCAGCACCAGCACTTCCTGATACTTAAATCTATACGCGATGTTAACAAATTTCTCTTCTTTTCTTGCAATTGCCAGTCTACATTTTATATCTTCCCTACTTCGACAATCATCAGTTACTTGCTTCCCAAATAGCAAAACTCATCTAATACTTTGTGTCTCATTTCCTGATCTAATTGCCGCGCGAGGCAGCCGCGCGGTCTGAGCCGTTTGTCACGGTCCGCGCGGCTCCCTCCCGTCGGAGGTTCGAGTCCTCCCTCGGGCATGGGTGTGCGTGTAGTCCTAAGCGTAAGTTAGTTTAGGTTAGATTAAATAGTGTGTAAGCTTAGGGACAGATGACCTCAGTATTTTGGTCCCATAAGACCTTACCACAAATTTCCAAAATTTCCTATCTAATTCCCTCAGCATCACCTGATTATCATCGTTTAGCTTTTGTTGATGTTCATCTTATATCCTCTTTTCAAGACATCATCCATTCTGTTCGACTGCTCTTCTAAGTCCTTCGCTCGATTTGATTTTTTGTAAACATCAAGTTGTAAAATGTCTATTTCCGTAGCTTTTTAGTAACTTCCCGTAATTCCGTAATTAAAGTGATACGCCGTAACAGTACGAAAATCCACAATAATTCGCAGTCATGAAACACATTCGGCATGACTATGCAGATCTAGGTGGTATTTGGTTTACATGGGTCACACAGCGAATTCGAACGTGAAAGACAAAAGTAAAAATAAAACAAACTTTGTAAATATCAAAGAAATCTCCTCTTACTCAAATTCGTATATGTAAGGTGACAATGAGCTGAATGATACTTAGCCGACAACAGAATAGACTTATCTTGAAAGATGTGAAACATTTCTTCACTAGTTTCATTCTGAGCTTCAGAAAACAATCACGGACACATGCATATAATTTTGAATTCATGAGACGAATAAGAAATACGAAGCCACTTATTAATCAGAACACGCAGTATAATATAGCTTGAACCGCGTGGCCATACGCGAGTACAAGCAGCCAACGAAACAATGTGAGCAGCTTAGTGAGCTACCAATAAGGCTGAGGCACTGGACGTACGTCAGTCGTCTCTTGCTGGTATTTATAGCAATTTGCTAAAGGCAAGAAGGTCGATAGCTGTTTTCTTATGAACTTTATGGACAACGGATAAGGCATCACACGAATAAAAATGTCTCTTGCAGCCCGTTAACGAATACGTTCCATTTTTGCGTGGAACAGTGATGCGAATCAGATAGTAGAGTCGCTAACGGATCCTCAGGATAAATGCACTTCACCTGAGGATGGTACCGGTGATTCGTCGTGCACTTCTGGCAAAAGGAAGACAGAGAAATACTACAGTCTGCTTCTCATCGTCGCAAAGGGCGAAAAGGGTAGATATGAAAGTAAGCGAGGAATTTATAATCGGCTCACGTGCCTCGATAAAGACCGCCGCAACCTATGGGGTGCCCGTTCGATTATTTGCCTATTTTCTGGAGACCGAACGATTTCTCTGCAAGATACAGTTCTGTAACGTCGCCTATTAAACAAAATGGTGCATAAGTAATATACGAGCAGACATACAACTGAATTAAAGACATTTTTAGCAAACAAAACCTAGCGCAAAGACAGAGTTTCCCAAAGCGCGTAAACATGTACAAATACCCGATGATATCGTACGAGTACGTGGCCAGTAACTAGCTACTGCAATCAGTCACACCAGTAACTGGGCAGAGAAATTACAGATGAAATGGCCACAAAGACCTATCAATGGAGAGTGTAGGTGGCAGACTCACATTTAGAAAGAGAACCCTAAAAGGAAGTGCAACTCACGGGCGAAAGAGCTCGATTACGAAACTCTCGTTCGCCCAATTCTACAATATTTCTGCCCATAAAATATCCAAAGTGCGAATATAAAGGGGTGAATATGAGTAGTGCAGTTTTTATACTCTGACACAAACTCCGCGATGGCTTTCGGAGTACCGATATAGATAGAACAGCAATAAAAAAGACGATACAATTGCATATATCGAACGACGTTAATGTTTCGCTGACGCCAAATCCCATATGGCCAGAACAGCACAAAAACTGTAGAGCTCACACTATGAGGATCATCTGCGTCTGGCAAATGCATTAGTTCTCTTGCTTAGTAATTCCAAATTTTATCGTAAATCTGAAGCGTAACAATGTTTCCCAATAACGCAGGTCCCAAAACTTGTAAGTTTCTAGCACGCACGAACTTCTATGAAGAAGGCGTTAATGCTAAACTAACTGTCTGAGACATCTGCAGACATCCACTTCGATTAATAAATGCTTCTTTCTGTCAGCGCACCTGTTATCTATAATTTCGTTACGAAGCCGGAAATGTCATGTGCAACAATCTAATATTTTCGGGATAAATCTTCGCTTCGCATCGGAGTGTGCACTGTTTTGAAACTTACTGGCAGATTAAAGCTGTTTGCTGAGCAAGGGCTCGAAACCGGAAGCGGTGTCCAGCATTACTCAGCCAGGAAGTTTCAAAACAGCGTACACACCGCTACAAAAGGAAAGAATCAGTTTCGAAGCAATATCCTTTCTCTTTGGAGTGCTGTTCCCACTAGGTAAGCAGGACTGCTTCTGTGAAGTTTGGAATCTAGGTGAGAGCTAGTGGCAAAAGTGAAACTGTGAGGACGAGTCGTGAGTCGTGCCCGCAAAAGCCAAGGTTCCTGGTTCGAGTCACGGTTCGGCTCATAGATTTAATCAGCAAGGAAGTTTCAGTCTAATACTTGTCCACACACCCCAGAAAAGTTAAGTCTCTACAAAAAACTATTACAAAAGTATTGCAATAAACGTTGTTATTTTAGCCGTGACGAATGTCGTCGAACTCAGTGGCTGTTGTTCATAACCTATAATTAAACGATACACGTAATAACAGACCAACACCAACAATAGCGGCAGCTATAACGTTACATTCATCCTTGAATCAGTTTTACATGGATGTTGGATACTTTGCGGAATTACAGTTTGAGAAAAAAAACCATGCGTCATTCTTACAGGTCTAGTTTGATAAGGATGGGGCAGGTATTACTCGTCGTCTTCCCGGTGTTTGCCTGACGGAATTTGGGAAAACCACGGAAAACTTTAGTTTGGAATTACATCCTCCATCGAACCGAAGACAAGATCGATCTGTTAGCAACAGCGAAAACTCGTTTGGTTTATTCCTAGTGTACGATGCTTTTTTGTTTATAAATTTTCGCAAAGAAGTATTTTCATAATACAGTGCGGGCCAAAAGTCATTTGTCACAAATGCGTTTGATGTAATAAGACTAAACAAAATAAAAGTAAAAATTTATTAGTTCAACGCACCTACGGAAGATGGTCGGTGTGGTTTCTATACTGTTGTAAGCAAATTTCCACCCCTGATTTAAAAATCTTGCAGCAAATCTTCTGGGAATGTAGGTTTTCAAATTCCGATTGGATTTGTTCCTTCAAATGCTCAACTTTCTGACGGAATAAACCTCATTTTTTAGTATATCCAAGACTGCAAAATCCCAGGGTGAGATACCGGGGGATCGTGGAGGCCAATCCAAAGTACCCCCTCTACCAATTCACTCGCCTAAGTTTTCATTTGGAAAGTCTCTCACAGTAATTCCATAATGCTCCATCTTGTTGCCACATCAACTGTTCCCTAACGTGGCTGCAGACGTTCAAAAAGTTACTATTTTCCACGTGTAACAACACTTCTTGAAGCATATCTATTTACAGACTCGACAGTACTGTTAGAAAATAAGGTCCGATTAGTCCATACACTCACACAAGAAGAGTTTGTCTTCAGCGCCAGAGAGGAATTCGTAGAAACCCAGCAGACACAGTTGTCTCTCTTCATCATGCTGCCATTCACCTTATAATTCGCTTCGTTGCTCTAAAGAATGCGTTTCCAAAACTTGGGATAAGCTTCTTGTCGGACGGCGCGCGATTTTTAAATTTCCATACGCCTGTCCGAATCATCTTCACTTAGTTCTTTAAGGAAAGTAGGGTTGCATGATCACAATTTCACCTTTTTGTTAATCCTTTGTAAGCCTGCTTTTGCTATTCCAAACTCCTTTTTCTTTTAGATTTGGTCGTTGACTGCACAAAACATTGGGTGGCAACATTATCTTTAGTAGTAACGAACTTTGACCTACCTGAACGAGAAAGCACCGCTATCGAATCAATTTCTTCAAGTCTTACATTTATTTTGCGCGTAGCTTGTCGTGACGGAGGCTGGATGTTTGGAAAAAGTACCACGAACAAATCACGAGCACTACCGGAATTACGGTCACGTTTCCACCATATTTGCAAAACAAACACACCCTGTTCTGCAGTAAACTTTCTATTCATTCTTTCTATTCATATAAGGGTATATAACACACAAACAATATAAGCTCAAATTGCCAGCATCAACTTACTTAGGGGAACTACGCACAAGTTCACAACTGGCTACCATTACGCTAGGCAAAACAAAGTCTATGTATTGCTTGTGACCACTAATTTAAGTCCCGCCACGCACAAAGTTTGTGCTACATTCCTTGTTCATTTCTCAGCATCACTCACTGTCCGACAGCAGAACCGAGAGAATAACACTTGGTTTCCATTTTATGTACCGTAAATTTCCAAGTCTTGCTAAAGGCGTCGGAGGTAGCTGTTTTATCTCAGCGTCAGTACTGTCTAGTTGGTCGCTCGCTCTTTTGCCTGGACGGTGCTACCGCAACTGCCGCTAATGCTCATTCCTGCACGCGCCACTGGCCACGCACCTCTTCCTGTAACCTACCGGTATAACAAGTGACGCATTATTACGTGCGCTACCTGACCCCCACATTTCACACAGTTTGTTGCCATTAATTGTAAGCAAAGCCACGCACAAATGCGCCATTACGCCGTATGGTTAAGCGCAGTTTAATAATGCGTCCTCCATATATTTTTAGACAGTTGTTCATCTCCTAAAAAGATAATCATTAGTTTAACGTTACACACGCATGAGATAGAGAGAGAAACTGTCACAAAAATGCAACACCCTCTAGGACAAGGTCGTTTTAGTGGCAAGTGAGGTGACAGGTAGTTCATCATTTTGGGAGTTTATGAAAATCATTTCGGACCAAATGAAACACACATGTGGAAAGTGTGTCCAAACAGTCATATCAGTACACAGTGCAGTCCCCTCTGGCTGCAACGCAGGCATGTATTCTCGTACTCAAACGAGTAGAAAGGTGCCAAAAGGCATTCTGCGATAAACTGTCCCAAGGTCATGCGCCTTTTGTTACAGTTCGACAATGATTCTTGTAGGCCCTGGAGAACGAGTAAGTTCCCGCTTTATCATGTCCCAAACACGTTCAATTTATGAAAGATCTGGCGAACTTGCACGTCTGGGCAATAGTTGTACACCACGAGGAGCACGTTGCATTACAACGCCCTAAGTGGACATGTGTCGTCCTGCTGGAAAAACACGCCATCTTTCTGTCCAAGACGTGGCAGTAGCATGGGGATAACAGCCCATGCATTATAGCAAGCATTTTTACTTTATGCTGCAAAAACACCAAAAGTGCACGCACGCTGTAACTAATGCAGCCGCCCCCCCCCCCCCCAAAAAAAAAAAAAATTCATGAATTCTGAGATGGGACCTATGTGTCTTGGGATACACCTGTTAGTCCAACACTCGCATACAGACAGAACATTCTCTCAATCACTGAAGACAACACGGCGCTATTCCAACCTCCGGTCAACTCTCTCACAACAACACAGTAACTGTGCTTCCCATAGGCCCACAATGCGATCCCTTTCAAACGGCTGTAGCTGTTCAACAGCAGTAAGTCAGCGCGGCTTGGCTGAGACCTAGAATGAATGTTCCAAACAATGATGATTATAATAATGATGATCCCAGGTGAGGGGCGCTCAACATCATGGTCATCAGCGCCCTGACGAAAAGTCAGCACGGCAATCTCATGGGTGGGGACGAAGGCAGTCCACACATGCGGAGCAGTTTACAATGCATTAAACTCTGCCTCACTTCTGCAACAATTTAGGGATGAGGCCAGACAGTTCACAAAATGTCACATCTCTGGTAACACTGGAATCAGTATCAATGAGGATGGTGGGCATATCTCCATCGAGACTGATTGCTGCCTGATATCAGTATATAAGACAAACATTGCAAAACATGGTTACCTGAAAGTGGCACACCACAAACCTCACAGAGTAGCACGTGTTAAAAGGCTATGTTCGATGCGCAGCCTGGTAAGGAGAACCTCCTTCCAGCAGGGAGGCTGACATTAAGTGTGATCGATTTGAGCGACAGTAGTTTGTTTCCATAACCTTCAACCATTCAGTCTCCCACTGACGCATAATGCGTCTGTCAGAAAATGGTATGATGGTGTGCAACGGGATGGGACATTGGCAGACAACACCATGCTGATATGCTTCCTTGGCCGCTTTGTTCACCTCTAAACCTGGCATGGTTACTGCAAGCAGAGTCAAAACAGAGTCCACAGACAGGCCTCCTGAACGCTATATAATTGTCGGTGACAAATGACTCACAAATACTACAGCCCGTCAGTATGTGGATATGATACCCTGGTGCCACTGAACACATTTCCCATGGGCGATGCATTCCTTTCCTGCTTTACATGTAATATAGGGCTGAATTTCTTGGTACACATCATGTGGGTAACGAGTCATTAGGTATTCAGCATTTGTACGTTATGTGGCAACAAAAGATTTGATATAAGACACGTAGTGTGAGCTAACAGGCGGGAACCTCGATCATTTGTGCGGATGTACTCGTGGGCCTGGAGATCTGCCGGCGTTGCAGTGCATCAACACTAAAAAGTTCACATACCGAATGTGCCGCTGTATTGATGCAGACCATTGACAAGTACACATCGTTCGCACAACAAGTTCAGAGACTGATTTTATTCTTAGCGTATAAGCGACGTCAGCGGAATAATGACGGTGGCAGCTTGAACTAACCACTGTAAACAAGAGAATCGCGCATTCGACCAGTCAGTTGCGAGCAGTTCGTGTTAAATGGTGGGACGGGCGGCTGTAGTGTGTCAGCTTTGTTGTGTCACAAATCGTAATGGAGCAACATCTCTAAATCAAGTATTAAAGACGTTCTCCGGAATCATTTCAAGAGGAGAATAGTGTGTGCGAAATTAGTCTTCCATACTGATTCCAGAACACAAGCAACGACGCGTAGACACCTGCCGCGACTTGACAAACGCAGGAAGTGGTCCACCATCGTCCATAGTTCAGCAGAAATGATTCGTCTTTCCTCTTTCTGCTTGTCTGTTGGTGTGTGAGGGGCGATTTTCGCATTAAATTTCCGTTTCCCTAAATCTTCGCTTTCAATGACACACATCACGATTCGAAATAATTTGTTCTGATAATGCAAGCACATGTTACACGACGGTGTTCTAGCAATAGTTGCCTTACACGCTTCACGTTTGCATCGTTCTGTGCTGTAGACGGACGACCAGATCTGGGTTCGCCTTGCACTGACTGTTCACGTTTCACTAGGGATGTAACGCAGAACTTTGTTCAATCTTTGCTCACAATCATAACCCACTGTGTCACCGAAACTAATGCGCCAAGAACCTAAACAGTGTGTTACTAAGCACAGCCCTGCCACCTAGTGAGTTTAACGCGGAAGCTTGGCCAAGGTCATTTCAAAGACGCACAGATACTAGGTAACATAAAAAACAACATCTGTTCCTTTTTTAGTGTTTCAAACTCTGGAACTTTTCTGACAAAGGGAGTATTTTATTTCCAGTATTCGATCTTATCAACTTCCAACATCTAAAGCTTTCTCTGACGACTACCACCTCGTTCCTCTGAATCAGTTCAGGACTTCATAGAACGGCACGTGAGCTGGCATAGTTCAAGATCAATACAGACCTCTCGCTACAGTACCATGATGTCATGTCGCTGCTGTGAATAATATAGTTCTTTATAATCGGTAGGTGTCATTATTTAGCGACTACGTAGCACAGATGTAAATGCAAAGACAAAAGAGATGCAAAGCAAACTAAGGGGTTTAGATATGTGCAAAACGATTCTGTACAAAAAGCCAGCCTAAGCGGAAAATAAAAACGCTCCTAAAAAACTGGGCTACAGACTAGCCTCATCTTGGTACCCCACGTGCGACAACACACGAAGTGCAACACCTCATATCCTCCTCTGATGCAGAAAACTGGATTACACAGCAGGCTGGGAGCCTCGTTACGAACGAAAATAGCTTGCAGCGGCGACAAGTTAAGTACTTGTTTCCGGGAAAAAAGTGATTAGGTAAGGTGAGAGAAATGCCAAAGCTAATAAGGCTTACTGCATCTATTTTTACAGATATAAACGCATAAAGTAAACTATAACATGACCCTGTAATTAAATTATGTTGCGCGATTATAGGATCACTGGATTCTGCAATCTTCCTATGGATCATTTGTGGAGTAACACTGATCTAAGCAACTAAAGAAGATAGATTGCTGTTCTTTTCTTCACTACATGCGTAGAACGGGAATGGTGTAATACCGAAGCTGTGCGAAAGTTTCTTGGTACTTCGAATAGAATCGCAGCAATTATGTTCAAGCTTACGCTCCGAACAAACTAGTTCCTTCTACAAAATGCTAGTATAAATCTTTTTTGTATCTCCACATTTGTATTTTAAGGGAACACTAAATATAAAGACCGTGATTAAATACAGAAAAAATTAAAACATAAATGAAATACATGCATATAGAGAAGCCACCTCTACAGCATTTACCAGAGAACCTTACGAGGTGAGCTTATACTATCTGAACTCAGCGATTACAGAGATATAAATGAAGTTTCGTTATTCTGCAATATTTAGTTCACTTGTTGATATACATGCAGTAAAATCGGTGTGTTACACACCTAAAGTTACATATGACAGTCGATATTGATATCTGAAAGGTGAAAATTCAAAATGGTCTGGAACCAGTGAAGAAATTTCCCAGCAGCCTTGCAACTCATGTTCACTGACGTAATCAACGGATGGCCGAATCATTCAGATGTTTCGGAATCGGGCATGACTCACACTTCCCTTATCATTAGGTGAACGTAAGTTTCAGATACTGAAACTCTCACAGACCCCACTATCTAGACGGCTACAGGTCACATCACAGTTGTACAGATGAACACCAAGTCATAATCGCACACATCAGATTCCAGCACATTCATCCTAAAAAATTGAACTTGGGACGTATATGTTTCTCCCTATCTGGTGGCAGTTACGGGAAGATCTGTCGATACGAAATTGGATAATTAACAGATACATAAAGCAAATAACGTTGTCCTTTAAGTTAACGGATAATTTAACTCGCGTCGAAAGTTAATCCGGAAGTTCCAAATTTATAGGCGTTTAGTGAAGCTCACTACGGATTATTATCGTGTAGAACAAAAATAATTTTCTTTAGGAGCATTATTTGTTTCTTTCTTATCAGTTTTCGGACTGGGTTGATCCGTCTTGCCACAGTTTCTATTCTGTACGAATTCCTTCACCTCGGAGTAGCACTTAGACCCAAACCGCTGAATTACTTTTTGGATGCGTTCCAATATGCCTTCCCCTATAATGTTGCCGTCTAAGGTCCCCTGTAATGCCATATTGAAAAAGATATTTCTTGCGAAAAATAGGAGAGAAGAAAGATTAAATATGGATTCATGAAGTTCCGATACGGATATAACCACGAAACGAAGGCGGGTTAGCGTTTTAAATGAGGTCGGTTCTACGACAGTAGAGGAACAGCTCGCCTTAGTTGGAGAATGATGGTTACTTAACGGACAATGAAGAGATGAATGGAAAAAAAGGGCTGACGAAAATTCAATCCTCTTCCTTCCGAACATCAGTTCCGTTATAAACACTGCGTCGTCTCGCTGTGACAATTAATGAAAAGGAAAGAAGGTCGACACTGAGGATAATTAATGCATTAAACGACAAAAGTTCCTTTCGGCTTAAATGTGTCAGTACGTACTCTTTGCGAGTAGCAATGAATAAACTTGCTCAATTTATTATGTATTTCTAAGTAAATATCATGCCAATGAATCAGTAACAGAACAACTATACATGGTAATTTCAGAGGTATATTTACTGACCAGTATTACTTAAAGCGTTAAATATGTTTAATTGACAACAAGCCACAGGATTACATTAGGAAACGAAATAACCGCTAACAACACAGAAAAATAAATCGGAAAGCTCTGGATTCATTTTAGGATAAAACTCTCCTCATTCGAAAAGTTATTGCTCCGCGCTTTGGCTGAAGTACCAAGTTTCCTGCATGCAAATGTGTATGGTTGCTCGACCACGATATAGTTTTCTCTGTGATAGTTTTTACAGCAAAGCGTTTACAAACAGATATAACAGGCCAAGTAGTTGGGTTGATATGCTTCCACGTCGGCAAATATTTCGTCAATTATCAAAGATGCATATGCAATGTGCAGAAAACCGTTGTAACTTTCAGAAAAACGATGAGTATGGCTACCGCAGTTGCGGAGTAAACGAAAATGGAACTCGCCACTCGGGACGATTAGTTATAATCTACGATCTGTAGAATCGTTTATTTTCATAAATCTTAAGTCTGATGTGCGAAATACGAGCGTTTATCGCCGGAAATTCAGTTCAAGATCCTGAAGCAAGACTTTTGCAGCTACATCATACCTGATACTGCATATGCTTGCAGACAAGTTAAGTGTACCACTGTACTCTATACAACTGAAACCTTGGCAAGAACTGATGTATTTTCGCTGTTGCTTCCATTACTATCCCCGCTAACATTTTCATAGTAACTAATAATAGAGGCATTTGCTACATAAAGCACCGACTGTACAGCGGTTTATGAAACGCAGCTGCCAGACACATACGGTAAAGTTTTAAAGCTTGACGTCAGACAGTGGGCCACATTGTTGTAACTAACATACTGTCGGAGATAGACAAACTCGCGTTTGACTATAGCTAAACGCACAATGCTCTCATCTGTCGAAATTTTCTTTTCTCGGTGAGAGTTTTTCTGAAATTTGGTAATACTGCAGTAGAAAGAACTTAAATTACTACACTGCGCACTCGGACCAAGTACACAACGATATAGGTGACATATTTCTTAAATTCTCCTCGCATCTGTACTGCACTTGAGAAAAACCATTAATTACGGCCGCAGATCCATACTTTACGTATCCACTGGACAGCGGGATAAAAAGTGCCATCAATCACGTGTGTTCCCCGGGCGCAGACACTGATTACATAGCCATCGATCAGTGCTCTTTTTTTTTACCCAACGTGCACTTTTCCAAGCAATGCACGTATTGACTGGATAACTGCAGTGGCCGTAGTACGTTAGTGCTTTCTGGATTAAACAGCGTTGTGGGAAACATGTGACTTGTAGCAATTCGTCAGGTTATTAGACATTCCACATGCTTTTTCGTGTTTGAATAATTTACGTTTCATACAGTTTTAACCTTCACAAATGATGTCGAAATTGTCAAAATTAAATCCATTACATTAGAAATGCTTCGTGTGTTCTAATTCAGTCAGAGGACTAAATCAATACCGGCTTACCGTGTTATTCTAAATGCATTTCTGGAGTTCATCCTGTGTTCTTGACATCATAGCACATAAATTGTCATGCTAACGGGAATTCTCTCAGATACCGAGGAAAAAGTTCATAACTGTAAGGTCTGTACAGTTTGAGCGTCACCAACCACGAGTCTGAGTTTTCTGCACTCTTGAGTTGCACGCTAAAATTGCATTGCATGCAAGAGTGCAATCAGGAAGCTACTCAATGGAACAATATCGAAATTTTGCGAAGTATTCTTCCCTTTCGCTAATCTAGTGGATGAATAAAGTATTTTCAATAAGGATTCTTGAATTTTAAATCTTTGCCTATGTTTTACGCGAAGCTGATACTACTTTTACGCTTATTACGTGACTAGACGTGCCAACACAGTCATTTTTAGTGAAACCCTGTGTATTCAAAGCTTGTTAGCTTCAGAACATGAAGACGTGTGACGCCGACAACCTGCTTTCGCAAGCGCGCAAGAGTTCTACTCCTTTTCGGTACGCGTTCCATATACGGCTCTCCATTAGCTCTCAACGGGGCGACGGCAGAGCGAGTGACGTCATTCATAATTAATGATACATGTTTGCATCCTGCACCAGATGTCGCATTTAAGAAACACACAATTTGGGTAAATATGCAAATTGTAATGAATATAATGGGAAGCTACATGTTTCAGAGAATAGCGTCTATATTATGAGGAGTACCACCCTACTTGTAAGCCATCACTATCATTCGTTAGCGCGGAGAAGGAAAATCAGTTTACTACATGCAGGACGGTCTACTATGTCTCACTCTACTTTACAGATGCAGAAAAGTATACAAACTGAAAGACATCCTGTACAGGTCTCATATATGTCTCAGAAAAGATTTATCAGAAATCTATCGATGACAAATTATACGACACGTGTCAAGACGCCAACGAAGAGTACTGGTGGAAGGAGCCTAATCCTTGGTGATTGAGAATACCTCACACTAAGCATTTGTCATCAAGAAGCGCAGAGGAAAACTGTTTAAGCTTTTGAGGTCATTTGGTGGCTTCCGTCTCAAGATATTCGACTGAAGTTCGTTTAATAATTTTCATGACGTTTCCCCAACACTAGTGGCTGGCATTAAAGATTCACCTTGCGTTTCTGGTGACGGACTGGGCTCGGGCCAGATTTTAAAAAAATGGCTCTGAGCACTATGGGACTCAACATCTTAGGTCATAAGTCCCCTAGAACTTAGAACTACTTAAACCTAACTAACCTAAGGACATCACACACACCCATGCCCGAGGCAGGATTCGAACCTGCGACCGTAGCAGTCCCGCGGTTCCGGACTGCAGCGCCAGAACCGCTAGACCACCGCGGCCGGCTCGGGCCAGATTTAACCCGACCCAAGGGAGACTAGAAAAGGAATGAAGATTGGGGTTCAATGGTTCTACGTTAACACGGACGTCACATACGAAGAAAAAACCTGAACAGGAAAACTGTAGGGCAGGAAATCAATCCATAACATTTTGAAGGGAACCACTTGGTATTATCTTCGCGTTATTCAGGAAAACATTAAACCCTTAAACTGCACAAGTGAACATTGTTTTGAATCCCAGTTGTTCCGGATGTGAGCACAATAATTTAACCACTGCACGAAATCACTTTGTATACGTCAGAACTCACCTACTCTCTAAAGGTGTCTGTAGCCTATAGACGAAACGCCAAATTTACGACTAAAAACTGTGATTATTGTCTGCATAAAGTAGGCAAATCATCGTAAGATTGTTAATATATGCACTTTTGCTGGAGAAAATCTAGCGCAGAACATCCCTTACACACATGCATGCTGATACTAGTCTCTAGGAAAACGTTCTCACTATATTTTTAAACAGTTTCGATCCGACATATGCCGCTTCTGATTCATGCATCATCATCATCTGTCTTTACAGTTACGCAAAAATGGAGAAAAAAAGCGATGATGAGAGGGTGTTATCAGGAGCTGCCGCAAACATTCTGTAGTAGAAAAACCTGGTGAATCAGCCCTTTAAAATGTGCGGTTATTCACTCGAAATTAGCTGGTGTTTAACAAACAAAAATGTGGTAATGCGCCTATGATTGGTTGTTACGAAAATTCCTGAAACTTTACTGCATGAACATCGAGATCAGTGTAAATTAACAATTCATTTTGAATTGTGCTTTCGTTAAAAATATTTTGAACTGATACAACAATTCCACGTGAAGGCGGGAGTGGGTATCCCAATATTAAGCTGAAAAAGCTAGTGCTGAACAACCTTACGCCACAAACCTATCATGAGAAGATAATTCGACAACTCATCTCCACTGATCAGGGACATTTGGACAAACGAAAAGTTTGATTAGCAGGATAAAATTGTTCCTAAGACGCTAATACGTCTGAACTGATACAGGAATTTAACGACGGTTTCCAAAATTTTCTTGTTCTTATCTACATCATATATAAGAAACCCTCTGTAGCTTCTAGTACACTACCAGAACGATCTGAAAAAAAGTACAAGCAGCAGTCACAATAAAATGAGACAGGCTACAAATAACGAACATGGTGTGAGCACTGGTAATGCGGGTAAATGTGTGTATAGACGTGTGCCCTCTTGTGGCAATCAGGAAGGAACAGAACAGCGCGAACGTTCATCGCTGCGCTATTTGTCTGAGACATGCTCGCCGTGAGGTCAGTAAGTCGGTTTTGACTGTGGAATGTGTGTCAGGAGGTGAAATTAACACCCAAATGTTTACTTTGTATGGAGGACACAACAAGTCAAATGCGCGTGTATTTATGTGGATTTCGAGAATATCGGGTGCCACTGAAAGACAGCAGTCGGCCAGGAGAGACTTGTGTCGTTACCCATTCCGTTATTGCTGCGCTGGATACTGCAGTCAGAAATGACTAATGGCGATCGGTGGAAGGCATTCGGCTCATGCTAGGCATCAGTCAATGTACCGCTCACGTCTTCATACAGAGCATCTTAAGTTACGGAAATCTGTTCGCGCTGGATTCCCCGAAGCCTGACGGAGGAGCGGAAGTTGAACAGAAACCACTGCAGCACTTGTAACTTTATCAAGATGAAGAACATCGTTCCCTGACCTGTATTGTCAGGGAAGACGTAACGTGGTGTCATCATTTTGAGCCCGAGTGCAAGTTGAGACAACAACGGAAGCACGAGGATTCTCCCCCTCGAAAAAACTCCGAAACCGTTCACGCCAGCTCCGGGAAAGTCATGGCGACCTCCTCCGACTGCACGGGCCCGCTGCTCTCTCACTTTCTGGAACACAGCGCAACAATTAACGCACAGCGGTACGCGGATACTTTGTAAAAGCTTATGCGCACCTTCGAAGTCCAGCCGCCTAGGGATGTTGACGCAAGGCATCATTATGTTGCAAGATGATGCCGACCACACGTTTCCAAGGTTGTGTCGACCACGCTGCATAAGTTTCGCTGGAAAACCCTTACACATCCCCCATATTATTTGGCAACGATATCTTGACGATTTCGTTAGTGCTGCCAGAAGCGGAGAAAATAGGCACTACTTGAAAGCTATTCATTTGTCACCGAGACGCGAAGTACTAAGATATACTTGTGTCCACTACCAAGTAACTTCTGTAAGCACTTGCTGAGGCGTTTACTTGTCTTCAGGTCACTAGGGCAAGTGTAGTTCAGGAACTTACTGCAAGTAATTGTTGCACAAGTGCCGTTTTCTTGACAACCAGAGCAGTCGCCATTGTTGTTGCTTTATTATTAATGAATAAAATCGTGACGAAACAGATTTAAAATTTTTCAGAGTGCACATATTTTTGTTAACGAGGAATACTATTCATTTAACTAAAATTAGAGAATTTCACTTAGATTAAATACTTTGAGGATGTATGAAAATTTCGATAATCTCTTGTTAATGTATAATCAAATATTCGTCAGCAGGAACCAAAAGTGCGGCGCGACATCACCAAGAGATCGCGTTTTAATTACTCTTCGATTTTTGCAAATCGTATTTTCTACTTTATTTAATGCATTTTTTATGGTCACATTAAAAAGCCAGCTAAAATTTAAAGGTATCTGCACTGCCATTCTAGTTTTTCTTCTGGTAAAACAAATTGGTTGGTAAACTCATTTCGCATTTCCTTGACTGGTGGTGCCAATTATGTGTGTTTAGGGATTCCAATGGTAAATTTGTTTTGGCCCATCTCTCTTTGTGCCGTTCTCCTTTTAGACACTGATATTTTCGCACTGGTACTTAACCCACACAACTTCCGCAAGTTTGATAAAAGCTTCCACGAAATGACAAATTCAGCAAGTACTTGCACGACTTTGCAAGAAACTAGGACGGATTTTCACCATGCAGCGGGGTATGCGCTGGTATGAAAGTTCCTGACAAATTAAAACTTTGTGGTGGACCGGGACTCGAACCTGCGAGCCAGGTCTGGGGACACAGCTTCAATCCGACAGGAAGTTTCATGCAAGAAATTGTTTCCACTAACATGCGAATTTCTTAAAGTGAATTAAACTGGCGGACGTCAACCCGTGGTGGCGGGGGGGACTGAAGATAAGGTGGCACCTAATATTTCAACCAGTTCTGTGCTATACCCCAGCAGGATGTTCACTGAATGCTTAATAAATATGATTTCAGGGTTACGATGTTAAGAGTCATTGTGAGGCACACAAACTGCTACGACTCATTGAGAAAGTTTGAACTGTTGTCTAAAATAAAGCAAAACAAACTGTGAAAGTGTACATCGTGAATGAAATCGCTGAAAGCGCACGCCACAAAGAAGTCATTTTACCTCCCCACAACTGCGATATCAATCCCATGGAACTGGTATGGACCACAAAAACCCCCCAATTTCTGGGAGAACAATGTCGCTGACGACATGTCGAAGAATGTTTGTAGAATCTTATTAACGCTGCTTTCTTTTCAGTTTCTGGACAGAGCAGGAAAGGTTACTGCAGGACAGTGTAGCAGCTGGAGCAAGAGTATTGAACACGACATGGAATAATGGAAATGGCCCTCGATGAAACTATCAATACCACGAAGCGATAATGATAATATTCTTGAATCAAACACAAATGACAATGATGTTAAGTGAACATCATTTTGACAATTCTTTGAGGCACAGTCAAGTACACTTTGTAAACAGTACGACTGTCCTGTATTTAATAAATGCAATGTGCAAACAGACTCCAAAATTCAGTTTTTGACTTTCGATTCATAGTGTTGTAAGTCGTATAACTGGCATTCAAATGAAATCCGGTCACTAGTGTACAGTGACGGGTGACGGTAACGTTTTTATTAACTCAAAAATATTATTATTCACAGTACACGTACTCAAAAATAGTCGCCAAAACTGCTGGTACATTTATCCCATTGCGACACTAACCGATCGATTCCATCCTTGAAGAAGCTAGTAGGCTGCTGCCGGATCCAGGCCTGGACCCAGTCACACACTTCGTCGTCCGTTGCGAATCGGTGTCCGCGAACAGCTTGTTTTAGAGGTCCAAACACATTGTGATTCTGCGGTTGTCTAAGACTTCATTCACTTCCGCAACCATTTCCGGTGTGATGACACGATGAACCTGTCCAGGACAAGCATCGTCTTCCAGTGACCCGCGCCCCTCAACGAATCGTTTGTGCCATCCCACAACACTTTAACGACTCAGATTGTACTCAATCGTACACAGCCTTCATCCGTCGATACATTTCACGGCCTCCAACTCCCTCCGCCGCCAAAAATCGAATCACTCGCCTGCATGTTCGGTAGTGGACGATAACTTGTGTGGCCACCTTGTCTTCGGCGTGAAACCACACTGGCGCTATGCAGCATCAAACGGTGCGCACGCGTCAGTCTCTCTACCAATATATGACGCCACCATACCCGCAGTTACTAGGTGCCAACTTACATGTAAGGCAAAGGTAGAAGCACTGACCTGGTTTCATTTGAATGAACCTCATACATTCATGTACTTTCGTTTTTCATTACTTTCGACGAATAAGCAATGCGTAAGTTGTAGGTAAAACTCTCGAGCTTGAATATATCAACAAACTGGGTGATTCCCGACCCGACGGAAGCGCCACTTGAGCTGATAATATTTCCACGAGTGAAGTCTCCGATTTGATGTTAAGTACAAAAGGCCAGGTGCCTGCACCGCCGCAAGCCGCCGACGCTGCCTTCCTCTCACCCCCTCATCCCACGGCAACCGTAATGCGGTGGCACGGCCGTTCCAGACAGCCACCACGCCAATCGTCAACTTACCATGGACAAACAGTACAGTCGCGAACTCTCCCTAAGTGATTTCCATATTTTTGGAGCCCTGAGAAATGGCATTCTTGGCCCTCGATTTGCTCGGACGAAAAGATGCACGCCTTGGCACAACCATGGTTCCGTAGGCAACCGCGTACATTTTTCCATGAAGGCGTTGGCCGTCTTGTAGCACAGAGGGACAAATGTATTAACAATCATGGCGATTACTTCTGAAATAATAAACAGTTTACATGTTTTTTCCATCTGTCTCGTTTTCATTTGACTGGCCCTTGAAATCTGAGACTTTGAACTCAGAGGGGTTTTAAGCAACTAACGAAATATCCAGTGACTGGGAATAAGTACGCCATGTTATTGATTTTAATGTTCAGTGAATCTAATACATTATACACATAAAAATTACAGGCAAGAGCAGTTATTTGGTCGTTCTCTTGTCTTAGGTCAACAATATTCTGCACAGTATCGTTTTCTTTAATGAGTTTGCAGCAAAAGTCATGACATTGTTTAATCGGCACGAGACCTTCACGATATAGCTACACGAATGCTAGTTTTACGTTAAGACACAAACGTCACCTGCATTGTGTGTCAGGGAGGATATCTACGCTGGTCGGGAAAAAAAGAGATGCGCACTTTTATATGTATTTATAACAATACTTGCACAGATAACGCCATTTATCTCCTGAAGAATTTTCCTCGTAGCTAAGACAAAGCTTGTAACAACACAGGCAGCGAATCGCAATCAAGGACTTGCCTTTCCTTCTATCAAATTTACTTGGCCAATAAGCTTCAGGTAGTTACTCTTAATATTCTAAATGTTGCCACTGGCCAAATCATCTACGAATAAAACATATCTGAGAGGGGGAGAGGGAGGGAGGAAGGAAGGAAGGAAGGTATGTAAGAAGGTTAGAGTTCAACGCCCGCCGACGATGAAGTGAATAGAAACGGAACGCAAATGCTCAGCCTGGGGAAAGAAACCGGCCGTCTCTCCTTCAAATGAGCCACCGCAGTACCAGCCTTGAGATTAAGGGAAAACGGATAAACCAAATCTGTACAGCCGAACCGCGATTTGATCACCGCCTTCTAGCGTCGTAACGCCGCGCCACCTCGCTCGTTCGGCAATCGAGGGGAAAACTTAGCTGACGATAGTACCATGGTGGCAACCTCGCTCTACACAAAAAATCAAAGTTTCAATGATTTCGAACCGTTTGGCCAACGAATTTCGAGAGCAAGTTGTTTGCACGTGTCGCACGTACAGGTACACTTCAATATTTTAAGGATGTGCACTGTTATACTTAACTGCACATTTAGATATCAACAACAACATCAACTTTATTGCCTCTACACATTGAAACTGTATGAGAGATTTCAGAAGGTAAGGTACAAACGAAATTGTGCATCAATCCAAAATATGTAACACCGTGCGAAAATCATAAAGTACCATAAATGAATGCTTGTGTCGTAATAAGTGGAAGAAAAATACGAGGCTCGGTGCTATCAAACCGTTGCGACAGCAGAGATACACTTCAAGAAGTAATGTGAATGTTAAAGAGAAAGTAACAATTACCGAAAGTCTGCAGGCTTTCGTGGCCTTTTATCTTTTACGTTGTTATATGAGCCGTGTCACGTTCCTTTTCAGTACCTTCTTACACAATCGATGTTTCAATCCCTTTGCTGGAACCTTCTTCAGGATGATCTGGTGTTCACGAACACTGAAGAGGAACATGACGCGGCCTAACAACTTAGGAGATTTTACTTTCAACACTGTCACACTGAGAGTTGAAAACTACATTTTAGCGACGTTCATATGAGAATACGAGGCGGAACAGTGGAGAAAAAATATTAGCCTCTTTCGCGATTTTTTAAACTTAAAAAGCACAAAGAGAGAGAGAGAGAGAGAGCAGTGTAAGAAGCAAACACAGGACAATGCAGTGCATTTACCGTGAATGAGCTGGTTACTGTCAGCCGCGAAGCAGAGACCGCAGACACTCAACGCAGACAAAGCGCGCGCGGGTTCAGCGGCGACAACGAGCCGAGGTGAAAATGTGGAAAAAGCCGGCGGACGTCACGGATTTCTGCACGGCCGGCTGGCCGCAGATCCCAACCGGTGCAGAGTCCAGCAGCACGTGCGCTTGTTCTGCCGGACCGCCTTTGTGGCGCACGCGATTCTTTCGTATTGTAGGCGCAGCCAACCAAATAGTTCCAGCGATTTAGTCTTCTAAACTTCGTAAGTTACAGAAACAACCCAAGCCTATGCGATCAGTCATCAAAAACATTTTTCGAAAAAAATCATTTAAAAATATCCTTGATAATAGTGTTTGTGAATATTAAGATAGTAATAGCCTGGCTGTGGCCAAAACGCACGAAGTTACTTGTAGGTGCTCGTCGACTGGGATTGCCTGTCTCACTGCCGTATCTTGTTTTTCTATTCTTTCTCGTATTAACATCAGTAAAAAATTCTTGTATTCGTAGTATTACAACACAGTAACGGTTGGAACAGGTCATTTATAACAAATTAAATGCAACCAGTTGTTTTTATACGCGTTTATTTTTCCGTGATGACACTTCAAGATGCCTGGCATCCCATCTTCAGAGGTTTATATTTACGCGTCGTAAACAATGTTTCTTTACTAGCGGCATTGCAGAATTTTGCAACAGCGCTGCTGACGCGTCACGTGACGAGCCGTCACAGGAGCTTAAGTATTTAACACATCTAATGCAAAAGATCGTAAGTACAGAAACAATGTTCAGGACGCGCAAATAAATGTATCATCTGAAGATAGGGCGAATATAAAATGAACGTATTCTCGAAAACGCATGTTTTGAGGCCCATTTTGTTAGCGTGGCGTGCAGGGAAATGGGTTCCGTTCCTATCGGTGCGTTACTCCATAAACTTTAACGTTATGGGCATTACAGTTTTGACACAGAAATGATTCAAATAGCTCTGAGCACTAAGGTCATCAGTCCCCTAGAACTTATAACTACTTAAACCTAACTAACCTAAGGACATCACACATATCCATGCCCGAGGCAGGAATCGAACCTGCGAACGTGGCGGCCGCGCGGTTCCAGACTGTAGCGCCTAGAACCGCTCGGCCACCCCGGCCGGCTTTGACACACAAGCGCTGTTGTCGCGTCACGTGACAAGCCGTCACACGAGCTTAAGTATATGAATCAAGCTCGTAGGTCACCAAATGTTACCCATGCCTGCCCTAGACAGTTAAAATCTTCACACGTAGGATTTTATACCACTCCATTTTTTTTAATATGCCACAATGGGCCGATAATATTCAATCTGAAGATTAAGAAAGTTGGGAAAGACCTAAGTGTTTCCGAAATTTGAATTTTGCTCGCAAATTGTTTCCAGTATACTGAAATACTTCCCACCCATTCTCCATAAATCGGTGTGAAAAGTGGTTGAAGGCTTGAGAGTTTAGCTAGTTGGTGGGCATATTTCCATTGTCGTATTTAAACCAGCCTGTTTTCTTTTTCTTTCTTTCTTTCTTTCTGTGATGGCTCACCTTAAAGACCAGCGTTTCTGCATAAAGTTTTGTTTTAGACTTGGGAAAAGCACCACAGAATTGCCATCGTGCAATGATGACCGTTCCGGTCGGCCATCAACTGGTATCACAATAGAAAATTTACAGCAGTGAGGAATCAAATTCTGCAAAGTCGTAGACAGACCATTAAGCCCTTTGCAACCAACACCTCGGAAATAAGTTCTGTCACTTGCGAATGTATTCTGTCACAGTAAATGAACATGACGAGAACTGTGACAAAGTCTCTGCCACGGTTGCTTATGGCGGTCAAAGGCAATATCGCTTGGAAGCCTGCAGGAAACTTTACAGTTTAAAGTCGATCCACATTTACTTTTGAAGGTTGTCACTGGTGGCGAAATTTGGGTTTATTGGTATGACTGAGACCAAGCAGCAATCATTGCAGTGAAAGAGTCTTTCACTTCGGACAAAAATAGCTCGAGAAGTCAAGAGAAACATTAACTGCTTGTTGACCTTTCTTTATTGATGGCAGTGTTCATAGAGAATTTGTTCCACCTGATCAGAATGTCAATAGAGCTCTATCGTCATTTCTAAGAATTTTGAGGGAGGAGATGAGGAGGAAACTTCCAAGAGAAGTGGCGTATGAACGACTGGATACTTCACCAACACAATGCAAGACCGAGTACGGACTAAATTATTAAGAAATTTCGTACTAAATGAAATATGACAGTTGTTCCCCACCCGTCGTATTCAACAGGCTTCTTCCTCGCTCCAGAGATAAAAATCGTGTTCGACGAGCCAAGGTTTGATGCAGTGTAGGAGATTCAAGCGGAATCGCAGAGCGTACTAAACACGCTCTATAAGAAAGACTTCCACGATGAATTTCAAGACTGGCAAGGGTGACACTTTGAGGAATTACTCTGCAGGTGATGGTGTAAAATAATCTACGTAACAAGTAATAATTTTAACTGCATATTTAAGAAACTTTTGAATATCACTTCGCACATCTTTCCCACGACATCAAAACAATATTGGACATTTTCAAGCGAATGACAATGGGGATTATTGCCCTGGAAGATTCTGTCAACAGTTGTGAACGATGCTTCTCCAAATGAATCAACATGGTCACTTAAAATCATTTCACTGACCTACCAGCTATATAGTCACTGTATGACCAGCAACCACGCCTCACAGTTGGAAAAATTCCTCTGGTGTCCTTCCTGTGTACTTCACTTGCATCACTGCACTTGCTGACTTTGATTTATTTGGTTCGCAAGATGTCTGTCAATACCAGCTCTACCATAAATGTTTTGTTTACAGAGTTCTCATCACCGTTTTCGCTGACACAGTTCTGTAACCGGATAATAATCTCACAGATCATTTGGTGGCACAGATCTCTTTTCTAGAACGTAAATGCCGTTCGTGTATTTAGGAAAATCCAATTTTTTTCCCCCCATACTGCGTTCAGTGGACGATGTTGTAGTATGATCGTCGCACGACACCATACCACTAGCCGCATTAGCTGTGCATAAAGGTCATACCCGTAGACGATTACCTACTAGTTTCACAAATGCATAGATTAGACATCTAGAATGCACTATCATTGAAAATCAGTTCGGTCTGACATAACGGCAGATGAATACACCGTTACACTGAAGACAAACACCAATGTCAGCTTACAGCCAAGTTAATAATAATTATACACGTTCCGGAAGAGAGATGCCATAAAAGAATATTCGTAATATTTTTTGCAACCCCTGAGTTCATTCTCAGCAGTATTGCATTACATTAATCATGTGTTAAAGAGAAGCCACGAAGGAGAGGATGGAAAACGACAGTGCTCCACGTGCATAATAGCTAGCAGCTCTGGCTTTTGCAAGTACTCATCATAGATTTTTCAAATTCCTTTCCAAGAGAGCTACACGGTATTTTCGCGGATGCACATCTGTATTTTTATATCAACTATGATGTATTCCCCCCCCCCCCCCCCAAAGAACCATGGACCTTGCCGTTGGTGGGGAGGCTTGCGTGCCTCAGCGATACAAATAGCCGTACCGTAAGTGCAACCACAACGGAGGGGTATCTGTTGAGAGGCCAGACAAACGTGTGGTTCCTGAATAGGGGCAGCTGCCTTCTCAGTAGTTGCAGGGGTAACAGTCTGGATGATTGACTGGTCTGGCCTTGTAATACTAACCAAAACAGCCTTGCTGTGCTGGTACTGCGAACGGCTGAAAGCAAGGGGAAACTACGGCCGTAATTTTTCCCGAGGGCATGCAGCTTTACTGTATGGTTAAATGATGATGGCGTCCTCTTGGGTAAAATATTCCGGAGGTAAAATAGTCCCCCATTCGGATCTCCGGGCGGAGACTACTCAGGAGGACGTCGTTATCAGGAGAAAGAAAACGGGCGTTCTACGGATCGGAGCGTGGAATGTCAGATCTCTTAATCGGGAAGGTAGGTTAGAAAATTTAAAAAGGTAAATGGATAGGTTAAAGTTAGATATAGTGGGAATTAGTGAAGTTCGGTGGCAGCAGGAACAAGACTTCTGGTCAGGTGAATACAGGGTTATAAATACAAAATCAAATAGGGGTAATGCAGGGGTAGGTTTAATAATGAATAAAAAAAATAGGAGTGCGGGTAAGCTACTACAAACAGCATGGTGAACGCATTATTTTGGCCAGCATAGACACGAAGCCCACGCCTACTACAGTAGTACAAGTTTATATGCCAACTAGCTCTGCAGATGATGAAGAAATTGAGGAAATGTATGATGAAATAAAAGAAATTATTCATATAGTGAAGGGAGACGAAAATTTAATAGTCATGGGTGACTGGAATTCGGTAGTAGGAAAAGGGAGAGAAGGAAACGTAGTAGGTGAATATCGATTGGGGCTACGAAATGAAAGAGGAAGCCGCCTGATAGAATTTTGCACAGAGTACAACTTAATCGTACCTAACACTTGGTTCAAGAATCATAAAAGAAGGTAGTATACATGGAAGAAGCCTGGAGATACTGACAGGTTTCAGATAGATTATATAATGGTATGACAGAGATTTAGGAACCAGGTTTTAAATTGTAAGACATTTCCAGGGGTAGATGTGGACTCTGACCACAATCTATTGGTTATGACCTGTAGATTAAAACTGAAGAAACTGCAAAAAGGTGGGAATTTAAGGAGACGGGACCTGGATAAACTGAAAGGACCAGAGGTTGTACAGAGTTTCAGGGAGAGCATAAGGGAACAATTGACAGGAATGGGGGAAAGAAATACAGTAGTAGAAGAATGGGTAGCTTTGAGGAATGAAATAGTGAAGGCAGCAGAGGATCAAGTAGGTAAAAAGACAAGGGCTAGTAGACATCCTTGGGTAACAGAAGAAATATTGAATTTAATTAATGAAAGGAGAAAATATAAAAACGCAGTAAATGAAGCACGCAAAAAGGAATACAAACGTCTCAAAAATGAGATCGACAGGAAGTGCAAAATGGCTAAGCAGGCATGGCTAGAGGACAAATGTAAGAATGTAGAGGCTTATCTCACTAGGGGTAAGATAGATACTGCCTACAGGAAAATTAAAGAGACCTTTGGAGATATGAGAAACACTTGTATGAACATCAAAGGCTCAGATGGAAACCCAGTTCTAAGCAAAGAAGGGAAAGGAGAAAGGTGGAGGGAGTATGTAGAGGGCCTATACAAGGGCAATGTACTTGAGGACAATATTATGGAAATGAAAGAGGACGTAGATGAAGATGAAATGGGAGATAAGATACTGCGTGAAGAGTTTGACAGAGCACTGAAAGACCTGAGTCGAAACAAGGCCCCGGGAGTAAACAACATTCCATTAGAACTACTGACAGCCTTGGGAGAACCAGTCCTGACAAAACTCTACCATCTGGGGAGTAAGATGTATGAGACAGGCGAAATACCCTCAGACTTCAAGAAGAATATAATAATCCCAATCCCAAAGAAAGCAGGTATTGACAGATGTGAAAATTAACGAACAATCAGTTTAATAAGTCACGAATGCAAAATACTAACGCATATTCTCTACAGACGAATGGAAAAACTGGTAGAAGCTGACCTCGGGGAAGATCAGTTTGGATTCCGTAGAAATATTGGAACACGTGAGGCAGTACTGAACCTACGACTTATCTTAGAAGCTAGATTAAGGAAAGGCAAACCTACGTTTCTAGCATCTGTAGACTTAGAGAAAGCTTTTGACAATGTTGACTGGAATACTCTCTTTCAAATTCTGAAGATCGTAGGGGTAAAATACAGGGAGCGAAAGGCTATTTACAATTTGTACAGAAACCAGGTGGCAGTTATAACAGTCGAGGGGAACGAAAGGGAAGCAGTGGTTGGGAAGGGAGTGAGACAGGGTTGTAGCCTATCCCCGATGTTATTCAATCTGTATATTGAGCAAGCAGTAAAGGAAACAAAAGAAAAATTCGGAGTAGGTATTAAAATCCATGGAAAAGAAATAAAAACTTTGAGGTTCGCCGATGACATTGTAATTCTGTCGGAGACAGCAAAGGACTTGGAAGAGCAGTTGAACGGAATGGACAGTGTCATGAAAGGAGGGTATAAGATGAACATCAACAAAAGCAAAACGAGGATAATGGAATGTAGTCGAATTAAGTCGGGTGATGCTGAGGGAATTAGATTAGGAAATGAGACACTTAAAGTAGTAAAGGAGTTTTGCTATTTGGGGACCAAAATAACTGACGATGGTCGAAGTAGAGAAGATATCAAATGTAGGCTGGCAATGGCAAGGAAAGCGTTTCTGAAGAAGAAAAATTTGTTAACATCGAGTATTGATTTAAGTGTGAGGAAGTCGTTTCTGAAAGTATTTGTATGGAGTGTAGCCATGTATGGAAGTGAAACATGGACGGTAACTAGTTTAGACAAGAAGAGAATAGAAGCTTTCGAAATGTGGTGCTACAGAAGAATGCTGAAGATTAGATGGATAGATCATGTAACTAATGAGGAAGTATTCAATAGGATTGGGGAGAAGAGACGTTTGTGGCACAACTTGACCAGAAGAAGGGATCGGTTGGTAGGACATGTTCTGAGGCATCACGGAATCACCAATTTAGCATTGGAGGGCAGCGTGGAGGGTAAAAATCGTAGAGGGAGACCAAGAGATGAATACACTAAACAGATTCAGAAGGATGTAGGTTGCACTAGGTACTGGGAGGTGAAGAAGCTTGCACAGGATAGAGTAGCATGGAGAGCTGCATCAAACCAGTCTCAGGACTGAAGACCACAACAACAGAATTATGTATTTAGAGCTACCATGTCAGTGTAACGAGCAGTGCACGTGTTTCATATGACGTGTGGGATCCCTGTAAAGGATGTCACATATGGTAGACAATGGCTGAAACGCTAAGTTGGATATGTGTGACACAAATTTCATATCAAAACCTGATCAGAGCCTGAAAATCGTCATTTACTGTAGCTGCTAGTATTTACAGGACTGACAAAAACACACTGAATTAGTAAATAAGGATTTCTCCTAATACTACACCAACTTAATAAATTAGGTACAGCGACCTTCTCTCTCTCTCTCTCTCTCTCTCTCTCTCTCTCTCTCTCTCTCTCTCTCTCTCTCTCTCTCAATCCGAGACTTGGGCTTGACGGGAATTTGAAAATAACGTAAAGACTCTGGTCGCCAAATTGTCATGACTCTTAACAACAAAAACTACGAATGTTACTCCGAAGACTTACATTCACTATGTTGTATAGTAGCTCGAAGATATGGACAAACTGTGTTTCAAATAGGCGTGCTACCACACCACCACACTACTATGAATGACTGTAGACCGTTTATAAAGCAGGACTCACCGAAACAAAATTTTCATTCAACAGCGTTGTGATTAAAGCAACGAAGCAACCTAAGGTCGGCGCTACACTGTCAAAGTTATTTGACAAATTCTTTCATCATCATCATTTAAGACTGATTATGCCTTTCAGCGTTCAGTCTGGAGCATAGTCCCCCTTATAAAATTCCTCCATGATCCCCTACTCAGTGCTAACATTGGTGCCTCTTCTGATGTTAAGCCTATTACTTCAAAATCATTCTTAACCGAATCCAGGTACCTTCTACTTGGTCTACCCCGACTCCTCCTACCCTCTACTGTTGAACCCATGAGTCTCTTGGGTAGCCTTGCTTCTGCCATGCGTGTAACATGACCCACCATCTAAGCCTGTTCGCCCTGACTGCTACATCTATAGAGTTCATTCCCAGTTTTTCTTTGATTTCCTCATTGTGCACACCCTCCTGCCATTGTTCCCATCTACTAGTAACTGCAATCATCCTAGCTACTTTCATATCCGTAACCTCAACCTTATTGATAAGGTAACCTGAATCCACCCAGCTTTCGCTCACATACAACAAAGTTGGTCGAAAGATTGAACGGTGCACAGATAACTTAGTCTTGATACTGACTTGCTTCTTGCAGAAGAGAGTAGATCGTAGCTGAGCGCTCACTGCATTAGCTTTGCTACACCTCGCTTCCAGTTCTTGCACTATGTTGCCATCCTGTGAGAATATGCATCCTAAGTACTTGAAACTGTCCACCTGTTCTAACTTTGTTCCTCCTATTTGGCACTCAATCCGGTTATATCTCTTTCCCACTGACATTACTTTTGTTTTGAGATGCTAATCTTCATACCATAGTCCTTACATTTCTGATTTAGCTCTGAAATATTACTTTGCAACCTTTCAATAGAATCTGCCATCACAACTAAGTCATCCGCATATACGAGACTGCTTATTTTGTGTTCACCTATCTTAATCTCACCCAGCCAGTCTATTGTTTTCAACATATGATCCATAAAAAATATGAACAACAGTGGAGACAGGTTGCAGCCTTGTCTTACCCCTGAAACTACTCTGAACCATGGACTCAATTTACCGTCAACTAACTGCTGCCTGACTATCTACGTAACGACTTTTAATTGCTTGCAAAAGTTTGCCTCCTACTCCATAATCACGTAGAACAGATAATAACTTCCTCCTAGGAACCCGGTCATATGCCTTTTCTAGATCTATAAAGCATGGATACAATTCTCTGTTCCACTCATAACACTTCTCCATCATTTGCCGTAAGCTAAAGATCTGGTCCTGACAACCTCTAAGAAGGCCTAAACCCAGACTGATTTTCATCCAATTTATCCTCAACTAATACTCGCACTTTCCTTTCAACAATACCTGAGAAGATTTTACCCACAACGCTGATCAAAGAGATACTTTTGTAGTTGTTATAATCTTTTCTGTTTCCATGTTTAAAGATTGGTGTGATTAATGCTTCCGTACAGTGTGATGGAACCTGTCCCGACTCCCACGCCATTTCAATTATCCTGTGTAGCCATTTAAGACCTGACATTCCACTGTATTTGATGAGTTCCGACTTAATTTCATCCACCCCAGCCGCTTTATTGCACTGCAATCTACTGACCATTTTCTCCACTTCCTCAAATGTGATCCTATTTCCATCATCATTCCTGTCCCATTGTACATCGAAATCTGAAACATTACTGATCGCATTTTCACCTACATTGAGCAACTCTTCAAAATATTCCCTCCATCTGCCCAAGGTATACACAGGATTCACCAGCAGTTTTCCTGACCTGTCCAAAATACTTGTCATTTCCTTCTTACCTCCCTTTCGAAGACTGCTAATTACACTCCAGAATGGTTTTCCAGCAGCTTGACCCAAGGTCTCCAACTTGTTTCCAAAGTCTTCCCAAGATTTCTTCTTGGATGCTGTAATTATCTGTTTGGCTTTGTTTCTTTCTTCAACATAACTTTCTCTGTCTACCTGAGTTCTAGTATGTAGCCATTTTTTATATGCCTTCTCTTTCCTTTTACAGGCTGCCTTGACTGTGTCATTCCACCAAGCTGTTTGCTTCATCCTACCTTTACACACTACTGTTCCAAGACATTCTTTGGCCACTTCTAGTACTGTGTCCCTGTACCTTGTCCATTCCTTTTCCAGTGACTGTAATTGACTACATTCAACTAACTGGTACCTTTCTGAGATCACTGTTATGTACTTGTGTCTGATTTCCTTATCCTGAAGTTTCTCCACTCTTATCCTCCTATACATGGACCTGACCTCCTGCACTTTCGGCCTCACAATACCAATTTCACTGCAGATTAAATAGTGATCAGTGTCATCAAAGAATCCCCTGAATACACGTGTGTCCCTCACAGCCTTCCTGAATTCCTGATCTGTTATTATATAGTCAATGACAGATCTGGTTTCCCTGCCTTCCCAAGTATACCGGTGAATGTTCTTATGTTTAAAAAAAGGAGTTTGTGATTACTAAGCCCATATTGGCACAGAAATCCAAGAGTTGTTTCCCGTTCCTGTTGGCCTCCATATCCTCTCCAAATTTACCCATAACCTTTTCATACCCTTCTGTTCGATTTCCAATCCTGGCATTGAAATCACCCATGAGCAGAACACTGTCCTTGTCCTTTACTCTAACAACTACATCACTGAGTGCGTCATAAAAACTATCCATCTTATCTTGATCTGTCCTTTCACAATGCGAATATACTGACACAATCCTAATTTTCTTGCTAGACACTGTCAAATCTATCCACATCAGTCGTTCGTTTACATACCTTATTGCAACTACGCTGGGTTCCATTTCTTTCCTGATGAAAAGCCCTACACCCCGTTGTGCTATTCCTGCTTTGACTCCTGACAGGTAGACCTTGTATTCTCCCACTTCCTCTTCTTTCTCACCCCTTACCCGAATGTCATTAACAGCTAAAACGTCCAACCCCCCATCTTACTTGCAGCCTCTGCCAGCTCTACCTTCTTCCCAGAGTAGCCCCCATTGATATTAATAGCTCCCCATCTCGTTACCATTCGTTTGCCGAGTCGTATCTTAGGAGTCCCTGGTTTGTCAATTAGAGGTGGGACTCCGTCACCTCCAAAGGTCCGAGGCATTTTGCTCTGATTGTTGCCAGCATCATATTTATAGTACCAGGAGTACCAGGGAAGCAGGTTGCTAGCCTTACTTGCCCCGGGTCCCATTGAGTTTTAGCCCTAACGGTTGAGGGACTAACCGGTGGATTTGGTAGTCTTTGCCGTCTGAGCACAAAGGTGGCCACGACTCGGAATATGTCCGAGATGCCCAGCCTTATTCCAAAGTAACTGGTATCCCGACTGTCAGGACCACTTACTTGGCCACTCATACGTTGCCCGTGGTTCATGAACTAGGACATGATACCAGGAACCCACACCATGAACCATCAGTCCCCTAGAACGTAGAACTACTTAAACCTAACTAACCTAAGGACATCACACACATCCATGCCCGAGGCAGGATTCGAACCTGCGGCCGTAGCGGTCACGCGGTTCCAGACTGAAGCGCCTAGAACCGCTCAGCAATTCTTTATAAAAGTTATGATAAAAGCACCCCAGTACACCCTCAAAGATTTTATAAAAAGTCTTTTATTCACAACGATCTTTTGCGGTACAATAAGGGCCTAAGAGATTAAAATTGTTTGCCGGACCGAGACCTTTAATGAATAATTTTGTCTTTCCACGAGCTGTTATGGGGAGTAGGAGAACGAAGGAGTGAGATAATGGTACCGAAGCTACGGGTTGGCCCGCTAAAGGTGCTTGGGTGTTGCAGATAGTAGGACATATAAACGCGGTTCTGAGGTCCCAGTCAGAAAGGTAAGTGTACTTCCAGTTATTAAAGCCTTACATAGCCTCAAGTTTAAGTTCTACACGTAGAGATTTCTACCTATTCGGTCAATGGAAGGAAAACAAGCTCACAAATAAGTGAGATATAACGGCAACTTAGTCTACCCTGTCGTTACTACTGCTCTGCCACGTTAGTGACTGAATTGCAAGGTATCACTTAAGAACGCGAGTACAAATTAATTTCTTTCTTGGTGACAATGATCTCTTCGTATTTCCAGTGTAAACAAGGGTCAGGGAACATTTTACACTTATAAGTAATACATAGTGCTCATTAAGAGTAAGATTTTGGAAATAAATAAATTTGGATGTGTCAATAAGCGGAGTGTGTTTATTTTCTCACATGTCACTGAACTGTAAGAGTCTGAGGTTATCTAACTAATCACTAATTGAGAAAGTTCTGAAAAAAAAGTAGTGTATAAGTATATGTAACAATACGGCGAAAGGTCCTACGTTGGCATGAGCAGCACCGCGGAGAATGAGTCGAGTGTGAAACCATAATGCCTCTGGTCTTAGTTATACTTTTTCATGTTTGTCGGGAGCTTGCTGAAAATGGTATTTTCTCAAAAATGCATAAATTTCTGCACAAAGTGTTATCCCAGTACAAATCTTTTTCTATGCAGTGGTCACGGAGCGAAAATAAATGCTGTAATTACTGTTGACAGAGTCTGGAATCAATGGTACAGAGAATAGGTGCACTACCTTAAAAAAAAAAGGAAAATATGGAGGGACACAATGATTTTAGTGTCAATTTTCTTTCTTTCTTTCTTTCTTTGGGCCTTGTCCCGCGTCACGTGGGGTCGGCCTTGTTATTACGGATTTGGCAGCGTTAGTTGCAGAGGGTGGCTCGATGCCCCTCCTGCCGCCACCCTCGAACCCCTCGGGACGTAAGTAGTGTACCCCAGCTGCTTGCGCCTAGTGTAAGCCATGGAATTGGCACTACCGAAGCAGCAATTTTGCGTTTGCCCATGTGTAACGTGAAGGAATAGGCCGAAGAGAATGCCTCCTACGCAGTTCATCAATCAACACTACTGACGATAATATCGCTATTGCCCACTACAAGCACCATTAACCATTAGATATTACTATGAAATAACGATAACAAATGAATATTTTGTTTTAAATGTTAAGGGACGCCTGTTTTATAGGATACGGTCTGATTTTCATGTGCAACAGCTGGGAAATGCATGTGCTAATGTGCTAATCCTGGTTCCCAGCTGTTCCCTCACTTCTTCAGCGCGGCTATTCTCCGCGCACTCATCTTTGGTATTTATGTGCGGCTTACACATACAACATTGTTTACCAGTGGAGTACAAAACATCAGCTGTCACTAACAAAGGCGTGATCAGCAGCACAGCACGTGCCCGCCTCGTCTGTTACACGATAAAAATCATGCTGCGTTTCTTATAGTTTCTTACAGTAATACACTAACTTAAAACAATCGTTGGGAAAGTTAGCAACTTGATGTGGTATTTCTCAGTTTTTCATTCGTACCTTTGTGAAATGAATTCACAAGTAACTATATACGCGAACGCTTCCACTTAATACAATCACTTTTTTTCCATTAAGAGTAAAATACGTGAAACTCACAGGGTGCATAACTGGTGAACAGGACGACAGCACCAGCAACTTGTGCTTCGTCTCAATTTTTCTGCTATTTAACTGTCTTTGAGGGCAGGCGCATCATCATACCACTCTGAGAACTTTTCATGTTTCATGTAACCCGCTGGGTAACGGAATGAAACTGAGCGTACTTCTTACACTAAAAATAAATGAAGTGCAGTTTTGGTGATCTAGTCATAAGAGAACAAGGACCGTTAGAAATGTGAAACTAGCCATTACGTCTATTAATGTATCGTACATGCTAATGTGGCCCCCTTTCTCAATTATTTCAAACGTTACACAAAAGTATTACTGCGTATTCCTGGCTGTAACATTTTCATAAACTAGCCTATTTTTAAACCAACAGGCATATTAATACCATTAAGTACACAAATCGCACTTTCTTCACTGTGGAGTCACAAATGTCACAGTTTTGCATAAAGAGGTGCAACAAATACTGGTAACTTTCAAGCCGCGGATTCACTGCGAGCGATACGTGCCGAACGTGACTCTCGACGCGGGAAATACGGATATTGTTTTCTGTTGTGACGATGAAACGTCGCATGGGACTTGAACGTCGCAAGAGAGTAAATATTTCAGTTTTTGTACTTTCACAACTTCCTACTATCTGGTAAATTATCTCCTGTAAGACACTCCCAATTTTCTAAAATTTGGGTCAAAAGTGTGACCTGGGTAGGGGTTAAATGAATGGTGCCTATACCACGCAATATTGTCCACGACGACTGTATACCCTATGAGCAATGTAAGTGATAGTATTCATTTCTTAAAAATTCCCTTGAGTGAAAAAAGAGCTGTTAATCTCATTTTTAACGACTTTTTGTTTTCAATATGTCTTTCGTCGTTTCTTTTGTCAACATCTCGAGAGTCGAGCATTCGACACATATCGCTCGTAGTGAGGCTGCGATTTCGATGTGCACAGTTTCTTGATAAATCACCTGAATACCTAGCGATTCATATAATGATGTGGACCTACAGGCAAACGTCGGTAGCCGAAAGAATAACAGTGTAAGTTTATCTCAGCAATATGTATACGATAATGGTCCTTCCCTGCTCGTATAGAATAACACTGGCGCGACAGAGATAAGAGCCAAGCAGGTCGCTTCCTGGTGCGCAAAGCAGCTTGTCTGAGGCTTCTACGCTGTTTCCCCCACATGCGTTTAGGGACGTTTCAGGCGTATCCATCTTGAACAGAACTTCGTTCCTGTGATCTGCTGATTATGTGAAGCAGCTCTATAGAGGAAACAAAGCCCTGTCCTCTCTCGACGGAATATTCTCCCATTCATCTCTGTCAGTTACAGAGGACTTCCTTTGTAGATCTCTTAGAGCTATGTCTGAAGTGCCAGTCGTACAGCACTCTTTTAGTGTTCTAGATGATGAAACTTAAATGAACTAATACTGTGAGAAGTGAGGTTGTTCTGTGTAAAATCAGCATTGAAAGGAATATGTGGAAAGCACAGACTAGGAGAAGAGACAGGATGGTAGGACACGTGTTAATATATCAGGGAATAGTTCTGACAGGACTACTGGGAGATGCAGAAAGTAAAAAGCATAGGGGGAGACAGAGATTGGAATACATCCAGAAATAACTGAGGACGTCGGGTTTAAGTGCTACTGCAAGACGTTGAGGTTAGTACAGCAGAGGAAGTCGTGATGAACCACATCAAACCACTGAAAAGACTTACAGTCCAGATGGTGACTGCTTCAGTTTTTATGGGTTAATACGGAACTGCTTGGATTACAGCTCTTGAATCGTTGGCGAGGAGCCTCATCATGGGTGGGAGGAAGGGAGGGAGAAAGGGAAGGAGGGAGAGAGAAAGAAATAGAGAATCCACAGTACGTAACTGAAGCCATTAATAAAGAAAGAATTCCTTACAGTCGCCACGAAAGAAGCAAGATTCAGTAGACACAAAATTACATCTCATTTATTACAACGGAATTTCAGTGCACGTTACAAGGTGGCGTAATGCATCGCAATCACATGCGTGTACTAGCGCCAAGAACACGGGCCGATGCGACATGATCCATTAAGAGCACCGTAGCAGACTCGCGGCCACTTACGTACATCGCGCAGAGCGCGCAATACAGGAGAAAAAGGGCATCCCAGCTGAGGCGCCGGAATTGGCCGCCACGGGCTGCTCCGCCGCCCTACATCGCCAGCGCGCGTTACGAGCACATAACAGCGCCAGGCCGACACCCATCCGGGCGCGTTAACTGACCGTGTCTGGCAGCGCCTGCCGCCAACGAGCGGCTGGGGCCACTTCCGCGCCGGGGCAGCTTTTCTGCTCTTCACGGCTGTGGCTGCGCCGCCGTACCGACGTCGCTTCTCCCCTGCACGGCTCACCGGCCTTTTTTCATGGCTTTTACTCCAGTGGCGAAAACCGTCATGTATATCCAATGTCTCTCTTCCAGTCTTCCCAGTAGCGAATCAATCTACGCGGACGAGTGGCTACCAGTTCTCTAAACCGATCTCGAGAAGCGGCCACACAACAAGACAGCTTTCGTCCTCCTCTCCTCCGCAGCGTAGATTTAAAGTGTAATATTATAAGCTATATACGAGGGGCGATCGGTAAGTAATGGATCGCATTTTTTTTTCCTCGGTCAATTTCCGTTGAAAAAATGCTGTATTTGCTGTGGGACATGGTTCCCCTCTAGCGCCTATAGTTTAATGAAGTTCCGGCAGATGGCGGCGCTATACGTAGCCCTCAAAATACCGTCAGTAACTGATGTGCGTTCCAAGCAGAGACTTGTCACAGTTTCTTTCTTTTTTTTCCTTTTTTCATACATTGTAGAATGTCTACAGAGACCAGGTAATGAACAAAATCACAGTAAGGCGTCTGTCATCATCGCAACAAACCTGTCCGACCTCCCGCGTGCCAGCCCGCCGCACACACTTTTGACTCTTGCAATATTGGAACGTGAGTGTTCGTCGCCACAAAAATGCACACGAGCTTCTTAACAACGCAAGCACTCTCACAAATCTGCGCACCTGAGAGGAGCTCACATAACTTCATTGGACTGTTCTTCCTCATCCGCCCTACAGCCCGGATCTCGCATCTTCCAGCTTCCATCTGCTTGGCCCAATGAAGGACGCACTCAGCGGGAAGCAGTATGAAGATATTGGGAAGATTATCGATGCAGCAGGCCGCAGGCTGCGACGTCGACCGTTACAGTAGTATCGTGTGGGCATACACGCCCTCACACTAAGAAGTCCAAAGACCGTCACGTTGAAAGGAGGTCACATTCAAAAAAGGTTTTTGTAGCCAAAAGAATGGGCAATTATATAGTGTATTGGAGCCCTGAATAAAATTGGCATCAAGTACACTACATGCTGGGATACCTTGCCTGTGCAAATGAGTAGCATTTCAACGCAATCGCACAAGACAGGTGTGAGTAACGACATCTACATTCCGTATATACGCAAACATTACCCATAGTGTCCTGCCGTTCAGAAAACGCATTAGAATGTTTGCAGGTAGTGAGAAGATTCTGTTATGTCTTGTGTAAGAATCAGAAACGTCTGTCGGTACATGTCTGTATTCAACGATGACAGGCTCGTGGCCTATAAAAAGCTGCGGTTTATAGTTCCGCTTCGTTTGGATCCGACGACTGTCACACGAATACGGAAACGGTAGATTCAGGATAGCCATACCAAATGCCATGCAGAATCTCAACATCCCAAGCCGGATTACTATCCGAGACGGCAGACATATTGTTTACTCGGCCGTGCAGGATCGTACAAAATGGTTCAAATGGCTCTGAGCACTATGGGACAGTCCCCTAGAACTTAGAACTACTTAAACCTAACTAACCTAAGGACATCACACTCATCCATGCCGGAGGCAGGATTCGAACCTGCGACCGTAGCGGTCGCGCGGCTCCAGACTGTAGCGCCTAGAACCGCTCGGCCATTTCGACCAGCCGCAGGATCGTACAGCCGTACTCTGATTCAGAAATGGGTTTGTCTGCAACAAGGTAAGCAACCGCACGCACAGTGACACTACGTCCTGGGCACCAAGATTTGTCAGCACGGCGACCATTGTTGCCGCTTCCTTTAACGCGAAATCAGAGGAAGGCGCGCCGACGGCGCTGCTCCCAACAACACTGTACATGACAGTGACACCGCGTCATCTTTTCAGTTGAGTCCCGGTTCTACGTACAGCATATCGTTGGACAGCCGTATGTGTAGGCTCCGATGAGAAGAAAAGTTGCTGACTGAGCTCCACATCGTCATAAGGGAGCAGGACATGGGAATGATGGTACAACATCACGACCACATTTGCTCCGCGTAAATGTTAATTTAGACGCCACCACTCCCCGGCTACTACAATAGAAAACTGGTAAAGAGCTGAAACCGGGTGTAACGACATACCCGCAACTGCCATCCCAGCTCAGTTCCACTCGATGTCCAGCCGGATTACAGCCATTCTTGCTGCTTGAAGTGGCAGCTCCGTGTCCTAAGTTTGGCACTCTGAATACTCCTAAACCACCAACAAATTTAATCATTTACTGTATTATTCCTAATACACTGTTACGCATAATACATGAGACCGTTACTGACCGCTCTCTCTGCCTGCCGCTCCTCTCCTTCCGGTGCTCTTAATGGATCTAGGTGCAACTATTTAAATAGCACAACATTCTACAACAATTCACTGTAATTTAAGATCCACAGTGCAGTACAAATGTAAAATCATTCACATCAAAGGAAATTGTTGCCTCCGGTATGACAAGCGTAGTGTGCTATTGGTTTACCCGCAAATTATTTTTAAATGCGGATAATCAATTATTCTTTTTCTTGAGATAGCAAACAACCTTGTGCCGAGATAAATATAATTAAAGTATGAGCTTACCGTCTGTAATTTATTCATCTAATGATAAAAACAAAAATCCATTTTCTGCGATGTAACAAAGATGCAAATTTGCTTTCTGCTCAATCAAGCCACAAATATTCGCAACTAACCTAACGACAATAGTTATAACAAACTTTGCCTCCCATGCTCGTACTTTTTAATGCTCTGCACGAAATTATGAAATAAACTCAAAACGCGAAAAGACCAATGCTCTTTCGCATGCCTCTCATGTTGTTCCCCATACCAACCTTCTGTGGATCATATGCACCAGAATGCGAGGAGTGCAAATTCACGATCTACCATCTCGATCTGGATTTCCCGCGATTTTGTTAAATAGCAACACGTAAATACCGGGATTGTTCCTTCAGTGCGGTGATAGAATCCTTCTCTCGTCTTTGCCTAGTCAAATTAATGCTTCGCTTCCAATGCTGTGGGAGCGGTTACGGTTCACCACATGCAATTATAAATATCGCCGACAAAAGCTTGTGAAGCAGAGTACTGTCTCTTTATTAAGCAAAACATGACCCTTCAATGACAGTTTTCCCTTTGCAGATCATCTTTACCTGCAGTGCACAGTGAATGAATCGTACAAAAGGAAAATGTGTCAAATGCACGTCAATTCTGAAGTTCGTAGCAAGCAACGGATTCCAATCCAAGAATTTCGCTTGCACATCCTATCAAATCGTAACACGTATTTCCCCACTCGTACTGCAAAAATGAAATGATCGTGTGGCATTATCGGCCTGGAGACCCGATCTGAGGCGTTGGGCCGCGTGTTGCACGTCGTCCTGTTTGACGTGACTTCGACGACTTGCGCGACGACGACGACGATGATAACACAAACATCCAGTCCCAGAGCGAAGAAAATCGATCCATTTGGGAATCGAACCCAGGCCTCCCCTATTTAGAGACAGCTACCCTAACGACTAGACCCCGATCTGCGAGCTACAAAACTGAATAACAACGGCACTACAGTTCCGAAAGGCTGACGGTGTGCTATTCAAAGAGCATGAAACTACGATCTTCCTGGCGTACGTAATCATGATTTCCATACGTATTGTTGCGAGGAGTTCCATTGGGGAGATATTCTATATGTGCTTCTACAGGGAAATTGGCGCACATTCGATATTTTAGTCTCGTACATAAACGACCAAAGAAAGTATTTCGTACTGCTAAAAATTGAGAGACTGTAAAGGAAATGTTCCCATAACATTTTCACCTGTTTTTAATAGTTTTGCTATGTTCACTGGAAACAGTTATAAGACATCGCATCCCCAAAAGACCAGAAACGGATTGTTGTGCCTCAGCCTACAACAGGGGTTACAGAGAAATCAACACAAAAACGGAAACGCATGTCAATTAAATTTGGGGAAAGCCTCAACACCTATAGAAAATGCGGAATGCGGAAAAAGAAACATTTCTACTTAGACATTTTCTGGAAAATCTGTTACATTAGTTCTTAAAATAACGCCAGATTCAATAGAGCCACAGCCTGTTCTGTATAACAAATATGCACAACTCATTAATTTAGAAACAGTGCTACAGGTGCCATTTTACCAAGTCTCGACTAACGATGATAGTAAAAGAAAATAACTCTCTCTCTCTCTCTCTCTCTCTCTCTCTCTCTCTCTCTCTCTCTCTGTGTGTGTGTGTGTGTGTGTGTGTGTGTGTGTGTGTGTGTGTGTGTGTGTGTGTGTGTGAGAGAGAGAGAGAGAGAGAGAGAGAGAGAGAGAGAGAGAAAGAGAGAGAGAGGAGGGGGGAGGGGGGAAAGACTATCTGTTGAAGGCGCGGAGCAAATATTGTTCTCCATTACGTAAATTAAGTCTGTGCCTCCTGTTAGAAGCAGTTGAAATCGGATATAATTGAGTAAATGTTAGAAGGTTATACCGAGCTGTTCAAAGAACTTTAAAACAAATGGTGTTCGTTTACGGAGAAATGCTGCTACGAAAGGCCATCAAAAACAAAGGAGTGGAAACGAATAAAAAAAACATTGGTCGTTTTATCGTAATTCTGCAATAAAATGCACGGAAGACTATTTTCCTGGTATTGTATAAGGCAATAAAATTCACGAAATTTCTACAAAGTAAAATATTTAACTAAGTGCCATCAAGCGTATTGCTAATTCCCATTTCCTCCTTATGAAACAAGATGCAGCATCCTGTAAGAGGCACGGTGGTGAGCTTCGCAGTAAAGTAAATCTTTAGCATCCGTGGGCTATTTCTTTCCCTTGTGGATACTACCAATCAAAAATGGCTATTAAAAGAAAGTGAAGTAACGTACACTGCCTGACAAAGTGAAGTGCCTACAAAGGGAGGAGGAAACGAAATGAAACTTCAAGTCTGACGCTGCACCCGCTCTGGCCTCTATGCATGAAATGATTTGGTTGAGAAGGGTGTCACAAAGCCGTTCTATCCTCTCCTGAGGCAAGCTGGCCCACAACTATTGCAACTGGTCCTTGATATCCAGGACATTAACACTGGGACGCTGTTTATGTCCAAGCTGGTCCTACACTAGTTGTATTAGAGGCAGGTTTGGGAATCTTGAGTGCCTCAACATCACACAGACAGTTCATAAAGACACGTGCATGTGCGGACGAGCACTGTACTGTTGAAAAATGGCACCACGATCCAGTAACATGCGAGGTAAAATGAGGACGCAAGACGTCTGCGACGTAGCGCTGTGCCATCAGAGTCCCTCAACCATTACCAGCCGTGACCTGAAGGCATACCAGATGGCTTTCCACAACATGACGCCAGGGATAACACTGCTGTGTCTCTCAAAATCCGTGTTAAGAATGGAACCATCCCTCAGGTCGCCGCGTGCCGGCCGACGATGGTCATCCGATCTAACGCAGAACCGAGATTCGTTGCTGAACACAATCCGTCACCACTCTTCAGCATTTCTCACTTCTCGGTCATCGCACCACTCCAGACGCAGCCGTTTGTGTTGTGCTGTTAATGGCAGCCCACGCATGGGCGGTAATTCTTATACTCCGTCTGTTGGTAGTCCTCGCCCAATGATGCGGAATGGCGCACGGTGTTGCTTGGAGTCGATTGCTTGTTTTCGGATGGCAGGCGCAGATGTACAGTGGGTACGACGTTCCTGGTGCGCAGTACGGCGGTCCTCCCTTGTGGTGGTCATACGGAATCGTCGGATGTTCGCCATCACGTTCCCACGCAGTCCAACTTCAGACTCTCACATCCGTACGCACCACAAATCTGGATATTGCACGATTCGACATAATTACAAATTAACAATTACTTGTGTCGTGAAACCTTGCTTCTTGCCCAATTCCTCGTCAACGGAAAGTATCCTGTAGCTTAGAATCAGTGAATATATAACATAAACGGCCGTATCTCTTCACTGCATTGATTTAAATTGCTTAACTTCTTTACACCACCGAAGGAATAGGCCTCAGTATATGACATAAATTAAAACTTGATATGTCAAACCATTCCACAGAAAAAGTGTTCTTAACATACAGTTCTTATTAGTCCGATAACAAACGACAATTTTTTCATGTGATGTAATTACAAATTATTTTCGGATTTTTTTTTCTTTGACTGTACTATGAAACTTCGCTTCTTGCCAAAGTTCATGACTTTTACGTCAAGAAGATGAGTGAGCTTTCGAATATAAAAATGTGACATAAATGGCCGTATCTTTTGCCTACACTTACTTAGAAGCTTCCATTTTTTACACCGTCAAGGCTGAAGACCTTAGCACGTGACATGAATTTCAACAGAAAGATCCTATAAAGCTTCTGTTTTTACCGATTGAAGTCCGGAACCCTACAAATATAGAGAGAGATTGGGCGGTGAAAACTGATATCGTTATGCTATGAGCGTTTTAATAACAAATATCAAAGTTCTAGCGCTGCTGTGCTGGTAATAGTATCCAAATTACGCTAACACACAAAGGCAGAAAAACTGAAATTTCAGATTTTCTCTCGGCTCTGCACCTAACACGGCATCTCATTCACAACTAAAGATACGCTACTTTCCGAATCTTCAATACAGTCCAAACTGCTCTGTGTATCTCTGTAAAATGTATCTAATGTCACCAGTCCACAGAAGCAAGACAGAATGCAGCTTTATTCCGTGCACATAAATAAATTCCTTCACACAGTAAGGACACATGCTCGCTAACTCTCCCATTACGTATTTGACTAGAGTATATAGCATTCTGTGAATACCACACTCGAATCGAAACACAAGCGCTGATTAGAACAAGTCTCGCGTTACCCTACCACTACTAACGAAGTGCATTCCGCTAATTAACAACGAAAAAACGGAGGAACGCGAAAATGTGACTAGGTGAACATAATTAAATAAGCGAACATACGTAGTTAACGCTTTACAGCGGAAACGAAACCCGTTCAAACGTTTCTCATATAGTTCAAATGTAGCCGGGCACTGGGAGGGTTCTACAGATACGTACTTTGCTTTGAAGACGATAAAAGTCGTTATACATACTTCGTATTCCACATCTTAAAGAAAATCTTCGGAGTGAAATGTTCGTCAGGCCGCGTACGTTGTGTAGGGAAGTGGCTACTGCATAAGAAAGATAGTATCTCATCTTTCGCACACCAAGATGTCTAATTACCCACGTCAGCAAATTCGGACACGGCATTATGTGAAATATTATCCTGACATCTGCAGTAATTTTGAAGAAATTGTAGTTCTTATATTAGTTTTGACCGAACTCATTCACAATGTGGGGGTTAGCTTCAAATCCCGTACCATTTCACTGCTAGTGAACTATTTACAACACATAGAACATTAGCCTTTGTCTTTAGCAGCTTTCTTACGGTTAGCAGTATATCCCACTTTTTAGAAAGTGTACAACTTCGCTATCAGAACATTTTCATAGCTAAACGAAAAGACGTGTCAGTGATCCAGATGCTAAGATATGAGCCAACCGTATACACCCACCTTCCGCGATTGCCTTTACATTACTCAGGCAAATAAACTGACATGATACGACACGACACGACAGATCATACGACGCTATTTAAGAAATATAGTATTTAAAAAAGTACGTGATTTTTATTAAGACAAGGTAATACTACTCATGATCAGGACGTTACACAGTGTGAAGCAAATATATTTATTGCTTTTACACATATTCCATTAACGTACTGACAGCCTTATAATGCAAGTCCCCTCTCGATCAATGGAGGACTTGGAGACCTGTTGCATGTGTCTGTTTTCTAAGTGAAAGACGGTATGCCAAGGCTGCTTATCAGTTTGCTGAACACGTAATGCTCAAGATCTCGGCTATACGTAGGACGCTTGCAGTTCTCATGCTCGATGTAGCGGCGTCCTACTTAAAGTATGGTAGAGATCTTTCAAGAGGAGACGAAATCACTTGATCTAATGTTCACGACTTTCGGAATATGTACTCGGCAAAATGCAAGAATATCTGCACTGATGACGATATGTAAACAAGTAACAGATGTCTGAAACCTTTTCAAATAATCGAAAAACTTCAGCAATATACAAATTCTTGTTCTGAGAAAATTGAAAACAAAATGAAAAAGAAAATGTGTTGCTCATTAACAGTCTCCTGTTCCGCGCAATCACATGCTGATTGATTTTCGAATCTCACGTTGCAACTGGCAGTATATCAGCACTAAACGTAGAAAAAAGGAAGGGAGATTAGGGTTTTATGTTTCGTTGAAGAGGAGGTCATTACAAATGCAGAACAAGCTGAATTGGAGGAGGATATCTGCATTGTACTTTTCAAAGGAACCATCCCGGAATTCGCCTTACGCGGTATAGGGACACCGCGGAAACTTCAAAACTGGATGGCAGTACTGGTTTTGGAACAGTCGGCCTAGGGTCTTACCCAGCGCCACCTGGCGTGGTAACAATAAATATCTCACGATAGATTGATATGTACAGAACAATAACGAATGTTGTCTTTATCAAACGGAATGGAGCACGACCCTCAGAATTGGCCCAATTACTAAGGAATGTGAACTTCACTCCGGTAGTATGTATTGAGAATGATGGGGTCAACACAGAGAAATTGATTCTTTGAGGCGCAAGGGACATCCGAACGGAGCCAAGTAACATTAATTACATCTGAAGAGGCCGTTTGACAGACAGCGACATCTACACAGCATGCACCTAGCACACGTCGGCAATTGGAGTAAATGGGGATTTAGCGTCATATCCACGGTAAATAATTAATCGATGGGATTTAGCATAGCAACAGGCAGTAGCCGATGTCTTTGTAAGAAATTTAGCTGGGATTCAGATACAAGGAAAAAGAAAAATAAATTCAATTATGGAAGTGTCTATTAACCATTATATTTCAGACGTGTGCAGAGTTACTCTATCTCGTAATCTTGCTTAGCAATCGACACCTCTACGCCTGTTATAAACGCACAATGAGATGACCATGAGACGTTACAGGAATTTTGGAACATCACAGTTACTACATTCTTTTTTTAATATACTGGCAGTGATTATTGCAGGGTTGGTAGAAGCCGACCTCTGAGTATATCAGTTTTCTCCCGGGAGAAATACAACCACACGCGTGGCAATACTCTAGCCCTGCGAGTTATCTTAGAAGACAGAGTGAAGGAAGGCAAACCTCCTTTTACTGCATTTGTTCATTCAGACAAAGCTTTTGACACTACTGCCTGAAGAACGGTCTCTACTTTTATGAAAATAACGGGGATGATAAACAGGAAGCGAAAGACATCTACACTTTGTACAGTAACCAACTGCCATCTCAAGAGTATAAGGACATGAAAGGGAAGCCGTAGTTGAGAAGACGTGAGACGAGGTTGTGACATATTCAAACTATGCTTACATTAAGCAGTAAAGGAAACCAACGACAAACTTGGAAGCGGAACTAAAGTTCAGAGAGAAGAAATAAAATTTTTGCACATTTTCCGATGAGATTTTAATTCTGCCAGAGACAGCTCAGGACTTGAAAGAGCTGTTTCAACGGAACGGGTTGTCTCTTTAAGAGAGAAGACATTATGAATATCAACTAAAGTAAAACTAAGACGTTATAATAATGTAGTCGAATTACATCACAATATGAGACACTAAGAATAGTAGACAAGTACTGTATTGCTATTTGAGTAGCAAAATGGCAGATGATGGCTGAATTAGAAAGGACATAAAATGCAGGCTGGCAATAGCACGAAAAACATTTCCGAAAAATGGCTCTGAGCACTATGGGACTCAACATCTTAGGTCATAAGTCCATTTCCGAAAAACGGAAATTTGTTAACATCTAATATAATTTTAAGTGTTTATTCTGAAGGTATCTGTGTGGGAGTAGACATGTACGGCCGTGAAATATAGACGATAAAAAATCCAGAAGAGAACAGAAGATTTTAAAAAGTGGTCCTACAGAAGAACGAAGATTAGATGGCTAGATGTGATAACTTATGACTATAATATGCCACTTTATACAACTGAACTGATGAGAAATTTACCTCACAACTTGAATAAACGGAGGGTATGGTTAACAGGACACATCCGCAGGCATCAAGGATCGGTCAGTTTGGTAATGGAGAGAAGTGAGGGAGGGGGGTAAACGACAGGGAGAGAGACCAAGGCTTGACTACAGTAAGCAGGTTCAGATGGATGTGGGTTGCAACGGTTATGCACAGATGAAGAGGATTGCACAGGACAGATTAGTGGGAAGAGCTGCATCAAACCATTCTTCGGAACGAAGACCACCACCGCCGCCGCCGCGACAAAAACAACAACAAAAATAATAGAAACAACCACTCCCAAACTCCTATGTGTGTTGTTAAAACTTACGACGAGCTAGCGTCATGCAAATTTTCAATAAATATTCACTGGAATAAGCATGAAGTTCAAAACATTTTTACTGGTAGTCAATGGCACATACATAACCAAAGTGCCTCCCAAAACGTTTGACACGAATCTGAAATTGTCCCACGGGTGATATAACACTTGGCCCGAGAAGCGAGTAATCGACTGAAGGAAACAAACTTGAATCACTGTATGATCGTAGTATGAACAGAGAAGTGTAGGTGATCAAAAGTATCCGGACACCCCTAAAAACATACGTTTTTCATATTAGGTGCATTGTGCTGACACCTTCTGCCAGGTAATCCATATCAGCGACCTCAGTAGTCATTATACATCGTGAGAGAGCAGAATGGGGCGCTCCGTGGAAATCGAGAATTTCGAACGTGGTCAGGTGATTAGGTGTCACTTTTGTCACACGTCTGTACGCGAGATTTCCACAAGCCTAAACATCCCTAGGGCCACTGTTTCCAATGTGATAGTGAAGTGGAAACGTGAAGAAACACGTACAGCACAAAAGCGTAGAGGCCGGCCTCGTCTGTTGACTGACAGAGACCGCCGACAGTTGAAACCACCACACAGGAATTCCAAACTGCATCAGGATCCCGGCAAGTACTATGACAGTTATGCGGTAGGTGAGAAAACTTGGATTTCATGGTCGAGCGGCTGCCCAGAAGCCACACATCACGCTGGTAAATGCCAAACGACGCCTCGCTTGGTGTAAGGAGCGTAAACATTGGCCGACTGAACAGTGAAAAAACTTTGTATGGAGTGACGAATCACGGTACACAATATGGCGATCCGATGGTAGGGTGTGGGTATGGCGAATGCCCGGTGAACGTCATCTGCCAGCGTGTGTAGTATCAACAGTAAAAATTCGGAGGCGGTGGTGTTATGGTGTGGTCGCGTTTTTCACGGAGGGGGCTCGCACCCCTTGTTGTTTTGCGTGGCACCAAAACAGCACAAGCCTGCAGTGATGTTTTAAGCAGCTTCTTGCTTCCCACTGTTGAAGAGCAATTCGGGGATGGCGATTGCGTCTTTCAACGCGATCGAGCACCTATTCATGATGCACGGCCTGTGGCGGAGTGGTTACACGACAGTAACATCCCTGCAATGGACTGGCCTGCATAGAGTGCTAACCTGAATCCTATACAACATCGTTGGGGTGTTTTGGAACGCCGACTTCGTGTCAGGCCTCAGCGACCGGCGTCGATACCTCTCCTCAGTGCAGCACTCCGTGAAGAATGGGTTGCCATTCCCGAAGAAACCTGACTGACTGAAAGTATGCCTGCGATAGTGGAAGCTGTCATCAAGGATAAGGGTGAATTCCAGCATTACCGATGGAGGACGCCACGAACTTTTAAGTCATTTTCAGTCAGGTGTCCGGATACTTTTGATCGTATAGTGTATGACTTATTTCACAGAAACATGTAGCTGGATGCTTTCTACGTTTCTTTCTTTCTCTAATTTTCGCGCTGACATTAATGCCTCGTCAATGTCGATATCAAAAGTTGTGACACTGTAATTGCCTGACGAAGTGTAGTTGCGTTGTCCGTGTGATAGGAAGTTTAACTGATTGACAAGAGTAACTGTACTTAAATTTAAATCCATTATGCAATATGATACACGATCAAAACTGTTTCCTAAATGTGTCTAATATCCTTTTTCTTCTACTCATTGCATTATATTACAACAGCCTTAATTTAATTTCATATTCCTTGCTACAAATATCTACTGCACTTGAAAATGACCGTCTCTATAACGTTCTTTCACAAATCCATGTGACTTCCGCATGAAATTTTTACCATAGCAGCTGATCGGTACGAGTCGCGCATGTTCATTTGTCAGTGCTGGAAGACAAATAATAAGACTCCCCCCCCTCTCACACCCTCTAGCCCCGCAGTGGATACGCTACTTATCTCTCTATTCTGAGGTACGCGTCCAACTTAGTTCACGGACGAATTCATCTACGCCTACTAAAATTAAGCATATATTAAGATATCTTTTCTATAAGTATTTTTGTGTATTAATGAACAGGAAAAATTAAGCTCTTAACGATAGTTGACATTTTTGGATCTGACTGTTACCTACAAGCACATTATTACAGATGGTTCAAATGGCTCTGAGCACTATGGGACTTAACTTCTGAGGTCATCAGTCCCCTAGAACTTAGAATTACTTAAACCTGACTAACCTCAGGACATCATACACATCCATGGCCAAGGCAGGATTCGAACCTGCGACCGTAGCGGTCGCGCGTTTCCACATTAACTTATTACAAAATGTAACTGAGAACCGCGGGCCGCACGAGTATTTGATTCGGACAGCGTACGGCCCACGGCCTGCACTTTGGCGACCACTGGCCTGTATGGTACGCACTGTTGGGTCAAAGTCAGCAGATTACTGAACGCTAGGGCGCGCCAGAGTTTCTAACAGGAAGAAAAATTTAGATGCTGGCCCTGCGAACCTAATTCATGATTACTGCTGGCAGCTTAGTGGTTTTGAGGATGGTCAAGGGCAACTCACGGAACAATTTTTGGAAAAATAAGTGCTTCGTACTAAATCTTTTTTATGTTACTTGAGAACCTATCTTCAAATACAACTGTGGCTGTCACGCTATTGAACAATAATTACAAATTTTTAATCTCCTCATTTGTCTCCTTAAATCATCTTCGTGGTAGATTCTTCCCTTCGTTTTACTTGCAGTAGAGAAAGAGCAACTATTTTGAATACGTATAGAGAATGTACAAAATGACAGAAATGCCATATTATGAAGGTAAAACTGTTCACTTGGTAAACGGAACACTGTGATGATTTGATGTTAGTATCCTTTATATGAGAAAGTTGATACTAATGTGAACTGTCACAGAAACGTCTGTGTGTAAATGATTTCGTAGAATAACAGCGAATCACAATTTCAGAAAGAATGGACCGCCGTGTCCAATTATCTACCCGATCTATTCCAGATACTGCCATTTTATTCGGCGTAAATTGGGGAACACAAGGTGCGATAATGTAGATTAACACAAAACCGAGACACGAACCGTCAAGTTCACGGATTTCACTGCTCAAAAACTTGTCAAGTTGCTGTAGGGCAACTGAAACCAGACTGTACGAAAACCGTTGTACGTCATGCACCCAGTATATAGAGTGGCCCCGTATCACCGAAGTCAACGTCTCACGGCGAAGAGGACAGTGGCAGTGCATCAAGTATGAACTGCTGAAGGCTGGAGGAAAGTAGGGTAATCTGATGAGTCACTCCTCGTAATATTTCCGGTAATAAGATGGATTTATGACTCCCGCAAGGAACTTAACTTCCGTTTACTACTGCAAACAGTATCACAGTATTCAGATAGTCTTTTCTGAAGAATGGATACGCATGGGAACAAGACACTTGCCGCCCTATGTCACTAATGATTCATCTACCACAGACGCAAATTTTTGAAGATGACAATCCATCGAAGCACAAAACAAGTCATTATTTGAAGAAATTACATTTTTCGTCACACACACACACACACACACACACACACACACCTTTTTCTTGCACTTGAACGTCGCAGCCTCACTTCTCATTGTTGCAGAAAGAAATTACCAATGCTTGCCACTAAGAACAGCTATGTAAAAGATGCCTTCAGCCTACTGTTGATGTTGGTGTGATCATCGAACGCATTATATTTTTTCATTCACTCTAGTCAACCGAATCATGGAGGGAAATCTACGAATATGGCACTACTTGACTAAAAGAAAGGATAAGCTGACAGGGCACATCTTGTGACATCAAGAAATATCCACACTGATGAGTAGGGCCCGGATTTTAATGACAACTATTTTTTTTTTAATTTACAAATGAATTTTACAACAATGTATGCACAAGTCTAGGTATTATACTGTAGAAAAATATATTTTAATTGTCCATATAAAAATATATTTACTTGTTTAGTAATAGGTCACAGCCGGCCGATGTAGCCGAGCGGTTCTAGGCGCTTCAGTCTGGAACCGCGCGACCGCTACGGTCGCAGGTTCGAATCCTGCCTCGGGCATGGATGTGTGTGATGTCCTTAGGTTAGTTAGGTTTAAGTAGTTCTAAGTTCTAGGGGACTGATGACCTCAGAGGTTAAGTCCCATATCCTCAGAGCCATTTGAACCATTTTAATAGGTCACATTTCGGCCAATTTTCGCATATCACTTCATATTTCGGCCAGCTTTTGCCAAAAATGCTTATATTTGTCGTATCTTTAAAAACACAAGAAGAAAAACATGAAAATGTTGCTCAAAAAACAATGTTTCATGTTATACTGTCCCAAGTGCACAAAATTACTAAAAGACTATTTGTCAGGACTACAGTAGACAAGCAGCTTAACACGCTGATCGGTTCGCTGACGTAAGATATTGTTGCGCGAGAGCAACACAACGCTCAGCGAATAAAAACAGATTCCGACGTAGCAAACATCGCTAGCGTAGTCACACTATTCAGTTTGAATACAAACTCAGCCTGGTTCATGCGGAAAGTAAAGTGCCCCAATAGCATGAAGTTGCGAGGTTTCGTTTGTGATTTTGGAGAGAGATTCTTCAGCACTGATGAGTAAATATTTTCAAAATTATGAGAAGTTAGTTCACAAATGCGCTTTAACATGCAAGAACACTGTAATATCATCAAACGCAGCAGCTGTGTGAAGAGAAGTGCAGAAAATGACAGCAGACGAACGCTGTTATTTTGAACGGGCAGGTCCGTCTTCGAGAGTACAATCATCTCATAGGAGAAGCTAAGGAATCCGCGCATGAGACAGTTCTTGGGAAGTACACAAAACATCGAGTTCCTCGTGTGCTACGAGGGCGTGCTCAACAAAATATGAATTACTGTGGCTGGCCCAAAGGCCCAGAGATGAAACCATCGATGTGTGTAGGCGCTATGCTGCAAATGATATTGGTATTCTAATAGTTGACGGGCCTGCAGAAATGTGCATTCTAGCGTGCGACTCTCTCTCAAGAGTAAACAACTCGACTATTGCCATTTTGTTTGACAACTCTCTGAAGCTATTGAGGCCAGATGGGTCTGAAGAGAGAGAAGGTTTTGCTGCTAGTAACAGATGGTGCTTTATAAATGGCTAAAGCAGCAAGGGACTTCAGATACTCTAACCGAGTGCGGTGTACTTCATTCGCCTTGCACATGTGTTACACAGAGCTTCAGAAGAGATGCGATCAAATAACCCTGATGTGGACAATTTAATTTCCTGTGACAAGAAAAACTATGTGAAAGCTCCGCTACGGATGGAAAAATTTACGAAACAAGCACCTTCGTTGCCTCACCCCCTATAACCTGTTCTTAGACGATAGGGTTCTCGACTTGGTCCTGCTTAGTATTACTTCACCAAAATAAAGACATTCTTTTGTGAGGCTTAAATGTGATTAATCCATTGCTACCAAAACAGCGAAAGTGGTCTTTTACAGACACCTTGTCTGGAAACTTGGCATATATCAACGGCATATTTTCAGTAGTATCAAAATCCATCACACTATTGAAACCTGCAAGTACTCAACTATGCAACATGCGCAAAATGAGTTGGATGGAGCTCGTGGTCGTGGAACTGACAAAGTGAACAACAAATTGCGAAGAATCATGACATTCGACAACGTGCAAAATTAGTGACAGTCTTTCTGAGAATGCCACAGCATTTGACGACAATGAACCAATCTGACCTGCAGTGGCCTCGACGCGTTCAAATACGCTCCTGTTACGTCCTGTGACGTGGAGTTTTTCCAGATACAAAAAAAATGGTTCAAATGGCTCTGAGCACTATGGGACTCAACATCTGAGGTCATCAGTCCCCTAGACTTAGAACTACTAAAACCTAACTAACCTAAGGACATCACACACATCCATGCCCGTGGCAGGATTCGAACCTGCGACCGTAGCAGCTGCGCGGTTCCGGACTGAGCGCTTAGAACCGCTCGGCCACCGCGGCCGGCTTTTCCAGATACAAAACCATCCTCAGCGACAATCGCAGATCTTTGAAAATGAAACACCTGAAAACGCACCTTTTGATCCATTGTAACTCTGCAGAAGTTGAAGATAGACAGGACGTGTTAACTTATGTGGAATACTTGAAACATGTGGTGTGCAGCAGTAAAAACATAGTTTCATTGTTTGGATAGGCTTTATTGTTTCCACTTTGTGTTTTTGTCAGACGCATGCAGAAATTTCAAAAATAAGTGCTAGTTAAAGGTGTTAAACAATGCAACGACCAAGCACTTCGCTCACAATTTGTTCAAAAATGAATTTTGTACGACATGGTGCATAAAGCAAATCAAGAATATTTTTAAGTAAGCTTACAAGTCATATTTCATTTTTAAGGTCTATACGTTTTAGGTCATAAATGCTTGAATATTTCACTGTTTTCAAATCATTAGAATCCAGACCCAAACGATGAACCAAAAATATGGACACTACCCGCCGCGAGACTGAATGCCGCTCGTGTTGTGGATACGTGACGTTGTGAGGAAACTATACCGTATAGGCCTAGGTGTAGCAGAGAAAATGGGGAATCATTCTAGTGACGATGGGGAAATCTACTGACAAAAACGACTTTGAGAAATGTTATGCCCGGCGCCTGAGAATTGAGCTTCTCGAAAACCGTGAAACTGGTCGGCGGCTGTTCGCATGCTGCTATCGTCAGCATCAATGGAAAGTGGTTGAAGAACGGTGAAACCGCGAGGATAGGCGACAAGGAACAGCACGTTGACGCCTCATTACAGAACAAGGAGCGCTCTGGCTTGCCCGATCTGTAGAGCAGGATAGGCGGCGATCTGACGGCAGAATACAATCCTGGTGCGAACACAACTCTTTCGGAGCACACCATTCAGCGCATATTGTTGAAATGGGTCTCTGCATATTCCGATGTTGACTCAACGACACCGTTCACTACGACTGCAGTGGGTGCCGGATCATTGACATTGGACCGCAGGTCAATGGAAACACGTCATCTTGTCCGCTGAGTCCCGTTTCTTGCCATACCAGCTCGATGGTCGTGTCCGCATATGCTGTCATCCAGGCTACAGGCTTCTCGAAATATCAACCGTGTCACGGACGCAGGCTGCTGTGGAAAGCTTTATGCTGTGGGGGACGTCCACCTGGGCTTCAATGGAATCTATGGTTGTAGGATAATCGAAGGCATCAGGACAGCTCTCGACTACGTGGACGATATTGCGGACATCTGCATCCCTTTCATGCATGATTCCCCAACGATGATGACATCTTCCGTGTCTCATGGACATAATCGTGTTACAGTGATTTGAGGAGCATTATATTGAACCCACGTTGATGTCCTGGTTACCAATCCATCCATCTGAAGCCAATGGAAGACACTTGGGACGCCATAGGATGTCTGCTCCGCGCCATCGGTCCGTAATCTATGGGTTCTTTGTGACTGCGTAGACATTTGAAGCCACTACCTCCGGAAAACTACTAAGGACTTGTCGAATCCACGCTACGTACAATCACTGGTGCACTGCGTTTCAGAGGCGAGCTTACACTATTAAGCAAATAGTCATAATGCTTTGGCCCACCAATGTAATATGGTAATGAAGGGAAGAGTTGGAGGGGGAGAGGGGGGCGGCTACAACAAGCAGTTTGAAGTGAATGTAGATTGTAGTAATCGTACAGACATGAGGAGACTTGTTTGTGTTTACTGCGGAGAGCAGCATTTAAACAGTTTTCGGACTAGGACACTGCGTCTGCAACACTACCGCACCGTTATGTAGAAACCCCGTGTGTGTGTGTGTGTGTGTGTGTGTGTGTGTGTGTGTGTGTGTGTGTGTGTGTGTGTGTGTGTGCGTGTGCGTGTGCGTGTGCGTGTGTGTGTGTGTGTGTGTGCGCGCGCGAATACTGTAGGTGGCTCTCATCAGGACGACGACATATAGTCCACCCGAAGGAGGTTAAAAGCAGTATCGGCAGAAATGTTGGATTTTAAAATATGAGAGTGTCACACAACCAAATGAACTTTACCAGGAACAATAGGTGCTCACACAATGACATGAACATCTGGCAATGACGTAGCCAGTTCGACCAGTCAGAGGTCATTTTCGAACTGGCAGTAGATAAAAACAGGAAACAAAGAATCGTTCTATAATCTATGAAATCTGACAATGACAAAAAAGAAGAAACTAATATCTATAGGCATATGCTGCAAGCAGTTTCCGTTGCGTTGTCAACATCACTGAAGGGACGTTTTGTAGATGGAGTGCAATACTGTGTGTGTATACTCATCCATGTCAATATTTGCGAAAAGAGTATCTAGTTCGGCAGATGTTTATATACTGACAAACTGAAGATGATCATTAGCTGTTCGAAACCGATCATGGCATTGTGGAATCGTCATGGCACTGTGTAGTCGTATAAAATATAACATAATAAAAGATCAAGTAAATCGAACTTGTTTATACCGGACAATACAGGGTCTCTCTCCTATGGGTAGTCGGACCCATTTACTCTGTTGTTTCGACAGATATTTGTAGTTTCGTTTTTGCAGTGTCTAGGTGGAGTCAGTCCAAACGAATGTTGTTCATCATGTCATTTCTAGGGTGGAAAGCGTTGGTTTGTTTTCAGCCACGAGCAATACGATTTTTTAAAGCGGATTTTTACGCGTCCTTCGATAGAGTGGCCCCAAATTATGCTAGTGCGATATTCGTTTTATCGGTATGCATTAACAGGGACAATAAATGAAGAATAAACAATATTCCAGCAGCGACAGCATCGCCGTGGTCGGCACTGCTACCGCCGTGTAGTATCAGCGCTGCCCAGCCGCTGCTGTAGTGCTGGTTGTTATTCTTCGTGTTTTAGTGCCCCTGTTAATACAGATCAATAAAACGAATATCGCACTAGCATAATTTGGAGCCACTCTATTGAAGGACGCGTGAAATTCCGCTTTAAAAAATCATTTTGCTCGTAACTGGAAACAATCTTACGCTTTCCGCGGTACGAAAGACACGATGAACAGCATTTGTTTGGACTGACTCCACCTAGACACTGCAAAAACGAAATTGTAAATATCTGCCGAAGCACCAGGAAAAAGGCGCATGACGACTCTTAGGAGAGAGACGCTATAGAAAGTTCTGATAACTTACGGGAATGCAGGCGTGTGTTGTCTTCAACAACCTTGGTTGTCGAACACATCACCCAGCTGCAATCTGTTATCTGAACATATGTCAATCACTTGATCTCCAAGACATTACGTGGCTTTTTTTAACAAATCAGTGGTGTACTGGCGGGGATTCAGTCGGTATTTCCGCACTATATTTCGAAGACCGACCAAGTCGCCATAGTCGTCGTCGTCGTCGTCATCATCATCGTCGTCGTCCTCAGGTGCTCCGAACTGTGTTACGCGTACTCGGTAGTCGGTGCCTGGACCCCCGACTGCTAGCGAGTATGCATAACACAACTCACAGGCCCTGAAGAAGACGAATGGGCTGCTCGTCGAAATATCGTGCATAAAAATGGAATCGGCAGCTAGACTGAACATCCGAAAGTACACGACAACCAAGTGGTGAGAGATTTACTGGAATCAGAGGGAAGCGAGGCGTGAGGGCGGGGACTGACCGGCTTGCGGCGCGGGCCCGGCGACGGTGGGGCCCAGCGGGTCGAAGCGAACACGGTGCTCGACGCTGGCCTTCGCGGCGCCCAGCAGGTCGGAGAAGAAGCGGTGCCTGCGCAGCGCCAGCTCGTCGCGGCCCACCGGCGTGGCGGGCGGCTCGCCGCCGCCCTCGAACACCTCGTCGTCCTCCTGCGACAGCCACTGCGGGATGGCGCCCAGCCCGGGCACGGAACCTGACCGCTTGGCCGGGTGCGGCGTCGGCACCATGGCGCGCAGCGCCGCCGCCTCCGTCTCGTCCAGCGGCTCCTCTTCCTCGTCGTCGTCGTCGTCGCCGCCGCCACCGCCAGGGGCGGCGCCGCCTCCGGCGCCGCCCACCTCGGAAGGCTCCTCGGCCTTGTGCCGCTCCCCCTCCTGGCCGTCCTTCGCCTCGCCAGGTGTGTCCTTGGCCTGCTTGGCGTGCTGCTCTTCTTCCTCGGTCTTCGCCTCCCTGCCTGCTCCCGGGTTCGCCTCGGCCTCGCCCGCGCCGCCAGGCGGCTCCGGACTCCTGGCGTCGCTGGCGCGCTTCGCGTCGCTCGGTCGCTTTACATTCCTGGCACCCTCTTCCGGCGCCGGCTGCTCTGGGGCTGCTTTGATCTCGGGCAACAGCGACTTCTTCCTCTCCGGCGCCGAGACGCCGTCGGTCTGTATCTTGACGCCTTCCTGTTTCACTTTGTCCGATTTAGGCGACTTGCCATCCGCTATGACGGCCGATTTCGCCGGCAATTCCGTTACCCCGTCGACATCTTCCGCCTTTATTTCTATAGGCCGCGGCTCCTTCACGTCGGACACCTTGTTGTTCTGTATACTCTCCTTCGTCTCGTCCGGTTTGTACACGTCCATCTCATTTTCCGCGCATTTCTGCTTCTTCGCCGGATTGCTCTTGCAACCACAGCAGTTTTTGAACATGGTACACCTCTACTTTGACGGACCTACCTCGTGCAGAGAAACAAACTTGGACGCTAGCGGCTCGGAGACGCTCAGTAGTCCTGATGCGCGACGGAGCCGGCCGAAAAACGGAGGCGGAAGTCACCTACCCGACGATACGTACACTAGCTGTGTCGCGACGCGCATTGTGCGGAGTGTTCACTAGAGACGGTGCGCGACACGACACCGGCCGTGCGGGTCAGCAGCGTCGCCGACAACAGCCGCAGCCGTTATCAATGGGAGTGCTGGCTGCCTCGTGACCCACTTCGCGCCGCCCGGTGCAGCCCAGGCACGGCCGGGAACAGGGCGGCGGCGGCAGCGGAGGCGATTGCGGTCGCAGCGTCTCGGCGCTTCGCGGAAACGCCACAGTCGAAGCAAGCAGGCGTGACGGTAGTCGCCCAATAGCCACACAACGGGAGGCGCGCCCCTGTGTGTCAGTAGCGCGCCATTACGGACGCAACGCGGCAGGGCACGGCACGTTCGGGGAGGAGCAGCGCGACTGCCGGGATCCGACCGAGCGCAGAGCCATCTGGCGCACGGGACCCGCACCGCGCGCAGAGTTCAGCACGCAGCCTCCCGCCCGTTGCGCCGTCTTACGCGGCGGCGTTCAATACACTTGCGATCTCGACGCCCACACGCCACCCGGATAGCACCAGTTCGTGTGTGTGTGTGTGTGTGTGTGTGTGTGTGTGTGTGTGTATTTTACTACTTGTCGATAACAAGTTCACTGCAAACAAGGTGGTCTTCGATCGAATTACGATTCAAACTTCTACAATGACATCACACCTGTTGTTCACTCAGTAACCACTCACAGTTTGACTATATACAATCCAGGACGGATATAAAATATATAGTTATGTTTCATCTAATGATGGCACTGAAGAGCTATATTATAATGTAATCCCTTAAGCTTTACAATCCGTACAAGATTATGACTCGGTAACACTGTTATCCGAGAAGCAGCTAGGAAAATAGGAGAAACTGATTCCCGCAACAATACTGCTTTCCTGCTTTTGTTTCCAGTTGTTATTTCTATTCAGTCTCTGGCCATTACTGACTCACACACACACACACACACACACACACACACACACACACACACACACCATTCCAGACAGAAAATACAAATATCAAATACTGCATGAAACGAAAAACAAAAATGAATGTTGGTAGGCTGGGATAGGAAACATACGTAAGTGGGTTCCACATCTGTGCCTGTGTCCAACATCTTTCGATACTTATTACGAACAAAAGCTTGTTATAGAACCAGTAGCACTGCTACATGATGCATGGCACTCTTTTGGAGGGGTGTGAAAATACTAATTTGTCAACCTGGGTACAGGAAAATATATTACTCTTTGTTCCTCTGGTTTCCCTCTCCTCTTACATGACCTTCGTCAGATACCTCTGACGACTGCATTGCTGTACAATGCAATGTAATTAACCTGCCTCTCTGTATAATATCTAACTCTATTCTCCTTACACAAGTAGAGCGAAAAATCAACCACACAATGTTAGAATCTGTTTGTCAGCACATCTAACATAAATTTCCACTAGGTAGCAAACTTTCGCAAGCAGTTTTCTACCAGGTGAAGTCAGCACAGTAAATTCAAATGTGCCCGCAAAGCACTTGCCTGCATTCTTTCGACCACTTCTGCGAAAGTTTTACGTGAGTTCTTACTTGCTAGCATATTTCTTCCTTTCCCTGTCCCTCCTTTTGTGAGTTCCGAAACACGAACGCCTGGTCTCTGATATACTTTATTGTCATCACAGTGCTAACGTTTTTCTTTCTTCTCCTCCTCTTCCTCCTGACTAGCTGGACACGTGTGTTTCACAGCCGTATTTTAAATGACGTGCAGTACAAAGAAGAACCACTACAACAGTGTGCAGCAATTATTTATTCATTTATATTTCAGTTTTGAGCACTTGTCTGTCTTAACTACATTATTTCTAGATTCTTGAAGGTGAATGCCACATTTTCAAGTCGTTTATGAATGTTTATGTCGAAGTAACTTTTATGATTTATCGCTCTGCCTAGAAGCCAAAGAGATCGAGAAAGCTTTTGAATTCAGTATCAACTAAATCTTTACAAACCCCTCACCCAAACCAGGCACTGTCTAAATTATGTTAATATAACTGAAGAATATATGCATCAACGTCACATGCTCCATTTTAATTGGCCACGAAAGCGGAAAATTCAGATTTGAAGGAAGTCAGGCAAGGAAATTCGCTATCACGAGACCATTCTCAGCGGCGCTGGGACACGCTTTCACATTCCTAAATTAACAGAAATAATTGAGTGGAACGTGCCTGGACTACGTTCGTTTGTTTGATGATACTGTACTTTTCGTACGAGTCCAGATAAGCTTAGCAAACGAATCGACGAACTTTATGGAGCAACTATGAAAGTAGGTCTGAGAATAATTTACAATAACATTATTTTTAATGTATAATAACACAATGAAAAGAAAAATGTAGAACTCTCTACAAACGGCAGTGTCCTGACTGACTGACTGACTGACTGACATATCATCGCTCAGCCCAAACCGCTAAAGACAAAAACTTGGAAATTGGTGGTTAGTTCATATGGGACCAAACTACTGAGTTCATCGGTCCCTAGGCTTACACACTACTTAATCTAACTTACACACACACACACACACACACACACACACACACACACACACACACACACACGCCTACACACACACGTGCCCACACACACACGCCCGTGGGAGGACCCCAACCTCCCAACGGAGGGAGCCGCGCGAACCGTGGCAAAGCGCCATTAGGAGGTTATGACCTTATACTGTAGGCATCGTTTAAGAAGTGATTTTTCGAAATTCCACCCCTAATGGGGCGAAACAGGGGAAGAAAGGTTTTTTGAAAGTATGTCGCTGTTAATGCAATTTTGAACCTAAAACGACAAAAATTGGTCGTCGGTTTCTCGGTCAGAAATAAAGAAATATGCCCCTATGTGGTGAAAGCTTTTTTTAAAAAGTATATCGTTATTAAAGTAATACTACAGCATTTTGAAGATACATTTATGAACATTGGTATTTGACATTTACGACAGTAAAAGACGATGAATGGATGGACTGCAAAAGAAACAAACAGAAGAGTAAAAATGGTCTGCAATGCTTCTGATAAACTAAACCATTCAAGACTAAACTTCTGATGCGTATGAAACAGAAAGTATACAATCAGTATGTGTTACTAATTCATGGTAGTAGGGTTGAATTTTACTGTGCAAATCATCCAAAAATTGAGGGTTGTTCGGCGAACGATGGGAGACGCATGTTGCGAATTACTTGAAGAAGGCAGGAAAACAAGCTAATGCATCAGGGAATAGAGTGGAGTGAAAGACGTAACTGCGACTGCGGCGAACTTGAAATGGTGGTGGGCATAACTTGCGCTCAAGCGAGGTGAAGGGCGAAAACATACTCCGGAAATTATTTGTTGGATTCTTAGAGTTGGGAAAATTCCGGAATGACACCCTAATGGAACGTAGAACCATGACATTAGGAAACAGCAGCAACACGGATGCCTCAAGACGGAGACAATAACGCATAGAAAAGTATGGAGTACGGCTTTTTTCCAGCAATTGTTGTCCAATAGGAATGTCAGAAGAGGTCATTTCATTTATTAAAATTCTCTAGACTGTAGAGCTGGCACATACAAACAACGAAATGCAGTTATTTTATATACAGCGTCTATTTAAACACTGTTTATCTTTGCTTAATAAGCTAATATTTGACCTGTTACAAATTATTTACTGAATTCACTTTTGATTTCGACTGATACCTGAAAATATTCAATGGAGCCACTTTTACCCGTTAGCTATGATACCTTTCGTACCCCTGAATGACCTTAATAGTTCAGGTGAAAAGTGGTTACTTTCTTACCAAGAACACTCTGCAACAACTCACAGACAAGCTGAAAAGTAGATGTATTTTGTCACGAGCAATGGAATACAAAACGTGAATGCGAAAATGCGATATGTGACCCTGTTCGACCAGTGTTCGTTCATCCTCTGGCTGTGTTCTTGTCGTCTCTGTTCGGTCCATTGTGTTCGTTTCTTGTGTGGTGTCTCTTGTTTGTTTCTTCTGATCCGGTTCCTAAGGGGTGTTTTGTATTGTTTCCTGTGTGGTGTTGAGTTGTTCCATGTCATTTCTTACTTCATTCATCCATTTGTTGTTTTTCCTTGTGCTAACCCAGTCCAAGATCTGTCTCGGTATTCTACGTGGTGCCAGTCTGGTGAGGTGTCCGTAAAACTGTAGTCTTCGTTTCCTGATTTGGCCTGTTATTTTCTGTGTGTGTTCGTATAGCTCTTCACCTGACCTCTTTATTTGTACCCCATCTTTTTGCATCGCCCCGAATATTTCCCCGAGTATTTGGTTCCGTCTTCTCTATCTGTTTGATTCGTGTCTGTCCTTGTACTATTGTGGTCTCGGTTGCGTATAGTGCTTCTGGTAGCACCACTGTCTCTTAGTGTCGTAGCTTGGCCTTTCGTGAGAAAGCTTTCTTATTGTAGTGATTCCAAGTCAGTTTGTAGGCCTTCTCTAGTTCCGCTCTGCTCTCTTCATTAGATACCTTATTTCTTCCTGCAATATGTGTTGTTTTTCCTAGGTACTTGAAATTTTGTATTTATATATTCAATAATGATCTCTAAATATGAGTTGTTGTATAAGTTCACGTATGTTAATCAAAACAGTACACAAAACACGGAAAGAAAATAAACGTTGATCGCAAGTGGAGCTCTGTGGCCGAGCGGTTCTAGGCGCTTCAATCCGGAACCTCGCTGCTGCTACGATCACAGGTTCGAATCCTGCCTCTGGCATGGATGTGTGTGATGTCCTTAGGTTAGTGCGATTGAAGTAGTTCTAAGTTCTAGGGGACTGATGACCTCAGATGTTAAGTCCCATAGTGCTTTGAACCATTTGAACTATTTGAGCAACTGGAGCGCGTCATGAATTTCACCGTTTCACATGTGTCGAATATATGAAGTCTAATTTCATCCAAGATTTCCTAATGCAACCTGCAAAAACATAAGAACACAACAAGAATGAAACTGAAATACTCTGAGGTGACAAAAATTGATGGGATACCTCCTAATATCGTGTTGGACCTCTTTGTACAGCGTAGTGCAGCAATTCGAAGTGGCATAGACTCAACAAGTCGTTCGAAGTCCCCTGCAGAAATATTGAAACACGCTGCCTCTACAGCCGTCCATAATTGTGAAAGTGTTGCCGGTGCAGTATTTTGTTAACGAAATGACCTCTCCATTATGTCCGATAAATGTTAGATAGCATTCATGCCGGGCGATCTGGGTGGTCAAATCATTCGCTCGAACTGTTCAGAATATTCTTCAAAACAATCGCAAACAAATGTGGCCCTCTGACATAGCGGACTGTCGTCATTAAAAATTCCATTGTTGTTTGGGAACATGGAAGTCCGTGAATGGCTACAAATGGTTTCCAAGTAGGCGAACACAACCATTTGGAGTCAATGATCGGTTCAGTTGGACCAGACGACCCAGTCAATTTCATGTAAACACAGCCAACACCATAACTGAGCCGCAACTAGCTTGCACAGCGCCTTGTTGACAACTTGGGTCCATGGCTTGTATACTACTATCAGCTCCTACCAACTGAAATCGGGACTCATCTGACCAGGCCACGGTCTTCCAGTCGTTCGGTGTCCAAAAAGTCACGAGCCCAGGAGAGGCGCTGCAGGCGACGTCGTGTTGTTAGCAAAGATACTCCCGTCGGTCGGCTGCTGCCCTAGCCCATTAACGCCAAATTTCGGCGCAATCTCTTAACGAATACGTTCGTCATACGACCCATATTGATTTCTGCGTATATTTCACGCAATGTTGCTTATCTGTTAGCACTGACAACTCTACGAAAACGCCGCTGCTCTCGTAAGTTAAGTGTACGCCTCTAACACTGGTTGTCCGTGGTGAAAGGTAATGCTGAAAGTTGGTATTCTCCGGAATACTGAATTTCCTAATGATTTCAGAAAGGGAATGCCACAGCGTCTAGCTCCAACTATCTTCATTCCCGTCGTGCGGCACCTTTTCACATGAATCACCTGAATATAAATGACAGATCCGCTAATGCACTTTCCTTTTATACCTTGTGTATGCGATATTACTACCCTTTGTATATGTTCATATCGCTATCCACGACTTTTGTCACCTAAGTATACTTGTTGTGTACCAACCGAAACGCCGTTAATATAATGTGGTCTTTGTCACAGCGGGACTGAATAGAAGTAGCGTTTCGATGAGAGATGACCAAGACCTTATAACCACGACCTCGAAAGTGATAAGTGAATGAATCCGTAATTACACACACCCAATGCAATAACATTTTCTGTGACGTCAGTCGTAAGATGCATTGGGAGAAGTTGTATTAGACGCTTGTGCTGAAGGGAAAGACAGCAAGACAGCAATGTGTGTGTGTGTGTGTGTGTGTGGGGAGGGGGGGGGGGGGGTTTCGGGCGACTGTATCGCAGGCTACCCTGACAAAACGTTGTAAATAAAGGCGAATATTGCGGAAGCTAACGTTTGGTAACGATATCAAATGGTTGTTTCCCCGTGATTTTAATACTGATTGGCTGAACGCCAAACAAAGATAATTTAAATACAACTTCCTTCAAAACGAGATTTCCATTTATGAGATTGGCTTATATGCTTAGGAAGGTGCAGCCAACATGTAACTTGAGATGTAAGCTCATAATGTGAGAAACTGACAGTGGCAGTTCTGTGGAGTTTGGGGAAATCGAGAAAATATAAGAAGTCGTTTAACTATTTTGGAAATCGACCTCACGATTGTCAGAGACTACATTTCGATTACACCACTCTGCACATACAACCGCAAACAGTACTCTCCTATATCATTTTCTACAGTTCTCTCTCTCCAAATGTTCTATTTTTCAAGTATTCAACTGACCTTACCTGTTTTCCTCCCAAGTAAATACGTCCAATGCAGTTGATATCATAGAGGAATAAATAAATGTATGTTTTTGGAAAGCTTTCACGATCAAATTCCGAAAAACAAAAGACATTTACTGAGCTGGACATGAACAAATTTATGGCGTACTGCGTTTGCTCATGTTTATTGTGTAGTCTCTGCTAACATTTGGGACAGAGGGTGCTGTGTATTTTTCGGAAGCTCTACCTTTACTAAGAAACATTGGACTATTAAAGCGGTTTCCGCTGCCTCCATACGAGAGAGAGAGAGAGAGAGAGAGAGAGAGAGAGAGAGAGAGAAAGATAGATACACGTAAGGTGGTAATCTGTTGCACAGCATGCATTTCTTCTACAGCTACCTCCCATGAGGATGAAAGATCTACCGCTTAGCCGCAAAAATGAGATGAATTTTCGTTTAAACGAAAGCTTCGTAATCGCTTTAAAATGTGCTTGCAATCAATTACAAAACGCCTTTGTTACAGGGCAGCTGCAATGAAAGGCGCGACACCTTCCGCGAGAAGATTAATCAACGAAGCGAGAGTGCTCTCGGCGAGGAATTAGTCACTTGCTCCTGAGTGAAACTCAATTATTTAATATCTGCAGCGCGCTCTTTAGCCCGGACTGGAATGGACAAAGCAACTTTCCTACAGAGAACCCGAGGCGAGCGCAGGCAGAAAGATTAACTTAACATTCCGACACGGAAAGAACGCAAAGCGGCTTGCTAAGTCCAGCAAGAATACTGGCACAGAACCGGAAAAAATTGACTAAATGAAGCCGAATTCATAAGAGAATACCAGCGCCACTCACTAGCAGCACTTCCAATGCAGCTTTATATTTTCCCTTAGTGGCAACACACGCCTCCGTACGTTATAAAAATGATACCCGATGTTTCCTGAATACAGACAGGAGCATAAGGGGTTTTCTTAAAAGTACGGCTCGTACAAATGACTACATTAGTATGGTTTTGATCAGTGTCCCTCTCATCATCAGCGATGTTCTCTATGTTCGCCAATTCATGGAAGCAGATGATGCGTTTGAAATTGCCCACGAAATTGTATGTTTCAGTAGAACAAGGTGTTGGACATCTTGCCAAACACTGAGGATTTCTCTTTTAGGTCGATACATTCTCCCCAACTTAAAACCAACACAGCAACATCTCATTTTTTTTGTAATACAACACATTACATTCTATGCGTACCTGGTGATAGTAACTTTTTTCCGAAATAATATCTGGTATGTGACAACGATGTTGAAGGCTTTGAGAGATCAGAGTTCTCGTTTTTATAGTAATTTGGGGTAATAATGATCCAATTTTGTTTTATTATAGTTGGCATCAAACTATCGGAACGATTCCATACGGGCAACAAACAGCTTAGGGTGGTGGTGGTGCAATCAAAATAACGCAAGAAAGCAGGAGAGACTGATGCATGGCAGCATAGTACCACTGGAAGCCTCGACCTCAATATTGCCTAGGTAACTAACTCTCTTCTGCAGCTAGCCTTTCGGATTCAGGAAAGAAGGGCCGTCAACAGTAAAATATCTCACCGAAACCAGACTGATTATAGACTAACCAGTCAGTCAAGTCGAGTGGAAACTCATTTGGGGCGTCAAGAGAGAGTAATATTTCAGACAGAGAAAGATTTATTTACACAGTAAATTTATACAAGCTACGCGTGTTCGTCCTCATTTGCAGTACGACTGTGCAGTGTGGGATCCGTACCAGATAGTATTAACGGAGTACATCGAAAAAGTTCAAAGACGGGCGGCACGTTTCGTATTGTCGAGAAATAGGGGAGAGACAGTCACGGACATGATACAGGATTTGGCGGGGTCACCATTAAAACAAAGGCGTTTCTTGAAGCGACGGGATCCTCTCACGAAATTTCAGTCACCAATTTTCTCCTCCGAATGTGAAAATATTTTGCCGACGCTGACCAACATAGGGACAAAGGATTATCATAAAAAAATAAGGAAAATCTGAGGTCTCATGGAAAGGTATAGGTATTCGTTTTTTCGCGTGCTGTTCGAGAGTGTAATAAAAGATAATTATTGTGAAGGTGGTTCGATGAACCCTCTGCCAGACACTTAAGCGTGATTTGCAGAGTAGTCATGTAGATATATGCAACGCTTCACACAAAGGCGTTGCTGCAATGACAACTGTACAAAGGTATGTAAAAATCACGATGTTTAAGCTATTTGAAAGAGGGAGGGGGAAGTACTACAGATTAAATTAAATAGATCAAACTGGTACTGCACATTTCTTCTCGTATTTTGTTACAAAAGTTAGGTGCATTGTACTTGTCTATCTATTCGTTGTCCATTTTTTCGTGGATCTCGTGAGCAGTGGTTTTAATACTATTTTTATTAATTTTTGTGGTTAAAAATTGTCATAATCAGTTGGGCAGTATGAGACCAAAACTTGCAGGGCCAGAAAAACTTCGTCATCTCTTATCAGTAGGAGTGTCCTAATTGAAAACAGTACTTACAATATTTCGAAGTATAATAAAAAGTTACAACTGATAGGCGTATTTCAAAAGAACAGTCTCCTTTATCTCTATACAGAATGTAACGACCGCGACGTATCGTTGAACGACTGGAAGTGGACTCTGAACGTAAATAATAGTTTACGTACTGCGCATAAATAAGAGACAAGATCCATTACTGTTGTTCGAGTATGCAACTGGCGAAAATACAATGCACACCGTTGTACTTGGACCACCAAGACGATAAGTATCGATAATATTCTTGGGTGCAGTACGTATTCACACTTCTCAGACTTAGCCTGCTCTCATCTGAGAAGATCACGCGACCTCACTCCTCATTCTTTCACTCATTTCCATCGAGTTGTGAATGTGTTATGTTTCTTTATCTGTCACTTCCTCAAGTTTTGGTGAGTGGTATGGTAGCAACTGCTTGTGGCACCAAGCCTAAAGAGAACGCCTAAGCGCAAAATTTATACACACTGTATCACAATTAGTAGCTGAAACTGACGCGATAGAAAAAGGGTGATAGGGTGGGGAGGGAGGGGCGCCAAATCATAAGTAGCTTGTGTAGGGAAAATGTTTACAGGCCTGTCGTGGTAACAGGATATTTTCGCAAATGCGAGGTGGTCACGGTAGACTAGGTGTTCGTAATGCCTCGCACCTCCCTCGACTGCGAAGTGACAATGCCCGTTCAGTTTCGTGGTTGTGATGCAGCGTTTGCTTTATTAATTTTTCGTCCATGCTTACTCTGATATTGGTCAGGCGCTCACTTGAGCAAATACATTTTACTGTTGGCTCTATACACGCTGGCACATGACGTTCACCGGGCACTCGCCGTACTCACACCCTGCCATCGGATCGCCACATTGTGTACCGTGGTTTGTTACTCCACACAACGTTTTTCCATTGTTCAATCGTCCAATGTTTACGCTCTTTACACCAAGCGAGGCGTCGTTTGGCATTTACCGGCGTGACGTGTGGCTTCTGAGCAGCTGCTCGACCATGAAATCCAAGTTTTCTCACCTCCCGCCTAACTGTCATAGTATCCTGATGAAGTTTGGAATTCCTGTGTGATGGTCTGGACAGATGTTAGCCTGTTACACATTATGACCTCCTTCAACTGTCGGCGGTCTCTGTCAGTCAACAGACGAGGTCGACCTGTACGCTTTTGTGGTGTCTGTGTCCCTTCACGTTCCCACTTCACTACCACATCGGAAATAGTGGACCTAGGGATGTTTAGGTGTATGAAAATCTCGCATACAGACGTATGACACAAGTGACACCCGATCACCTGACCACGTTCAAAGTCTATGAGTTCTGCGGAGTGCCCCGTTCTGCTCTCCCACAATGTGTAATGAGTACAGAGGTCGCTGATATGGAATACCTAGTAGTAGTTGGCAGCACAATGCACCTAACATGAAAAACGTATGTTTTTGGGGGTGTACGGATACTTTTGATCACATAGTGTATGTCTCGCGAAATGACCACGATCATGAAAATTACAGCCCATACAGAGATTCATCGATAGCCATTCTCTTCACGCACCATTCGCAAATGCAAAATGGGAGGGATGGATGCGATTGGAAGGAGAGGGATGATAAGTCGCACCAGAAGTACCCTAAGCAACACATCGTCAGGTGGCTTGTTTTGGTATGTGGAACCGTTAGGAAGTACTAAGGCAACGATATATATGGGGCACTAGTTTTCTGAGCCTGTGTAGTAAAACTTAAAAACTTATTCCGAAATACATCCTTGGATCACAAGTAGGTTCAGCATAGGCTAATAAGTATGTCACTGGTGTGACCGAAGTCTCGGCCTGTCGTAGTGACCTCCTTATAAGAAAGTCACAGTAGTTTGGAGCGCTGAACTCAGAGCTTGGATACTATAACGAATAAGTATGTATATGCGCAATGAGTGTTTGCAACTTACAAACAACAACAAATAAATAAAGTAAAAAGACATAACTTTAAATACTCCTTCAGAGTTGCTATTTATGAAAATACCCACACTCACGATTATACTTTTTATCTCGACACAACGAAAAATCTCAAAACTACGCATAGGATTTCAAAATAGAAAAATAAGTGTTCAGTGTTTTTAAAAATCCGACGATACCAATGTTGACCATCTGTTGGTTGGACATGGGGTCAACTTTGAAATCTTAAACAGGAACATCCAATTTTTATTGCTGATTCGTATTCTACGGAGAAAAAAATACATAACATTTGTATGTAACACTTTCGTCGTTGCGCGATAGATGGCGCTGTAGTCGACAAATATAACGCAACTGAGTCCAGAAACTGTATTGTGTGAATTCCTAATGGACCAAACTGCTGAGGTCATCGGTCCCTAGACTTACACACTACTTAAACTAACTTGCGATAAGGACAACACACACACACACACACACACACACACACACACACACACACACACACACACACACCGCGGGAGGGCTCGAACCTCCGACGGGAGGGGCCACGCGATTCGTGACATGGCGCCTCTAACCACGCGGCCACTCCGCGCGGCGACACTATTATCACGAGAAAAATGCACTGGATCAAGAAAAAAAAGAGGAAAGAAAAAAACATACGTGTTTAGTAAACGTGAAAAAAGCTTGTTGAGATGTGTCCACTCACCAACGGGACGCTCATCTGTAAGAATTATTTCACAGTAAGTGCTCAAAAAATGTCGCTGCCCCCTTCTACGCACTTACTTATCCGCATGTGGGATGATTCAACACAACTAAGAAGTGTTTAACGATGTAATACGCATACATTCACTGGTGATACGTTGAATAATTTATACGCGCGATGTTGGCACTTCAATATAAGCTTGATAGATTGATTGAGAGAGGTTATGGGGCTCCACGATTCCAAAGTTACTTACGGAAGACAGAGGGTCTGCTAAAAGTGGATGGATCCCGTCAGAGGAGTCAGACTATAAAACGAGGAAGTTAATACACAGTAGAAGGCATAAAATGGTAGACCAAAACTAAAAACTGGAGGAAAAGAGCGGTCTTTCCACGGGGGAGTGGTCATAGGGTCCCAGACCGAGAAAACATGAAGAGAGGGCCCCACTGCAACCAAACTGCCCCTGCTCCAGGAGTAAAGCAAATCCTTATATCTGAAAATAAAAACTACTTTTACGGAGTAAACTGAGGACCAGTTCAAGCATCCGTGAATCGTCTACTAATACTAAAATTAAGGAATTTTGAAGACTATACTTAGTAGGCCTACGAAGTGCCAAAAGAAGGGGACCTTCCACCAATATATGGGATCCCGTCAGTCTGACTCTTCAACCATATTGTGGGAGTTCTTGATGCAACAATTTACCAACAGAATGAGATTTTCACTCTGCAGCGGAGTGTGCGCTGATATGAAACTTCCTGGCAGATTAAAACTGTGTGCCCGACCGAGACTCGAACTCGTGAGTGCTGTGAGTACCGGGCGTGAGTCGTGCTTCGGTAGCTCAGATGGTAGAGCACTTGCCCGCGAAAGGCAAAGGTCCCGAGTTCGAGTCTCGGTCGGGCACACAGTTTTAATCTGCCAGGAAGTTTCATATCAGCGCACACTCCGCTGCAGAGTGAAAATCTCATTCTGGAAACATCCCCCAGGCTGTGGCTAAGCCATGTCTCCGCAATATCCTTTCTTTCAGGAGTGCTAGTTCTGCAAGGTTCGCAGGAGAGCTTCTGTAAAGTTTGGAAGGTAGGAGACGAGGTACTGGCAGAAGTAAGGCTGTGAGTACCGGGCGTGAGTCGTGCTTCGGTAGCTCAGATGGTAGAGCACACAGTTTTAATCTGCCAGGAAGTTTCAATTTACCAACAGCCGTATCTATTGTAGAAATTTATTTTTTTAATTTTTATGAACTTCTATGTGCTACCAGTTTCGGCATTATATTGATGCCATCTTCAGGCCCCACTCGTCATAGTCGTAAAATCGCTATACGCGGAAGGAGCCATATAACTGGATCCGTGTATCTATTCGTCCTGCAACAGCTCTTGGTGGCCAGTCTGTGTCGCCTTACGACTATGACGAGTGGGGCCTGAAGATGGCATCAATATAATGCCGAAGCTGGTAGCACATAGAAGTTCATAAAAAATTTCTACAATACATACGCCTGTTAGTAAATTATTGCATCAAGAAGTTCAGGCCAGCCGTCGTCCCACGATCCGTAATGGATCAACGAATATATTGTGGGACTGGTTCGTTACGCAAGAGGGAAACAATGGGTGAGCCTCGTATGACCAATGCGTAGACAGCATACGACAGTGGACTTCTTCCGAGAGAAGCGAAAGGAAAGAACGCCGAACTGCAGTAATCACCTTGATTGTGCGGAGTTTATTACTGAGAGCAATAGTGCACCAAATGTCATTTCACTTTTGGGCAAAGAGAGATTTGACGTAGATCCGCAGCTGGAATGACGAAAGGGAGGGGTTCTCTAGCTAAACAGTCCGCCAGTTCACTCCCTGGGGTACCCTCATGACTTGGGACCCAGAGAAAGACAACTGAGCAGGCGGCATAGCCGAGGGCCGAGAGAAGGTCATGGATAGCAGAAACCAAAGGGTGACGAGAGTATCTTCGCCCGATTGTCTGCAGGCTGCTCATTGAGTCGGTGCACATTAAAACACTATGGAGGGAGGCCTGAGTAACAAAATGCAGGGCCCAGTTAATGAGTAGCAGCTCTTCTGTGAACACACTACATGATCCTGGAAATAAACGATGTTCTAAGCCAGTAGGAGATGTGAAAGCATATCCCGCCTTACCTATCGTCTTAGAAATATTAGTGTAGAAGATGGCAGCATCCTGGAACTCTGCAAGGATGGAATGCATAAGACGCCAGAAGACCATAGCGGCGACAGAGACCTTACGACGTTGGAATATGTCGGTCCTAATCCATGGTCTAAACAGCATCCAATGGGGAATTGGGATGTGTGTGTGTGTGGGGGGGGGGGGGGGAGGGAGGGAGGGAATACACAGGGCACATTCCAGTAAAGAGACATTCCAACCGGCAATCCCATCTGCGGGCGGTTATCGGGAGGGAGACATCACTCATTTGTCAGGAGGAATTTGGTCAGGGAATCGGCGAATGGCGATTGGTAATTGTGTAAGAAACAAGGAGTTGATTCCATCATATTTGCAGAGGGGCATCCCCCCTTCTACGAGGAGACTGTTAACGGGACTAGTGTGAAAGGCACCAATAGCTAGACGCACCCCTAAGGGTGAACAGGTTCAAGCATTTTCAGAGTGGAAAGAGCCGCTGAGCTATAAACCTGATTGCCATAATCTAGTCTGGACATGACAAGAGCACAGTAAAGATGGAGAAGAGATGCACGGTCTGCTCCCCAAGATGTTTGGGCCAGGAGACGGAGAGCATTCTGCTTCCGCATGCATTTAGTCTTTAGGTAGGAAATATGGGGCTGCCACATCAACTTCTGATCAAACATAAGACCCGAGAAATGGGACTGTGTTACAATGTCTACGAGTTAATCGCCTAAATAAATTTCTGGATCGGGGTGTACTGTGGGTCGGCGACTAAAATGTATAACCCGCGTTTTGGAGGGAGAAAACTGGAAGCCAGAGGAGACGGCCCACGCAGAGGACCGTCGGATGGCGCTTTGGAGCCGGCGCTCAGCACATGCTACTAAGTGGAAGCTGCACCAGACGCAAAAACCTTGTGGGATACCATTCTCCTGAATATGAGAGGCGCTGAGTGAAGTGGCAATTCGAAACTGGAAAAGCTGGTGGGATAAAAACTTCTGGATAAAAGTCGGAAGGGAACCACGAAAGCGCCAGTCATGGAGGGTAACTAAAATGTGATGGCACCAAGCTATATCATATGCCCTATGTAGGTCAAAGACGACACGGTTCGGGCGGGTAATAAAAGCCTGTCGGATTGCTGTTTCCAATCTGGGTAAAGGGTAAGTTGGAGATCGTCCTTCACAGAAGCTACACTGATACGGGGACAAAAGGCCCTGAGATTCTAGTACCCAACTTAATCAGAAGCTAACCATCATCTCAAGCAATTTACAAAGTACATTCCTCAGGTTTATCGGGTGGTAGCTATCGAGAGACGTTGGGTTCTTCCCGGACTTAAAGACAGGGTAACTACACTGTCTCGCCATGGCGAGGGGAAGGCACCTGCAAGTCAAATGTGGTTGAAGATCCTGAGTAGGTATTACCTCTGGGTAACGTCCTAGTGTTGGATTATCTGGTTGTGGATCCAATCCGAGCCTTGGGCCATGTCATGTGAAGAGATAAGAGCCTGCAAGAATTCCCATTCAGTGAAGGGTTCACTATGGGGTTCAGCTTGAGGGGGGTTGAAACACAGAGGGTGGGGGTCTTCAACTTCGCGTTTCTGCCGAAGAAAGGTAGCACAACAGGAAGAGGATGCCAATGCTGTTGCACAGTGTGTCGCGTGGTGTTCTGCAAGGACCAATGGATCAATACACACAAAGCCTTGGACGATAAGACCCTCGACAGTTGATATTCCTGTCAATTTATCCATAAATGTAAATCATTTCAATTTTATCTTGTATCGTAACAACCTACGTTCTAATAAATAACATGGTCAGGTTATGACGGAACGTATTTAAGAAATGAGAGACGACGTGAAAGCAATCAGATCAAGTCAAATAATGAATAAATGAATGTTTCGAAACAGCTGCACGGAGAAAGCTGCGCAACACTGAGGTGTTACAAGTTCAAATGGCTCTGAGCACTATGCGACTTAACATCTGAGGTCATCAGTCGCCTAGAACTTAGAACTAATTAAACCTAACTAACCTAAGGACATCACACACATCCATGCCCGAGGCAGGATTCGAACCTGCGACCGTAGCGATCGCTCGCTTCCAGACTGTAGCGCCTAGAACCGCACGGCCACTCCGGCCGGCTGTTACACGTTCAAAATTTTTTTGAACCAATTCATTTTTCTCGAGATAATACTGTTTCCGAACTCAGTTGTGTTGCTTGTACTCGTAGATTAGAACGCCATCTATCGCGCAATGGGAAAAGCGTTACATACAAAATAAACGTATTTTTTCCCGACAGAATCCGAATCTTCAACACAAACAGGATGTTCCTATTTAAGATTTCAAACACTGGTATCGCCGGAGAGAATGTCTTGCGATATTTAACACTTATTTGTTCACTGTTTAATCCGATGTTTAGTTTGAGATCTTTCGTTGTCTCAAGATAAACTCATCACGTATATGTGCATTTTAGCGATTTCAGATTTTTATTAAAAATGCTATTGATGCTTTATTCCAAAGGATGTACTGTATTTATGTTTTTCAACTAGAGCTCAATTTATAGTTTAAGGGTAGCTTGGGAGCGAGAACAGTGAGTAAAAAAAATTCTGCGTTTCATTCTCCCTGTGATTCCGCGCCAGCAGGGATAAATTCAAGAGAGATTCCACCTTATGGAAGGTACCGGCTTTTTTTATCTAAACTAATTTGAGCACTTTTGTGCTATCTTCAGTGGTTTTTTATTGTTGAATGAAACTTATAATATGGAATATCTGAATTACTGCTTAAAGTAATTTGTATACATATAGAGGAGGGGTAAGTAGTCGTCAAACTATGTATTGGTTCACATATATAGTTGCCGACATGTTGCCTAACTGTAAAGGAAAGCAAACAGCGTCTTTCATAAGGCGGAATATCTCTCCACTTCATGAACTCATATACACTGACGTGCCACAAGTCAAAGATTACATCCTAATATCGTGTCGGACCTTCTTTGGCCTGGCGCAATGCAACAGCTCGACGTGGCATGAACTCAACAAATCGTTACAAGTCTCCTGTAGCAATATTGAGTCATGCTGCCCCTACAGCCCTCCATAACTGCATAAGTGTTGTCGGTGCAGGATTTTGTGCACGAACTGACCTCTCGATTATGTTCCATAAATGTTCGATGGGATTCCTGCGGGGCGATATGGGTGGCCACACCACTCGCTCGTATGACCAGAATGTTCTCCAAAGCAATCGCGAGCACTTGTGATCAGGTGAGCTTGCAAAGTGGTTTGTTGACAACCTGGGTCCAAGGCTTCGTGGAGTCTGTGTCACACTTCAACGAAACCATCAGCCCCTACCAACTGAAATCGGGACTCGTCTGACCAGACCATGGTTTTCCAGTCGTCTAGCGTCCAACTGAAATGGTCACGAGCCAAGGAGAGGCGCTGCTGGCGACATCGTGCTGATAACAAAGGTGCTCCCGTCAGTCGTTTGCTGAGATAGCCCAGTAACGCCAAATTCGCTGCACTCCCTTAACGGATACGTTCGTCGTACGTCCCACATTTATTTCTGCGGTTATTTCACGTAGTGTTCCTTGTCTATTAGTCTAGCTCTGACAACTCTACGCAAACGCCGCTGCTCCCGGTCGCTGTGTTGTCCATGGTGAAGGTAATGCTTGTGTTTTGGTATTCTCGACACAGTCTTGATCCACAATATTGGATTCCTAACGATTTTCGAAACAGAATGTCCCATGCATCTCGTTCCAACTACCATTCCGGGTTCAAAATCTGTTTATTCCCGTCGTGCGGCCATAATCACGTCTGCAACCTTTTCACACGAATAACCTCAATACAAATGACAGCGTCAATGCGCTGTCCTTTTATACCTTGTGTACGCGAACCTGCCGCCATTTTGTATACACGGATATCGCTATCCCGTGACTTTTGTCGCTTCAGTGTTTATTTCGGCTATTCTTGGAACGTACAGATGAACGTGGTTGGTGTAACAAATGAAGTAAAACAGACACAAATTCTTTGGAGTTGGACCATAGCGTTCCTGTAATCCTGATAGCAGGCGAGCAACGGGTTTCATGTATACGAAAGAAGGTAGCCAGCAGGGCAGGAACAGCGCGCCTGTCCCACTGCCGTCGCTGTAGGCTGTACCTTACCGGCACTGGAGCAGGAGCGTAGTTCCCTGCGTCCTGATTTCGAGCAACGCACGGAATTCTATTTCTGGACCAGCCGCGCCCACCCCCCTCGTCGCTGACGCGCCGGTGGGAGCTTCCAGAAGCCTGGTTCTCGACTGTCCCGAGTTTCCTCCCGGGAGGGCGCTCTGCTGCGCCACGCCGCGCCAGAAACTCGCCTCTTATCGAAATCTTTCCGGTTTCCGCGTCAGCCGCTCGAGTCCGCAAGACAGCCAGCCGCCGCTGATTTCGAGTAGCGGCAACTGCTCTCAAGTCTGAGCCGCTCCTACCGCTTCTTTCGAACCACACGTCAATCGCATAGTTGTACAACGACAGAAACTGCAAAGTTCAACAAACTATCCATAGTCCCAAGCACATGCACTGGCTTCCATTTTCTAAACTCTACTGCAGTTAGGAAACTTCATCGAAAGAAATTAAATTCCTGATACGTTCTACGGCTTTCAGGTTGAAAATTAATATTTTCGTCATTCTCGGTGATTTTCGTTTCATAGGCACGAGGTAGTGGCCCGCGGCGGAGAAATAAGCCTTGGCTCGAGGCGTAATGCCTATAAAACAAAAATCTCCGAGAAAGACGAAAATAAATTCTGCACTGCAAGATCTTCGTAGTTGTTTTTACTACAATGTGAAAATTATTTAAACCGACAAACTCTGGGAGGTTGCACAGGGCAGCAAAAGAAATATTTTTCTATAGTTATTAAAATCGATGGCGGGCGTATTCACTTTAATGATTGACTTGTTGCTGTAAGGGTTTCTGTTGCGCCGGTAGAGGGTATACTTCACTCTTTAATTGTAATGGCTGTTTCACATTCACATTTAGTTGTAAATCTCAACACAGCACAGTACTTGTTTACTAAGGGGTCGAAATACCTGGAGTACAATGATGTGCGTACTTCCACATCCACTAGGCACATTACTCGTGCTCGTCAAGTGAGGTTCTACATGAATGTGATGGTATGTGCTGATGGTGACAGTTTAATTGGGCCATATCTTCTACATAGGCCATTAAACGGCATTAAACGGAGTATAGTCAGGATTGCTGGATGACGTATCACTCGCTACAAGACAGCGCACGTGGGTCCAGAACGACGGGGCGCCCGCACATTTCAGTCGTCCCGTGCTTCGATTCTTGAACAAACAGTTTCCAGAAAAGTGGATTGGCAGTGGTGGTCCTGTATCATGGCCTACGCGATCTCCTGATTTCAGCCCTTTGGACCTTTTCTGCGAAGAGAGATGCGCAATCTTGTTTACAGGATCGCTGTTGAATCGGAAGACGATCTGGTTGCTCGAGACACTCCTGCAATCTTTGACCATTTTGGACAGAACATGACTCGCCGATGTAACCTTTCTTTACAAGTCAATGGAGGCATTTTTTGAATCTCTAGTGCAATTGAAGTAATTGTGTTGTGTTAATGGTCCTGTGTCTTGGTAATAAACAATTAAAAACTGTATTACATTTCATGTACTTTAAGAAAGATTTGATTTTCTCGTAAAATGGTGACCCACAGGAAAATACATAGGAAAAAGTGTTTTCAGTGTCCCATGTAACGTACCAAAGTTCCTTCCACCAGTTTAAAAATTGCTCACAGGAAATTTGACATTGCACAAAAATATTTGTTTTGATATCCCGTGCAATCAACCAGAGTTTATCGGTGTAATTAATTGGTTCAAATGGCTCTGAGCACTATGGGACTTAACTTCTGAGGTCATCAGTCCCCTAGAGCTTAGAACTACTTAAACCTAACTAACCTACAGACATCACACACATCCATGCCCGAGGCAGGATTCGAACCTGCGACCGTAGCGGTCGCGCGGCTCCAGGCCGTAGCGCCTGGAACCGCTCGGCCACCCCGGCCGGCAGGTGTAATTAATTTTCACCTTGTATAAATTATTTGGAGTGGCCTGTTGTTTGAAGTAGCCTATCAAAACATGCACTTTTTTTTTTTTTAATCGCGTACCCGTTTTTCCTTGGTTTCCACATGTGGAGGAGGAATCGATGGAGCAGTAGTCAACACAGAAAGGGGTAGCTGAGCAGTAAGCGTGAAGGCGGAAACACAAACAGCCAATAAATACAGCGACGGCGACGACGGAAGGCTGAACAAGGAGGAGGAATAAGTAGATGAGTTAGTGGCAGAGATGACGGCGGTGTAGCATAAGGTAATAAGCGTCTCGTCGCCGTCTATGCCGTTCAAGATCGAACTCTAACTTGGTTGCAAAGCATACGACAATGACTCAGCGTGTCTTTATCAACGGAGTCGCTGCAACATTCAGCGAAAAACTACACAAGTCTTACTGAGGACGACTAGAAGGTCGTTTCAAATACTCCTGTTATACCAATACGGTCTTAACTATTCCGCCTTTGTATTCAATGTTTCTCGTAACGACGAGTGACTACAATGCAGTTTGCACTACTGCGTACGCACCTGTAAGTGCCTACAGCAGATATGCCATACAGACTGGACGCGCACAACCATCTATTTGGACATTTCCTTCACATCACTCTGCTTGAAACACTCTCTCTCTCTCTCTCTCTCTCTCTCTCTCTCTCTCTCTCTCTCTGTGTGTGTGTGTGTGTGTGTGTGTGTGTGTGTGTGTGTGTGTGTGTGTGTGTTAGATAATGGGGGAAGGAGTTGTGTACGGTGGCAGAATACATGCGTGCAACAATGATTCAATGGCTACTGTTTTCGGATGGATCGCTGTGACGTTCTGTAATTTGAAAGTGTTCTAGCAGAAACGTCACGACGTTTACAATAAGCTCTGTGGTCGACTTCGCTAAAGCCTTCCTTAAGCGGGACGTGAAGGATAACATGGATTTCAAAGCAGAAGGGAAGTATTATTCGTCGACCCCGTTGAAATTCCACATTACGAGGCACTCGCGCATGAACAATGGCATTACGTCCCGTCGGATAATGGCAGCGCGCTACGAAACCAGTAAGATGTAAGTTTGTACATCACAAATTTAATCTAAACTACAATGTAGTTTACTGATGTGCCATATTTTGTATTAGAACTCGTGGCAAGGGAAAATGTGCTGTTCCAGGGTATTAGCACTTTAATCAAATACAAAAAATGCGTCGTTTCTGACAGTATTTGCTGCAATAATACCTTGGGAAACGGTACTCCTTAATCAGTAGTGCTACTATACCTCAAAGTGCAAATGCATAGGTTGTAGGAAAGGAAGACGCTACCATAAAGTTCTTCGTTATTAATTTAAGCTCCTATTTCGCACGTGTCCAGAGTCGGAACCAAAATCTGTATGAAGCCAGTTGTAGCCGATAACAGCCGCTCGCAAATATTGCAGTCACAGATCTTGTTGGCGAGCACATAAGACAGTCATCCGTCATTGGGCGCAAACATTAGCCACGGTAGTATCCCCAGTTCTTTTCGAGGATATAAGCTATGCGCTGGTATGGCAAACACACACGCACACGCACACACACACACACACACACACACACACACACACACACACACACACACACACACACAAAATTACATCCACAGATCGGAGAATGGCTAGGTTTTTGCTGAAGGTAGCAGCGCAGTTGAAGCATCATTCTCAATGTTCATTCGCATTTGCAATCCACGCTTGCTTGATTAACATTCAAGTATTCACATTTGCTATATAGATGGGAGCCCTGCATTCCCCCATACTTACCAACAGGTATTGTCCTATACTATCCGCCTACATCCGAACGAATTAATTTGGGTATTCCGTTGTAGTTACCTGTTCTTATTTTGCGAAGGGAATTGTGTTTCTGCTGGTAGATATGAGTGGCTCAACTGCAACATTTTCACGAACAACGAGACTCGTGTGAAACCATATCGATATTTTCAAAATAAAGTCTTTTGTCGATTTGATATATCATTATCAACAATATCATTTCTTGTCGAGGAGTCTATCTGAAATGAATTGTACACAGTTTATGCCTGATTTTATTATTTCTAACTGCAACAGTGCACAGTAGTTGTCAAAAGACCACTAGTCAGCTGCCTGTCGAGTAGCCCTACTTTCAACATAGTAGATGGTCTTACAGTACTGTAAGTACAGTACGAGTTCGTTCAATACACGCTATTGCGAAGCTAACATTCTCTGCCAAGCTTCACATTCTCTCTTTTTCTGTCGATTAGGAAAGACTGATCTAAAGATGGCGAGATGGTGGCTGAGCACTTCGCTTTGTAATGGTGCATGTGAGTAACTTTGTTACGTACACTTTTGTGCATATTTAAGGGTTTCCACAGCTGCTATATGATTGTTATTTTCATTACAAAAAACAAGAGGCATATCTCTATAAGCATGATTTCCTTCTCACGTTATGTGTAATAAATTTTATACTGCTGTCTTGTGATAATAATAATAATAATAATAATGTCTTCTTTCCTTTCTCAGACTTTAGGTCTGGTTAAAAATGGAACGTGACGCGGACCTTGATCAAGCGTGACTTCCTTTTAACTGTATGGTATATGTTACATTGTATTTAGGAACTTTCGGGTTATTGAACATGTATCAATAATTACGGATTTCTGTAGTTGTATATATACGTTTGGCTGCAGCTGCATTGCATTGATGTACTGGTGGATATTGTGTGGTATGACTCCTGTAGTTGATAGTATAATCGGTATAATGTCAACTTTATCCTGATGCCACATGTCCTTGACTTCCTCAGACAGTTGGATGTATTTTTCAATTTTTTCTTCTGTTTTCTTCTGTATATTTGTTGTATTGGGTATGGATATTTCGATTAGTTGTGTTAATTTCTTCTTTTTATTGGTGAGTATGATGTCAGGTTTGTTATGTGGTGTTGTTTTATCTGTTATAATGGTTCTGTTCCAGTACAATTTGTATTCATCGTACTCCAGTACATTTTGTGGTGCATACTTGTATGTGGGAACGTGTTGTTTTATTAGTTTATGTTGTATGGCAAGTTGTTGATGTATTATTTTTGCTACATTGTCATGTCTTCTGGGGTATTCTGTATTTGCTAGTATTGTACATCCACTTGTGATGTGATCTACTGTTTCTATTTGTTGTTTGCAAAGTCTGCATTTATCTGTTGTGGTGTTGGGATCTTTAATAATATGCTTGCTGTAATATCTGGTGTTTATTGTTTGATCCTGTATTGCGATCATGAATCCTTCCGTCTCACTGTATATATTGCCTTTCCTTAGCCATGTGTTGGATGCGTCTTGATCGATGTGTGGCTGTGTCAGATGATACGGGTGCTTGCCGTGTAGTGTTTTCTTTTTCCAATTTACTTTCTTTGTATCTGTTGATATTATGTGATCTAAAGGGTTGTAGAAGTGGTTATGAAATTGCAATGGTGTAGCTGATGTATTTATATGAGTGATTACTTTGTGTATTTTGCTAGTTTCTGCTCGTTCTAGAAAGAATTTTCTTAAATTGTCTACCTGTCCATAATGTAGGTTTTTTATATCTATAAATCCCCTTCCACCTTCCTTTCTGCTTAATGTGAATCTTTCTGTTGCTGAATGTATGTGATGTATTCTATATTTGTGGCATTGTGATCGTGTAAGTGTATTGAGTGCTTCTAGGTCTGTGTCACTCCATTTCACTACTCCAAATGAGTAGGTCAATACTGGTATAGCATAAGTATTTATAGCTTTTGTCTTGTTTCTTGCTGTCAATTCTGTTTTCAGTATTTTTGTTAGTCTTTGTCTATATTTTTCTTTTAGTTCTTCTTTAATATTTGTATTATCTATTCCTATTTTTTGTCTGTATCCTAGGTATTTATAGGCATCTGTTTTTTCCATCGCTTCTATGCAGTCGCTGTGGTTCTCCAATATGTAATCTTCTTGTTTAGTGTGTTTGCCCTTGACTATGCTATTTTTCTTACATTTGTCTGTTCCAAAAGCCATATTTATATCATTGCTGAATACTTCTGTTATCTTTAGTAATTGGTTGAGTTGTTGATTTGTTGCTGCCAGTAGTTTTAGATCATCCATGTATAGCAAATGTGTGATTTTGTGTGGATATGTTCCAGTAATATTGTATCCATAATTTGTATTATTTAGCATGTTGGATAGTGGGTTCAGAGCAAGACAGAACCAGAAAGGACTTAATGAGTCTCCTTGGTATATTCCACGCTTAATCTGTATTGGCTGTGATGTGATGCTATCTGAATTTGTTTGGATATTAAGTGTGGTTTTCCAGTTTTTCATTACTGTGTTTAGAAAGTGTATCAATTTAGGATCTACTTTGTATATTTCCAAAATCTGTAGTAACCATGAGTGGGGTACACTATCAAAGGCTTTTTGGTAATCAATGTATGCGTAGTGTAGGGACCTTTGTTTAGTTTTAGCTTGATATGTCACCTCTGTATCAATTATCAGTTGCTCTTTACATCCTCGTGCTCCTTTGCAGCAGCCTTTTTGTTCTTCATTTATAATTTTGTTCTGTGTTGTATGTGTCATTAATTTCTGTGTGATGACTGAAGTTAATATTTTGTATATTGTTGGTAGGCATGTTATGGGGCGATATTTAGCTGGGTTTGCTGTGTCTGCTTGATCTTTAGGTTTCAGATAGGTTATTCCATGTGCAAGTGTATCAGGGAATGTGTATGGGTCTGCAATGTAACTGTTAAATAACTTAGTTAGATGTGAATGTGTTGAGGTGAACTTCTTTAGCCAGTAATTTGCTATTTTATCATTTCCAGGGGCTTTCCAATTGTGTGTAGAATTAATTGCTCGGGTGACTTCATGTTGCAAAATTATCACTTCAGGCATTTGTGGTATCATCTTGTATGTGTCTGTTTCTGCTTGTATCCACCGTGCATGCCTGTTATGTTGTACCGGGTTTGACCATATGCTGCTCCAGAAGTGTTCCATGTCTGTTATGTTTGGTGGATTGTCTATTTTAATGTGTGTGTTATCCATTGTTTGGTAAAATCTCTTTTGGTTTGTGTTGAATGTTTGGTTTTGTTTCCTTCTATTTTCACTTTTTTTGTATCTTCTAAGTCGTTTGGCCAATGCTTGCAATTTCTGCTTTTTTTCATCTAATTGCTCTATTGCTTCTTGTTGTGAGATTTTACCTAACCTTTTTCGTTTTTTGTCTGATATTTCATTTCTTATAAATTGTGTTAGCTGTCCGATGTCTTTTCTCAGTTTTTCTATTCTGATCTGTAACCTGTGTTGCCATGCTGGTTTTGTGCGTTTCTTCTGTGTGTTGGTTTGTTCTGATCTCTGCCTAGTGTGTATATTTAGTGTAGTGAGTGCTCCTATATAAACCAGTAGTTGTAACTCTTCCATAGTTGTGTTTTCATTTATTTTGTTGTGTATGATTGTGTTGATAGTTTTTATTGTTGTTTCGACTTGGGGGTTATTTGGCGGTCTATGCAAGAATGGTCTAATGTCTGTATTTGTGTCTTTGTATTCTATATATGTCAGCTGAAATTTCTCTTCTATATCTAACACGTGTGTCTCTTCGTGTTCTATTTGTGCTTGTTCTGGTGGCTGTCTTAAGATTTCGTTTTCCTCTGATTGTTTAATTGATGCGTGTTGGTCTTTGTTTGTTTGCTCTGGGATGTTTGAGTCCATTACTGTGTTTTCTTCTTCTTCTGATTGCACATTATTTTGTTCCAGTATTTGTTGTACTTGTTGTTTGATGTTTTCTAATTCTGACTGGGGTATCCTGTTATTTTTGATTATTACACGGATCTGATCAGCTAGTCGTTGTTCTGTTAAAAATTTTAATTCCGGGTATCTGGTAATAAATGTTGTGTATACTTGTGATCTGTATCCAGTTGTGTTGGTTCCTAGGTTTGTTGCTTGGTAATAACAGAACATGAGGTGTCGATTTACTTCATCTGACCATCTCATCCTCTGTCTTTGTTTTCCTTCTAGGGTGGTTGCAGGAAGCATATCCTGCAAAACACCTCTATTCGGATTTAAATCATTTTCCATGTGGCTAGCAGTGTCGTTACCATTGTGGGCGGGCATAGGGTTCAAGCGTCGTCCCCGACCATGACGGCGCTTGTCCGAGGCTTCTTTAGTTCTGTCCTGAACCAAGTAATCACACTAAAAGGAGGGTTAGCCCTATTAGTGGTTTGTTCTTTTCGTCGCCTTTTACGACTGGCAGAACATACCGGAGGCCTATTCTTTTCCCGGGCCTCCACGGGGGTTATTATTATTATTATTATTATTATTATTATTATTATTATTATTCCTGCTACTGTTATTAAAGGGCATCAAACAAAAAAGGTGTGTGTGCAACAACTTATTGCAGATTGTGAGAATTACAACGAAACAGTGGCGCAGGAAACGTGGACAACGAATTAGCAAGTCCGGATGGGCATTTGTATTCCTACTTTTCACGAAAGGAAATTAGTGTGTCAGTCATTTGTCATCTTGCTCGATGTTCTCATCAATAGAAGGGAATGAGAAACGCAAGTACACAGAAAATACACATTACATAATACGAGATACACAATGAGTCTTCATCATGATGCTATGTTGTTACGATTATTATTCTAATCAGAGAGCAATGGACTATAGCAAGGTATCCGTAAACTGACCGGTTACACCTTTAACTAAACATAAGTTTGTGGAAGAAGCCATCCTAAGACATCTCACATAGAAAATCTGCACTTAGCTGCCTTTTCATATGGCTGTTGGTTTTACATAAATTTTCCTTTCGCTTAACAGAAGTGTAGCCTTAGTAGGATGAAACAGTTACTCTGCACTGAAAACGGAGATCGTTAAGTGGAAAATAGTAAAAACTGAAGTGAAAAGTGTAAGTGCACACAATAAATGAAGGAGCTTTGACTTTCATGCCCGCCTTTACGCCTGTGGGCAGGGAAGCCCTGGGAGTCCTTATCGAAAGCGGCTGAGAATGCCACTGAAAGGTTTCGTCGCAGAAGCAGGGAAAAGAGAAATGAAAAAGGAATACCGCTGGCTGCTCCGGTCTGAGTGTCTGCTTTGATTCCATGAATACAAAGTACTAAGTAGGAAACTGTGGTCTGGACTAAAAAGGGCACCATCCTACTCTTGAATGGCGAAGAACATAACAGCATTGTATGACGATATAGTTAAGGCTAACCGGCCATTGACCTCCTCCTCCTGTGCTGGATGCAAACGCATTGCCCAAACTCTTACGGGACTCGGTAAGATTGTCTGCCCCGAGTAAGGCCGGTATTACACTATCAAATTTCTTTGTCAAAGATTTGATCAAAGATGTGATCAAATATTCCGTCAAATATATTTGACATAGATCTTTGATGTAGCGCTAGAAGGGGTATAACACTGTCATCATATTTTTCGTCAAAGTTCAAGATGGCTGACAACAACAACTTGTTATTAACCGCAACAGTTGCATGTACCACAATTGCACTGTGTGCACATGCGAAAGAGAAGCGGGAAAAAAAGGAAACACACCTGGGTGAAGCCGTGGGTTTTACGACGACACGATAAAAGTATTCAACAAAACTTGTTACGTGAGGTTATAGTGGCGGACGTCAAGTCGTACATCAATTACTTAAGAATGGAGGCGCATACATTTCTGTATGTGCTCAATGAAGTGTATCCTCGTATCACAAAGAACAATATTCACTTAAGAACTGCTACATCTGCAGAAAACAGGCTCAATGTAATACATTACAGCAGAGGGCTGGGTTAGGTTAGGTTAGGTCTCCAATCTTCGTAATCTATTTTTGTATTCAGCGTGCCTCACGTTGTAAAACGCCTCATCAGCTTCATACATCTCTATTAATTTTGTAGTTGTCGGCACACATCAATTGTATTTACCGGCAATGTTTATAAAAACACTACAGACGACTGAATGCTGCAGCGATGCTAGCGCTGCATGTGGTAACATGTCACATTGCAGTGAACAGAAGACAAGAGACTTCTTTGATCAAATCTACAGCGAGGCCCTAGATTTGATCAAATATTGGACGACATTTGACAAAGTTCCCTATTACACCATCAAATATCTTTGACAAAGATATTTGACAAAGAAATTTGATAATGTAATACCGGTCTAATGAGTGTAATGGGCAGGGGCACTAAGAAAGTAGTGTGTGGACATTAAGTTGGGAATGTGGGTCTCACGGGGAGCGTGCAAGGGATAATCTCCTGTAGTCGCACTATCCTCTGTGCCCTCGGTGGCTCAGATGGATAGAGCGTCTGCCATGTAAGCAGGATATCCCGGGTTCGAGTCCCGGTCGGGACACACATTTTTCAACTATCCCCGTTGATGTATATCAACGCCTGTCGACAGCTTAGGGCCTTGATTTAAGTATCATTTCATAATAGCATTGATCCAGCTATGTACTGACTGTCGTGAGAAACAATTTATACAGTAAATGAAATGTGTGGTGGGCCAAATGTGGCATGTCATTTTGTCCTTTCTGTAATGTTAGGGACAGAGACGAACTAATTTCAGAGTTAGATGCTGCATGTAGTTAACCAAAAAATTAGATTGCCGCACTTTTTTCTAGTCTCAGTTGCTGATGTATGTAACCCACACCGTTTACACTTATTTGGGAACTCTGTTGAAATACAGTAGAAGCAGAGTTCCACCTATTACGAGAGCAAGTTAATGTTTTCACGCAGTTTGCAGATCACAGATGAAACGGCGGTGCATGACCACGGCTATGATTGTGAAGTTATGCACTTATCATTACGCTTTCGCACACAACCTATGATACTTCTCTCTCTCTCTCTGTGTGTGTGTGTGTGTGTGTGTGTGTGTGTGTGTGTGTGTGTGTGTGTGTGTGTTGGTATATGGGGTGAAGAGGGGGAAGGAAACATGTCGCATAGTGGATTGTTTGCTCCATTTATTGAGTAATACGAAACTAAATCTACTCGTCGTTTATATGTTATTCTTTATTATTTTTTTCTTATTTCACTTTTATTACTTATTTTTAAACTTAAATAAATTAGTTTTTCAGAGTTATATTCACACTACATGTTGTTAAAATGACAAACGTGCCCAGTTGCGAATATGTTTAACAATTCTGATAGCTAATCTAAAACAAAACACCACTTACGTAACTGTATTCTCAACAGTTACCGTTCCAAGTCGGAAGCAGATTATTATTATTATTTATTATTATACACAGCTCTTTCCTTCTTTCATCCTATCATTCATGGGCTGAGCGAGGGAAGAATGCTCGTTGCCTCTGCTGTGCGAACTGTCACTAATTTCGTCTTCACGGTTTCTTTAGGAGCAACGTATAAGCTGCCCCAGAATTTGCTTAGATTCTGTTTTGAAAACCTGCACCTACAAATTTCTATGTTTTCGCAATACATAAGACGTCTCTCATCCATCAACTATCTACATTTCAGATTTTGCCGAGTTTATACTACCGCTCCCGGCAGCAGCAGTCGAATGAGATACACGCCGACGTTCTCGTCCTGAGAGCATGGATCTTAAAACTGAATAAGGAAATGTTATACAAAACAGAAATAAAACTGTGTGTAATCTTTACGCTCCAGGAATACTAAAACACTGTTCAGCAGACACTTGATACTGTGTGACCACTGTATACGGGTCTGGGAGAAAACAAGTTATCTCTATTTCCTCCATAAAGAGAGGTGTAATTGCAAGGTAGACTCCAAGGATAAAGCTGCGGCCATAAAATCCCCAGCGGAGTGGCAGCAATTCGGGGCGGTTAACGGCCGGCGCGTATCGTTATCAGGTGGCCGTGGTAACGCCGCCATTGAGCCGGCTGCTACATCATTCACGGTCTATCGGCTACCGCGATCTCCACCCAGATATGTACATGCTCCCGCGCGCAGCTCTTCAGCAATCAGCTGCAACTGGAACACAAACAGCAGTATTATGCAAACCCGTAAAACTTGCGCAACTTTCCACCGCTTGCCAGAAGTTTAAAATAACTTCTTCTGACGACCACATTACAGGCGCCTCTATTCGCGATGGAGAACCCATACCAACACACGCGGCTACCTGTAAGCCTTCAGAATACAGAAATCCCATTCGAGGTAATGCACAGTTATTCCACAGACAGATTTATATTTACGAAGCAGCGATAAGGTAAATGAAGAATGATAGAGAATGAGGCTCTGCAACAGCTACGTTCTTAGTTCTTGTCCTAGCCTTCCCATGCTTCTCGTTATAAGCAAAATCAAAGAACGCAAAATTCCTTAACCTCTGGCTGTGGGTCAAATGCCGCTAAATTAATTCCAGTAAATTTTGGGTTATTTTAAAAATGAATGTGTGTGGCATTTCCACCAGCACAATGTAGTTTCGCAAGTGGTTTTTTATTTTTTTTTTTTTTTTTTTTAAGATACTATGACCGAGAGCTCAGAACCAATCCATGATTTGAAAATCACCTCTAAAAAATAGAAAAATAATGTATAGTTGTAATAAAGCTCCACTGATAATGCTATCAAAGGCTGAGAGTATTTAATAGAAAAGCAGACGTAATAGTTATATGAACTCTAAGAAAAGATGGGGACCGGTGTTTGAGAGCTGCTGACGAGAGTGAAATATGTTGTTCTCGGGCGCTGCTTCGGATCCTGTAGCTGAAACTTCCCAATATTCGGCGTTTCTCTTTTAGTGTTCGGATTCACGTTTCTTCTACTTATTTTGCTCCATACGTGTCAATTCATACCATGGCTGCTGTTAGCCATGAATGAACTGTCTCTCCTATTTTTAATAAATTTAATGTCATGTTCTTTCTCACACAGTTCCTTTAAATATAAATAGCATATTCTACAAGATGTCTATTAGCAACGGAAATTATTCTGTTCAGGACACATTTCTCTGCAAGGGTATAATTACCTCACTATTACCACACACTTGTATTTCAGATGTTTCGTGAAACTGCGGGAGGGATTATGACTTCAACATACATATAAACGCTACGAAACAAAGAGTTGACAGCTGATAAATGATTTGCATACAAAAAGGGCAAGATATAACAGAAAACTTTGTTATTGTAACAACTAGACTGTTTGTCCACGATAAGTGGCAGTCGGGTACGGCCGTGCTAAGGGGAGAGGAGCAGTTCAGGGGAACGCAGCGTGTGCTCGCACCACTAACAGCATTTTGTGCTAAACACAAATCGAAGACGGCACGCGCGAATATAACGCCCGCTTAAGTGACACTTCCGTCGAATTGGAAATCACCTAATTTGTTGACACATTCATGCTCGAGAGTTTTACCTATCACGTAGGTATTATTTATCGAAAATAATTCAAAATGAAACTAGATGAATGTACAATTTACGACTCAATGAATCAAAAGTCAAAAACTGATTTTTAGAATCTATTTGCACATTGCATTTATTGAACATATCACGGCAGTAATGTTTGGAAGTATAATTAACTGCGTCTGAAAGAAACGTCGAAATGTCTTTCACTAAAGATAACTGACATTTATGTTTAATTCAAGACCATGATCGTCATCGCCGCCGCTTGAGGACGTGGCATTGATGAGAGCTTCATCAATGGCCATTTCTATTATTCCATATCCTGTCAAATACTCTCCCTCCAGCTGCTGCATCTTCCTGCCGTAATTTTGGCAGTATTGTGCAGATTCTACAGTCTTTTCTTCGAGATGTCATCAGTGACATTGCTATCCATGTTATTTTGGCCCATGCCGATTCTATCGGATTCAGATCGCAGCTGTAGGGGGGGTAAATGGACTTCTTTGTGGCCTATGCTCCCGGAAATTTTATTGACGACACACATTTCATGGCTGGGTTGTTTTCTTTTATTTTAAGACAATAGTTCAACCTTCCTCATTGAGACGTTACAGTTTATTTGCCTGTGTCGCAACCACTCTAAATTCGCAATCCTGAAATCATATTTATTAGGCATTCTGTCGAATTTCCTTCCATGGTATGGCGCATTACCTATACAATCACAGAAGTGGGTGGAGTAATTGGATCCACCAAATCTGCCAGTTTCGTCAACTTCAAGAAATTTCCAAGTTAGAGGAAACACCGTCTTGCATGAAACTCCCTGGCAAGTTAAAACTGAGTGCCAGACAGGGTTCCCAGGTTCGAGTCCCGGTCTTGCACACAGTTTTAATTTGTCAGGAAGTTTCAAAACGGCGCACACTCCGCTGCAGTGTGAAAATTCGTTCTAGTTTCTTGTCCCTTGCTGCAAGTACTTGTCAAATTTGTCATTTCCTGGGAATTTCTCTCAAACTTACAGAAGTTTCGTGTGTTCAATCATTTTGCGAAAACGCCAGTGTCAAAAAGGAGAAATGGCACAAAGATACATGGTCACAAATAAATGTGCCATTGGTGTCCATACGAACCTAACACAAAGCGAGAAAGTGCAGAAATTCACATGGAGGGTCAACACTTTGATGATATAACCAACATTCGAGCCAATGTGACGCGTGAGTTGAACAACATCCAAAAGGAGGACGTTCCTGACAGTTTCACATGGTTGGTTGAAAGTTCTGGGCTTCGTAATCAAGCGGGAGGAGGCTATGTAGAACACCCGAAGCGTTAAAACCAAAATTTTAACTTCTCTTATTTTTATTAATCCAGTCACGAAACTTTTAAGGAACTCCAAATGCTAGGCATAGAATAATTAGAATAATGTAGCGCGGACACACTTAACCTGATTTCTATACGAACTGAAGACAAGCTATTACCAATACCTGGAATTGAACAACGATTTTTTTTTTAATACGTTAACTAAATGCTGCATTGCCCCCGGTATGAAGATACTTGTGGACTTTTGCTGTTATGGCATAAATTTCTTCTCAATGTACCAGTCTTCTGCAAGACTCTGACACCATACCGTACTGTTCATTGCTTTCGAGGCAATAACGACGCAAGTATAACGCAGTCAGTCGTCAAACCTCTGCTTCATTATCTAGTGGCTACTCACACAACTAAGTTGTGAGCAATTTCCATCACTCCCTTGGAATTTTAAGTACAGAGAGGGACGGAAGGGCGTCTGTTCAACCAGAGAGGCACAATGGGTGCAGCCGAAGTACACGCACCGGGACCACGACTTATGTCCGGACTGGATGGAGGCTGGAGACAGCATGTTGAGTACACAATTTTAATTTCTACTAAAGAAGCAATGAGAAGGCATTACCAAAGACCAAAACAGGATGATTAGGGGTTAATGTCTCGACCACGACCGAGGTCATTAGACGGAGCGCAAGCTCGAATTAGGGAAGAAAACCGGCTGTATCCTTTAATAAAGAACCAAACCGACTTTTACCTCAAGTGATTTAGGAAAAATAAAGGAAAACCTATATATGGAAGGCCACGCAAGTCTAGTGACTTACCACTGCGCTAACTTATTCAACACGCGTCAATGACAAAGGAGTAAACGTGACAAGTGATTCAAATGTAAACCGTAGGCTTCCGCTGCCGTTGTCACAGACAATTGAGAAATGATTCAAATGTTCCGTCTTTTGAGATGAAATTTGTATATGCCAACGATACGGAATGTAAGGTGAATGACCTAACAAGAATATTAGTGAATATCAGATTTATATATGTACGACGTCTGTTCAAAAATTTTCGGAACTTTGTACACAAAATTTTTCTTCGCTTAACTTTTACTTACTGCGCACGATCACCATCGAAATACTCTCCTCTACAATTCATACACCGCTCCTAACGCCGTTTCCACTTACGGAAGCAGTCTCACTACGCCTCTTGCTGGAGAGCGCCGTCTGCAGACTTTTTATCTCGTCTGTCGTTACTATCTTCGTTCTTTCCACGGGGTTTTCAACTTAAAAAAAAAAAAAAAACAAAAAGCCCGCAGGAGCCAGGTCAGGAGAGTACAGAGGACGAGGCAGCACCAACAAGGATTAATGTGCGTGTGCGTTATCGTGATGTAAAGACCCACGAACTGTCTCGCCACATTTCCTTCCAGGTCGTTTCCTTCTCACATTTTCTCGCAGGCGTCGCAACACGTTACGATAGTACCATCGATTAACAGTTTATCCCTGTAGCACGAATCCACGATGAACTAATCCCTCAAAATGAAAAAAATTATGCATGGCTTTGACATTTGACCTGACCTGACCTGACGAGCTTTTTCTGGTCTTGGAGAACACAAAGTTTAATTTACGAGAGTCCTGTTGAGACAGAGGAAGATCTGCTGGCACGAGTTCTGGTCTCTGAATTAGAAACTGAAGAGACACCAGGAGGGATGGAGTGTGTGTACCAGAACATCCTTCGTAGGTACCTACATTGTAACAACGGTCGTGGTCACCACACCGAGCCGCTTTTGTAATGCATCAGTGCTGTTCTGTACGTACAGTATGGGTACTTTTTTTGTTTTGGAATAATGTAAATACACAATGTTTAAGTGTCATTACAAACAAATGTGCTTGATAAATGGATGTAACATGTCTCATTTCGAATTGTTACCTAATAACTGTACTGGGCGAGGGCTAATTCAATTCCTCAAGCAGAAATTGATGAGGTAAACGTCTGAACTGAAATTGTCCTACAATGGAAACAGAACGTCTACGGCCACAGGTTCGTGTTCAAAATATTACGTATTCACTCCCGTCTACAAGTCCCAGTAGTTTGTAATAGGTATTTCCTAATGCCTTGTAGACACGTAGAAAGCAGACTACGGCTTAATTACTTCAAACCGCACAGTTGTACGGCATAACTTACTTAAAATAGCATATTTCTCTTTCAAAATGGTCAGTAACTAATCAGAACTGGAATAATGAATGAAACCGCTCTGTTGCAGCTACTGCATAGTGGTAAAAAGGGTTAAATGAAGATTATAAGATAACACACATACAATCACTAAATGCACAAAAACCATACGATAAACAACATTTACAGAAACGGCGATTCTGTTTTTTTAAAAAAAATATTTCAAAGCAATACTGAACGAGACATTTCAGCGTAGCGGGCAAATTAGTGTGTATTCTATTCTCGACAATGTTAAATTTAGTGACTGCTTCCCTGTATTTCAGGAACCACTGTAGCCACTGACATGAACGTTTTACAGGACATTAAACTGTATGTTCTGAGTCTACTGAACTACAATTGCATTTCAGCCACTGCTTTCGGAAATACAATTTTTAATTACATGGTTAAAATTTTGTGTACTTTTTGTACGTTATCCTAAATAATTTTAATTATTGTACATAACATTACTTTCTTCTTTTAGTTCAGTAGACTCAGGATATGTATGTTATTACTCCCTGAAAATTTGAATGCTCAACTCGAAGTGCATCACTGACAACCCCCCCCCCCCCCACCACACACACTTAGTGTCTTCATTCCAACAAATACATTTTTTGGTAAGCGAGTCCGTGTAAGATTATTGAACGACTCATTGGGATTTTGAGTCTGACCATGCAGACACTTCTTCAGTAATTCAGGATTTTCCAGGTCTCTGTAAATAGGTTTTATGATGTCCATGACTGCTGCTGGGATGAAATGTTTATGGCTGTATGAACTGTGAGTACTAGGCATTGCGGTAATTGCACCATGAATCAGGTCAAGGAGGGCAAAGGTGGTGTACTGGTTTTTCATCAGTTGACAGCTTGTGGAATAACTACCTGCTTCATTTACAACAAATCCTCAGTATTATTTCTAATGGCCATCCCATAATACTGCTGTAGTTCATCTATCATTTTGTCTGTCAGCCTGCCACTTATGGTTTTACCATCAGAAAGTTTCTTGTCTCTCAAACTTTGTTTCAACTTCCTCAACCTGCTGCCCATCCTCTTCTGGACATGCCCAACACATTCCAGTTTTGTGATAATTTTCTCACCATAAGGCTGAGCGGCAACTACACTTTTACATGCTTTTGAGTCTCCATCACCTAAGAACTTAGTACAATACACTCCCTTTCACTCACAGATCGACTAAAAATTTCAATAGCTGCAGAGGCCTCCATACCACCATTTATTCCTTCATAATTTCTTCCCCTGATTTACACTTATACCAATGTTTGATTAAAACCTGGAAATCCATTACCTTTCCAGTATCCACACAGGTCACTGTAGCAACAGAATTCTTAGAACTACTGATATGTCAGTCATACCATCATTTATTTCAACAGCTTCGTTTGCAGCACCCTTCATTGACTCGCATGCAACAGATTCCACAGCAGCTTCAATAAATCATGTATACTTGTCGATTTTACAAGGTGGGCGTGGCATATTCATCACGGCACACATTGTTTCTGCTGCAGTGTGTCCTTTGCCAACAACTCTCAATCCATAAAACCACCTAACATTTACTTCAAAATAATTATCTTTCACTTAACAGAATTCCAAAATAAATTAGTATACTTACAACTGGCACAATTAATTGTAAGTTTCCTGGCTAGTCCACTTGATACCCCACTGGCTTCATGTAAACTAACTGGCCTTCCACATATTTTACAACACATACACATTCACCTAACATCCTTGTTAGGACGTGTAAATCTATCACAATATAACCTAACCTACATTTACATCACTTTAAGTTAAAGAAAACTGTGTATCACAACGTTTTATTTTAATCTTCGAAGCACTAATGGGTGTTTCTCTAGATACTGACGAGTTTACCTGTATTTCATTGTCTGTGACTTCACACACCACATGTTGAACACAGTGTTTCCCTTTATTCGAAAATCTATTACGTAACATGAAACCCATGTTTCTAAAAAATACTTCGTTTTGGCGTCATTATTCACTTTAAGAGATTTACCAATCTATTTGTCACTTTTCCTCACAAAAAGTTAGCACTTCGACATACAACCCGTGTTTATACTATGAAGCGATACGATACTGTTTTGGACATAGTTTCCAATACAAACACTTGATTTAACCTTAATAACACAGCAATCTACAGCCTTGTATATAAAAAAATTACCGGTTTCATTAGATTTGGTAATGCACATACAAATTTTAACATTTTCATCCGGTGTAGATTATATTTAAAAAATAAAATACTTTCCATAAAAATCCGAAAAATTAAAAAAAATCCGTTCTAACTCCCCTTAAGTTGTTTAAGCACTACGTAAGCTTAAAAAGCGTGTCAAAAGTATAAATTTTTAATTTTGGTTCTCATACACCACAAATTAACATAGCTTACAGGAGGTACGTTAACAAGACACGACCTTAACTCAAGTGTAGGTGAATTAGTAACGCGCTATTCATTGAACTTGGTAGCTCGTAGCAGCGTTACGATCATAGCATATGACATTTTTTGCGAGCTTCGGTGATAGAAACAACGTGTTTTGTATGGCGCCAGAAAACAATTATAGATACTTTTTCTGTATGTACACATTTCGTTGATTTAGATGGACTAAACCGAGAAATTATGTCCTAAATAAACAAAAAATGTGCAAAATTTGTATACATCTTTCTACGTGTACACGAAATGAGTGACGTTAAAACCGTGTTCAACTCACTCCTGAGTGAATTAATACCATAAAAGGCGCTATTTTAATTTATGTTTCCCCAGGAGCCAAAAAATACATAGTGGCATTCACTTTCATCGTGTAAATTATCAGTTTGTGCAACTTCACACCATTAACATTTATTTGATTTTACGATGGGTTCATTTTTGAGAAAATAAATAATACTTGCACGACATCAGCTACTGATTTGACTGCATTTTGGATTCTCGGGTTGAGGTACCTTATCCAGAAGGTTGCGTTGTCAGTCAACGTTGTAGGTTTGTCAAGCTGCGTAAAACATTTGTGATGCCATGTGTATTGCATTTAGAGGAACCACTTATTGAGCCCCGAGGGACCTTTGCTGTTTCCCACTCAACTGGCCTCATCCCAGAGCGGGGTCCGCCGCAGAGGTGTTGCTTTAGGTAATGGCGTCCCCCGCATGGCGCGCTGTTTGCATGGCGCTGGACGCAATCTGCGCGTGCTCGAGCAGGGATCCGAGCCGAGCGCGTGGGAGGGTGAGGCCTGCACGCGCCCTGACCTCCCGTGCCCTCCGCACTGCGCCGCTCGGCCGGCAAATCCGCTCGCGTGCGGATCACCTGGCAATGTCCCGCCGACCGTGATGCCCGCAAAACGTCCACCTCGCATTAACTCTGCACTTCTGACAGTCGAGCCGATTCACAAGAATTTCACAAATCGCCCGATGCGAAATATTCACTGCCGTTACTGGCTTGCTACGTTCAACAATTCGCAAGGACCTGACAGTTCTGACAGCCGATAACTGTTCTCTAGAATGAAGGAACTGTAATAACTACAGCGGTTAGGGTTGCCAACCAGCCCCTACAGTACGGGATTTCCCATATCTGAAGGTTAAAAAAGATTATCCCATATCGACCTTGCATACGACGCTTAAAACCCATGTCTAATATTTTTCCGTTAATACACTGTTTGTCTAACCCATCTGTCGAGTTTGTATCAATGTTCCGCTTATATGTCGCTGATCTCTACACCGAGGCGTAAACTTGTCTTGCAACACGTTTGTCAGAAACCCCGTACTCTACATCGCATTAGTTATTTACCCTGTGACAACAGCCATGGATGATCTAATATCTTGTCGGACCTCCTTTTGCCCGGCGTAGGGTAGCAACTCGACGTGGCACGGGCTCAAATATTGAGCCATGCCGCCTCTATAACAGTCCATAAAGTAAAGGAAACGAAAGAAAAAATCGGAGTAGGTATTAAAATCCATGGAAAAGAAAAACTTTGAGGTTCGCCGATGACATTGTAATTCTGTCAGAGACAGCAAAGGACTTGGAAGAGCAGTTGAACGGAATGGATAGTGTCTTGAAAGCAGGATATAAGATGAACATCAATAAAAGCAAAACGAGGATAATGGAATGTAGTCGAATTAAGTCGGGTGATGCTGAGGGAATTAGATTAGGAAATGAGACACTTAAAGTAGTAAAGGAGTTTTGCTATTTGGGGACCAAAATAACTGACGATGGTCGAAGTAGAGAAGATATCAAATGTAGGCTGGCAATGGCAAGGAAAGCGTTTCTGAAGAAAAATTTGTTAACATCGAGTATTGATTTAAGTGTGAGGAAGTCGTTTCTGAAAGTATTTGTATGGAGTGTAGCCATGTATGGAAGTGAAACATGGACGGTAACTAGTTTAGACAAGAAGAGAATAGAAGCTTTCGAAATGTGGTGCTACAGAAGAATGCTGAAGATTAGATGGATAGATCATGTAACTAATGAGGAAGTATTCAATAGGATTGGGGAGAAGAGACGTTTGTGGCACAACTTGACCAGAAGAAGGGATCGGTTGGTAGGACATGTTCTGAGGCATCACGGAATCACCAATTTAGCATTGGAGGGCAGCGTGGAGGGTAAAAATCGTAGAGGGAGACCAAGAGATGAATACACTAATCAGATTTAGAAGGATGTAGGCTGCAGTAGGTACTGGGAGATGAAGAAGCTTGCACAGAATAGAGTAGCATGGAGAGCTGCATCAAACCAGTCTCGGGACTGAAGACCACAACAACAACAACAACAACAACAACAACAACAACTGTAAGTGTCGGCGGTGCACCATTTCCTGCACGAACTGGCCTCTCGATTATGTCCCATAAATGTTCAATGGAATTCATGTCGGGTGATCTGGATGGCCAGATCATTCGTTCGAATTGTCCAGTATGTTCTTCAAACCAATCGCCCAGTGATATGACGCATTGTCATCCACAAAAAAGTCCATCGATGTTTGGGAACATGAAGTCCATTAATGGCCGCAAATAATTTCCAAGTAGCCGAACATAACCATTATGGAGCCACCACCAACTTGCACAGTGCCCTGCTCACAAATTGGGCCCGTGGTTTCGTGTTGTCACAACTCACTCGAATCCTACCATCAGCTCTTAACAAATGAAATCAGGACTTATGTGACAAGGTCACAGTTTTCCAGTCATATAGTTTCCAACCGATATGCTCATGAGCCCAGGAAGGCCAGCAAGTGATGTAGTGATGTTAGCAAAGATATTCATGTAGGTCGTTTGCTGCCACAGCCCAATAATGGCAAATTTCGCCGCACTGGCCTAACGGATAGGTTCGTCGTACATCTCACGTTGATTTCTGCGATTATTTGTTAATTCACACAGTGTTGCTTGTCATTAGCACTGGCAATACTACGCAAACGTCACTGGTACCGAACATCCGCCTCGATAGCTGAGTGGTCTGCGCGATGGAATGCCATGCTAAGGGGCTCGGGTTCGATTCCCGCTGGGCTGGATATTTTTCTCCGCTCAGGGACTGGGCGTTGTGTTTTCCTATCACCACCCTCCCCATCGACGCACATGTCGCCGAAGTGGCATCAAAAGACTTGCACCAGGCGAACAGTCTACCTGGCGGGAGGCCCTAGCCATACAACATTTCGTTTCACTGGTACCGGGCGTTAAATGAAGACTGTCGGCCACTGTGTTGTCTGTGGTGAGAGGTAATGCCTGAAATTTGGTATTCTCGGCACACTCTTGACACTGTGGATCCAGAATATTCAATTCCCTAACGATTTCCCAACCGAAGTGTCCCAAGTGTCTCGCTTCAACTACCAATCCACGTTCAAGGTCTGTTAATTCCTGTAGTGCGGCCATAATCACGTCGGAAACCTTTTCAATGAATCATCTTAGTACAAAAGACAGCTCCGTCAACGCACTGCCCTTTTATATTTGTGTACGCAATACTATCGCCATCCGTATATGTGCATAGCCCCAGAAATTTGCGTCATTTAAACTGTATCCTAATAAAATATACCTATTACAAAAATTCTCGTACATTATCTGATCGAACGTATCCGGACACGCTTATGTAATGCAAAATTGACCATGATAGGTGGACCCGCCAACATAAAAGGAGGTAGCGAATACCCTGTCGTCAGGGGCCGTTCAATCTTCTGAAGTCGTCCAAATCGACAGTGAAACAATCACAGCTAAACTAAGACTAGGTAGATGTCATGTACTAACTGACAGGGGACGTCGAGCACTGCCGAGGGTGGTTATCAAAAGTCACATGCAATCAGCGGAAGGTATCACTCGCACGCTCCGAAGTGCTACCGGCACTCCAGCTAGCACAAAATGACTGTGCGAGGGAATTAAAAAGAATGGGGTAGAATATTCAAGCGGTATCTTATGTGCCACACATTTCTGTAATCTACCACGCTTGAAGTAGTGTGAAGAGTGACATCAGTGTACAGCGGTTGACTGGAAACGAGGGATTTGGAGTGATGAATTACGCTGTTCCCTGTGGCAATCCGCTGGAAGGGTTTGGGTTTGGCGAGTACCTGAAAAAGTTTCCTGACATCATCTATAGAGCCAACCGTGAGGTACGGAGGCGATGGTGTTACGGTACGGCTGTATTTTTCGTGATTAGGTTGTGGTATCCATATTGCAGCTAACAGCGGAAGGATATCAGCACATCTTGCAGCATTATGTACTGCGTACAGCGGAAGAAAAGTTCGGAGACAACGATTGTACAAGCATGGCAATGCACCGCGTCGTGAAGCAGCATCTGTGACGCAACGCTTAGTGGACAACAACATTCCTTAAATAAACTGGCCTGTTCAAAGCCCTGACCTGAGCCGAAAAGAACATCTTTGGGATGAGACAGAACGTGGATTTCGCTCCAGAGCCCAGCATCTACCTTCTCTGGTTTTGGCTATTGAGAAAGAATCCGAATGTGTTATGGAAAGATTATTGTAAATTACAAATGTAAAGGTACTGAGAAAAGAACTGACCAAGTACGTCTGAGAAAACCTTTTGCAAAAGGAGGGTGTGTCCCCAGAACAACTCAAGCCGTCGTAAAGGCGAAGGGTGGATATGCCCCATATTGTATTGTATTGTATTGTATTAAACCGGAGACCTAGGAACGACGGAGAGGCTTCCTCCCCGCCGTAGGCCCCCTCGGTGGTTCACAACCCCACAACAGGCTACAGCAGTCCACTCACCCCACCGCCGCCCCACACCGAACCCAGGGTTATTGTGCGATTCGGCCCCCAGTGGACCCCCCGGGAACGTCTCACACCAGAAGAGTGTAACCCCAATGTCAGCGTGAACGCGTACGTGCAGAATGCTTCGGGCAGTCGGTCAGGTAATCATTTACTTCTTTCATAGATATTAAATTTAATGGAAATCGATACTTTCAGATGCACAAAAACTAACAAATGCGAGATTTTGGGGCGGTAAGTGGGGGTTGACAATGTCGCATTATGAAAACGAGCTTGACTCATACGCGGGAGAAGGAAAGTTGAACCGCCGATTCTATCATTCTGAATTTTGTTTCCTGTAGTACCGGTCCTCAACAAAGACGAATGAATTAAATTACGGCCACTGTCAGCTCCTTCGGCAGTCAAAATTGTCACTTCCGAATCTTATAATCTCTTCGTGGATAGGAGGAGGTTAAATACAACAAAAAGGGAACCATACTTCTGATAATATTTCATACTTGTCTTGCTTGTTGCGTCAGCGTGTAAACAGTGCTAGATTCAACTCCAACCACGCAAATTTCCACCTGGTGTGTCAATGCTAATAGCAGGTTCAGGAGCCTGTGTGAGGAGGCGTGGCGGGTAGCAACTCAGGCAGTGTAGATTACTGTGTTGAGAAGTGTCCTCATAGGTGACGCAGCACAACGCATATCTCGTTCGCCTTGTGTAGCGTGGGGCGCAGTACTGAAGACCGACCGGCAAAAAGGATTAACTACTTTTGGAAGAACCAAACGTTCTCTCATCATATAAGTGCCGAATTTAGCAGGTGTGCCACCGGTTTGCCGATAGGGATAAACATACAAACCTACAAGAAATTCATGTCAGAATTGTGGACAAAAGAAGATCATGGCGTATCACGATCGCGGGGTGTCTCCCTGCTGGGAGCTGAAAATCCGTTCCTTGCGATATTTAAAGCACAGTTGTACCACCACCGCTTAAATTTGTGGTGGTTGCACATTCAAGAAACTTTTCCAGTCCTACCAACACAGTTAATTTACCACAGAAAGTGAAGCGACAGCGAAAATAGACCAGGAGAACTGAAGATTTGTTATTCAGTCAGATGAATCATATTTCTGCTGCACGTAAATTATGACCGACGTAGAGCCCATCGTGGAGTGACGTCATGCAAGGCAAGCTGTGACCAGGATGAGGCTGCGTGATTTTCTGTGGATGTTTTAATTACTCATCACTGCGTTTTTTGGTGGCCGTGACACATACCTTGAATCAGAATTGCTAAAAATAGGTAATCAACCACGAGGTTTTACCGTTCATCCATCAGCTTATCGAAGACCATGCCACTATCAGTCCTCTCTTCCCATTTACATTCACCAGGGTATAATAGTGACTGTATGAATCAGAAATCATCAGCTCCAATCACACATGTTGACGGTTAGTAAAGTGCCTGTATTCGAAACTTGCTGAAAGTCTTTGGGAGGGCCAGCAACAATGTGGCGGCCGTGACGGACTGTATCCGCGCTATACTCGTCCGACATCCAGTACCCTGTAGAATCCATGCCACAGCGAATCGCAGTTGTTACAAAGACTCTTCGCGTGGCTTACACGAGATAAAGAGGTGAGCTTATTAGTGTCTTTGAGTCTGTCATCGTGCAATGTGCCGCCTTATGGCTTATCGGACCAGAACGCAATTTTAAAATAATAAAATGCTATTTTTATTAAACGTTCTTCGACAATAAATTGTCCACGGTAGGATTATGATTTATTTTAAGATCGTGTAGCACTAAAAGTCATAAATTTATTAACACGGTATTATTCGTTTGCTGGAGAAAATTTCTCTAGGCTTCACTTTTTGCAACAATAACAACGCTGCATAATGACTCGGATGGCGACAAACGTAATAGTAGGAGCTCAGACTAGAGGAAAATCAGAGTTTATATTGTCTCGTGGACGTCGTTAGAGAAGCAGCGCTAACTGCGTTGCAGAAGGGCTGGCAAATGAAGCGATCGTGGTCTTATCGAAGGAATCATTTAGACATTCCCCAAGAGCTTTAAAGAAATTATGGAAGTCAGGATGGCGTAAGGAGGATTTGTACCACGCTCCTCCGAAACCGAGTCCAGCGTCTTAATCAGAGCCCGATATAACTATCCAAAATGTTTGTTTAAATCGTGTAACCCATTACTTGAAATAAATTGGATGATCGGCTATATACGAATGCCATTTTACATAAATAATCGTGCAGTTCGCAAACAGAGGTAGTTAATCACTGGGTATGAAAATGGTTGAATCATTCGTAGAAATAAATATTAGCTCTGTTTATAAGTTTCATCTACACTAATTTCTCTATCAGTAGCAAGGAAATAATATCTTATGCAACAGTATTACAAAGATTATCCGAGAAAGGAGATACCGAATACCAACACTACTTCAGTTCAACCTAGACAGGTTCCAAGAGGTCTTTTCGTATTATGTATGTTGCTTCGGCTGATATTTTACCTGTTCTTACAAGGAATTTTTGTGCTACACAGTCACCAGAAAATTTAGAATTCATATACATGTACTGTACCAGCTCTGCTGTATATCCCTCGGTAGAACTGTTCTATTGCGGAGGCACTAAGCGAAGTAGCGCACACTGGTTACTGCACTATATACTCTTATTCGTGAGACGCGGGCTTCAAATCTTCTCTATGGTTTCCCCAAATCGATTAAGATGAATGCTGGGACGATTTCTTTGCACAGACCATGGCCAATTTCCTGTTCCACCTTTGATCTACTCAGAATCTGTACTCCGTGTGTAACGATCTCACATCAGCGGGAGTGAAACGATGCTTTTTCCTGTAATGACTGCAATGAATTTGTTGGTGCTTTCGTCCTTAACACTAAATTATGTTCAATGGGGCAGAGCAGCTATCGACAAGCGATTTAGAAGGAACTACAATCAAATCTGTCCCAAGCTGTTTCCCCAGAATCAGTCTGAATAAAGTAATTGAAATTTCTATATTGCAGTATCGTGGTTTAAGCGCTTTTTCAATAGGCAGTATTGTCTAACATGCCTGACTGCTGGGCAATACACTCGCAGGCTTTACTGAATCCGTTACAGTATCCATGATCCGTATGACCATCGTCCCGTATATCACCCTCACATTACTATTCATTTAATTTTACTGCAAATGTGCACTCCTCCAAAAAAGTCTTCATATTTTTTCTGAGATATATATAATTGCTATGAAACACAGTTATGTTTGTACAGCCTCCAGAAGCCGATTCAGTAACAGAAGGGCAAAGCATCTTTGTGGACAAATACAGAATTTCCATACCGATGGAGCGTTCCATCTCGAACAGCGCAAGCACCGAACATTCCCCAATTCGTAGCGTCCCCAATGTACCAATGAACGATAAGCTGCATGTATTAAGATGTACTTCTAAGTGACTGTCCGCAATAACGACTAGATGTCCAACCAACACCTAGTAGTTCAGTGGTATAATTAACACCGACATGACAAAATGAAGAAGCATTCTAAAGGAGGGGACTGCTATTGAGGATTAAGTCTACTGGGGGCCGTGGTCCCCGCGGTTGCTATGGTAGCCGTGAAGACAACAGAACCCCGAACCAGCATTACATACAGGAACACAATTTTACTGAACAAAGAACAGCTATGAAGACAGCATCGACCAAGCATTGTTTGCAAAAATAACAGCATTGTATGTGAACGCCGCAGCTAGCGTCCTTCGCTACCAGGTCCGCCGCTAACGACGGCACGCAGACGCAATGGCAGACGCCGTGGCGGTTGGTCTCGCGGAAGACGCTCGCCCACCGGCCTCTCACTGTTTAAATACTCACCTATCTTATTTTCATGTAATAAATAACTCTTTGAAGTTAGAACGATAAATAAATAAACTAAAATTAAAAAAAGTTGTGAAGTCCCAGACTACAAATACAAAGATTTCGGATTCGAACCATAGTCAATCCTACGATATTTATCTGCCACTTATTTCATCTTTCCATGTCTGGCGAGTTGGTTGATGTGAAAAATTCCGAGTTACACCGTCGTTCGGAATCCACATTAAACTATAGTTCCCCCTGTAACTGGCGGGGTCAGTCAGTTCAAGGCTCAATGGAAGGCAAAGGCATACCGCTTAAAACAAGGCCGCGCCTGGTAAAGCTATGTGATCTACATCTACGTGATTACTTTAATATTCACGATAAAGTGCCTGGCAGAAGGTTCAATGAACCACCTTCACGCTGTCTCTACCGTTCCACTCTCGAACGGCGCGCGGGAAAAACGAGTACTAAAATTTTTCTGCGCAAGCCCTGATTTCTCTTACTTTATCGTGATGATCATTTCTCCCTATGTAGGTGGGTGCCAACAGAATGGTTGCGCAACCGGAGGAGAAAATTGGTGATTGAAATTTCATGAGAAGATCCTGTCGCAACGAAAAACACCTTTGTTTTAATGAACGTCACACCAATTAACGTATCATGTCTGTGGCACTAATCGCCTATATCGCGATAATACAAAACGAGCTGTCCTTTGAACTTTTTCGATGTCATCCGTCAGTCCCGCATGATGCGGATCCCACACCGCACAGCAGTACTCCAGAATAGGGCGGACAAGTGTGGTGTAAGCAGTCTCTTTAGTGTTCTGCCAATGAATCGCAGTCTTTGGTTTGCTGAACCGACACCATTATCTATGTGATCGTTCCAATTTAGGTTATTTGTTATTGTAATCACTAAGTATTTAGTTGAATTTACAGCCTTCAGGTTTTTGTGACTTATCGCGTAATCGAAATGTAGCGGATTTCTTTTAGCACTCATGTGAGTAACTCCACACTTTTCTTTATTCAGGGTCAACTGCCACTTTTCGAATCATACATATATCTTACACAAACCATTTTGCAATTCGTTTTGGTCATCTGATGACTTTACAAGACGGTAAATGACAGCATCATCTGCAAACAATCTAAGAGGGCTACTCAGATTGTTTTCTATGTCGTTAATATATCAGGAACAATAGAGGACCTATAACCGTTCCTTGGGAAACGCCGGATATTACTTCTGTTTTACTCGAAGACTTCCGTCTGTTACTACGAACTGTGACCTTTCTGACAGGAAACCACGAATCTAATCGCACAACTGAGGCGATATTCCATAGGCACGCAGTTTGGTTAGAAGACGCTTGTGAGGAATGGCGTCGAAAGCCTTCTGGAAATCGAAAAATATGTAACCAATTTGACATCCCCTGTCGATAGCACTCATTACTTCATCTCGTTCTTGTGTTTCGCAAGAACGATATTTTCTGAATCCAAGCTGACGTGTCAATAAATCGTTTTCTTCGAGGTAATTCATAATGTTCGAATACAGTATATGTTCCAAAACCCTACTGCATATCGACGTTAGTGATATGGGCTTGTAAGTCAGCGGATTACTTCTATTTCCCTTTTTCGGTATTGGTGCGAATTGAGCAATTTTCCAGTCTTTAGGTGCAGATCTTTCCGTGAGCGATTGTATATAATTGCTAAATGTATGTTCAGAACAATTTTCGAACTGATGCCAGCTTTACTTTTTCACTGTCCAACACAGCAGGTAAAGCATAATAACTGGACGTGCCATTAGAATTTAATACAGGTGCTACAAATTACGCTTCGATAAATTTCAAAAGACTTAACAATTATCTGTCTTTCATGGGTAAGATTTTGTATTGGTTGAATTTAAAAACGCCATTCTACTCATGTTAGAACTGTTTTGGCTTTAACAGCTCCAACATATGAAATGAATTATCGGTAGTTTAGTGAACCACACGGCTAATAGGAATCAATTTGTCCATCATGTCTTCATAAGAACAGCTTCAAGGATTCCTCTGATTTTTAAGCAGTTTGTTGCATCACTGCTAAGTCCACTGTATGTGCCCTTATCAGAAATAAGCAGTTTCCAACATCAATGAAAAGTTTGTGCTTCACAGCAGTGTGTGACAATAATGCCTATCAGAAACACAGCCTTTAAAATTTATTCTGAGCATTTAAGACTGACAACTGTTTAACCTCTGGAACAAAGAAATTGGAATTTGATACAGTGTTGTGTGTAGTAAAAAATCCTAGGAAGGAGAAATGGACACAGAACTTAAGTCCAAAAATAGCCTCCCTGCCAAGAGAATCATGCTTTTGTGAGGTATCACCAAACTTCAGGCGAGACTGTCCACATTCTTACCTTCAAGTGTATGTTAGTAACCCTATCACGAGAAGCTATGATGGCAGAGCAGTTGTTTCGCACACCAAATTATGTAACAATTATAATGTCAAAAATAGGCTTTGCCAAAACACACACACACACACACACACACACACACACACACACACACTACCACCTACCAACTTAACCTAGGCCTTAGGCTATTTTACACAAATTAGTGCTTGAAAATTATTACAACATATGACGTGTGAAAGAAGAGCTGTACACATAATGTCAGTAATTTGCCCATAAAAACTTCATCTGGTTTAAAGCTAAATACTGACCAATTTTTCCAGTGGTTGCCTCAGACTTAACTCAGGCACATCTTATTGGTATCTTCTTAAAATCATACAGAAGCACAGCATTTGGATGGCATTTAGAAAAGTTTAGGTGAGTAAACATCATTCTTAAATAGGGCATACATTGCAACTGTAACCATAAACAGTTTGCTATAGTGACAGGCATGTGGAGGGGGGGGGGGATGACCCATAGTAGGCAGTGTACCACATGCCATACCAGCCAATACTGTCAGTCACACCAGCCTGAAGAGTGTGCAATGTATGTGCAGCACACACTTCCACGTTATTGCACATACGTGAACACTACACAACCATTAAGGAAAAAAAAAGTGAAGCACCCAAAGGATATGGTTGGATGCCAACATAACTTTGTAAATGCACACATCATGAACAGGTGTGTAAATAACTAAAGCTGCAATTACCTGTGAAAGGTAGATTGGCTACCAGAGTGCATTAGTGTCATTACTGTTTGGTGGTGTTACCAGGCCTGCTGATATATATAACGGACAAGAACAGTGTCAGATAGTGAATTATCACTATGAAGGACACACAGATGCCACACTCTTATGAGACAGCATTGTCAGCACTTGACAGAGTTTGAAAGGGACTTCATTGTATGTCTCCATCAGGCCAACTAATCAAATTGTGCAATATCCAAATTTGTGGGGTGTTAAAAATGTTACAGTGGCCCAATGTTGGACTGCATGGGAATGTAAGGGCAGGCATACTTGTCACAATTCTCTTCAACTATGTCTGACCATCTCAATAGAATTGCCTTGTTATGCACCAAGCACATTGCAGTCCCTTCACATTAGTGCCTACAATCCAAGAACAAGTAACTAACCCCATACATTATTCTGTGTCATCCTGCATGATTTGCCAGAAACTATCAGCAGTCAGACAGGATAATTACCAAACCATGCATACTGCCATTAACTCTGTGTTTGGAGTGGGAAGCATGGACTGCTGTTGACACACACACACACACACACACACACACACACACACACACACACACAGTGTTCAGCAATACATCAAGGTTCTGCACTACCCTGTTCAACCATCGTCGGTGAGTCACCTGGGAGAGGCCTCATTCTCCTATATTTCAGATAGTCACAGAAATGTTAATTCTGATTTCACAGTGCAGGAGACAGCGGGTGTGACTTTAGGACGTGGTTGGTAGTGGTTCACAAAACTGTTATGGCACAACAGTCCATTATGGACAGCCTGCATCCTTGTGTGTTACCTCTGGTGTGACAGTATCACATGCTAAGGTTATATTGTTACACAAGAAAGTTTGTCTTCATGAATACTCCTCAAAACCAATTCCTAAATATCACTGTTCATACCCACTAGACTACATTTATCGCACAGTAGAAAATACTGAGTCACCAGTTAATCATTATAGGGCTACTTCCTTAACCTTTCATGTAACTACAAGCCACCAACATTTAAAAATTTAATCCACTCTGCTATCTATCCTACTGACATGGTCACCCAACAATTAACTGCATACATAGACAGAAGATTTTGAATCATTTGAAACTTCCAAAAACCTTCACACTCCATAAATGATGGACCATGGAACAGAACGGAAAGTGTTATATGCCCAACTGGTCATTTGTGTATAGGTAACCTTGAATGTTAGAAGATGGGAAAGTTGTTCCCAATATGCAAATGCAGTACAACGAAAAACTATTTCATTAAGAGAGCATTAAAAAATTCTGAAAACACAGCTATTTATTTTTCTCCCATTTTAATCTAGAAATGAGAGACCTTTTCAAGTGTTCTGTATTTACAGTTTAGTAAGAAATAGTGATGTCTCAAAACACCTTGCCCAACTGCAACACTTCACACTCAACAAGAAAATTCTTTGCCCAGAAAAGGGCAGTCAGACTGATTTGCTGTATCAGTTTGCAAACTGTAAAATGTAAACCATTTTCATGTGACACAGAATTCTAATTCTGCCTGCACTGTACATACATTCCATAATCGTTTTGATGTAGCGGGTATTGACTCAATCAAAGGAAATTGCAACATTCATTCAGTTAACACTAGATGTTACAACAATATGCACGTTGGTTCCACTTCCTTATGTATTGCACGCAAAGGTGTGCAGTATTCAGCATGTTCCATTTCAACAGGCTTCCACCAAAATGGGAAAAAATTCACTGATAGTACCTCAATTATTCAAACCCAAGTCTATGTGTTTCCTTGTGGCACACTGATATATTGCACAGGAGTCAACTGGTTGAGAATTTCTCTCTATAATATGGAAAGGACAGATTGCTATTCACCATATAACGGAGATGCTGACTAACAGATAGGCACAACAAAAAGACTACCTAACAATATGCGGCTCAGAATCTCCACTTTACAGTGAGTAGCAATCTATCATTTCCACAATATTGTCATTATTCCATCCTGGGTTTTCCATTGTTTGATTCTCTCTGTAATATGTTATTTATTTCTGTATTCTCTGGATGACTGACTGGTATGGTCTTTTAATATCAACCCAAATGGCATTCTTGTGCTAGTACTGCGAACAGCTGAAAGCAAGGGGAAACTACAGCCGTAATTTTTCCCGAGGGCATGCAGCTTTACTGTATGGTTAAATGGCGGTATCCTGTTCAGTAAAATATTCGAAGGTAAAACAGTCCCCATTCAGATCTACAGGCAGGGACTACTCAGGAGAACATCGTTATCAGGAAAAACAAAACTGGCGTTCTACGGATCGGAGCATGGACTGTCAGATCCCTTAATCGGACAGGTATGTTAGAAAATTTAAAAAGGGAAGTGGATAGGTTAAAGACAGATATAGTGCGAATTAGTGAAGTTCAGTGGCAGGAGGAACAAGACTCTGGTCAGGTGAAGTCATGGTTATAAATACAAAATCAAATATGGGTAATGCAGGAGTAGGTCCTTGGGTACCAGAACATATACTGAATTTAATTGACGAGAAAATGTAAAAATGCAGTAAAAGAAGTAGGCGAAAAGGAATACCAACATCTCAAAAATGAGATCGACAGGAAGTGCAAAATGGCTAAACAGGGATGGCTAGAGGACAAATGTAAAGATGTAGAGGGTTATCTCACTAGGGGTAAGATAGATACTGCCTATAGGAAAATTAAAGAGACCTTTGGAGAAAAGAGAACCACTTGTACAAATATCAAGAGATCAGATGGAAAACCAGTTCTAAGCAATGAAGGCAAAGCAGAAAGAAGGAAGGAGTATATAGAGGGTCTACACAAGGGCGATGAAATTGAGAACAATATTATGGAAATGGAAGAGGATGCAGATGAAAATGGGCTGGAAGATATGATACTGCATACAGAACTTGACAGAGTGCTGAAGGACCTAAGTGGAAACAACGCCACAGGAGTAGACAACTTTCCACTAGTACTACTGATAGCCTTGGGAGAGCCAGCCATGACAAAACTCTTCCATTTCATGATCAAGATATGAGACAGGCGAAACACCCTCAGACTTCAAGAAGAATATAATAATTCCAATTCCAAAGAAAGTAGGACATGAAAATTACCGAACTATCAGTTTAATAAAACATGGTTGCAAAATACTAACATAAGTTCTTTTCAGACAAATGGAAAAACTGGTAGAAGCCGGCCTCGAGGAAGATCAGTTGAGATTCCATAGAAATGTTGGAACATTCAAGGCAATACTGACATAACTTATCTTAGAAGACAGGTTAAGGAAAGGTAAACCTACATCTCTAGCAGTTGTAGACTTAGAGAAAGCTTATGACAATGTTGACTGGAATACTCTCTTTCAAATTCTGAAGGTGGCAGGGGTAAAATACAGGGAGCGAAAGGCTGTTACTATTTGAACAGAAACCAAGTGGCAGTTGAGGGTCATGAAAAGGTAGCAGTGGGTGAGAATCGAGTGAAACAGCATTGTAACCTATACTCAGTGTTATTCAATCTGCATATCGAGCAAGCGGTGAGCAAACGAAATAAAAATTTGGAGTAGGAATTAAAGTCCATGGAGGAGAAATAAAAACTTTGAGGTGTGCCAACAACATTGTAATTCTGTCAGAGACAGCTAAGAACCTGGAAGAGCGGTTGAACGGAATGAACAGTGTCTTGAAAGGAAGATATAAGATGAACAACAACAACAACAAAAGCAAAACAAGGATAATGGAATGTAGTGGAATTAAATTAGATACTGCTGAGGGAATTAGATAAGGAAATAAGATACTGAAAGTAGTAAATGAGTTTTGCTATTTGGAGAGCAAAATAACTGATGATGATCGAAGTAGAGAGGATATAAAATTTAGACTTGCTTTGGCAAGGAAAGTGTTTCTGAACAAGAGAAATTTGTTAACATTGAGTATAGATTTAAGTGTCAGGAAGTCCTTTCTGAAAGTCTTTGTATGGAGTGTTACTATGTATGGAAGTGAAACAGACTATAAATAGTTTAGACAAGAAGAGAATAGAAGCTTCCAAACCATGGTGCTACAGGAGAAGGCTGAAGATTAGATGGGTGGATCACATCACTAATGTGGAGGTACTGAATACAATAGAGGAGAAGAGGAGTTTGTGGCACAACTTGACTACAAGAAGGGATCAGTTGGTAGGACTCATTCTGAGGCATCAAAGGATCACCAATTTATTACTGGAGGGAAGTATTGTGGGTAAAAATCATAGAGGGAGACCGTAAGATGAATACACTAAGCAGATTCAGGGCAACGTAGGTTGCAGTAGTTACGCGGAGACAAAGAGGCTTTCATAGAATAGTCGCGTGGGGAGCTGCATCAAACCAGTCTCTAGACTAAAGACGACGATGACATTCTCTCTCAATGTTGTTCATGTTTCATTCATTCTTTTGTTTATCAATTTTCTAATTAGCATTATGTACACTATACACTGATTTGTTCCATGACCAAGTAGGTTTGACTCATATGGTCCAAGGAATCTTCCAAGTAAATTAAAGAACTTGAAAAAAGACTGAAGATATACAATAGGTCAAAGAAAATTTTGATGCATCTCTAAATGATGCTCATGTTGTTGTTGTGGTCTTCAGTCCTGAGACTGGTTTGATGCAGCTCTCCATGCTACTCTATCTTGTGCAAGCTTCTTCATCTCCCAGTACCTACTGCAACCTACATCCTTCTGAATTTGCTTAGTGTATTCATCTCTCGGTCTCCCCCTACGATTTTTACCCTCCGCGCTGCCCTCCAATACTAAATTGGTGATCCCTTGATGCCTCAGAACATGTCCTACCAACCGATCCCTTCTTCTGGTCAAGTTGTGCCACAAACTCCTCATCTCCCCAATCCTATTCAGTACCTCCTCATTAGTTATGTGATCTACCCACCTAATCTTCAGCATTCTTCTGTAGCACCACATTTCGAAAGCTTCTATTCTCTTCTTGTCCAAACTAGTTACCGTCCATGTTTCACTTCCATACATGGCTACACTCCATACAAATACTTTCAGAAATGACTTCCTGATGCTTAAATCTATACTCGATGTTAACAAATTTCTCTTCTTCAGAAACGCTTTCCTTGCCATTGCCAGTCTACATTTTATATCCTCTCTACTTCGATCATCATCAGTTATTTTGCTCCTCAAATAGCAAAACTCCTTTACTACCTTAAGCGTCTCATTTCCTAATCTAATACCCTCAACATCACCCGACTTAATTCGACTACATTCCATTATCCTCGTTTTGGTTTTGTTGATGTTCATCTTATATCCTCCCTTCAAGAAACTGTCCATTCCGTTCAACTGCTCTTCCAAGTCCTTTGCTGTCTCTGACAGAATTACAATGTCATCGGCGAACCTCAAAGTTTTTATTTCTTCTCCATGGATTTTAATACCTACTCCGAATTTTTCTTTTGTTTCCTTTACTGCTTGCTCAATATACAGATTGAATAACATTGGGGAGAGGCTACAACCCTGTCTTACTCCCTTCCCAACCACTGCTTCCCTTTCATGTCCCTCGACTCTTATAACTGCCATCTGGTTTCTGTACAAATTGTAAATAGCCTTTCGCTCCCTGTATTTTACCCCTGCCACCTTTAGAATTTGAAACAGAGTATTCCAGTCAACATTGTCAAACGCTTTCTCTAAGTCTACAAATGCTAGAAACGTAGGTTTGCCTTTCCTTAATCTTTCTTCTAAGATAAGTCGTAAGGTCAGTATTGCCTCACGTGTTCCAGTATTTCTACGGAATCCAAACTGATCTTCCCCGAGGTCGGCTTCTACCAGTTTTTCCATTCGTCTGTAAAGAATTCGTGTTAGTATTTTGCAGCTGTGGCTTATTAAACTGATTGTTCGATAATTTTCACATCTGTCAACACCTGCTTTCTTTGGGATTGGAATTATTATATTCTTCTTGAAGTCTGAGGGTATTTCGCCTGTTTCATACATCTTGCTCACCAGATGGTAGAGTTTTGTCATGACTGGCTCTCCCGAGGCCGTCAGTAGTTCAAATGGAATGTTGTCTACTCCTGGGGCCTTGTTTCGACTCAGGTCTTTCAGTGCTCTGTCAAACTCTTCACGCAGTATCTTATCTCCCATTTCGTCTTCATCTACATCCTCTTCCATTTCCATAATATTGTCCTCAAGTACATCGCCCTTGTATAAACCCTCTATATACTCCTTCCACCTTTCTGCCTTCCCTTCTTTGCTTAGAACTGGGTTGCCATCTGAGCTCTTGATATTCATACAAGTGGTTCTCTTCTCTCCAAAGGTCTCTTTAATTTTCCTGTAGGCAGTATCTATCTTACCCCTAGTGAGACAAGCCTCTACATCCTTACATTTGTCCTCTAGCCATCCCTGCTTAGCCATTTTGCACTTCCTGTCGATCTCATTTTTGAGACGTTTGTATTCCTTTTTGCCTGCTTCATTTACTGCATTTTTATATTTTCTACTTTCATCAATTAAATTCAATATTTCTTCTGTTACCCAAGGATTTCTACTAGCCCTCGTCTTTTTACCTATTTGATACTCTGCTGCCTTCACTACTTCATCCCTCAAAGCTACCCATTCTTGTTCTACTGTATTTCTTTCCCCCATTCCTGTCAATCGTTCCCTTATGCTCTCCCTGAAACTCTGTACAACCTCTGGTTCTTTCAGTTTATCCAGGTCCCATCTCCTTAAATTCCCACCTTTTTGCAGTTTCTTCAGTTTTAATCTACAGGTCATAACCAATAGATTGTGGTCAGAGTCCACATCTGCCCCTGGAAATGTCTTACAATTTAAAACCTGGTTCCTAAATCTCTGTCTTACCATTATATAATCTATCTGATACCTTTTAGTATGCTCATAATACACCAAATATCCTCTAGAGGGCCTACTCTTTAAAATTCTAAGATTCTAATTTAAACATTGAACTTTAAATTCTCAACTGGCATCTCATTTGCTGAACATTATTTCGAGCATCATTCAAAGGCATGTCAAATGTTCCCCTAATTTATTTTATTCATTACTTTAGCGAAATCAATACAGAAAAAAATTGATCACTTCTGTTTTTTGCATTTTTTTTAATTTTCAAGTTCAGAAAGCATGAAACATAATTTATTTAAATATTGATCAGTATTCTATTACTTTCAAGAGTATGTAAATTAAGAGAAAGCCAGGAAGTTTCATTTTATGCTATAGTTGGACGTTTATTTTATTTTTTCAACATTAAAGAAAAAGCTTTATTTCCACACTAACGAGGTTTTTATGCACAACACACCTATGTCTTGAAGGGATGAAATTTTTGACTCTTCATTTACATAATTAGTAACAGTTGTTCTTGATTACTTTCAAACAATTGTTTTTTGCAACGCTAGACCTCGCACTGGTCTATTTGACCATATTTCTCCATTTTGCATACTTTATTTGACTATGAAAATTCAGACAAAAATCTTCCCTTGATCACTTTTCTTTGACTACTTTCAAGCAATTAAAACCTTTTTTGCAAAACTAGACCTCATGCTGGTCAATGTGATACCCTATTTCTCCACTTCCAACACTTTTTTTGGCTATAAAAATTTGAGTCCTGTTTTTGTTCCACTCAAAAATTTAAACATTGACTTTATGATTGGTTTTTATAGGGGTAGTAATTCTGTAAGCCTTTCATGCCTTAGGCATACCTTCACCTTTGGCCTTCTTGGTGTATCTTTTGGGTTGGGTTGTTTTGGGGGAAGAGACCAAACTACGAGGTCATCGGTCTCATCGGATTAGGGAAGGATGGGGAAGGAAGTCGGCTGTGCCCTTTCAATGGAACCATCCCGGCATTTACCTGGAGCGATTTAGGGAAATCACGGAAAACCTAAATCAGGATGGCCGGGCGCGGGATTGAACCTTCGTCCTCCCGAATGCGAGTCCAGTGTGCTAACCACTGCGCCACCTCACTCGGGCGGTGTATCTTTTCTTTGAGGCATCAGTCTTCTGACTGATTTGATGCGACCCAACACAAATTCCTATCCTGCACTAACCTCTTCATCTCATAGCAGCACTTGCACCCTAGGTTCTCAATTATTTGTTGGGTGTATTCATACAGTTTTTACTCTCTACGGCTCCCTCTAGCACCATGGATGTGTTAACACATGTTCTATCATCCCGTCCCTTCTTGTCAGTGTTTTCTATATGTTCCTTTACTGATTCTGCAAAGAACCACCTCATTTTATATTTTATCAATCCACCTAATTCTCTACATTCTTCTTTAGCATAACATCTAAGACATTTTGATTCTCTTCTGTAATGGTTTTCCCACTGTCCATGAGTCAGTACTATACAATGCTGCACTCCAAACATACATCTTCAGAAATTTCTTCCTCAAATTAAGGCTTATGTTTGATATCAGTAGACATCTATTGGCCAGGAGTGCACTCTGCCTGTGCTAGTCTGCTTTTGTGTAGTCCTTGCTTCCCCTGTCATGGGTAATTTTGCTTCCAAGGAAGCCGAATTCCTTTGATTCATGATGGCCAATTTTGATGTTAAGCTTTTCACTATTCTCATTTCCGCTGCATGTCATTACCTTTCTCTTTCTCTGGTTTACTTTGAATCCGTAATCCGTACTCATTAGATTGCTCATTCTGTTCAACAGATCCTGTAATAATTCTTCATTTTCATTGACAATAGCAATGACATCAGCAAATCTTATCACTGATATCCTTTCGCCCTGAATTTTAATTCTACTCTTTAACATTTCTTTTTCAATGTATCAATTGCATAGTAGGGACAGAAGAATATATCCCTGTCTTAATCCAAGCGCTTTTTGCTTGGTCATGCAGTCATAATTGTTCCCTCTTGGTTCTTGTACATAATGTATAATACCTGCGTTTCCTTATAGCTTACTCCTATTTTCCTCACAGTTTCTTAAGTCTAACACCACTTCACACTGTCAGATGATTTTCCTAGTTTGACGAATCCTATGAATGTGTCTTGACTTTTCTTTAGCTTTGCTTTCATTATTAAGCACAACCTCAGAACTTCCTCTTGTGTGTCTTTCCTAAATCCAAACTGATTGTCATCTAGCAGATCCTCCACTTTCTTTTCCATTCTTCTGTATATTATTCTCGTGAGCAACTTGAATACACAAGATGTTAAGCCGATTGTACGATACTTTTTCCACTTAGATCCCCTTGCAACTTCAGAATTTTGTGGATGATGTTTTTCCGAAAATCTAGTCTCATAGATTCTTTATTCCTTCTGCCTTATATGGTCTCAAGTCATTCAGGGCTCTTTTAAATTCTGACTAATACTGGGCCTCTTGCATACTGACTTCAATTTCTTCTTCTATCAAGTCATAAGCCAAGTCTTCACCCCTCAAAGAGAGAAAGTACTTCTCCCATTTATCAGCTCTCTCTTCTGGTGGAATTTCCATTGCACACTCAATTTATCACACTTGCTTTTAATATAACCAAATGCTGTTTTGACCTTTCTATATCCTGCTTCAGTCTTTCCAACTATCATTTCTTTTTCCATTTCTTCACATCTTTCCTGCAGCCTTTTAGCCATGGTTGCCCTGAACTTACTATTCATTTCATTCCTAAATAATTTATATTGCTGTATTCCTGTTTTTCCATGAACATTTTTGAACTTATTACATTGATCAGCTGATCTGTCAATCTGTTGGCAAGGTTTTTTGCAATTCTCTTCTTAGTACCCATATTTGTCTCTCTAACATCTGTGATCCTTTTTAGATATGTCCACTCCTCTTCAACTGAACTGCCTACACTGGTTTCCGTATCACAGTATCAACAGCCTTAGCAAACTTCAAATGCATCTCATTGTTCTTCAGTACCATATTTCCTTACACACCGATTCTTTCAAACAATTCTTGTACAGTTTAGCCTACATTTCATCATTATTAAATTGTGATCTGAGTCTACATCAGCACCTGGGTGCACCTCACAATTAAATATCTGATTTTGGAATCTCTGTCTGGCCATGATGCAATCTAGTTGGAACTTTGCAGTGTCTACAGGTCTTTCCGACATTCACTTTCCCTCTTGTGGTTTTCTAACAGAGTACTCACTATTACCATCTGAAATTTATTGCAGAGTTCAATTAGTCTTTCTCCTCTCTCATTCTTACTGCCAAGCCTACATTCTCCTGTAACCCTTTCTTCTATTCCCTCCCCTACAACCATGTTCCGATCCCTTACAACTGTTAGATATCCATCTCCCCTTGCATACCGAATTACCTGTTCAGTATCCTCCTACACTTTCTCTGTATATTCATCTGCTACGCAACATTGTCACGTATACCTGAACTATCACTGTCAGCACTGGTTTGCTGTCGAATCTGATGAAAACAATCCTGTCACTGAACTGTTAACAGTAGCTCAATTCTCTGCCTTACTTTGATAATGAATCCCACTCCAGTTATACCAATCTCTGAAGGTGTTGATATTACCCTACACTTATCTGACCAGAACTCCTTATTCTCTTTTCATCTCACTTCACTGGCCCCTCACATACCTAGATTGAGCCTTTCCATTTTCAGATTGTCTAGCTTTCCTACTATGTTCAAACTTCTGATATTCCATGCTTGGACTTTTAGAATGTTATCCCATCATTGGTTATTTAATCTTTTTCTCATGGTCACCTCCCCCTTGGCAATTCCCTCCTGAATATCCAGATGGGGGATTAATCTGGAATCTTTTGCCAATGGAGAGATCATCACAAATTTTCAGTTAAACTAAACATCCTTGGATACAAGTTATGTCTCTTGCATGCACTAGTTTCCATTGCCTCTGGGCCCTCATGCTGTTGATCACTTTTTATCTTTCACATTTTAAGGGCAGTTCACACCCCAGGGCAAGGGGGTGCACTGAACCTCCTCCCCCTCCTCCTCTGCCCTCTTAACACAGACATTGGCATACTGAGAGCAATTTCTTGCGCCAGAAGTCTTCAGCCTCCATTGTGAATGATTTTTATTCAAAATTTAAGTAGTGGCTGGGTTTGAACCCATGACCCAGGACATTTTGATTAATAGTCAAAGACACTACCTCTAGACCAGCAGTAAAGGATCTGTGAAACACGAATGAGTAAGCAAGCATGTACCTAAGTAAGTAAGTAAAACAATAAATAAATAAATACACAAATTAAATATTCTGCATCCTTAGGTGATCTCTTGGATTAGGAGATACTATGATGGATCCCACAAGCAGGAAAAAAAAATGCAATTCACCAATCCAACTGCAGAGGTCTCCAATTTCATTCTTGGTTGGTATTTAAAACAACACAATCTTTACTGCCGATTCCTACTTTACATGTCCGCTTAACTTGAAATATATTGGCACACAAAGACCCAAATGCTTCCAGTACCTTCTATAGTTTTCCCTATGTTCCATGTTATGCTCTCATATAGCACTGTTACATATTTGCAATTCCAGAAATATCTTCCTCAAAAGAGTATTAATACTTGACAGCAGTATAGCTCTCTTGTCTATGACAGCTTTCATCACTTCTAACAATTTGCTTGTGATGTCTCTCTTGAAATGGTTACCTCATGGAACCCTGTTTCCAAACTGGCAGGACATTTCACTACAACAACATCTCTTTGCGAGTTTTGATAATTACGAAATAACTATTATCTCTATTATTACAGAACTCATTCATTTTGCATTGTTTATCCTTTACTTAAATGCAATGTTATGCCTGATGGTCCATTTTATTCCCAGTTTCTTCTCAGTCATGTCTTATGTTAATTTCAGGTTTCTTATCTGTTCGCCTGAGCTTTAGCCCTGTTCTGAAATTTTCTCTACACCTTCATTGGTTTTTCACATTAATAAACAACAGCCTTCACTCTACCTTAAACTCTTCTAAACGTTAAACGTTCTTTTTTCTTATTTTCCATTTTAATTGCTACTTCTTGGCTTTCCTCAGCTACTAGTTTGTGTCTGTACTTTATCCTCATCTTTGTTATGGCTTAAAAAACATAATTCCATCTTACTATGACATTGATTGTGTGCACAAATTTTAAAAAGGAAACTTAACTTTTCTTTATTCTTCCTACCAGACTCGCTTATCTGGTTATTTACAGACAATGCAAAGCCACAATGTTTTTTATCCAACAGCTCTCCCATTTTGTTTGCATTCTTCTGTTCTTTATCCTAATGAGCAATTTACAACTGCATGAAATGTCAGTGTTCACCTTACAGTTTTCTTGTTTGTCTAGTCATACCTTTGTGGTGATAATACTTTTCCAAAAATCTTATGGCAAGTCTCCTCATCAATAAGTACAATAAAAAATGCAATATACTCTAATTCCCCATTTCTCACTAATTTTGTTAAATCCAGAAGCATCTCATCACCATCTCCTCCTCAGTTCTTTGAACGTGAATCATTTAGAGCTTTGACAACCTTTTCAGCACACTACTAGAGAGCTCACATGAGGACTTCACATGTTCTCTTACATGCCTTTCAGTTCACTCTTCTGCATGCGAAAAACACACACACACACACACACACACACACACACACACACTTTCATCAATTAACTTTGACATCATTGAGTTCCCAATGGTAGTTATACTTTTGGTTTTCTTGTATCTATGGTGGTCCCTCTAGCTCAAATTATTTATTATATTTCCTCTTTTTTGCAATTTGTCCCATTTTCTCCGATTTAATTCTGCTTCCTTTGAATTCCAGCCAGCTATTCATCAATGCAACATTGTGTTCTATTGCACCTGCAACCTATTCCACTAAATACAGAAATAACAATATTCTACTCCATAATGGGAATAAACTACTAGCTTCTGGTCAGATTCAGGAAACGCACACATCTCACAAGTTCCTGAGTGTAATTTTAGAAAGATTTATAACCTACTGGCTTCTGGTATTATTTTCAGAAACTGGCTGTGATACTTAAAGGCCATAACAAATTATTGGGAAGACGAGATGGAACTTCTTGAGAGCAGATGCAACTACGCTACAAGTAACTGTTCCAGCACCAGCTGAATACTGCTCTGCTGTGTGGCTGAATAGCTCCCAAACTCAACTAACTTCCTCGACTTATTTCCTGATGCTCTTACGCAGAGCACAGAGCCTCAACAAAGCTCCACTGGGACATTTCAGACAATCTTCAATTCTGCAAATGTTTACCCTCCTTCTCAGTGTCTTCCTGCACTGTGCTCTTCCGTAAGGTCTTTGGCCTGCTTTGTCTCCTTTCACCCCTTGGATTCCAGCAAAGAGTTTTACAGCATCCAGATGTTTTCAAAGGGTCTCCGATCCAGCTTCACTTCCTTTTTTGGATTTAGATAGCAATATGTTGTTCTCTCATTTGAGTCCAAAGATCTCCATTGGGTATCACATTTGACCAAAAGATTTTAAGAATTCACTGTTTTTTGCATCGCCACCACTGCCAAAACCACCTTTCTCCAAAATCATGTTTCAAGTTCACGAAGAACTCATAGTCAGAAGGTGGAAGATCGGGGATGTAAGGCACGTTTCCTAACTGTTCCCAACTGCTGCCAACCAAATTCCTGGCAAAGGTTTTGAGTGACACCAGCAGAACGGCAACATTCATTGTCACGAAGCAACACAGTGCCTAGCCTGAGCATTCCACACCTTTTGTTTTGAATTGTGCACTGAAGTTTCTCAGTATCTTATCACATCGACGGTGTCTCTTCTGGCAAGGAACTCAACATGCAGAATGCCCTGTCTTTCCCAGAACATAGTGCACGATTTTTTGTGCTAACAATGTTTGAAATTTTTGTTTTCTGGGGAACATAAGTGCCTCCACTTCACCAAACTTTTTTTTTTATTCTAGAGTGACATTCAAACCAAAGTTTCATCACCTGTCACAATTCTGTCAAAGAATTTATCTCCCTCAACAGTGTTCAGTTCAGAAATGTCAAAGTACTGCCAAGCTGCATCATTTTGAGGACTACGTAAGCATTTTCAGAAAATTCAAGTGATTTTTGACAGTCTCATGCCAAAAAGTTTTTGAAATTTGTGGCCATTCCTCACAAAATATTCCTATTATGAACTATCTGTTTTCATACATTTTCTCATTCACTTTCTCAATCAAACCATCATGGATAATAGAAGGCTGCATACTCTGTCATGAACAGTGGTTCATCCATCATTCAACTGTCTCACCCATGTTCTTAACCATTCTGTCGGCTGTAACATTTTAACCATAAACCTCTGAAAGCTTAACATTCTATGCATTCAAAAAACTGTATTAAAGAATGCACTTCACAGTCATGGGGCTCAAATATTGTGTTAAAAATTCTGAATGACCTTTAACAAGTGTAAACACAACACTATCCGGCTGTAATGGCATCAGTGGAAAGACAGTGACCCAGAGAAGTGCAAATATGTGTAACTTTGACAATAGTGCTGCAAAATGGTACTTACTTTCGAGACATCCTTCATAGTTTAGCTGTTACAGAAATTTCTCTTGTCCTCCATAATGGATACAGCTGGATGAGAGCCCTATTCACCTGTTGGGTTCTTGCTGTGACATCGGCAGATGCTCCTCCATCTTCACTAACTACACTACCATGGTACGTAAACTCTTATCCTTTCAACATCCTCATTGGACACTTTCAGCTTTCTCACTTTCTTGCATTTATTTTCATAGTTTTCATCTTGGTGACATTGACTTTTAGCCCAAAAATCTTGGCTTTCCTCCCATGTCAACACGGTTCCGCGAGAGGAGGCAGATGATGTCAACAAAATTAAGATTCTCCACTTACTCAGTTAGTTCATATTGTAACAACCCCCCTCCCACTCCAAAAAAAAAAAAAAAAAAACTTTTCCTCCATCACTTTCCTCATCACTTCATCCAGCACTGGTAAAAATGATAGTTAAAGATAAAAAACACCCTTGGCAAACTCCAGACTTAACTGGGAAGGGTTCTTAACTTTACCCTTCTTGATGACATGGTGTCTGTATATTGCAAGCTTCCCTGACAACCTTTTCTGTCATTTTTCTGGTATTGTGTACTTTGCAAAGATTTCCTCATCTGCCTTCTTTTAATAGAGTTCAAGGACTTTTCAAAGTCTACAAAAAGAATATGAAGACTAGTGATGAATTCATTTGATTGTTCAATAATGACTACGCATGTTTATTTCATCTGTACAAGAATGGTTACTTCTCAAACTGCACTATTCGGATTTCAACTTCCACCTTGGCTCTATTAAGGATTACGTGCATCAACACTTCCCTAGAAATAATAAGCAACATGATTTGCCTCTAATTGTGGCTGTTGATGTTGTCTCCTTTATTTGGGCAAGTTGATGAGTCCTCCTCTCCACTAGTATGGTTCACTGTCCGAGTTCCAGATCTGTACCAAAAGAGGGTGAAGAAGATCTCTGGCTGTGACTGGATAAGTGGTCAGAAATTCTGGTGCAATGTTATCTGCCTCTAGAGCCATTCCATTCTTTAGCTACTCAATTATTGATTGTTTCCTTTGAAGATGGGTCTGAACTAATCTTATTTTCTATCATTTCAAGATCAGCTTCATCTTCAGGGTCTGTTTCTTGTCCATACTCTCCCTCATCACCTCTATTCAGCACCGTTATAAAGTGCTCACGCCAA